>NC_052541.1:10461946-11661946 GCF_016699485.2 Gallus gallus | reverse complement strand
CTCACATGGCTTTGGAATACTTGGTGAGTTTCTCCTGGCCCTTCGACTGACTGTCTGTGAGTATTTGAGGGTAAAGTCTGCAGGCACATCTTTCAATTCAGTTTCATCCGAAAGGATTTAGTTTTCAGGCTCCCAGACTGCTCCGAGACACAAAACAAAGCATAACTAAGTGGGAAGGACTGAAAGATTTACTACAAAGCTTATGCCAGATCCAAACTAAAACTCAAACGTGGGTGTACTCATATTAAAAAGAAGCACAAGATCACCAGATTTCCCCATCACTATACAAATTATAAACACAGTCATACTTTCCTCATTAAATAAAGCAATACTTACCCTTTTAAATCTTTGAAATTTGTTAATTGCTTTTAGAAACACACATACATACACACAGAAAAGAAAGATACAGTGTGTTATGTAACAAACTGCTCTTCCTCGCTGAGATGTCTTCCGAGGAGTTAAACATAGAAGACAAAAAACTGCATCAAAGTTACATTTGGAATACAGTGGGTAAATGAAGGAACAGATGGAAAATTGAATTCTTGGTTTATCTGGATCTGTTTCAAGTTCCAGTAGTGACAGCAAGTAGCTAGTCCATCTTTATGAAACGTATGTGAATAAAGATGACTTTGATTCAACAGGCTTTGTGTATTTCTCACTCCCTGTTAAAACAATATGTTATTCTTTGAGAGTCAAAGTATATTCACAGGTATGTGGCGTTTGAATCAACATAGAGTTTCTACACCTACAAGCCTCTATCTCAAGATAATTCAGAGATGCAATATAATGTATAGAGTCAAAACAACCACGTCAGTATATGTCCTTTCAGTTCTTTCACCAGAAGGTGGCACACAGTGCACACTTTATATGTGTATTTTATATATATACATCTATATGTGCGTACTACTTTTATTTCCTCTTCTATTTTACTTCAACTTAAAACTTTCAGGGTTTTGCAATAAGTGAATTCTGACAGATTTAGCTTATTTTTGTAATAATCACAAGATATTTTCTAAAAATACTATAAGTGTTATACAAGAGCAATTTGGAGCAATCAGTATTGATATTTATAACATGTGTGCTGATTGAAAAGGTCTTGGCTGTAAGAACGGAATATGAATGTCCAGAATGTTATGAATATCTTCTAGCATATGTACATGTGGGAGCTATAAATGTGAGTTTGTTATAATTAGTGGAAAAAAGTTTTACTATACATTTAGAAGATAAAAGAAGCTGATACTACCAGCTTCAGCTATTTAGCCACATTTTCTTGCTTGTTCCTTCTATTTTTGTTTTTAGAATACACTGATCTTTGGCATTTCTAAATGCTCATCTGAATGCAGCTTTAGAGTGCAAGAAAGACTCTCAAAGGGACAAAAGGAACCAAATCAGTAACATGAAAAGGAAGGAAACTGCACTCGGCTCACTAACACTGTATGTAATATTAAACTTCACATCCTTTCCATTAAAAGCATCAAACAAGAGCTGTCCTGTGTAGCCTGGCCTAATGAATCCTGAGCCCCTGAAGTGGAACATACTTGGTTCTCTTCTAGCCTTGAATAATGAAGGGGTGTGTTGTACAGCTGTTAGCCAGCCAGTACTGGAAGCAGAAAAGTGAATATTTCCCTACAACTTCAGCTCCTATCTTTCACAGCCCTTTGTCACATAGTTGGGTAGGCCTACTTTCAGCTGGAATTCCACTCTACAGCATGACGTTCTCTCCTAATTGAACAATTAACTTACCTGTTTTGCATATATACATCCTTTTTATAGCTTTCCTAGAGAAAAACTTAAATAGGTCTTTTACAACTAGACACAAAATGTAGAACTCAGCACATGGATTAATTCACAGAGAAAATCGCGGTTTGAACAACCGTGAAGAATTATAGGCTATTTAGCCTACAGAAAACAAACATAGATAGAACAACCCAAAAAGCCTTAGAAGACATTGCAGTCAAGAAATGTAAAGGTAATTTAAGAATTCTGCTGGTGCCATGGCACTAATATTCTTCATGCACACAGGATACCTCATTCAGAATACAGTTTTTCTTTTGCTCAGCTATGCTGTGGGCTAGAAAGAGACCAACAGTTCCGATGTATCCGCTTGATGTCACTGAGCAATCTGCATGGGTGAATCTGTGCTGATGGATACGAGCAAGTGTGGAGCAGAACATGAAGTAATACGGACACACATGGCTACTTACAAATATTTTGCATATATTTAAATAGATAAATAAGTTGTTACCACAAAGAAAACATATCCTTCTTCGTGAGTGCTCAGAATGGGCAGTGAGGAAAAGCCACCCCAGTGCTGGGGTTAAGGTCTACCTGAAACTCAAAGGGCCCACTGTTGTAATCACTCCTTTGCTACAGTCCGCTCTTAGAGATCCTCAGCTGTCAGACAGTCACATTCAACCCCTGTCATTTTTACATTAGATATTCATTATGAAGATGTACTGTAGGCTGTTACTTCAAGGACATTACTACTCTAAAACTACATCTGATGAGGAAAGAGCTCTTGCAGACACACTTTGTGTGTTTGTAGAGTACATAGACATATTAGTGTGTCTCTTCTGATTCAAATGCTCACTTTCCTGATAATTCACATGATATTTAATTGGCACTTACAACAAAGTTCTCATTTTACTACACTGCATACAGACATACTTTTGGGTCCCACCCTATTAGACAAACATTAGCTGAGCGTATTATTAAGTTCAATCTACTGAAGTCAGTAGTATGTTAATTTTCATTAAGAAAGGGAGATCAGAAGTAACTCTTCTTACATCATTTCACAAGTTTTTCTGCCACTAGGCTAAGTGAAATTTTAAGACAGGCCAGCTCTATTTTATTCACAAGCAGTAATACTTCCCTGGCAATGACAGGAAGTAAAGCAATTAGGTAAATCATTTTTAAGTCAACACTAGTGTCTTACCATAACTAAAATTTGGCTCAGCAATATACACAATACTAAAGCATTTGGAAATCTATAGTCCCATGTGGAAATATTAATTTATATTTAAATTGCTAACTGCTTACCCATCCTAACAATATTAATATTAACTGTGTGACACTAAGTCTCTGCTGAATTTGAGATATAGGTCAGTTATACACAGAGTTGCCAAACTGTAGTTGGAAAATATTACTTCATCAAAAATTAGCCTTGGTACAACAGTGAACAGCAGTCACATGTCCCACTGTACATTAGCCTGGCGCCACTACAGTATGCAGAGCTATTTGCATATATATTTCTATCAGTCCTCTGGTACAGTATCAACACTTTCTGATACGCAGTCCTCCAGCAACAAGTGTGAAAGGCACACTGACTTCTCTGAAGCCTATTTGGATTCAACTGTAATGTTCATTGTTATCAGCACTTCCACTTACGTTCAATAAGGCACAAAAGGCAGATCTTCACTTATGAAATATTTGACAGAATATTGCCAATGTAAGTTAAATCTTACAGATTAAACTTAAAACGTTGCACTGATGGGACTTAAAATATCTACCTTTCCTATACAGAGGACTAGAAAACAAAATAAAGCAGTGAACTGCTTAATGCACATAGCTCCTGAGTAACATTAATGCCACTCGACAGATGTTGTGCTAGACAGTGTGCTCTCATGGCTCGGCACTTCTTGTTTTCTTACTGCAGCTGCAGACTGATGGCTCTAAGAGGTAAGTTTACCTCACTGTCAGGTTTAAAGTTCTATTAAACTACGGCTGGAGATTTCATTCTCAGTTTTAACAATGGTCTAGACACATGTGCAGCTCAAGTAGGGATAAGAGAAAGTCTCTGATGAGAGAGTCAGCTGGCTATGCCTGCTAATGCAGCAATACAGTTGTTCACTTTGGTGGGCTTTAAGCTCTGCAGTGGAGCCTCAGACATCTTGATGAAAAGAAAAGCACTTTCAAAAGTAAGCCTGTCTGAATGCATAACACATACGTGTAAACTAAAGTGACATGGTAAAGACACAGCACTGGTTGGGTGACATGCATAATAATAAATAACCTCTGGACAATGATATGCTGTCTTTGCTGGGAGCTTCTTTCAAATTTTTCTTATTTTAACATTACAAAGAACTTCAGAGGAGTTCCTGCTTACCTTTCACGGGACATTCAATTGTAATATTTGCTCCAATTTTTGCTACGATTGTACCTCCAACAACTGCAGAGAGATTGCTGGCTTCCACATTTGTAACATTTAACATGGAGAACAAGATGACAGGAACCTCTTTGGAGTGAAATGAAAGAATGAATCAGTTTTAAAGTGTTATTTGACTTAAGTATAGATTTTGTATTTAAATTCATCATGATTAATACATAATTCTGTTTGCAAAGAACCACCCAGAAAATAAAGGTGGAATAAACACAAGCAGACTCTGATGAGGTCTGCTCTGGTTTTAGAACAACAAGACTGCCTCACTGTTATCTATTAAATCAGGCAGGATTTCACAGACTGATAGCAAAAGAAACCATTTCAAATTGCATTTGGGATAGATGTTTATACATGAAGTGAATGCATTCCCAACTCCAAGGGTGCTACAATCGTACCTGCACGCAATAGTAAAGATGTTTCCATATCAAAACCAAAGTCATTAACAACCAAACATCCATATGTACCAAGTTCCTTTTCAGTAGGACTGCGAATCTGCACTTTTCCAATGGTGTCCAGGATCACTCTGCAGAGTATTTAAGAAAAGACAAATGTTACTGCCCTGGGACAAACACAGCTGGGTTTTCTTGCAAGAGTTACAGATACAGCAGCAAAATTCCTCTCTAGGAGTTTATTGATCTAGATCAATGCAGAAACAGTTCTGCCTGCTCTTTGGTGACAAGAGGAGAGTGTCAAAGCATATATGCATGGAAGGATCTTCAGATATCCTTCCTCTGCAAAGTCACGCTCTAACTGCAGCCCTTTGGAGGACAGCAAGTTTTATTGCTGCTAACCAAAAACTCTCAGGAACAACAGCATGATTAAAAGTATAAGGCTTGGCAAGAAATCCATTTCTCCAGAGCAAACCTCGTTTTCAGCAGAATCATGGAGTTTGCAAATGTACGGTCTAATCCGACTTCCAAATTACTGCAGTTTATTTCTTTGTTTTAATATTATCATCATTAAATCTGAAATCTTCCACCAGGTTTCTTGGATATTCTACCTGCCATCTCAGGGGTAAAATATGAGAGATGGCTTCACAGTCTGGGGAGAGACTGAAAACAGCAGCCTTGATGTTTGATAACTCTCCCTCTTGTTACCTTTCTCAACAATATGACATATGAGTTATGCCATGTATTCATCCAAAAGGCCTGCAGATTTGGCATTCTCCCATACACTTACAAAAGGAAGAGATGGACAAAAACACCCTAAAAAAATACTTGCACCTCAACCAAACAAGTCTACACGTCCTCTCATGCACGTCTGGAATACAGCCCTCTTTCACAAACCTAACAGATATACAACCTGCTTCTCTCTTCACAGCCTTTTTCTGCTGCAATACTATTACTATTTTAAGTACATATACATATTCCTATGCACATGTATGTATAAACACACATACATGCACTCATGTGTAAGGAACATTTCTCTGAAAAAAAAAACAAGAAAGAAAACAGCTTGCCAATATATCCTCAAGTGAAAAAATACCAGTTAAAATAAAGGCAATTTATGAAAGGAGACATTAGGAATCAAATAGGTGCTCACAAATAAACAAAACACCATAATGTCTAAAGAAAATGAAAGTATCACTTACAACAAATTAGTGGGAAATTATGCATGGTTCACAAAGTAAACGTAACTGCTGGGAGCTACATGGTTCCAAAAACATTTATGCTTTTAAAAATGGCTTCGTTTGGTGTCCTTGCTTTAATTGATAGCCCTGCAGAAGTATATTTTTCTTGGCCGTGCAGTTAATCAGTTAACTATGTTGAGAAGTATCCAAAAATGTCTTTATTGTTTCAGAATCATTTTTTTCATTACTCAAGAGCCAGCTACAACTCCAAGAGGCTCTCACATGAAGCTCATGTTAGTATTACCAGGTGAGCTTCTAATTTGTCAGCAATGGAGTAAAAGTATTTGCTGAGTCTTAAGTAAATATACGAGTATTACACACTTACGGCAGTAGTTCTTCAGTTACAGTTCTCCAATAGGATGATATTAGGTTGTTTGTTTTTTGTTTTTTGTTTTTTTTTTGTATTGTTTTGTATTTCATGGCCATCAACAAAAATATTTGCAAGTTCTAAAGTATTAAAACAGTTGAGAAATTCTTTTTTTTATTTTATTTTCACAGACAATTGTACAGCTAAAGGTATTTCTACAAAGGATGGTGAAGATAACACTGATATTTTCCCTCCTTAAGAGGCATCAGAAAGACTGATTTTCATCTATACAGTGGCAGAAGTTTTAACTCAAGCTTACTGTGTTTGGTATGTGAACAAGTCCACTCAATTGTCTCAATTTAACTGAGTATAAATCTGTTCATTTTCTGATGCAGCTTAAGAGATACACGCTCAGTACATCCAAATCCCTTCACCTAGTAAAAAGAAAGTAATTCCTTGCACGTAATGTTGTGGAAATGGACATGCACTTGGATGGTAGTAAAACAAAACGTGACAGATGTCTGAGTGAAAAAAGATCAAATTCCTTAAACAGAAAGATGGAAGACACAATGTTAATGCTTATCTCATTCTTACAACAGATTGTGTTTTAACATTAAACAGCAGGATGTATCTTAACAGTTTATAGTAACATAGTAATTCATTCAGTGATTGGGAAAAAAAAAAGATATTCACTTACTTTTCAGAGGATTTTAATGTCTCACCATCTTTTGTCCAAGTATATTTCACTTCACTAATACCAGCTGTTTCACACAGTAGATTGACAGATTGAGTATTCCTGGTCAGAAAAACTGTATTTCCAATTTGTACGGTTACTGTTTTGTTAAAGGAAACTCCAGGAATTTCCTTTTGCCTCATAATAACTGGAACCTTCTGGTCAGACATTAACTTATCCACAGTTTTTGTGCTGAAACGATCAGATTCGTTTGGTGATTTGCCTGTGAATTTTGAGGCCAATTTCTCATCCTGGGCTCCCTTCCATTTTTCAGTGGTTGATTGCGGAGGCCTAGATAACTCAGCGATTAACTGATAAATGACCTGGGATGCCAAGTCATCACTGACTTCTCCAGTTTCAATGAGTTGACTCATGTTCCTTATTAGCTCTTCAAACTGCGCCGTGTCCATGCTGTAGGCACCCTGGAGAACTGCTGCCTCCAGACGTTTGTTCTTGAATTCACGAGAGCTAAATACTCCTGCTGAATTACCCCTAAAGGCTTCAAGATTTCTCAGAAATGGTTGATCATTTACTTGCCTCTCACCCAAATAGAGCTCATTTTTCTTACTCCACATTTGCCACATTTTGCTCATTTTATGCCATTTGGCCCCAAAGCTGTTGGCCTCATTGTGATCTGCATTAGTGATCTCACTGGCATGTTTTCTAAGATTTGGTGGTTCTATCAATCTGTTGTCATTACCAATCAGTTTGAGTACAAATGTTTCATGTGCTGAGCCTGCAATACACCGGTACACACCAATATCAGCGGCTTCAAGACTATGTATTTTCAGTGACCCTGACTTAGTGATGCCGAGTCTTTTAGAGTTCTGTAAGTGTTGCTCATCTTTCTCCCACCGTATAAGGGACTTCTGGAATCTTCGTACGGGGCACTTAATTACAACAGAAGTTTTTGGAAGTAAGTAGGCACGGCTTCCTATGGTAAAATTAATGCGCTTCTCTTGTCTTGTCTGAATATACACACGGTGAATACCGATAATCCGAGGTCCATGAGTAGAGTATTTTTCTGGAAGCTTTGGTTTAATTTCTGAAATAGAATAAAGTCTTGAAAAGTAACCAATCATTACCACTCATGCATACAACATCTGCTTTTCACAGAATGGCTGACAGAGTTCTTCCCACCTTTGTTTAAATCAGATTGCAACATGGTGAGCTTTTATCTGAGTCACAAAAATGCAAAAATATGGACAAGATGAAACCATGACATTCCCCTGCCCCAGCCAAGAATTCTGTTACTTCTTCCCCCAGACTCCCAACTATGAGAAAATACAGGCAACATATACCTATACAAAGGACATAGATGGTGCACGCATACCTAAATGTATATACTATGTACTATTTTATACTGTATACATAATCCTCTTATGGTTATGTTTCCTATTGCTGCCTCAGAAAGGCTAGGCATGAAACGGAATGGAAAAAGTGAACCAAAAAAAAAATTGAGCACGTTATTACTTTCCCTGCATTTGAGCACTGTTGAATGCAGAATGACCTAAATAAAACAAAATCTATCTGAAGAGCAAGGCTCCCTTGGACTGCTATTTAAATTGTTGGCTGGCCTTGCTGGTTGTCTCACTAAGTGAAGCCAAACAGTGACACAGGAGGTGAAAGGAACTGTCAATGAAGACACAGTGCATGGAACAAGCAGAGCCACCCTGCAATCCTTGACTGAGGGTAACTCCTTTGGGTTGAAAGATGAGGTGTTCACAGTGCTGTGCCAAAAAAAGACAGGAGGGAAGGGGAGAAAAGAGGGAGAAGTCAGAAGCTGGAGAAGCTGAATACAGCAATCAGATGAATTAACACGAGCAGACAGCAGCACATAAAGCGTCATGCAGACAGGATACAGAGACACTGGGTATTACAAAGCTCCTCCTACGTTGCTCTGCAGGCAGCTGGATGTGGACAGGTTCCCAAGAGCTGCCTGAATGCCACCACCACAGGAAGGCTTTGGCTTTCCAGCAGCGGCTGGACAGGCATGTTGGAGAAAACATGAGAATGACTGCAATGCTTCAGATACCACTGCATTGACTCACTGTTGGCAACTACCGTGCCCCACTTTGATCACAACTAGTCTTGCTAAGAAAACAGTAGGTAGGTGAGAAGCAAGGCACATGAGAAGGGGAGCGAGGGCACATACCCCCTAAGCTCATTCCTTGCACAATGAAATTGGCCAGCTGGGGAGAGCTGGGAAATACTCAGTTCTGGTGCTAGAAAGCAATCCAATTGTATTTGCTGCCCAGCCTTCTGGTATGAGACAGAAAAACTCAGAGCCTGCAAATCAAGTTGATGAGCTAGGAAATGGACACACAAATCCAGATGCTTCTCAACGTGCTTGAATTTGACACCATTAGTACTGTTTCACTTGGTAGGTACATAAATAAAATGACAACTACATTGATGGCACACAAATAGTATTTGAAAACCAGCATGCTTCTTAATATACATATGCTTCAAATATGATGTGAAGAAATAGGTGAAAAGCTGAATGTTTCAAGCATTCAATAAGTGTGTACACTATATGAACTACACCCTAGAGTGCATTCTTATGCTTATAAAACAAAATGATTATTTTCAATGCTTTGGGTAATGAGTTCAGACCAGTGGGGATATCATGGTTTCATAATTACACAGCTTTTATATCAGTATCCATTATCCAGATATGTAGCTCCCTCAACTGTTTCACATGGTGCAACAAATAAATTGCTTTAGGCATTCGGTTTACTAAAATTATTAGGCTAGTGACCTGTTTTTAATAAGTTATTGGGCTCCAAATATTTATTTTAAGGGAAATGTTCCAATACTAAATCTTCGATTTCCAAAATCCAACTTACAGACACAGTAAGTGTAACTTTAAACACACAAAATACTTCAGGCTGTGCTCTGTTTACACTACTTGTTCCAACATGGAATTAAACCCATTGTGTACTTATAAATATGTTAACAAGTCTCATCCATTTCATTTTTTTTTTTTAAAAAGAAAGACCACTAACTCTCATTAGCAGTTCAACACTAAAGGCTGTATACATTTTTACTGGTGTCTTGTGATCAAGTTTAGGAGTGAAATAAAGTTCAGAGCTGTGGATGGCAGGCCACATAGATACATAATAGGGCCATATAAATATCTAAGGCCATGTAAGTATTTCTAGATCCAGTATTGCAGCTGCTGAGGTAATGGACTGTATGGGAGAAATTTTTCTACAAGGTCAACCTTACCTAATGATTAGATTGAACTGGAGCCATCAGACCTCATTATCACCTTGTGCAAATCCATTTGAGCCTCTGACCTCTAATGGTCCTGTGCAGCCTTAGCTGGGTGTCAGGCCCTGCTGACCTCAGGGCAAGACAGATGTTGTTTCCTTTTTCTTAGAAACCACAGACTAAGGAATGTTCTGATTTAATAACACCAATATTAAGTAGAGAACAGACACAATTACTAGTCCCACTGTAAAAGATCAAGCCTGAAAAGCCCCAGCACTGTCATGAGACAACAAAAAAAGGAGCTCATCCAAGCTACAGATAAGAACCAAGAAGCCTTAACTGTATGCACACCACTCACCACTAATGCCTTTGCTTCACTTTTTATTGCTAGCTGTCCGCCTGTCCATGGGCCATTCTGCATTCCTGCCTTCTCTTCACTTCCCATTCAAGGAGGCCTGAACCTACAGCTGCAGGTGCAATGCCTCTTGTATTTTTCTTCAATCCACAGCCCCACTGCCCTACCTCCTCCTGCAAAACCCAGACCGGACCTAGGGGTATGGATACATCCCACAGCTTCCCCTTCCCTCACATTGTGCAGCCAGTGCTTGCCAGGCAGACCTGAGCTGCAGGGGTTCCCTTGTTCCAAACAGTTCTGGAGACGAAGGGAAAAAACAGTGGTTTTCTTTTGTCACTTTGATCTGTACCCATTCAGTACAATCGCATTCCCCATGCAACCCAGTGTCCTGCTTTCTTGGCACTGCAGTGGAAGTGGACAATGTAACTTGAATATCAGTCTGTGCTAAGCAATTTGCAAACTGGCTACACTGTCATTCAACTATCCACAATTAATTAAATTCAGATAGATATGCAGCTCAAAATATTTTATTAAACCTTATGCCAAGGACATTCCTGAAAGTCCACAGGGCTTTATTTAAGTGGAGCTTTGAACCTCAGGTTTTTGGCATGTTAATCTGAAATGCAGGCCAGGAAAAGAAGTTTCATATTATGTATGAATCAGTAATTATTCTATTTTTTATTTTGTTTTGTGAATAACCTTTAAAGCAAAGCCTCAACATTTACAAAGTAGCTATTTCTTGATAGTTGCATGAATTGAGTCAAAACACGTTTATCTTTGTGATCTATGATCAAAAAACATGCTCTTGGTCTTCCCCAACCCTAAAACTGATTGTCTTTTTTTCCTTTCTGTTCAGCTCCCTGCTCCTGAAGGCTGCATACTGCTACTCTCCTTTAGAGAGGAAGGAGAAGCCAAGTTCAGGCTTAAGGAAACTGGATTTAGAACTCCCTTTTCTCAATTATGCATGTAATTCAACATATATTATATTTGCAAGGTATTTCCACGGCTGTTACACATAAGCAATTTGTGCAACAATCATAAATATCATCACTATCATAAAAATATTGTGCCCAAATTAGACAATTCCTATAGGCAGCTTTTTCTTAAATAGTTTTTATAGGGAGAAATAAAATACTGGATTTTTCAAGGACTGTTAGTACTGTCACCACTTCCTGCAAAGCTCCTATACTGGTGTTCTCATTTCTACAAAGAAAGATGGACATCATACATGAAGTTATCACTGGCAATATGTTTCAGGTTTTGAATTCCACCATGCAAAGCTAAATGTCCAGTTTAATACAAATACACAATGAAAAAAACAAGCCAGAACTGCATTCTTATATTTTCTAACGTCCTTCCTAAATTATACTCCATTCATAGGTTGTTGGGTTTTTTTTTGTTTGTTTGTTTGTTTTAATTTTTGGTTTGGTTTGGTTTTTGGGTTTTTCTTTTTGCAACTGAGATAGAGTAAAGGATAAAAGAAAAATAATCAGAGCAAGTGTAGGTGAGCATGAGACGCATATACCAAAAGTATTCAAAAAACACTCCTTTAGATCATGACTTGTATTTCTGATTTGTAGAAAACAAATTAAAAGCAATCCTGTTATCACTGGCCTAGTCATTACGATACTCAGTTTATGCCAGATTAGTAATGTTGTTAAAGTACAGGCAGACGAGTGAATTAACCTGTATACAGATTTTACTGTATAAAGAGATCATTCAAAATCAGCAGGAAACTACATAAAGTAACATACTTACTGTTGCAGGCATTCATTTGACAAGACCTTACAAGCAGTGAAGGAGACAAACCACTACACATTGATTCATTTACTGCAACATACTGGCCCTTTGCTGTTCGGTTTTGGCAGGCAATTTTCCTTCTCTGGATTCCAACACCACAGCTTACTGAGCACTGTGAAAGGAAGGATGCAAACTAAGCTTGGTGTCCCATGGCACATATACATGATTTGCAACTGAGAGAGACAAAGCTCTCTACTCCATATGAATCCTTGCGTTATCTGCACTTTTCCAAGCAATAGGAATATTAGATAGCTAACTTGTTCCAGCGAGCAACTCAGGAGCAATTAAAATAGCATAATCATATTTCTTTATGTCCAACCACAGAGAGAATAGAGCAATGCAATCCAGTATCTAAGAGAAAAAAACTCAGCATGTTCAGTAGAGTCTGTGTCAAGTCTCTCCATCCATTCTTCTAGTTTGTACTGCACAAACCTTTATCAGCATCTTCTAAAGAGCCTTTCTAAAAATCTATTTGAACAGGGAGTTACATTAAATGGAAAAGAAAGAGCAGGACAGAATAAAACAAAAATTTGACTTTCAGAAGCCATTTCTCTCAACAACTCACACACAGCTCTGCAGGGGGGGTGTGAACAGCCTAGTCATAGGCAACTCTACACATAGTTTAGTCCAGATATAAGTCCTGTGAAACCTTCCACCACCCTGTGACCTTCCTGCACCGATCACCCACTATTCACCCAAGCAGATATCTTTAGAGATCACGTTGCAATTGAAGGTTTTGGTTCAGCCTTGCTGGGGCCTGCTCACCTTGGACCATTCACCTACAACCAGCTGAGGAGGACAGTCCACTTTTGCACATGATTTCGTAGTGGGCAATTTGGGTTCCCGGCAGGTGTCATCAGAGTGTTTCAGGAAACTTCCATCTGTCAACAGCTGCTTACAGTACACTTTGCGGGTCTGAATCCCTCCTCCACAAGTACGGGAACACTGAGAAGAAAAGAGCATAACATGTACACCTGCGCACACATCTGTGCTTACACATCACACCGTTAAAGAGTACATAGACACTGTAAGACTCCCCATAATTATGCTGTATTGAAGAATGACAGCTGGTTTCAACTAAAAAGCAAGCAGCCTGTAGAAAATTCTTCAGATAAAATGTTTATCTAATACATTGGAATTGAGGAGAACCTAACTATGAAGTTAAAAACCACTACGGAGTGGAGTAGAAATCCTAAAGAAAATGAATGTGTAGATTTGACTGTGCCCTACATCAGTTAATGTCTCCAAAAGCAGATAATTGCATTTACTGTGTCAAAAGAGAAGTGATGACTGCACTGATATCTAGCCTTCCGAATTCCTAAAAAGAACTTTCAACCTCATCCTCTCAGTACTCAATAGCATAGTAGTGAGAAGACTTTTTTTTCCTCCATATTAACCTTTTCCATTGAAATTATTTGAAATTCTTCAATATCAAAGTTTAGGAGCTACCTACCACATTATTTGGAATAGAGAATTTCAAGTACCTGGACAGAAGAACACTTAACATTTCAACTCCTTCTCTAACCCAGCCATACCTGTTGCCATTCCTCAACATGCCAAACAGGGGGACAATCAATCTGGTTACAAGCTTGCAAAGAATGAGGCTTTTTGTCTTTGCAATCCTCAGCAGCAACAGTAGATCCTCCCGGCTGCTGGCAGTATACATCTCTTGTCTGTATCCCAACTCCACAAGTTGCTGAGCACCGTCTCCATGGGCCCGTTTGCCACCTGCTCCAAGAACACAGACATTTTTCAGTGAAAAGGTAAGGAAAAAGTATATGCTAGAAGAACTTAGCAAAAATCAACTGAAGATATATTGATTGATAGATGGCCAAAACATCCTTTTGTTTTGACAGTAAGGCAAAATTATAATCTAGATTTATAAACTTTCTGGGAATAAAGAAATGCAGAAGTTACTCACAGTAAAGTAATAAAGACTTACGTCCAAGCAAATTTACTGGACTCCATAATTTACATGAAAAATGAATGCTTCTTATTAAAAAAACAAAACAGCCTGTTGGCAACCTACTGATAAGTACCTTTATAAATGTAAATAGATGAATAGACCTTTCTTACATTTACAAAACATAAATTATGTATTTATTTTCTATACTACATCCTGCTCCCATTAACTTTTGTCCTCTACATTTTGCAAGATGACATTCCTGCAAATGCCATTTAGGAACAATATGCCAAAAAATCAGTATGTCAGAGACCCATATGGGATAAACAAGGCAACACATATCAAAGGTTTACATATGGCCCTTGCAAGTGGCCAAACTAGCTAGGTTTACTTGGATTTGGATTGCTTTTATTCTTTTCCTGGGATTCCATACAAATGTAACAAACCTGCAAGAACTGTATGGGGACACAAAAACACATCAATTCAAAGTAACCTTAAATCATAATTTCACTGTTTGTTTTTTTTTCATCCAGTAAGGATAGAAAGTAAATATTCTTTGCTTCTTAGTTTCTCAGACAGTTAAGTCTGTTTTTCCACTGCAGGCAAACATCTACATAGAAAAAATCCATTTCAGAGGACGGTGAATCCAAAATGTGGAATGGAAAAGAAGTGAAGATCAAAGAACAAAAAACAAAACTGAAACCAAAAACCCAACACAAATACCTTGTTTAAGACAGAAAGCGTGAAACATCATCCCAAAGCAAGACTGCAGTCCTGCAATCTGACTCTTTTCTGAGAAAGACAATGTTTATTCAAGTCATATTAACCATTTCTTTGCTTCAATACGATTCCATTATCACAGCGTACCTTGGAGGACAAAGCTTCATATTGCAAGCATGAGTCATCGGTGGTGGTCTTTTGGAATTGTCGCACAGGGTTTCATTGACAGCTTGCTTTGTCTCTACATGCAGACACATCGCAATGGCTTCTTGTGTTCCTGGAAGGAAAACACTCATGAAACACTGAACACAGGAGAGAATTCTGTAAAGCTTACTCTTGAATAACAGTCAGTGAAAAAGCTCCAAATGCTGACTTCAACTGCGGGCTTAAAAACGAGCTCTCCAGTCAAAAAGAACACTGAGATAGTTTATATAATGTAAATGTCAAAATATATTTGTCAATTATATGTCGCACTTTGCTCCTGCGGTATTTAAAAGGTTTGATTTGGCATTCTAAATCTCTGATAACAATCAGAAAACAGTTAACACTCTGCACCGTCAGATGTTGTGTCTGCTTGGTTTAAAATGGTCTCAAGTCAATTGGTTTAATTGCCAAAATGATGGTACAAGTTACTCCTCACTTACCTTGACTTCCACGAGCTAGAGTCTGCAAAAGTAAAAGTAATTAAGAATATAAAAAAGAGCTTGCAGAAGTAGTCAGGAGAGCCCGACTGAACATAATCTCTCCGACAGGGGTCCTAAGAGGTACTATGGTTTTGCTGAAGGCAGTAAATCTGACCAAGCCCAGGGCTTTCCTTTCTTCTGACTGTTCTTGGCACTTTCTGATCTGCAGCTCTTACTACTTGGTAAGCAATAATAGTGATCATAAACCAATAGAATCAAATTCGAAATAGAAATTCAAAAATAGAATTCAAATCCATTTCCTTCCTATCTTTCGCTTATTCCCAGTGATTTTGAAGGACACAAAGCTGCTTTCAGCAGCAAGTTTTATGTTTCTTCTTATGACCACCTTCTAACATTTCAAAGGGGCTTGCATTTTAACCAGAAACCTTCACTAACAGCTTCATGTTACCTATGACATTACTTCCAAACATCACCACTATTGCTACACAAAAGCTACTAGGCTACTACAGTACTCCTGTATCTCTGTCAATTGTACATCAGGAATTGTTTACGGACACTGTTGATCATTATTTGTTCTGGTTTCAGTGAACTCATTGGTATATTTGACATAATGTCCATGACAATGGTCCATATTTTTCTGTCTTTTACAACACATTCATGAACACTGCCATTCTTTTCATTAACCTGCCATTCCTCTACCTATAATTCTTCAGTAGTGCATATAAGCCAGTTCAGGTCACAGTACTTCTTCGGGATATCTGAATCAGTTCAACTATTTCAGACACTTTAGCAGGTACAGACCAGCAGTCATTTTTCACAATAACATATTCCAGTTTCTTTCAGGCTCTCTGGTAGACCTCTAGATCCCCTCTGGGACTCTTTTTCAGTTCAGAAAGATCTTGTTATATAAATGTTTTGACTGCATCTACAAAGTCATGAATTTTTATAGAACAGAAGACCTGACCTCAAATGTGATTGACAACCTATTCCCTTCTACTATATCAAAGAATCAATAATTACATTAACATAGAACATACACATTGTGTAAATCATATTTCACCCTCAGGGCTGAGAATAAGCCTTTAACAAATATAAGGCAATAAGGCAGATGTGAAAATGCCCAAGCAAGATAAACCAATAGGCAAACATTTTTTTCTAGAACTCTACTATTTTGTGACACACTGACAACAAAGGGAATCTAATGTTTTCTGTCCAAATTTGTTCAGACAGAACGCATTTATTTAAGAAGAGCAGCATTCCTGTCTCCTTACTTAGACACAAAATGCCCGCCTGACAATCTCCAGGAGAGAAACAAAGATTTAGAAATTACACTCCTGCAGAACGGACCTAGGAATGACATTACCAGACAGGGAATGAAGCAGACATCAAGCATCCTTAGAATCTCTATTTTAGGTCAAAATCTACTCTATGCTACACACCTTCAACTTGCTGATCTCACTGCATTCCTGTGGGAAACCATACTCAGAGCTGATGTTGCTCTGTTCCAGGTTGTGATAAGTAATATCTTCTTAACATCTCACACAAAGGAGGGGAATGAAATGAAATTCCTTTCAGACCATCTAAATCATCAGTAATCCCATGGGAACTTTATATCACCATGTTATAAAAACTAAATTGGTCAGCCAAATGAACAAAAGCCTTGCCATTCCAAGTGACTGTAGCTTGCCACCTGGAGTTCATTAAAGCACTTCTGCTTTGCAGCATGACCTACCTAGCTTTCATTGTGTTACCAGAAGAAAATGTTGATATGCTGTCTATCTTCCATTTGACATAACTACAGGGCAGCAGTAGCAATTACTCCCCACAGAGGCCTTATTTCAAGGAAAATGGCACTCCGTTTTGATGCGGTAAGCACAAAACAGGTATTGCAGAGCTGTTAAAACATACCACAAACCTCCCTTCCTGTTCCTTAGTTTGCAGTTTAAGGACAGTATTCAATAAATAACTACAGTTAATTGATGCAATATTTGCTTGAACTTAACTGTCAAAACATCTTAACAGTTAATCTGATTTCTCTTCCTCAACTATAATTTCATGTTAGTTGGGAACTTCAGTCGTGCATGAATTTTTTATTCTATGTAAATTGGAAAATGGAAAGATCTATTATTCAAACAAGCTAAGTTTTATATGTATGACTTTCTTGGCTTATAATATAAACATAGTAGATAATTTAACTAAAATATTATGTATGCAGCAGGGAGCATTAAGTATTTTTACAGTAATATGATGCCCTATTGTAGTAATTATCCTACTATTCAGTGAAATAGAATATTTTCTATTTTAACCCACCATTCAAACCACATTCATTTACATTCTTTTATAAGCTTTTCTGTGAAGCGAAATATACAGTGTATGAAATCGCGTTAAAAGATCAGAATGCTAAGGAGAAAAAAAAAACACTTTCTGTCTTCTTTTTATAGTAAAAAGAAAATGGGGGTTGAAAGTTGCTGTGTATGTAAGAGGGTGAACGTCTTCAAGTCTGTGCCTTGAAGAGGAAGGACATTTATTTTTATTAGACAGTCTCATTTTGATGACTGCTTAGAAGTATGAACTATCAACCCAAAAGAACTCAGAAGAAATTCCAAGTCCTACATGTGCTTAAGCCTCTCTGCAAGTCTATTCACACTGGTAATGCTATTGTATACTCCTTCTGTAGAAGAGTAAACTGCTTTTGTAGTCAATGAAACCAGTCAAAGGAGTAACCAACTACCAAACTGCCCACTACTTTACAGAAAATGCTCTCAACTTCATGTGTGAGTCTGAGTCTCACAACAACCATTGTTTTTCCATAAAACTCTTACATTTAGCCTGAATCCACTGCTTTCCTAAGAATCTCAGGTTTCTTATAAATCAAATAGCAAACTTCTAGCTATTATTGTCCAGACAAGAGCCTAAAAACACAGCTTGACTGTACCCTAAAGATTCCAAAGCCACAAGCTACAGAGGAAAAAAATAAAAAGGAAATACTAATGTATTTATTTTTAATCTCACTATTTTTAAGCCAATATAATAACTTTGGGGGTCTTGAATTGTAATTTTTGAAGCATGTGAAATACGAATAATAATAATGACATTAAATTATCAGAATTTACCTCTTGTAAAGAGGCATTTTTAGGCCACTATGTCTATTGTGAAGGCATTTTCAGAATAGAGATCCAGGAAGTGTCTGATTAGCTTTTAAGTGGACAACATTTCTTTGAAGTAGTGTGGAGTAATTAAATGATTGACAGCACTAAAAAAACATTGTAATTTACATGAAAAAATCTTATTCCCAGCAGGCATACTTTTTATTCTGATAACAACTCCTCACTGACAGTGTTATGACAGTTAAAGCTGTGCTTATGTTGAGGACTCTGCTATCAGGACCAAAAAAGTTCATACTGAAAAAAAAAAGATACGGAAAAATGAGGGCAAATCCTCAGAACTCCATGCAATTTCTACCACAAAGATCACTCTCCTCATTGTCTTTGTTGCCAGAGCACACTGTTTGCTTATTTTCACCTTGGGATTTCTTCAGGTATTGAAGATCTTTAGCTTTCAGAATGATTACACAGTTTCTTACAGATGTTAAAGGTGATATCTGCCTCATGACAAATTAACATGGACAACTTTTATTAGTATTTATGGAAAGATTGATGAAAGAAGAAATAATTACGATAGCAGTCATAACAAAATGTAGCAGTCCTCACAGGCAGTAAGATTTATGGCATTCGATATGCTACATGACAAGCCATGTAGATTTGATGTAGAAACATACACTAAACGACCAATGTCAAATGCTGTCTGCGTTCTAGAAGCTGGTGAATAGGAAACTGGAAAGTAAAGATCATGTTTGATAATGAGCTGCAGACTGATCTCTCTCTGTAATTCTAATGCCTCAAAAACAATGTTACCATCTGCATTTTTACATTTGCTTTGGAGAGGGGCCAGAGGAGACTTTAAATTAAAAGTCTGGTCTGTATGAAGATCTAAAAAAGAAAAAAAAAAAAAAAAGGTGCAAGTGACAAGCACTGAAACAGAGATTCAGTCCTTGCCTCAACAGTGGCTGTAAGCCTTGCAGCTTATTTTTAGACCCTGCAGACTTTTCCCTCATTCAGAGAGGTGCAAGCAGTAAGGAAGGGAGGAAAGTTCCAAGGATACAGAAATCCACAGGAATTTATTTTAATAGCCACTGCTAGACACACACATATTAGAGACAAAGTACCGAATATAGTTTACATTATACTGGAATATTCCAAACTTAGATAACATTTCTTTCTTGTAACTAAAGAGTTCATCTAATTGAAATGAGATTTGAACATAAAACTTAGCAGAAAGGGATCTGATCCTTTGAACTACACAATGGAAAAAGAGTAGACACCATGAGATCGTTCGTTAGTACACTGCAATAAGTTGGAAACAGAAGAGATGTCTGGTTTCCTTAAAACTACTTATCGGCAGGTAATTTTCAGTCTGTTTGAAAGTGTTTGCCAAGGCAGCAAGAGGACCAGAACTGATAGGAGGAAAAAATTACTATTGCCTAACCAGCATAACTGCACAGGAGTTCTCAAGCTGTTCATTGATAAAGCACCCTGATAACTTCCCACATTTCCCGGGAGCAGGACATAAGAAAAATGTCTATGTATAGTACCAGTGATACCACAGAAGTCTTGAGAACACAAAAAGACATTTACCTCCAAACTTCTATAATGTCTTATTCTTATTTCACATCAAACAAACAGAATATTATAAGCAACTACAGGAAAATTCTGGGTCAGGCAACCTCACGAATTCATGAGAGGACCAGAAGTTGACAGCCAAATCCACACTCAGCTCCACCGGGAACAAAATAAAGCCAGATGTGATTCTGTTAACCAGTCATTCTGAAGCTCCTTTGTGCTGGCGAATGAATCTACTGTCTTCAGGAAATTCTCCTTAAATTACCTTTCGTCTGCACTCCAAATGCAATTTGTTATGTGAATGCTTTTGCATGGACAAACTCACATGCGAAGACACTAACAATGCAGATGTGCACATGTAATGACAGGCAAAGATCAGAAATGATTTCAGCTGAACTTCGACTGATCTCAAAAATTAAAAAAAAAAAAAGGGGGTTTTGGAACATCTCTGAGAAAGACATTGACTAAAAAGCAATAGAATAAATTTAAGATGGCAATGAAATAATTTTACGTTACAAAAATTTGTCAAGAGTTAAAAAAAACCCACAAATTTAGTAGTAAGAAAAAGCTCTGTTTCTGCTTTAGAGCATGAGTCCTTATCTCTATAAACACTTCCCCCAGAATGAGGAAATAGAGACAGCAGCTGTTGCTATCATGCCGTGTCTTATACATACATACTTGGATTACACCCTTGCTGTTCATCATGTCTACTGAAGGCAATGGAAGAAATGGATACATCGTCTTTTGTGACTGCACGTGCTGCTATCCCTATGAATCAATATAATCAGTGTTAAATGATAAAGAAGGCACTTGTCAGTCACTTACCATCCTGCTGATAGTGTTCAGGGGCATCCCTCCCAACTTCCATCTTCAAGTTTTGAACTGGTGAATAATACAAAGGCAGGCTGCTTTCTACGAGCTCCAGACGGGGCTCTCCACTTCCAATTGTAGTTGCTCTCCCCTTTCCTACATTTTTTATTTCTGCTATGGGTACAACTGTCTTCACTTCCCACTGATGTCATTGTTCCTGTCATATATAGGTGTGTTCATAATTCCACTGCCTCCACTTAACACTTCATAACTCACTTCTCTGTTCAGTTCCAAAGTACAGTATGTAGTAGCAACACCAGCAGCCTTGTCTAGTTGCATGTACTTCGAACGACAGGGAGATTCGATTACATCCAAAAAGGAATGTGCTTAACTACTTGCAGACAGATGTATGGCATGAAGTTCCTATAGAGTTATATGGTGTACCAAGACCTAAACAAACTCCTCCTCAATCTCCAGGCCAGTCAGACGGAAAGCAATACATAATATTATAATTTTATCTATGTCACAGGATATAGAAACTATAATTTTGTATCCATACTGTACTGAAGAAAATTGCAGCATTTTGGAAGATAAACAACTAATACGGAAATTTTACCTCGAAAACGATAACCTTTCAGTTCACAGGAAAAGAAAGTTCTTTTTTTTTTTTTTGCCCATCACTAATGCATCAAACACACTGGTACTACCAACTGCCTGGCAGCCAAGATTCTTGCAGCAATAAGACTGAAGCAAGCTGCTGTAGCAAAAGCTGCTTGTGTCTTACTTAACCAAATAAAGCCTGATGCTTGAACATATTAAGAATAATCTATAAATAACCTAGGAAAAAAAATAAAAGCTGAAGCTGCATGCTTTCCTACACATCAGCATTACCAATTCAGGTTAATGCTAACAGAAAACGTGGCAATTTCAAATACCAAGTTCTTATAAGTCAGGATTAAAAAGAAAGGGGGGGAAAAAAGGATAATAAAAGTACCTCCAAGACAGGTGGCTGAACAAGGAGTAAAACCAATGTACTCCCAGTCATAAATCACACTGCCATCTTCAGCACGTGAAAATTCTGGTGTGTAGGGGACAGGATTGCTGTCACAGGGTGCCTCGTGACATACTTGTTCTGTGGGGGGCTTCACATCTTCACACTCCTCCTCAGGCAGATCCACCTCAGTCTGTGTAAATGAGAGAAGAATTCGGCACTTCACATCCCGCACCTGTATGCCACTGCCACACGTGGCACTGCATGGAGACCACGGCTCAGGAATAAACCTGCAAATGAGCACAGCACAAATGAAATGTTTAGATTTAACTCTAGGATGTGTCCACATATGCACAAGTAAAACATCGCTAAAAAACATACATGCGGATATAACATAATGCATAACACTATCTGGTGCTTCAAATGACTGCACAATGGAATATGTTTTCTTAAGTCTTTCATTTTTCTCCCATCCCAGTTCAGATTGTTCTTTATTGGAAGAGTATTGACCAATCGATGAATGGTTTTGCCTTTCAGTAGTAAAAACTTAGCAAATGTCAGGCCAGTGCAACCTAAAGGCCTGCTGAGTTCAATGGCAGAGCTGGCAGGAGTCATGTCCAGGTGCTTCTGATAACAAATTTTAAGTGAACAACTGTGAGAAAAGCTGAAAAGAAAGGTTTTCTTTTATTATAGCAGATAAAATGGGCTTGGCTCTGAAACAGCAGGTCTCAAAGTCTTCACAAAGACAGCACACAAATTAACAAGGGTAGCCATGGAAGTGAAATACTTTAGCATGTGCCTAACTCTAAGCAGATCAGGCAGTCTTCTCATGTCAATAGGACTGTGATGTGCTCAGAATTAAACTTGTGCTTGGTTCAAGGACACTGTGCACAGGCTTACAAAATTCTGACTTCTCTCTCAAGTAATGACCTGTTGGTCTGTTCCTAAGAAAGTCCAAGTCCATTTGTAGTTATGTATTCAAATGGAAATATAAAATTCATAGACATTTATAGTTGAAAAGACTTCTTTAGTGACCTAACCATACCTAAAAGTTGACAGTATGAAAGTAAACAACTTTTCTTTGGTAAAAGTATGACCAGAAATTAGTGTTTTGTATAATGGCAGTTGAATGCATTAAGATGCTCCAGAAATAACGTATGGTGTATGATTTTGAAGTTCTGTAGAGCTGAGAGACAGTTTTGAATCACAGCATCCAGTTGATTTACGAAAAAACTCAGAAAATGTTAAGCATTTTTTCTTTGACTTATAGCAAAACTGTATCATAATGGAGGTTTTCCCGTTGAGTATTGGTGCCTGGGATTTTACAGAGAAGTTCAAGATTAAAAGAAAACACGTTCAAGTACTTTTTATTCTATTTTGGCATTTTGGTAACATAGCCATGTGACTTTTTAGCTCCTAAAATTCTGCAACACAGGTACCTCAGACGCAAGCCAACAGAGATAGGACACCCAAAACACATACATGTATATCTGTATATATAGAGATATGCACTAACGAAGGAACTGACTGCAGTGCCTGAGAGCCCCAGAGGGTAGCGTTGTATCTGAATTTTGAGTTTAGAATTTTTTTATTTTTTCATATTTATTTTTCAACACATTCCCAACCAAAGTCTGTGACAGAAATCATCAAAGCAAAAATCATCCGTGCAATGTAGAAATCAATAGTAGAAGTATTTATCTTCCACTTCTGAAGATTTTGAAGTCACAGCAGAGTTCTGGCTGCAGCAACAAGCCCACCAAAAGCAAGAAACACTTCTTGCTCGTGCTCCTGTTCTTACAGGGCTCTAAAAGTGTAGAGAGCTGGCCAAAAGCCAGCTTTGCTGCTGCTGAGAGTGGCAGGTAGCCTACAAAGCACAAGGTAGAACAGGTGACTCAGCACAGAGATTTTAAGCCCTACGTTTGGCAATGCTTGGTTTGAGGCCAGAAGACTTATCTGCCCAACAAGCTCAGTCGAGGTGGACTCCACCAGCAAGTTCGGCTGCCAAACAGCAGAAAATTGAAGAAAGCTGCAAGACAGATGGGCTGAACACAGGCATAGAGGAGGGCTTCCAACATGAGCCTCTGCTGCAGAAACTTGCTGAGTGCGAGAAACCATCAGGGAAATGTAAGTGTATAACAAAACATTTGGGAGGACCGGACAATAAAGTGGTCATTCCTGACAAAGGATGACTCCTTTGACACTGAAAATACCGAAGATACGGTCGCTGTACCAAGGAAAGTGATGAAACAGAGTCCACTTTGCACCGTGGCTCCTTGTCTGCCAAATTCTACAAGCAGAAGCTGCACAAGCGGCTGCAGCAGCCCACCTCATTGCTGACCCCCCCAGTCTGTCATGCTGCAGGTGCCCAGGCACCCGCCAGCCCATGCCACACGAGGCCCACTCCATCAGTGTTAAGAACGTGGGTAAGACCCTGCTGCAGCGGGCAGCTTACCTGGGCTACCAGGAAGTCATTCTGTATTGCCTAAAAAACAGGGTCTGTGACATTCACCACCACGACGACTCAGGTTACTGTGCCCTGCACAAGGCCTGTTTCAGTGGCTGGCTGAGCATCACACGACTTCTCCTTAAGAACGAGGCTCATGTGAACTGCAGCATGTAGGGTGGAATCAGACCAATCCATGACACAGTACTGAATGATTACTTAGACACTGTCCACCTCTTACTGTCTTATGGTGCTGACCCAATGCTCCCATGCTTGAGGAAGACATTTTTCAGATGACTCACAGCAAGCCAATGGGGACCTTCCTCACAAAGTATTTAACTGACTTGCAGGGTTGAAGCGCCGATCACCCTGATCTGTACTGGGATTTCTACAGCAGCTCTCTCTGTGATCCAAAATATTAATCTGGATTCGATGTCTTGGCAAATCTCCCTGGCCCAGATGAGGAAGACAATGATGGCTTTAGTGATCTATTTGAAACAGAATTTTCAGATGAGCCATTCCTACCACGCTACAACTTCCAAATCTGTCTGTCTGATCAAACACAGAACTGGCTCTTGTTCTTCAAGATGGCAAAGAGCCTAAAAATGTCATCTCACATCTTCTGGAGGTAGAGTTTTACAAATAGCCTTCAGTAAAAAATATATATATATTTTTAAAAAGATGCTTGGATTAGATTAACTCAGTGGTCTTTTCCTACCTTAATAATTCTTTGATTAGTAATGATTATGTGATCAGCAAGAAGGGGCTGGAGAAGCCTGTCAGATGTGGGAGACGATGCTTCTAGATAATAGGAAGGATAGGTTACTGGGTTAAGATTAGGATCAAACATGACAGATGGTGAACACCTAGGACTGCAGGGTAAGTGAAGAGGAAAAAAAGTCAGCAAAGCTGTGACAGGACATGCACTGATACCACAGGTCTGCACTCACACTGTGTGGCCACAGTGGAATAGATCAGTCATGTCTACATAGGCATGAAGGTGAGAGGAAACCCATTACAGTGTTCCCAACTCAGCTCTACTATATTCTAAATACACTCTGAGCTTGCATGCTGAGCCCCTGCGAGTCCTCCTTGCTTATTCTGTCAAACTGCTGCTGAAGGATTCTTAAAGCAGACAGACTACACAAGTACATTGCTGCCACAGATGATTCTGTAACGCTAGAGATTATTCTCTTTATAGCTTCATGCTGAATTCTCCTGAGAGGCAGCCTGCTATACTTCTACTCCGACATGCTGACATTCAACCGGCACATTTGATTGTATCACTCCATTTCACAATCACACGTGATTTTACATTTTTGCCACTAACCTGCTTGAATTTAGGGCCACCAGTTTGGGGAGCAAAATAACCCCTCACAGTAGGTTGACCCCTGACTTGGGAGGCTAGAGCAGTGAAAGGGTTCAAGTACAGTCACCATAACTATGGAAACACCTGTTTGGCAAGAGGTTTCCCTGTGCGTTACTGCAGGTGTAAAGATTTTTTTTACTTGTGATCACACCTGCTCACGCATGTGTGCCAGAAATCAGGAACCAGAAATCAGAATCAGATGGAGGAAGAAAAACAGGAGGTTTGGGGCATACTCAACTTTCAGATAGAGCAATGTAAATCCAAAGTCATTTCAATAAGCTCATCTAAATTATTTTAAACTGCAACTGCTACAAATGAGTGCTGAAGTTGGATAAGTAGAACAGAGTGCTTTTCAAAAACTCACAGAATACTCACAGAAAGTTACATGTTAAATATTGATTACATGAGTCAAATATAAGTAGGCCTGTACACAAGGGACACAAAGAATTGTGTACGTACAATTCCTTGTGTCCCTCGTGGAACTGTGTACATACACGTGACAGGAACAAACCTAGCTGGATTTAGGTTAGACTTCCATACCTAGACCGTAAGTGTTGTCAGGCTTATCCCCATCCATTTGAAGGAGACTCAAAAAATCAAAAAAAATCCAGGTGGTCTTTCACACACATACACATACATAAAATGTCACAACTCATCCCCACAGATTTAGCTCAGCTCAGAGATCAGCAGCTTTTTCTCACTTCCTTTACGCACTGGTCTCTCTCCACCAAGCAAATTCTGGCAGCCCTACAAAGTACTTCTTAATTTCTGATAAAGCCATTAACATTCTTCAGGTAACAGCACACCGGGAGAAAATGAAAATAATTATTATACATCAAATGGAATGCTTCTTTGTGCGTTCATTTAGTCTTAATTTGTTTAAATTAATATCACTTGATGTCGCTTGAACAATACAGGGACACTACTAATAGAGTAACTAAGCTCTATGTCATCCAAAACAGGAGCTCCAGAAGCAAAGCTGTTGAGAATAAAATTAGGAACAGCTCATAACACAACTCATCTCCAAGGAGGGCCAAATGTCAAAGCAAACTGCAGAGCCAAGAGTCATTTCAGATCATCTGCAAAACATGCTGGAAATATTTCTTCGCTCTATAAGACAATGTACTTACGTTGGCTCTTCTGAGACTGCTCTGGTCTCCTCCATTTCATGTGCCTGTTTAAACCATGGGGATTTTGCTTCCACAGGACTTTTTTCTGGTAGAGAAAAAATAAACACTAGGCAATTCCTCCAAATGCAAGGTGATAAGCAGATGTTAGCATTATACGCCTTAGTGCTTCATACTTTACACTGCCTATTGATCTTTTTATTCA
The DNA here is from genome assembly GCF_016699485.2 of Gallus gallus. Lineage (NCBI taxonomy): Eukaryota > Metazoa > Chordata > Aves > Galliformes > Phasianidae > Gallus > Gallus gallus. Next base: position 11,634,855 of record NC_052541.1, on the reverse strand, counting down.
ATTTTTAGAATAAATATATAGTGGATACTAAAACATCATTTATTAGGAAATTTCCATCCTGACACCACTTTTTACTGAGAGGTTACCAGTAATCTTATTTTAATTCCTATTTAGTCTTTGATTTTTCTCTACATCTTCCCCAAGCACGGGCATTTTATATTAGATTGTAGTTTATCTTTCAGTGTAATGGGTTATCAATGTAATGTAAGTTTATAGCTGAACCAATCAGAAAGTTGATAAGCCCAAACAAAGCAAAAGTATGTTATTCTCCAGATGGACTATCCTCATTAAAAGATTTCCATGCGATAAATTAATTTTGCTAATCAAATTAGCCAGCTTTACCAAATACAGAATTCAATATAATAATTAGAAAAACAAAACAAAAAAAAACATAAATTCTAGCTTTTTTTAAAATCTGTCTACGTATCCCTATACTTCTGTGATGCCTTTTCGTAGGGCAACATTAGACACTTGAGGATATCTGCCTCCAAACTAAAATCCCAGAAAGCTCTTTAATTTTCAGTGCTGGTTTCCACCACATGGTTTAACCCTGAATTCTTCATGCTTGAAGAATAGTCTAGAGTCTGAAAACATCCCAAAGAGAAACATTAAGCTGTCTGCAGATAATTTGCACTCTTTCTGAATAAATCTTTACGGTGAGTGTCTGAAACACAGTCTTTGAAATAAAAGCTGAAAAGAACAAGAGTAGCACCAACCAAAATTTTCTGGGCACAGAGGGACAGAAATGAGTAAAGGACAAAATATATTACTTCCTCCCAATCTCCCCATCTTTATTTTTTCTTTCACCTTCACAACTACTTTTCTACATCATATCAACTCTTTTAGAGAATATTTCTCAATTCACATAATTGTTACAAACACTGTAAATATTTATAAAACATTTATAACTTAATGGACAGAAGAGGTCCACATGGAAGACTGATAATTATGAGATGCAAACGAACAACATCCCAGCTGATACGTGCAAGCATCATTCCCATTTCAAGTGTTACTGAACAACTATTCCTTACCGTCTTGAACTCATTAATTCTGGTTTTCCCAATATGACTGAGTTGTATAGATATAGTTAGCATGCTCACCTTATGACTGCCTGGCCACATTATCAGCAAATATCAGCAGGACGCTTCTCCTAGCACCAATAATTAAAATATCTGTTTCTGCCAAGACTAAAATAAGTCCCAGTAAATTCCAGCTTCTGGCATTTCTGAGAGGTTACTAGGGGCTTTTAATTCTCTTAACAAAAATGTAAAACCATAACAGACTCAGATGAAGTTTCATTTACCTCTTGGCTTGTAACATGGTATTGGCACGATGCACTCTTCTTTTATGTGTAGTTTAAGTTGTGGATTACAGCCACCAACATGCTGCCCACGGTGGTCAATGCACAACACTACCCGGTAACGTAAGCCTCGGCCACATGTCACTGTGCACTGCAGGAGATAAAGCAACCATCTTACTCTCTCTTTTATTTTATTTATAAATACTGATAAAAAGCAAGTTTGAAATACTGATGATATGTTTACTTAAGTCTTTCCAGAATTAATCAGATATCAGAGATGTGACTACAACCCTGCATTTCTGGGTGAATAAAGAGAAGGCTGATGCTTGAAGAAATGCTAATTTTTGGAAAGAAAATGGCTTGCTGGGGTTCTGTAAAGCTTATCTGATTGGCAACAATCTAAAACAGAGGGGTTGGTGTACTGAGAATATGCACTCTCAGAATGGTCATTTTCAGTTTAAGCTGGGTCAGACATGCTGTGAGAACTGTTTCTCCACTACAAGACAGTGATGTCATCTGGACAAACTAAGAAATTATAGAAGTGTTGAGCTATCTATCAGATAACTACAGCCAAGATGAGTTGGCTCTATGTTCCTGTTACTATAATGAAAGGTAAGAATGCTGGAAAAACACCCTTGCAGACATATCAGCCACTAGACAGCCTTTAGCTATTACATGGAGTGGAAGATTACATTTACCAAGAACTCAGAAACAAACAACCTGATTGCAAAGGGATCTGACCTCTTACTCTAATTTCTCCTCTTTGTAAAGCAGGAATTCAAGAGGCATAAATAATTCAATATGTATTTTTACCTACACAGACACATTAATTTTTTTTTTTTTTAATTGCTATCAGGCCAGGTTAATTAGAACAAACTTATCCCATGAAATGCTATGAGTCTTGCCTCCATTTTTTTTTTTTTTCCTGTAGGTCTGTACTCACAAATACATGATAACACAAGATCAGATGTTTTTTCTTTTTCTTTTTTTTTTTAAGAAGAGGATAATAGTCTAAAACACTTTCAACTTACCTGAGACCATTCCATTGCCACCCATTTAGGACAATCAAACAGATTGCAGGTTTGAATGACTTTGGGCTTAGGGGCATACATGCATTTCCATTCTTCCACTTGCAGAATCTCTCCGTGTATGGTCTCCTCTACACACACAAAACTTCTCCTCTGAATACCACCTCCACAGGAAACTGAACACGCAGTCCAAGGGTTATGTTCCCACCTGGCAAAAGGACTTGTAGATTAAAAACAAGGCTACTTTTTATTCCACTAACCTCTATTAGAAGTGCAAAAAACTGAATCTAATCTCAATGTAATTAAAACCCACTTATATTTTGTTTCTTAATTCTTACCACACATTTAATGTAAAAAAATTGAATTACAGAGTTGCATTGCATTATTCCAGGCTTAAATTTATGTGCAAAATGAAAAGACAAACAGGACAACAAATTTAAGTAAGATTCACAAACATAACTGAAAAGCTATTTCACGTATTTATGTTCAAGTTCCTAAATATGCTGAGTTTGATTACTGGAATTGTTTTCTTGCAGATAGTCTATATTACCTAAATACAATATTTTTCACAGTTTATTTTTATTTGTCAGAGAACATGAAGCATATGTACTTGAGATTATATGAAGCACAAAGACAGAACAGACTATGCTGACTGAGGATGTTGCTACCCACAGCTGCTCACTACTGCCCACATTGGTGCAGACTACACATTGGTGCAGACTACTCTCAAAAATCTGTTCATGAAAGAGTTCTGCGAACTCCAATTGGTGAACTCCAATACTTGTTTTGGGAAAAATCAGCTATTTCAGCTCAAACTGTCTTCATCCTTAAGGACTCTGAACCAACTATGTTGTGACAGATACCATTTAGCTGGTTACTACTGCAGTTCTGCAAGAGTTTTCCACCTACATTAAAATGCCATTGAATGAGTTTGTATTCGGTCTTTTCAACTTGCTTCAAGCAAAAGGCAGCTATTTAACCATTTCAGCCACTTCAGGTAACCTACCTGTTTTCTCCTGAAGCAGGGAGAGACAGAGATTAAGGAAAACTCACAAAGCCCTGCCAGCTAGCAGAGCTATGGTTCAGCAGCTTCCAGCAGAGGGTGATATACAAACTGGTGGGAAAGAACGTCTTTAAAATGAAAATTTACCCATGGTCTCAGACCTAACTACAGTAAAGATGGAAACTGCTGTACCATCTGAAGTGAGAATTACATGGAAGTGTTTAGGTTATAAGCTGGGTTTCATTTATTTTTCAATCTTAGCATAGATGTGTATTTAAGCAATTATTTTGCAACAAAAACAAATCTCAGTGCCCCATTCTTGCCATGCTTACAGATCACAAGCCTCTGTCATAGCATTTATTGATAGCATACACTCAGCCATATGTATTTTTCTCACTCTTTGCCTCCTGTCTGCTGTTTTCCTTCCACCACCCACACAAATTAAAGCCAAGCACTAGGAAATAGTTGAGTTTTGGACCAAATCTTATGGTTCATCAATGTCTTGCTAAAAACTTATTCATCTGACAACTGCAGGGGTTCACAGAGGATTATGTATAAAAAACACACCCATTTTGAATAATGGACACAGTAACTACAATACCCCCACCAAAATCGGTTAATCAAGAGTAACACAGCCATCAAAGAGGAAGTCATAATCTTGGAGCAGATGGAACAAAGTACTATAATCCAAGTTAAATTTAAATAATCATTACACCTTTTCTGTGATACAACAGGTAAATCAAGGAAACTTTCTGTTTTAAGCATTCCTATGAAAACATATTAATCATGTCTAAGGTCAACAAAAGAATGAGCATAAAACAGAGAGCAAGCCACATAACATTAACCAGAGTATACATTCAAAAACATTCAGAATAAGGCCGTATGCATGGATATCATATCACTAGTGTACAATACATTTGAAGAGCAACAGCTACACTTTTCTTCAAATGAATATCCAGTGTTAAATCATTTTCTTTAAAAAAAAAGAAAAAGGAAACGGGAAAAGAAGAAAAAGCCAGGAACTAAAGAGTAATTAACTGTTCGATGAATTAGCAGCTCATGGATTTATATATATATAAGGCTCACTGTGCTATATGTAATACTAGCCTCACAAGTGTTTATAGCATAAAGTTTTATAGTTGTTTTTCTTTATCTCATCAGTTTCAAACACACTCCAGATCCCATACTCCCAAAAGCATTTTCAAGACGGGGAGTGAGGTCCATGGCTACTGGGGAAAAGGGGGTCTTGGACAGGCAGTCAAGGAGATACTTTCCAGAACCCACAGCTGTCAAGGGATTCTCAACAGTCCAACAAGTCTGAAATAAATGGAGGCATTCCAAAAGCTTTAAAAGAAAATTTTCATCCTGGGAAATTTTTCTATTTATTTCAAAAGAATTCTCCATCTGTAAAAATATTTCATTGGGGCATTTACAGCTCCAGCCACAGGAGAACTCTTTCAAGATCTTGTGGTGTGCACCATGACTTTCCCACAACTTCCCTGTGTGAATGGGCAAGCAGTGGTAAATGCCACAGGACTGCAGATGGCCCCTGAGTTATGTAGGAGGTGTGATGTATGACTGCTGGTTGAGATGAGGTAGCCTGTACAGCTTTACTCAAGCATATCTGCAACACTGGTTTTCTGCCTGCTTTGCAATAATAGTTTTGGGTTAGCATGTGAACAGGTAAGAAAAAAGAAAGCAGAAAGCAAAAACAGAAAAAGCCCTGCAGAACTGATACAGACTAATACAAGGCAATTACTTTACAGGCAACAACACAGGAACACCTCACTACACTGAAGCAAGACTTAAGTCCACGTTGGACCAGATTCACCTCACTGATGCAAGTATTTCAGAAATTTCAGTAAGAGGTGCCTTTACACCTCTGATATGTTTCCTCATGCGTCTTTTTAGTGGAAGGAACACAGTAAATTAGTCTGTCCTATTTCTTTTCTTTCCATCCTGATGACATCAACTCTGAGCCCAGCTTGGCCATCTGCTTCCATCTTTCAGTTCTTACTCCTGAGCATTGCACAGAAAGACCGTGACATCTTCTGATGGTACACACGGTGTTGCTGAAATGAGGTGGGCCTTTGTCTGTAGTTCTTGATATTTGAAATAAGAGAACCTGCCCACAGCTTTATCACAGACATAATCCATCTCACCAGAGTGTCATGCAAACATGCTGAGCACAGTAAAGCACAGAAAGGGGATTAAATTTCTCATCCAGCTTGTCTCCAGCTGAGTGGTTCAGAAGATGAAATACTCATGAAAATAAATTGTGCTGACTTTCAGAGGAGATCTGAACAAAAAGGAACTGACAGAAGAATTGGCAGAAGAAATGGAAGGAGAGAGAGACAGAACAATTACAGAACTTCACAGAATAAAGATGTAAATGAAAAGATCTCAACCGGTGTATGAAAGCCAGAATACATCACAGGAGAGCTGATCCACAGCAAGCATAAATTGTTACGGAAATAAACTTTGCCCATTTGTACCAGCTGTAATCAGTAGCTCCACTGAGCCATGCAAGTCTATGATTTCATTCTTATTACTTCATATCTTTAGTCATTTAGAAAAATATACATTATTCATTTCACTGTATTCTAAAGCAGAGCTTCAGCTGGGATAAATACACATCTAAGTCCATTGACTATAATTCTTTACGTTAACAGTAAGTCTGGCTCAATGCTTTTTAGTACTAATGTCTTTGTAAAACATTTAAACATTTCAGAGAAGCCTTACGATTCTATGACTGATGGGAGATGAAAAAAGAAGAAAGAAAACAAATAAGTAAAAGGCATTAATCTGTGCTCTCATGTCTTAATTTTAGTCAGTAGACATTCAGAAAACAGAATATCTTTAAATTGTCATGTCAACCTTGATGTCATTAGAGTGTAGGTCTAAATAGTAAATAAGGTCTTTCAAGTGAAGAGGAACCGAAGTGCCTTGTCACACAGGGAGACCAGTTGTATTTGTGAATATATTCACTGCATTCATCTTCAGACTAAAAATCTTTCAATAAAATACATGAATTTTAAAGGAGATGCTCTTCTTATCAGTACAGCATGAGAAGGATTAGGGGAACAACTCTTTGCTGAAGTCTTTCATGTTGATATCGTCAAGAAGAGCATATTAACCTCTTACTGCTAAGCTAATTACCCAAAGTGCAAGATTCAAAACTGAAATACTGATTTTGTTATGAACTTGCTACTTACAGCAAAAAGCATCATCAGAGAAAGTTCAATGATCTAATTCACTCAAATAGTGAATTTACAGTCAAAATTGAGATGGCACTGAAACATACGCTGTTCTGATTGTACATACCGAGGAAGTGGCTGGAAGTGATCATATGGCATGATTTCTTTAAATCCATCACTGTCAACAAAATAAATATTGCAGCATTATTTCTTATATTCAAGGCTCAACACCAACTACATACATACTTACACACAATCATACTTCAAGTAATTAATTCCCAATGTGAAACGAGGGAATCTTACATTCACTGCATGTTACCTACCTCTGTAGCCAACAATGACTCATACAATCTTAAATTTTCTGGAGGGAGAGAGAAATCTATTCACCATACAGCTTCTCCACTTAATTCCACACACACACACACACACACAAAAAAAAAAAGCTACTTTACTAACAAGAAATACATACTTCTATCTGTAATGAAGACCTCTGAGGAATGTGTGGGACTGAAATAAATGCACCTCAGGATTAAATCTAAATAGGTCTGAATGGTGTTTAGGATCCTTCTACAGTAGTTTGCTTGAAGTGCCAGCATAAAGCCTTACTTCCAATACTAAGAAATATGGCATTCTATCTAGTAGTAGTCCTCTTTTTCTGTCTGTATACAATAAATTTGAAAGGAAAAAGAATTACACCCTTTCTTTCTCTTATTTTCCAAATCCAACTTTGCAATATTTGGCACCCATTGCCATTAAGCTTTACTGAAGACTTACCACTCCATAGAGTGATCAGCTATCCAGGAAAAAGTCTTGAAAGCCTGCACATCTATAACTGTTAGAGGTCACTATCAACGATTATGTTCAACAGGAATGAAAGGAAATGGACAGTTTAGCTATAGGAAATGAAATCCATTGAGTGTGTTTCCTTTTCTTCTTCCATATAACTCTAGCTTGTCCAGCTGGCATATTACTGTGAGGTTCTGGGACTTGATACTGAGATGTTATTTTAAGATTCTTTTAGCACAGCCAGGAAACCTCATCAGACAGTCCAAAAGTTAGTTTGAAATACTGTAGTGCAATTCAATACAATTTATGTATACCGCAGCTTTTATAATTTGGCAATAATATCCCGTTGTATTTGTACCATGAGTAATATTTTTTTTTCTATTCTTAATGTAAAAGTAATACTAATAACAACAACAAAAAAATACAGGCACATACACACACAAAAGAATGAAGCCTCAAATTTCAATTATTGTCAACGCTGCAGTACAAAAAAAGAATGAGACTTTTTGGTAGATAAATGAATAAACCAAGATAAACTACATCCAAAACTTGACTGAGAACTAGAGCCACTGCCTGTTTGTATGGAGAAATTCTGAATGGCAGGATTGATAAAATCCAAAAACTGGTATACAATCTTTCCTCATAAAACATCATAAAAACCTCATACTAGTGCCATTACACTCAGCAAAGTAAAGAAGATAGAATTAGCCCTCGAAGAAAGAGCTACCTGACATTTGTAATATGGTATGCAATTGTAATGGTATGTAATATGTAATTGGTATAAAGCAAAATTGTGTATTGCACTACACTGAAGAAATACTGCAAACCCACTGACAATGGTGCCCAATGCCAGCCTTCAATGCATGCAATAATCAACCAAGACTAAGTAGCCTTAAATATTAAAAGAACCTGAATTAGTTAAATATGATTACTTGTTCGTTAGTAAATGACTGCACCATGTACTTTAATTTATTGCTCATACAAACCTAGAAGGACAGGGATCCATGTTGCATTCTTTTAGCTTAGGCTTTGGTTTCTTATTTTCTGGGTAATAATGACAATAATGATCAGGAACAACACGCTTCAGACGAATATCCACACATTCAGCAGAATTAAGCTGATAACCTAATGCAGAAGCAAAGGTAAACTGTAATAATGGAGATCAATTAAAGCAGACTTTTCTTTCTCCCTTTACCACTCTCCCCTCCAAATCCCCCCAAACAATGTGGTTCCATAGAGTTAATTTGAGTATTATTTTTCCTTGGTTTGCTTTAAAAAAAAGGAAACACTGCACAGGAGCATGCAGAGCTAGATTTTCATCGAAGGTAATTCAGTGCAACAGTTATGTTAACTTATCCTAATTCTACATGAGACTCTGACACATTGCTCTAATAATACTCAAAGGATACAAGTAAAAGCATACATAAATGTGTCACATGTGACATAATGGAACAGCTCACCTGTCACAAGGCAACCCTACAAAGTCATATGGTTCTACTACACATTCCACGATTTATAACAGCCCTCCCCCAAGGAAGAGTTAAAGTGTATTTTAGTGAGAGCTTTATTACATGGTCATGCATGCTGAAAAAAAAAAAAAACGAAAAAAAAAAAAAAAACAACAACCTTAAAACAGAAAGCCAGAAAGCCAGAGGAATTGAAGATGAGATCCAAAAACTATGTTAAGTTAAACTGAAGAAAACCAAGAAATAGTTTCAAGAACATTCCTAGTTGAAGAGCCAACAAAAGAAAACTTGAAGTAACTACTTGGTGTAAAAAATAAAAATAAAAAAATAAAAAAAAAAAATGTGGACAGACCAGTTAACAGAAGGGATCTGAGTTTTATAAACCATTGGGTTTCTTTTTTGGCTAAGAAAAAAAGGCTCATTCAGAGGAGCGGACTTGGACTTAACATAAGGAGAGGAGGAGGATGTTCTGGTATGTGCAAAGAAAAAAAGTTTGAAACCACAAGAATGAAAATCCAAATGGAGTCAATAAACTAACAGAGCTCAAGAGCCAGTGTCTACTGAAATTGCTATAGTATCATATATCAGTGGCTTCATTTCTGTGTCTCTTGGCTGATTCAAAGTGTCATCATGCATAAGGGTGATAACCATAAAGAAGAACTAAGCAGTTCCAGTCCTCAAATGTTCTTGTTCATTCAAGCTTGCCTGTGCTTTCTGATATGTCCTTGCAACACTCCCCCTACCCACACGTGAAGATTACAAAATTAAATATATTTTAATTCAAGTGAGTAACGGTGGCGTGCTGATTCCAGATAACAGGTTTAAGTCAGGTAGCTGCAATACAACTCCTCTGCATGCCTCAGCAGTATGCCATCCCTAAGACTCCTACTTCTGTGGGTAAGCATTAGCTCAGTTTTATGCTTCTTCACTCACTAGCCTCTCCTCTCTCAGGACTGCCATCAACAGTGACAATCTGTTGATACAGATACCAGATTCATATTATGGATATGCAGCTACAAAGCCAGACACTGAAAATACTGACTAATTTCAAAGCAATCACATGTAGCTGTAAGTTTCAAACAATATCATTGGTCTGAATAAGGCTATATTTGAGTTAGTAACTTTGAAGGTAAATATGTCCTTTGAGTTATTCAGTGTCTATACAGTGTTTACATGCAATCACCAAAAATAACTGTGTTGCTGTACGCTTCTTTCCTTATCAGATAGGTTTGGGAACAATTCCTAAATACAAACCATGAGAATTATCATGACAAGTTGAATCTGAGTTAGCAGTGTGTCCTGGCAGCCAAAAGTCCGACCATACCCTGAGGTACCTCAGGCACACTGCTGTGCGTGGTGAGGGAAGAACTGTCCTGTTCTGCTCTGCACTCTGTAGCCTCACCTTGAGCTTTGCGTGCACGTTTGGACACCACGATATGAGAAGGACATAAAGCTCTTAGCATCCAAAGGAGGGCTACATAGACAGGGAAGGGTCTAGAGGGCATGGTGTGTGAGGAGTGGCTGAGGGTCCTGGGTTCGTTCGTCCCAGAGCAGGGCAGGCTGAGGGGAGGCATCATGGTGGCCTGCAGCTCTTCACAGGGAGCAGGGAGGGGCAGTGCTGGTCCCTCAAAACCACATTTCCAGAGCCACAGGTGTTGATAGTAATTGTTTCTTAAAGTCTATTTATTCTGCTTTCTGTGTAACTAGTTTCTAAATACAGTGTTCTAAAACTGCCCCTCATGTCCACCAATGTGGTCAGAAATACCTCCTTCTCTTAATCTTTTGATTATTTTTACTTTGTATTTCTTTGTTTACTTTCCTAAAATATCATTTAGGAATTGTTATTTTCCATTCTAAACGTCATATCTTTATATCTTAAGATCTTATCCTGACGATCAATGCAATTATGAGAACATGACTTCTTGAATACAAGATTAAAGCAGTTATATTAACTGAGGAAAAAACAACTTCCTTGCTACTGTCATCAATTTTTTTGAAGAAGAACCACCACCAATGTGCAAAGAGACACAAACATTTAATCAAGAAGCATGTAGATGAAGGTTGTAAATCAGCAACTTTCAATCTTCACTAGTAAACACACTTCAAAAATTGCCACTACTTACCTCCTCCACAAGTCACTGTGCAGGGGAAGAACTCTGTTTGTCTCCATTGATGACTGATAGGCTGATAGAAAAAGAACTGAACCACACTGTCTTTCGATCCGGAGTACCTGGTCTAGAGAAAGTTCCATTAAAACATGTGTGTATAATGTACTCCATTGTTTGTGACATTTCAAAATAGAATTCATAGGTAGAAATAAAGCAGACAGTATTATAACAACAGGCATAAAACTTCAAGAAAATCCAATAAATCTGCATTTCCAGTAGTCAAGTATTTGTACATCACTTTGTTTTTCAAATTATTTAAGGTAATATTATTATTTGATCATCAACACTTTATTGACGAAGTTCCCAGTTGTATTCTTCTGTTTTATCTCATCAGCAAAACATTAAGAATTTGCTGGAGAGGGAGAACTGAAACAGATCTATGCACAGTGGTTCATGTTTAGACAGGTCTAACTGCACGTGATATCAGAGATGCTAAATAATAAACATTGCTGAAAGTCTGTTTCTACAACAAGAAAGATAAAGCCAAGTGAGGTGATGGTACTTAAACATCTTCCATTTCCAATGGAAAACCGCATGACTACCTTCCTTTGGCAGTCAAATATTAGTAAGTTTCCACACAGCCACAAATGCACATACATGATGCAATACATTGATATGTAGTCTGTGTGTAACAGAAACTAAAAGGATTAGAAACAGTCACTAGCTGGACTATCAGTCATCTAAGAGTCATTTTAGGGTGCTACGGGAAGCAACGTTCAGATTCAGCAGGTGGCAGTCTTCAACTGGATTAACATCAGTACAGTGTACAGTAATATTTCAGTAATATTTAAAACAAAAGTCCAGGACATATTTACCATTAAGTATCCTGCAGGACTTTCTACTACAACAATGACATCGACCTCATAACATTTTAACTTGTCTGGATGTGATTAGTATAAATTACCTCTGGGTTTTAATTAGGATTCCTTATTTACTACCTAAAAGATTGCTACAACCCAATTGACAGCTCCTTACTCTGTTGCATATACTTGCAATATCTTTGCAGCCTTGTACACACACACATCCCACCTTGATAATGAAATCTGCACCAAGAGGTCCTTGGATCTTTATGATTTCCCTATCTGTAGTCTTCTGAAATTCAACAGTTGTATTTTCTATGACAAATGTTCCAGGTTCCTCAAAACTGTGTTCTCCCTTGTCTCCTTGTAATGTCTTTGACTCTATAACTAGGGAAGAAATATGCAATTTGTAAGTTTAGGCTATTTTCTCTTTTCAGGGAAGTCAGAAAGTAACATCTGCAACTCTACATTGCAAGTATTAGCAGAATATGTGCGTTAAAGAATATATGGAATATCTGTGAGAATATTAGCCACTTCAGATTATAGGTTGATGCACAATTGCATGACACGTTAGTACAGGATCACACCATTCTTCCATACCAAAAGCTCTTCAGAGACATTTTTTCCTAGAAAAGCACTCTGTACAGCTATAAAGCAATACATTCAGCAGGACAAGTCGAAACTCACAAAATTAATAGGATCAATACATTTAGAAAACTAATTTATACTTGAAACAACTAGAGCCTAGCAGTTTCAGCAATCAGTCTGCAGAGAAGTCTGAATGGCAGCAAGCTCACCAAACACTCACCTCAAAAGCTTTATAACTCTACCCATTGCAGAGGTCATTAACTTAACTCCAAATATTTCCCGTATTAGCAAAAAGCAAGGCCAGGAGGTCGGTAGCTGCAGCGCTGCCTGAGAGATGTCCCTTTCTCAAAACAGGTGGTGATGAAAACCCTTTTTGTGCTGTTCTGCATTCCTTGGAAACAGATTAAACTAACAGACCACAGCCTCCAGAAGACAGACGAAGCATTTTAGGACTGAGTCATTTCCAGCAAACTGACTGAACTATAGGCAGACAAAGCTAAAAGAAGATACACTTAAGGAGGTAAGAACTTCTGGGATCTGCATAATACAGTGAATGTGCACAGCAGGTCACTTGAAATACACTGGTCGGGTTACAGGCTATCAGGGCCGTTTATGAGAAAGGCGTGGACGGCACATTACTGTCCGTATGAACACTGTTCTTAAACCTAATTTTCAGCAAAACTGCTGCATTAACAACTTATGATCATTTGAATTTATAGATACAAAGACTGTTCTGTTCATAGCTCATCTGACATGTGGGTCAGGGAGCAGCATGGCCACGCTGATGATACCCTGTGGTGTTTTAGCCAGGCAAGGTGAATATCGGTGTGAGAATCTTACTTGAAGACTCCACCTTCATCATAGCTATGAACCACAGTTCAGCTTTATGTCCTCTGCATTGATGAATTTTCCAGTTAGCCACTTAATTCCATACTTCCCATAAGTTACATAAACAAGAGCTGACTATACTAGTATCAGCCTGTCATGAATGAAGTTGTATCAGAATTGGGTAATCTCATACCAATACATAATGTCCAGACAAGACAAATAAAAGCAGAAATATTACTCTGAAGCATCGTTATAATTTTTTTCAAATGCTGTAAGCTTATACTGTATAAACTGTGTGAACACAGTTACAATGACCCAATGCTGTTTACATTATGTAATGTATGCAGACAGATCTCCAGAAAAAGCCTGAGATAAACTAGCCTTTCTTTTGACTGACTCTTCTAAACTGATTTTAAATTAAGAACATCTCTTTTTCCTTACTCAGACTACAATGGAGAACTCTCCCTTTAACTGCTCATTTTTTGAAAGAATTACAGTTTTTATTTTGCAATGCACGACATGAATGTTTCAAGAAATGCATACAAAATCACCACTTCTGGCAAAAAAAAGAAAGAAATCTATATGACACTGGAAGACTCCTCCTTGTCCCTTTTCTCTTCAGATTGATTTATGAAAATCAAGCATCCTTAAAATTAGGAAGGGCTCCTTTCATTTGGTCAGTAAAACTCAGGCACATGGTCTCTTAGCGATGGAAGAATAAAACAGCCAGTCACAGGAAAGAACAACCAGGCAAGGAGTGGGTGATCTTTAAGAAGTCATTTAAGTTAAAAATATATATCTTCCTAAAGTAATTACAAATTGATTTCATAATAATAGTAATTACAAGTGAACCAGAGTCAGGAACTGTATCTATAGTATCAGATATTGAGTAGAAAATCTAAAAACCAAGGACAACCAGAACCCATGACACAATCATACAAAATATTGAGAACAGAAAGCTTTCCTGAAGACATAAGGAAAGATCTGTAAAACAAAATAAATAGACAAAAAACACCCGGAAAAATTATGTGAAAAATCAGAATGAGGCAAAACTGACCAAATTCATTATTTTCACCGAAAGCAAAGGAACCTGGGAAAACAGGCCCAACACTTTGCTTAGACGGGAATATTCCCAAGTGCATTTGTGTAAACGGTATAAATAGTTCACTAATTTCCTTAGAAACGGGCAAACACATTGAGCAGCATTTAGAGCTGATGTGAGATAATGGAATTTACCCTTTTGGAGACTTGGTGGACACCTACATAAATACATTAAGTCTTGCTTTGAAGTGATTTTAAATGTCGTATGCACTTCTCGAATTAGCAGATGTCTCATATGATAAAATCCAGTACCAACATTATCTCCAATTTTTTAGTATTAGGTTCCACTACTCTCACAGATACAGCAAAGATCACGTGCATGGCTGGAAGATTAAAGAAGGATGTTTTTCTAGAAAATGACTTTACCTTGGTCATAGGGTAGGAATCTGGAGATGAATCAAATCTTATTTTGTCAGAGAAAAAATAAATCTCTGGGAATCAAAGCGTGCCCTTGTCCAACCCATCTCCACTAGGAACAAAGACTCCAGATGCATAGAGTCACAAGGACAGGGAATTCTCTTGAGTAGTCACCTATGTCTGACAAGGTAATCATTGGTGTCAAAGACATATAGCTGTCTTACTTTGTGTTACTTCCTTTGTCAGAATAAAAGATAAAAAATTGTTTTCCCAAGGAAATTCCCTGCCCAGCTGTAGCTGGAAGACCCACTGCAAAAGCATCCATAATGGCAGGCAGGAGAAGGGCTGAGTAGCGTGAGAACACACGGTACCATGTATAGCGTGAAGAATTCCAGGCAAACTGCTCTTGCTCCCAGTGCAAGAAGGAACAAATAATGTTCCCACTCAAAAGTTTTCCTTCTTGGGCAAGTTACTTGCACAAAACGCATTACAGAGGACCCAAATAAACCAATGCATTCTTTGGAAAACACAAGCAATACTGTCATCCTCCTTGCAAAATTCTGAAGACAAAGCAGTGCACAGATTTACTGCTAATATTGTCAAGTAATGCAAATCTCTGAAAGTGGAGAAGAAATTGACAAAAAGAAGAAAAGAGCTTCAATATTTTTTTAAGTGAAATTTAACCTGCCTAAGTTCATGAACTCAGTTATCTAGCACTGGCCACTTGTAAAAATATTAGCTTCTGGTTTTCCTGTTTCTTCTGATGGAGGATTAGTTTCAGAGAACTTTCAGTCTTTCTTTTGATTATAATGCTCTTAAAATAACTGGTCAAAAAGCCATAATGTAGTCCAAATCAAGAACGAAACAATACAGTGAAACATTAAATTCATAACCAATTTTATACAGATTATTTGGTTATTTTCAACCAAGCCATTCACTAAACTCCAAGCACTGAGAAGTAACATCTTTGCTATCTGATGACACTTACAGCATCCATAAGAACAAACAAAATACCAGCTACAAATAAATGAGTCTTTCAGCATAAGCTGCTGACTGTAAAACAACATTCAGAGCACTTATTTGTTTCAGATCTGTTATGCACTACCTCTCTAACCAGCTTTCCATTTTTGATTAATCCAGCAGCTGTGTTTCCCTGGAACAAGAGCAGACCATAAAGCCCAGGATGAAGCACAAAATAACACAGGACAGAGGGAAAAGTGCCAGATACTCTATAGTGCTCTTCAAATGTTTGCTATTGCTGCATTTACTTGAAGAGCAAACATATACTGGAGGCAGTACAAAATTCTGCAGTAAGTAGTCCCTACTCCACCTGTTGAATTCACCTCCTTACAAGCCATGAAGAACATGACTTACAAATGAAGCCTGCAATTAGAAGTGATTGTTTTTCAAGTTTTGCATTTAGTCATAGCAGCGCGCTCTCACCGAGCCAATAAAGTTGCAAACCAAAGATATTCTAAGTGAAAAATAACACCCTCAAACGTACATGCAAGTCAGTAATGAGGGCAAGCAAATAACACAATCACCTCCTCTAGAATACAGGTTTTTGAAAGTCTGATTAGGAAGCAATGCACTTTCCATCCCCTACTCCAACAGCTCCCTCCTGTTTTCTGCCTCTGCCACTTTAGGTAACAAATGTCTAAATCCTCAATGATTTGCAAACAGATGTGCTGGGGGAAGTGGTTAAAGGAACATTTCACAATTCTCTTCCAGCTAGAGAACTAGCTAACAAAAGTAATGCCAAGCCACAGCTTCTTTATGGAACCACCCTGGGTAGGAAGCCAGGAGCACTCTGTACTTAGTTAACGAGTTGCTGCTGCATTCCTCAAGAGCTTTCCAGAAATCCCCCAGGAGCCACTGAATCCAGTACTTTTCCTCGTGAAGTTGAAACAACAGCTTTCTTCTGCAGAATTAAGAAATAGCAAAACAGGAGTCTTGACTGGAAGTGGTCAAGATAACACCCTCATACACTTCTTCCAATACTTTTAATGCTATTATTATATATTTTAAGGTTAAGTTATGCTTTTCATATTATTAATATCAGTATGACATCTAGAAGTCATTCTGGAGGTATTTGAAAATGAAAGTCTTATTTTTTTCTTTGAAATGATGGTATTTTCTTCAAAGCAAACAAAGAAGATGAGTATTTTCTAGTAAAATGCATGTCTTTCTTCTGTTTACATATCACACAGCAATAAAAGTCATTTTTATTTCTATGATTTGGACTAAGCCTTCCCCTGTTGCTAATAAAAAAATGCTCTAAACATTAAATGAATGGTTTATTTCACTGCTTTGTATATCAGCACTATTTACCACTGAAGTGGTTAGAGTTCTGTATCTAAAGCAGGTCAAGGGGTGAAGAAATTACCATAGTTACTACCACCAGACTCCCAGAAAATATTAGGAAACCTGACAGAATAACAAGCTGTTTCTCATTGGTAATACGTTGTGATCAAAACTTTTACAAGGAAACAGTGCTTGTGTAGATTATTTGTCTTTTGTTTACCTTAGCTCGTTTTACTTAATTTACTTTTTCTAGAACACTGCTCATCGACTAAGTGGCTTTATTAGCTCTTAGGTCGAAGTCGTAATTTCAATTAGACTATTTGCATCCTTATTATTAAGCCTGCACTTATGTTCTTGGTTGAATTAAAGCTAACTTGTCCAATAGCTTGAAGTATCAAGCCCATAATTGTCCACAGTCGCTCATACTTTCTAAAAGCAAAATCACAGGACTGTGCTAAGACCCAGAGGGAGCTAAGTCAGACAGTTTCCTTTCCACAGGGCATGGAGGTTATCAACTTTGGTCCTTTTATGGATCTGAAGAGTTGATCTGGATTCCCTAGTCCATTACAAGTCCCTTCTCTATCTCAAACTCTTCAACAGAAATCTGGCACTGACCTATTTAAGTGCTATCAATCCCACACAAAACCATTTAAAAGAATTTTGTTGGAACTGTTTGCATGTATTTTAAGGTTGTACCTGATTATAGAATCCTTATACGAAAACCATTTGGCTTAGATTAATGAAGAAACCACCAGTACTATTTCTTTTATTCTATTTCTACTTAGTAAGTAGTCTTTCGGTGTTCTGTAAGACAACGTCAAAGCTGGATAAAAAACATGGGAAGAGGAATCAAGGTTATGATCTTACCCATATTCTTAAAGTTTGGATGAGTTCAGAAACAAGGCTCAGTTTGTATCTTCTGTGTATGAATAAAAACAAAAAACAGCTCACTCATACCAAGGTGTGCTGGTCCTTTGAGTGTAATTCTCACACTGCGGCTCCCATGTGGAACGGCAATCACAGTTTCTTCCCCTAGGAAAATTAAAGAACTACTTTAGAAGTTATCCTACATCAGGGCATTTGCACATCACATAACTAGAATGAAAACTGTCAAATGCGACTATGGACACATTTAACATGTTTCAAATTTTTTCTATTAAAAATAATCATATTTTATTAAGTAGAGTCTACTCAGTCTCTTTGCTGTGCTATGCAACTCTTATAGACTTACACATGGACTTGTAAATCTTTCTTGCTATTGGAAAATTATTTGCTATTAACAAAAACAATTGAAATGTCAGTAGTGTATTAAGAGCATATTTACACTCTGTTGTCTTAGTTTTACTTCCTAATCAACAAATTGACAAAAGGAATCTGCTAAGTAGTGCTTCCCCTTAGAAAGCCCTGCAGCTGTTCAGTCTCATTTTGCCCACACCTCATTTCCTGCTGCAGGTCACAACTTTAATAAGTGGCAGGACTTACAGGAAATAAATCATCTACTTAACACCAGCCCTTAACCAATTACAGACCAGTTAAGAGCAAATATATTTTAGTTATAACGTATATATTATAACACAGTATCTACATCTAACATGCCATATAAGATCATTCCTTCCAGTAAGAGCCCCAATTTAAAATTAACTATAAACCAAACCAGACCTGAATAGAACATGTCAATACAAAACAGCTCTTGGCTGCCTGAATAGCCTCTTCACATATAAACGTACAACACACTTACTTCAGTGCATTTTACAAAGGCTGAAAGTTATTACTTTCCATTTCAAACATAAGAAATCTATAATTTGCCCAAGCAAACTGAGTGAGCAATCAAATCAATCAACTAGACTCTTTCATGCCAACAAGAGTAGTGCTTTAAGAAAAGGGTACACACAATGAACGAGAGGGCCCTCCACAAAAGCATGGGAGAAGAGTCCAAACAACACAGTACCAATAGGCTACATCCATTTCCGTCATGGCCAAGCTGCAGTCCTGCCCTCAGGAGGGACCTGCAAACACAAACCTTTTCCAAGCACACCCCACAGAGGGTGCACTATTCAATAATGGCATGAATATATAACCAGGGGCAAATTCAAAAGTACATTGAGCTGAAAGAATATGATACATCACTCCAGAATTAGTCATACAACACAGAGAGGAAGAATATTTGAATTTAGCTTGAACTAAAATGTAGTTGAAGAATGTTGCATTCCACTTTAAACCCGACCCTTTTATAGTAAATGCTAAATTATCAGCTTCTGGTTTACATCTCCTTAGCATAAGTATGAAATTCTGCCAAATGTTCGGGATACTTCAAGCAAATACTGCAATTATTTTTTCTAAAATAAACACCTTCTTATGTTACAATTTTTATATCACCAATTTCTAGGAAGGTCATTTAAATATAACAATTTATTTTGGATGTAATAAAATATGACCTTTATTAATTTCATACTTGGGTATTCCACTAGAGTGCAAAATACTATAGTAAGAACAATAATACAGTTAAGGAGCCCTGGAAAAAACATTAACTACTGAACCACTTAATATCTTCTTGCATCTTGGTTTTTCATCAGGCGAATTGCTAAAGATAGCCAGAAGGTAGTGAATGCGTATATCTTTAAAGCAAGGAAATAACTACTGAATTCATATGTGCTCTACAGCATTTGAAAGAAAGCAGGTTTGAGGGGCCCATCTGTCCCTGCTTGGTAAGGGATTGTATCCTGTCTTGACAACCAACCAGCAGCTACAGCACAATACCTCACATAAGAGTCTGATCCCAAACAGTTCTGAATACATGCAACTGCTGTTTTGAAGTGGAACCAAGGGCATTCTGCACGTAATGGATGAAGCCCAGATTTGCAGATGTGCAGAGATGTGTAGGACTGCTCCTCTTGAGAACAACCAGGGTCGTTCTGCTGCACTTCCTCTACCTCCTTACAGCAAGCTCTGCTCGCCTCGGCAGGCCTTGTTGATCCCTTTTCAGGATGCTTCACATTCTTTTAGCAATACTACAGACATTCCAACCTCACCGAAGCACTCTCTGATATGGTCCAAAAGTCTCACGGGGGTGCTAAATTTGGTGTTTCTCTGCGGCGGAGACAATATTACCAGAAAGTGTTTTATTTGCATTAGAGGAGATGACTAAGTTCACCACCACAACAGAGCTCAACCTTCTCAGCTCCGCAGAACTGTCAAGAAGTCTGGCAATAGGAGGTGCTTGTATCTTATAGAGGTAGTTATGACCTAGGGCAGTCTTAGGAGATAAAGTAAATTATAGGGAGTAAAAGGTTAGATGTTTGAAATTCTGAATTGGATTGGAAGACAATAGGAATTAAATGACCCAAGCAACTCTTTTGGTTTCTCTAGAGGACAGTTCAAACTTCCCACCAAATGGTAGTTATGACTGTCCAGCTCTGGCTCCAAAACAATGTATTCCAAAGGTCTCTGCTTTTCAGCTGACATAATGAAATTCATATTTTTGAAGGGTCACGAGGATGTGTGCAAACTTATTTAGAAATGGCTCTAGAGCTGTGTATTTCCCATTAAATTAGTAGGATCTGCATTGTTAAAAGTAGCAAACTCTTATGAAGACTTAATAGGAAACTGCTGCACTGAAATCTGTACTCAGAATTCCAAATTATCTTTTTTGTTTGTTTGTTTCTTACATATCTTCAAAAGTTAAGGGCTGACCTTGCCTCAAATCATCTGGAATGTACAGAAACACTGGACTATAAAATCTGACTTCAGAGTCATAAAGCCCACCTTAAAACCTAAGAACCAGATGAGTGAGACACTGTCTCTCTATCCTAACACTGCTTGCACTGTGCAGATTCCTGAGGGAGGATGGGGTCATCTTTTTCCGGCTCCTGGGTGGAACAAGTACTCTTCTCTGAACCTGCAACTCTCTCAGCACATGTATGTGCGCAACACTACACACAGAACTTGCTGATTAAGCTCCTGGATTGCTTTTACTTTAGATGGCAAGGTTTGATCCTGTTTCTATGGTGTTAATGTGGATTTAGATTTTGGATTTCAATGAGAGCAAGATCAGACTCCCTGCTATGGTAAGACTGGGAGCTAATCCCCAGGATCAAAATAAAGGAGCCACATTCCTGAGCTCAATCCAATTCAGCAGGTTTTATTTACTTTTCCATGTGGGTCATGGCGGACCCATTTACTGTTTCACATATGGGCCAGTTGGGACTTTTCCCTCTCTCCTCTTACATCAGGGCAGAGGATTTATTTCAGGCCTATAAAAACTTTTTCTTTCCATGTATTTGCTCAGCACTTATCTGTTGGTCCTCCAGGTCTGATTGAAGGCCTCTGTGCTCTCAAAACACAAAACACAATGGTCCAAGAACAACTGTCAGCACAAGGGAACTAAAAATCTCAAACTGTTTGGAGTCTTATTGCAGTGGCTCCCCTCATCTGCTCTGATGTTATGCTTAATTTCAAAAGACAGTGCTGCTGAGGTGTGTGCTAACCTGCTCAATGTCAAAAATCTGCAAAGCCAACTACATGCTCTTTAAAAAGCACCTGAACTAGTTAGGTATGTGCTCCCAAAAACAACAGCAGTTACATATGCTGTCTCTAAAAGTCCCATGGTAAAAAAAAGTGCAATTCCTCTGTGTCCTCAAGTCCTACACTCTCCAGCCTCACGCTCATGATTGGTTACTCTGAGAACAATTTAACAGTTTTGGTTGAAAATGACAGGAACCACCAACCCTACAGAACAATTCTGTTAATTACCAGATACAATCACTTGAGACTCCAAGTATGTGAAGTAGTATGGACAACTCTTCTTTGTAGCTCCCCAAAAACATGTAGTGAGAAAAAAGCCTATCTCTAACTTCATTCTACTGCAGAATAGCATAAAAGTCAGTATTTTCAGGCTTTGCAGGGAGGCAGCGAGATGTAATGAAATAATAAGATAAGTAATGAAATAACCAATGTCCTTACACAGGAATTTGTCTGTGTAAGGTAGCAGATGATGAAAGTAAAGGAGGCCTCACAGTATCTACAATAGCCTCAAATAAACCCAACTAAATTCTCATGAAAAAAAAATGTAGCAGATATTCTTTCAAGAAATAAGGAAGTGCAGAAAAGCCTGTAGACTGTAGAGTTTCAGAGATAGCTATTTTATTTTAGTGCAGAAAAAAGACAAGAAACAATTACCATACAATGAACAACTGCTTCATTTCAAACCATGCAGTACACACACTTCACATTTGCAGAGTGCACCCTTTAGACTTCCTCTAAAATCACCTGTGCAGACCAGCACTCTTCAGTATTGCAGCACATGGCATAGACACTAACAGAGAGCATTATATTTACTTTCCACAAGTAAGAAATGCTCAAGATGCATTTATGCCCTGTTCTTGCAATTATCTTCTTTAAAAAACAAACAAACATAGAATAACTTCTTTGGCAAAAGAATTCTAGTTCTCTTGCTTGCTTGCCAAGTCCTAGTCCATCTATACTTGCATAACCAGCAGTGCAAGACAATAGCAATAAACCTGCAGACTGAAACAGCTGGTGCTGAAGGGCCAGCATCTGCTCTACGCATATATTTCAGGTGCTTTACTTTAAACAAACTCTAATTTGATCCCAGAGATTAAATATCATTAGCTGAAGGAGAATATTAGGTGCTTTTCTGGAGCATACCTTCCAGGTTAACTTCAACCAAAAAATCTAGTTCTGTGCTCTCCAAGACCACTCCATGATGTGAATTGATGAGCAGTATGTTAGGACCATCAGGCAATTTGCTTCAAAAAGCATATTCCTTATCCAAACTGAAATACTAACATATTGGCATTCTATCCCTCCTTATACACAATTTTCTTGCCAAAGCAGTCCCAGTTCCCTCTTTCCCTCTTCTGGCTCTACATACAGCTCATTTCTCCCCTTCCTCTCAGACTGTTTCTCAATTTGTCTCCCATCCCAGATTCCTTATCTAATCTCAGTCTTCCGTTCTTACTCTTTTTCCTTGACCCAGTGCATCTGTACAGTCAGTGCTGAATTTTCCTCCTACCTTCTATCTTTCCTTTGCCATATGAATATAATGCTAATTTCTTCTGTTCAGCTAGTCTCATCTGGACTTTCCCTCCTCTTACGTGCTCTTGTCACTCCCTATCAGAAGTCTGAAGCTTGGTAAAGCCAGAAGCCCTCTGCAGACTGATTTTCATAATGTCTGAATGTGAGTCCAGACACATCGCTGATACCTCAATCCCTGGTACCCATCTCACAGACCAGCAGTGCAGAAGGCAAGAGAAAGCACAAGGTCTCCCCTCAGTGTCTTAGGTCTGGAAGAGCAACATGTTAATTAATCCTAAGGAGACTGCACACGTACAGTCTGTTTGTGGTTAGGACATGTAGCAAGCTAGAGCATGCTCAAAAAGGACAGGCTTTTCAGAAATGTTAGCATTAACATCCAAGAAACCTCTACAGAACCTGAGGGGGAGGCGGTGGCTTTCTCATTTATTTATTTATTTTTGTGAAAGGTTATAGTAAGATACATGCCAATGTTCACAGATATTACTAAAAACTTACCCACAACCAGAGGAACATTGTCTGCTAAATTTCAAATCCCCAATCTGCAATCAGGTCGAATAATGGGGGATATTGAGACATACTAAAAAAAATAAGTTTTCAGGAATGTTTAGACAATGGGAAACAACATATTTTTCTCTGCTGTGTCCTTGGAATACGCTGAGTTATTTTGGCTGAAATTTCTCCAAAACATTCAGCACCTGGCATGCAGAGTTTCTGACCCAACTGTTAAATTTTGGCAAGAAATCATTAAGCATATAAACATATGAAGTATCAGACAACCTTGACAATATGGCTCACTAGCTGTGTACACAGATTTCTCAGAAGGAGGAAAGATGTGAGGTAGCACACTGCCACAAAACTGAGCCAGATGGCAGTACTGAACAGAGGCTCACAGCGGATAGGTACAGGACTGACAGCCTTGCAGAAGGCCTCTGTTTAGATGAGGAAACTGAAATTACCTTTTTGATAAGCATGCTTGGGGTGATGACATACAAGCATGTGACAATAAATTACACAGTAACAGAGGAAATAAAATGCACAGCAAAAAGAATAAAAAATAGTTAGAAATCTACCAACGCTTAACTCTTTCCCATGAAGCTTTTAGCAAAAAAGTTAGGAAAGCTACCACTCACGAGGATCGCATGGTTTTTGAGAATCAAAAGAGACCAGATTAGAAGTCTGAGCCTTCCACTTCATTCCTTCAACTTCACAATGATAATTTCAGAACCAGCACTTTTTCCTTGGTATCAGAACCAGAACACTTTCCTACCATTTCTTGCCAATAATGGTGTAGAAAGCAGACATTAGGGCCCAATCCTACCATTTTTCCATGTGCACAAAGTGCAGTGGAGTTAATGGGAGTTCCATGCATATTGTACTAGAAACATCAGGCCCATGATAACTCATTTCCCAACGGGACGGTACATTTTACAACCTATTACACTTTCTGTTTGAATATCATTAGTCAAACCTTTAATCATTTTACCAGAATGTTAGAATGTGGCTTGCTGGCAGAAGTCTAACTTACTTTGTCTTTCAAAGGCAATTAAGTGTTAGTGGAAAAAAATGAAGAACTTTTGAAATGACAGTTCATTTCATATTCACAGATCAGTAAGTTTTCTTTCTAAGCTGTTTAGGCTTCTGATCAAGGAAAAGCATTCATTTTTTATAAAAAGATAATAAGACAACTTGTGCTTGAGAAATCATTTGCTATCAATGCATACATTTCTTTTTTTCCAAATAAGGACCAATATGCGTAGGCGCTTTTATTTTCCCTAATGTCTCTTTATTTTCATAATAGAATCTTTGGTTCTCACTTTTCTTCCAGTTTTTTAATTTGCCTCATTGCACAGTAAAATTATCATCCTGCTCACAACCTCTCAGGCTCCCTCTTAAATACATGTTTGTCACATGTAGCTATGTCACATCTCAACACTAGCTTCCAAATGAACATTTGGAAGATATTGTGTCTCCCTTTACTGGTCCACATAAAGCTATGCTCTCTTTTTGCTATTTCTATATTTCATTCACACAAAGATGATTATACACAAAGATTTCTACATTGTGTTGAACAGCTTGACCCAAAAAAGATTTTGACACTAACAATTTTAAGAAAATCAACGGTTCTGAGTTTAGTGGTGTGTCGTTCTGTTTGCATGAATGACAATTCCATCATATAATCTAGCCAAATGCAATGACAGATAAAACCAAAACTTGACAGATAAAACCAAAACTTCCCAAAGAGTCTTTCTTCAACTAATTTTAAAGAACTCCTCAAGAGCCAATGAATTCTGACAGAGTTAAAAAAGGAAGCACAGGTAGTCTTCATAACATACTCAAAGCAATGGGAGCCACTAAGCGAGGTCAGCTGTAGTTAGCTCTTTCCTGTGCTAGAATACCACAAGAAAAATTAAATCAATATTCTGTCACAAAATGAAAGTTTGTCTTGTCTTTACTATACTTACATATGAAGCAGCAATAAGTTGTGAACCTTTTAATTTTCCTTATCAAGAACTATCCAGCCAGATTTGCCAACGCATCAACTTTAGTTCAGGTTGCCTTAAACGAGCCAAGCATGTGCTCAGAGTTACCCTTCTCTGGGAGAATTGCTGTTGCTATAAAACTGGCATAGACAGTGCAGTCCTTTCTGTTCTAGCTGAATAGCAACAGGGAAGATATATTTGGTGCATGTACTTCCTTTATATATCTGTCCACATGTAAACACACAAAATAAGTACTTGTTGATACTACAGAAAATGTTATCCAGTCTTTGCTGCTTGACAAGTACTTGTTCTGTGCTAAGCAGAAGCTCTGAGTACTTGATATGACAAAGTGAACAAAGAGTAACCCTCCATGGAAACTCAGCTCAGTGCAAATGTTGAAGGCATATGCTCATTGTTGCATGAAGAGCAACTTTATAAATTACTGAGCTACGTTCTCCCATCTGAAAAAGGCTTCCAGCAAAGACAAAGCAAATGCTGACACTCATAGTCCATCCAGAACATTAAAAAAAAAAAAAAAAAAAAGAAGGTGTTTTGACTTGTGATAAATTCTGGCACTGAAGGATGTTGGCACAAAAATATTCACTATTAAACTTAGATTGCTTTGTTATGTGATTTAATACATATGTATGAATTAGCAATACAAACGACCACATTATACTGTACCACGCGTTAAAGTAGCATACATTGTTTTTCAAGTTACATTTACATTGAAGTATACTGCAAACAGTAGCATAAAAAGAGCATGGAAATATTTATACGTACTGCAGAAATAATTAAAAATGATTCAGTGTACAGCAGGTCTCTCAAAATCAGGGCATTAGTGAAATCTTTGGAGGCTGAAATACAACAGTCCTGAAGTATCTACAGCTGTCTGAGACAGGTGCTTTGCCCATTAAAAAAATACCTGCTTGCATTTGAACTCTTCATATAAACTTTATTCTAAAAGCACACAATCATCACTCCTGCGTCTGTGGCTTCGCAGGACAGTAACAGACCCCAAAGGCTCAATCTCCACCTAACAATTACTTACACACTCCAGAAATAATCATGAAAGAAACAACGAGGCAACTGCTATTTCCACATGATAAGCACACTGGACATATTATGAGATTACAGAGGGCATCTGTGAGGGTGGAAAGCGCACAAAGCCATGGGCTTGTGCTCATTCTCCTCCCATCTGCTATCTGTCTGCTAGAAGGAACCAATTCAACTGGAGAAATTGTATCTTCAAAGAAAATAAGAGTCAGACGTAAGTGTGTGTGACATCTTTCCTGGACACAAGCATAGTGAGACACTTATAACTCTACTATTGAGTCCAATCCTGGTACTCTTCTTATATTGTCAATGAGACCTACAAAATTATGCACAGTAAGGGGCTAATTATTTTCAGGAACAATAGCAGCATTTGGGGCAAATATACAAAAAAATGAGAAGCAACTATTACTCCATTTTCACCTGATTCCTTTTGCATCATGGAAGTACTAACTTTGCCTCTGAGGTTCAAATGTCTTTAGACGTTAAAAAAAAAAATCTAAGTTAAGTTGAAAACCAGACACTTTCAACCACACACCACAATTTCCATAAAGCCATCTATAAGATGTTTCCATGATTTAAAAACATTTTGCTGCAGCATCACACATATTGCAACATGAGGACACTCTCTATAATAAGGTGTGTATCTTGATAGTTATTCCTGATAGAACGAATTAAGTTGCTCTACAAGAAATGCATATCTCAAATTCTTTCCTAGCTATACCCTTATGTGTGGTATCCCTCATGGAATTTCAATAGACTAATCTAGCACAGACTTTTGAGTAAGTAGCTTTGGAAAACTGCAAACAAGTATATAGAGAAAAGGTCACACTCTGCAATACGTATGTTAATATACAAGCAGAAAACAGTCAAGGATAAATTATCACAGTATCAATTTGCAACCTACTTTTTTCTGGTGAGACATGTGCCTTAGCTTGTCCCCTCACAAGCCTGCATGTCGAACCATCTCCTGCACAGATTCCACAGTTGTCTTCCTTGGCATTGCTCCCAAGTTGTCGATCACAGCCTACTGCCTGCCAACATCAACACCACAGTCAGAAGGAGGGCAAAGCTGTAGTAGACATGCTCAGGTTTCTGGAATTTTATTTATTATGTTATCCTTTCGATTTTATGAGCTGGCCTCATTTTTTCAAAGCATATCTTGCCATATATTTTAAAAGCACTGTCATTTCCACGATTTTAATGATGAACCACAACAACTGATATATTAAGGTATTCAAGCATAGGCAATACATGAATCAGTTTCCCATTACTTATGTGAATGCATACCATGAAGCGTTATTCTTTCTAACACAAGGGACAACTATATTTACAATTTGTTTTTCATCACCTGTTTAATTATGTCTGAGAAAGGATTAATGCATTGAAATAATCCAAGTTGAACATTTAATGGGCACTCAGCCTTTAGCTTCACAGACAAGCAGCTATGGGCTGTGCTCATAAGCAAGAGTCCTGGACATTCCAAATTTAAATGACGTCAGCGTAGATCTATTTGCCATTTGCATCAAAACCTGCATGATTCTGTCCTTGCCTTATGATTTTTCATTTTTCTTTCTGAATATGAGCCAAAAATCTATAAAAGCTTGCAATGATTATTGTAAAAAAACACCCAGATTTAATCACTGACTGAAATTCCAAAAACATTTTTTTCTTCAAAACCTTTCAACTGAAAAAGATCCAAACTATGAAGAAAACATTTTTATTGTTTTTCCTTTTTCTTCACCTCAGCCACCCTGAAAGAATCATGAGAGGAAGAAAGGGAAAACAAAGAACAATATTAACTTGAAGCAATTTAATGCTGAAATGAAGATAAATATTTGGTCCCACCTATCTTACTCATTAAAATTTTTAGAAGAAATTTGCAGAGAGGACCAAATGTTAAGTAATGTGTTAAAGAAACTACTCTGCAGCTTCAAGATTCTTCAGCTCAGCTTCTTATACACACACTTTCCTAAGAAGCAAGTTAATTCATTACGGAAATCATATATATATATATGTATGTATGTTTAAACAAACTCAGAACTGACAAATGGATAAAAAGTACTATGGAAACTCACAGTTAAAATCAGTGCTAGAATTCTGAAATTGGCCAGTGCACTCCTGTTCCTATATAAAAATGCTTGGAAGGGGCAGTCTTAGCTGCCAAGATCCACCACATCTGTGCTGTGCCAGAACTGACACATGATCCCCATGGAGAGGTGGGGATCGAGTCCACACGTAACAGGCAGGGTTGGGTCTTCCAGCCTCTAACAAACGCACACACGCTGCACACCCACTGCCAAACAGGGAGAAGTGTAACTTCTAAGCTTTCTTTTTCTGCCCACCTCCCTCTCCTGTACCCTTAGTTTTCCAGTTCCCCACATCCAGCACTGCTTTAAGATGAAGGCATCATGGAGGAAAGTTGTTTGCATTAACTGTTGTGGCAGTTCAGCTGACAGGTGTACTGAGCTGAATGGCAGGCACTTCCCTAATTTTCTACCTCTTTTAGCTGGCCACTTCACAACAGCTCACAGAGAAGCAAGCTTACAGACTGGAGAATAACTTAGATCAAAAATCCCATTTCCACCTTTCTTTTTGATGACCAAAGCCATCATATACTTGATGCTGATCTTCTATTAAAGGGGCACATAGCATTTCTGTTTGGTAGGTGTGTGCAAGACAGGCTGCAGGAACTAGGTAGTGGTAGGAAATGGCAGGAACTTAGAGGATGTAAAGAAGGAACGTCACCAGACTCTTCTTTAACTTCTATCAAACAGCCACTATCTGAGATTGTGGCCATTCCCAGACAAATCCCCTGGACATACTGCTGGGCAACGGCCCACATAAAATGTCATTTGATTGTTTGGGATGACAGTCGCTTAGTCAGAAATGATGTACTGCTGAACACAAACAGGATTCCGTAGCATCTCTAAAGAAACAGATGAAATTCAATGATTTCATGTTAATGAAATTTTATATGCTAATAAAATCTTAGTTTTGAAAGGCAACAAGTTAACACAGAAATCAGACCGTCTCAGAACAGCTGCATATTTACTGCATAGAAGTGGTGTATGAATGCATACATGTTCCAGTACTGTAATTTAGGAGACTGGATTAAAGATTAAAATGTTTTCAATTGAAGATTTGTATTTATTTATTTTACTTTAGTTCTTGGCTCATCGATGCTAAGAAGATAACAAAAAAAGACTGCAAACAAATGAATCTGAATAAATTTATCTTCCTATTTTATCACCAGTTAGCACTGGGAAATGAATGAAAATGACAGAATTTCAGAACCAGAAGCAAACTGGGCCACTGTGTGCATCAGAAATCTGATAAAACTTCAGGGAATATAATAATCCAATGCTTGGCATAGGTGACCTTAGTGTTGACAACTCTTTCAATTTCCAGTTCCACAACAGACTTCGATCTTGACCTTTGAACGCTTCCTTTGCTTTCTGATTTCCAATCTGTAAAAGGGGTAAATTTACAGTTCCCCACCTCACAGTTATGTTGCAAGAACAGATGTCCTGAAGATTCTGAAACATTCAGATGGTGCTATGCTGGGGATCAAGCCAGCACTTGAAATAGCCTCATCTCCCTTTAAGGTAGATTTTTCAAACGTTTACTGCTCACCACTGCTTTTCCTGCTCTCATTCACAAAAATAATACTAGCACGTGGAGGTAAATTGTCAGCGCTACTGCTACTACAGGCTTTCAGCAGATCTTACAAACATGTTTCCACTTTATAATGTAATCTCATTTTTTAAATACTAAGAATAAGTTTAATTCACTCATCAATTAATTCTCAAAGGAAAAAAATCAGCTGCATATATCAGTACATGATACTGTATGCAAGACATTGGTATTTTTATTAGTTTAAGCTGTTGCACGTTTGTAGGCTACAGATCCTGCAGTCTTTTGGTGAGAGGAAGGTGTTGAGCAAGCAAACAACTCACAAGACCATGCCATTAAAACCCAACATGACAATAATAGGCAGACAGTATGACAGAGGTATTTCACATATCCACTGTGAAAACAAGCTCTCATTCCATATAACAAAACAGTACAACTGTGCAAACACAAAGCGCTATTGTGTCCAACATGGAATGTAAGGAAAAAGATAATCAGCACAGCAGCATACTTTCAATGATTGTTTCACAGGGTATTATGGCTAAATTTTTAATACATAAATGCCACAGAAATAAAATAGGAGTGTTGGCTGCTAATGCAAGGGATTTAGGTAGAGGGAAAGCATTACAGCTCCCCTGCCAGCAAATAGAACATGTCTGACTAGATCTATGCACCTCTGTGGAGTTCTTTCTGAGATTGGTGTTATATCAATTATTATCAGTACACAGTGATATCCCAGGATACAATTCAAAAAATAACTCCAAGTAGGATCACAATTTAGGCCTGGAATGAGCACAGAATCTGAGACTGTTCAGCATTAAGCATCCAAAAAAACCCTGCAGAATTTAATGTGACAAGCCTCCAATTTAGAGGTAGTTCAACAAGCATGCAAAGCATACATCAGTGCTAAGGTAGGGGGTACTTCAAAGCTGAGTGTCAAGAGTTGGCCTATTGTATTTTTTCTAAAACTTTGACAGCAAAGAATTTCTCACCCAAGCTGGACAGCCATGGATCACACTAAAAGAGCAGGAAGCTGCAAGGTGTAGCTTTAGAAATCAGGCCCTTGGCACATCACCCAGGACTGTAAATTAAGGTAGGAATTCTTTTCAAGAAAAGGATAGATGTGGCTTAGGGATGTGGTTTAGTGGGCATGGTGGTGATGGGTCTAGATGATGGTGGTGAAGTTGGACTAGATGATCTTAGTGGTCTTTCCCAACCTGAATGATTCCATAATTGTACCCTAGCCAGTAACTTTGCTAGAAAAACAAAGACAGCATTCAAGGAAATGTTTTGAAGAGTGCGTGTGTATTTGTGTGTAGAGCTACAACAAGGTCTAGAAGGTGATATATGGCAGCAGCCTTCCCCATCTCACACAGCATTGCAGCAAGCCAAAGGGATCTGATGATTTTCCTGATTAAGGCATTTGTTATGTTTAATTTACCCCACATCACTCACTGTTTAAAGAGCAAAGGGATCAGCTATAAATGTTATAGGCAGATTGGGAAAACATCTGTACACTTTTAGGGTATAGTCAAAAATAAGTGTATTAGGTAATATTAATATAAACTGCATAAGTGAAACAAGTGACAATGCAAACCATGTAATAGAAGTATTGGGACCTCATCAAATTGAAAGAATAATCCAGAAAAAAAATGCCATAAATCAAAAAAAGGTACAAGCATTGTAAAGACTATGTTGCAAGTGAATTCCCCTACACAAATAAACAGCTGGGGAAATAGTGACCATTGTTTAGCAAAATGGACGTGGGAATTTAATAAAAAAAAGGTTTTGAGACCCCATTACTTTGTGTATTTCATAAATTGGTAATGAGGGGTTACGAATTTGAACAGATTCTCTTCAAACCGGTGCATGATATGTGACTATTTTAGGGCATTACAATACGTTGTTTGTGTTTTTTCAGTATGAAAAAGAGTATTACTGCTTTGTCACAAGCAGCTAGGATAGAGAGCATCTAATTAAGCAGTGAGCAGAAACACTCATCTGCTGCAACAAACTTCTAAACCAGACAGTGCTATTGTGAAATGCACCACTGAAGGGTGTTAAATGTTTGTAGCGTGCTTAGAATGCTCATGTGAGTTCAGAAAGGCAAAGGAAGAGCAAAAGGTCAGGGTATAAAATATAGTAATACAGATGAAAGATTAATGAAATTGCTGCTGTGTTAGAGGTGAGTGCGGAACATTACAAATATCTTTGCAGATATAAATCCAAAAAAATGCTCAGAAGCCTCCACAGATGTTTCTTTAACATTTAGTAGGGTTTCAAGATGAGGCATTAGACTGAAATGAAGAAATGAATATGGCACGTTACTTCTGATTTATGAAGGTCAAAATATAATCTGTTAAACTCAAGGTTCTTCCTTTCTTAAGGAAATATTTATAGTTAACTGGGATGAAAAAAGTACTGCAAAGTGACAAATTTATGACAGATTCCCATGCAGCAAGAAAAGCTCTGTAATAAAAACCTGGCAAACTTCAGTCCTCCTTTAGTGTACCCTTAGTGAACGTAAACACAAACATGGACCAGAAACTGCCCATGCAGAGCTCAATGCAGAAACAGGTTTTGAAATGACAGTTTTTGCTTGTTGCTTTAGGCCCTCGTAACATGGCTATTCCCTTAACTGACTACTCACCTCCATCTGCGGGCACTCTCTTTCAACTCAGGTATGACACCATTTTTAATAGAATACACTCCAGGGACACGAGTTGTCAATTATAAAAGTATTATGTGTCAATCATAAGAAATATTTTTGGAATGCTAAAGATTCAAGATTACATGCTTTGAATAAGGAGCCTGAAGATATACTCACACTTCTCATATCAAGAACACTGAGGTGAAACACGAGGAAAAAAAAACACCAAGATTTTGCATAACAAGCACCAACTATTAAGTATCACTACTGCTATTGAAAATATGAATTTATATGTAGCAATACATACAATTATATACAATATTTCTGTCTGGAAAAGGACTCCCTGCTTCTCTGGTCCTCTGGAGCCAGAGATCTAGGTACAGTCTGATCAGACAAACATACTAAGTAGTCTAAATGCAAGTAGCTACAAAAAAAAAAATCCAACAAACCAAAACTCTGCTGTTCTTACTTGTGGCAGATAAATATATTCTTTAAAGCTGCACTAGTGTCATTCTCTCTCTCTTTCTCCCTATCTACTATGTCTTAGACTATTTAAATGTTCAGTACACATCCAGGCTAAAATAAGTATGTATTAAATGCTACTATGCTGTTCTCAAATGACTCCAATAGTATTTTTGATTGATAGTCCCATTTATCAGTGACCACTAAGGGGACAACATCAGTTAAAAACATTTTGCATTGCTCTATTTTTGCCCAAGAAACAGGCATAGATCATTGTCAGGGAGTGATGCTCTTTATCAACGTGATTGACTTTAATAAAAGAAAAACAGAAAATCAATTATCAACCTTTCACAGTGACATAATTAGCATCCTTCTGGAGTTGCTTCACTACACAATGGTTAGAGAAATCCAGATGAAATCTACTCTCAGTACATTTGCACTTTCGTTTTTTCACTGGCCTGGTAATTTCAAAGGCTGCACATCTGTGTGTACTCATGAAATAGACTGCAAATAAAATAGTGGCACAAATATACAGGTGGCAGTTAGTCAAGTTCAACAAAAGTAGAAAATCCAGTCAATAATTTAAGGAGAAGTGCCCACTATGCCTAACGCATGAAAGAAGTACGGAGCTGCACTGTAGAATGCACAAATGGAGATAATTATTCTTCTTCACAAAGATACAACAGGGTTATTCTACAAGGTAAGCCTTTTCCTCAAGGCCTGAACAGTCTGTAATTACCCTGGTACACGTTGCCCAGTAGCTTTCATTGTGAAATATTCCTGTAACAGATCGGATACTGGCCATTCTCAGCGAGTGCAATCCTATATTGATTGGATCACATCTACTGATCTGTTGAAGGGTGTAAAGACTGAAAGGAGTAAACCCAGGTGCAGTTGGCTTCCATTGCCTGTGAAATCTGTTAAGATGCGAAAAATACTGAGTGAAAAATCAAGTGAATATTACACCAAACAAATCCAGCAAAGGGATGGAACTGCTATACCACCACGATAGTAGTGCTCATGTTGTCATAACAAAATGGTTTATTTCTCTCTTGCAAGAGATGAGAATTCAGATTAAAATGGAAGAAAAACATCCAAAGGTTATCAGCACTGCATAAAGTACAAGATGCCATCAGAATTGTTTCTGGCAAAAATAATCTTCTCCAAGTCTTGTAAGTTGATCAAGAAAGGACATGCATTTTATTTCAACATTTACTAGTAAAAGAAAAAAGACAATAGTGAAAAATTCCTACATGCTCACTAAAATAAATCTATATTGCAGCTTCTTAGAATCACTCTCAAGAGGGAAAATTAAAGTCCTCGGGGTCTCATTCACAAGAAGAAGAATTTCTATTTTACAGACAGACACACTAAAAATTCTAAAACTCAGAAAAATTAAATCTGTATTTAACTAAACAGGCACATCTGCTATCCCACTACACACATCTCACTGCATCAGTGTCAGCTATTAGCTGCGTTTTCTCCTGCCCTATTTGCTTTACCACAGAATCACAGTGCAGGCAGATGTTAGGAATGTCTGCATCCACACAACAAATAATTAATTTTAAATATGGCTATGGGAATTTATGGCAATAAAAACATAAGTATAAAATTCATCATGGGAAAGTTCTGCTCTGCCTTAGCTAGTAGTTTCCATTTGCCCTGCTATAGAATCCAGAGGCTGACATTCAGAGCCCATCTATTCATTTACTTTGCAATCTCTGCTCACATCCCTTGCTTTGTGATAGCTTTAGCTTGCAGCTTATTTCTACGCAGATAAAATATGTCCACAGAGAGAATATACAGTAAAAAACTCCCACTCTTTCCCATGCTCATCATCAACAAACAAATGAGCTCCTACAAACAGGGAGAGATAACAAGACATTCCTCCAATTCAAAATGTTACTTTTATTTATTTATTTAACATAGAAGAGTTTCTACTTTCAGCTAGAATCCTGCTTCATTCTCATTGAAGATTTAATTTGGTCTTAGACGTGATTTCGTCCTTATATGGCATCACAACTCCCCATCTCACAACTCTTGTGTTAATAAGCTCAGACTATCAAGGGCTGAACTGTTGCACTGGGTCTCACCTCTGCCACAGAGCCAGCACAGGTCAGCAGCAGCCCCAAGAAGCTGATCTGGCTGTCAGAATCTGCTAAGAAGCAGAAGATGACCCCTTCAGGGACCCTGGGCATGCACTGACACTGAGCGTCCCCCAGCCCATCACTGCATGGCTGGTGAAGCAGCAGCCCCAGCTGTCCGGCTGGACAGGTATTAGTGAGAGTAAGAAGGTGTCGCTTGCATGCTTTCAGTTGTTTGTAGATGAGAAAGCAAGGAGTGAGGCCAAAGTGCATCAAAATCCAAAACTCAGAACAAAGGACAATAAATAAATCAGAATGAGGGGCACAAACAGACATACCAGGATGTTCAAGTTTCTCAGCCCTCAATACATAGAAAAAGAATGCAAAGCAATAAAAAACAAACGGTAAAATATACAGTGCATAAAGCTCATTGCATACAAAAGGGCTCCTAAATGGACTGTCCACACTTCTGCAGACATTTCACATGTGAAGGCAGGAGGCTAAAGAGCACTCCATAATTCTGCAAATCCACTTCTACCAAATAAAGTGTTTCCAAAACATTTAAGTCTTCCTGCAGGATCTGCCACATGCTGGAGCAGCTGAGAGCCCATAGGACCACCCAGCAGGAGGGAAAGTACCCTTTCCTACGTGGTTCCCATTTTGGAAAACACGCACCTGCAGACACAGAGGGTAGGACACAAATTCCCATTGGGCTCCCTGCTTGTTAGAATGCTATTGAAAAAGAAATCAATATATGGAATCAAATTACTCTGCTGACGTTCTGACTGCTTCCAGCCACATCTGCCACAGCACCAGTGAATCTGAAGGCTCTGGTTCAACAAGATACTCAAATCATGAGTTACTTTACTGACTTTATCACACTTACACACTGCACGACCTTGCTAGGCTGGGAAATAAAATCATATTTATATAAGACTCACTAAAACAAAACAAAACTTGGCAAAGAATCACTTAGAAAAAGAGACATATAGATAAGGAAATGGAGATCAGAAAAAACTCACCCCTAATCTGACAGAAAGGATAAGCTTAGACAGTAAGAAATCCCAATGGGCAGTAATCTTCCATCAGAAACAGCAGTGTGGAGAAAAACAGAAGGTCTGAAAAGAGATGGCAATTTCTAGCAGCAGTGAACAGCTGCTAACTAAAAGCAAGTGATTCCAAATGACATTTTCAGCATCTGTGAGCACCCCACTGCTACGTGCCACAAAAGCCCTCCTCCAAGTTGCCAACATCATCATCTCAAGTGAGCTGATATCCTAAGGCAGGCTGGGACATGAAAAGGGTCTGAGTGCAGTTCTTACAGTGCATTCTGCTGGCTGGGGCAGCGCTGAGAGCCTCCATGGGAGAGGAAGCCAAGTCTGGGAGACTACAGAGCAGGACCTTGGCTGGTCACGCAGGACACGGTAACCCGTACTCAGCCCTCTCCTTCCGTGAGACTTCTGGAGAGGCACCAATGTTTCCCAGCTGAGTTGCAGCTGGAGCTCCCACTCGGTTTAATGGGATGTCACGTGTACTGTTACGTGATGATTTTGATATGTAGCTCTTTGGGCTAGAAAGATTTATTGAATCTATGTGAGCAACTCCCATAGTCACTCTGGGTGAGGTCCAGCCTGCCAGCCCCAGTGTCTGCAGAGTTATGTGAATGGAGTACAGGTCTCTGCATGGGAGTCCCTGCACTGTATGCTGTTGATGGGTTACTTAATGGTACCTGGGGAAGGATGCAATATAAAGGATGGTTTAACAGTAAGCTTCCTCAAAATCAATTCCTGCCGTAAGTTACTTCAGGTGTGAAGGCTAAGGAGGTGAAAGGCAGAAATTGTAACGTGGTCTTTTTTTATTTTTTAATATAAGAAAGAGCCTGTAAGTGGTTTGTTGCTGTTTGTTTTGTTTGCTTTCTTGGTTTTTGCTTTTCATTTTTCCCTAATGCCCTTTACGCTGCTATTTGAGGACCAACTACTCCAGGTAGAATAAATGGAAAGATTATCTTAAGTAAAAAAAATCACCTTCGGTATGATTATGCTGAAGAGTAAGAATTAGAAGATATAAATCTAGGAAGCTATTTAAACTTCTGAAATTCAGATTAAACACTAGAGTAAATCCGGGAAAGAAAAGAAGAGAAAATTGTTATTTTTAAGGAACCAAATCCCTCTTTTAAAAACAAAATATTCTTTGATATCTCATTAATGCATTATAAGAATAAAAAATTGGAAACTATCAAAAAAAACATTTGTAGATTCTCTCCTACATATACTTTTAAATGAAATGAAATCCTTTACTCTTTGCTGTGCTCTTCACTGGGAAGTTTGCAGTAATACGGAAGGGAAAAGAAATGTCCCTTTTTCAGTATCTGAACGCCAAACCTGTGCACTTTGGGCAGTCTTTTAACACACTTACAAGCAAAAAGAAGCATCCACAGGAACCCACAGGAGCTGTACACAACACAGCCAAAGTGAAGCCAAAGTGAAGGCTGGGAGAAAGCAGCTCTCAGAACAGAGGGAGTCAGGATGAGAAGAAATTATTAAACCACTATCACTTTAAGCTTTAACCATAAGCAGAGCTCACGCAAGATCATGAAAAAATGTGCTGTCTTCCAAAGGCTTACAGCAACAGCTTTCAATGAAAACTGACAGATATTTACATCAAGGGTAAGAGCACTTTGGTGGCAAATGTATGAGATACCTTCTTGGTATATCATGACACATGACAGAAACGTTGAGCATGGCAGAAGTCAGTGGCACTCCACTTGACATATGAGATGTGTTCTAATGTCAGCTAAATTTATGCCATATGCTACAAAGCACAGTGTAGTGTCTGCCTTTTCTGGAGCACAAACAGCTCACTGACACTAAATGGAAAGTTCACCGGAGGATTTACATCATCTTTGACCTAACTGTGAGAGTGTATTTATTGTCTAAACACATTACTCTAGCTTAGGAAAATTATCAGTGTAACCATTTTAGGTACTGAAACAAGACCTAATTCTGCATTTTGGTAGAAAAAAAAGTCATAAACTAGAATTAAAAAAAAACAACCAAGGCCAGGCAGGGCCCCAATGCAGGCAGAGTAACTGGGTAAGCGTTGCCCACACATGTCTGACATGCAGAAGTTTTTAAATGCCTCCACCCACATCCAGATGGGCACAGCAGGAATATATTATACGAAAAAATGTGTTGGGAGTTGAGCAGAGAGTAGAAAAAATAACAGAAGTTAAGTGTGAAAATCCTCCCAACAGTGAAGTTTTGACCTGTCCCTATTTAGCACAAAAACCCGGATATTTGCCGTGGTAACAGAAGAAAGGCGGTAGCAGACAAAAACAATAAATAAAATAAAATAACAATAAAAGAAATGGTTGAATTAAGCCTCAGATAACCCCAGAATGTCTTATTAACTTCTTCAATATACTTTCTCGATTTTACTTTCCCCAAAAACACAAAACTCTTACCCAGAAACCAGTTTTGTTGGTCCATGATTTTTTTTGACCCTGTTATTTGGTATGGGTATACTTGTTAAGGGAAATGCAGAGAATCAGAATTGAAGCTGGACACCAGAAACTTAACGTCTCTGTACATTTACATTCATGCTCTGCCCAAGAGATTGATGGAACAAGAATCTGAGAGGAAAACTTTGTGTGGCATCCCTATCTTACCAACAGGAAGGAAATGGATGAAGTGCTTATGTGGGGAAAACTGAGATCTTATAAAACTTGCCAACTTTCTGAGACAATAAATGAGCAAAACCAGCACCAGTTTGGAAAAGGACTCAAGCAATCCAGTTTCCTTATACTAACTCTTTGGTGCTCCCAGGCATAAAAGCGAAGATATCCACATCAGCAGTATGATATGTTTATTTAGATGAGTTCACTGTAAAAGTGCTTGCCAAGTTATTTACGGGCTGTGCCAAGTATATGTCAAAACCCAACAGACTGATCTTATAGCAACAATCCTGGAGAATCAAGGTTTTTGCTGTTTCTCTCTCTCTCTCTTAACAGCAGTTGACTAAACAACAATATTTTTCCAGGAAAGATTAGATGTCAATTTGTTTTCTTTTCCTGCTTAAACAGGAGTAGTAACAAAGACTGGTGTCAGTTTCTGAGGAAGCCCTCCCCAGAGCAGTCCTTTCACAAGGAACCAACATTTCCACTCTGCCCCACAAAGAGAAAAAGGTTATTCAAACGACCAAGGACTTCAAAGGTCTTCAGTAAATAAAACTGCAAGTGTTGATAACAGCAAAACTACTAAAAGCAAACAAACAAAAAAACCTCTAAGCTATTCTTGCCAGACCTCAAAGTAGGGCTATGTCAGATTCAGCATAACACTTCTGAGCAGCAACAGACACAAACAGCAGAGGCTTCTGTAGATGCATCATCTGCAAAATGCATTGGCATCCTCCAGGTTCAAATTTTGTATTAAATAAGGAAACATCACTAACAGTATTGCAAAAGAAATGTATTATTTTGTAAGTGCTTCCAGTGTTTATAGAGGTACATCCTATCTAAATACTCAGTGTAATGAACACTGTTGGAAACCACTGTGAAATACTATTGACAAATGTTGTCTCTTGAAGGGCAAGACTGTAAGGAACTCTTCTTTAATTACAAAGGCAGCAGATGCATTGTGTGTTGGCATGATTGGTATTGCAAGTGTAGCAAAGATAGAAGTCACAAAACTCACAGCAAGGTCCAGATCATATATTAATGCTGCTGTCATCTGCACACCACAGTTCTGCCAAACGC
This sequence comes from Gallus gallus, assembly GCF_016699485.2. Lineage (NCBI taxonomy): Eukaryota > Metazoa > Chordata > Aves > Galliformes > Phasianidae > Gallus > Gallus gallus. The sequence continues at coordinate 11,594,760 of NC_052541.1, read as the reverse complement.
GTTGGTATTTTCCCCTATAATGGAGCTCTTCTGCTCATCAGGCTATATCCTGTATTTTTGAGCTGCATCCATTTTAGGCGTTTAACAGAATGAGTCATTTGCAGAGAGAAAAAACTAATTGTAATAATATGTCAGTAACGTACAATTAATTCAATCTCAACTTCAGTCTGTGTAGTAATGTTTACCACCCTTAAAAAAAACTCAGAATGACTGATTACAAGTTATTAAGAAATTGCTTCAGAAAGTCATTATGTTAAGCATATTGTAAGGGCCTCTTGTACAAATGTGCCCTGCGCACCAAGTGTATAATTACTGTGGCTGTGCAAGGAGAAGCACCATAGCTGCTTCCAACTGCCCAAAGCCTTTCAGCTGATGCAACAAATGTGGTGATACAGAGACAGACAGGGAGAAGAGTAGGGATAGGACTGGTTGGAACTAAGAACAATGCTGAATGACCATCAGCTGGCTAGTAATAAAATTGGGATGAAAAATGATATTCAAGCCAAAGAACTGTGATGCTGCCCTCCCTCATAAATTTCTGTTCCCCAGTTATTAAGGCAGCACAAAATACTGGGATCTTATGCTGCTGTCTGGCTTTGCTTCAAGGTCGCCAGGAGGCTAGGCTCATGATCCAGGGCAGCCAATGAAGATACAACACCTCCTGACAAGGTGCTAAGCCTGGAGATGAGAAAAAACAAAGCAGCAGCTTCAGCTGGTTCTGTGTGAAGTATTACCCATCTGCCAACCAGTTTTGTTCTGGCACTTGGAGCTTCTGACCCAATTATCAGATTCCTGGGAACATCTATCTTTAGCGGCTGGATCTTGAAAGCCTGAGACTATTTCTTCCATCAAAGAATAACCCCGATGAAGTCATGTAAATCAAGAGTTTGGCAGCTGAGCAAGCCTTGTTTCTTATCTTTAATGCTTTTACCAGAGGCAGAACCTCTCCTCTAGAACTGAAATCTATAAATTGCAAATATATGATAGGGATCACAGGAACTTAGGATTCAGATCTTTCAAATGTACCTTGTTAAAAAAAGATATAGTACTACTGTAGGCATATTCACTGCATAAACTAGGAGCTCCGTTTAGAAATGAAGAGCCAGGGCATGTACAGCAAACACACACACATACCGTTCTCAGTGGGAGTTCATAATATATCAACTTCTCTCCTTAGCAGAGTTCATGAGATACAACACTCAGAGGAGGAGATTATAACTAGTTTCTGTAATTTTTACATGACTAAAAATTACAGTGTAAGTAGAAGAAAGAGTGAATGTTATTGACCTCATGTATATATAAAAATATCAGTGGCTAAGGCAGTCAGAAACATCTGCGTGGAAAAGAAAGGTGAGTTATCTACAATCCAGCTGGCAGTCCTTGCAGATACTTCTAAAGAAAACTGATGCACAGAGATGAAAAATAACCAAACATTGTCCATTTCGTGTACAAAAGTACCTCAGATGTCCACCATGAACATACCTGGCATATTCCACTAATGCACATATCCAGTGATTCCGTATTGCAGCGAGTACCATCTAGTACTTTTGGGGCAAGCTCCACAATCAAGTTCTTTCCCAGAGCTTGACACTTCAAGGCACATGGTGCAGTAGGGTCATTATACACGGGGATCCACTCATAAAAATGCCCCTGATACTTGACATCATTGTAGGCTGAACATTGTTGTGCTCTGAAGTCACCAACATCTGAAGGGCAGTCCTGAAAACAAGCCAAAGGAAATAATTCATAAAAATAGGCAGCCCTTTGCATTTGTAGTAGTTATCTGAAGAATTATGCAGAATCTGTTAAGGTAGGCTTGGTTCAAGGACCGATTTGCTATGATAAATATGTCACAGTGTTTCACTGTGTGCATTAATACAATTTATGTTGCTTAATCCATTGCTTGCAGTACAGGTAACAGAATATTGGCCATTTTCCAGTAATAGCACAACTGAAACACGAGAATAATTAAAAATGCTACTTTTATGACACAGTGTAATACGTTCACTTTTAAAATCTGGTCCCGTAATAAGAATTACCTTCTAAAGGAATCCGTGCCTTTTAAGTGACTGTAGTAAGATAACTGATATTTAGTATTTTTCTTCCCAATAGCTTTTTCCACTTAAGGATTTCAAAGCATTCTGCACTCATTCATCAGTTCATTCGCTTCAGTAATGACAGATGTATTGTGCTGATACTTACACATAATGAAATGAAAATGTGTCCGATCAATTGTTAAGTATGGTCAGAAATGGGGTCGGAGGGTTAGGAAGAGACATCAGTGCCTTTTCCTTTAGGACAATTACAAAAAGTTCTTTTACCTGAAGTGAAAATTCGTATCTTATTTTGTTGAAATAAAATAGACTTTACACTGGTGTTGATTTAAGGAAATAGTTCTATAGTTTCTTCCACACGCAGCCTCAGCATATATAGCTGAAACACCAAATATGACAAATGCCTCTTTAACAGTGTTGGAAATTAGATATTCTAAGACATTTCTTCCGTATAAAACATTGCACTCAATGACATTACTATTAAGCTACAGTGACAGAAAAGGAGATGAATATTGATTTATTCAAAAATAACTTCACCAAAGTACTGACAAAGGAGTTGGCATGTCAAGCAATCTCTCACTCTCATTTAAAAGCATGTCCAGTGTCGAACAGTCCATATGCCACACCAAGAGTTCCAACTGCCCATACAAGCCAGCTGTGAGGCTGATTTTAACAAAAATTTGTTTTCATGGGATATAAGCTGAAAGCTTGTGATGTGTTCCCTGAAAAAAAACTAACAAAGGGCAAGTTCATCACTACTACTTGAAACATACACGAGAAAAGCACAAATTCCACTCCAATGCCCTCAGTAATACTGTCCTGACACCTTTTTGCTCATATGAGTCTGGATGGGTTGGTAGTGCATTAGCTTAATACCTTGCCAGTACCTTAGTTTTTTTTTCTTTCACCATAGGAAACAGAAATATCTCTGGCTTTTTTGTAGACTGCAATAAACTTCTAAGATCAGTGGTGTTCTTATGGAGTAACACATGGGGCTTTTGCAACATGCAGTGCTTTACAACACTGTACAGTAATACACATTAGAGTGAAAATAAGTCAAAGTTATGCTAATATATTTTGTATTATTTTTAATCTGGGATAATTTTAGTTTGAATTAATAAAATGAAATAAGACAAGGAAAAACTGCAGTTACTGTAAATCTTCAGGTGTTTTATCTCTACAAAACCCCACAAGAGAACACTTCAGAAAATGTCAAGTAAATACTGTTAGAAATCACCCCTATTTACTATCACTTCAAAGAAAACCACCACATTTGCATGGGTGTAAATGAGAGCAGAAATTGGCTCTGACTTATCTGTCACCTCCCATTTACCACAACAGAAAGTCTAAAAAGCAGAGAGGACATCAGTTTATATGGATACCATATGGTTTTCCCTTCCACCATTGGAAATAAAGGAGCAGCTAACAATAAAAATAGTTGACGTTAGATTCAAGTAAAGTTAGAAGCAACATTTTGGAGTAGTGATATTCAACCACAATACAGAGCTAGATTTTCATCACAAAGAACTGAAGCACTATCTGTAAAACAGGCAGAGCAACATCCCTAGACTGGGCTTTGACAGGCTGTTGTTACAACTCATTATCATGAAGCGCTGGTGCAGTGCCAAGACACAAACACTGCAGTGTCAGGATGTCAATCCATGGTTACTGTACGTTTCTCATTGATCCAACACAATGCAGTTCCTTCCTTCCACTCACTTCCTGACTGCTTGAGAACAAGTGAATTCTCATCTCCCTATTCGGCTTTGGCATCTTCAAAGCACAGAAAGCAATTGTGGAGTTCCATTCACATGCCAGCCCCACCTGTTTTATGTTTGAGCTTTGTTCAAAAGCAGGAGAAAAAAAGAGCATCATAGAGAGATATCAAAGGGCTGAAATTATCATCATTTACATTAGAGTTAGGGTAGTATGGTTAGTTTGCGGTTGAACTTGATGATGTTTAAGGTCTTTTTCAACCTGAGCAATTCTATGGTTCTATATCAGAATTTGGGCAGCAACCATGTTCAGATGCCTATAATCAAGACAAGAGGCCTCAGAAACTTCAGATTGATTCCATTGGAGTAGATAAGAGTGAGAAGGAGATTAAAAGGAAGGAAGGACAGGTGAGGGGCAAGGTGTGCAAGAGGCAGGCAAGGGAGAAACTTGGGAAGCACCAAGGCCACCTCATCAGCCCACAGCACACGGGCCCCAATCCTCACTCTGTCCTTTTGGTTTTAATCTATTTCAGATATCACTTCAATTCTTTTGTTCCCTCCTTCCCATCAATATTCCACGTTTTTTTTCCCTGTTTGCTAAATATTTTTTGCTACTAATTGCAGATTTTCTAACTTCAGCAATAGTTTTTTTTGCCTTATGCTGAATCCACTGAACCATACCGGACCACTTGTAGGTTCACACACCACACAAGGAGCTGAACACGCATCTATGATGCCTAGTATTTCAGAATGCTGGCAAAATAATCATATCCAGATTTTGTAGTGGAATTCAGCCTATTTATGACATGACTTACATACATATGATTAGGCAGATCTAAAAAAGATCCTTCAGACATGACTACTGTGACGGTTAAAAAATATACATGTGTATATATGCACTCCCATTCTTTTTGTGACAGAATATTAAAACTACTGCAGTAAAGGGCTGGCTTCCTAAGAAATGTATTGGCTAAGTTTTGGCAGTCACTTACTCTTAGTCTTTGAAAACAAAGCTAACCTGGGAAATCTGTATCTTTGTAGGCAATGTTCGTGTACAAAAAATGAAGGTTGTATCAGACCGTGTGATTCCTGCCAACAATTACACTGCTGAAAAAAAAGCACAAAAAGGCAGCAAGAAAATTCCCAGTAAAAATGATGACACCAAAGAAAGTCTAGTCCTTTGTCTAGTTTGGTTCTTTGAATCTCGCTTTGTTGAAACCGAGCCAGAAGCGATGAGGTCATTGTTTTGTTTTCTTTTTGAAATTAGCTTCAGGTTCTATGTTGTTCATAGGCAATTTTCAGGAAACTTCTGAGTAAAAATCAAGATACCTGAACGAGAAACCCTAGCCGGGAGAGCTAAGGGTACATCAGCATTATGAAAATAAAAAATAAATGAGCAGATTAGACAGAAACGATGTAACTGAAGATGAAATATTGTAGGAACAGAGCAGACACAGTTCAGCCAAGATTGTTTGGTTGGGGTTGGTGATCTGGTTAATGAGCGGATGCTGGGACAATAATATGATGAATATATTGAACAGGTGTAAGCATTATTTGTATATAATAAAAGGTTATATTGGAATTAAATGTGAGAAAATCTGCTACAAAATATTTTCTTCTTACCATAGGAGAGTCATTCTGGCTTACATGGAAGTGACTTTTTGGCACATAAGAACGCAAAATTTATGGGGAAATGGCCCAAATAACTTGTTCTATGAATAAGACCCTAAAGGATTATCTTAAACACTTCCATATAGTGTACATCACAGCATTAGAATGTAACAGTACATACAAAAATGGAAATATTAAAAAAGTGGTCTAAGAAAGACTGAAAATCTCACTGAACAGCATACAATGAATATTTCATATAGTTTATTTCTCTAAAGTTCCTGTAAGAAAAGCTGAAAAAGCACACATGCAGCTTCAAGAAATCCTGTACCCGACAGACCATTAACAATAGAAAGATAAGCAGGCTAAACATAAGCCTTAATCTCAGCAATTATTTCATTGCTAAGACTCTGAATTAATTTTTTGATTGAAATATCGCTAATATTAATCTGGAACTATGCTTGAGTTCAATGAACTTACTACTATTCTATTACAAATCCAGATGAAACCTATTTTCTGGTAAAATGATTCTTGTTCTTTTCATTAGAATGACACACGCATGAAGTTGTGCTTCATTTGTACTCCTCAATATAGATGTTAGTGGTGTAATGTATCATGTAGCAAAATTACATTTGCAGACAATTTTACACAGTGAATATATACTGGATGTCTCCTGTGGTTATCAATAATACCTAATAATATGGAAAGAAGTGAGTTTGAACTCTTAATTTTCAGACTAAAATTTTACTCTTAAAGCGAGAAGCAGTCATTAGAAATGATGCTTTGGGGAAAATTATATCATTTGAAACAGAACAGGTCTAGCCCTAGGTTGGTATTAGGTGTAAGCTCCCATTTCAAGGTTAAATCAGGTCTAATACTCGTTTGAATTCAGTGAGGCCAAATAGAAAGATCAACTTTCCACTGTACTAACAGTGGAAATCTCATGAAATTTATTTTTCTCATGAGTTCTCCATTATCTGATCTATAATCTAGGAAAAACAGTTCCTGAGAGATTCTGGCTCTATCTGAACTAAAATGGAAACCCGACCCCTCTCAGACATGCCCCAAAAGCAGAACTGTAAATGCAGCTTCCTGTCTGGAAATTAACATTTGAATCATCATAAATTCAAACAGATTCGCATACAAGATGCTAGCCACTTATCGCTTTAAAATAAGTCCGAAAGTTATAAAACAGGTCCCAGTGACTTCAGAAAAACCCCCTTGGAGTTCAGAAAGGATATGGTAATCATCTTAATTTTCTCTATAATGACGCATACGAGTGCCTTCATTCTCGCCATAGATTTTTTACTGCATAATCCTTAAAGCAACCAATGTCTGCAACTGCTCAAATGTATCCTAAAAGCATGCAGGCCTCTACTTATAGCAGAAGTTATGGACAAATTGATCTCATCTTTCTGTTTTTTTCTACACACTACATGGTTTTCTGTTCCTTTTGGAGGAGGACCAAGGGATGTGCTACATTGAATTTGCACTATTGCACAGGAAGCCGTAGTACACAACATCAAGCAGAGATGTATTACTGTATAGAAAGCAAGTGATATATCTAGCAAACATTTCGACAGTGGCTCTTGTTTATTGCTTACATACTAACTGGCTTATCTAGCTTATCACACAGTTTAAAAGATTATGAGTGTTCTATGCATGGCACTGTTATTTCTGAGGTAAAGGAACTGTGTACTGAAGCGCTAGGCCTTTGCTTCTCAAAGGGCAAATGGCAGAGTTTGTCTCCAGGATCTGGCTTCTGCATGCACTTGGATAGAATTATTAATCACTTCCACTAATTTCTGCCAGCGGAAACTCAGGCTCTGGGCTGCTGAGGTGGAAAATCCATCCAATACCAAGGAATAGAGTTAGAACAGTTTGAGGTGCTAGCAAGCCTTGTTCCTGAGGAGTAGGGCAGAAGCCAGCTGGCACAGAAGAAGCCTTAGGTGTGGCAAACTGAAAAGGGGAGATGGCCAGTTCTCCCAGGAGTCGCCCCAATCCAACAAACGCACTGAGCCAGCTCCAGGCCTCCTCAGGAGCACATGTCATACTTCCCAGCTGCTGCCCCTGGCAGAAATCCTGTGGCTGGCAGCAACATGACCATCACCTGCTCTTGCCTGGGTATAACTGAGCTCAAGGGATCAGCAGGGCTCACCTTTTTAGGGGTGTTTGTGTGACAAGTGCTGTCTTTCTCCCAGAGCCAGAAGCAAATGAACCAAGTGCACTACAGAAAAGCAAATAAGATGCTTTTGCTTTGCTCATCTTCCTTCTCTCTTGGAATGGGACTGTAAGGGCAAACCATATTGCATTCTCGCGTAAACCCATGCCAGAGGTGTCTGCAGATCATAACCCAGTGCATTATGAATCACTGTGTTTGTACACGAGGTCTGCTATCGGTGGTATCACAAAATCCTGCACACCTTCAGCAGACTACAACATCTGGGGTGAGTGAAGGCAGCTGTTTAAACAGCATAAAGCATCACTGCAAACCAGTGGAACACAAGTCATGAAGTATGCCATATGTGACTGGTTTTCATAAAATGTGTCTGTAAAAATAAAGTTTGATTGCATCATCGTAACAGCAACTGCTTTTTCAAATCTCCAGCTTCATATTCAGCCACAGAAATGGTCTATGCCAGTGTACCTAAATATATGTATTTTACATATAGAAATATAAAGATCTAGGCTTAGGCAACTGCAAGGAGGTAATGTAAGTAGTAAGTATGCAATTTAGGATTTGAAAGGAATGCCCGCTTAGCTAGTGTAATGAGAGCTGCTGTATCATTAGCAATCACAAATGTTCAAGAGCCCAGCTTAATGCTTCACCTCAGACAGCACCTCAGGAAAGGCACTTGCTACTTTAAGATGTGAGCTGATTTCTTAGTACTCCAAAGTGTGTAATTTTCCTAACAAATGATATAAAGTATTCTGAATCACAACTGGCACTACAATTTGGAAAGAAAATGTCTGTTTGGGAAACCAAAATGTCAGACCTCATGCAGAGTGGAATCTTCAAAATTGGTAATGATGATCAAAAGAAAATTATCCACTGTAAGATTTTTATATAAGGAGCAGCACTTCTTAAACTCTAATGCATCATTTGAATAAGTAAAAGCTGTAAAAAAAGATTAAATGCCATACTCACATTACTACTGCATGTTTTGTATCGAATATTCCGACCTTCACAGTTCCTGAAAAACAGAGTAAAAATGGTTACACAGCAATACAGCAAAACAATCCTGAACATTTAACAGCTAATTATTCTCTTGAAAATCAGACTTATTACTACCACCACACCTTAATCTGGATTCAAAATACAAGGTCTGAATACAAAGAGGATCTGGGGACTCAAATGTTTACGCTGCTATCTCTTCAGCAAAGAACACATAGCTTCCTCTGGGAGCCCAATTTACTACAAATCTTACGAAAAAACACCTGAAGTCACATAAGTAGAATTCATAATTTTAAATGAAATTTAAGTCCCTCAGACTGCCTGCATTCCTCAGGTACCCAGCAAATATCAACTGTGAAATCCAGGCGGTCCAGCTTCTTATCAGTAGGTGAAATAAGAGGTATATAATAAAGTCACAATTATTTATTGTTCTTTCATATAAATATAGGAGTGTGTGGTTTTCACACGTATTTAAGAAAGAGTTTGCCAGGCTTCGGGATAACTGACTGGTAGTTCTGCACAGGGGAAGGCAGTTCTAAATGCAAATGGCAAAACTGAGCCTCTGACAGAACTGAAAACATACTCTGCATGACTTGATAGCAAATTATGTTTAACGATGTCTCTAAAATACAAAAGGATATTTTTGAAGAATCCCTTCAAAATGGAACAGATCTGTCTTGCCCTGATGAAGAACGAATGAGCAGCTGGTAATTTACAGTTCCTGGACTACATTTTCAGCTTTTGTATGGAAATTAATCACAATTATTGAAAAGTCTTTTAAATTTGAGAAATTGAAAAATACAGTTTTAAAAGGAAAGAGTAACAGATGCCTGGAGCAAGAGCTCAACCAGCTCAGCTGAAGGTACAGCTCTCCAAGCTCAAGATATTACGTGTCTCAAATTTCCAATTTTTGCAAGAATGATCGTATCACAATATGCAAGTAAAGAAGGTTTATGACACATACAAATGTGAAAACTTTGTTTCACAATCACACATTTCCTGGACATTACAACAACAGTAAAGCACAGAAAAAAAACTTTTAAAATACACATTAGTCAAGGTATGGAAAACACATGTTTTTTCACAGGGGAACACATTAAAAATATTAATAAAACCACAGCGGAATTTATATTGCTACAATTTACTGAGCTCATTTCAGTCACTAACACACTAGCAGAATCCCATGGCTTCTTGCTGGAAATATTACTATTTTCAAAATCTCTGCATTCTGCACTAAAAGAAACAGGCAGCGTTTTATTCAGTCATCTTTAAAACACGCATTTCATACACACTGCAGATCACACTGTAAGCCTTCTTTAAGAGAAACTGACTTCCTGGATGAAGTCACATTTAACTTGAAAAAAAATCTCAACCAAATAGAAATGCAATCAGCAGTTTAAAAAAAAAGTGTTTAGGAATAATTCAAATAACGTGAGCAAATATGGATGCCAGCACAGATGCTTCTAAGCTGGTTGGGATCTCGTTTTGCCTCTTGCATTACTCACACTTTTGGGATCATAGTAACAAGTCCTATACTAGTTCAGTTTTACTACTGAGGTAAATGCTGTCCTCTGCAAGGTACACTGAAGATTTCCCATGAACACACAGCCATCAGAATCACAGCACTGAAAGAACCAGCAAGGGAAAAGATGTCCTTACAGAAAGCAGCATTTGATGTAACCATACGTGGGGTAAGTCAGTTGTTTTTTACTACAGGGACGAGATGGAAGATCTTGCACTTGAACATTACTTCAGATCCAGTTCCTATGCAGGTAATCCAGAATTTGCTTTACATTATGCTGGTAGAGATTCCTCTTAATACTTGACCATAGTAAATAAATCCTCTTGCTATTTCATTAGCATATTTAAAAACATATTTAAGATCTATCAGAGCTAAGGGCTATGATATTTACCTGATATAATACAGAAATATATTAAAATAGGATTTGTAGAATCATAGAATCATTAAGGTTGGAAAATACCACTAAGATCCCCAAGTCCAACCCAGCCCACCCCCACCATGCCCACTGACCACATCCCTCAGTGCCACATCCCCACAGTACTGGAACACCTCCAGGGATGGTGACCCCACCACCTCCCTGGACAGCTGTGCCAGCACATCACTACTCCTTCTGAGAAGAAATTTTTCCTAGTATCCAAACTTAACACTTGATCTGTATAAAGCATTAAGTTCCAGAAAGTGAAGGAACAGTACTTTTCTACGAACATAGAAGGCAGGGAATTATGGCACAGCTGCAGAAGAATAAATACACACAAGCGTGTAGCTAACCTGCCATTTAAACATCTCCTCAGTGAGTAGGAGGCTCCCCCACCGCAGGTCCGTGAGCAATCGCTCCAGGCTCCCCAGGCATCCCAGGAGCCATCCTTATCTTCATCAGAACGGGTGATTCTGGAGGTCTGAACAAAATAGAGGTTGGAGAGGAGAAAGAAACTTTAATAGACTTCCTACACATTTAATGTTTGACATCAATAGCAGAGTATATTACTTTGCTGTTTATTGACAATGTCTCAATTTACTGTTTTAATATACAATAATTACATGGGAAAGGAAGCAGTGTTTGAAAATACAGTGCATTTCATTAATTTCCTCCTGACCAAACATTGTTGCCTCCAAATATTCGGTCATTCCCAACACATAGATGTCCAGCACAAATTTTTCACGAAGTGTAGCCTCAGAATTTCAGGTAGGGAAGCAAACCAAAAATGTAGCTTCATGGCAAAATGCCTTACTAACTTGAAAGGGACCAGGAAAAAAACATACTTAAAATGATTTGTAGGCTACAGCAATTAATCAGTGATTTCAGCTTCTCACAAAGGCTTCAAAAAGACATTATTTCCAGATACCACAAATATAAGAATAATTTCAGAGCAAAAGGAAAATAACCTGCTAAAACTCCTAAAGAACATCATTTTTCACTTGCATTGTATCTAGTTGAAGAAACCTGACATTTCCCAGAGAAATATCTCAAAACATTCTAAAAAACATAGGTTTTTAACATAATAATTCTATACTGAAAAAGCAATGCGATCCAATAATGTTCTGGTTTAGGAGAGTACTGCTTTTTATTTTATAAAATTCCTTCATGAAGAAAGCAAAGGAAAATCCAGTTCAGACTTTATCCAAGCATTTCTTTCTGATTTCCCTACAACTGTTCAGCAAGCATTCCATTTAAGTGCTATTTCTATTCTTCTGTTCACACAACCCTTGTAAGTTCTCTCTTGAAAAAAAAAAGAAGTGCAGATTTTTGTAATGGTGTCAAAAATGATTCCTTGAGTGCTATCAGACATGTATGATTGGTATGTTACACAGAAATTAAGATTATAACCCTAAACTAAACCCATCAGACAGAGATATAACTCCAATCCTTCTGATCTTCATGGTGATAACATTTACACACCAACTACTCCAAATACAATAATGTGACTGATATTAATGACATTAGGAATGAGAGCTGTACTGTGGATAGAAATAATACAGTGACAGCAATTTATGCCAAGTACCAGAGGATATTGACCAGTGTTTACCATTCACCAGTATAACAGCAAATGAGAGAGCATAAAGAGTTCAGCCAAGCTTTACTGAAACAACTATTTCTACAGCCAACGGTTCATTCCCATTGACTTCAGTGGGCGTCCAATCAGACCTCAGCAAGAGAAACAAAGCATTACATCCACATTTCTGTCTTATTTTTGACTGCATAGAAGGGCAAAGCTTAATCTGAAGTCTTGCAGAGTCTTCAGTCCCTCTCCCCAAAACACAAATGTGCAGATACACCAGCCAGAGGGCTGTCAGTCAGCAAACAACACAAAGAAGAGAAACAAAAACATTACTAAATAAATTACATCTAAGTAAGCATGCAAGTCTTCATAGATGCCAAATAAGAATAAATGGAAATCTTTTCACTCTTTTAAACATGTGTGACTAAATCCAAAGAAATGCAAGACATTTGTATACATCCCAACACTAAACCAGATGAACATATTTTAGTAATCCATGTTTTTTTCAAAGAAAACTTAAGTAAGCTCATGAGACAAGACTCGGTCCTATTTTGTTCCAGAAAGCCTCGCAAAAGTAATTTGAAAGGAAGTAAGGGGTGTATAATTTGAATCTTATGGTGCAAGAGAAAATAAGTAATATATAACTCTCCTTGAAATTTCAAGAGCACCAATAAAGTCAACTCATCTTCAACCATGAAGAAAGTTGACTCGGACAAAGTCTAACAGCAAGCGAAAACAGCAAACAATAAAAACAAAGCACCATACGAGGAACACGATTCAATACCATGCTGCGGAGACAAAGGGATTTTCTTCTATATATAACAACAAAAATAACTGTGTGCCACAGGACGTGAGCAAACTGGTCCGTTTGTGGGTCAGCTGTCACCCACGCTGCATCCACACTGCAGTCAGAAGCACAGTACTATAACCAAGGACTACTCAAACAAATCTTGAAGGCATTAATAATGGCGTAACTGCACTACACCCTGTAGCTAAACCGTTAATAGAAAAAACAATTTGTAAATTTTTCCATCCTTTCCTCAAAACACCAAAGCTTGTCAAAGAATTTTTGTTAGATAACCTATGGACATTTGCACAGCGAACTTCAGGCACTGGTCTAAACTCTCCTCAACTTTCTTGTTCCACTAAGTTCACAAATTTTACAAACTCTTGCTTTGCTTTAAAAGTTTACTTAGGCCAATCTACTTCCAGAAATGATAGAGCCCTGCTCTGCAGAGATCCCCAAGGAATTTTTGTACTGGCGCTGGGCTTATTTTACATCAGAAGCCAACTCTGAAACGTCTGACACTGAAAATGGAACCAACTGCCTTCAACCTTGAGCAAAAAGAGCTCAGCACTTCCCAACAAATCACTCAGCACATGAAAATAAGTCAAGGTGAACAAGTCACTTCTTTAATTTTGCACTCATAATTTTTTTTTTTTTTAAGTTTGTCCTCTGTAATCCCAAGGAAAATGACTGAGTTTTAGTACATTAAGAACTGATTAAACTTATGATACTAAAATAACAATACATGTCACTCTCTTTTAGAACAGCAAGTTTCTATGGACAAAGCAGTGACAATGCCTAAAATAATTCCAACTTCATCATTGTATTAAAGCCAGCCACGATATTAACAGACAGAATGTCATCTAGAGCCGTAAAGAATATCTAGTTGTTCACTTACCAAACTGCTTTGATAAAAGCCATTGTTCTGAACTGTATCTAATTAAAAAGCTGTAAATACTAGGATGATCAAAGCAGAAGTTTATGCCAACAAAGCCCTCTAAAGAATCATTGACTAATTCAGTGCCCACAGTGTTGATTTAAACTCCAGCTAGTTCAAACTACTTGTCCCATGGGAAAGAGTTAAAAGCAGCTTGCACGCCTTAGTAATTTACTAGCAAAATAATACTGATTTACTAGCTGTCTGGTTTCATAAACCCTGCATATTACATTTGTCTACACCATGGTACCAAGCTGAAGTAAAATAAAGAAAAGATCACCACTATCGTGATTTAAACCAACAAAACCTTGGAAACTCATTTAGGAATTAAATCAAGAGCTAATTGCAATTGGGCACAAAAGGGTTTTGTTGTACTTCAGGACTGCATTCAAGTCTTGCTTCTTAACTCCAATTTTTCATGTTGTTTTAATTCTAACGTGCCTCAAAAGTGATCCTTTGCTATGTGTTTTCAGTTTAGAGGCTTAGTTTTCTAACAGATGTAGTTCTACATATCCATCACGCTTATTGTTTACATGCTTCACTGTGAAAGTATGCATGTACCTATACATGCATGTGCATACATGCACCTGTGACATAACATGATCAAATGAAGCCACCAGTGCTTAAGTGAATCTAGACAAAATAACTTTAAAAAGCCATAAACATAGCCTTAGGGAAAACCTAGATGATTTGTTGCTCTTTAAGTAGAACTAGATGGCAAAAGGCACCACACTTCTACTTGATCCAGCCACGCTAGCTGGAGTTGTATCCAATCCAAAAGCATCAAACGTAGGGTTGCCATACAAGCATATAAGGCAAATGTATTCAGAACTCATACAATGTTCTCTGCAAAAATGATTCCAGCATTTATGATAGTTTCAAAATATTCCATCTCAAACTACATATCCAATATTTAATTAATTCTCACAGTAATAAAAGGCTAAGTTGTGACACTGCACGAAGGTCTTGAATTGCTTGAATTAGGGGATGGGGGATAATAAACTACAAGTTTTGAAGTATTTCATGACATAGGCTGAGTCTCAAAGACTAGGATGACAGTATGCCAAGGTTTCCTCAAGGCCTGAGGCCCAGCAGTGTGCAATCCGAGCTTCTGCTGACAACCCTTAACTGACAGAGACAGCCTTGTTCATGGAGAGTTCTTACTGAGAAGTGTGGCACTGGAAGATGTAGAGGGGGGAAACGTTAGTGCCAGGTTCCCTTCTTCTGTCCGGGGCTCTGTTTTGCTTCTGTCACATATGGGCATATACAGTAACAACACGTTCTGCAAATTGTGAGTGTTAGTATTCAGGCTGTACTTGCCTTGCACTGTACTGCTCAGAGGAGCTAAGTGTAGCAAAAGTGGGCATTGAGGTAAAATAAATGAAATCCAGATGTTTGGAGGGCTGATCATTAATCTAAAACAAGGGGGTTTTTACTGTCACTCGTAACACCCAGTAAATAACAACAGCTACATTGACACACATTACAAAAAAAAAAAAAATCAAACAGTGCTGTTAAATGGAGAAAAATGACTATTTGGCCAAACTTTTGTTTGGCTGTTATGAAGGATGACATAATTGTCTTGAATTTGGTCATGCAGACTTCAAAGGAGATGTGGTGCCAGAGAATGAAGGTCAGCTTATGCAGTTTTATTATTATTCAGACATCCATTACATAAGGCTTGGATATGTAAATGTTTAGCATTCGGTGTAACAAAGATTCAGCTTCTCAACAGAAATGCTCTAATACCTTAAACGTTTGTTTTCCAGAGCTTTTACATACATTTTTACTTCAAAGACAGACACAAGTATGTAGTGCTATAGTAATTCCCATGTATAGAACAACGTGCGAAGAAAGATGCACATACACCCAACATTCAGATTCCTCTGCATGAATGCCCAAGTCAGAGTCCCTTTGCCAGGTATGTATACATTGAAGCCCCAGCAAACCCAAACCCTACCCTGCAACGTGCCCCAAGCACTCCATCAGTGCAGGCAGCCCATCTCTGACAGGTTGTACAACCATTTAGCACAACCTCTTGGCAGCATCTTCCAGTGTAGACCATGCCCAGTGCCAGATACTCAAAATGCTCTACACAAACAGATTAGAGTGATAAAGGATGAGAGGGAACAGCTTGGAGTTGCACCAGGGTATGTTCAGGTTGGATATTAGGAAAAAATTCTCCAAAAGAGAGGCTGGACACTGGCACAGGCTGCCCAGGGAAGTGGTCAAGTCACTGCACCTGGAGGGATTCAAGAAACATGGAGATGTGGCACTGAGGGAAGCGGTTAGTGGGCAGTATTAGATGATCTTAGGAGTCTTTTCCAACCTTAAGGATTCTATGATACGGCTCACAAAATAAGGCTCGGTCATAACCATAAGGACATGGTTAGGCAGGAATGTTTACCAACATACCTGCTGCTATGCCAATGTCACTGCTGCTCTCTTCAGTTTTTCTCATGGCTTCTTATCAAAGTAGCTAGTATTAGTTTGAAAAAAGCATGCCGGACTCCAGAAGAGAAGTCCCATAAGGAGTTACATTGGCACAGCCATATCCTATGGCTATTTAATAACAGACGACACAAAACTATATTTCTCCATACAGAATTTGATTCTTCAGAAAAAAATTCATTCCAGCGAAAGAACCTACTGAAAAGTATAAACACCACTTCAAGTCCCAGTGAAGGACTAAATTAAGCAATACCCAAATCTCTGGCCCTTTTCCCTGGAGTGGATTTCATCCTTGATGGTATTTTGAACAGAGATGAAGCATTTCCTTTTTATTGCTTCTTCCCACTCTCACAACCCATAAATACTATTAACACTATCCTGACTTCCAGAATCTTCCAAAGCACAAGTATACCTTGCCGTTCACTAATCTTCACACACAGATGCACTGCACTATGCCATTTGCTTCCCTTTATACCTATATGCCTCCAAACAGAGGCAGCTCAAGGAATTACTGCACTGAAGGGAAAATCTCCTGCCTGAGTAGCTGTGATGTGTTTCCCAGATTCCTCTTTCCAGACACTACACTTAATGGAAAGGTATCAGATTGCCCTGTTGACTATCCACAAGCAGAGTGCATAACCGACAGAACAAGTATTTACCTGCAGATAGCCACTGCATGCACCACTCAGCCTCAGAACTGTATCCTCCACTTCTAACTTTGGCTGTTATGTCTATAGGTTTACGAAAAACTGTAAGAGAAATCTCTTCCCCTGCTAAGGTCACATACAAAAATGATTTACACCTCTATTTCATATAATTTAAGAAAGGTGCAGGACGTGGATTATAGATTTAGGAAAAAAAAATCAGTTGTAGCAGCAACTAAATAGAAGAACAGTCAAAACTTGTTTCCAGACAAATAAGAATTATTAATGAGATCTCACACTGTTCCATTAAGACTGATTTCAAGACATTTCCTGATATATTTCTGCTATTGCTGAGTGCATTATATATTACCTAACAGTACACTGAATATCTTATTGAGTTTAATAAAACTTTAACTTATATATACCAAATTAAAGTATACATTATTCTTTAAGAAATGACGTACCTGGAATTATAAAATCCTGGACAGAAAAACATGAGAAGGGAAAAAATAAAAATAAAACTCCATGCATTATTTTAAACTGATAAAAAACACATGGGAATAACTGCAACTATTTTAAGCAGACGTTTAGAAGTAATTAGTCTGAATATTATTACCATTATTTCAGTCACGTTAACTAGTCCTTGCCTTTGGCCTTGCCACTCTAATGGTGCCCCTGTTCTAAGAACCAGTTGCAAAATGGAATTTGTATCCAGTAACAAACAGAGTGTTTCAGAAACACAAGCTGGTAAAGCTCAGTGACAGACCAGGAGAATCACACCAGCAAGAAATGAGCCAAAAAGGTAAATAATGGATTTATTCAGCTATGTGAAGGAATACATCTGGGGTCTGAGATGTAGTTAAAAACTCAGATGAATTCTGCAACATATTTTCATTCTACAGCAGTTTTGAATAAATTCAAATTTAAGTTTTGGAAAATAAAACATGCAGAAGAGTCACACACACAGAGGAAATATTTACAGCGTAATTCATTTTGATACTGAACTGAAGGCAGATCTCAGCATGTTTTTCAATATTATACTGCATCCAGATTTTCCATTGTCAGTGTATTGCAAAATTTCATATTGACAACACAGGCCTGCACTGCAGGAGTTGTCAGGACAAAGTTGGAGGTTTTGGCAGGTGGAGGAGGGATACTTGAGGCTTTTGGCATCCAGGAAGGGATGAAATGTTGCTTGGCTGTTTGGCACCTATGAGCTAGCTGAGGCTTTTGGCATCAAAAAGAGTCTGTATCACCTCCTTCCTTCTTTGCGAGCAGTAACAGAGGGAACTTGGAATTTGTGGGCATGCAGAAGGAATCATGGTTTCCCCCCCCCAGCAACTCTGGGCAGAAAGCAGCTGCATTAGTATACCCAGCTCCTGCAGCTATTTCTGCACCTAACCACAGCAGCTAAGTTCAGTACCTCCATATTCCTGCTATAAAAGCAGCAGCAGCAAAGTACCTAAAATATTTCTTTGAGAGATAATCCAGAAATTATTACTTCAACAGATAAACATCTAGCAAAAGAGAAACCTGTTCTAAAACACTGATAAGCAGGTCATAAAATCATTAAGGTTGGAAAAGACCTCTAAGATCATCTAGTCCCAACTAAACCATGTCCCTCAGTGCTACATTTCCACATTTCTTGAACCCCTCCAGGGACAGTCAGTCCACCCCCTCTCTGGCAGGCTGTTCTAGCATCAGAGAAGATTTTTTTTTCCTATTATTCAACCTGACAAAAATACACAGCATTGGCAATGCACCTCACAAAACCGGAGCTGCCCTCGGGGCCTGGTTTTCCATATACATAAATATTACAGCACAGAGATCTTAGGTCCTGAAGACAGGGATGTAGGCTAACAACAGTTTTGGTGATACCCATTTCAACTGAGAGGCAAGAAGTCCATGCTTCTGTAGCGCTCTCAGGTCCAATCATCCAGGGCAGATGACCAGGATCATGTGTATAAAAACTTTCCCTTGAGTTTCCAGTACTTCACTGTCTTCAAGATTTGAAAGTATAAGTGATATGTAGCTGAAAATACACAAACCTGAACTCTCAAAACATACCCATTCCTCTGAATGCTGCAAATTAAGAAGAATCTGCAAGATAATGTGTGTTATGGGAGTAGCACAGCTGAAAATCACATCTTGGTGTCCAAAGTCTGATTTCAATGCCTCTTACCATGCTTTCTCACCTCTTATTTTGTACATACAAACACACTGTCCTTTCTGGTATGTTTGTCTGCAATAAGTACGAAGTATGAAGTGAAAACATAATCTTTAGGGCATTTTGATATGTTAGTTTTCTCTGAACCTGCTTATAAATCTGCATTAACAACATTCCATATATTTCCTGGAGTCCCTAAAGCAAGAAGAATTCATGCAAACTTCGCTGAATTCTTATTCAAAAGTTGCACCTGGATACGCTGGGTTTTTCCACCTTCACACTGTATACCACATGTTCCTCATCCAGCATAAACAGTGTGATGGTTCAGCCAGAGTCCAGCGTGCAGAATTCCTCAGGTGCATAATAGAAAAAGAGACTCCAATTTCTGAGAAATATATCTGGCGTTATTTTTTTTTTTCAAGTCACCTTATTAAATATATTTGCAAACATCCAAATAAAGGTGCTATTAAATACTTTACCATGCATTTTTTTCCTAACTCATCGCAGAAGTTAAAACTTTCAATCACTTTGGCACATGCAGTGGAAAAGAACAATGATAAACGGATGAGTGTTACGTTTGTGAAAGTGAAGGACTTCCATCAGCTTCCAAAGGACTCTTGGGCACATTCCTGCCACTATCAAACATGCAAAGTCTTTCCTGTTCTAGGCTGCTTCTTCATTTTTTTCATATTCTAATGCCATATAAAACAGCAGCCATACTTCAATGATTACACACTTCTGGATGCTTTAAAATCATATTTTCCATCTTCAACATGAGGGAACTAGTTAATAAATAAAAAACCCACACTTCCCCCATGGTCAAGTATCTCATCTAGGAAGACCCATCTCTTGATAAAATGCCCGTACCAGCTAAATGTCTCCTCATTTGCTTTTTGATCTGTTCAGTTGATGGAGGCCCATTTTAGTTAGGATTCATTCCAAGGTAAGAAGGGCAATGGCAGGAACACAATTAAAATCAGTGAGGTAGTAAATCTACAAATTTCAATTAGGAAATAAAGGACAGGGAGAGCGTAGTGATATTTCTCATTAATTTACAGCCTTCAAGTAAGCTGTAAGAGCATGGAGTAGGACAGACCATGGCATGAAGCCAGATGCTGTTACCACAATCATCATCAGATTTCACTCTTGTAGATTTGTGGTGGTCCTGGTGGTATTTGCCCAAATTAACACTGTGAACCCTGCAGTATGAGACTGGCTTTCAGGACACTTACACACTGAGTATACCTGGATCCTAAACCAAACAGACAAGAACACCACTACTTGTTCCCCCAGCCAGGTTAATCCCTGTATTATGCTGAGTTTGTTAAGGATTGATTTGCCAAGACACTTTTGTGTGACGCTTTTAGAAACAATACAGAAAAGTAAACAAAGATAGAGAGAGTATGGGCATTTAGAATTACTTACACATGTTGCCTCCTATTTACCTTGCAGTTTATAACAGCATATACAAGCTTTATGCCACCACAATGATAGGTTACGTATGTAATTTAAAGCAACAAACTAAAAGCAACCATTTCAAAATACACAAGTCATCAACACTTAACATTTTCATGTAAGCTTGAAATGAAATTTGTGATTTTATTTGTAATTGGTTACAATCATCTTTTTGTCAATAATCTTTGTCTCTTTTTTTTTTAAGGTAGCAATTTGTTTAGAGGATATACAATGAAGAACACTGAAACCAATAATTTTTCTCAGAACAAAATGACTGCACCTCTAACTTTGAAAAGAGCCTCAGTATATATCATATAGTTTAAAAATTTGTTTAAAATAATTTTCCTGACTTTAGACACTGTCTGCCAAGTTCCAGCTAGAAGCAAAATTTTATGGCCAACTGCCAAGCCTATGAATAAAAGGAGTTTATAGGGGAAATACTGACAGAAGAATAAACTGTAGCAAAAGCAGCCAATGTAGAAAAGTCTTCCCTGTGCATTTTGTCTATCCATAATCTGCAGTATTCATAAACCTGGATTATTGGGATATTGCACTCCAACATGGCTCAATTTCATGCCAAGATTATCAGTAGTGCCAGACTGTTTGATGATTTAGTTATAGGTATTTTTACCATATTGCACAGATGAGACCTCCAAACTTCTCATTTGTGAGCTATAGATTCAACTCATGTCTCCTGACTCACTCTGCTATTTAATACTATATGTAGCACATTTAATGGTAATATTTCTATAAAAGTAATGCAAAGCAGATTACAGAACATAAGCAGATACACCTGGCAGCAGAACAAGCCTGTCAAAAGAAAAAAATATTAAAGCCATATTGCTAGCTGATAGCAATTAAGAATCCTCATTTTTCATTCCATAAACATAGAGCAATTAAGATTTAGTTATGAATTTTAGAGATTATTTTATTTTGACACATTTCTTACTCTTGATTTCTGAAGTAGATATCACTGCGTAGAGTGTTTTTAAATTAATATATTTAAGGAGAAGACTTATTAGGCCCATAACTGAAAAGCAGCCTGAAGTTAATTTTGCCCAAAGTAACTCTAAAATTTGTCAGCCTGATCATGGTGCCTCTTTACAGTGGCATAAATCAAATTTAACAAGATGAATTTTCTTTTTAGAAAAAAAAACACAGCACAGTTCTTTAGCCCATTTAACTGTGAGCTGGTCTTTGGGTGATATTAAGCAATGATATAACTGATCCAAAATCAAAATGTAATTTGAAGGTTTCTTTTTATTACTCATGCTTAACTTGGGGACAAATTTAAGATTTAATTTTGCTCAGTTTCACTGGCTGACTTCCTACACTCAAGCAGTTTTGCTCATTGTTGAGCAAAGCCTTCTTTTCACAAGCACAGCCTGACTTGGAGATGTTCTGAGCCTTCTACTTTGCAAACAAAACATATCCATAAGCTGCTTCTGCCTGGGTTGATGTTCCTGATATTATCAAACTTGTAACTTTTGTGAGATCGACTATTCACAGTCAAAAGGATGTATCAGTTCCATAATCTCATGACTGCTCCAGTTGTGTTCACCCTCAGATCCTCAGAAAGGCTTTGTTTCCTTGTTTTTAAGAGAATTGGGAGACTAAGATGTTCTGTCTCCACTTCCCTTTGTAGAGTATCTTAATACATAGAAGTTACAAGCCAAAACATCTTTTGAGGGTAGATTTTGGGTATCACCTTTCCACCTTGTAACCATATTTTACGAGGGATAGTATTCCTTCGAAATATTCAAAATTAAGCTCCATATAGAGAGAACACAGTTTTCCAGAAACATATTTTGTAATATTCTCTTGTTCTTCCTCTCCACTTTGAGCCAAATAAAACCATTTACTGAAACTCATTTGATGTCCAGTGAATTGCTTCCATTTTATTGATTCTCTGTCCTCTAATCTGGAGAGCAAAAGCAAATGAACAAGCTCGTCAGGGGTAAAGCTACAATGGCAGTGCCAGTCTAGATTCAATTCCCAAATAAACAAAAGAAAAAAAGTCCTACTGACTTCAAATAAAAGATGATGAGGGTTTAATTACATGTCAGGTAAATATATACATTCCCCATTTGGAAAAACATTAACACAATTTGCTTTCTCTTCTGAATTCCCAGATTTTAATTCTCTAAAGACAGAATTATCCAATCAATACAATCTATGGTAGAGAAAGACAGCTTTGTGTAGTTCAAGTTTGACTGACTCCATTCCAAATCTCTACTACTGTATATGTTTAAGAACAGTATCTTTAGCACTCAGCAGAAGCTAACAGCCCTGGATGTGGAATATTAGTATGACTCTTTCCATATCTGTTCTGTGCCAGTGTTTCCTATTATCAGTCCAATATTTTATGGTTATTGTATTAGCTTCCCAGCAGAACTTTCTCAAGTTCTGTAGCTTGAAACCTCCATTAACAGATGCTAAATACAATAGTTGTTTTTCACTTCTAAATCTTGTGAAAGGCTATAAAAATGAGTGGTCAGTTTGTCCAATTCTCTAAAGAAATTTTCCAAGATTTGAATGGGCAACATATAAAGCCACTAAAAATACTCCTGGCAGCTCATTCATTTGGATTGTGTTCTTTCTGCCAAGCCAACTAATGAATAGCTTATTCCAAGATAGGACTTCCGCATGAATTTTTTGTAGTAAAGGTAAGAGTATCTATTTATATAACTCCCTAGTTGCTTGTATTTAGAGGATTTAGAGAAGGGAGGAAGGTTTGAGTTTTTTTTCATTGGAAGGGACATTAGTATTTCAACTTAAGGAGAATTTTAAAAAAAAGTCTTATTTTCTGGTAAATAAAGAAAACTAAAGTATTACTGGAAAGGAGTTAGTGAATAAAGCCTGATTTGAAAACCATTAAAACTAATGGAAAGTATCTCAATGACTTTGTTGGACTTTGTATAGGACCTACAAGAACCACCTGAATTCCACGTCAGATATAGCCAAACTAGAGCCATGGATGTGATTTCTTACCCATATGGGCAGATAAAGATCAAAGAAGAATGGAAAAGAATTCTACATACTTTTCTTAACTTTATTTCTTCAACCAGCCTCCATTTATCAATGTCCTAGCTATAAAGTAAGTATTTGGTATCTGAGCTGCAGTCTAGGATTATCTTTCAAATATCCACAAAAATATCCACTTAAAAACACCATCTTTTTTGACTACAAGAAAGGGGAAACATCAGCTCTTGGTTATCTATCAAAGCTAAGTTGTGCCTCAAGCTAGCAAGGATTCCCCACTCTGAAAATAAGTTCTGTTTGCTACATAATTTACAGCTCTTTTACCATTATTGCAAGGAGTTGTCAATCACATTCTAGTTTTCAAAAGTGTACATCTTATCATCTCATCTTACTCTCTAGAGTAAACATGTAAATACTTGCACTGATACTAGATACAAGTCTAGAGAACAAGAAGCTTTAAATAGTTCCCTACACATACATTCAAACATGATATATTTTCAATCCCTCTAACATTGAGGAGCTCTCCTTATTCTTTTAAGTGAAATATATTCATCTTTATTACTTTTCACACATCCTATATAGAAATTTGAAAGTCTGCTAAATCTTCCTCATTTTTGTTCTGCCCTCCTCCCATCCTCCAGCAAATACATAAAGTAAAATCATTTAAGTATTTAAGTGAGGTTTCCCAGAGAGCTCAGGGATCAATGAGCTATGTAGCCCATCATATAAGACTAACACACTGTATTCTGGTCCATTCATTGTCATATTCCATATATATTTGCATGCTTCAGGTTTTAAGGAATTAATTTTCTTTAAAAAACATATTCTCCCAAGAAAGGTTTCTCCCTTCAAAAACTAAATCTTGCTCTCTGTCAGTCAATTTGAAGAGCCCAGTATAATCATGGCTTACCATATTTGTATTGCAGAGTAGAAACAGGACAACAGCACCTAAGTTTCCTTCCCCCCACTTATGCACCAACTCTCATGTTTTTTCCATGTACGTTATTCGTTTCCATTAGAAATTATTTGTGCAGCATTTCATCGGTTCAAAAGCAAAGAACAAGCTTGTCAGTCACTGTGAAAATGAAAAATAGTCAATGGATATTACAATCCTATTCTCCTTTCCCTTCAGTATGCTCATAATTACAGTAGAAGCTAAATAAGAACGAAGAGAGAATAAGAGAATATCTTTAATTATAACAATAGGTAAATGCTGGTTTTAGGGAGGCTGCGCAATCCTGATAATGGAAAGCTCTGAAGAACAAATTAGACAAACATCTGCCAAGAACGGCTCATTTGTATTTGACCCCTGCCCTTCGGGCAAAGGGTTTCCTCCAAAGCCAGTTGCTCTTTGTTTGATCTATACCAGACATTGAGTGAGGGCAGAAGGGCTAAAATTTAGCTACTCCAAAGGAGCAATCAGGATGCTGAAAACAGAAGTAAGGAAAGAAAAATCTCTCTCTGTTTTGATCACTGTGCCTCACAATAACTCATATTTTGCTTGGAGACAAGGTCCACCTCTCAGCCTTTTGCTCTTTCCCAGATGTGTATCCTGGTTTATGCCCGCCAGCAGAAGGAACTCTATTCCAGAGGACATGATTTCACAACACATTTCCGATTTTAGGCAGCACTTTCCAAATCATCTATTTGCTGTTTTGCTTTACCCTTCTATCCCATTTTGTTACACACTAGGTCACCATGAACTACCAGCTTTCTTTAGAAGATATTTATGAAACATTAGGAAACATCATTAAGACAGACAACAGCTGTTCTATCCTAATTTGTCTCCTTTCCTTCTCTGTCTTGGCTTGCAGCATTTGAACATGGGCATCATGCACGTGTTGAGTTAGATGCTGAGCTGCATTTGAGAGCCACACAAGTCACAGAGCAAGGAAAAAGAGTGAAGAAGTGTAGCCACCCAGCAGTTGTGTATTTTTAAAACCTAAACTGCTGTAGGGGCTGAACCACTTTCAACACCTTGTTACAGCAGTTCTGTGACCCCTTCTGGAAGCTGTTCAGCAACTTAGGATGCCTACTAGCCATCAATACTACAGGAACCAGTAAGTATCATGACGTAACAGCTGTGTTGTACACAGTCATATAGCACTACTGAGCCAAATAGATCTTCCTTAGCCCTCTACTTTGCTTTCATATACAAATATATCTTGGGGCACTACATGAAACAAGATCAGCCCTGCAGCTTTTATTTCATTCTGATAGCTGATTGCTTTTGATCACTATCTCTTGCCTGCTAGACACGCATGCTGCTGAAGGGATAAGTAGCTATACTTTTTATACAGCTATACATTGTTGGTTTGGGAGTCTCAGCTAGACAATCAGAATTCATATTAGATGCCAATAAAGGGTTTTAAAAATAAAACTATGAAAACATGACAAGGATTTTAAATCTACTTTGTGTAATTTGGCTAAAGTTATCAAGTTGCAAGGAGATCTATTCATAGACAATCCTATGGGGTTTTTTAATTCTAATTCTCACTAGGGAATATTTTGGAAGAAAAGTATAAAAAGACATTGTTTCCTTATTATATAATACTCCTGACTTACGCCAAGAATATTCTCATCTTAAGTGCGTTCATAATCTCAAAGACCGACACAGCTATTGCATTACTTATGTCTATACAAGCACAGCTTCTAAAAATATGATTCTTTGACAGTTTTTGAAAGGTGACCTACAGAAGGATAAAAAAAAGCTGTGTGCTTATGTTACGTTCCTGATTTGTAAATCCTATCTGGTAATTAAAAGCAGATCTCAAGTATGTCTGTACAAATGCAAAATGAATACGGTTTAAGTCAGAGATGTATTAAGGGGAGATGTGATTTTGCTGGTAGATGACTGCTGATTTGAAGAGGACAATGGACATCTAGCCTTGTCACCTACTTTTATGTCTTAGAGAATTCACTCTCACTGCTTTACTGAGCAACATGATTATGCTACTGCTTTCCATTCTTGCAGACAGAGAAAAATAAGCACATCCTGTGTCGGACATGAGGGATACTTCTCTACCACACAACTCACATTTTATTATATCCAAAAACTCTAAATCAGAAAGCAAGCTGTTGAGTACTTCGAGACTAAAATCAAGTTTCCCAATACGGATACCTTATATCTGCCTCTTGCATGTCACATTTTTTGCATTTGCAGTTACGAACTCAAATCTGCTCTTTAAAATTAGTTTCCAATAATGAAGCATTCTGGTTAACTAGTACAAGTCAGTGAAGGATTTTGTTCTGCCTGAACAAACCCTTTTTGCAGAGTGAGAGAGCTGACAGTTTACCTGGAGAACAGAAGTAGTAAATAAAAAAAGGCAGAAGGAACAAAAATAACTTCTTTGGTTTGATACCACAAATTCAAACATTGGTTTTCCCTACTTGGTGGACAAGTTCCCTTAGCAGGATTCATAAGTGAAGTTAAATAGAATATTTAACATTTTCATTCAGAAGAGTGGTATTCTTCAGAAGACAACAGCGTGTTCTTTATCTTTTTCCTTTAAGGGGATAATCTTTAAAATTGTAATAACATTTCTACAGTTTGGAGGCTAATCACCTTATAAGTAGCAATCCTAGGCTACACTGAGTGACAGATACAGCGATTAGAGCAGTTTGAGGTGAGTTTCTGCTATACCTTTCCCACCATTTTAGTGAGCTGCTGGGGCAGGGACTTCTGGGGCAAAGAAGTAACCTTTGCTTCCACCATGCTCTTGGTGGATTTTGACAAAGAACTAAAGGGGAATAAAACGTTGCTACGCAAAAAAAATAGTTTTCCATCCCTTATAGCACATAAGTCTGTGCAAGAAAAAAGTGTTTCAGATTCCACGCCTTGCTGCAATAACTGTTCTCTCCTTGTTCAACACCTTTTAGACATAGCTGGGAAACTGGGAAGCATCATCAGGACCACAGTGTGGAGCTCTGTGCCTGTGAGCACCTGGTAGCCCCTAAGCACCAGACAGAGCCAAAGCCCCAGCTCCATGCTGACTGCAAATCCAGCCTGTCATAATGTTAACCTCTCAAGTCAGAGCAGGAACTGTGTTTTAAAAAAGCAAAAACATGTGATCTCCTCTGCCAAGCAATCTCTATAACTGGCCTGGTTTCTTTGCATCAGTCCCAGCAACGTTAGGGAAAAAACACAGAAGACAGACAACGCCCTTCAGCAATTCAAAACCACACAGCAAAGATATCCCACTGTAACGTACATGGTACTCCAGGATTATAATTTCTGCTTTGAGCCACCTTTCAACGTATACCAAATGGAAGCAAAACTCATTCCAGGTTGTTCTGAAGCCAGTTTTGTGTCTCTGACAATTATGGTTTGAAACCATAATGACAGATTACAGGAAATGAACATATGGACAGGGTGATTTATAAACACTTTTAAACAATGCAACTTGTATCAGTTCTGCTACATCAATCACAAATCTAGGAACAATTATTTTTTTGTACATGATACTCTCAAGAGCGATCAGGACAGGATTTGCTGACAATCTAACTTAAATACTGAGTTATAAATTGCATTTTGCTCTGTTTCAACGCAATGGCTCCACATAGATAGGGAAAATCACGTGCTTTTCACAAACAGAAAGCATTAGCAGAGAACCAAGGACAAATTTGCTACATAAAACAATAGAAGGACAGTCTTGTCAAAACAACTTGATTTCACATTTTGATGACAGGTGTGGCTGGGGATTTAATCAGGGTTGCAAAACATCTCAAATTTGGTGACTCATTTGATCTACCTGCTTAAATTTTAAAAATCAAGATTTATAATATCAATAAAGCATATGCTAAGTTAATTTAAATGACTGACAGATTTCAAGTATCCCGCGCCAAGGAATCTACATCAAAGGGAAACTTGGAGAGGAATTCTGCTGGAAATGGTATTAGGTCCGATACTATTCAGCATATATAGCCTAGAAGAAAATAACTGCTGGACAGATTTGCAAACCACAAAAAGATTGACAGTAAAAAACACTGAGGAGACACGAGAGCCATACAGCACAATCCAGACTGCTTGCTAGACTGGGTCCAAATAGAACGGGTTTTTAAGCAGATCAAAGTAAAAACAGCATATCGAGGAACAAGGAGAGTCACTGATAACCAGAGAACTGGAAAACCATGATTGATAAGGAAACAGGCACAATTATTAATTAAAATGAGGTAAGGTGAACACTAAGTTGCCAGTACAATTAAGACAATAATTGCAACAGCACTTACAGATTTTGAAGCTGATTTTGCTGTTCCTTCCACAGTTCTGGTGGCCACATTTTAAAAAGTCACTGACAACCTTAAGGTCCAAAAAGAATCAATAAAAATGGCCTAAAGACTGGCACCTAGAGAACTGACACAAGCGGAAAGAATTTAATATTATATCAATCAAAACATCTTCCCAAGAGAAAACAACACTCACTAAAAGCTTAGTTATATCTATAAATCGTACAAGTATAAAACAGGAACCAATTATTGGAAGCTAATGTTGAACAAATTCAAATGAGACTCAGCGGGCACACATTTTTAATACAGAGACAACTACTGGGCTTGACACAAGCGTTAATTGGAAGAATTGGACATACATAAGGTCATAACCCCTTCTCTTTCAACTTCTGTGACTATCTTGGGGATATGGAAAATTAAGTGTAATGTAACATTCTACTGTAGGTATTCCTGAGAGCTAGAAAGAACCATGGAAAAAATGAAAACTACAGCTAGGAATCTAATTGTATCAGGAGATCTGCAACACAAAGATGGATTATGAATAATACACAATCTTTTCATTGCTTGTATTACAGCAAGTAGAAATTGCTCCTTTCTTGTTACTAAGACATTTGTTCAAATGTTAGGAAACAGAAATTAGTATTTATCTGTACACGTTCTGAAGATGTGCAAAAACTCTTGTGCTGCTATGCACCATATGAGCGTATAACAGCTCTACTCAGAAGTGCACGATAAGCCACTAACACTGGTAAGAAAACACAGCATTGCGAGCTGGAAACAAGCTGAAATTCTGAAGTAACTACTGCATCAGCACACAGTCCAGAACAAAGTGGCAACTTACTTAGCCCACTACAGTGGATCTAGTAGTAAATCACACATTTAAATAGTGAACAAAGTAGAATACCTAGTCTGGTTTATGTTTAGTTATAGCAAAGAAGTGCCACACAGATCTAACATTTCTGCCTTTGTGGGCCAGTGGTCTCTGTAACATAACAGATTTTTAAATATTAATTGTTTGAAAGGAGATTACATGACTGCATTATTTTTGAGAGTGAGAACACACAGCACATCCGACACTCCATTCCCAAAAGACAACGTGGCTTGAACCACATGGTAACAAGCCTCAGTTATTGTAAAAGTATCGGCCACAGCTTACAGACCCCAAGACTTCTTCCCAGAGAACCCTTTCAGAGAGTAATCCAAGGAACTTGATAAAAAAAAAAAAAAAGGAGTTTTTAGAGGAAAGAGAATGGGGGAAAAAAAAGGAAGAACAAAGGAAAATGAGAATCTATTGACTTCAAATCGGTCTCAGAGAAGCACATCAAAATCCTGCATCCTGATTTCAGTGGGAGTTGAAGTGGCCCTTCTGAATATCAGATGCTATGTGATGGACATTCAAAAAAAAAAAATCAAGCAAACAGTCATAAAGGTTTATTTTACATATATATACAAAGACACTCCAATATATACTAACAGTCTACTCTCCGTAAAACACAAAAACTTCATAATCTCAACCTGAATCACTTTTAAACACACAGGAGAAAAAATGACATCAAATTAATTAGTTTGCAGTAGTGTGTACGTCAGTTACTCTAGTGATCATTGCTACTAACTTCTCATCAATGGAAGTGCTGGGCCAATTAGTCTGCAGAGAAAAGTAGAAGAAAATTAATCATGCTTCTACAATAGCAGAGACAGCATTATTTTAATGAAGCAGTAGAGGGCACTGAAGCATAGTGAAGCTCAAATACACTGGTGAAGAGAAGCTGCCTATAGGTGATAAGATATATACAGCACGGACCAGCTAGAACACAAGATCTGGGATCCAGACATGCAATTCCACATCTGAGGAGGAGCAGCTACAAGCATTTGGATAAATAACATTTTCTGACTCAGTTTCCCAACCAGTAATAGGATTGCATGTGACTAATCCTAAAAATATGCAAGGCAGGTGTGTTTCTCCTAAGTTACAAACATTACATTTGCCTCAGTAAACAAAGACCACTGCAGATAGTCACAGAATGACAGAGACACTTAGGTTGGAAGGGACTTTAAAGATCATCTAGTTCCAACTGCCCCACCCCCTTGCTGATAATAAGCATTGAAATAAGTTATTCAGATACCAAATAGCATTACTACAATATATTCTTCACAGCTAACGTGGAAAGTATTTACTACATAATGCAAGACCTATCCTGTCTTAAAATATGATTTGAAATATTGAAAATCAAAGTATCAGACAAA
The DNA here is from genome assembly GCF_016699485.2 of Gallus gallus. Classification (NCBI taxonomy): domain Eukaryota; kingdom Metazoa; phylum Chordata; class Aves; order Galliformes; family Phasianidae; genus Gallus; species Gallus gallus. The sequence continues at coordinate 11,563,796 of NC_052541.1, read as the reverse complement.
TCTCAAGGTCTCTCACATCAGGGTATGAAACCAAAGTGTGTAATACTTCCTTTGGAGAGCTGCCTGAGGTTGATTGACCTCACTGTTTTTCATTCCTGCTTTATAACATGTTTCAGCAATCTGCTCTGCCTATTCCAAGAAGCTGACCATCAGTTAAAGGGAACAATTTAACTCCAGGTGAAATGGGCACTGAACGTATAACTAAAGAAGACTAGATGTCCAAAGAAAGTTTTTTTATGAGAAATAATCTACCTGGAGATCAAGAGTGGTTATAGACATTAAAGAGCAACCTTCTTCTCTTCATTTAATACCTCCCAGGGCTGCAAGCACACACACAGAGAAAAAAGGGCAATGCTCCTCCATATTAACCCAAACCTAGAAACACAAAATGAACCCTATGCACAAAAATAAGTTTAAAACTGGAAATATATTTACACAAGGAAGCATCTAATAAGCTGCACAAAAAAGGGGTAAGGAGAAAGACAGATGTTTCTTATTTTCTTTAAGCAGTTTTCAAACTTTTTTTTTTATGTGCCTTTGTGGGGATAAAAGCATTTATGCTCCTATAATGTACAGCAACCTCCCACAGAGACTGGAGTCCCAGTGGAAATTTTGACCAGTTTATCTTCTACCTACATTACAGTTCCATAAAGCTGATTTACTTTGCATCAATCTGCATTTTCTGAAAACGACTTCGCCTGACATCCGTGTTTCAGCACTCCCATCCCGGACGGCAACCCAGCACTCCTTGTGAGTGATCCAACAACCCCAAGGCAAAAGCCATGGGACCATAAAGACAATTCTTCAGTTTTACACAGTGGTAGAAAACCAGTTTAGGATAAGCTTTGTTACGAGGTCTCACCAGAACAGCGGGAAAATGAGGAGACAGTAAAAAGCATTTTACATCATAAAGGCCTGGCTGTTGGGTTTGTCAGGCTTCACTAACTCATACTCCAAGGTCAGGGGAAGACCCGACCACAGCCCAAAAAAGGAGACTTTTCAAGCATACTCAAAGGATAGCTATGTCTGCTCTCTGTCATCCACATCTTATTCTGCAATAATAATGAGGTGACAGAGATTTGCAGCCTCTTAGGCCACACTGCTGAACCTATCTGGAGGCCTTCAAGGAACAGCACATTTCTGGGTAAACTGGTAAAGAATAAAGCACCACAACTGTCTTGCAAGATGTGAAAACAAAAACAGTTTTTTTCTGTGTGTGAGGTAGGGGCTGACACTTTCCTGGGAAAGGCTCAATTTAAAAAGCCTCTATTATACCTTCCCATGTTTGTGCTGAGCTACAGATTGAGCACTGTTAAGGAGTTAGTTTGCTTGCAACACAATTTGGAATATCTGTATTATAAGTTTAGTAATCTAAAGCAGCACAAGATTTAAATACATCTTAACGGTTTTTCCTCTCAGATCTTCAGTGGCACCTTCTGTTCAGGTCTTGTCTTTGCTTACTGTCTTGCACCTGAATCATTCTAGAAATCTTGACAGAGATATAAAGCTGCCATATACATTGCTGTGTATAAGCAGACCCAATCTGTTTTTGAGCCATTTATGGTAAGTCATCAGCCAAACCCTCAGCTGTGTGCAAATCATCTACCAGAGAGAACACCAGAAGTGGAGATACGAGATTAAAATAACAAACTGGGTTATTTCAGTTGTGTACTGTCAAATAATGCCTCTTCCAGAAGCTTGTTTAAAAGCTGTACCCTTAAAAATTTCTCTGGGTTTTGTTCCTGATGATTTTTGGCACCAAAAACAATGTTTCTCTATATTAACTTACTAACAATGTATAGAAGTAAATCACTAAGTTAAAGGAAAAAAATTCTTACTATGTATTTTGAAAGTTTATAAACCACGTTGATTCCTTCTCTTCTTTTCTCTTTTCCCCAGAGAGATTTGCTGGGGTAGCTGGAGAGATTTACTACCTGTGTGAGATTTAAGGTAGACCCAACTTAGAAACAACCATGAAAAGTACCTTGATGGCACTGTATGAACTGTCCTTCAGACAGATGTAAAATGGTGCTCTTGGCAGAGGAGTATAAGCACCAGACCTGCCGTGAATACATGGAAACTCTTCTGGCCTAATGCTATTTTTCTGAGTAGAAAGAGCAGCTCTTGTACAACACTGGACTCTTCCACCACTACACAGCATGCTTCTGTTAGAGAAAGGAGGTCACCAATAAAAAGCTGTGTCATTCTCACCCATTAATTCTCACTGAGATGTTGGAGGAGAAGAAAACAGTATTACATAAACAAAACTGAGCTATATTCTATTGTGAGTGGATGGAAAAGAAAGCAGATGTTGGAAAAAGTAAACAAGAACAGTGATTTGGTGTCTACAGAAAAGATAGAGAAATATCAGAGAAAAGGTACACGATAATGCAGTGCATAGTAGTTTGCAGGGATAACAACAGGCCCAGGAAGATGTTGGTGCCACTGGATTAAAACTATCTAAAGCCTAAACCTGTACCAGAAAGTTCATCCAAGTTTCTTAACTGGGTCCAACGAGAGCAAGATTTGATTCTTAAAAGGGAAAAATCGGAAACAGCTGTCCCTGGACTTGAAAAGCAGGTGTGATGCGTCATTTCAAACAGACATGAACAGAAACGTGGTAGGTAAAATTACATCATTAAAAAAAAAAATTGAGAGCAGAAAACAGTGTTTTAACTCTTCTCTTAAGCACTGTATAAGGTTTTTGTCCTTAGCGTACCTGATTCCAAACATTAAATGCCAAGAAAAATACTTTTAATTCTTTTTTAAGTGAACATTTTGGTGAAAATTTACATTACTATTTCTCAATAACAGTTTTCATAACTTCTTTATTGCCAGAGTTAATTAAAATGAACTTTTATAAGAAGGGTAACTTAATAAAAAGAATTAGTGTGATAAAAACATAGCGGGAAAAAGTACCCAAAGATGGCCAACAGAATAAGTTACAGAAACACAAGAATGCTGAGCTAAATTTGGTAAGCTGAACTTCAAGGTGACAGACCAACAAAGAACCCACAGTCCACAATTTGAGTATGAAACAGTGAAAGATACTACAAAAATTTTCCCTCTCACTTATTGAATTACATGTTTGTCATTCCTAATTAGTTTTGTCATAGAGTATACACATGGAGAAAAGATTTATTAAAGAAAAATAACCTTACATACACACAAGATCATTCATTCTAATTAAGCAGCACTCCAGACAGAAATACGCTTTCAGCTGTAGACCATTTCATCAATAGAAGATGAAAACAGTGTAGACGAAAGAACAACCAAAAATAGAGCCCTGATTATTCAGTAGGAGTAATAGAAGGGTGTCACAAGATTGAACAAGGGGTTCCTAAGCACAGCGATGGTGCAGCTTTTACTCTAGCTACTGCAGAAGATGCCAGTGGATGCTGTAAAGTGCCTGCAGAGCAGATGAGATGCAGAGCCATTGTGGGGTTTGCATCCTGGCCTGGGAACAGAGCTAACAGAGGCACCTAGGGTACAAGTTTTATGTGAACTATGTTGTCTTTTCTAACCCCGTATCCTCAGAAATCTGTCATCTTGGAAGTACCATCATCTACAAACACAGAAGTCAGTAAAGCAAGATTTTTTTCAGACACTGACTACCCAAAGAAAAATTTAGAGCTGATGAAAAGCAAAAAAAAAAAATAAAAAGGCCTCTGCATTTTGTTTTCAAATACTTCCTTCCTACAATCTTATTATAATCTTAATCACTCCTGACTGAGATGAGGTACTGTCTGACCACATTAGAGGTGCGATGAGATCCATGTTTAATGCGATCTCCTCCAGCAGCAAGCTGGCAGAAAGGTTTCTACTCAGATCACTGAACAGCCAGTGCTCTGCTGGGTGCACGACAGCACCACAGCTGCCCATATGCTGCAAGGTACTCAGAGTTAACACAATAAGCATGCATTAAAAATGTTAATTCTTGTGTCATTTCCACATTTATTATAATAAAGTACTTATCAAGTGACCACTAGGAGCTCTGACTCCTGTACAACCTGATAGGAGATCACTTCAGGGGATAGCAAAGCAAAATTATTTCTTCAGTCATTCCTTTTCCTGACAGCTCAAATCAGTTGAATATTTATTGAAATAGCTTTCTTGACTCCTCTTGCAGTTGAGAGAAAATGGATAAACTAAGCCATTTAATATACAGGACTGTTTAAATACTGGAGCGCGTTTCAACTTTAAGGTTGAAGTAACAGTGCAGTCAAAATCATTGTCAGACCCATAACTACCTATCCAAATAATCTCAAAGGGCTTTCTTCCCGTTTATACTAATTGCTTCTTTGGAATCATCATGTGTCAACATAATCACTTCCACGCTAGGAGCCTGAACAGTTCTGGAAATAGCAGACCTCACAGTTCCTCCTCAACCATCATGTGGTTATCTAAACATGCTGCAATATACCATTAATTCGACCGCTTTTGCTCTGTAATACCAATGGGGCTATTCCAAATAAAATAAAATATATGGTACTATAAACTTGAAATAAAATGAATACTATATAATCCTTCAAGTTCAAAAGGCTTTGGTTTAATTGATTGGTATTAATGGCATTACTGAGATAAGCATTATTAATGGCATTTCTGAGATAAGCATTCACTATAAAACTGTACCATTTTCAAAAAAATGACACAAGATTAAACAGACAAAAAGCTCATTAAAAATTAAATTTTCAGAAATCAACAACTAAAACTAGCAAAAAAGAAACAGATTTTAAAATATAGTGGAAGAAAAACAGCAAAGGAAAAAGAACACAAACCCCTGGAACAGCTTTCCTTGGTGAGTGCAGCTTCAAGGCAGAGCGCCGTTACGAGAGCCAAACAAAAATTCTCAGTTGGGAAAGGAGGCTTATATCTGGCAAAGCTGATATATTGGGAAGTACAACTAAAAAGTCATCTTAACAACTCTTATAATGGTTTTAAAATTTGACTGAAGTTGACCCTCAGAGAACCATGAGGTTTTTACTGGTACGTCAATAAACGTCCCAAATCTATCTCTCCTAGCCAATGCCAGTTTTCAGGAGCTCGCAGATAAAGGATATCAGAGCAGAAGAGTCAAGGTGCACAGCAAAAAAAATTACAACTGCACAGCTTGATGAGGTACCTCTAGCAGCCTGTGTTTTGATGTCTTTTTCAAATCTGAGTAAAATTTGCATTTCCCCTCAGAATATACACAGTGTGCATTCAATCTAACACCCTAAATGTACACCCTGCATACCTGCACCACAGAAATAAATAGTATTTTTTTCTGCTCCGTACTTTTTACATACTAGAAAAAGAACAATGCAATATTGCCTCTAAATGCACACAGCTTCAGGGTCCAAAAGTTGGTCTAGCAAGGGTTTACAAACCAGCCCCTTTTCACAGAGCAGTGTTTGTACTGGGAGCCATGGGAGAGCAACTCTGGGAGCCGCTCTGTCCCTCAGCAACCATATCTCCACTGTCAAGTCAGCATGTGCTCATCAAAACTGAGCGAGTCTCCATCCTCCAAAGGTCTTTGCCTAAAGGTAACCTTAAATATATGAACACTACAAAGAAAAGCTGTACTTTATTTACAATCTGGCTCATCTCTATGCATTTTCTTGCTTCAGCTCTTATGAGGTTCCTCAAAAAACACTCACATAGCTGATGTCATTCCAGCTGCAAGAAGTACTACAATGTTGTTCTGTCCTTTCTTCTGTGTTCAACCTTAATTTCTGCAGCATAATAAGCACAGTGCAAACACTTAAGCAAAACTCAGTTGCACAGATTTTGGGACTTGGAACGTCAGAAACAGTTCAGAATATTAAATTCAGAAAGAAAATCCAAGAAGCAAGGTAAAGATAAATAGGGATGGTGAGTATTTTCATGGTATATGTGAAACAATTTGCTGTTACCATAAAAGGGGCTTTATATATAGCTTATAAGGAACTTGTGTACAGCCATATTCTCAAATATGCTATAGCCAATAGTAAAATCCCTGCAATCAGAGATGAGTCAAAGGAAAAACTCTATCCAGAACCACGTGCCAACAGACAACTGATTATACATGGGTCCCACAGGCTGTTTTGCAGCCAATTTAAAAGCCAGCAGCATCAGAGCCAGCCAAAGCAGCAGAACAGTGCCAAGTATGTACTATAATTGTTTGTGCCATTAAACATACACAATGCCATTGCTTCCCAGTCTAATAGGGAAAAATGTAACAAGGGAATTATAACAACTACTACACTATAAATTACTTTTCAGAAACCTGTAGTCTCATTATCCCAGCATTAACATATCAGAAAAGGAATTTTAGGGTAGTGTTATTTTTAACCATTTTGGGGGGGTGGGGGGGTTGGGATTTTTGTGTGTGATTTTTCTCCCCCACTCCAAGGTCGGGGACAAAGTTTAAAAAGAGTTTGGTCTTCAGCAATGCTTTGTTTTCTTCCATGAAGCCATAAAACATCATATACAGAAATTAAGAGTGAAACACAAGCACGTTTTGTCTCTGGATTTGGAGAAGGCATCCAGCCATGCCTAGTGCCAGGCCTCCTAACAGAGATACCCCAGTAAGCCAGGACAGAATACCAGCAACATACCCTTTCTTTATGCCATAAAGATACTCAGGAATTTTCCACACTATGCAAGGAATCACCTGATGTGAGAGGCTCATTTGCTTTCTTTCTAGTCTATTGTTACACACACACATTATGGGTGCACTGACCTATTATATCTACGTCCTGTGGGAACTGGCAGCCGGAGCAGGGATCTGTTATAGATATCTGTTAGAGTAAGGGTGTGCCTATTAGTGTGCATGCTTTGTGAAGTGAACCAAAAGTGTTACTACATTTTTGTACGTCTGAGTCTAAGACAGACCAACTATAAACTCTTCTCCAAAGGGAAAGATATAATGAGAAAATTTTAATGCAATAAGCTGAAGTCAATTGTGTTACACCACCTTCCGTTATAAACAAGGAAAAACAAAAAGAGCAAAGGGTCCTACAGAATCTTGACAAATCCAGATTTCAAATGGAACGTTTATATTATAGTTATACACACACACACCTTTTAGCTTAGCATTCTATAACCTGTAGGATATCAAAGCATACTGCATGATTTTTTTTAACACCTGTCAAATGCAACATAAATCACCATCTCCTCTTCAGATTCTTTCAGGGAATTATGATAGTCTCTACACACTGTGAACCAGTGACTCTGCAATAGAAGAGTAACCCTAATGCTGCGCAAGCCATCCCATACATCAAAACACTTTTCCAGCAATTAGGCGCAATTTGTGTTGGTTTTTTTTCTGTTCATTTCTTATATTGCATCTCTGTCTATCCTACACTTTTTTTTTTTTAAGACTACATCTTGATTCATTTGTCTGTAATGTACCTTATAGACATACTAGCACCACACTTCCCCAAACTCGGTAGTAAATAGAACACCGTAGAACAGAAACAAGGTTCTGCCTTTTCTCACACTGTACTGTGGCAAAGCCTGTCCACCCTGCTGCCCAGAAAATATGGCTCAGTATCCTTCAACATTTAATATTAACTTCAACTGATCCAAAGGGATTTTTTGCTCTATTAATAAGAGCAGCAAGTGGCCTGCAGTCTGAGAACCACAGCCTTAGTTCCCAGTGACACTGCCCAAGCACGTCCCTGTCCCAGATGAAGAGATGCCATACACAGCACATTTCCACCCTGCTTGTGTTAATCTTTATTTCAGCACATACTTAAATAGAAATGTAGATAGGGCATTCCATTTTCAAGGAGCAAGAACTCCTCTCAGACCTAAAGGGGCTAACTGGATATAATTGGAACTATTCCAATAGAGTCCCCAGTTTGTACTGAATGATCCAAACTCTTTGATCATGTGACATGCTATAAAGAGAGAATTATGATTCCGTTACATATTTGCAGAAGTATGTCGCTGTCTCTGGAAAGAAAGAGGAAAAATTTTTCTGAACACTAACAATATTTATTGTTTAATAAATAATAATTATGGTTTGGGTACCACACTAGCTATCCAAAGAAATGTTTCAACCAAAGCTAGGCAAATATTTCAAAGGTTATCACCATGGACCTGAGCATTAAATTCTTCCTGTTTATAGAGCCAAAAATAGCAACCATCTCAGATCTGTTATTTATGTGTGGTTTTGATGTCTTCATCAGCATTATGCCTGTTACACACCCCACAATACACATGCAAACTATATGCATCTACACAAACTGACAGCATCATCAAATGAAAACTACTCAAGCCACTTCACATACACATCATGCATAAGCCACACTTCAGGAAAGAGAGCAAAACAGTGGAGAATCTTCTCCCCAAACCTCCAGGTCTAACATGAAGAACATAATACAGCTCACTGCAGTATTGCAGTTGATCTCAGCTGCTGGAATTAGAGCACTGAAACACTTATCTGCCTTGACAAACCTTGACTTTCTTGCCTGTATTTTAAATGTGACTTTCAGATCCATCCTGCAGAACAGAAGCCAATCTTGAATGGCTTTTAATTAGGGGTGATCTACGCATGAAAGTCATAGCAATTGCACTGGTCATGTGAAAAAAAAAAAAAGAGAGACAACAGTAACTCGCACATCCAGAAATGTACAACAGCCATAAAAGTTCCAGAGAGTGCAAACTCCCTTAACACGCTGAATGTACAGAACACTTCTTCATTTGTACATTTAAACTTAACACTTCGGGATCTAGTAATCTTCCATACACATACTTCACTTGTTCTTGTTGATGTATTGACATCAGAGGTCCAGACTCCCCTTACTTCAAAGGAGAAAATTATTTTCTTCTAAATTCTGAGAGCATTGCATCACATTGCTTACCTAAATTCTTTCATAAACTCAAACATTAGCCCTGGCACAACCACAGCATTTATGTTTAAGGCTTTTTTCACAGTCTTAGCTTGTTTGTACTGTTATTTCTGTAGTGTTGTCTCGGGGAAAACTGAATTAACTCCCTCATAGTTCTCAGTGAAAGATATGAGAAGTTTGTATGATAAAACTTTCATAAATCAAACTGAAGCCCATTAGTGGATGTTTTTTGAGCTAATATCTTAACAACTACTACTCTGAAGTCTATTAGTTCTCATATTAAAGTGAAACATGACCATCTCCAAATGATAGCTTTGAAAAAAAATTTCAGAGATAATGAAAGAAAGAATTAGTTTTAAAATGAAATGCTGGGCAATTACATGCATTTCTCTTGTGCATCTGAACTAAAAACTAGCCAAAGGCTTGCCAATAATCCCACCTATGTGGTTACGTTATTGTGAAAAAGCAGTAGCAAGAAAAGATGGTCCCCACTCAGGTTATTAGGAACCAATTTGTGTGCCAAAGTAGGACCCTCTAAAAAGATACCCTACAGATTAGGCAACAGAGATTGCACTTCTAGATGTCTTAAAATAATAGTTTTGGTTTTTTTGGGTTTTTTTTGTTTGTTTGTTTGTTTTTAATCTAGAAGGGAGTTTTTCCTCTTGATAAAATTAGTGAAATGCTGCTGTGAAAGTAATTCACAAACACCATCTGCACAACACTGTAGCATCAAATTCAGTCTTACGTTGCACTTTAAACACCAAGGACGGGACATATGTCTTTTTGAGAAGGCCTTCAGATTTATTGAAAAGGCAGATAACTTTCTCGATCTCTGACTTTTCATTAAACATCAGATTCTTCCTCAGAAACCATAAGTAAAGCGTTCACAGCAATTTACAAAACACACATTATACAAAGGAGATGCAACAAATCCTCCCCTATCCCATAGTCCCACTACAAGGCCAAAGCATGCAAAGTAGAGTTTACAGTTGTATGGGTTTCAATTTGGAAAGCTGACCACTTTTCACATTACATAGGATACAACCATCAAATTTCTGCATCAGTGCATGAGGCGGGTCATATAGAGTGCAAAAGAAACTTCTGGCATATCAGGCAACGTGACATGAGAAAAACTGTCTTGGCCCACATGATACGTAAAGGTCATCGTACAGCACTCCTTGCTCAAAAACAAACCAAAAGCAGCAGAATACATCACTTTGGCACTTCCCCGTGGTCAGGGATCCCAGTGCCAAATAGAAATGGAAGGATCTGCCAAAGCAGCTGTGTCTGGAGTCTCTGCAGAAAGCCAGAGCACCGCAGTAGCAGAGAATGAGCTCCAGCTGCAGGGGAGCACAAGGAACAGCCCCTTGCAGAGTCTCCCATTCAACACCTGAGACTAAGCCATCTGCAGAAAATCTTGGACAAAACCAAAAATCTGAGAACGTATTTGGATTCAGTGGCCACTGGACTTTAGCCACAAGAACACATTCTCTCCTGAAAGGAGTTGAATATATGGATAATGAATATAAATGCATGCACATCTCAACACCATCACAAATACATAGGTTATATAGACAGATTTATACATTTAGTTTTGAAAATACCTGCATTAGAAGTTTGGCATTTTATGCTGCAAGGTAAACTGTGCAGGTGAGATAGATATTGCAGTTGTGCTATCGCTTCATGCAGTTTTATGACAAAGATGAGGTGAGCTACAAACGCTTGTACAGATTCAGCTGTGCCAGAAACAAGAAAAATGCTGAGAAATACCACGATTCTCAGTCTTTATGGTATCACACTCATAGCAAACTTTGTACAAACCACACAGTTACTGATTTTGGGAGCATGGGTCTGTTGCAACTCAGACAAATTTGGATTTAAGTCAGAAAAAATAGAAAAGAAATTAGTAGGATAGCACTGAGACATAAACACACACACACACACACACCTTTTTCTTAATAAGAGACCAGGTTAAAAAAGCAGCTACAAATTAGCGGTTGGACATTGGAAGTCAGAGAAGTCACCCAAGTCCTGAACAGGAAAGGCATTCAGTTAATTGCCCTGTCCACAAGAATCCATCATCTTTGAGAGTCCTGGGCATTATCTGAAGGCACATACAGTCTGTCTCAAACACACTCTTGGTTTAGGCCACAGATAAAGTCATAAAAGCTGGCCAGTTTTTAAGTCATCCATTTTATGACTGGCAAACTCTTATCTTGACTCATTCTTAATTGCGATTTCTACTCAAATCTGAGAAAATACAGAATATCCTCAAATGACCTTATCTACAAAGTGAAGATTTCTAAGGCTGTGCAGAGGAGCTCTACTACTTGTGTCAAGTGGATTCCTTTTTCATCTGGAAGGGAGAATGCTGTGCACGCCAGTGAGTTTGAATAAAGTAACAAATGATAACAAATGTATTTCCAGAAAAAAAGAAAAAAGTCAATTGTTAACAACTGTGGGATATATTAAAGCATTAATAGTGGTAAAATTTATTTTCACGCACGTTTTTCTTGGCAGAAATACTGAATACCAAAACCACTCCCCATAACTAGTACAATTAATATGAGGGCAGATGACTCATTAACTCTAAGATAAACAGAAAGCTTTTGCTTCTGTTGCCTTCTTTCTTATTCATGATTTTAGGCCAAAATACTGTTTGGTAAAGCAGATATAGTGCAGATATGCTTTTGTTATCGGACAAAACCATTGCCCACGCTCTAGGGAGCTTATCTCATTAAAAGCATTTGAGCAGTTTTAATCACTCTCCACAAAACATCAGGTACAGCTGACAAACAGTTAAGCTATAATGCCTCCCAGCTATTAGCTGTCAGCCTCCCACTTGAAGCCTGGCGCTTAATTGTGCATTAGAGACAAAAACAGGCCTGGAGACTCTCCGGATAAAAACCCCGAGGCTTAAGGGACTCATGCAATTCAAACATACAATACGTGAGGGCAGATGATTCAATGTACAGAACTGGTATAGGCACAGTATAATGTGTAAAATAGTTTAGTTGTACTGGAAATCAACAATGCCGACCCTTGAGCATGAATGTGATTTCAGAGAAAGAAGCAGGTTTAAATGGATCTATACTCAATCTCCTGCTTTTCTGGTCACAATTCTGTAATCACTACTCAAAGCCTCAGTGCAACCGCCCACAACACATGAATTATAAAATATCACATCTTTATGTAAAGAGGAAAAAAAAAATGTTTCCCGATTTAAAAAGAAACTCATTGAAGGCAGTGAAAGAATTCCCACAGTGACACCCCAATGCTTTTGCTTTCAATAGTTTTAGACCAGATTTTAAGGAGAAAATGTAAGGCTAGACCAGAGAACAGAGATGGATAAAAGGAGGGAGAAGGTCAATACACCATGAAGTCACACCTAACAACAACTGGGATTATACTATAATACATTATGTATATTCTCAAATGCCATCCCTTTGTGTCTTGCATGCAACCTTTAAACAGTAAAACAGCATTTCCTCAATCAGCAATGATCTTTAAATCTGGTGTCCAAGAATTTACCGATCAGGAGGTTCAGAAGTTGAGTTTCGTTAACATTTGCCATTCCACACAGGCTATGAGAGAAAGTAATTGATATCTTCATTGTTGCACAAAAAAAAATGAATGGTTTCAAGCAATTTTCTTTTAAGAAAATATATCCTCTGGACAATACTTAAAACAGCGGGAACCATCCAAGTGTAAGCGTATAAATCTATAAAGTTACAGCACTATTGCCAAAACAACTTGAACAGTACTGAATGTATATGCATTACTGCTCATTGGCAAAAAACGGCTGGAAATTTTCTTCATCTCTGCATTTCATCTATGAAATGTTTGGTTAATGGAAAGAATTTTATTCTAAACAAAGAGGTTAATAACTATAAAGGTTTCTTTGAAAAATTATTGTAACAAGGAAAAAATCTGAACAAGCAATGCACGAATACTTCAAGTGATGCAGGCTAGGAATGCCCCCTGAATCTACTGTTATTACCATGTTTAATTGAATGCATATTAAAGCAAATGTAACATACATAAACTAGTTTTACACTGAAGAGATGCTGATCTGCCTGTCAGTGTGTTAAATGTCTCAAATACATGTGCCTGGACAGCATGGCATATATTCCTCCTAACTGGTACTCAAACAGAATGCAGGTCTGGACTGAGGCTCCAAATGCAGACACATTCAGTGTCCCAGCCATTTCCATAAACAATGGTGTGTCATAATGAAACATGTTTGTTTTTTTCCATCCCTCTCTCAACTCTCCCATAGGGCAGTTACTTCAGGATCCCTCTCAACTAATTTTCATAGTAAAATTAATTGAAGGCTGATCCGCCTGTTGTTGTGCTCTCACCTGTAATACTACTACTACTCCTTTCTCAGCTCTTTCTTAAAAAAGTCACACACAGCAATCATGTCACTAACACTTTTTAGCAATAGGATGAGAGGGAAAGACCTCAAATTGTGCCAGAGGAGATTCAGGTTGGGCATTAGAAAAGATTTCTTCTCCGAAAGAGTGATTAAGAGCTGGAACAGGCTGCCCATGGAGGTGGCTGAGTCATAGTCTCTGGAAATGTTCAAGAAATGTTTAGATGTTGTACTACATGGCATGGTTTAGTGGGAAATACTGGTGATAGGTGGACGGTTGGATGGGATGATCTTGGAAATCTTTTACAACCTTGGTGATTTTATGATTCTTCAACAAGTATAAAGCAAACCTGTTGTTACATATGCTGTCCAATTCCTAAGCATTCTAAGTTTTCTCTATACTTTTTTTTTTTAATGAGTGTTTTCCATGAGGCCTTAGGTAGAATTGAAGTCTACAGTGCTTTTGGTTTTTTTTCCTCCAGCTTTCAGCTTCAGGAAGAAATTTTCACTGTTTTTGTTGCATACACAACAATACACTTTGTTATATTACTCCCAACTTCAAGATCATCCAGTTATTACTGCATTATCTCCTACTCATCCCTGTTCAAAGTTTCTCCCAATTTATCACAAAATGTAATAAATCCAATCGTAATCTGTTTCAGCCCTTAATGAAAACACTAGACAGCTCTAGTCCCAGGGTGGTACTGTGCATAACCTTCCTCTAGGAAAGCATCCTTTCAGCACAGGTAGTCATCATCCCCCTCTCCTATTCCTTATTTGTTTCCCAGTTCACACACCAGCCTGCATCTCCTCTAAGTTCATTTCAAGAATGACAAATAGCTTTACCAAAGTCCAGGTTAATGAGATCTTTTGTATTCCCTCCACTTAAGGAAATAAAAAGAATGATCAAAGGAAGTTATAAAATGAGTCAGGTTAGGTCAGACCTCTTCCAGATAAATACATTTTCTTCAATTTTCCCTTTACCTTCAGTTTATTAAGTATTCCTTCCTCAAAAAAAAAAAAAAAACATTCCATAGATTTAAACATTTAAGATCAGACAGATATGCTCAGAATTTCCTGGCTCTCTGTATTTCAGTACCACTTTAGCTATTCCCCAGACACTTGGTACCACCCATGTTTTGATAGATTTCTTAAGAATTCCTGCTATCAGAGCTATGATTCCACGTGCAAATCTTTCAAAGTACTATAGAGAATTCTTATCAGATTCCCTCAGTTTGACCACATCAAAGCTCTGAGTTTTGCCACTTCTCTGAATTATGAAAATAATTCCTGACAAATATCATACCTTTGTAAAATTCCATTTATGGAGTTTTGGCTTACATGATTGGTAGTCAGGTTGTTTCATTTAAATAAGTACCTATTCCTTAACTAACAAGAAAGTATTTTCACTTCAGATAAAGTGTCTACATAGCTGCGTGCAATAAATACAAAGAAGCATCCTTCTGGTCCTCGTACTAAAGTTTCATACCCAAAGTATAATTTGTTATAAAATCTTATACAAGCTGGTCTTTAATAAACAAGGCATTGACAATAACCACAGGTTTCTTCTAGAAAGCCTACAGCTGTTATAACACAATTGTTAAATTCCAATCAAGAACTAAGCACATCCCTCACTTTCACTGAAAGTATTCCTCCAGCTAAATCTACACTATTTATGTAAACCAATATCTACTCCATATGGTTTAACTTCATTCACATCATCTCTTACTGTGCAGATAAGGAAGACACAGCAGTCTTCATCTGCATTACAAGCAGAGGATCAGATCCCAAATACAAAAGCTTATGAAAACAACTAGTAGTCTTAAAATTGTCAGAACTCTCCCCTCCTGTTTCCAGTCCCACTCTTTCTTGCCTTTTTTTTTTTTTTTTAAACCAACCTTTCCCATTTAAATATAACAAATGGCAATGTGAGACTGGGAAATGTTACTAAAAAAAAAAAAATCACACAAGACAGCAGTGCTAACACAATATTAGTCCTTAATATTTAGTTCAGGTGGCCACTCTGTAGTTCTAAATACACATTATTTAGTCTGGAAAAAGTGGAAGTTATCATAGTAGAACAGTGATCTGAGACTGGGAAGACTCCTTGGTGTACCTGAACACTTGGACACCTGCGTGTGAAAGCATGCAGTGCTGTCTGTCTGGACAGAGTAGCAGAACAATCAGAGGCAAAAAAACACTCAAGAATTCATTTACTCTATAGAATCGCTTTTAACTCTGCTACAGAAAGAAGATAACTATAACACCACCTGTGATCCCAGCCTTACCTTTACTGTGTCTCCTAGCTGTGTGTGAGGATCAAGGTTTTATTAGAGGTTAGATCACGGACACAAAAAAGGAAATTTTACAGCAATTTGCTTGTCAACAGTACGTGTGGTCAGCTCACAGACAGAATATTCTATGATGAAAGTAATACGTTGTTTTATTTACATAACAATTCCCAGCAGATAATATAGAGCTAGAAAGAGGCAAAAAATGAGATGGTAACTACAGTAAGAAACTGAACCAGTGCTAAGGAGCAGCTCAGCCACCAGAATCTGTTGGTTTTTTTTAAGGTACAGGTGATGGACAAGAACAGTAGTTATGGGGTTGGTTGTGTTAAAGGCAGGAGAAATCTTTTTCCAACTTATGGATATTATTAAGAGAAACACCTATTACTCTGGAAAACATACATAAAACTATATGTATATATATATATTAAGTACATAAAAGCGTCTTATTAAATAGCAGAGAGAAAGACAAAACAAAGGAAAGGGGGAGATGTGAAATTCAAGAAACATTGTGGCTCTGAATTAAGGCCTTAATTTTTCAATTTTTGAGTGAATTGGAATTATTCTATAACCAATCGATTATACAGAGAAGTGAAATGCAAGCATATTGGCTAACAGTCCATACAGACCATGGATATATCCAGCACGATACTAAATAGGAAGTACTGTAATGGTAGATCCTCTCACAAAAATATCTGATGTTTTCAAGCACGTTACTTAACAAGCTGCACCTAGAATTAGAGTTTGTTACTATTGTTTTGCATACCAAAATAACACAGTAGATATTAAAAGGGATTTTGCTGGCTAGCCCCAAATTCACTAAGACAAATGGCAAATTTTTCTGAACACAAGGAAACAGCCACAAGATTTGCAAGACAAACACTTCCCTCCCCCCCCCTCACTATTTTGCTACAAATAAATACATATTTTTTATCTTAGTAACATGAAATCAATAGGTTTCACTGTTCTAGTTTCATATGATCTTTTCACCTTAAGCTTCAGCATTATTTACACACGTACCTGCACCAACACACTCACAAGTGGATTACAAGCAGCATCAGTGACACCGCCCTGGAGACAAATCATCTCTCTCCTCATCAGCCGCAGTCAGTTCAGATCTGGCCTTCCTACCTCCAAAATCTGAACCACAACCAAAGCGCAGCTGCAAAAGCTATCTCTCCTCCCACTGCAGGTCCTTCTCCGAGACTCTGTTGGTCTCCTGCCAAATCACATTGAAGTAACTTGTCTTCACCTACAAGATCTTGCCTAGTAATAAATAATATAGAAATAACCGCAATGTGCTGAGGAATTATCAAGTGAGTCCTTCTTAAAAAAACTGGAGGAATAAGACCTTACATTACACCTCTCTCCATCAATTACAGCCCTGTCACATTTCACATGCTATGTCCTCCTCCACCTCACACTCCCTGGCCACAGCCTGGGACTTGCAAATTAGCAGTGTATTCTATAGGAACAGTACAGATCAGGAAAAGAGAAGTACACAGTGCTGAAAACAAAGGGAAAACAGAGCCCCCACTCAAAGCTGCTTCAGCAAACTCCTGGAAGCAACTTCGCACCATGGTTGGCCCCAGACCTGCAAGCTTGTGCATCTATCCCAAAACTGAACATAGAGACTATACTGTGAAACTTACAAAGTGCTCGTCTCACAGTGGGACAACGAAGACAGTACAAAGGGAAGGGAACTGCAAGCATACGGGCCGATGAGCGTAGTTAGAGGATGCAGATGCACAGAAATCACCTTCAAATTAGGGTGGGCTTTTTTTGACCTAGCGTTAGCCTGTTCGGAGCTGCTGTAAGCAGACACCTCTCCATTGAGCCCTGACTGAAGCTTTGCTGGGCTTGTCTAGCAACACATGTTAATTAGAGTTTGTAGATTAGACAAGCAGAAGATTAACTAAACCCTAAATAGAAAAAAGCAGGTCTTCTGAGACATAAATCTTGCAAGTATGGTTGCATATAGCACAAGTCCAGATGCCTGAATGGTTTATGATTCTGTAAAATCTTCACTGTGCAAGACTGCGTATACTTAAAATTTGCAAAGGTAGCAGCTTAAGTTATTTCTAGTCAGCTCATAAAAATCTGTCTTTAGCACTTTTTTCCTCAAAAGAAAAAGAAAGAAAACCAGACATACTCTAAGCTCAGTGAAAAGATAAGATTCTGGACATATTACCAATATGACTTCACCCTTTATTTTGTAAAGGTTCAAAACAACAGTAGATGAAAGTTTATACCTATGCATAAGGAAATGGCCAAAATGAAAGTGAAAACCCAGCAAATTATACTTCAGACACCTTGACGTATTATGCACCACGCATGCTGTCAGCTTCACTGTCCTTTCCTTTGCTGTAGGCCGAATGCTTGAATACCAATCTTATTAAACTACAACTCTGAATTTATCCACTATATATAACATTCCAGATGTCGTACCAGCTGGGAACAGGCCCTTAGGCCATCTTTGGTTGATCTCTTAGTCGCTCTCCAGCTTTTGCCAGGCATTCATCCAAAAATATGAAGGAAAGTGCTAAAAACAGATGTCAGAGTTAATGGTTTTTTTCTTCATGGTAGGAAATACAGAAAACTTGCACCCTACACCTACTCTATGAAATATGAACGTTGTCAACAAACCGTAAGTTAATTTTAAATTAAGTCATAATGCAGCAAAGTTAATTCATACACTATTTTTCTGACAACAGGCCAGTCTCCATCAGTCTGTTCTTTGAAAATATTATGCAGTCATTTGGATTTTTTCAATAAGTTGGAAAATCTTCTCATGTCGGCGATCTGCAAAAAATGGTTTCAAGTCCCTCATTTAAGAATAAAAAGTCATGTTTACGATGTAAACTAGACTGATTGCAATTCATGGTAAGCTTTATGACAATGTTGGAGTACTGGGAGTTATTAAAACCACGCTATTCTGAGCTATGAAGGAGGAAGACCTGTTGGCCCCATCTCATTGCACAAATGATTTCAGCTTCCGCTCACTGCCGTACAAATGGGAGATGTTCAGACCTTCCCAAGAGGTGCTCTCTCTCTGGGGTCTTTCAGATGTTTAAGCATGGAATTTCAAAGAACAGGGCTGGAAACAAGGCCCTAATCCTGCCAACACTTTTTCACATGTGCATCTCAACTTCTGTGGGTATTTCACTGACATAGATGGAAGCCCTCACATGAATTAAGTTATGCATGTGAATAAGTGTTTGGGCCCTAGACTGTAAGGCCTGCAGAAGAGAGGTCATCCATCGTATCTGGTCCAGACAGCGTTCCAACTTCTGTCCACACCAAAATATTAACAAACATATGTAGAAACAATTCCCTGAAAGACTTAATGGTGCTGCCAGCAAAACTTCCCTGCAGTATGCAGGAACTTGGTCTCTCACATAGCAAACTACAGAAATTCATTTCAGTTGCAGTTATAGGTTACATATAGGATGAGCACCCCTTTTGACACTCTGAAGACATCTGCTTCGAGGGAAAAATTTCTGGGAAACAGCCTTCATTTAAACAAAGTTGCTTACACTGCATAGAAAAAGGAAGACTATTTATAAGAAATATTTTCAACCTACTTTTCCTCTCATCTGAGTACAACACAAAACATGAGAAAAACAGACTGCTATATAGCCTCGGTACTAAAGGAGCAGGAGAAGAACAAGCATTAAT
Source organism: Gallus gallus (assembly GCF_016699485.2). NCBI lineage: Eukaryota > Metazoa > Chordata > Aves > Galliformes > Phasianidae > Gallus > Gallus gallus. The sequence continues at coordinate 11,544,633 of NC_052541.1, read as the reverse complement.
TGGCAAGTTCATTGTTAAGTATATCTGCAAAAAAAACAAACCACAGCTTTTTCAAGTTGGATGATAAAATATGCAGAGCAAGTTCAGAACTTAGTCCTAGTACTTAAATTTGCTACATGGGACGTAATTCTGATTCTTGTATTATAATACAGCGTTACTCTAATGCAAGCAGCTACTACTGAAGCCAGTACTAAAAAGGCAATAAAGTGTCACGGTTTATAGACTGATTTTTGAATATATTACAAATAATCTATTGTTAACAAAAAGAAAAATTCAGTCCAATGCATGGTGCTTCCTGAATGTAAATTAGCGCAGTAACGCAGTGCGAGCAACCTTTTAATTCTATTTTATCAAGTAGTAAAACGGGGGCACTACTCCATATATTGTATTACTGTTGTGAGGCAATATAAGAGCTGTCTGAAAGAGCACAATTTGTTTCTTCAGATTTATGCCATTAAAAAACATTCAGACAAAGATCATTGACCTCTGCACTGCACAGATAAGCAAATGTGCATATATTTAGTCAAAATGGTTTGAGTGCCATAGTAAACTACATCAATATTTTGTGATGTGATGGAAGTAAAACAATGAATCAACAGATCATGTCTATTTTGAAAACAGAACTTATGTCAGCATTCATGGCATAATTAATCAGCTTGCTCATATAAATTTGTCAAAATTCAGTGATCTTCATCAAATTTGCCAGCAGCTGGTTCAAATAACAAGGATTACTTTACAATACATCGTCCTATATCTTTTTGACACAGATTTAGAAGAGAAATCATGATTGATTGTCTTCTTGAATGTCTACTTGAATGAAGTACTGAAGCTGCTGCAATGATGCTTATGTACTATAACATATTCCACTTTTTAATACATAAAATCAAATAAAATAAATCACTGAGCTCTCACAATATGGAAAGACAACAATAATAATTTACTTTTTATTATTTTAATCCAAAATAATCTTCCAATTCAGTTACTACAAGCCACCATCATCCTCTGTATCCTTAAATCAAGTCCTGATAAGCCTCCAAGGCTAGAACTAACAGCAAAACATGCTGAATCAGGCTTATATCTTATAGTGTTTCTTCCACTTAGTCTTGTTCTGATCCTGAAGCTCAACCTTACTTGCCTATCCCATGACCTATCCAGCAGATCAGTTCTTTCCATAAGAAACTAATGTTATTTTCCTCTGTTCAGTTCTCTGACCTTATCCCTTTTCAACAATCATTAGCCTATCAGTCTCTTAAATAACCAATTAAGAAGTGCATAACTCCACATTACAATGGAGAAAGTTGTTTATAAAACAGTGCAAATATATAGCATCTGGTCACTGAAGAAGGGCAGGAGCTTGTGCTATTCGTGGCCATACTGCAGCCAGATCACTGGATTACTGCACGCAAACTTTTATTGACTGAGATATGAAGAAAGATGGTTGCTGAAAGCTAGGAAATAGAAAAGACAATCCCCTCATTTTGTTGTTCTATCAATACATCATTGTTAACGTGTGCTGTGAAGCCTGGTACAGTTCGTTTCACATTAGGAGTATTAAAATGCTTCAGATCTTACAGTATCACAACCTGTAACACTTACTAGGCTCTGAAAATAATAAATACAGCTGTCAGCAGTGATCCTCTCAGGAACCTATATTTACCATTTGGCTGCTACTGCCAAAAGTGGTAATTAGGGTACGTAATTTTCTTCCTTGTGAGCAAATAGCTTTTGAAGTCTAATAGTCAGTAGGAATAAATCAGGTTTACAGGCAACGCTGACAATTATTTTGAAATAGCATGAAGTGATAGAACTGTCTGAAGTGGTAAAGAGATTGTTCTTACAGCTGTCCCAAGGCTCGCTCATTATGCAAGTGCTAATGATATCAAGTACCATTTTAAATATTTCTAGAAACAAAGCCAAGATATGCAGATTTCTTTAAAAACAAAGCTTTTTACTGCACCTTCCACACTAGTGGCACACAAATGGGAAGAGACTCTTTACTTACAAGTGTTTATCTTCACTAAAGTCATTGTGACACCCAACCTGGAGCATGTTAATTGTGTTCCTTGTGAAAAACATGCATGACAGAGATGGTATTAAAATAATGAACTTTAAAGTTTTGATGTAAATCAGTTTGAAACTGATCAAAAATACAGAAGTGGCACCAATGATCAGCGCAAAGGGGAAAGAAAAGTATATCAGAAGTTGTATCTTCCTTTACCAGAAAAGATACAATTTTTTGCTCCCTCAGTCCCTACAAATAATCTATTTCCTCTAATCCAAGTCCTTTGTCCTCAAAGTCAGTGGTCTCAGTCATAGACTGGCTCCAAGCTCCTCCCACCACCTCCCCAAACAGGGATACAGAGGAAAGCTTTATAGCTATAGAGAGAGCACGCACGCGCAAAGCTGTGCATACCTGTACAACTTCATATCAGTGAGAGCAGCCCTGGGATCTGCCTAGCACCCAGAGGACAAGAATAACAGCAGCACCTGAAATAGTTTGCTGTCCTTTCTCGCTGATAAGTCATTTTGGGGAGGAACTTGGGAAAGGTTAATTTAGGGGTTGGTTTTGCTAGCTGGGAGTCCTCTGCCAGTTGGTAAAGCCAGTAATATCACAGCCACAGAAGGGCTAAGGATGCAGACCAATGAGTTTTACCACAGAATGTATTGGATTCAATTTTCAGCTTTACATCCTATTCATAGAAGATATTTAATCCTAACTGAAATGATATAAAATGTGTTTTCTGCTCAAGTTTTTTTATTACAGATTCCCTGTGAAGGCATTTACCCCACAGCAGGCAAAGACCTCAAGCAACGATTTACACACAGAGACACTTGGCAGAGTTGGACTAAATGCAGTAATGCTAACAAAATAAGAAAGTTTGTAGTTCTCAGTGCACAAAGAAAAACGGCATTCAGCACTGCCACTGTTTTCTCTGTACAACCAAACCCTGACTTTAAAATGTTAGTTGGTGGCTTAAGAAGTGCCAGCTTCAATTTGCCAATAAACATAAGTATGTTAAATAGTTTCCAGTTCACTAAGCAATCCATCATGCACAAGAATATATCACTAATTATATAATTATTTGTGCATATGCTAGTCACACGCTTCCGGCAAGCAATTAAGCTAAACAAAAGTATTTTTTGAATAGGATCATACCTACTGACTTATACAAATACCAGTCTGTGAGGGTAATTTTGCCTGAAACTGTACGTGGTTTTCATTCACAATTAATCCCTGCTTCCTTTGCCTCCCTCCTATTCCAAGCAAGAAACACATTTCACTTGATTACAGAGCTAATTTCCATATCCAAGTTATCTTAAAAGTAAAAATTCTTTGAAATAAAAGATCCAAATTGAGCCTGCAAACATAAAGCTTAAAAAAAATTAGGTTACAGAATCAAAAATGAGGAAACCCCTGAAGTTACTTTCAGATAAATTTTTGCTAAATATACATTTTTTATCTTCACACAGCCTCACAACGACTTGGCTCTGAAGTCTTTGAACATGATTTAAAACTCCTCAGTAACACCTGTAGGATTAGTATGGAGTACCACAAGCCTCCCCTCACAATTTGTTGCTCACACAAGTGAGCGACAGCTAAGAAAGTGGAACTACCGACAGGATTCAGGTCAGCAGCGTTTGTGCTCAGTTACTCTAATAACACTGCTTTGGTTGAATAAGGACTGCAAGGTCAGCACGTTATTCAGCCAAAGAGGAATATTTCTAACAACACTGAAATTCAGGTAGCCAGACATTAGATGTAACACCACTGGTGCACGGACAAAATTAGTTCTATCAACTCGCTCAGAATACACAGATGAAAACACTGGGAGTGTTGTTTGGTGGAAGTTTTGCAGCATGGAAAAACCCAAAATAGCTTGTATCCACTTCAGAACTGCTTGCTTCATTCCAAAAGAATCTTTAAATGAAGAGCTAACGATCGGGATTCAAGATGTTAAGTCTCTTTAATAGTTCTGAATGTTCCTTCAGGATTTCAACAAAAATGTCATGTCACAGTGTAACACAGAAGGAGAACACTGGGACACTATGTACTGAAAACAAATCTTACCCCTTTGTCAGGATTAGAGCTTGTCTTCACTAACGTGTTAACTGCAAATAACCTTCATCCCTTATACAACCCATCTACAAGCCCAACAATTTCTATCTCCATTTCCACTGGGAGAAGAACTCATTGGGAGCAGCCCCGCAGAGAAGTACCGGGGGGTTCCCGGTGGATGGGAAGTGGGACATGAGCCAGCAGTGTGTGCTTGCAGCCCAGAAGGCCAACAATAAATGAGTAGAAAGCAGCTGACACCAAAAGCAGGCTGTGATGCACATTTAGATCACAGGCAGATCAGTGAGAATAGCAGTCAGCAAGGAGAGACGAAAAAGGAGGTGGGAGATGCTGCTGAAGGAACATCAGCCTGGATGGATCCCTAAGACCACTTCTGTCCATACTGTAACAGTTTATACAACATGTAAAAGCCACAACAAAACCCAACAGAAATGCAGAAATGACAAAGGAATATTTCCCCTTGTGCAGAAGAAGGTGTACATCATGATATTCAGTCTCCTAATTTTTGCCTTCACTTTGTAGCAGATTTCTCTGGCAAGTCCAAAGAAACACTAGTTATAAAAAGAACTGCACCAGCCTCAGCCTGTGCATTATAACTTGCACATCTACTTGGAAACAGACTCACTGGCTTCTACCTCACCTCACATATCTAAACATACTCAAGTCTGAAAGTGCAGATTTTCATTATTTTAATTGCTTACTGGGTGGTTTTAAGATGCCAATATTTACCACTCTCCCTGACTGCATTTTTTTTTTTTAAAGATTTGTTTAGAAACACTACATTTCTTTGCCAAGATTGGACTACTTAGTGCCATATGTCTAATTCCAGAATCAGAGTTCCCTTATTATGAGTTTAAACTGGCAAATGTCATAAAAATATAGGAGAAAAGTCAGACAGAAAGCTAAAGTGATCAAGTAAAAATTTCTGACTTGAAAGATAACATTTCCCTTCATCTTCTTTTATTTTTCCCATCCCCTCGCTGTCTCTTTCAGCCAGCCAAAGTGGAAAGGTACTTCAAACATTCAACACAACCAGGCTTTCACTGCTGTCCTTGTTGGTGGTCCGTCATATGGAATGGTTTTAATACTTGGAAGCTATGCCTTAAGTGTCAGAAAACAAGAACATTTTATTTTTGTAAGAAATCTTTCCAGTACTACTAGTATTCTAGAAGAGAAAACAAAAATCTTGTAGTAGATTAGAAGTTAAAAAGCCAAAAGAAATCAGAAAACCGGAAAACTTCCTTATGGCAAGGTATAACTTGTATCTTAAAGCTGGGGGGAGAACTATTATTTATATACTTATTCAGAAATTCATTGAGAGTGATAGCAGAGGGGCATATTTTTTCAGTCTCAAATTTCTAATGGCAAGTGAAGCCTCTGGCCACACATCAAAATCTATCTGATACTTTGTTAGATTTAAATTACGTTGACTCAGTAGAATTTTAGAAATGAAGTATACAATGGACTGATGCAAGACATTGCTTGCTGGACAATGCAAGAGCTATAACAAGATATCCATTGCATATATATTTCTACTCTTTGGAATCCCTCTATAGCATTTGCTTTGAATCACTGTTTTTATTTTTTCCTGAAGATAACAGAACGTGCCAAAACTCAGATGCCACAAAAATACCACAATGAATAAAGACAGCAGTATCTGATCTATTTTCTTCTACGGTCATAATAAAGGAGACTAAGAGACATATTAACTGAATTTAGAAACTATCTAGCCCAAAAATTTCATCTGCATGTAATTCTTAAGCGCACACATAGCAACCGAATATGCAAAGGGGTTAGTAGAATCCTGTGCAAAAATGAGAGCACCCTCCTTGCCAGACTAAAGCAGAACAAAATGTACTGTCTTACATGTACAACATGAATCCACATGTAATTTTGCTGGGCTAGAACAGAGTACAGTGTGTTCCCCTTAATATTTACTCATCTTCCATTTCAAACTGTAAGCTTTGTCTTTTCAGATAGCAAATACTTCTGAATATTCGAGTAACAGCTAGTTCTTTTTTACCGAGATTACTTACTAACAAAGGAATGAATGATCCTGATTAAACTGGCTCCCTGCTTGAAAAATATCACACACAACAGCCAAAGAAAACCCCTCTGAAACATTCCTGCGTTTGGAGGTTGTAAGGAAACTAATCTTGGATCATGATGATGATGCTATATAGAAATAATACCCATCCATATATCAAACTGGAAATTTTATTGGAATAGCGTTATAGGAGAAGGACACACTTGCAAACATACGGAATGATCACTTTTTCTGCAAGGACATTGCTATCTTGTTGACTAGCCAAATGGACATAGGTCACCAACCTTCTCCCACTCCTGCACAATACTCTTAGGAACTTCTCACTAATTTTCATCTATTCTGCTCTCTACCATGAAGGCAGATGGAGGGATGATATTCACAATGGATTGGGTAAAACTTATTTTCTTATTTGTTGTAGACAAATGCACAACTTTTACTGTTCCAATCTTCAAGTAAACTTATCTTAGTGTGTGCAGGAACACCAGGACTCTGCACGGACACTCACAAGACTGGGAAATGGAAATAACGTATATCCACAATGACAGCATAAAAAGTGAATTGCTGAAATTAAACTGAGTTATGGCGTGTAAGAATAAGCTATTGTGGTTTTCTGGATTAGGTGGCAACATTTCTATACTGATTCCATTCTAGTGTTGGCTATACTACATATTTAAAAGTGGCCTTACACTTTACATAAATCCCTCTTTATTCACTGGCACATCCTTTTGAGATCTGCCATGCTTCTTAGCTTTTCAAGCATTAAGAATGATTACAAGATGTCCTGTAACATAAGTGGTGGTTTCATAAACATAAAGAGATCATTTATTTTTTTAAGGTATTTGCCAGTAACACAAAAGACTCCAACAAAATGGAGTAAATCCAGTGGCTCATAAGAAAAAGAGTACGATTCCTCATGCCTATGAAAACCAATCTACAAAATTCAAGAAAATAACCAGTAAAGGAGTCTCATCCTCCAATTTAAGACTGAATTCCACTCACAGAGCAAATGTAATAGAAAAGACTACAATAAAAAAAGAAAATTCACGAGTATGTGAACGTTCCAGCAAAAGCATAAATTGTAACTGCACATGATTGTAATTCTGTGATCAATGTCCTACAGCAATAATTGTTTTCAAGTTATAGAAGAGTTCTTGATTTACACCAAGGAAGGAGAACCAGACATAGATCAGTCCTTACCTGGTTTTCAACAGATTTACATTTTTTCAGTAAGTCTTGATGACCAAATTTCACTTCAGAGAAACTAACAGTAACATTAATAGTACATTTGCCTTTATTTTCAACTTTCTGATGTTTTAGCATCACTGTGTTCCAAGAACCGAAACTGAAATTCATACAACTCATTATTCCTGAACTGATCCGTGAAGATCTGAGTAACATTTGTGAAAGAAGAAGCCGGCTCTAACCAAGATCTGATTCAGATCCCAAAGAAATAGATGGAAAAACTTTCCATCAAATGCAATTGAGCTTGGAACAGACTTCTATATACAGCTACACCGGCATTTGAGGTTTTATGGAGGGTGAGAACTGGCTTTTTTTTTTTTTTTAATCATCAATACTATTCACATAGTCTATTTGAATAGACTGTTTGTACTATCCCTCAGTTATATTTGATTTATTGTCTTGTCTAAGAAGCACTCCATTTAATGGAAGCTGATTCCGGTATATAACCTTCACAGGATTTTCCTACTACTGTCGTTAAATGCAGCCTGGGTCACAGCTGCATTTTACTGTACATTATTGCTTTGCCAGGTTTCTTTTTCTGGGGGACATCCTACATGTAAATTTTTCTATAGATGAATCAAGATTCTCAAGTACTAATTATCATAAACATATTAAAATATATTCAACTAGCTTACAGGAGCTCCGCACGCTTTCTTCTTCATCATCTTCACTTCCTTTTGTCCCCCTGAACAGCTCTTCATTCTAATGTTTAGTTGCCTCAGTTCTCCTCTTCCCTTAGAGCAGGCAGCTGATAAACAAACATTCTCCAAATAGCTCCAGCAAGGAGACCATCTTTCAAACTCCAACTGCTAATCACTGTATAGAATCAAACCTTGTGACTGCAAAGCAAGTTTGGCTTTTTTTGGAGATTGTTTCCTAAAACATTCCCTCCTCTTCCACTAAGACATGTACTGTAAGCGTCTGTGTAATTCAGACTGTTTTGATGTGGAGTTTCAACTGACTTCTGGAACACATTGTATATGAGTAAATTTCCACAGCATGCCACGCATTTCCTAGGTTTACTTCAGATCTTTTGCCAAGATTAACAGCATTTCTTTCATGCTGCTTTCTTTACATTTATATCTATATTCCATGTTTAACATGAACGTTGCAATGGATCTGGAGAAAGCGTTTAACGTCTAACTTTAAAATACATAATTTGTTGCTTTCTAAATACTCTGCTTCATGCATTATTCCACTTTGCATTTGTTTCTTTATAGTGCACCCAACCTCCCCTGCTGAAAACTTTGCAAACAGAATTTGTTGACATTTCACAAGGAAGAAAATGTGATTAAATTCCTCCAAGAAATAAGTCAGTTAAGGATAGGTCAACCAATTCACAGAAATTACAGTAACCTCTAATTCCATGCATTTTACAACACTATAAACAACTATTAACTCAGAATTAAAACATAGTTGCTTTCATCTCTATTATATCCCCCAAAGATCTTCCATGAGTTTTTTGATGTTTACTTCCTAAACTTTATTATTTTTATTTTACTATTTATTTTAAAAGCTTTCATTTTCATTTTGCTATAGCTTGTTGCACCTTCTAAGGACACTGTACACCGTTTCTTAATTTAGACTAATCCATGTGTCAGTTTCATGAATGTGGCTGTCATTTTCACGTATAGCATACTGACCTGGTCATCGTAACGGTAAGTGAGGAACTGTTCCCCTGTGGTATCCTCAAGAAAACTCCCCTGTGGAGAAAGGGCAAACTCAGGCAAGAAGTATGCACCTTGGGACTGCTCTGCTCTTGTCTGTAAGAGAAGAAACACCACATTACTGCTACTGCAGAAACAAAACAGGACTTTAAATATGCATACATTGAAAAAGATCAGATCTGAACTTCTTAAAAAAAAATGACATGTTTTTAAAGCATAATGTTTAGTGAGGAATATTTTACTCCTAAAGCCCATGACAAAAATATGTCAAATTCTTACAGAGGTTCAAAAGCAAATCAGATGTCTCAGTAGCAAAGATGGCATACTAGTTATTTAAGTGGTTCTAACTTATCAACTATCACAGCTGAAAGACTGTGAAAATGACACTAAAGCAGCAACATCGAGCAACACTGCCTTTTTTCTTACATGCTTCACTAGAAAGACTGCTGCAGAAAATACAGCATCTCTATTCTGACAGGACAGCAGAAGAGCAGAATCATAGCTTGGAAGACATCTTCTAGACCAGCCCTCCTCAAAGTAGGCTTACTTGCTACACACTACACTGAATTACTTTCCTGTCCTGCAGGAAATGACTGTTGCAAGGAAGAAATCAGATGGTGAATCGAACACTGGGCAGTGGTCTATGACAGCTCTCTAAGTCATTCGCAATTGATGAACTGCTTTTGAGAACAGAACAGGAGAAGAGCAGCCTGTTTTGAGCTGCATAGGAGTTAATTCTGCCTGCACCCATATCTCCAAATTGGCCATCTGACTCCTGGGCCCTTATTAGACAAAGGTACTTTTCCTAAGTAATCTATGCATGTTCAGTAACTGTAGCACGTGTAGAAAATGCTAAGCATACTGAACACATACTGGTTGAATTTGCTCTCATTGTACTGCAGGTTTAAGGCATCCCAGACACATCATGCGTACCACACTAACACTTACATCCTTCATGTTACTTTAAGGCAGGAGCTTTACCCTAGGAAGCCATATTGTTCTGTATGCAAGAGAAAAATGAGCAATCACGTTTTGAAAGGAGAGTACTGGGTCCAGCTAGGGTAGGTAAAGAGTGGGAAGGGCAAGGACATAAAATTATCTTCCAAGAGATTGAAACCTTCTAGGGAAGAAAAAAGCACGAATTGCACAAGTTACTGCTGGACGTTTCCCAACAAGTCAGCTTAATAAATGGGGTTTAATTAAACTGTTTCTTATATTTTGACATATGTAATGATTTTACATTAACAGTTGCCATCAACCAGTTTCTAGACTGTTGGATAGAACTGTACCAAGCAACACGAGTGTAATCTCAGCATCAGATAAAAAGAGATTTCAAAAATCATCTGTCATTCAACCAGTTTGTAGCAGAAAAAAAAAAGCAAGAGCTTCTGTAGTTCCTCTCTTGTGCAGAGAATTCACTTGCTGAGGCTCACAACTTATCTCATAAAAAACAGATGACAAGCCATTCACAGTATGGGTCTGGAGAAGCTTACACTGCCGTTGCTTACTCTGTTCTGCAAAGAAGAAGCTGTCAGCTTCTCACACTGTAAACCTCATCATTTATGACAAGCATTAAATTAACATACTTGTCCTAAATCAAGCAATCTTCATATAAACTAGAAATAGCTAGGACATGTCTAGACTAGGGTAAAAGGTCACACAAGATTTTAAAGAGGATTGTTTCCATCAGACCTGCACAAGAGTAATTCATGTTCACATCATGTTATCATGAAGTGTTCTCTAAAGCCAATTACACCAGCAGTCTCAGTCGTACACTGTAGCCAACTGATTTTATTTACGCCGAAGTAAATCACAACATATGAAGAATAAAGCCTCCATTTGATAACAATACTTTCCCCATAAGGTAACAAAGAGGTTTGCAGTTACAGCTTCATGCTGAATCCAAGCTGGCTGCAGCTCACACAGGCCTTGACATGTTCAGCATAGCCCAGACATGAAGCTGGCTGACATAATCTGGCATTTTTCCCCACTGGTGTCAATGGAATATCGATAGATCTTATGTGAGGGAATATGGCAATGATGTAATCCTATGATTTCAGCAAAGGGCTAATGGATAAGAGATATGCGTTCTAAACCTCTAGTGGCCTGGCTTAAAGTACTTAACATTTCTACCTCAGTTTCCCCACGTGTAAAACGCAGTTACAATATCAAGTGACCTGTACTAACAGTGCATTTTAAAGTTTAGCTTATACTTGTAAAATACTTTGGAAAGGAATAGTGCTAATTACTAGCAGTTTATAACAATATTTTGGAAAAGGCTGTCAAACTCCAGAACAGAAGAAATTCAAATCACTCCACCACACTTCTTAGAAATATGCATATATCATACTGCCGCTTAATTTCCCATAAACAAGTTTGCCAGTAGGATATGCAGTGATTAACTGGCTTGTGCTCCTCATCTTTATAATATAAATATTTAAAAATAGAAAATCGTTGGACATTCATCAGTATTATGCTTTGAATATAAAAGATGCCAACATTTGAAGGTGAAATAATGATGTAATAAATATTACATGAAAAACGAGGGTTTATCCCACACACATTCAATTTCTGTATCAAAAGCTAATGAATAGCAAGCCACTGTAGAAGCAGAAGAATACTTGCTAGATTAAGGCAAGCAAGATCTGTCTTCCAAGCACAAAAGAATTCAGTGCAAAAGATGAACATTTTCCAAGGTTACACAGGAGGTTCTAACTGGAGACTGATCTAACTGCAGCAATAGGTACTGCTACCTTGTCAGCATAACTCAAGTAAAGGAGAAATGCAGCAAAGCATTCAGTTAAAAGCAAAAACGTAGTAAGAATACAGTGTATTTTTTATGGCAAGTTGATGTTGAAGCCAAGTAAATACAGCTGATGCACAACCTAAATCAAGAAGTTTGTCTTCAAAAAAATAATAGAAATACAAAATAATAAAATAACAGCTCTTAACTCTCAAAGATCTCTTTCCGATCAATGTGAAATAACAAAATATTTTCTCCCCCACAGGTATAGGCACCTCAAAATAAGCTGCATCGTTCCTGCCTGAACCTCTCCAGTACATTTTCACTTATACATTGTACTAAATTCAAATTGCACTGTTTCCTTTTAGTCTACTTTAGACCCCACTGAGGAGCCTACCCATATTCCTTGTGAGTCTTTTATATTTCTACAGGCCCTTTTGCCTAAATCTAATTCCAATTTCAGCAGCCTGTGGGTTTATAGCGTATTTGGGATCGGCATGACTTCGCTAATCTGTTATAAATTCACATTTTAAGCTAAAGGCAGGTTTCAAAAAATAATTACATTTCCTGCTAGTGTTTTAACTCTCTTTAATGGCGAGTTTAACATTAATAGCTTCAAGTTAAATGTGTCAAATTACAGGTACACCTAAGATTTAGAGCAGGCATTTTAAACCAGCTTTTATGATCTTCTTAAACACAAAGAAAGTAGAAGACATATAAGACAACCAGATAATAAAAATCACTGTATAAAACTCATTAAAATTAATGCATCAGATAACAAGTGTGTACTGCTGTAGTAGCAAACAAGACGATTTTAAAATTGGAAACATAAATAGGTGTTTTAAAACCTTATCAGAACTTATATCTTATTAGTCAGAAACTGAAAAAAAAGAAAGAATAAGGTCTTCCACCCTACATCCCTCCACCTATATAATCAAGGAGAAATGTCCTGTGAAATAGATAATGTATTTAGGTGCTGGGAAGTGTAAAATGGCACCATGCCTATACAAAGGCTTATGGTTTGAGCACAGCTTTGATCTCCGGTTATGATTGCTTCCTCACTCATCACTCTCCATCTGAGCGCTTGAAGATTAAATTACTCTTCCACTTTCAATTGCAGAAGGCAAAACGTATAGCTGATATCCAAGTCTCTGGTTTTTAGATCTCCCTCCACTGAGACTTGCCTGTCATCATTTTTACTGCTGCCTGATTTCACTGCTCTATATACTACTCTGAATAAAAGCATCTTTGCAAGTAGAAGTTGCAAATATTAGAGGCTTTTATTTTTATTACTGCAGATAAGAGAGGGATAGTTGCTGAGTGCTTCCTCTAGTCATTAGTAGCAAGGTGAAGTACCATGGAACAACTCTGAAGATCAAAATAGTGCCCAGTACCAAAAACCCACTTCATGATATTTAGAGGAGAGGACTTTATTTTAAACTAGCTCCAGTCAATCACACAGACTATCTATCAGGGATAGAAGCACATTATGTATGCTGATGGTGCACATTTTCTGACTCAGTTTCATCCGCAAAAATTCTTATTAGCATACTCTGAAACCACTCAACAACGCAAACTACTTTAACTGTTTTATTTTTCCTTGAGTACTGCGGATTCACATTAATTATTGCTATCCAACCCCATTGTAATTGCCAAATCAGAGCAATTAAAAAGAAAAAAAAAGGTAGAGTTTCCCTGTGACTGAGAAATTAAATATTAATCACTGCTCACTCCTTCCAAGGTACAGATTAAGAATTTCATCCAAGGATTTAAACCGTTATTGTAATTTCAGATAAATTGAAAAATGTAGTTTAGTCTACAACTATAGGAGATCATTTGATACAAAGGCTGTTGCAAAGTTCAATTGAACATCACAATAGCATGCCATGACTCTATTTAATCATAACTACTAGAAGACTGGAAAGTAATTGTTCCGTATTTATATGTAAACAAGAGTAGCTTTAGAAATTGAGCTTTCTGCTCAGAGGAGTAAAGGTCGAAAAGATGAGAAACAGAATGAGTGTTTCAAATAAATGACTGAAGATTATTAGAAATGCACCAGTAATCTTCTAGGTACAAAAAAATTTTAATCTCTTAGGCACAATAGTCTTTAATTTCGGAGTTTCTTGGCACCGAGAACTACATTAAGAGGCAAGACAAGAACTATGCTCATACATACACCTAACACAAATCAACATTACCTAGACTTAAATCAGTCCTTCCCTAACTAAGCCCATGTGCTTGCTAAGAATATGGAGCAAAAACAGAACAAACTGCTTCACGTGACAATGAAAACAAAATGAAAACTTCCAAGTGATCAATATTAAATGCCAAAGATGAGAAGATATCACACTGTTCCTGAAATTGCCTCAACATCTTGTTTTTAGAAGGGAAAACAGATGAAAGATAATGCTCTGTCACCTAGAGCTTCACAGCTATGAGTAATTGCACTGTCATGCTCAAGGTGAATTCTGAACCGGCCAGCACAGTGAATGCAATTGGCTCCCTATCCTTCTGCGGCTCTTTTAGTAGCCCTTGCTGAAAGGGGAAAATTAGCCATGGTCTTGGAAGTATTAGTTTCCAAAAACCATTTTTGAGGAAAAAGATGGGGAAAAAAAGAGAAACTGCATCTGCATTCTGAATAACTTGTAAATACACGTTTGTCAGATTAATATGCACAGCAAGTCCAATCATATTTTAAAAAGCCTTCAATTTAATTCTTCCTGTTAAGTACCTGCCTACTAAGATGTAGCACAATGTCTGCCCCAGGGAACTAATATACAAGCTAAGTGGCAGTTCAGTTTAATGGATGTTCAAGGACTCCAGTACAAAAAAAAAAAGTTAGATGGAGTACAGCACTCCAGTAATACCACTACATCAAGTGCATCAGAATATAAATTCACATCAACAGCTAAGAGCCTCAGACCTTGTCAGAGCAAACCATGTTAATGAATAAATATCTAGTAAGATTCAGATGAGCTTTTGTTATGGTGAAGATTTAAAAAACAAAAACAAACAAAAAAACCACACCAACTTCCTAATGCTAGCTGCTCTGAAACATTAAGAGGCCTTGGAAGTGAGCTGGCCATAGACCAGGCCAATTATTTAAAATAGTAATTAACATTAAACTAAGATGGCAACATTTCAAACCAGAATTAAGATACTAAGCATCATACTTTAAAAAAAAAAAATACTCAAAATACACTTGATAAAGCAGCTGAACTGATGAAAACCAAACAGTTTTTCACAGAAGAACACCCAAGAACTCTGGATATGACAGCCAAGTTTCATCAAGGAAGTCACAACTGAGACCAGACAACCTATATGAAGAACTTCCAGAGACAGAACTCAAGTGTGTGACTCAACAGCTGTTTTCACAGCAGCACATGTTCAGGTCTGCTGAAGGTAGACTCTGTCCCAGTTTAAGACCAAATCAAAAGATTTTTTACTCTTCTCTCTCATTCCAGACTTGTCTAGAACACGTAGAGATCAGCTAAGGAAAACAATCCTGTACCTTGAAGATGCATTCAAAGATAAGTAAGAATTCATAAGCATAGTATTCATCTACCTATTTGTAACATAATAAAACATTGTCAGTAGGCAACCTGCATGTTAAAATTTCATCAACTCCTTGAGAAATGTCTACTATTAAAAAGTGACTAAGCTATATGTACAGTTATATTCACAGCTGCAAAAGGGAAATTGTACACATCACTTCTGATGCTCAAATCAAACCCACCCTGCACCCATTCAGCACTAGGAGTTATTCCCAACTTGAACACATTCAAGACCACATTCTCACATAGAAAATAGTCCTCAGTCAAAACTTTTCAGTGCTATCTGTACTACTTAGTGCTGACACAAGAAGGATACTGGAGACTATTTTGTTTTTAAATTAAGGCACCATCTTTCAGTTCTTCCAAAAAGCTATTTCTACCAAAATTTCTCTGGATCAAATGTAAAGATATTTTCTTCAGCAGAGCATAGGCTGCAGACTGAGAACACTGCATTTTGAAAGCCTCTTTGTGTACCTTCTTAAATTTGTACTAGTGATTAAGCTTTTGAATATTTATCAACAACTACTTATGCTTAATCTCTTAGCCAGACCACAGCAAGAGAAAACTTTTCATTGAAAGGTTGCAGTAGTGTTTAGCCAAAATCTCATTTACTTTCAAAACCCAACTTAAATATTAACTTTGCTTCATATTTCTTCTTGAAATACGAACCCTGGAGTTTTCCTTTCTCCAATGAAGCTCCTTCTAGGCTGTGTTAGGCAGACTGTATTCTTTCTGAAGGACTGAAGGGCTCAAAATTTGCTTTTGAGATTCACAGTGGGAGACCAAAGTTGTTCCCAGTTGTATCAGCAGCAAAGCTCCCACCAACAGCCTTACAAAACCAAGGGCTAAACATGCATATATCTACAGCAGGACGATACCTCTTGTAATATTACACCTACTACTAGGCCTGTGAATAACGTTACTCAGTGCTACCTAGTTTCATGTAAAAGAAAAGCCACCATGAAAATACAGCACCCCTAGACAAGATGAACCTGACACAGTTCATTTCCAATTATTGTCAGAAAGTCAGTGAGTGTGGATCAGACTCTGCTTTCAAAATATGCAATACCTCATTATATCCTGAGCCTTTAATTTAGCCTTCGGGGGAATGGGTACAACAATATTTAGAGCCAGTTTGAAAGCAATTTTATAGCATATGGATAAAACATATACCAAGAAGTCTGGATATTAAGAGTACAATTACCAGTGAGAATAGAATTACACATACAAAAAGCGTATGTCAAGTCTGTTCTTAAGAAAAAAGGCTCACAAAGATATGGATTTACCACAAGGAAGGAAGAAATTAGGTACCATAAAGAATAAAAAAGTAATTTTAATCCCTGTCCCGATTCTCTGCCACAGCAGTGACACAATTTATAAGCTCAGCACAGTATGACATCTACTTGTCATCTCCTTAAAGATGCAGAGAAACTGCACTGAACACATCACGAGCATTGCGCTGGCAGGCTGCCAGCAGCGTGGTGGCAGGGGCTGTACCTGCTATGGAGGGAAGGCAATTCATCCTTGAGCTTGTACCTCCTGAACACACTTATCGTGACTCGATACGACTAATCTTATTGGTTTTGTTTCTTTGCTTGTTTACTGGTTCAGCAACTTATCCTAAAAGTGTTGGCTTATAACATAAAATGCTAATAGCTTTGAATGGTAAAGAAAGAATCCACCTTTTCATTGGCTGGGGCTTGTTCCTTTAGATGGCCAAGAGAGTAGATAAGCAGGTGCTTTCATTTTGTTTTTTATACTTCTCTTAGGTTGAAGCTGCAAAAATCCTTTTGATAGAACAGACTTTTATGCCTAAAAATGGTGAAAGTGAAGATATCTTGTAAAAAAAGAAATCTAGAAGAAAACACTAGTTATTAATTCATCTTCTTATAGTTCTTCAAGCAAGACAGATGTAGCTAACTGAAGGCTCTAAAACAGTCATTATCCCTTCCTTTCACCATATATTCACAACTCTATCCAAACCAACCCTTTTATTCTTTATTTATTAACCTAATAATTGGAAAAATTCTTGTCGTAAATCAAATGCTTTCAGCATTTCTGGAACATATTCATACGGAGCTCCCATTCATTCACCGAAAGTTTCTAAGGGTCTTACAATCTCCATAGAGAAATAAATGTTACAAAAATACTGTCAGTGTTTTTAGCAAGGAAATTATGATAACCTTAGTATAATACTACAAATAATATTTATAGTATTCAAAAAGCTTTGTTATAACTTCTTTTATCATGACCACTATACAGTGAGAGAGCTTTTTTTTCTTGTTCAACTGCAATGTTGCTACCAAGAAGCAATGGGCTCCGTTGCAGGAAACTGACAACCTTGTTTGTTTTTCTATGGACATGACTGCACTCTGCCCATGTATCTCCTTCAGTCACACGCTGAAGGAGACTGGAACATAATCCTTGAGGCATAGCAGATTTATTTACAAAAGGCAAGAAAAGAACATAGTTTAGGTTATGTAGGATCACTGTCAGAAGCAGCGGAATTACAAAGCAACACATGCTGATTGAAGATACTCATATTGCTTAAGGATTAAAGAACAGAACAAAATGAGAAATGATTTAATGCAACCCCTTCACTGACCAGTAGGAGCTTCTATCATGGACAGCAAGACAGACTCAATAGCTTTGGCTACCCACGCACTGCAGACATTAGGATTATTTAGCAATAACACCAAAGAATAATGATTGTGGGCCATATGGGCTAAAGAGCCTGCAGCAAGCTATAGGCTGCAAATGCCTCATCCCCTACTAGTGAAATACATAGCACTGAACAACAGAGCAAGGGGAACACCACTCTTTTCTGACAGATTACTTCCTTTTCATCTCCTCATCCAGTATGATAATAACCCTAATAGCGCTAACGACAGGGTGTAAGAAAGATGTTCATAGGTAACTAAGAGTTGGGCCCAAATGGGAAGACAACATAAAACAAGAATTTGGATCAGGTAAAACTTTATCACACTGCTCTGTGAGCAGCTCTGCACAGCATTTGCAAAATGTCCCCTTGTTTTCATTTCACTACAGTGATACACATACACAAACATGAATAGAGGGTTCAGAATTTAGGTAACTGCATCTGAGATAGACACGATCAGTGTGTTTAAACACACTGAGGAAAGTAAGGCAGGTGGACAGCAATTCAGGTTTTCATATGCAAGCAGAATGGGACCCAGCACGTTGTCACATAGTGGAATAAGGTAACTCTAATCAGATAGATAGGCTATTGATGAGAGAAAGGAGAATAAAAACTTCACACAATACTTTGCTCCTATGCAGTATATTATGTCTAGTGAGAAAATCTGCTTAGTTCTTCAATGCTCTGGTGTTATAATGCTATTCATCAAGAGATCTCATATTACTCAAACTTGTCACTATCCACCTTTTACAATGTCTATTCTCAGGAGAGTCTGGCTAAGAATGACATTGGACTCCTGACTCAGATTTTCCTGATTATTTTTAATTTAAATTATAACCTTAATGTTATTAATGTTATGTTATGTTGGTGTGATTATTTGTATTTAATTTCCTTTAGAGTTTTTTCTTTAATAGCGATATAATTTGAACTGACACAGTAACATGCTTTTCATATACTCCAGTTGAAATTGCGCCTAAGGGCAGTGAAATTCTCATCCATACGCTGTGTAAGGAAAAGAACTCTGGTGCTCAGAAGCCAAACACCTGCTAGAACTAGTGGCAGATCCAGATTTTTAAGAGAATTCCTGTTGCATAATGAAAGCACAAAGAAGGGAAATGTGTGGGGCAGTGGAATGGTATTAAAACCACAGCACTTAAGGGGGAAAAAAAGAATCCTAAGCCACTATGTACTTCTGTCACTGAAGATCTTGACATTAAATAAAGACATTCACAAGTGCAAATATAAAGAGAGGCTTTCGTAATGTGGGACAGGCTGAGCAATGACTCCTTACCATGTGTCACCAGGCTTTGCCACACCTTGTGCAGCTAATGACAGGGAGCTCTCTCCCTGCCCTGTCTCAGTACATCTGCTTCTGATTCAGGTGGCAGGGGAAAATTGGCAAGTAATCCAGACCAAAAAAAGCCTGCCTTAGCACTAGCAATTTTTCATCATTGCATACTGCTCATGCAGTGTTGTCATTAGCAACAGCATGGTGCTTGTCATGAATTAAACAGGGAGACGCAGCATATGAGTTTGCTCTACTACTGTGAATGACTACAAATTCTTACAACAGAAACAGACCTGGAAATATGGGCAAACTCACTGCCACAAAGAGCTGGAATATTTGGTGCAACTACGTTGAAAATCAAATAGCCCAAAACTGAAGTACAACTAAAAGAGCACGCCAACTAAATAATTTTGACAGATTAGGAAGATAGATTTTTTTTTTTTTTAAATCAACATCTACCACCACAAAACCTCTCAACAAATAAGACTGTCAGAGTTTCTTAAATAACATATGATTAAGTATAATCCAGGTAACTGAAAAAAAATTCAACCTTATGAAGAATAGGATAGTGAGATTCCTCTTCAGAAGCAAATCATGTTACTGCAGGATGAATATAGTAAATGCATAACTACATAAAATACCCTTCTAAGAACAAGAATATACCAGGCATACAACAAAGGGCACTCAGCTACACTAAAGTAACTGCAACTAAATGCAAGACGTGAGAACAATCTTACTGATCAGCAGTGTTTGCTGACCTCCTTCAGTGACTTCTAAAAAATAAATACACATAGATAAGGCTGTGTAAGGGCATGTGCACATCCAGATTAAAAGAGTGAAATCACTCAAGTAAACGCAGAACAATCTCAGTGGCGCCAGAACTCCTCCAGCGCGTTCCAAGAGTACTGACACAACCTCCTGCACAGCACTGCCACAGAGCTGGGTGGGTGAGGAAATCTCTGCAGCAAGTTCATCACTTACTAAAAAAAAAAAAAACAGGAAACATTTTAGAGAAGGTTCTAGTCACAATCTAACAGGTATCAAGGAAAAGAGAATATACCTAATATGTTGGTTTCACATTGAGTCAAGCTTCACTGTTGAAATCCTGGATATTACTTTGCCTAGTGTCCTCCTCAGGCCTTTGGACAAGGGCTGTTTGGTTTGCTTTTTTTTTTTTCTCTTCTTCTTCTTCTTCCCTGCTGTATTGTACTGTCATAATCAGAAATGCTTTTCTCCCTTTTCTTCAGTCAGGATAGGAAAGGACAGTTCATGTGGTGTGTAGTGACCTAACATCACACACGTATTACCAAATACTTATAAATGCACTGCTGGTACTGCCAACTCGTGGAAGAAGAGAGCCTGTGCTGTGATGCTGTTTTTTGCCTACCTTTATTCAGAGGAGCACTGAGAGCCCTGCTACCATCTTGCTAACAGATCTTCAAAGATGTCCCAGAATTCCAGCTGCAAAGACAGACCACCCTGAATAAAAGTGTAAATAATCAAATTGCTTCTCCTCTGTTACCTCTAATAGATGAATCCTTTCTCACCTGAAAGAAATTAGACTGTAGAGAATGCCCCAGCCAGATGTTTGCTCTCAGGCCAACTTATGATTTAGAGCAGCTAACCACATGAACGTGCCTAACACATGGAGAGGAAAATTATTTTTCCACCATTAGTTTTCCAGCACTTCTGATAATTTTGGTGATATTAACCCAATTCTTCATCTACCCTCCCTTCCCTGTTGCAATAAGTACCTTTGCAGGGTTTATGGACTAAGCAGCCCAGCACATTGACTCGGCCAGGCACATTTTCACAATAAGGAAGCAGTTAAATGGTCATGGCTTGGCTGCAGGAATGTTGGTTTAAGGCTATTAATAAGGCACGTGAGGTGAATGCCTTTCAGCCAAGCGCCCTCCACGTGTGCACACCTGTTTCAGTAGGAATTTAAAGAGAAATTCCCATAAGAAACCGTTCACAGCACACAGTCTCTAAGTCTCAAATGCATTTTGCAAATACTCCAGAGCTGTTGAGCTTTTTGTTCTTACCATCAGTAAAGCACAATGACACATCAGCCACAAGGCAAAGCACGCTACTTCCTAGAAGAACTTCTTTGATCCCTACGAAATCATCATCTTCATCTTACTAGCACCTCTGTTCTTGTCATTTATCACTGAGTTTCTTACCACAGAATTCCAGGCTCTTTGTCACCCCCACCAGATCTTTTGCTGTTGAAACGCCTTCCCTGACTCTCACCCACAACTCAAATGCTGCAATTCCTTTCTTCAACCACATTTCCATGATGTTCCATGTTTAACTTACTAAGCTTCACATTTACCTCTCAGCTGAAATCTATTTCCTCAGTGCAGTGAGGCCAAATGTTACCCTGACTCATTCCCTTTCTCATTCTTTATCTTTTTGAGAATGGAAAGAAGTTGTGCTCCAAGTGTACTTTGTCTTCTGTTTTCTCTTGCCAGTGAAAGCATCTCAAGCAGGGCAAGGTTTTAATTGTGTATTGTATTGAGCCATACACACTGTCCATCATTAATGAAGGAAAGGCAGACTGGAACAAAGTCAAACCATGAATAAAAAGCAAACAATGTAACAAAAGAAGCAGAAGCTCCCCAAAAAAACAAAGTCTCCGAATATGAAAAGACCAAGTATGAAAGAAGACCTACCATTAATCTCAAGATAGTCCCCTTTTGGGTCACAATTCTTCTGCTAACATTAACTGGCAGTATTTCATGTTTACACTTCCTAATAAGCCTCTACTTTGATAACTGTGCTTTAATGTTAGGAAAAAAAACAGCAATTGAAAGCTCACATGACAGGCACTGCAGTCATCTGTTCACAGACAACCGTTAAGACCAATGGTCATTAGTTTAATGATTCTTTTTTGTTCTTCTAAACGATGTGGACAGTAATGCCAAGGACTGATATGGTGGAGGGGAAAAGGGCTCTTACTGAGGTGAGAAAAGATAAACACAGATTCGCTCCTGGGAGGAATGGAATAAATCCTCCAAATGAACTAGAATTGCTGAAATGTTAAAAGACACAGCTGAGCAAGTCAGACAAAATGAAAATAGAAATAGCTAATTCAGAAAAGTATGCTTGCCTTAATCAGAATAGTTTAAACACTAAAACCTTATCACTCATCTTCCATGACCATTGAGTAAATTTCACTAAGCAGTTTTAAAATGATCCAGAGGATTAGAGAAAGATGTTCAATAAACAGGAAAAGGAAAAAAAAAGAATAGATAATACTGAATACCATCTGTAACTCAAAGGCAGCACACTGACTAGTATTTTGGAATCAAAAGAAAAGTATGAAGCCCTCTTAAATGGACTGCATTTTGTTGTTTTGTTTTAAATATTTTAAGTACTATGTGCCTTCACTATGACCGATCTCACTAACAGCCTTAAACCTCTTAGTTTCTGTATTTTGAGTGTAACCGGTAGCAAAATCAAGTGAAAATAGGTATCACATTGAAAGATGGGGTACGTGATTAAACTCTTAGCCATCCATCTTGTATTCTCATTTGAGCAGCTGATGTTGAGTGAATTTCTTCACTGTGTGTGCATTACTCTGGGAACTTGGCTACCATATCCACAATATGTAATTTGCCAATACATACCACCTGCATACTGAGGGGAACGGAAGACCTTCCTGTGGAGGAATATCTTCCCATCCTGTGTGGGTGTGCAGGAGCAGATGTGTACGTACAATGGATAGCTCCCAAGGCACATGAACTGAGACATGTCATAAGTCAAACATTGTTTTCCAATAACGATTATCTTTCTACAGGAAATTTAACAGAATAATTTTGCTCCTTCAGAATACCACACTGAAGCTTATGATGGCATAACAGATGGCCAGCAAGATAAACCCTCTTTCCTAGCAGTTTGAAGAACCTAACTGCAGGATTGATCACTTTTCAGAGTGCACTTAGTTACTGGCATCTCATTGGATCTACTGGCACCTCAAAAATTAGAGGCAACTGAACATTAAGTGAAGGCTCTAGTCAAGCTGCTGGAAAGCTTTGCTATCACGACCAATACAGGAAAAGTTCTAGAGGGACTGACCTTCACAGTTGCTGCTGGTATGTTTAAGTCTCTGTTAATGCATCTGTCTTGCACACAAAATGAGAAATTAGCTCTGGCATACACAGCTTGTAGGCTAGTGTTTCAGCCTCCACTGTTTCAGCAATCCAGTTGTAAACATTACTGCTTTTCTCAGAAGTAGGAGCTCATGTGTAAACAGCTTTTCAAAAGCAGATTTATTGAATTTACTAGAGTACACATAATCTTGGTTTGTCCACTTGACCTTGTCTTCTGAAAGGCTGCCATGCCTCTTATAGGACAAGAGATACTCAGCTCACTGCTTTTAGAAACAGCAAGGGCAAATGCAGAGTTCTTAATACATGCCTGATTTCTATAACCAACAGTACAAACCCACCTATTCTTACATATCCAGCAGCTTCTCTTTCACTGCTACCATTTGCACATAAGGTTAAACTGAATAGTTTAATTTTAAAGATTTACAGAAGGGCACTATTCCTACAAAATATTTTTCAACTATTCCTGAGCAGTTTTGGATGGATCTGTGGCAATAACCTCCTCTGAATTCTCTTATCCACAGTCAGCTCTTAGTTTGCCAGTACAAGCTAATGTGAGCTAGGAGGCCAGCCCTAACAGTTCAATATCTAAAGCTTTAGCATGGTTCCAGATTCTCATATGTTTGTCTTTAGCATTCTAAAACTTTTAAAAATACAGACAGAATCCAAGAACAATGGACTGTGTGAAGACAAGAAAATAAATTCTTCTGCCTCTATATTTAATTGCAGAGGATTCCTTTTGCCCTATATATCTCTATTACTTCTTTTCAGGCTGAAGACATCCATGACACTAAAAACTACTGAAGCGAGAATCTGTACGATTTAGTGAATTTGCAAACAATGGCATGCAATACCGTGCTCTAGAGTCAGCTAATGTGTTCTCATTCTGCGTATTTATACATCTCTTCACATTCTCCATCGCCTTACAAACTGTAGACAGTGAGATAGTTCACTCACAGTTCTGCCACGCTAAAGTTAATTGTGGCAGTAATTCAGTTCTTTTCATTTGCAATCTTCAAAAGGCCTGGTTTCCTCTGCATTCTATACAGAGTAAAATGTTATTTGAAATGAATGCTATTTAAGTTTCATATAATAACAAGACCCGAACATAAATCTTAACCTGTGTATTCCTCTGCAACTTTGGCTGTACTTGGAATTATCAGTCCAGAACATCTCTATTTCAGAGCCCAGTTATTTTTGCCAAGATATTCTTTTATCCTGATTATAGTGAATAAAGCCAGTGTGCTGGCCTGACTCAGGCTGTAATTATTCTGTGCCTTTATGCAAGCTTTTTATAGTTCCTAGTAGAAAGACTGAAGGGAATCCTACACATCCACACAAGGTCTGAAATTTGTTGCTGTCTTGTAGAAAACAGTACAAAAATGATGGAATGACTTTGTTTCTTCCCTATGCTTTTCCTCTCAGTGATGCATGCAGCTACTTCCTTCATGTTATATGCTACTCCATCTTTAATAAAAGAACAAGGGTCTGACTGCAAATTGTTCTATTAAAAATAGGATCAGTTTCTTTCTTTAAAAAAAAAGAAAAACCACAATTCCCTACCTAAAGTAAATCCTCAAAGATGACACTACACACATTAAAAGGAAGTATTGGGCAATAATAAAATCTAAAAGTCAAAATGCCTACGGCAAGAAAATTTAATGTGGTCTCTGAATCTCAAAATATCCTTAAAACATTCATTACAGCCAGTCAGAAACAAGGAATCATTCTGATTTGTCTTAAAGCCATAAGAATCCAAACCAATCACTAGCATTTCAGATTAAACAAACACCTCACGCAGACTGGAAAAACACAAGGCTACACTGCTCCTATTTTTGTTCCTTCAGCAATAAGACAAAACCTGATACCTATTTTAAAGCAATGCATCCTATTCTGCTGTTTCCTGGGAGGCAGGGAGCTAGCTAAGAAGGGAGAGCTTTTATCCCAGTTCTTCAGCAGGTATAGATATCACACTAAAAAATACCACTAATATAACAGAAAGCCTTGCACTTAAATCCTCAAGTCTGCTGTGAGTGGACAAATAGAAAAACAGGGTACCCCACTTAAATAAATATTCACCCAGCACTACTGCTAATGTTTTTTCTCCCCTCACATATATGAAGAACAGCCAAACTTGTACTATTTTCAGAATAATAGTCAAGGAACAAAGGAAGTTATGTACAGCACTTTTTAAGCATAGCCAAATTACAGAAACCAAAACCAACTTTGGTTGAGAAGTGTTTTAAAGACATTAATAGAATAAACCCTTCTCTGTAAATCTCTTCTTATAATTTCCTTTAGTAAAAGATAACAACATATTGGATTTAAGTCCATATATAACATATCAAATGTTCTTTTTTTAAACAGAGGATCTATTCATAGCAGCTTGTATTTGCAACATATGCAGCAAATTATACTATTAAACACTTAATCCTAATAAAGTTTAAATTTCACCCCTCACAATAAAGCTTACACAAATCTTGCTATACTTGAAATAGGATTCCAGGAATAAACATTAGAAGTTGTAGGTAGCTAAAGTGACAGGAGTGATTGAACATTTGAGATGTTAAGTTATATGTTTAGATCTAAGCGTTCCCATGAAACATTAAGAATAATAACCAAAATTAAGAATAATTATTAAAAAAAGGAGGGGGGCACACGGGGGGGAGGAGGGAGAAGCCCAATTAGGCAAGGTTTGAGATTTTTAATTTACAAAATATAGGAAAAATAACAGATGGTCTGAAGTCCTATGAGCCAGTTTACACATCTCTGAGAAGTCTGAGCTTGTACATGCCCTCTGCATGGAGGTCACAAGTGGACTGGTCTCCCTGAGAGCCCTTCACTGCTTCACCACCTCCCACAAGAGCTGAGCACAGTACCAGCCCCAGACTAATCAGGATGAAATGTCCACTGCAACAGAGATGCTCAGATAGTAACAGCTCGTGTCCACAACACAGCTTGCTATAGCAGCCTTGAAATAGAGGAATGGATGTAAATGAGCATTGTAAAAGCTGGATAAGAAACAGACCTCAGTACAAATCTCTCCATAAAGAGTATTCAGCATTTCTGAAAGGTTTCTGAAAGGAAGACCCATTAAAATCACACACATCCACACCAACCTAGGTTTCATCAGATTCCAGAGTGTTTGACCTCTCTTAATTATGCAGATCTAAATAGGATTTTCTTCTGTCTAAGCTACTTTAGACAGCCAGTTCCAACACACAAAACAGACCAAGTGGCCCTCCATTTTATCAGACCAATCATGCCACTGCAAGTCCCATTTCAGAGCAAGTATTCAGCCTAGCAAGCTGCATCATCCTTAAACACAAAGCATCATTCATCATTTTTCCTTAGCCATGCTCCCAATTAGTCATCTAAGAACATCTGGTTGCATCCACTTTCTCAACTAAAAACAACATCAATGTAAATCACAGTCTATTGTTTTATACAGCAGTCCTCTAACCTACAGAGAAGAATCTATCAGGATCCTGCAGTTCTGATGCAGACAAAAACCTCAACCAAACCTCATTTTGCCAGAGACCAACATTATAAAGACTTCATTAGTGCTTTTACCTACACTACGTTCGCGCATATTTCCACATAGTATACCTATAGCAACTAGGTATATACCTGCTCTACAGCAGTAAGTTGAAGCTTGCAACACTGCACACCACCTCCTAAAGAGGGGAAATACACTTTTGGAGGTTTTAAATGCTTTTTAAAAATAATGTTCTGAATTTTTTTCCTGTGGACAATAAAAAATAATGCATTTATTATTTGACAGGTACTAGCTCTAGTTCACTTTTCATTTACTGTAAAGATGTAGGTGTAACTCCTCATTATAATAAAGATGTCTAACTCTTAAATCTTTTGATCTTGGATGCTGAAAGCATCACCCAGAGTTTTATACCTTCACACAAAGAGAGATTAATGGAACAAGGCCTACCCCATATCACTTGGGGAGTCATGATTGTAAGACCTATTAAGATGCTTCGGCAGCACAGAATGATTCCACAGAATTTGGAATGGTCTGATATTGAATGGGGAAGAATTTGCAGGTGCAAGGATGTTGTACCAGGAAACACTCCTCTGAGGAGGCTGGGTAGACTTAATGACATGAGAAGCTTGCGTTGCCTACATTCTATAGAGTAAATAACTTTGGAACTCTGGGTAAATAAGTTGAGTTCTAAAGATGGAAGAGACAGGCCAGACCATAACTGAATGACAATCTAATTGAATGATCTTTTTTTGCCAGTTTTCTGTAGGTGATTACTGTCAAGATGAAGGGTCAGAGCCATTTATTTATTGTTGCCAGCCTCTCTTCTCTACATAGCTCCCTTCCTTCACAGACCCACATGGAACTAAGAAGGCACAGTAGTGAAAATCCCACAAAGGATTAGCTTTGTGCAATCAAATATGCTCTCCCCACATTTATGCAGTTACTTTTAAGAGCTCTTCACAGTTCCTTTATTCTCATAGTAAGGTTCTCTTCAACCAAGGCAATGCTGAGTGGTAACAGCGGATCCTAAATGTTAGTTTCAGCAATTCCAACCCAGACACACACTAACTAGTAATGTTTGTATAATTCACTCATGTTTTGTGCAAGAAGAATCTTACTTTATGAGTTAAATTTTATTCATAGCTGAAGTCTACATTCAAAACAAGACCGGGTTATTATGGAGGCAAAATCTTATAAAAATTGAAAACTCCCTTTGAAACACATGCTTTCCAGTAAAAGCAGCTAGCAAAACGCAAAACATGGTCAACATTCCAACACCATGATGTCAATTTTCATATGCACAGGCAAAATGCCGCATGCAGAAATCAACTCTCTATCATATCTCCCTTATTTATGATGTGCTTGTGTTTCCCTTTGTGTTCATTAGCAGAACTGCACCATGCAGTGGAAAGTGCAACCACTTAACAGGTTCAAAGGAATCTTCTGAATATAATAAGTCTGGCAAAATGCCACATTGATTTTCAAAAAGTGGATTCCCACGTTCTGCTTCAATTCTTCTTGAAAAAAAAAAAAATAGCATTTGCTCTAAGGAATAGTTCTGATGTTCCCCTCTGCAGTAGTTCAGAGAAATTCCTGCCAACAGGGACGGTCTGGAACCCCCTAATAAAAAGCCCTTCAGTGAGACACTAAAAACCTGCCACATACGCAAACACACACACAAAAGGGGAAATCACCTCAAATTGTGCAATGTTTATAAGCAAGAAGAAAATCATCCTTTCAATTTCTCTTTTTTTTCCAAAGGGACAAATGCAGCCAATTTTCAAGAAAAGTAACAGCTGCAGACACAGCTTTAAATGCCATCTGTCCTTCGCAGTCACATGAAGAGACAAAATGATTCACACCACACCACAGGAAGCATGATAACCAACTCATGAGCACTAATGAAATACAGCCCCATTTTTCTTCCCATGGGCAGGTCTTACTCAGGAAAAGCTCCCACTGATGTCTCAGGCAAAGTGCCTACAGCCTTTGCTGGCACTGTTACTCAAATGCAGAATGTCACACTGTTCAACTAGAAAGCCTTGTACAAATTTTACAAAATAAGTCTCAGTTGTGGCACAGTAACCTAATGAAGTCCACAGGGCTCCCCAGGCTGGATTTCATTCCAGGACTGAGGTATTAGGCAAGTCCTCATACTACACCACTGAATAAATCAGTGTGAATTTTTGGCAGACAAGGAATGATGGGACACTCCTATAGTAAAGTTGAAGATGACAAGATCCTTCCTACAGCATCCTCATGGGAGGCTTAATGTTTGAAATTATAAAGAAGTCCACAATTCCTACATTTTTCCCATTTCTAAATAGTAGTTTCTATGTGACATGATAGATAGCTCACAGAGGTCTAAACTCAGCAAGAAAAATAAGCAATTATAAACAAATACATCATTGGTGTTTGCTAAGGACATAATTCAAGGAAGTTCAAAAGATCACAACAAGGTCTACATGTTCTGTTATCCCAGCTAAGGCCCTTCTCAAGATGGTTATCTATAGGAAGAAGTTTTCTCCAAGAAAAGCTTAGCATTCCCAGTACATCACTGTTGCCTTTGCAAAAACTATGGAAATTCTTTTTAAAAAAAATAAGAATTCAGCTCATATATAAAAATTAAAAGTACACAGAAATTTTCCCTTTCAAGGTAGGGCTGCTTCCTATGACTAGGTAAAGATTTAAAAGGTTGCAAGTTAAGAACAGGTGATGCTAACAGGATGTTTGAAAGGCCCATGAGACTTGCAACATTAAGTAAAATGTATTTGCCTATCGATCTAATTGCTTACTAATTTTCAAATCTATTCCCACTGGATAAGTAATGGCATTTTAAGCCTAGCTCCTGGCATTAAAAATACATTTCTAATTTCCTTTTAGCAGAAGATAAACAGCTGCATGGTAAAAAGCCATACATTAAGATGGCATTCTGTAGGTTTTTGTATGGTTTTAACCAACCTATTGTGTTCCAAGTTTAACTGAAAGAGGTAGGAAGGGGAAATGAGAAATACATTTGGGTGCACAGTTTCACAGTGAGGTGAAGGCAAGCGTTCACTCATTCAGAGAAAATGTCTGGAATATTTGTGTCTTATGGAAGGACTTATCACATAATGAAAGAGGAATTTAAGCCAAGCCTTATTTAGTAAGATATCAGAAGACGTTGCCCTACTTATCTTGCACAAGAAAATGATAGCTTGTTCAAAAACAAGCAGCTATTCCAGCCATCTATTAAAATTATGTAAATTTAAGTTTTGGAATTCTTAAAGGACAATTTTGAAGATGTGCCAGAAACAATAAAATTTTGTAACAAAAAAAAGTAAAAAAATTATAGCAGACAGATGAAGAAGCAGCTCAGAATATAGCTACTTTTTTTTTTTGGTCAAGACTATGCCTCTAGATATGCCTGAAGTTTAGAGAATATATTTATTTCTTTAGTTTCTAAATGATGAGTCACAAGTGACAACAGTAGTAGGTTCTAACTTCCAATTCAGAGACCCTCAAGCATAACCCAAGCGAACACTGAGATGGTGTAAGAACAGCTGAACTGATTTGGACTAAGGACACATACTAGACCATGAGCTTCCAATAGTCACTGTAAGTAGATACCCAGAGAAAGGCACACACAGAGCAAGCACATACTATACTTTGCTGAAGTACTTTCCTGGACTTATGTACCTCTCTTTTTAGCCTGACGTGGTTTGTCTATTTTGTAATACTGAGTGGCTCTTCCAAGCACTTGTCCTGTCTTCCTCTGAATTCCAGCATCCTTCTACTCAACAGAACCCCTGGCAAGTAGTACCAAAGACCATACATAGAGGACAATCTCTCTCTGTTGTTCTGAATGCACTTCCTAGTAATTACCAGTTACATCACACAGTTGTTATGCTGGAAGAAACAAGTTCCCAGTTTATCCCTGCCTAGATTTTCAACCTTATTCAGAAAATCAACCTTATTCAGAAAAGGATCAGAACCATATACTGTGCTTAAGTGTGAGCACACCATGAATTAACACAGTGAGAACACAACACTCCTTGCTTTGTGTCCTCCCTTCATAGCACTTCCTAATGTTGAGTTTACATTTTTGACTACCGACAAGCTCCAAGAGCTAGCAGTTCCATGAAGAGACATACCTGGGAATCACTGTTCTAGAGGAAAAGTAATGGTTCAATAGTTCTTCACAGAAAGCACCTTACATTCATACAAATAGAACTATATGATCAGGTGCGTAAGGACAGAGTCCATTTAAACAGTCTTATCAGTTAGTGGTGTTAGCCAAATCCCAACATAGCAGGCAGCACATCTCTTCAGAGATGGATGTATTCCCTCTTCAGCTTTCTAACAAAAGTGCTGATGAGATCAGCTGAAAAAAAAAAAAAATCAGTAATCTGCTGGACATGCTGGCAGTTTCCAACCAGAACATCATTTAGTAAGCAGGCAATACTCAAGACACTGCTACAACACTTTTTTTTTTCCAGCCAGCATTCATGTTAGTCAACCAGGGAGCAGTTTAAAACTATTTGGAGACTCAAGAAAACAAAACACCAAATGAATAATGAGACTTTGAAAACGTCTAATGAAAGGAGACTCTCAAGAGAGGAAGCCAAATCATATCTTAGCATATTTTATTTGTTATGCATCCACAGAGAGTAGTGAGCTTGTTTGGCCTTTTGCTTCCACACCACTGCTATATCAGCAAGAGGCTGCAGTAGCTGGGACAAAAGGACAACTCCCATTGGAACGGATGTATCTGAATGCATCAGAACCATGACTTGCATTACCCTTTCTTATTTCTCCATACCTTTTGATAGCCTGGTGCAGCCACACATACAAGCAAGGAAATGGCAACAACGATCAGAAAAAAAAAAAAAAACCACAAGTGAAGACTTTTTTTGATGCTAGCTCATTTCTTTCTGAATCAGTCCGCTGGCAATAAAGCTGGATTCTGCAGCCTTCTGAAGGGTGCAGAGCAACAGAGACTGCAAGAAAGCAGTCACCTTCTCCTGGTGTTCTGGGGCAGTGTAAGTGTGCCCATGTCACCTTCATTCTCAGATACTGAAATGCAGTAGATCAGGCAGCTAAAGCTCTGTTCTCTATGTCTGCATGTTCAGAATCTCCTCAGTTTCTTCTGTGTAAATACATTATAAACGATACTCTGTTCTGCTTGCATGCACTGACAAGGGACTGTATCCTATAAATTTTAAGCAGCTTAGATTTTTGGCAAAAAAACTGATGACAGAAAAAGCATTACATAAATACAGAAATACAAGTTTCCACATATAAATAAATACTTATTTAATGCTATGCAACAGCATCATTAACCAGTTGGGACCTCCCACCATGACACAAATGACAACAGTTAGCATACAACAACAATCTAGTAATTGCAGTCATAAATGCATTTTTAATATTGCTTCACAATTTATTTGAGCTGACTGCATTCACTGTGTTTCTAGTGGATCCAGAAGCATGACAAACTGACAATTCTTGGAAACCACATTTCTCAAAACAGACTGAGAATACTGTTTTCATTCCCTCTCCATAATGATGTTAAATCTAATAAATATAAAATTAGAAACAGAAATAACATTGTTCCTAAACAATTTATGTAATACGCTGTTTGGAAGGGACGTATTAAGCCAGAATTTCAGGAACTGCAGTCCGTTTAT
Organism: Gallus gallus; assembly: GCF_016699485.2. NCBI lineage: Eukaryota > Metazoa > Chordata > Aves > Galliformes > Phasianidae > Gallus > Gallus gallus. The sequence continues at coordinate 11,512,075 of NC_052541.1, read as the reverse complement.
CAACACTTGATGCTTCTATTTTCATCAAGAATCTATACATCCAGGTACTAGAAGTCACACACCACAATCCTAGTCTCTCAAAAGAGTCTTGAGGGTGAAAGTTTTGGTTTAATCGTTTAAATAGGAAGACAGATGGTTAGCCAGGCTTTTGGAAGTGCCTAAGGCACTTCAGTGCCTGGTTCTGATCATACTAATGGAAATTTAGCCCATCACTTGTTTTGAAAATCCTGTTAAGCACCTACCAATACAGCTAAGCACTTAACAATATTTGTGTTTAACTTACAAAGGCCCAAAGCTTAATGAAAGTCATCAAAATAAAGGCTCCACATCACATAGACCCTTCTGAAACAACTACTCTATTTGCAACAAATTTAGCACCCTTGAGTAGTTGACAGTCATCAAGAAGTTTGCAGAACCATGCTTGCTCTTAGAAGATGGAGTGAGGCAGTTTTGAAAATATAACCCTTAAATCCAAGAGCACTTAACAGCCCACAAACCTTCATTTAATATCAAGAAAAGTTCTCTTCTTACAGTAAGAAAAGTTCTTTACAGACTTGCTTACAAAAACCTAAAGGAATTACTTATCAGTGACAAAGTAAGTACAGAGGATATTTCAGAACTGCAATGCAACACAGTTCCCATGTGGGTCTTATTCATGAGAGTAAGCCTTTCTAAAGAGAGTAAGCCCCTTTCTAAAGCCACACGTATAAATTTGACAATCTCTTCAAGGGATCCACGAATGAGAGGTGAAGAACATTCCTGATGCGCCATCTCAGAAGTTAGGAAAGTAAATCTCTATTGAGACAGTGCTGCAAGTTCAAGTCTATAAACATGTTCTGTTCCATTCCAAAACAAGGGAAACCAGATTCTTATTCCAAAACTCACAAGAAAGTTGAAAATGCTTTTCAGAATGAAAAGCCATGCAGACAAATAAATACTGAGCTTAAAGACTGTAGAACCTTCAAAAGGAAGTTTGTCTGATGTTGATCTGCATGCAGAAAGCAAGCTGGGGCCAAATCTAGACTGATTAAAGCCTGAACTTTCCTTCCACCAGCTGTTCGCTTCTTTTCCCACTTCTAGCTGCACAACCCTGTTGTCTCTCTAGAGTTGCCATGGCTATATCCAGTGTCCTTGCCAGAACGCTGTTCTCATTAGCAAACTGCATTTCAAAAAACACACCCACACTTTCACCATGCACAAATGGTTTTACAGAGATCCCTCTTAATAAGTATTACTCTGAAATTGTTGAAGTACGGCAATGTTGGACTGTACACGGCCATAGGACTCTAATTAGCATAGGCTGTAAAGTATCTTAATAACACACATTTAGCAGTCAAGTGCAATGTTTGCAACACACTAACATTTCTCACATAGCCTTACAATGCAAACAATGATAGAAGCCCTGCTCCCACTGTCATCGTAATTAATATACTTACTAGCCACATTATATTTGATGTTTTCTAAAACCCCAACTCCTGCACACAGGATTTTAAGAAAACTTCAAGATTCTGAAGGCTCAAATGAATGCAGATAAAGACAAACACATAGATCTTCTAGGCTCTGAAGCAAATAAAAATGACTCCAATTTTAAAATACATTTTCTTTTGAAGCCAAACATTATTCGGGATGGCCAAACTGATTTCTAAACAACTGATAAAAGGGCTCCAATATCAGTACAATCCACCACAGACACTATTGGTACTGTGAAGGCAGAAACAGAATTCGGTATCTGAAAAATTGCTCCATCAGTACAGTTTATGCCTGAATTTGGTAAGGAATATGAAGGATCCAGATGCTCCAAGCAAACCTGAATGAGTAATTATCAATGACTAAGTTTGCAAGTATCTGCTAAAACCAGAGATCATCCTAGAGCTATTCCTTCACTTCCTAACTACTTCTCCAAGGAAAATTCTAAGTTGCAGGCAGTTGTAAAACATTGTTCTTACACTGAAACTTCTCTAAAAGTGTTCAAGCTTTTGGAACTAGCAAACCAGAGCTTTACATAGAACTGACTTGAGAATCTCAATCCAAATGTTACAGTGACCTCATCAGAAACTATCATCAGTGAGCAACGATACACGTGTCTGAAGATACAGATATAGAATTCCAACTCTGTCTGGACACAGAAGCTGATGGAATGAATGATTTCAGGCTATACCTCAGATGAATAAACAAAGCATGATTTTCTCAAGCTGTATCACGGTAAGCATCATTCATATTCACTATGATAAAAAATAGCTACTCAAAATGAAAATAAAGAAATAAAAAACTGATATCATCTGGATATCATCTTCACTGATATCATCTGGAATTTTTGTCATCTCCCATAGTTGCTTAAGCTTTTAATGAGAGTATATTCATAAAAGTAAGTATTCAAACATATTCTGTGACTCAAGTCACAAGGCAGAATCATCATAATTGTTCGCCAATAGAACTCTTTTGGACTGTAAGCAGGAGATAATTGCAGTTCAGATTCTATGACCACTCGTTGAGCAATCGTTATTAGTCACCAATTAAAAATGAGTTAAGGAACTTCCCAGAGTTTTCTGAAAATACAGTCACTGAGTTAAAGTATTTTGATTGACAAGCATGTAAGTCAGACCACTACGGAGTCTCAGAAGCATTATTTGTCTGCAGTAGAGGTATTCAACCTTCAAACAACAACAAAAGAAAACCACAAAACTATATTGAGGTTGATGGCAAAACTCTGAATGTGTGCAGAATTGAAAAAAAAAAAAAAAGAAAGAAAGAAAAAAAGAAAAAAAAAAAGAAAAAAAGGAAACTTCTTCAAATTTAGACCTGGATTTCCAAATTACATTTGATACTTTATATTGTATGGAGTGTAAATTAATCTCTTTCCTGATGTTGATGTGCAACACGCTCAGTGACTGTAAAACAATATTCCAAAGGTTTTCTGCAGAGATAGTCTCTAAGTCCACTATGTCGTGTAATGGACATCAGATTTTTGGCCGCAAAAAGCTCAACCTTAAAGTCATTTGCTATGTTGGTAGTTTTTGGCAGATTGGCTATGCAGAAACATTTAGAATAAGATAATGTTTTCAGCATGTATATCTTTTACATCCAAACCACCATAGATAGTCATAAAAAATATAACACAAGTAAGGATTGCAGAAACATAAATCATGAGAGCAACCAATATTTTGTTGAATGTGACCTATCAAACATCCCCTTCCAGAGAAATCCAAAACTAATTCTTCATAAATATCCAGACATAGTATGTTTGCTATAATTCCCTCCCCAGACCTTAGCAATCCCATGGTCTTTAGAGATGAGATGAACCAACTTGTAGAGGGTTTAACTAGCACTCAAGGAACTTAAGAAAATATCCGTGTATTCCAAATTTGAAAAATAGCATAAGAGAACAAACATAAAGCAAGCCCACATGCAAAATCCTTGATGATACATATCTTATCCCTACCATTCCACTAGCGATCATTTCTTGTTGACATTAAGTCATTAGTAAGAATATCATACATATGGTCTTGCACCTATTTCGTAACATAAAACAGCATCTAACTGAACAGTGTAATAAAACATCACCATGAGGTTGAGATGAGAGTAGGTACCAGGCTGAACACCCTGTCTCATCAATTACCAACTCTTGGTCCTTAGGAGCAGTAAAACTGCTTCTGATAAGTTCTCTGCAATACTAGGTAAAGGGTCATTAGCAATATCAATAATCATACATAGAAAAAAGGTGACTCACCCAACTCATGGTGAGGATCTCTAAGCACAGAACACTCCTCCTCAGGAAACAGCCTTCATCCAGGAGACATTCTCCCTTTGGAGGCTAACCCTTAAATGAGCCCAGGGAGGGGTGGACCCTGAATCTGGTCAGATGGGAAGCACAGGTGGTGGATTGATTGCACCTGTGCTTCCTGAGCCAGCCACCCCCTTCACCAGGTGCTCAATCATCAGTTCAGGCCATGACACAGCAGTTCACCTACACCAATGTGTGGCCACATCTTCTCAAGAGATTACTTAACAATTTTAGATTTAAATACTTTTACTTTGTTTATTCTCTGCTATTGATAGCTCACTTGCTACCACATGAGAAAAGAGAATAGCCTCTCACACTAGATTTAGTAGTAAGCACGTGTGGTCAGTTAAAGCCCTAAGCAAGTATATAGTTTGCTAATGTTCACAAATACATATAATCTGTGGAATACAGTAACTGCCTTGGAAGGATTCATCGTTTAAATCTACAGAAGTAGTGAATTGTTCTGTTCTGCCGATACTGCTGCCTTATTTTTTTTATTTTATTTTAAGACAGACTCACAGACACCATTTGCTTGGGTTGCTATTGGCTTTAGCCTAATGCAGTTCCATCCATTTCACTTCTATTGGCGAGACCAGGAAAAGGAAGCCCTGTGTCTGCAGAAGATCACAGCCAAGGCTAGCTTGCAAGTGATCTCTTTCTGAGTCAAATTTATGCCACTGCTCTTGCTCTCTCAGGACAATTTTAACAAAATAGCAGCTCAGCAGTAAACTGTTTGCTGGTTATCCTATGAAACCTGACTAATCTGCTGGTAGAGCCACTAATACACCCTTGAAAAAAGATTTTGTCATGAACTTGAGACACTGTGTATCCATAAGTTCTGAGGTCAGACTGGAGCCCAGCTAAACGCTGCGCTATGCATGTTACCACGTTACTGAGGAATCAGAACAGATCCTACAACCCAAGTTCACTTCCACTTCTTCTCAGTAATAGCTACCTCTTTTTCACAACTTCTCATGTTAAAGTTTTCTTTGCATTACATTCGTACCACATTTCCACCACATTCTTTTTAAATGGTTATTATTTTATACTGTACCTGCCTCGAGCAGGATGAAATTAATCAATTGCACATAAGTGACATGACACAGATTTGTGACCTTGCCCAGCATCCAATTGTTTCTAATTGATTAGCTCCAGACATAAGCATTTTAATAGCCAAAAACAATACAAGTGGAAGTTATGGTACAATATTAGGGTAGAACAACTGTGTGTGGTCCATATAGTATGGCCCCAAGCAACCAATTAAAGAATTAATGGATATTGAAAACAAAAAATGTTATGTTTAAATAATGTGAAATATCTTTAATGTCACTAAAATTGAGATAGAACACCTAAAACACAGGAGAAGAAGGGATTTCTGCAAGATTGGAGTTAAGTGTTAATGGCCCAAATATGCCAAATGCCCTAGAATAATTAAAAGGACCAACAAGACAAAAAATATTTGACCTGGATTGAAATATTCATAAAATTACTCACAATGGTCTATTGATTACTACAATGTGTTTGGGTAGTTGTTTTATAAGGAGACAAGTGAAGCTATGCCAAACCATTTGTGGAGAGGAAGAAACTATGCCTCTACTGGTTCCAGTACTGCAATAAGAAAAATATGAAAGAAAAAATATGAAAGAAATGTATTCTAAAAGAAAAACTGGTCTCCTCAAAACCAAAAGATCCAAACACAAAGCTGACATTTCTTCTCCCATTATTTCTATTCTCATCTTACATGGAACTGTTAAGCGAACTTCACATACTACTTCATTTTATAGGGCTGGTTACTACAATATCATTCAACTTCTTGCACACAAAAACACAAACAGAACAGGCACAGAAAATCAGTAAATTTTTTTGCACTTACATGAGAAGCAAGTGAAAAAAGAGACCCCCCTGTTGTCCCATCTGCCTGGACACGCACTGCATGCACTACTTAACTCTTCTGTTACTAAAGAACGCAATAGCTTTTCCTTTTATGACAAGTCCTTTACTTGGGTAAACTGGTTTATTTCCAAGGCTAGCTGTATTGCTCCTGTGGGCAACCATAGCGTGGTACAGGAGGTGCTCATCAGCAAGTAACTGCCAAACAACTCATTGCACACAGTGCACCAGTGCTGTGAGTAGCACAGCTTGATCCCACTGCCTTATACTTCAGAGCCCATCACACATGGATCACAGCTTACTGAGCTGGCCAGTACTACCTCCTCATTTCTTCACATTTCTTTTGCCTACGGTATCAGCCTTTGATTCAAAATTATTTGGGATGTATGTTTAAATAATGACCAGCACCCTGTGCTCCAGTTTGACCCCTCCATTTCTCAGCATTGCGATAGCACAAACAGTACACAATGATAAAATAGCACCAATGATTTTCTACATAGCCAAGACTTAAGTTGGAAAAACTACCACAATATTTTAAAAATGGATACTATTTATTTCAAAAAATATTCTCTGGTTCATTTAATTGTCATTTTCTAAGTATTTCTTGACTCTGGAGCACGTAAGACAGAATAATCCTTGAAACGTTCTGTACTGTGGGAACTATCGCTATAGGGGATGACAGACTAACAACATCTCTGCCGCATGCCAGCACACCATATTTCTTGAAATACTCACTTCTTGGAACTGATTAGGCTCATATGTCAGGCAATAGATCAGTTGGCAGCTACAGCTTTCCTCCATGGTTCCTGTATTCATTGAACACTTGAAGGAAAGACCTTTTTGGACCTCCCTCCTCCCAAGATACTCACTGACTTCCAAGTGCTTTACATGTTTCTTCTTACACAGGTATTCATATAACCCTTGTCACTTATAGTATCTTAACGTTTATCAGGTGCTAAATCTCCTGTGGGCAAAGGGCAGCTGTGTTGCCTTGAGAGACCCCAGGCATTACACATCTGGCAAGATCTCCCTTTGGTCCCCACACAGTTGAGTCAGGTACAATATTACTACAAAGAGAGAAAATATGAATTTCCCATATGGATGTCTTTAAAATTAACTTCAGTGACAGGAAAACCTCGATCCCATTCTCACTGGGAACTTTTTATTTACAGTGCAGACACTTCAGCAGTGTTGTTTAAACGACGTTATCTGAAAGTCTGTGGCAAGATAGCCTAAAAAATACCAAGCACGGCAACAGCAACAAGCCATCACCTACCTGGAGATGAGCGTAGACAGCAATAGCAAGCCAAATGACCTCCCAGAAGAGCCCTGCACCGTTAGGGCTGGCCATCCTCGTGCGTTGGAACTCTGCTGAGAGAGATTGTTTCAAGTTACAAACAAAACCAAGTGGGCTGCGCCAGGATTTCAATGACTAAAGCAAACTAGGCAAAGGGACAGAACCAGCGTTTGGAAGAAATGCAATACAAACACCGGCGTTTGTGCTGGCCAGCGGAGCAGACTAGCAGCGCATGCCATGAGCACAGCCTGCAGGGTGATGTAGTTCCGATTAGGGAACAGAAGCAGGGTGGGGACGAGGGAAGGTTTGGGGAAGCAGGCAACAGGGGGCGAGTTTGATCGGCTCCTGCATGCAAGTCAGTGTATCAAATCGGCCCGTCCCGTCTGGATCTCTCACTTTCACGCATTCAGCGCCGACAACCCAGCCCTGGGGCCTCAGCAGTCGTATGTACTGCTTTTGAGAGTTCTGATCACAACAGCCCCGAGACAGGGAAGAAAATCCCCCAGTATAAAGACTCCCACCATTTGCAGGCCAACACTTAACTTCCAGGCACTTTTACTAAACGCTTCAATTGAAAACCTCTAACAAGAAAAAAATAAACATGCCACAATGCTGATAATTCTGATAACTCTTAGCGCATCTTCTTGCCTCAGCCTATTCATTACCACCATTATAAGACAGTGGAAGCTCCACGCACCCCTAACACATGCACACAGGCAGCCCTCCCTCCCTCCCTCCCCTCACCCTCCACCCCTATCTTTTTACGAGGACCCAGAGTGAATGCAGATCTTTCCTTCAAAAGCAAAATCACAGACATGTCCTTTCTAAAGTACCAGACGTCCCAAGAGAAAAGCAGCTACCCGAACAACCCCTGCACCTGTCAACTAAACATAATTAAGATTCCTTACAGAAATAAAGCGTTTAATTCCGAAAAGAAGAGAAGAGAGGAGACCCTCTTCCCACCCACCTACTTCCAACCTTCCACGCTCCTTAATGCTTTGGTGATTCAAAAGTTTCAATCTCCCGTGTGTTAGACAAGGAAGGTTCCTCCCCTCGCCAAGCACTGCCGAGATCCAGCCCAACACCCCGTAATCGGGTATCCCGCAGGTGCCCGGGCTTCCCCGGGGCTCCCCGAGCCGGCCGCGCTGCCGGCCCAGCAGCTCTCGCAGCGCCCGCGGAGTCCTTCTCCGGGAGGCGCCCGCTGCCCCCGGGCTCACCCACCTGGAGCGGCGCCGGGCTCGGCGCGGAGCGCAGCGCCGGCCGATGCTGGGGTCGGAGAGGAGCGGCTCCGCCGGCGCCTCCTTCCCGCTCGCAGGTCAGGGGAGAGCCTCGCCCGTCACGGCACAGGGGATACAGCATCCCGCATCGCGAGCGGCGGCCCCTCCCTCACGCCAGGCTCCAGCCCACCGCCGCCAGTTCACCGAGGTCCTACAGGCTGCTGGCAGCGGGCCGCCCCTCCCGCCGCCGCAGCCCGGCCCCGGCGAGAAGCGCCCGGGCGCCTCCACCTGCGGCGCGGGGCCGCCACCCGCCGCCGCCGCCGCCCGGCACCCCCTCGCGGCCCCGGCCTCCCCGGGCAGAGCGAGCGGGCGGGCGGCCAGCGGGGCCCGGCTCCCCCCGGCTGCGGAGGCGCTGGCTCCGGCAGCCCGGCAGCTCAGGACCGGGCGGTTCGTCCTCCCCCGAGGGGCGAACGCTACCGTGAAGTCAGCCCCCGAAGCTGACGCGGAGCAGCTTCCAAAACCGCAACCGTCCCTTGTCTCATCTCCAAGCAACTCTGACAATACAGCTGCAAATCTGCTCGCACACCGAGGAGGTCTTTAATCACGCTGCCCTCCGCGATATTTTTAGGTTTCCTACTGTAAATCTGACAAGTACGTCTCATCCGACAGCTCCTCTCGCCTTCCCCTCTCACTCGCTAAGCAGTAACGGGGTAAAATCCTCTACCTTTGCGCTGCGGGTTCCACTGACGTCCCGAGCTTTCGTCGAGTCTAAGAGCAACACACAGAAAAAGGGCTATTATCCCTGCCACCGGAGTTAAAAATACGCTCCGGCGAACTAAACATAACCGATGAAGAGTTTGTTCAAATATGTTGCGCTGGAAACTTTTCCAGCGCGCTGAGGTTTCTCACCAGCGAGGGAAAGCGCCTCCTCCATCGTTAGGAACAGAGTGCCCTCTGCTGAAAGTCGGCTGCGAGGACGGCGGCCAAAAGGACGGCGCGGGCAGAGAGCGGCCCCCGGGCACCGCTGGGCACCGCTGGGCACCGCACGACCCTCCCCTCCCCCCGGGCCGCTGGGACATGGGCTGCCTTCCTAGCACTGCTGTTAGCCACACATCACATCACAAAGTTGGGCCCTCAGATTCTAATAGAGTTTTCTAAATTTAAATGCTGATCGGCAATATTGTTTTCCTTTCAGTACTACTCGCCTGCGTTCTTTACTTTCTCCTTACTCTGATCCCTTCCTACGGTGTTGCTCCTCATCATTTCTTTGTATATCCCTAAACACAAAAGATAATCAAACATCATGACTGCAGGTCTTAGAAACACTCATTCATCTCCTGCAATTAATTAGAGAAGAAAGGAGAAGCAGGGAGCAGACCAGGCCAGACAGCTCCAGCAGGCACTCTGATTTCAGGGAGGATGCTGTTGTATCACTTACACACTTAATTCCTTGCATGATTTTGGGCTTAAGTTAGAAGTTCTATGTCTGAACGTACAAAGCGTGCAAGAAAACAGAGGTAAACATCTGCAAGCATCCCCCTAACCCCAAGGATGGTTTTCAGAAAGCATTAGAATAAATAATGGCATATGTGGTATGACAGTGATCAGCAATATATCTTATGAGAATATAAACAGGAAGGGGAATGGCTGTTTACAAGGGTGATAGGGAATAGTTTTAAACTGGGTCAGGGGAGGTTTTGGTTAGATATTAGGAGGGATTTTTCTGCACAGAGGGTGGTGACGCACTGGAACAGGTTGCCAAAGGAGGCTGTGGATGCCCCATCCCTGGAGGCACTCAAGGCCAGGCTGGATGTGGCTCTGGGCAGCCTGGTCTGCTGGTTGGCAGCCCTGAACATAGCAGGTGGTTGAAACTGGATGATCATGGTGGTCCTTTTCAACCCAGGCCGTTCTATGATGCTAGCTCAATCTACAGACAGTGACATTAATCTCATTCTCCCTCACCCTCCATGGGTGGGTTGCTTTTGGTGCTTTGGTTTTGGGGGTTCTTGTGTGGATTTTTTTATTTTTTATTTTTTGCTTTTATTACATAGAAATCATTGTGTGTGTGCGTGTGAGGGAGAGTAAGACGAGCACCATCCCAAGAACTAACAGTATTTATATGTCTATCCTAAACCTACTGTTGAAAAATTCTACAGTTGTTTTGACAGCCTTCCATGGGGGCATTTCCCTGTATGAAACTCACTCTTGCGTCACAGCCACTTGTTGCTTCCTTTACCCTCTTTCTTTAGTTTCTTCACCTCAGCCTCATCCCCCACCCCCTGCACTGCCATCTCTAGATTTCAGGGAACACGAAAGCTTTGGGAATTTAACTCCTGCTGGAGATCTCCATTTGCCCTTCTGCCGAGCCAGGCAAAAGCTGAATGAAGCTCGGGGGTCCAGACAAGATCTGTCAGACAAAACCACTTCAGAATTCTGAGCACCCATGGCAGACTCCTTCAATACATGTTCCAAAGTTAAAGGCCACAGACTTACATGTTCCAGACGGCTAATTTTCAACTCCGGGACAGTTTGTCAACAATCCTAATAAACTAATTAATCATTAAATGAAATCATTGCTTCTAAGGGAACAATTAACTTCCCTTCTGCTCACTGTCCGTAAGCTCGGTGGATTATAAACTCTTCAAGGAATGATTTATTCTTTGTCTTTCCCACTGCTTGCAGAGCTCCTTGTCCAGCGCCAAGTCCTTGAGTACTGCTTATTAGCAAATCTATCACACATTTTTCTGATTGGCACTCATGCCACGTTAGTCTGGCAGAGCTGGTATAAGATTTTTGAACAGGAAGCTACAGTGAATCTCTCAAGAGTTCACATACGTAACTCCAGTATTCATCTCCTGCTATTAATAATGTTTTTCTATTACATATGCCTTTCTTTTGCTGTTCTCTAAAATATACATCATTTAAATGACATTAAATATGGCAGCTGTAAAGCTCTTGTACTTCATAGAATTGCAAGATATGGACGTTTGCACTGATTTCATTGAACACAATCATGATCTCATCCATCTGTACAGCTGGCACAGTCTCATACAGAACCTGGTTGGAAGTACAGTAGTCTGTTTTCTATGTACTTAAGGCCATATGTCTTTAGTAGTGACCACAGTCATTGAGCATTTTGTTATTAATTGATTTACATTCAATTGTGGCAACAAAAATCTTCATCTGCAAGAAGAAAAGGCAGGGAAATGAAACCCTGCAGGATACAGATATAGGCCAAATTGAAGCAAATTACATCTCTGGTCTGGTAAATAAAAGAAAGTTTGATCAGATGCTAATCATCAGATTCCACTCCTAGAAAACCTGAACCCAAAGCCTTCAAATCTAGAAAAATGCACGTCTCTATTTACCTCTGTCCTGAAATGCAGGTGTACACCTTCAGCAGACCCCACTACATATAAACATTCTCTCAAAGCAAGTTCAGCTAAGCCAATCTGATGATCATGAAGGCCATTTTTACATCATAACAAAAGTCTGTACTACTCAGGGAAAATGCGTTTGGCTAAACTACAAATTCAAAATCCACTGAAACTGTGCAGAACAACATTTGGCTCATAAATCAGGATTAAGCCTAATGAATACCAAAGCTGGAAGTATCCTGCTGAGGCCCCATGCAGAAAGTGAATTTTGGTAGGAGGCCTCAAAGTTATCAGTAATAGAGCTGCACCTGATTGACTAATAAAAGGAAAATGTTAAATTTCCTGTAACGAGAGTCATGAGAACTCTGATACGGCATAATCAGTTCTTTGACTCCGCATCGTGTTTGTACAGGGCGCCTGTTTACCCTGAAATAACAAGCTCTCTGGGGGAGAGAGCAATCATGCACTGTCACACTTCACAAACGTTATATGCTATAGAGAGTAAAGCCTCTATTAGTAAAAGCACAGAGTTCAGCTATGGTACTGTGCCTTTCAGTCCCCAGCGTGAGGGAAGCCCTGCGTTCCATGCTGATGGCTGCCCTGTGCTTTGGAAACAGCTCCATCAGAACAGCAAGGAGGAAAAAAAAACGTGTGGCTTAATGAAAAAATAAAACCACACTTATGTGCAGACCAAAATGTTATAGCAAATTTCTGTTTTCCTCTCAGTTTGTGTTCAGCTGAATCCAATATTAATAAATGCAATATATACAAATGGTCACTACTGCAAGTATTTGAATAAATATTTGTCCTTTCTTGTCTCTCAAATTCTGTTTTTTATCTTCAAGCAAAACAACTTGTGGTGCATTTGCATATTTATGATCCTGTACAGTAGTAGCAGATGCATTAAATTTCATGACTTTCCAGAACAAACACATTTTGTTTCAGTTGGAATATACATCCAGTTTGTTTGTCAGCTCAGTGCTCATAGCCCTAACAAAAATGCTGGAATAGAATAGACTACTTACAGTACAGTCACATAATTGTTATGTAGTTTTGATGCCTATATTTTCACGTGATCATTGTGGGCATAATTGAAAAATATTTAAAAGAAAAAATTTAATTAAAAATATATAAAAATACATAAATTTGTGTGCAGATAAGGAAAAATGAAAAACTGCATGCAGGGGTAAAATTTATTTGGTCTATTTGGACTTTTTCCCCCCTAGCTTGCAAAATATATATAAAACAAACAAATAGATATGTGTATTTATAAAATATATATGCATACAAACACACACCCCTACATAAAACCCCTCTGAGGGCTGTGGGTATGCCAAATGTGAACTCTTGAACTTATCTGCCATTTTCTTCCCATGCAATAATGACAACAGCCCACCTTCCTCAGAAGCCTTGATGGCCTTTACTTCTGTGCTTAAGAATAAAATGTTACTGAGTGCTCTGTGAAACAGGCAGCACCTGGTGACTAAGCAGAGCCTCTGAAGAGATGGGCTGCATTGCATGTCATGAACACTACACAAAGCTCAGCATGACAATTGGTTTTCCTCAGTAGGTCATTGCAGGTAGGGTAGGAAGCAGAGCAAAGCAGATTACCTGCATCCCAAGACAGCTATCACATGTCACTACGTGTCCAGATACACAGCAATATGGATATGGAAGGAGAGAGTATAAGCAAATGTTGAGATAGACAGGGGGGGGAGAAAAGGGAAGTTTGGAAGAAATACCTCATTGGGAGGAGCTCAAGTGACAAAGACAATGCAGTTTTGAAAGCAGAGGATGAATGATTAATGTAGGAAGATGCAGCAAAGCCAAAGGAAGTAATAAGCATGGGTAGGAGTTGAAGCAGAAGAAAAAAAAGCAAGAAACAGAAATGAAGCCGTAGGAAAATAGCGTCAGAAAATAACTGACACTGTGCATCAAGTGGTTGGCAGTAACAAGAACTAAGTTCACACTGTCGTGCATACAGTCTGCATGTGAAGTTACAAATACAGAACAGCTATAACAAAACCCACTACAAAATGGTTGTGTGCTCCTCTTGGCTTGTGCAGGTGAGAACAAAGCAGCAAACAACACATCGTGCCCAAAAGAGAAAGCAGGATGGTGTATTAACGGAAGACAGAACTCCTGGGCCAATCTATACTTTAAAGTTCAAAGCAAATATGAGGACAGGAGACAAGCGTGAAATCCATTTCTGATTCTTCTGTGCTCTTCTACTTGCCAACCCCTTCTGCCACTCTGTCAATTGCTCTAATTTCTTGGGTTGCACTACTACAGTCTTCATTAAGAGACTGCACTATGAATCACTACCAGAGGAAAAGCATCCCTTCTCCCCAGCACAGTCTGGCTGCAGCCAAGAGCTTCATGTGGAGGTACCAGGTCAAGTGCAACAGCAGCAGGGTAAGCTACCTGCTGTCTGTAAAATGAATGCAATACAACTCAGCAGTGATGCTTGGGGAAAACAAAATAAAAAAAAAAAAAAGAAGATCATTTTGTTATTATATTCTACTAAAAGATATGGAAGTGATTTCATTTTCACAAGGGACTCAGATTCGACTTAGTTGTGGTGGATCAGAGGAGGTTCCTGGCTCCTGTGGGAGCCAGCAGATGTACTAGTTCTTGTTAATATGCAGTGATGACATAATTGAACTCAATCTATTTGACAACGAAGAGGATAAAGAAAGGTTAGCAAAACTTGGTGGATGGAGAAAAAGAAGTTTTCTGAAGCTCCACACCGACATTCTGGAGATATATAGTTGCTGGAAAACAAACAGACAGAAACAGCCACACTACTTATTTCCCACTTTTCTGTTGATTTTCTCCTTTGCTGGCTCTGAGAACATCACAGTCTCTGAAGTTCCTTCGAAGTCTGCTACTGATATTAGTAAAATCTGTAGACTGCCTGTATTATTGCAGACCTGTGCCCTAGCTATGACATCTTTTCTCATTCTGTGGAGACACCCATTAGAGAAATTGAGATACATTCTATGTAAGGCTGGACAAGAGCAGATACATTCAGACAGTAAGCCAGATTCTGGTCATTGCTGTAACAATGTAAGATGTACATAATGCACAACATCTTCTCTGAGAGGGTGGTTGGGCACTGAAATCAACTCCTTAGGGAAGAGGTCATGGCACCAAGCTGCCAGAGTTTAAGGAGTGGTTGGACAACATTATCAGGAAAGTGGATTAAATGTTGGGTAGTCCTGTGTGGAGCCAGGAGTTGGACTCAGTGCCCTGTCCCTGGAGACACTCAAGTGCTCTGAGCACCTGATCAGCTGTAGATGCCCCTGATCAGTGCAGGGGGTTTGGGCCAGATAGCCTTTAAGGGTCCCTTCCAACTCAAATGATTCTATGATCCCTCTAACTCAGGATATTCTATGATACTCTGCATTTGTATGTGAATTTGTTCACCAGTGAAAATAGGGCAGCCTAATGTTATCAGTTGTTAACTACCAAACATCACTAACAGATATATTATCCATACAATGTGTTTTACTAAACAAAACCTATTGTTTACTTTTGCATCTAACTACGCAACAAATTATTTCATGATACTTAAATTATATTTCTATTCTTCTGTTATCTACCAGTTGCTAGAAGGTTGTTATTCTAGCACAGTCAAAAGTCACTGGGAGCTGGCTAGCTTGTCCCACTTAATTTGTTAGAGAAGTAGGAGCATAAGCTGAAGCACCATGCAGGAGGATGACACTTGCAGATACATCATCCAGAGAGAATGTCTCCCTCTACATATTATTGCTAATATTACAGAAACAGTAATTGCCCTTTTACCTTTCTGGTCAGCGAACAGCAGTTTTCTCACGGAGCCTTCATATCCACTGTGCTGTTATTGACGATAGCCTTCAACCATCTGCAGGCTAACAAGACTCAATCTGGTTTCATCAGCTCCAGGCATGTGTGAGTCACTAACATCTGCCTGTAAATAAGCTGTTTGGCAAAGGGCTTATTCCTATGTTTTACATTTTAAATAGCACTACTGCTCCATATGCAGACTCCTTGAATTGCCACAAAAGCTGATCGCTATCCAGTAACACCTTGCTTTGTTTCCAAAATATATTTAGGAAGAGACACCCATAAGTTAGGGAGAATGATTGTCAGAAACAGAAAAGCACTGCAAAGCTACAAAGTGTCTCAAAAGTATTTAAGACTTAAAAAGTAGACATAAATTCAAACATTCTGTATCAAGTCATAAAGACAGGTAAGAAATGCTACTTCTATCAACCAATCTGGACTCACCCATGACTACAGCGGTTACTGCTCCAACAAACTGCCCTCCTAGGAGCAGCCAGAGCCAGCTGCTTCCCACCAGAGAGAGCCAGGTCAGAGAGCAAGGCCAGCAGGGCACAGCTGCACCGACCCCTGGGCAAAGTGAGCAGAGAGACTGGAGAGAGCTATAATAATGAGCAAAGACCTCAGAGAGTGCTACAGTAACAAGGGAAACATAAATGCAACCTGAAAAATCAGTCCACTGGTCAACCAATCTCACAAAAGGACAACCCCCCCAACCTGAGAGCCCATAGAGTCCCTATGGCCCAGGGACAGAGATGTGGGTGTGTGGCCCCAGCTGAAGCTGCTCAGGGCCATTAAGGCATATTAATGCACTCAGAGCCCTAACAGCATTTTGGAACTAATTTAACAGATTGCTGACACATGGGTAGAACTGGCTAGCAGATATATAAGGGAAAGGATAGCGAGGAATTTGGTTCATGTTTTCTGGTCCTTATTTTATCACTGTATTTTTTTTTTCCAGTGACTTTTACCAGCTTAAGATCTGAAAAAGATGCTTAAAAAAGTCCACAAATTTTTTACATGTATTTAACATTTTTTCTAATTTAGTATAATCTATAACATTGTCCAGATCTCTCATATCTACATTTTCCTGCAAACAAACTATTTGTAGAAAAGCTTTTACTGTGCTTTAGTCTGATAAGTCTTTTCCTACAGTTTTTCCTGACGTGCTCTGTATCTCTTCTTAATCCTACCACACTCCTGGCATCTTTATACTAGAAACAGTAGGAAAAAATGGCATAGGGTTATCTCTGTAAGAATTCCCCAGCTCCATTTGTGGTCTAAACAGTGCAGATACAGTCTTAGGGAAAAAAAAGACAGAATGAAAAAGGAGCAGTAACCGGATTCCACTAACTCACTGCTGCGATGCCTTCGCACAATAGATAAAACTGGCTCAGACTGTTTTTGGGCTATTTCTTCCAGCTGTTTTTGTTTCTACTGCTACAAAGCCCTGGCAGGCAAGAAAAATATTCTTGGAATAGCAGATTTCTAGCTTTGGTCTGTGTCTGTTCCAAACCCATGCAATGTATTTGAACAGCTGGCCAGTACATGCAACTGTCAAACATGACAAGGACATATGAGCACAGCGTTCCTTGTGGAGGACTGAGGTTTCAAAGCTGAAGTATACCCTCCGACATATCTATCTTGGTCTTAGAGGTACGTATTCAGATTTGAATTATACATTTTATTTTTCTTGACTTGAGTTTTCTACTGGCAGTGAAGAAGAAACAAGTACTCATTACAGCAAAATAAAAAGACTGGAACTGCTTTGCAGAAAAGAATTTCCTCGTGCTATTGCTAGGATAAGAACCAGAGAGCTCAGTATGGCCTTACAGCGTTACTGTGCTACATACATTTGTAGCCTTGAAACTGTGTTTTACTTTTTATGCAAATGTGTAAGGAAGTTCAGATAACCTCCTGATGAACATCTATCCATATCTTCTCTAGTTCCTTCCCCTACTTCATGTACTTTTGTATCCACGGCATGCATAGCCTAATTATAGAATCCCTAGCTACTGTCTTGGGGCCGACTTCATTGTTCCCCCATGGGACGTGCCTCTGGACCTGGAGAGTGAAGTTAGAACTTACCTCTACAGCACTCATAACATTCATCTTTCCTGTTAGTGAACTCTAAGATGTCAAGGTACCAAAGCTCTATTTTGGAGAGTGCAACTCGTACAGTTTAGACTGTAAGTGCAGGAGTTCACCTGCCTGTGTAGAATCCAGCTGTAAAGGTCAGAGAGTATAAGAGGAAAATTCAAATAGCACAGCCTGAGGTTGGGAATCAAGCATATCAGCCTGAAACTGCAGCTTGCTTCCTGACAACAGCACAGCTTTAGGAGAACAGCACACACTCAGACTGCAGTGAATAACATCTTGCTAGGATGCTGGAAGTAAGCAGCAACAGAGTATGAGATGCTTCCAGTGTGAAAGTGCAGCATCCAATGACTTTTTGGTACCTCTGGGACAGCAGAAGTTGAGAAGTGTTGCTTAGAAGGAAGCCAACCAAAACAACTAAATGTACCCCTGGAATATAGGCCTAGGACAAAGATTAGGCAAAATAAAAAGAAATGAAGGGTGCCCAAGGAAATTCCTGACTGCGTAAATGGTGTAGATTTGGGCAAAGGCTGTTTCTCTGGGCAGGAAATAGCATTAGCCAAAGCTTTTAAGGGAACTTTCTTCTAACTGCTGCAACAAACCCTGTAATTTACAGTTCAGATATTTATGCTTGTACTCAATGAGATCCATGCAGCACCTACTCTCCAAAGCATAAGTGAAAATGAAAAGGGTCAGTTAATTAGCTATTGGAGAAAAGCAGCGGCTATCACAGGACAGGTGCCAAAACAACTTTCTTACTGTACAATGACTTGGTTTTTAATGTGATTGGCATGAACGTTTGCGGGCCGCTTCACACGTTTGTCTTAATGTCTGCTCCTCTCCTTCTCGCTCATTACATCGGCTTTCAAACGAAGCACTGTAGCACCGACCTACTACAGCGGGGCCTGAAACCTGAAAAGATCGGGGACTGTTGCCATCAGCTGAGCAAACTGCACGACTCAGACAGAAGAAGCAGAGCGCAGAGCCGCGGTGTGCCCGAGCTTTGCTGCAGCTGTGCTGCATCCATCCTCCCAAATGTGGGACTGTATGACCCGACCCCTGTTTAGCGACGCAGACTGTTTAACAACGCCGACCTCCCGAGCAGCTCCTCCTCGGCCCTCTCCGATCAGCGCCTCTGAACTAACGAGATACGGCAAAGCATGTATAGAAAATAGAGCAAACCCAAAACGAAACGCAGAGATTATCCACCGGGAGCCGCGGCGCCCCGGGGCGCAGCCCTAGCTCTTTAAGCTGCCCACCTCCGGAGGCCGCGGCAGCTGCCCGCTATTTATACTCAGCGGCGGTGCCGGGTGCCCTGCGCGGGGCGGTGCTGGGAGCGGCGGGGCTCGGGCCGAGCTGCCATGGCCACGCCGCTATCGTCCACGCCGGCGAGCGGGAGCCGCAGCCGCGGCGCCGCCGCTTCTCCGCTCAGCCCGACGCGGCTCAGCCGGCTGCAAGAGAAGGAGGAGTTGCGGCAGCTCAATGACCGCCTGGCCGCCTACATCGAGCGGGTGCGGGCGCTGGAGGCCGACAAGTCGGTGCTGCAGCAGCGGCTGGTCGACCTGGAGGCGGGTAGCGGCCGGGAGCTGGGCTGCCTGCGGCTCCGCTACGAGGCGGAGCTGGCCGACGCCCGCCGTGCGCTGGACGACATCGCTATCGAGAGGGCCACGCTGCAGGTGGAGCTGGGCAAGATCGGCGAGGAGCACCGGCAGCTGCACAGCAGGTCGGTGTCCGGCCCTTCTGCCTGGCCCTGCCTGGTGCGGGGCTCCCTAGGAGGCACCAACCGCTCTGGGGCGAGGAGAAGCAGGTGATGCTGCTTGCCAGGACCTGTGTGCTGGGGAGAGGACTCTGTGCTGTCAGAGCAGTGAGGTCTCAGTGATGGTGAGGCCCCAGATGTTGGGATGGTAAAGTGAGGTTAGAGTGATTTGGGCCTTGAGGAATCCTAACGTGTGCCCTGTAGGGGCACTGCTCTGAGTACCTCTGTGCCAGCGCTGCTGGGCCTCTTCAGAGCTCCCTTGTAATGGTCGTTGGGCTCCCCCAGAGCTTGGGAAGTTGGGAGGCCTTATGGGCACAGTACTGCCCGAATGCCCAGTTGACTGCATTTAGTACTGCACCTGTGATTCATAAACAACCAAGAAGCTGTTGTGCTGCAAGGCATCTAGAAAGTTATGGGGTAGGGGGAGTAAGTCTCAGCACAGGGTCAAGTCACAGTATAGAGTCAGTTCACCACTCTTTGGGGGTTATTCCCTCAGTCGTTGCCTGGGGGGGAATGGGGGAATACATAGAGCAGACAGTCCTGTGAGCAGGATAACCTTCCTGCTGCAGGCTGGTACTGCACAGAAACTGTCCTAGAATGACCTGCTTGTCACTTCAGACGATGTATTCATGAGCAGTATATCTTGTCTGGAATCAATTTGTTGTCTAGTTTCCTAAAGTGGAGAACAAGGGGATGGTCCAATGTAAGTGCACTTGAAGAAGGTAGACAGTGAAGAAGAGGGAACAAGAATTAAATTGCAGTAATAAACCTTCTCTGGGTATATACAACCATGTATAGTATGCAGTTATTTCAATGCCCTATTGTACTAGCAAATGAATTACAGACTTTCAGTAACTTGTGTGTCCACAGTTCCCTCTCTCTTTCCTCTAAGTCTTGCTATAAACTGTTATCATAGCACTGTTAGGCAACAACTTTTTTTAATATTTATAGTATGGAGCAAGTTCTGCCTTCTACTGGTTCAGCAGGACTTAAGTAGCTGTTCTACTTGGGAATGAAACATGCTTTTACTCTAAGCTTTGGTTTTCAGCTGCCTGGAAGTTATTGGGTTTGCTTCATTCATGCTAGGTTTTAGCTCATAAATTTGTTTCATAAATCTAACCAGCCACGTGATTAGATAGTGAGGAAAAGGCTAATGCCAGTTCTGAAATCTTTCTGCTGCTCTTTGTGTTTGTATAACTCAGTGGCTTTGTTTGTAAAAGCTTTAGGCTTGGCACGTATGTAATCCTCCAGACTAATTTACTTCTTTAGAGTAACTAGGTTTTAAAGTGGTTAACTTTACAACCCCTGGGAAATGATACATTGTACATGCTGCTTTCTGGAAGGACCAGACTTCAAGTCCTAGTATTGACTATTACTTAACTGGGCAGTCTAATTGCAACTATCTCAAATGATTTGGAATAAAATCCTTTGAGGATATCATGCCCTTTATATATATTCCTTAAATAACCTGGAACTCTTACGAGATGAAATGTCACTAGATAATTTCCCAACAGCATTAACTACTGACTCTTCTTTCTCACTAGTGAAGAGACTTAAACCTTCAGCAACATTTGAATGTCCTTGCACTCCACTTTTTTTTCCTTAAACAGTCTAATTGGAAGAAGGCCAAAGATGTTTTGAAAGGAGAAGTTGTGGATAAACATATCAGTTGGTTGAATTCAGAGCGTGAGGAAGGTCAAAGCAAGAACAGTAGCGCTACAGATAACAACAACCATAGTTCTGTTCTGTGTGAGTGAGTATAAATGTGTATTTTGCTACTGAACCTGACGTATGTAGTGTAGCAAGCAGAAACTGTAAGTGAATTTGTCAGGTCTTGACAAGCTGAAGTCTGTTGTAAATATTTCACCAAAAGAGCCCAGGTACTACTTAAGTTCTCCAGGTCAAGTATATGACACCTTGATTTGTTGGATATGCAATAGTCAATGCTTCACAGTTATCATTCTGCATCCCAGCCAAACTTGCCCACTCCAGAGTTCACTGGGGGGAGGGGTTATTCTTGCACATTATTGCAATAAGTATATAGAGATTATTAGAAGGTGTACTTTAACATTATCTGATAGTATGATTTTCATGTTAATATCACAGATACTACTTACAGCAAGTAGTAGTAGTAGTAGTCCCAGAAGAAAAGTTGTTAACTTCTCAGCTAGAAAAGAGAGAAAACTGTAAATACAAGGGGAAAACTGAAATATGATCTCTTCTTACTGCTACTACAATACTGTTTTTTTCATGGACTTTCAGCAAAGAATAAGTATCTTCTAGTGAAACATTTGGTTATGCATCATGGTCACAAGGTACAGAGGCTATCAACAAATGCCTTGAATAGCAGAGCTAGAAAAGGCCTTGGGCAAGAACTTGATCTAGGCCTGTACCTCATGGCCTATGGCAGAACCAGCTGTACCTGCATCACTTCTAGCAGATGTTTGTGTGACCCTTTTTAAATTCCAGATAATGAAGATTCCAGAGTTTCCCCAGGCGTTGTGCTTTAGTTTTGAACTACCATTAGTTTCCCCTCCAACATCTAACCCAAATATTTCTCCTGCAATTTAAGCCTACAACTTCCTGCCTTTTCCACAACAGACATGGAAAACAGATTCCCTTCCCCTGTGCAGAGGTCTTTACACACATAAAAGACTTCTGTCTCCTGTCACTTTTCTGTTCTCTAGACTAAACAATTCTTACTTTTTTCCAATCTTTCCTTGTAGCCCATGCTTTCTAGAGCCCATCCCTCCTGTGGAATGGCTTTGGACTCTCTCCAGCTGGTCTGTTCAGTTATCAACTGGGAAACTCATTGTATAAATTATCACAACTCTGCCACTTGGCAGAACAGATTTTGCTAAAATAAATGGAATGCTTTACTCTATATAATCTCAGATCTGTGTATTGAGCAGGAAGGAACTCCAACTTGGTGTAGGTCAGGTAACTGCAGGGATAGGAGAAGGCAGAGCAGTCTGGGAAATAATCACACCCATCTCAAAGACAGGAACTTGCTGTGGGACCAGCACCTGTCTGCTGTGGTGCCAAGTTTAAAGAATAAATCTATAGACATTCAGATGGTATCTGAACATGCTCTAAGTCAGTTTCACATCTGTGCAAGGAAAGAGGGGAGTTGGACTAGATGACCTTTAAAGATCCCCTCCAGCTGTAAGGGTTTGGTGATAATTGGTTGCTTGCAGAAGATGCAAGCTCCTTCTGAAGAAAATAGTGTTCTGCAAAAAGCAGAGCTGTTCTCATCTCATGACTCTGCAAAGGTATGAAGGAGAGAAGAGTTTGTGATCTATCCTGAGGGTAGAGGCCCTCTTTGCAAGGATGCTCTCTGTGCTCTGAGGATGGTCTGTGTGGAGACTTGCTGCTGTGTGGCGGGAGATGGCGGCTGGAGCAGGCCAAGCCCAGCCGAGGCTGTGAGGCTCAGCGCCCTGCCCAGGTGGTGGCCGCCTGGAGCCAGAGCTCCTCCAGTGCTGAGGAAGAACTTGGTGTGGGGAGGAGCCCTCAGCAGTTAGAGGTTCTTTCTACCTCCAGGTGCAGAGGAGTGCTTTGCCACCTTTGCCATGTGTGACTGGCACTGCCTGCCATCCTGCCTCGGGAGAGCAGGCCTCAAGTTGCATGCATGCCGCCTTCCCGCCTTCAGGTAGTGGGCCCTCACTGTGGAACATGGCTATCATGGCTGCTCACCCCTGGGTGGGGTGCCTGCAAGGGCTCTGAGACACAGCACAGGTGCACTTAAATGGCTGGCAGGCACCTCAGCTGCCTTTCCTGCTGGAAGGGCGTTGTTTCAGGAGTTCATTCAGTAGTGGCAGATAATTGGCATTCACTGGACTGCACTTTTTTAATGTGACCATCTGTTCCTGTGGAGACAGTGGCTGCACCATCCCTCCCTGCCCTCCTGATGGCAGTGCTGTGGAGAATAGCTGGATCCTGTGTAGGATTTGCACACAATCAGCTGGAAAACGGATCAGAAATCTTTCTGGTTAAACAAATGATACTTGTCTGAGACTGTCTGGTTTGTTTCTTAGAGCCTGCCCTGGGCTCTCACCACAAGTCTCAACCTTTTCTTTGATTCAGTTCAACCACATACCCCCCTTAAAGGTAAACACGCTGAAAGCAAATATTCTCCCTCACCAGCTGCAACTTATGAATGTAAAACTTTCACTTTCAGGAATTCAAAAAAAGAAGCTGACTTGAACTTGGCACAGGCTCGTATGAGAGACCTTGATGCTCAGCTGAATGCAAAGGAAGCTGACCTGGCAACAGCTTTGAGCGAGAACCGGACTTTGGAGAATGGCCTCCGTGAGTTAAAGGATCAAGTAGTCACTGTAAGGCTTGTTCCTGGAATTTCACCTTTGCTTTTGCTCCTGAAGCTTTTGCTTGTCTTATTCCAAGCTAGTTAGAGATTTAAAAGTAAAATCGGGCAAAGGCTATTATCTGTGACAGTTGCAGGTGGACAGAAAGATTTCTCCACTCTTGCTGAAAGCAAATGCTGCTAATAGTTGGTCCATTAAAACTTCCAGCTGTTGTAAGTACCTTTAATTCTATTCCATGACTGTAGTAGCTAATGAATTTACACCTACTGACAAATGGTGATGAAACATAAACTGCTATAGGCCCTGTAGTAAGGGGAGGATTTGATGGACCCTGCTTTATTATGCTTAAATCTCTGTAGAAAAAAATACAACTTCTGACTGTTTCTTTGAACTCTCGTGCTGTTTAAGTTGCTACTCTATTGGTATTTTCCAACACAGTATCTTCATGCTTTAATATGATCACTAATTAAGCTACTTCAGGATCTCACAATGAAAATAAAAGAATCTTTTGTCCAGTAGTTTGAGAAAATATTTATACTTGGAGTATTTTCATATTAAGAATCAATACAAATTATATGGGAAGTAAGGAAGAAGTTGGGAAAACTTAGTAACGTGAAAGGGAAGAATACTTGCAGATGGTACAACTTATTCATCAGAAGCACTTTTTTGCATTTGAAATAAAACTTAACTGGTGCAATGAAGAGCTGCATCTGCAGGAGATCTGGCCTACATAACAACTAATAGCATTTCATTGGAAACATGCTGGATCCCACAGATATAGGCCTTGAATGGTAGAATAGTCAATTTCACTTGAGCAATGTGTTTTGATTGCTGTAGGAATTAAATTGAATAACCTGTAATAAGTTGGCTGTCTTAGTTTAGAAGAGTAACCACTTAATTTTGACTACCTTTATGTCTTTCTCTTCTAGCTGGAGCTGTCACTGGAAGATGCCAAAAAGCATCTCCACAGTGAAATGTTGAGAAGGGTGGACCTGGAAAATAATTTGAAAACTTTGCAGGAAAAAATGACATTCCAGAAGTGTCTTCATGAAGATGTATGTTTTAGCTTATTAACAAGGGTTTTTTTAGGTGTCCATGACCCCTGGATGTCCTTAAAAGCAATGTTAAGTTGTGCCATATCCTTAGAAAGATAACTTAGCTGAGTCAACTTATGGCAGTCCATCAGTCAATAAAATCTACCTAAGTAGGAAGACTTCAAGACAGTATACAACCTCATGTTAACTGGCATAGTACCAATAGGTATCTGGAATATGAGAACTTTCTCAGGCTGCACTTCTGAAGGTAACTACAATCACAGTGTACTAATTCATGTAACTGAAAGTGCATAGACTACAGTTGAAGTTAAATGATTCCAGGTGCCTGCAAGAAGCCTAAAATTAGTGAAGTTAACACTTTTTAATGTGTATGGGAACGGTTGAGTCATCATGGCCTGAACCATTGATTGAGCATCTGGGGAAAAAGACCTGGTCAGCCCTGATAGTGCAAGTTAAGGCAGTTCAGCTATGTGACTGGAAGGGATGGAGCTTGGCTGCACCTTTCTTAGATCTCATTTAAGGGCTGACTGCCACTGGGGAAGGATCTCTTTCTGGAGATCCCTCCTTGGTGAAGCTTTCTCCTGCAAACCTAGTTGGTGAGCAATTTTCTTTCCTTGTTTCATAGCACCTTTCTATCGTGCTGGTCCTTCCATCATCACACCTCTGTCATGCCTTTCCAGTTGTACTGATCTGCCTGATTGCTACAATAAGCAACTCATGTTCCCATCTTCCTTAAAGTTTACCAAACACCACTGATAAGTGTTGCATTAGGAGTCAGTATGTAATATGGAACTTAGAAGTGAATGCAAACCAAATTCCTTCTGGAAGGAATTTGTGTGTGATTTCAGTGATAAAACTCTAATTTCTCTAGTCCAGTTGCTGTTAGTTTTTTTTAATAAAACAAAGATAGGTAACAATTCTTAAAGAAACTGAAGTGCATGTGCATCTAAAGAAAAGCAGAGAAGTTAATATAGATCAAATAACTAATTTTCAAATTTGATGCAACGTACTTTGCTTAGTAGTTTAAGCAGTATCAGCAGTGAAGAAGCAGAAAAATCCAGCGCAGCCACTGAGGTGTGAGTACCTGATGTAATGGAAGGACATGTAAGCTGCAAATTGAGGAACTGCCACACTCATTGGCAAATCTGCTATGGTACTGAATTACTTGCTAAGCTGGTACAGTATGTCCACAGTCTTAAATCAAACTGTTTTGGCTTGCTTATTCTCAGAAACTTTCTCTCCTAGGAGCTCAAGGAGATAAAAAGAGTCCATGAGAGCAGAATAGCAGAAATGGAGTCTGGTCGTCGGAGAGAATTTGAGACTAAGCTCTCAGATGCTCTGCAGGGGCTCAGAAAACAGCATGAAGAACAAATTCAAGGATACAAAGAGGAACTGGAGAGAACATTCAGTGCAAAAGTGAGTCTGTGAAAGGTGCCAATATAACAGTTCTCTGCACCTTTATATGATTTATGGCACGCTAGAGTAAGTGACTGATGGAGCCCTTGCATTCACTGCAGAGCCTCTAGGCATAAGTACGAAGGGTAATTAATGGCAGTTATGGGATTTCAAAACAGTGTCAAGTTTGACAACGGAACTTACTGTTACCAACACTTAGCTCCAAACAAAATTGGTTCGAGTATAAATATTGTTCTTTGGCAAGTAACTAGGCATGGCTAATGTAATAAAACTGATGATAATTCAGTCTACTAACAAATAAGTGTCTGACTAATTCAGGACCAAGGTATTCTATTTTTACATGAAGAATATTCTGTTGTGTTGAATAAGATTTCAGTAACAATAATGCTAGTGAAATACATGAAACAGTGTTGTTACAGTTCTATAAGCCTATTTCTGAAGTACAAATGTCCCTTTTAAACTGTAACACTGTATAAGATAGGGAGGATGGCTACGAAAGTAGCTTGACAGCTTGTCTTCCAGAAATGATCTGTGATCTTTTTTCCTAGCATAAGCCTTGTATTCAGGTAGAAGTAATACTACCTATTTATAGTGTTGTAGGAAAGGTCCCAGGGTCTCCTGGGTTGAGTGCAGCATAGTGTTGATGTGCTAATAGTGCAGAACAGCATGATCTACTACTCTTAAGTGATGTATTTTTCACTTAATGGTTCTTCTGGGTTTCTCCATACTACAAATTTCTTTGTATAACAGCCTACTGAATTTGTTTGGATGCTTCTGTCCAACTCTTCACTGGTGATCTGGAGTGTCTCTTATAGTAACATGACTATACTTTATCTCAGTGCATGGTTTTCCATTCCTGGAAAATATCATGATTGACTTGTTCTAGAAATAGCTTAGTGCTGCTTAGAGTGAAGCAGGAACTGTTTAGTTACACAACTTTTGGGGAAGAACAAAAGCTTTTTAAGTGTACTTAGTATCCTCTAGCCTTATGCTTTGACAAGCAATTTCCAAACACTCTTCGTTGTTCTTCTGGAGAATCCATTGACTTCATATCTATAGTAAGTCTCTTTTGGTTTTGTAACTGGAACATCCTAATCCAACACCTCTCACTACCTGAGTAGTGTTCTTTCTTTTTTTCTGATGTGAATATTGAACTCATAAACCTCCTTGAAAAGCAATAAATAACTTCTTTATTTGGATCTTATTGGCATCTGCATACTTAAGTAATACATAGCTGTTTCCACATGTAACAGCTGGAAATCACTTTTCTTTCCCCCCTTTATTTAAAATAGATTGTCACAAGCAACTTGTTACTAACAGTGACTCTACCCATAGGTGGAGAATGCCCAGCTTTCTGCTGCAAGAAATAGTGACTTTGCCAATGCTGCTCGAGAGGAGTTAATGGAAACAAAGCTTAGAGTTGGTAATCTGACATCTGAAATTAATCACTATCAAAGCCAGGTACTATCTTTTTGTATATTCTTAGTATTAAATACCCAATTCAAAGTATTTCCTCTCTAATACTCAGTGTAATTGATTTATTCTTTTATTTTTTTCTCTCAATTTTAGAATGCTGCTTTGGAAAACAAAGTAAAGGAGCTACAGGAGATGCTGGATAAAGATCGTGATCTACATCGAAGGCGTATGGCTGAAAAAGAGAAAGAAATGGCACAAACCCAGAAAAAGGTTCAAGAACAGTTGGAAGAATATGAGCATCTCTTAGATGTGAAACTGGCACTAGATCTGGAAATAAATGCCTACAGAAAGATGCTGGAAGGAGAGGAACAGAGGTAGGTTATGACAAGATCTTCATGTGAGGACTTCCCCCATCCATGGTCTCTATCTCTTCAAATATGTGGTAGATGCAAGAAACAAATACTGTTTGCAATTAGGATCACCATTTAGTTTAAGTATAATCTTCTGTAGAGAAATAGTATTTATATCCCACATCCATCACATTATGTATGAAGATAAAATAACTTGGTGAACAAAACTGAAGGTTCAAATCCATTAGACATCCCTCCCTAGAAATGATTGCTTTCAAAGTTTTGTACTAAAACCTAGAGCTGTATCAAAGACACACTGAAATCTAAAACAGCCATCTTTTTCCTCCTTATCCATTGGTATTAAGTTCTGGTGTCACTTTGAGATGGAGTAATTACACAAAAACATAAGGGCACATAGCATATAAGGGTATAGTCATTCTGTGTGGGCTTTATTCTATACCTAGCTAGCTCAGAAATCCGTTTAACAATCAGAACTTATGTATTTGGGGCTGTCTGCATGAATGAAAGGAGATGATAACTGTACTAGCTCTTATTTATTCAGATGCTCCTTAGTGAACAACATGAACTGAGTTAATGCTAAGGGTCAAGAATTTAAATAACTTCTATTAAAGAGTACATGTGTGTAAGTAAAGAATTGAAATAAATACTGATAGGAAATTTCCAATTGCAGTATAAGCTTGCTCTGAACTTTAGGTCTGGGGTTGTGTTCCAAACCTAACAAGCTACTTACTGAGCTATTCTTGCCAGACAAAATGAAGTCTTATGTTCAAGGCTTCATGGAAAGCTTCAAGGTAAGA
Organism: Gallus gallus; assembly: GCF_016699485.2. NCBI lineage: Eukaryota > Metazoa > Chordata > Aves > Galliformes > Phasianidae > Gallus > Gallus gallus. Next base: position 11,483,458 of record NC_052541.1, on the reverse strand, counting down.
AGCTGTTAGGCTTGGCTATCCTGATAGCAGTGAGAAGAAAAAAGCATTGTAGACATTCAAGTGAATGTTATTTCACTCCTTCCCAGGTTGAATATATCACCTAGTGCATCTTCACATAGCATTGCAACTCAAGCAACAAGTGAAGGGCGACGGTTTCTGCACGGGAGAAAAAGGAAAATGAAAGCCAAAAAGAGAGAGCATAGTGCTGGATTTAAGACTGTTCAGCATGCTTCATCTTCTGGAAAAGTGTCTATTGAAGAAATTGATGCAGATGGGAATTTTGTCAGGCTTAAAAACAACTCTGATGAGGTACTTGTTCAATTTTGTTCTGCCTTCACTGCAATGTATGACTGCTTGTGTACTGATTTGTGGCTTAGAGATCACAACAGGGAAGGACGAAGAGATGAGGAGGATGTACTGCTAAATTAAACAAAAAGGAGAGCTTTCTAAATGTTTCTTGAACTAACTTGGCTACTGCCAATAGATGAGGACCAACTGATATTCACACTGCAGGTGTCTTGCTCTCAGGCTTTTGGAGGAGGTGCACTGGCATCTATGATGCAGAAGCCTACCATCTTCAGTTATTTCTCATTAGAATCAGGGTAGTAGTATTGGAAGCACTTCATATCCTTGAGAAACTAAATAAGGATTAGTAAACTGGATGACAGCTTATGAATTAGAAATATAACTAAAAGGTTGACTAGGACTGACAGTATCTAATCAGTGTAGAGGGCTTTACTAATGAATTGGATAACTCAACTAGTTTAATTTGCAAATCCAGAATTGTTAGGATTATCAGAGCTTCAAAACTTGCAGCTGGTAGCCTAGGTGCTTTAGCCTGAGAAGCCTTAAACCTTCAAAAACCACTATATACATTACAGCTTACGTTAATATGTATATGTATATACATGCAGTCTGACTTAAGCTGGTCATGCACATCTGTGTTATCATACTCTCTCTAGAAAGAATAACATGAACCTACTCTTCCTGGTTAGAATGTTATCCCTATTTAACAGATGTACCTGAATTTCTGGGACTAATATTAACCCTGAGACAGTACTAGGAGACTCTTCTGGAAGTTTAAGGTAGAATTATAATTGAATATGGTCTTCCACTTTACAGGAGAGGGACTAAATGACCCTTAAGACTGGTAAGAATCTTGCACTTGTATGAGTGCTATAGTGTTCATTTGTAATGCTGAGAAATTTCTTACCCTGCAGGATCAGCCACTACATGGATGGGTGCTGAGAAGACATCTTGAGAGCGTGTCAGATGTAGCATACAAATTCCCCTCACAGTTCACTCTTCAGGCAGGCCAAGTAGTTACGGTAGGTAGTTCTGTAACACTTAGTATTCTTGAATCTTTTTGAACAGACACACTAGCCTGCCAGGAATGAGAGTTGCTGAGTTTGTTACTGAGTGTCTTTGGCGTTAGAGTACTTGGAATTGTATGTGTTAGGATGAGCTCTCATGTAACTACAGATAAGAAGAATCAACACTGGCTCACTTCAAATTTTTTGCAGATCTGGGGTGCAGCTGCTGGTGTAAGCCCAGGTCCTAGTGACCTGGTCTGGAAGTCTCAGAAATCTTGGGGATCTGGGTTTAACATTGGTGTTACACTCATCACAGATGAAGGTGAGGTAAGTGAGTTGCAGCTTCTGTCCTTTTACTAAAATTGCTTGATGTGCTTGATGCTTGAGCTTTCTTGATGGTGACTTAATTGTATTGTAGGAACTGGCAGAGAGAAAATTAATGCATGTACCCAGAGGAGAAGAAAGTGGTGAGCAAGATGATGAGTATGAAGAACTAATGGGAAGTGAAGCAGAGCTTCCATCTCAGGTGAGATGCCTGAAACTTAAATACAAGCAATTGAATAATTCTGATAGCCCATTTCTTTACACTCTGTGAATATACTTCCCCAAACATGATCCAAATCCAACTCTTACCATTTTTCTTGATGTCAGACCAAAAGAAGAAGAAAAAAGAAATGTTGTTTGGTTTCATGATAGTGATTCCTGTGAGCATCCTTAAGCAGGTGAGATCAGTGAGAGCTGTGCTTGCCCACTCAGCTTGCTTCACTAATAATGCTTTAGTCTCTTGTCCCATGTAGGCTGTAGCTTGCATGGCTTTGCATCAGAAATGAAACTGATGCTTTTCTTTTGGCTGAATATCATCAAATAATTAGAGGCCAAACAATTAACACTATTGCTGAAGAATACCAGCTTCTTATGTATTTATCTGAAAGTCTATCTCACTGTGAATATACTTGCAAGCTGTTATTCCAGAAACAGAATGTAAACAAATATTTTTGTTATGTGGGAATGAAGTGACTTACCTGATACTTAAAACAATGTACTGGACTTGTTCTAAAGTACCTGACTCGAATTCACACTAAGAAAATCTAATGTTTCCTTTCAAAAGTGTGAAATCTAAGGCCCTACAGGGGGATCTGGATAGACTGGGGTTGGCAGGCAACTGTATGAGCTCAATCACTTTGTCCAAGTCATCAATAAAGATATTAAACATAACAGGCCCCAGTGTCAACCCCTGGGGGACACCACTCATGGCGACTGCCAGTTGGATTTCATTCCATTCACTACCACTCTCTGGGCTGGCCCTCTAGCCAGTTCTTTACCCAGTAAAGAATGTACCTGCCCAAGCCGTGAGCTGCCAGCTTCTCCAGTTACCATCCCTGGAGGTTTTCAAGGAAAGGGGAGATGTTGCACTAAGAGACATAGTTTAGTGGGCATGGTACGATGAGTTGACAGTTGAACAAGATGGTCTTAGTTATCTTTTCCAACCTTAATGATTCTGTGATTCTAAAATACTGAAATCAAAGTTCATGGCTGTAATGCTATAATGAGATGGAAAGTACTGTGATAATAGTGGGGTGGCAAAGTCTTTGACTACAGCAAATGAGAATGAGCCCAAACGTAGCAGCTGTAGAAATGAAGGAAAAGAGCTGCTTACCCTTGGAAGACCTCAGGTAGACAGGGATCTCCAGTGAGAGATGCCCTCATTTCCATTGCCAAGCCTTAAATGAGGTCTGGGAAGGGGTGGATCCTGAACGCCCCCCCCCCCCCCCCTTTCTCCCCTGGTTTGGCCCTGCCTTCCCAGAAGGTGCTCAATCACTGTTTCAGCTGTGACCTAGCATTTCTGCTACAATGGTATATTGACTGGCTAAGTTTCTTTTAAACTTGATCATAAGTTTAAGGCACTTCAGCATCAGCTTGGTTTCAAAAATTACTGTCTTATTTTGGTGTGTGAAATAAGCATTTTAGCTGTACTTTTAAATACTCCCTTCAATATTTCCCAAGCAGAAACAAAGTACAGATACAGATCATGCTAATAAAATTAACACACATCACTTGAATGAGCATATTTTGGTATACCTGTTACCTTTTGGGTGCAACTTTGATGCTGTGATGCCCTCTGAAAGACTCTGTGGCTTCTGTCTGATCGTATGAGCCTGACGTAGTTCATTCTGAGGTCTTCAAGTGCACTTTAGTATATTACTAGCTTGTCTTCTTTAATTGCTTAAATATTCTGCAGAGTTATTGCTGAAGGGCTTTAAATTGGTTACAGCTGAAAAATTCTCAAGTGCATTTTATTTTTTTTGATTGAAATAGCATTTTTTCCTTCCCTTAGTGCAGACTAAGGCCCTATGTACAAGGGGATACCTGATAGTGTTATTCTTCCCCTCCTGCTGACAAAGCCTTTTGAGTTACCACACTTATGCTTAAAAATATCTTCTGTAACACTACAAGGAAGACAGGTACCTGCTGCAGCAGGTCTTCGACACCAATATTTCCTATATATCTTCTCCTGTTCCTGTTCAAGTTATTTATACCTGCCCAAAAACACAGCTTAGAAATACTCTGGGGTACCATCTTTTTCAAGGAAACATATCTCAGAATAGGCAGTTGTCTGCTGCTTAGTTCTTTCCTTGTCCTTCTTTTGAAACAGAATCTTACTGAATATCTATTATTATAACGTCTGATTTAGGGTGTTCATTGAAGTCTTACACTGTTGGTGTATTTTCAGTCTCACGCTGTAAAGGATAAGACCTTGTTTAATAGGCTATTGAACACTGTTCCATAATGCTGTGCATTGAAAGCCTGAATGGCATACACTGAAATGGCTGAAGCTGTACCAGTGGAAACATTAGGTTTTAAAGAGACTCAATGCTACAAGCTTTTTAATGTTTGAAACAGGTCCTCTCCTCAGTATTTTAAAGGCTGTTTATCTTGACTGATAATATGGCTTGTTCTGCCATTAGTGATGGAAAGCAAAAGCAACTTCTTTTCTTTACCTTCATGATAAAAAAAAAAATCTTACTGTTTTATCAGCAACTTCATAATAGTGTTATGTACCACTCATAGTAAGAAGCCATTCTAATACTCCTACTGTAATATTAATGTCCTTCCCATCTGCTGAATTACTATTAAACTTCAAACTTCTGCCACTAGTACATCTATGTTTCTGCAATGTAGATAATACTGAGATAAGTTTTGTTGTTTTTTAACTATGTTATTGTTAACTTCCTGTAGACAGCAAAATGATGTAGAGAATCCAAGGCAGTGCTTTAAGGCAAGGTTTCCATGTTTGTTTCTGCTCCTCTTCCAACATGAGTAGCATGAATTTGCATGTCAGTTCAATTCTGATGCTTCCAGAATTCTGGAGTATGGATAGCTTGATAGCTTTTCTTCAATTATCATTAAATAGAAAGTTTGTATGCATGCTTCTTAGAATTAATGTCTTGATATTTTGTTTCTGCAGCAAAATGAAGATCCCAGCTGTTCTATCATGTAATATGGACATGGAGACGATCACCTGAAAGCACTCCTAAACCTCAAGTGACATTTTGGACTCAAGTCTGTGGTGGTACCTTCTACAATATCTGAAAGTAACTTGGAATTTAAATCTCCCATCTACCATATTTGTGAGAAACACTGTCCATGACATAACGCCTCCTGCCTTCTGATACTGTACCCTGTGCTGGATTCACTGATACAAAGATCAGTAGAATACAAGCTCTGTAGGAAGTTCTTTCACTCTGTCCCAAGGATTTGATTTCCGTGACCTGCTGAAACAGGAGTGTGCACAGTTAACAAAGCTGTTAGATGTGTGTCCTAGAAGGATGATAAATAATTGAGGCTGAGCATAGGCTGTCTCAGCTTTCTCAATATTATGGTACAGTGTTTCTCCAAAGGTAATTTCTGTTTCAAGTCACAGTGGGTAACATGTGCCAGATCATGTCACAGCTTGGATGTTCAGCAATTCTGAACTTGGATGAAGTTCATTATCCTGAAGAGTGCTGACTATCTGAAATGGTTTCTGCTCATATCCTGATGCTGAAATGTCTAGATCACTTGCTGAAGAACTTCCTAGAGTAACAAAATTTTTCAAGTAAAATCAAGCTGTGATGTATTCCTCTTGTTTCTTAAATATACTGTTTCTTTAGTACATAGAAATTACCAACTGCAGTATTTGATATTTCTAGATGCAGCATAGCTTTTAGTTTTGATTTGCTGGAACCACAACATGGACAGATATATCCTGCAAATGTGAAACATTCCAACAGAAGGTACTGTAACTAACAATATTAGCACTTTGGTCCCAAAAAGCCAGCCTTTTAAGTGGCTAGGTATAAAACACTGATAAAAATCAAAATGACAAAGGTGCATTAAAAATACTAGCTCTTAGAGTCCCTATGTACTGAAGGTCTGACACAAGGGCAGTCTGCAGTCCTGCTTTGTATGTCTAGCTGGGAAGTGGGTGTGGAGTACTATCTGTTGGCCAGTATTTAATAGCTTTATAGCTATCTGAAGGCTGACTCCTAGCCCTTAGATACCATGTAGTCAGCCTTCATAATCCCTTCTTTCAGCCTCTGTTTACCAAAATGCTTACCTGATGGTTTTATATGGCAAAGTAAGAACCTCAGTGAGCCTTGCAGGTCCTCTTCTCTTTAAGAGTAGAAGCAGCTGATGTTGCAGATCACTCAGTGCTGGTTTTTTTGTCTGCATCTGTTACCTTACCAAAATATTAAGTTCTGAGTTTTGAGATCTGTTCTATATTTGGATGCAGTTATTAACATGAGGATTTTCTTACACTGGCTTAATGTTCTTAAATTAAGCTGTTTAAGTCTTTAAAAAGATGAAAACTAATGCTGATTTAATACATTTTTATCAGTTTTGAACTCCTGTTATACCTTGTGCCCCACAGGGAAATAAATGTTGCTATATCTTTCTATATTTATCTTTATGTTGAACTTTTTATTGCTGAAGAGATTTTTCATGAGCAAATATTAAAATCTAAGATATTTATAGCTAAGTTAAATAAAAGGTGGTTTATTGATGTTTCTCTTTTGAGTGGCTCAAATGACTGGGAGCAATACAAAGTCCCTGTATATCTTTAAGAAACCTTCACCCCTATACTATATTGTGCTGTTTACATCCATCACTTAGTTCCTCAAATAAAGCTAAATTGTAATGAATTTCATTTAAGAGTAGTACTCAGTACTTTACCTGACACTTCTAGCATAAGGTAAAGATGGTATGAAGCAACAACCATTGTATTGGTATGAAATAACTGGAGTGGTATACAGTAACCCTAATGCTCAATAGTATGCAACTGCAAAGTACCCAACCAAGAGCCACAGACTGCATACTGCACAGTATGTCATATGTAGCTCTTCTTCATCATACATAGCTATGCTTCATGATTCCTCTGTATTTACATTTCTTATTTTACTCCAATGAAAAGACTATTCTACTTCAGGCACCTTCCAAATAATGTCAGTATTAGCTTTAGAAAATCAAACCATTTTGTTAACTATTCTTTCTTCTCCCTGGCTCCTGCTTATTTACCAAAGCAAAATGAAGGTGCTGAACTGTGGTTCCCAACAGCTTTACTTCTTGGCTGCTGCTCACTTAAGTCTTTTGTTTTCAGGTGTGTGTACTTAAGCAATAGTCCTTTTACTGCTCCAACCCCACAGCACACCTATAACAACTGTTCACTGAGTTGTTCGGTATTTAGGTGATAAGTTGTGAATCTTAACTTTTAAAACTTTAAGTATTTCCAAACACTTTGTATTCAGAACATCACAGCTACTTTTGTTTAACAACTAGGTTGGGCCAAGTTACTTTCTGTATTGCTGCTCTAATAACCACTAGCTACTCACCTAAGAAGTTGGAAAACACCTAATAAATCTCCTCCTTTCTGGAGTTACTGTACCCTAATTAGTTAGCCAGCTGTAGCCAAAGCTTTAAAGAATAGTCCTTTACTTCTCTTGTCACCACTGTATCAGCTAAGGCCAGAGATAGGAGAAACTGGATAGCCAGGGTTTGAATAGCTGCTTACAAGCTATTTATGTTTCTTATATGGAAGGGTTACTGCACCTGTGGTACACATGAAATTCTTTCCTCTCTAAAGAGCACTGCTTCTACAGGACTACAGAACCAAGTAGAGCTTGAAACACTGAAGCTGGATTCAAGCCCTTTTGTCCATAAAGAGTTCACTTTCCTTCTCGTCATTCCCCTATCTTGTCCATAAAGTAATTGGCAAAAGATCATGTTTGTCTCAGGATGCTGAATTTTTCAGTCATTACTACATCCACATTTCCTGAGCAAAGCAGGAAAAGGCTAACAGAGAAATAATTAACTCTATATTCACTTTGACAGTACTTCAGCCTGAGGCTGTCTGTCCTTCATTTTGAGGCCTTTTTTCATGTTTAAGTTACAGCATTTGCCTTTTTACCTCTACCTACTCTTGTCTTCATCATTCTCCATTCTTTAAATAATGGATAGACAATGGCAAAGTGTTACTAACTTTTCATCTGTTTGCAACCATGACCAGTGATACTCACCCCTTTATCTCAGTGGAGGTCTATGCAAACTGTGGAGCTAGGATCAGTTCGCACTTGGTTCAAAGGACTCTTATTCTCCTGCTACAAGAAAATGTTAATAGATATTATGAATGTTACACAGTCAGTGACAGGAGAGCAAGATTATTACAGTTCCAGTTGCTGAGGTATCATAAAACTAATAGCTTGGGTTTTTTAAAGTGTTTTTTTTTTTTTTCCCCCGGTGAAAGCTGACATCCAGCAAGAGCGATCCTCCAGCACAAAAATAAATTCCAGAATTACAGGAATAGAAGTGGCAACCACTCTTATCCCACCGACATATTTATTAAGTTTGGTCAGCAAATTATAGGAATCTTCAGTTCTGAGAACTTGTACTTAGTACAACAACATCGTAATATTGACAACAATCACTTTGCCTTTTGTCAACATACAATGTGAAACATGGATTAACTTGTTCACAATAAATTACAGTGTGATAGATGAAAAGAGCCCAATGATATCAGTAACTTAGGAACTCATTACAGTTAGCTTCACTTACAGTATTTTTAAAAATTGTTTTCAATAGTAAAATCATTGCAACCAAAGACTTAAAAAAAAAAAAAAAAGGAAAAAACAAAACCATGTACAATAACAGCAAATAAATGCATTTTGGGAGCAACAGTGAGCTACCAGTAAACACTTCATACAGTGATCTTCAAGGCACAAAGCAAAAAAACTGAGTATGGGTTTTTTTGCAGGTTGATGGTGTCAGGGAAGGTAAATTTTTTTGGAATATAAAATAAATACATTTTAAAAAGACGCATACAAAAGTCAGTAAGTCAGTCAAATAGCAAGGCTTTCACAGAATGCCACACTGACAGAACATTTGTGAATCCATTTCAGTCATGAAATCATGTTCACAGCTTGAATGACACAATCACTGAGGCAAGGGTACCATCACTTCAACATAATTAATGGGGAAGAAGCCAGACTCTCCATTTAACATCCCTTCATACCAATTCTCATCAATCTGATTGGTCAGTGTTATGATGTCCCCTTCCTTAAACCCAAGCTCGCCTTCATTTTCTGGTTCAAAGTCGTAGAGAGCTTGGCAGCAAGGCTGATCCACGTGCATTGAAGAACCTGCCCCCATGACAGAAAAAAAAAAGTATTAAAAAATCTTCATAGAATTTCATTATCCACTAAACATGAAATTAATGGGCTAGAAATGCAACTGTCATGATTTCTGCACACGTGTATTTGCGGAGCAAGGCTTCCAGCTGCTCCTGGAATGCTTCCAACCGCACTTTGTTCGAGCAGTGAGGGACATTTCTGGGTAACTGCTCCCCAAGTTTACGTGTTCAGATCTTCTGCTATCCATGTCCTTCACCTGAACTAAAGCAATGGTTATGCTAGTAATGGTGGTGCCTGTCTAAGTCCTATAGATGAAAACAAACAGCAACTTTACCAATATACAACCTGGCTGTTCTGTGACTTACACTGCTTGCTCACATCCTAATACAGCAATCTTCAGGCAACTTTACTCTTAAAATAATAACACTGCTGTATGCAAACACAGTAGTAAGTACATACATTTACAGAAAAAAAATACAAATTAAGGTTGAAAACAATCACCATTTTAAAGAAGTTAACTTCATAAATGCAGTCAACTAGTCACTGTCATGAAGAGGTGGTTAATTGGTTTGGGTCAATGGTATAGACATGTATGTAGTACATTCCCTCATCACACTTACAATAGCGTATTCTAATAAAAGGTAATCCAATGATCAGATTGTAAAGCTCAGCTCAGCAGACCAGGACTAGTGAGAGGTTCAACCACTGTTCAGCCATAATAGATTTTCAACAATATAAGCAGAATATCCAAGCAAGGGTCTGCTAGTTCGAAATATAGTTCTGAATGAAGAATAGGAGAAAAGACCTCGTGCTGCTGCCACGTAATCTGCAGTAAGACACACTACAGCATGACAAACAACTCTTTTAACACTATTACTAGGATTACAGCGGTTAAACCTTTTAAGTTGTTGTGGCCGTCTCACTTGTAACATTGCTACAACTCTCGAATATCCTAGTGGTAGCTCTCTCTCTCAACTATCACACATGGTAATCATTTGGTGAGCCCAAAGACTGATTTTTGTCCACAATGACACAGCAATGCAGATAAAATAGCTAAGGTGTTAAAAATGCTCATCATTGTTTTTAATCTGCTAATCACAGAAATGCAAAGGAAACTACTGAAAAGTAACTGCTGGCATTTTCTAAGACCAGGGGTCAGAAGATGTCTAAGAAACCAAGTGACACATTCTGCTGATCAGTAAATGAGGAATATAATTCCCATTTCCCAGTTTTAACACGGAATGTATTTTGTTTGGGGGATATGTTCTATCTTTATTATAAAGGCCCTATTCTGCTGTTGTAACAACGCAAGAGAGCCTTCAATACAAAGACCCCCTTCAAGTGAGCCTCTCTGGGATACTGCTGTAACAAAGCTGCACTGCTTCTCTGCCTGTGGAAAGCATGGAGTAACAACAAAGTTTTACAAGAACAAATTGAATTATGGCTTGTCCAATACAATGGCACAGGCCAAAGCTTGTTTTGGGACATATTTTTGCTGAAATAGTCCATTCACAGATAAGAAGATGAGCCATGGTTTTACAACAAAAATGGACTGACTGCGTTCAAAAATAGCTGAGCTATTTCCAGAGTCTGCCAAGGTAGAGCTGATACCGACTCACCAGAACTGTCAGCAGCAGAAGGCAGAGCTTGGAATAACTGACAAAGTTCCCAGCCTCCACCAGCTGCTCCGATGGGGCTAATTTATTATTGCAAGTCAGTTCATTTCTGACAGCAAGGTACCTGATAGGAGATGGAGCGCATTTGGTTCAATTTAAGCTCCAAAGGACTGACAAGAAGTGTCTGGCAGCCTGGAAAGATTTTAAAATAATGGTCACAGCCAATACAACCGGTTTCACTCCAGGCTGTTGGATCAGTTAGAGTCCTCATTAGAATCAGGCAGCTGCTGCTACTGTATAATCCAATGAGACAAAGCTTCCCTGACAAAAGTAGCGGGGGCAGCGCTGCTTGATGATCTGCAACACACTCTGCTTAACATCACAGAACTGGTGACACGAATCCAGCCTTTTCCCATCTATTAAATACTTGCTCTTCTTCTGTTGCAGAGATCTAAGCTAAAGAAATCACATCCTTTTTTTGTTGTTGTTGTTGTTGTTGTTGGTTTGTTTTCCCCCCATGCAGGCAGGTTTTATGTTAATTTGCAGCACCAGGCCCGTCTCCTTAATTCCACCATTGTGGAGCTAAATTGTCACATTTCATTGTCACATTTCCAATGATGACCAGTCGCAGTGCACAGGTCACTTAAACCTGGACAGTACAAACGGAAAAAGCAGCACCAGCAGGCTGAGCAAGTAGCTGTCTGTGATTTCTGAAGCATCGCAGGATAAAGCCAGAACAGTGAGTGTTGGTTGTTCTGTTCTTGTCTTTTCAAAAGGAGTTACTGCCCATACCTGCACATACTCCCCTTCTATACCTAGATGTATATAGATGGTTGCAATTATACTTTAATAATCACAGGCTGGAAGCTTACGAAGATGATTAGTCCCAGCCTCCCTCACAGCTGAAGTGTGTAAACATTTAGATGCCTGTGTTAAAATCCAGCACATGGCAACCAGACCCAATTAGTTTATACCACAGTGAAACCTGACAAACAGAAAGAATGAAAAGCATGATGTAACGCAGCATTTAAGAGTTCTAGAGCAGATGATGCTCACAGCCTCGGCTGATTAATGAGGGTAACAATGAATTAGAACAAAAATACAGATTTGTTGTCTGTGCTTAATCAAAGTAGCTAAACAATTTACAACATTAAAAAGATGTTTCTGCACACATTTGCAGGGCTGGAGTCACAAGTCATTGGCAGTAAATAATCCCCATGTGTTAGGTAGGAACTGTATAAAGGAAAACACCATTTCTGCTCCAAGAAACTAATACTTAACCTAGAAAGCTATGGTGGAACACAGGAAAAGTCATTTCAACAATCAGAACTGGATCATGGCAGTTATGCTGAATGTGTCACACCTTACTTTTAAACGCCCAGTTGACATTTGTGAGCTCACTGAATGCTAAGATACTGCTATCTTCAATGACAGCATCAGGGAAATTAAAGGTCTACATCTCAATAGAGCCAATGTGTAAACACAGGGGAAGTTGGATGTGTTGGATGAAGATTTCTAAGCAAAAGAAGAGGATGATTACGATGCTATCCCTGTATCACATGGAGACCTTACAACACTGTGCAGTGTTTTCCTTCAAGCCACCTGGTTCACATTTCTAGATCACAGACCACAAATCAAATCAAAACTGTTTCACAATTTGAAGCATCAAAAGAAAGCAGCAAGAAAGAGAATGTACCCTTTACAAGCAGGGTAAATTCACCGCGCTGTAACTTCACAAATTCATATGGATAGCAGAAAGAAAGAAGATGGACAATGATTTCAGGAGGTAAACAGAGTCCACAGCTTTAGAATCTAATGGAGGAAAAAAAACTACAGATGTTCTAAGAACTGAGTCTTTCTAATACTAAGTGAAATTAATCTAAGTCTTACTGATACCATTAACAACACTAATTGCAGCAACTGGAACTAAATTTTTCCTATACCTCCTCTTTCTCTCTTTTATGACTATGTTTTCTGTTCTGAGAGTACTGACTGAGCCAAGCAGTAAGTGAAAACCCATCATTAGAAGCAAGCAGCTGCTGATGTAGTGAATGAATGGAGTTGACGAATACAATTGGCTCACTCCTTTCCCACCTTCGTGATCAGTGGCCATTCATTTTTCAGTTCTTTCACTAAATTTTAGCCCATTAAAACAGGTTTTTTTTTTCCTATAAGTAAGCAAGCTGGCAGCATCCTTGAGAAGTCATCTAACGTGTCCTTATCCCAAAGGCTGGGCTGCTTACCTTTAAAGTACATCCTGGATCACACTGTTTGTGATGACAATAAAATAAATCCAGATGTACTGTGAAAATAACTAGAAAATTAAGGATTTCTACATTGCTACACACATTCCTAGTACTTTGAATGAAATGTGTTTTTCCATCATGCCTCAGGAACCCTCATGCAAAGAGGGGGTTATCTCCCTCAATCCCACATTTAACAGCAGTATAGAACTGCTGCATTGGCATTTGAGCAGCATGGGGATCTTCACTAACACACCCTCAGTTAGCTTGAAGCACAAAAGAAACAAGATGAGGGACAGGATCCTGCTGAGTGGATTTATGTTGCCAAAGTGCTGCAAATCCCTTTCAGCGTGGATTGTGTAATAGCCTCATCTTGTACCAGAGTACAAGAAAATTTGAGAGATTCTAGAAAGAACGTGAAGTTACAGCTCTAAGCTTTTTTCTTCCACCTTTAGTTTCCATGTTTCTCTCTCAGTGACCTTCAAAAAGGAGAAAGACTGTAGAAGAGAGGAAACGGGAGTTACAAACAAGAAAAAAAAAGAAAAGAAACCTCAGAAAAAGATCCAAGATCTCATGCCAACTATAGAAGGCAACCTTGGGCTCACTGACTCCTCTCTATTTTCCTTACAAATAGCAATAGAACAAAATGTCTTTTTCATGCTCCTTTCTTTGCATATTATTGTCTTTTGTGTTCTGTTATTGCTCTGTCACCACTCACTGTAGGCATAAAGGAGGTAGGGCAAAAAAATTTATTCATGAGATGTGGAAAAGTTACTTCAGTGAGTAGTGGTAACCATGCCCATTATTACAATTTACACAACTTTCATGGGCTTTCAATAGTTATTTTTTTTTCTTTCCTTTTCCTTCTCAGTAGAATTAGGCTCTAACCACAAGAAGGGACTCTCCTCCCACAGCAAGGGGCGTCTAAGTATTACAGAATCACAGAATGGCTTGGTGAAAGAGATCACTGAGTTCCAACCCCTGCCACAGGCTGGTTCCCACCCACTAGATCACTTTAACCCAGGCCTCCGTCCAACCTGGCCTTGAACACCTCCAGTAATTCAGCTAAAAAAAGGCACACATTTCAGTGCGTGTTTCAGGGGAATGAAAGGACATTAAAGTAAATTATGTTAATAAAACTAGTTAGGCTGGGACCAGTCTCCCTACATCTCCCTACATTTTACATGGCTAACAATCAAGATCCTGTGCTGATCACTTACACGTAGAGTGTTGAGAGAAATTAGCAGCTGGAGATGTTCTAGACAGTGATCTAACATATCCACATTAGGCATCTGCCTTTTCAAGAAATGAAATGCTTTCTCCAAGTGATTCTCTCTCCTCTCACCCTTAGTGGTAATACAAAGAACCTAAAAAACCCAGCAGAGTGCCCCACTTCGAATTCAGATGGTAAAAGACCGTTGAGAGGAAACCTGGCTTCACGATTCCATTTCCAGACCTGGGGAACAAACTGGAGTCAAATACCTGGATACAGATGACCCATGAATCGATCATTCCCATGGTACAAGCAATACAACAAGCAATAATCTGGTAAAATAGCCACCAAAATGTTAATTCCATGGCCACAGGCTTACCTGATGACTTTATAGAAGAACTATATGCAATCCCATTGTGCTGCTGATTATCACCAGTTTCCAGAGTTGTAGTTATTACAGGTTTTGGCTTAAATTCACGTTTAGGCCGACTAGATGCTACATTTATTCTGGAATACAGAGAAGAGTGGCAAGAGATTCACTTGAAGGAACAAATACTCACAGGGTTTCCACCCAGGTTCAGTACTTTTATATTTGAAAGGTGAGATAAAACCTGTCTGCTGTGGGTTTTAGAACTTTTATAAGATTTTTTGGAGGAAGGGGGTGATGGTGTGAGGAAATGTTATTCACTAAACGCTGCTCAATTCTAATGCAGTACTTGAGTTTCAGGAAGACCCTATTTTACTTAATGCTATGGTCCTGCTGACAGAGGTAAAAAAGCTTAACAGCCTGAGTCTGAGGAGTGCTGAGCATCCACAGCTGCCACTGAGTTCAGCAGAAGTTCCAGGAATGGGCTGTCTGGAAAACTCAGCTGTAAATGACATATGCAGAAGCGCAGCCAGGACAGAGGCCCAGGGACTGCATCTCACATGGTGAATTTTTATTAGAAAAAAAAGGGAAATAAGCATTTGAACAGCAAATCTGCCCAAGCACCTCTTCCTATATGTGCATGTGGCCCTACTGAGACCACCCCATGACACTGACCCTTCAGCTGGAATGTTGCAGGGTATACAGGCACTGCTACTCCTATACGGTACTCACATCCATCGCTTCAATTCTGTGATGAATTCAATTCTCAGGAAAGCCTCAAAGAAGTTATCTGGACTCTGACTGTACTATTAGCCTACACTGTGGCAGTGCTCAAGTCATTAAGGTCTCCTGTTCTCTGTTGCTTTTCTGAGTGACGTACAACAAACTAATGACAGCAGCTTTTTTCCTATTAGTATGACACAAAATATCTGGCTTTTCACAAGTTCATTACATCACAACTGTATTCCTAGCCAACTGGCAAGTTCTTTATTTTGCTGCAGGGTTTTGTTATGCCCATAATCTCAGTGAGAACACACCAACTGCCCAGCAAAGACTCCAAAACAATGTTCAGAAAGTATGCAAGTTTAAAAAAATCTACAAACAAATGGAGGCTGTCGTACTTAACCTCTGCAGATGTGAGGGAGGGAGTCTGCACACTCTCAAAGCTTGCTGGGCAGATTCCATGGTACATTAAAGGCTCACAGTTCAGCAATACATTGCCAGGTTGTAATGGTTTAAAGCAATGAAGTCCAGTAGGTCACAAGAGCACAGCAAACATGCATCTGTGACATGGTGCTACAAGATCTGCTGTTTCTGTGACTTTCCATACTCACGAACCTGAACTACAAAAGAGACTCAAAGTTTTCTGATGGGTTCACAGGCTTACCGGTTTTGCAGCTTGCTCTGCAGATCCTCCAATATTTCTGTAGATTGTTTGTGGTAATCTAGTGCTGCTTCTACAAACACAGCCAACTGGCTAACTTGCTCTACCTGAAAGACAGAGAGCAAAGAGTTTTAAAGAGCCTGCAGTACATTCAGCTGAAGGAGAAATAAACAACATTCAAAACAGATTTGGTATCTCAAAAGACCGTGATACCTTGTGGGACTGCTGAAAAAGAGCATATGTGATTCTTTCAAAGAAACTGCCAGTTGGAACCTGAACAAAACTGAGGTGTAACTTCTAGTTCACTAACTCAGGGCTGGGTCCTTAAGTCATTTCCTTTCACAGTGTACAAATCCTTTTTGCTTTCAACTTCCAAGCCAGCTGTCTGTCAGCACCCAAGTCTGAAACAGTTACAGCGCACAAAACCCCTTAGCAGGTGAGAGTGGAGCCTTTCTGATCAGCAAGGTTGGGACAAATTACACTGTGACAAATCTTGTGACTCAGACCCATTAGTGCTTATTAGCCATGTTTACGAAGTACAGTTCTGAAATCATCTGGACTTACCTCACTAGATGGCAGCATTTTATATATAAACCAATAAATGAAACATGATTTATCTACTATTATCCAAACCTACATGGATTGAAGAAGTATCAGCCAGTCATTTGAGTGTATGAATGCTAAGGATGGACATGAAGAAGGAAAAAAAAAAAAAAAGGTAGTAACCTCATTCCTTTTCCCCTGATGCAAACTGAAAAGTTTAAGATGTAGTACAAGGGAACAACAACAAATACTTATTTGTTCTCTTTCATTTTTGTACTTTTCCTTTAAGACAAGGAGGAGGACAGAGCCCAAAAAGTCTGATATGTTCCCATTCCACCATGTCTTTGCATGTTGGATCACAAGAAGGTGTTTGTGAAAGCTTTCTACAAATGTTTTATGGACCCATGGCAATTTTGCTCTACTACTTCTGCTTTTACTCAGTTAAAAACGTTATTAGAAATTCTGCTGGGACACCAAGAGAGCCAAACATCATCACACAGCATACAGAAATTAAATGCACAGAACCAAATTAACAGCTGATACAATTCCATCAAAGTCAAGAGAGTAATGCAAACCAGCTGAGGATAACACACAGTGTGCCTGGGGTTTGGATGGGGTGGCTGGAGAAAATAGACAGACAAGGACTGTCAAGACAAGATGAGTGAGAGCTGGGAGGAATATGGAACTGGGGACTGGGAGAAGAAAGACTGACTGGGAAAGAGCCAGAGAGACTTGTGGGACTAAGAGCACTTAGCTTGAGGCACTTAGCTTGAGGAGCCTGAGACTGGATGAGTGGGAAAGGCAGGAAGATGAATCTGATAAGAAGTGCATGCAAAAGTGTCAGTGTGGGAGGTCTGAAACTAGCAGTGAAAAAAAAAAAAAGAGAGAGAGATGTGAATCAGGGCTGCGTCTGGGTGAAGCAACTGACAAGGTGGCTGGGAACCAGAGCATTGAGAACAGAGACCGCAGGGAAACAGAAAGAAAGGGAGATGCTTTGGGAAAATGGAAGGACAGTAAAGTGACTACAATCAGCATCTCTGCAAACCCAGTGAGAATGACTATGGTTAGACAAGAAGGCTGGAATGAGAAGTTTGAGGGTGGGAGGCAGACTGGGTCAGCATGGAACATCAGAAGGAAAGAGCACAATTTTCTTGAAATATAAGCAAAAGAAAAAGTGAGGATGGAGCAAGACCTCACAGGGACACCCAGTTCAACTCCCTTCCAAAGGCAGAATCAACTATACTGGTAAGTCATTCCTCATCAGTTCTCTCGTGGCTCAGGTAACTCAATAAAAATCCATGCACTGCTTCATCTTTGGTTTGGTGCTTTGGCTCATGACAAACACCTGAAACATTTCTCAGCTGCTTATAGAAAGAACTATAAGACACTGACAAGTTGTTAGAGCCCACAGTGGGACAGCAGGAATAGTGTACTGAAATTGTTTATAGAGAATGTTAAAATTTTGCCACCTTCATATAACTTGTGCTGGTAAAATGGCAAGAGAGTTTTTTGGCTCACACACGGCTGTAACAAATGCTTCCCACTCACAAGCGGTTTGGGAGCTACAGGTTAGTTTATAGCTGGCTGTTATGCAGTTAGACAGAGAGATTACTTGCATTGAAATGATCTCACTTAAGAGCTCCTCTTTTTGCTTTTGTCTTTCCTATTCTAGCATAAATAAATAAATACATAAATCTGATGGAGACTTATTAGGAAAAAAAGGATATCTTTACTCTGCCTACAGATAATCAAATGGCCTCTAAAGCATCTACCCAGCTTTCTTTTCACACACTTCCATGATTAACACAAGAAGAGAGCACATTGCTATTCCTCTGTATGTGCACTGAAGAGAGGGATTATCCTAAAGACCACAGCTGTTAATTATTTAGACATAATTTCATTGTGGACTTGGAATCTGAGCCAAAGTTCAAGTACCTGAGCACAACCCACATAAACTTTACGCAGTGATTTCTAGAACCAAAATATAGTTGTAATTTGTATAGTCCATATCACCCGGATCCTTCAGATCAGCAACAAATTTCTCTCTACAAGTGAGCTGCTCCTGCAAATCAGTGCAGAGTACAAATCTCTTGCTTATGGTTTAAGCAGCAGCTCTGTGACTGTGTTAGTCCCCCTTCTTCCTCCCATTCATCTCCCTGCATTGTGTACACACAGTTCATAGATAATAAAGATACATGAAACCTCTGTGACAGTCTTGTCTGACCTGCTGTATTCTTGAGTTCTCCCATGTGCCACTATGCACAAAGTTCCTCTCCAAGACAAGGAGAAAGGCAGATTCTCTGCCTTCAGCCCTTGCCTTCTATAAAGGATGAGATGAGCTCCATCCAAACCTACATGCATTTCCCATCTGGATATACTGCAGTAAACAAAAACAGACAGACTTACATCATTTTCTAAGAAATTGAACATGCTTCTTTCAGCTAGTTCCTTTGACTCCTCAAATTTTTCTACTGCTTGTTTAACTTCTTCATCTGGTATCTTTCCAAGACGTTTCTTTTTATAATCATAATCCAAACGCCGTCCTTCTAGTTTCTTCAAATGATGCTAAATAAGACAGAACATTTAGGAGAAGGTTCAAATGAGATAGGCCCATACAAACTCATTGTGATTTAAGGAAGTTTCAGTTACAGACATGATTACAGACATATGCAGAAACAAAAGAAACCCCAGGCTCAGAGATTATCCAGCCCATCCCTTTGATCTAAGGCAGCATCAGGTATGTCCAGGACTGCATACATGAATGCAATTTCAGTTTGTATATACTTTCAATAAACAGCCATCCGCTAAGACTCAGGAAACTGGCTACCTAGATTAGCTAAACTTAGACATCCAGCTCTTGGAATTGACTTTACTAAAATGTACAACATCTCAGATTGGATCCTGCTTCTAATTTAGAACATCTGAATGTGCCACCCCCCGCCTCCCCTGCTCTATACTTAATTCAATTTTACCTCTGGTATTATATGCAATATGACAGCTAACAGTTAAAGAGTTATTTTCTCTTCTCGTTCTCTAGGCAGTACTCCAACACATCTTATATTCTTGCTTTCTTCGTTAGGTGTCAACTTGACACTTCTATCTGACATCACTATGCAAGCTTTCTGTTGCCAAAAACCACAGGACTGACAGACTTACAGAATGGACCGAGAGTGACAGTAAAAAATGCTCATTAAAGCTAACATCAAACAATTTCTTTCTATCAGTTCAGAAGAAGTACAGCTGAATACAGTTATGTATCATAAGAGACAGCTACAGACATCAAGGCACAATTACTGCCTTTTGCTATGCTTTTCAGCTCCATTTATGTGTTAACAAATAAACCAACTTTTATTTCTGCATTTCATCAAGGTTTCAACTTGCTTATTACCAAAATCTATTGGAATCAACAGACACAGACAAGACTGCCTGGCTTTCTTTTGAATTGTCATTTTGTAAACAAAACCTCACTTTAAAGATTAAAAATATGTTCCTCAGCATCCTATATTTTTTTTCCCATAGTGGGATATGGCACTCAGCAATTGATGGCACTTTTCAGATCATTGCTCTGAACAGCCTTCTTCAACAATCATATTCAGCCTCTATAATAAACAGCTATAGGTGACTGAGGCAGCAAGACAGAATAATCAGTCACAGTAAATCACAGCCTACTCATGTGTTCAGATCAATTAATAACAAATGTTGGTTAAAACAAAACAGTAGAAAAGGAATATGTTTTTCTTCAGTACCTTCTTGTACTGAATGCACAGGCAATACAGCAAACTGAGCAAGTTAAACTATGGTGAAAAACAGCCAGACACTGATTGTAAGCAGATTTCACCACTACTTTGCTAGAGAAATAAGCTTAAATGCAATGACATTTATTTAGTTTTAGGCATCCAAAAAAACCTCTCAGAGAACTGAAGCCTAGTTGACTCTGATTATTGGTAAATGAAGCTTTACTCTGGACAAACTTACCCCAATCTCTTTTAAATCTTTGTCCTGCAATAACTGTAGGGGATCAATGAAATTTTGTTTGACATTAATATCAAGTGAGTCCTTCACCTCTGCCATTTGCTTCATGCTTTCACCAGCATCCAGCAGCGCAAGGCCTATGGTAAACAATATGCTACTTATATCTCAATATACGTGAAACAACAAATGCATCTTATAATAAAACTCAAGTGGGCATCTTTGCATTTGCTGTAGCCCTTGAAAAGTAAAAAATAATGCACTTGCTTTTCTCCTACAGAAAATCAGCACTGGAAAATTCTGCTCCAAAGCATACCCTGTGTTCCTCTGCCCATCTCCCCTTAAGCCCTTCAGGAAAAACAAACAAAAACCACGTCTTATAATACAGTTCTTTCAAGGAGGTATATTTGTGTCTGCTGTAGTCCTTTGGAAAGTAACTGCCTTTCCCTCTCCCTCCTCCACCTCCTCAAGAAAATCTTTACTTCTCAGATATAGGAGAGGCATTTTTATTTAAAGGTTAAAAAAAATACATTGCATCTACGGATTGCTCTAAATTATTCTTTGGCAACTTAGAAACAAAATATTTATCTTAATAATATCAACCATGAAACAGAATTAGTTACAGATTGAATCCACCTGCAACAGAGGTGGAAAAATACAAAGAAGCATTGGGTATTATTATATCAATAATTCCCTAATCACTGTACTTAGCTTGCTCTCTTACCTGAATTAGCTATTTTCATAGGTTATGTCACCGAGTAATATTCTGTGAAGTACTTTATATGGAAATATTCTCAAAGGAGGTACACAAACTCACCAAACATAGAATCATCGCCAAGCTCTCTGCCATACCGTATCATGCAGTCTCCTAGGAGTCCTTCTGTCTGAGGATAGCCTGTGGTTTTAACTTGTCCTCTGATCTTTGACATAGTGTTCAGCATTCCCAGCTTGGCTCTGTATGCTGAAAAGGACATGAACGTGAAAAAGATAAAGTTAAAAAAACAATTTTTGAATTAGTATGTTTAAAGGAATAAATCATTTAACAAGCAGTCTCACAAAGCAAGTCACTAAGCTAATCTGTAGATCCATAAGCCTTTTGTTGTCAGTATTTCGTAGTCAGAGGTTGAAATAAGATTCTATCCAACAGTAAGGGTCACAAGAAATTGCTTTATTTCCAGCTGGATGGGCAACATTTCTCCAGACAGATACATAAGGGGAGTGCCTGCCACCTATTTCAGATAATCACCAATATTCACATTCCCCTGAGTATTTCTTTTTGTGAAGTCTATTAAAAACACTGCAAAAAGCAAACACAGACTGGGCTCGTATAAGTACAGCCAACACCAATTTCATGCTCCTGCTTATGAGGACTTTGTAGGAGTTCTTTTCCCCATGTTTTAGTGGTTCCAATACTCAAGACAGTATTTTTTTATTATTATTATTTTTGCAGAAAGGACAGATGCATGCAAATTAATTTATTTTGGGGCTGCTCATATCACGACAAAATCATGCGGTTATTCTTGGGATGTTTTCCAGTCTACTCTTATTATCAACTCAACAGCTTCTTCAGCATAGTAATAGCCAAGGGTAGGACATTTCCTAAGAAATGTGAGCCATGGATGGTGACTAGCTGCATCTTGAACACCCTAGCTGGGCTTTGCTGAAGAGCTGAATATTCTCATCCTGTTGCAAGCACAACCCATTAGTTGCTTCTCCTGTAGATATTAGCAACATATTGAACTTCTCTGGTGATGTGCATCTTGTAAGGTACCCAGAACAAACAGCTATCTCTGAAGTCCTCTCATTCAGCAGACTAAACATGAACCCAGTCAGACAGTTCTCAAAAAAATGAAGGCTCTTCCCATGGCTGGTTTGGACAGTAATTCCAACTCTTAACAGATAATCTTTGTGATCAACAGTAAACGTAAATGTGTCTTTCTTTTTCTCAAACCAAAATTTTGGAAACCTATTAATTGACTACCAAAAATCCACTCAGACCTTTCAGTGTCTGGAAAAAGCAAGGCTTCACTCAGACACCAGGTAGGCAAGTAACAGCCCTGCTCCCTATGGCTACATAACCAGCAAAATTTGACCCCTATTGTTATGACTCTACCTGGATTTGGCTGAAGATACTCTGTGGATTTTGACAGAAGTTCTGCTACAGCTTTATTTGTAACATCAATTTTCTGAAAAAGAAAAGTAACATAATTAGAAAAGCAAATCTATTACTAGAAATTTATACTTTAATTAAATATCCTATTCTAGCTGCTTATGAAAATATATTTAAAATAAAGCACATCTGGCAGCTTAAAATAAATGGCTATTTACATGTTTGTGACAAGACTGCACCAAAAATATGCAAATTGGCAGTTAGCACTCAGAAGGAGGAAAGGTTTCTATTAAAACAGGGGGAACTACTTATCTTTCAGGTTCATAAGTCCTGAATACTGCTTATGCATTCCAGACTACGCTTTTCTTGCCAGCTCAACAGTTGTTACTATGACTGTTTTTCTTACCAGGTGAAAAGGATCAAAAATACCCTAGCTCGCAGTCTTGGGGTCAGGGCCATTTAAACCAGGAGTTCACACAGTCTTCCATTTATGTTTCTAAATGCTATAAAAATCCTCTATCTGCATTGTTTCCCTTTTTCTGCAATAGCAGAATGTTGAAAAACACATGTTGCTTTCCTTACCCTTTCCATCTCTTGAAATTCTTCATCTAATTTTGTTCCTTCTGCTCCACTTATCTTTTCACTGAACAACTGTAAAAAGACAAATTAAACAACAAAAAATTACATTATTATTTTTTTAGAGAATAAACATCTGTGAGAGTCGCAAGAGTTCAGCCCAGATTAGAGAACAACGCAGCAACCATTTGTAACAACTGTGCAAGAGAAGGCTTATTCTTGGGAAAAGAACACTGAATTTCAATAGAGAGGCTTGATATGAATTTACAAAAATTCCACTGAAGTGATGCTGCTAAACAAAAAAATGACTTCTCATGCTTCACAGATTGTACCGTAAAGCCACAGCCAACACAGCGTATTTCAGACACTGTGACCAGAATGTGAGAGTAACTCTTGGGGGCACGTTTTTCCAGTTGTACCTCTGAGAGCACTCTGGTCCTGTATGCCATGAAGCCTAAGGACAAACTCCCATTCCTCCTGATGGGAATTACACACTATGCAGGTCTGTGGATGGAACACTTGTGAAAGCTGCTGCACTGTGATCACTTGCGTGACTGAGCATGTTTTTGATACTGAAAACAAAAATGCCATGCATTCTTCAGAAACTCTGGGTATTAGTTTTAAATAGAGGATTTCAATAAACCTTCTTTAGACAGCTATAACATTATCCGACTTTTGCATGAAAAGCTCCAGGCCATCAGACAACAACTGTAGGTCATGGCTGGGAATAAGCACTCAAGCAGCACTCCTCTGTCTGCTTCCTGTAGTGCATGGCACCTGCATTGCAACAGAATGAAGAAAAGCCAGGCAGGCCTGTGTGAAACAGCCTTTGAAGCATCGCTCCACGATGACACAAGTGGTAGAACACACATTCACCAAGTATCAATCAGAAATTCCTATTTTTTCAGGGATTATCCTGATAGATGTTAGTTTTAATGGACTCTTAGCAGCATGATTTAAATCTGGGCCTAACTCCTTGACTGAAGCATTCCCCAAACATGCCCCCAGTCACGTGTCTTGCTCATCCTCAGCACCTTCTAAAAGTGAATTTATTTAACTGCATCAAAAGGGCCTCAGGGACTTGCAAAATGTGAAAATAGGTCATGGCTCTTTGCAGCACAGCACTTCTCTTCTGCATGGCAGCCCGCACTGCACAGGTGTGCTGGGAATGTGCTGCCTGGCCTAAACCCAGCTGATGAAACAGAGCTGGGAGCTGACCTTGCACCATTATCACTGCTACCACACAGCCAAAAATTGTATCTGCTTAAGAGAAAATGCAAGGTCAGAGAGAATCACAGTGCTAATCACTTCTATAGCACTTGTGATTGTTATGCTTTTTACACTGAAGAATCTAGAAACTTTAAGAGATTATTATTTTCCAGAGCCCTGACAGAGCAAACACAGGAGCAAACCAGAGACGAAGCAGCCTGGGTAGCAGTGAGCCCTTACAGCCATCACCTTGCTGCTGCAAGGCAGCACCACAGAGAGGTGACCTGAGGTCACACGTGGAGGGGACACTGCCCAGATCTCTGCAGGTGCATCTGAGAATATGGGCTGAGATGGAGGGAGGTGCTCTTACAGAAGGTGAAAAGCAGCCCAGCAGAAACCAGGCAACTTCTCAAAGCTGGCAATGCATCCCTTTTCTGTGTAGTGCAAATTCCTAACATTATCAGTGCTATTTTTCACAGCTTCACGCACCTTGCTTCTCCCCAGCAGGCACTGAGCAGGTCAGTGGTTTCCTGAGACCCCTTCCAGTGGGTCAGGGGCAGTGGGGGAATTATCTTTCAGCTGAAGCTGAGAAATCCACATTCAGTATCAACCCAAAACTGTGTCACTGCAAATAACCCATCTGTGTGTTGGCAAAGGATAAATGCAGTGCAGTAGCACGATTGCTCGACTGTGAAAGCATAATTAATAATAAATTACCACTCCAAATGACAACAATGAAGCATCCCATTCTTGGGAAGAAGTGGACATTTCAACAAGAAACACAGTGACAGGGTAGAAGGTTCACTCACTAATGGTATTGACAGAGAGTAAAGAAACAAACAGAAAAGCCCAACTACTCCATTGAGTCACTGGAAAACCATCGGCTTCCTGTGCTGTTGCAGTTCTTGCCAGGACTGCAGATACAGAGCTAAGGTACCCAGTGGCAGCAGGGCCATGCTGCCAGACAGGCCATGGCATTGGGCCATGCTGCCTGCCCCTGCCTTCACCTGCTCACATGCTGCCCTGCACAGGTACTGCTGGCTTCTCTTCTGAAGCGCTGCAAAACTCCTCCTTGTGTTTGTAATGGGTTACATTTAGTGTCACCCACAAAGAGAGAAACTGCTTGCAGCAGCCATGAGTCACTCCTTATGAGAGGATCTCTGGGCTTGCTGAACCTGCAGGGAGCAAGGGGAGCACTTAAGTCAGGTCTAGAAGGTCACAGAACAGCTGAGATTTTCCATGCATCAGCTTGCAGAATGCCTCCTGTTCCCCAAATCTACAATCACAGAATGTCTTAGGTTGGAAGGGACCTCAAATATAATTGAGCTCCAACCCCTTGCCATGGGCTGGGTGCCCCCCCCCCCCCCCCTCCCCTCAGGCTGCCCAGGGCCCCCATCCAACTTGGCCTTGAGCACCTCCAGGGATGGGGCACCCACAGCTCTGGGCAGCAGTGCCTGGGCCTAGAAGAGTTTAAGTGGCTACCTACCAATGGGCTGAAGCCCTGAGCAGCCTGCCCTGAAAGGAACTTCACAGTAGTAATGAAGAATTAAATAGGATGTTGTATTAGATCATCTAAAAGTTGCTTATGGGCTCAATGTGGAACTTTCTGGGAAGGCAAATCTGAAGGAAAAAAAGGAGTTTGGATAAAAACACTTCCGCTATTATTTCTATTTGAGCTCTGTATATCCAACAAAATGCAAATTGCAGTTCTGTTACAGTCTTAGAAACCTGCAAATACCTGTCCTTTGAAGAATTTCTATTCCAAATTCTCTGAGAAAACATTTTCTATAAGCATAATATCCAGATTTTATTCTCACATCTCTTTGTTACTGTAATTTCTTTCAGGTAGTGGCATTTTCTTCTCTCATCTCTTCTCATAACGAAGCAAGGGTCTATCACGCAAACTATCTTTGGTTTAAACTGAAGTCTACGCCTCAACAAAACTGAATGAAAAGGTCTCAAGGTCCCATCTAATTTTTCACTGCTTTTTATTTGAAGTATGTTAAGATTTATACCTCTTAACTGCACAGGAATGGTAAACTTCTCCATTCTCACATGGGCTGTGAAAATGCCCTTCAGAAAAAAAAAAAAACTGTCTTTTCCAATGCTTTATATATTGCATCCACTAAGTTTGAACACTATTCTCTTCTGTATTTCACTGAGGAAGGTTACTGAATGCCAGAAACTGCCAAAAAGATTGAAGACCAACAGAGAGCTGATAAAACTCTCAGAACAATTACCCTATTTCTTATATATCCACTAGGTATTTTGTAACACCAGTTAATACGATTCTTACCAAGCCAATAAATAACCTGCACACGTGCTCTGACCTTCTTTTTCACTTGTTTTGCCTTTGTTTTGCAACAGATGATTGAACCATCACAGAACTTTTTTTGTTCTTGACCTCCACTCGTTCCAACGGTAGCTGAGTAAGTCCTTAATTAGCCAGCAATTGTCTTGTCCATTACTGGCCAAGAAATCATCAAAAACTATTTAATGACTGAATGAAAGGTACCACACCCTATTACAGACCAGAGAGTTTTTAATGACCCTTCACCAAGTAACAGCGTTTATTTTGTGCGGAATCAGTTGTTGAAATTATCTGCTAAAACTTTAATGGGATGGAAAATTCCTTTGTTTACCATGAATATGCACAGCATCAAACCCAGGAGGCAAAACCTACATTTTAAGACAGAAAAATCTTTTAACGAAAAAAGCCAGAGCTATGAAAATACTTTCTCTATAAAAACGGAAATAAGCAATCAATTGGGAAAAGTAGTAGATCCATCCCAAAGTTAATACAGAGAAAGCCAGGAAATATTATAACTATACGGCTGCATTTCCCACAGAAACATTTGACTGGGCCAAAGTGCACAAATACATTAAGGCATATCTTTAAATACAGCTAAATACTACATTCCTGTATGGTTAACACATAATAGCTACGTTTCTCTTAATAAATCATTAAAACTTTCAGTTCTTGCCCTGAAGCCACGTAGTTGTTTTGTTTGGTGTTAAGCTGTTACACACAGAAGATTTAATGCAACGTGGCAATACTAATGGCTTTCTGAAGAACCTCATTAAATGACATGCCTATCATAAACAATGGCAAGGGTAAGGTGGCTGGCAGGATTTCTTCTGGCTGAAGTAGAATCTCCTTGCAGTGTTTGCCCTCCTGAGAGGAGAGGGATTATTCCTTTCCCTTTTCCATAGCGCTCATTCAGACTGCAGAACCAAGATGCCAGACTTTCTTCCAGATCAAAAGTACTTTAACTTCAAACATCTGTCATTGTCTGTTTTGTGCTTCCAGGCTCCTCTACAGCACGATGTATATTTGCTGGTTTTTCTCCTTCCCATGGCCCCACACCGAGAAGCTAAATTAGGATGCACATTTCCAATACAGACCTAAACAAAGAACAAGAGAGACAGTGCTCTTTGCTCCTGGAACAGCAGCAGGGGACGCCTGCACCAAGCAGGTATGAGAACAACAGCATCTTCAGACATCTCATCTTGCACAAGGAATGTCCCAGGAAGGGGCCCGCAGCCGTGCAGACACAACGAACCCAGAGCCACAGAACGTGGAGGATCATCTCCAAATGAAAATGGATACTCTACACCTAAACAAACATTTTCTCAGGCTCTTGGAAAAATACAACAGGGAAAAAAAGATTACAAAAAATGTACCTGACATTCTTTTAGCTATATTGACATAGCTCACGCCATCCAAATGCTTTGGAGAAAATCCAACCACCTCTTATTTCAGTGGCTAAGCACTGAACAATGGCAACAACTCCCTTGTTGCCTCAGTACACTGTTTTCAAAGAAAACAGGAATGTTATTGCTCTGGTTTACTCGAAAGAAGAGATTTACTCTGCCCCAGAAAGTAAATAAGGAGTCTATCTACAAGTGCATATGTTTGTTTTGCAAATACAGAGCACTCTGGCTTACCTCCTGTAAATCAGCTACACTTGCATTTTAATAGGCACTTATGTGCATCGCAGGACCAAGACCAGAGCGCTCAGTACCTCGCGGTATCAGCTCAAAGAGCCAGCACCTTTTCGAGGAATACTTGACAGCTTTTTCTTCTACTGAATTTCAGGCAACACCAGCACTGACTTCTCCAAAGCACTTGGGCAACTAGTCACTATCAGTTCTGACAGCAACAGAGAGAAATGTTTTTTGAAAAAGTAAGAAGCAAATGGGGCTCTACTGCTGCTAAATCCACATAAGGGAGGGCAGGAAACTGCCCCTGAAAATAAAACGCTTGTTATTGCTCTCATGGACACGTCAGTGTGTAAAATATCAGAGCTCATACATGGATGTTTAAGGAGTGAGGGTAACAGTTCTTATACAATTCTAAAATGTAAAATAAGGTTTCTGAAGTGTGAGACATTAACACTAATTAAGAATTATAATCATATTTGTAAACAAAGATTAAACAACACCATGGCAGTATCTGGTGCAGAGTACATACATATATGAATGCAGGGAGACAGACAAAAATGTGTTACATCCAATGGAATGAATCTCTTGTAACTCCCCATCCATCACACACAGCTGAGCCTCAGCTTTAGAGGAACACATCCATGGTCACAGGAATTCACATCCCAGCCTTTTACCAAAGAGCTCTATTCCCAAGTGCTCCAAGTAGAAATAGAAAGCCTAAGCTAGCACGTGTCTGCAGTTCAAGGGAAGCTCATGGCTATGCTCACAGTCTTGAGGGTGTCTGAGCTTTGTTTGGGGATTTGTGATGGATTCACCAGTAAATTCTGTCCCAGTAACAAACAAAAACTAATATACCAAAGAGGTATGTAGGTTTTAAATATACACACACACAGACACACAGGTAAGGCATTTAAAAAAAATAGAGATGTGCTGTATTTGAGGACTTGCTGAGATAAGTTTCACTGAAATATTTCTTAAATTGTACTTTTAAAATTAGAGCATTTATCAATGTGAAAAAATAAGAACTGAGCTCCACTTCATGTAAGAGCACAGACTTTTGTAGGATTTTCATTTTGTACTGAAAACAAAGAAACAAACACGCTGACCTCTATAAGGGCACCAAAAATCTCCAGGGACTGCTTCCCAAGACACAAATGTTACCTTCTCTAAGAAGAGATCTCTGAAACACACACAAAGTTCAACAGACAGTTTGTTGATCAGTAAAACTTTTGTAATCATAAGGAACACTATTATCTCACTAATATATACAAACCCTGGATTTCATTATTTGTACTTTCTGACACAAACAGAACCCACAAGGTTGCAATGGATTATTTTTAGGAAGACAGATGAACCGAGGTGTAAAAGCACATGAAAGGCAAAGAGGAACAGAAGGGAATTCTGTTTGTGTGTGACTCACTGAAAACAGGGATCTGCAGATCTACTGCACAGTGACACTGTGCTGTGACATCAAGTCAGCCACGGGCACCTTGCCCTTAACAGGCTCCATGCAGAGCCAGTCTTCCACAGCCGAGCATGACCCAAACTGCAGGGAAAGCCCATGCAGCAAGCAGCTGCAACCACTACAGACAGCCCCACAGCTGCCAGCATCAGAAGGAATGGACTCAGTCCATCAGAACTCCCCATACTCTCATTTAAAAAAAAAAAATCCCAGTTGACAACAAGGAATGCAAGGCCTGCAGCGACCACGCTGAGTCAACCAAAGCTACACGGGCTGAGCTGCAACTGCACAGTCCTGGCAACAGCTCAAAAGTGGCAGCTCAGCTTTATTTAACAAGGAAGCTCAGATTGTGCAAGCCTTGTATTCTGGGATCAAGAAAGCCCTGGCAAACACTCATACCTGCAGAAACATTTGAGCAGTTACACCCTTGCTGATGCAGGAGCTTCAGCAGGCAAACTAGATGCAAATCATAGAGAAAACCCACACCATCCCTTTCAGCAAAATATATAACAAATATATATATGTTTACTCAACTGATCAATTGGAGGTTCTGCTGCAAAAGTAATGGTGCTGGAAACTCATAGCCACATAATAAGTATTCCTGCTGACTTTAATTCTTTTTCATACAGTTCTACTGCAGCACTTAGTATGATCTCCCCCAGCTTAAATCAATTCACATGAACAAGAACTACTGAAGACACCTTGGTATATCTTAAAATGTACATAATTTATCCAAGATCTATTTGCTTAGGAAACCAGGTTGAAGAAGAAAAGCATGCTGAACACAAGAACATGACATAAATGACGTTATTGGGTGAGGAGTGCCACCTTTTCTTTGGGAAGGATTTACATAAGTGAAGAAGATGAAAAGAATGTTAAGAGAGCAATGAGCTGAATACCCAACAAAGATTTTTTGCATAGTTAAAAGATTCCACTATCTGGGAGGGTTATCACAACAGAAATTTTTCAAAAGAGAAGGGCATGCTGCTTTGACAAAACTAATGCGTGCTTTACATAAAGACCTGCTGGTACTGTGCATATGAAAGGGCCATTTCTACAGGTTCTTGGCATCTTTGCCATTCCTTCTGCTGTTGTAACTAAAATGAGTGGAATATTTTTATTCCTGTTCTTTCAATCAAAATAAAAAGGAAACAGATAAACGAATGGCAGAGGTCTGAACAGACCTGGGAGATTCTGTGGAGGTGCTTTGAAAAATCCTCAGCTCTAAAGTAAGGGGCAAACAACACAGCAATACCTTGTGCTCTAATGAAATAGTTACAGCTGATAGAGTGACATGAAGCGGTGGGAATTGAACAGTTAAGTTAGGGGTAAACACAATACAGTGTGCCAGTCGTGGTCCTGAAGTTTATGAAACCAATAGTAACCTCTATTGAAGTATTCCTCATGACTCCATTTGCTACTTGCTGTACTTTTAAAAAATCAGGTTTTTTCACATCTACTTTCTCTAACAGCTACGCTTGGATTTCATCCCATATGACTCCTGTGCTCTAATTTATTTCTCATACGTAATATTCCATGAAGCTTCAGATAGCACATTACAGCTCTAACACTCCTTTAAGTTGTTCTGTGGAAAGCTGGACACAACAGGCCTGTGCCAGCAAGAGAATTTTTAGTAGGGTCAGGAGTTCTGGATGCCCACTGTTACTTGGTCAACACTTAAAATCCTGTATGCAGCTGACCCAGCAAGTGCTCAATCAGGCAGCCTTATAATTAACCTTATTAACAAAACGTAGCCAAAGTATGGGTATAT
The DNA here is from genome assembly GCF_016699485.2 of Gallus gallus. Classification (NCBI taxonomy): domain Eukaryota; kingdom Metazoa; phylum Chordata; class Aves; order Galliformes; family Phasianidae; genus Gallus; species Gallus gallus. The sequence goes on along the minus strand of NC_052541.1, from coordinate 11,452,073 downwards.
ATAGACTGTGTAATCTAGACTTTACAAGGAAATCTGTACATTGAGAATTGTGCTTGTTCATAGTTCTGGATTCCAGACTTTCTGCTCTAAGCAGGAATCACATATTAGCCACTATTGTAGGTTTTGATGTTCCAGGAAAAGCGAGAAGCAAGTTGGTACAGACTCAACCACACATTAAGATTCTAATATGGCAGGAATTTAGGGGCAGAAATATAAAGCTAAGTACCTGATTGAATTTGAGGTAAACTGATGCTTTTGGCCACACAGTAAATAGCCAATAATTCTGCAGCTAGAATGCCAGCATCAAGTCACCATTCTTTGCCCTGAAGAGTGCCATCTATGATTCTGATTCTATTAAAAGAATAGAACAAAAAATGATAGGAAAGAAAAACACAAGCAAAACAGCAGTTCTGAAATAACTCAGACTGGGATGGAATGCTATTTCCTATCAAACTGAGTGTGCTTTTGTTTCAAAAAAGCAGAATCAATCAACAGCTTTCACGCACATACATGAAACCCAAGAGGCATTCGGGACCCGGATGCTTTTGAAAATCTCACCACGTGCTTATCTAAATCTCAAGGCATTTAAATACTTCTTAGAAGTCTGGCTCATGAGACTCAGAAGCACACCCAACTCAAAACACTGCCAAAACACGAGCTCTGTTTCACTTCAGATTCAAGTCATAAAAGCTAACAGTGGCTAAACTAGCAACTACTTTATTATTATCACTTCATGCCTCCTTCTTAAACTCTATTTTCTCCTTGTGTTTCTTCTATTCAAGCATAGCAGAAGGTTCCCTTATTTACAATCACAAATAATGGCTGCACAGGTGGTGGGTACTATTTAAATAATCTGTGCAGACACAACTTAGCAGAGCCAGAAGCCATAGAGGATGTGAAGTAATAATTTTGACAATCTGCAAACACATTTCCATAAAAGTAAACTACATGTTTGAAAACTACACTCTGGAAGAACCACAACTCACACAGCAGAGCTCAGATGGATGGCTCATGACTCATAAGCACTCTGCTAGCTCAAATGAACAGACACGTTCTGCAAGGAAACATCGTGATCTGATAGCAGTCCTACCTACACAAGAGGAACGTGTAACAATACTAAATCATAACAGAGCTTCCATTTTCTACACCACTCCTTTCCTGCAATGGATTCAGAAATTTCTTCTGGGAGTTTCCTGCCCCTCCTCCTTTTGTTACCTCTCAAATCCCAGTCATCTGCACTAATAAAATTAGCTCAGCTTGGCACTTCTCTTACTTATATCACTAATACCAGAGTTAGAAGAATAAAGCTTTACAGGAAATTGGCTGAAACTATAACTTTGGAAAGAGTTAAACATTTAGCACTTCGAATTCATTTGAAATCCTATTTTAAATATTAGCACCTTAATTTTCTATTTAATTTGTGAATCTGTAACAGTTCGGCTCTACTTTAACTAAGCTCTGCTGCAAACTCGCCTTTCAGCCTGAGGATCCCAGTCTCCAGGCCTTGGCAAGAGGAGGCCCATGGCTGTGCCGACCATCCTCTGACAGCCAGCATTGCTCTGATACTGGAAGAGGCACAGGAATGAAATGTGTCCCTGGCAAGCAGGGATGAAAGTAGTCCAGTACATTCCCTAGACAGAACCAGGTGGGTTCCCACAGAGCCCCACTGACAATTAAAAGCTTGCTGAAGCTCCCAGTGCAAGACCAAGTAGAAAAACTGAGGAAAGGAAAACAAAAACTGGTATTTCTCTGTACCACCAAGGTTAAATCAATGTCACGAATGCAAATTCCAGGGCCAAGACGTGGTCTTTGTTAGAATATCATCATCTTCATGGACTGCTCAAAAAGTGAAACAAGAAGCAGAGAAAGGGCGAGCAAGAAAATCACTTTACCACAGACAGTGACTGTGTTACATGCAGCTCTGTGCCAGGGGCAGTCAGTCCTGTTAAGGTACTAAACTCCTACATCAGGTTTTCCTGGCAGCCCTATTTGCATGCTCTCCTCTCACATCACAGTACATAATTGCAGAGCTGTCACTTTCCCCCCATCTCTTGAGTATTTCTTTTAAGCTTTGCAGATTTTCTCTCTGAGAAACACTAAGCAAGCCAAGCACTGATCACTGCTAGCTCTGCACATCTTTCTTTCTCCCCATCACCATTTAAACGAGGAGAATTCAAGTCCCCTTTCCATAGTTTTTGTACATTCTTTGTACACCTCTTTCCTGCACCTTCACCCCACAATGTATTGCCACTGCAAATGCAGCAGTATCATTTCCTATGGCTGCAAGTCACAGCCAGTGGCACTACCAGTGATACAGACAGGGCAGGACGATAAGTGCTTTGCTTCTTATGCTGTCATTACTACACAGTTTCTAATATTTCCACAGTGTATCTTCTTTGGGACAGCAGAGTCCCCCTTCATTTTTCTTAGAAATAGGTTCAAGGCTTATCAGACAGCTGCCTTTGTACCTTTCAAAATACCACACATCCTACAGCAACATCCATATAAAATGTTGCTTAGTATAAATTCCTTGACATACTTTGTATCTGGAGATGAGCTTTTATGTATGAAGCCTGTTTCTACAACCTAATACATATATGGTTTGTATTTGCACATGGATACAGAAGGGATAAAAGACAGGTCCAGGATATTATATTGCTACTTTCACTATAGTATTTTATTTCACTACAGTATTGTTTGTAATGATGATGAATGTGCATAAATTAGCAAAGGAATTCAAGGAACCTGTAACATATATATGTATTATTATTTTTTTTAATAAAAAGCTCATCTATATATTCAGGTTGGATATTAGGGGCAACTTCTTTTCTGAAAGAGCAGTTGAGTACTGGAATGGGCTGCCCAGGGCGGTGGAGTCACTGTCTCTGGAGGTGTTCAAAAGCCAAGGAGATATGGTACTGAGGGATGTGGCAAGTATTGGTGGTAAGTGGATAGCTGGGCATGATGATCCTAGAGGTCTTTTCCAACCCTAACGATTCTACATTTAATGATTTTCCAACCTATGTTTCTATAGGTATGTATACTGATGAACTCAATTAGAACATAATTCATGGTAACTATGTAAGGCCATTCTTATGCCATTTAAGCCTGTTTGAGTTAGTCAATTCAGGTTTAAACAGCAGAGGAAAAATAACTTGGATTTTATATCTAAACTCTCTCCCACCTCAGTGTTTGATACAGATTGATAAAGCCTTGTGAATCTGGTGTACACACATTTTTGGTAGTGCAGATGTAATTCCATGCCTATTAGACAGGTTAGCAGTACGTGCTCATTCAACAGTTTGTAAACTATTTCCCTAAGTCACCAATTTCCTACCTGAAGATTTACAGTCATACAGCAAGAGCCTGATTCATGTCTAATAGGGGTACCTTGTGAATGAGGCCTTGAGGAATTGCTTCAGATGCATGTGTCCCTTCTGGCCTTGCCATCAGTATGTGTTCATGCTATGAAACTGTTCATCATTAAAAATCACATAAATGATGATATCTCATCCCTCCTTCTCTCACCAGCCTTCCCCAGAAGGAGCTGCACGCACTTCTGTTCTCTCCAATACTCTGCTCAAGTTTGCTCTCGTATTCTGTTATTGAAATGAAAGATTGGATTACACTTAATTCATATAGTCTCTAACTCAAGGCTGAAGGAATGAGGAGTCCCAGGACAACAAATACTGTAACGAACATCCCAGAGAAGACTACGTTCTTCCTGATATTTTGAGAAACAGATAATAACGAGAAACAGCTAGAAAGCTGTCTTTGCCTTCAAGGAAGGTTGCAATAAACCTTTCCTCAAAAAGATACTACTTATCAGCTTTTGTCTTTATCACAATGATATGCACTGTTTATGACCGTTTCATTAACTCTGACCTTCTGCCTTTAAATGGCAGAAGTGCTTTCCCACAGACAGATGGACGCTTGAACTTAAGGACACAACAGATAAGTGCAACTGGTTATATCAACTGCCCACAGCTACTTGCCAAACAGTTTATAAAGTGCTGTAATACCAGGTTCTGGAGAAGCGGTATGGCCTGAATTCTAAATCACCTGCAGGAGTGAAGGACTCCAATTGGAGGTCTGTCATTGGACAAAATACCATCATTGTGCATTCAATTCTTCAGATGTGAAGTGGAACCTGAGTGTCCTCCTGCCTTCAGATCTGTCAGCAAAACATGTTTTGTTTTAAGCTTCAAGTCAGACCCTGCAGCAACGTGAGTTAAGATTACTAGACTAATACATGAGCTAGAAGCATGCATCATGATTAATATTAGAGCAGAAAATATGTAAAGGAATGTATTCCACCACTTCTACAAGGTTTTTATTCCCCCCCTATTAAAATGCATACAGTACTCATTTAATACCATTTTCACTACTAAGCTTCAACAGAAAATGTTAAACAATCAGAAATTACGTGCAGATAATTTTGGCAAGACCCTCAACTGTAGCTGTAACAGTGCTGCCTTCTCTTTCTTTCCTACAACATATAGTAGTTCTCTCAGCTTCCTAATTACATGCATTTGTTATTCATTTTAAACATTAGCATGGAGCTTAAGCACTACATACTGAATCACATGAAAAGAAATGTGTTGTACATTTAAAGGAAAAAAAAAAAAAGAGCAGCTGTCACCAAGCAGCAGCTTGATTACATCAACAGAGCACTGGCACTGCAGAGGGCTGGCATTTGCTTTTCCAAAGAGCTCTGGCCAAAGAAATTGAGCTCCAATAAAGTACTATTCAAGCACAGGGAGTTTTCCACCCTCTCTAGTTCCCCACAGATGAGCTGGACCACCCAAAGACTATCAGAACTTGCTAGTTATGTCCCCAGACTGTCTGCTTCGGCACTATCATTGTCCTGAAGATGGACCTTTATCTTTAGGTCCCACCACCTTTTAAACCAGCTGAATCTGAGCACAGCCGCTGTGTCCAGCTCTACAGTTGTGACATGCAGTCACATCTGAAGTCTTTCCTTCAGATGTGGTGAACCATCATTTCAAGTGCTTCAAACCTGGCATCTGTATGAGCCTCGACGTCCTTCCCAGGCACCTGTGCAGGGGAGGTGTGCTCAGAGCCCCCACCAGCTCTGTAACTTCAACTATTTGAGCACATCAGTGTGACAAAAAAAAAAAAAAAAAAAAGCAGCAGCACAGGCTTCATGTAGGAATTCCTAAACCAGTGTTTTTCCCCTCAACACCCTCAGGGGCTACTGAACTTTGGGGGCAGCAAAACCACTGAGAAGTACACTCCAAAAACTGAGTTCTTTCTGATGCAAACCCAGAGTCTTCAAATTTCCATGCCTCCTACTCCTTCCTGCTGCTAAGTCCAACTTATGTGTACCAAAATATACACCCATTCTAGAGAGCAGTAGCCTTTTCCTAATTAATTTTAATTAATTTTTCTTCACCTCCGTGTCACTGCACGAAGCTCCGCACAGAAAGGCTACCTGCATACATGTGGCCTTTTGATGACTTCTCACTATGGTTCTTCAAAGCAGCATCTAATAACCTTTCCCACTCATTATAGCCCATAGAACAAGAAATAACACTGGACAAGCCCAAATTAATGCAGCTCTGAGACCAGTTTTTTTTTTTTTTTTTAAACATACTACAAAACAACCATTACAGTTCGACAACCATACCTCACCTTCAATCACTGAAAGAAAGTGGAAGAGGACAGGAAAATGCTGAACCTCCAGAAAACAGGGCAAAACTTTACCAATTAAACATCTGATCTGCATGAGATGATGCGTACAGCAGGACCCAGCACGGTGTCAGTGGGAATGAATTAAGCGCATACAGATATTGAAGAAAAGCATAGTGTTGTGGACAAAGGAAATTCTTGTCCATATACAAATAAAGTGCAAGACTCTGGACTCTATAATGCGATTTTACATTTCTATAGAGAGTGAGTCACTTCGCACCAGGCACTGACACATCACGGCATTACTGGGTGTTTGACTAAAACTTGTCTGCTAAAGCTATTCTTCAGCACATGCGCTGTACAACAAAAACTACTTTGTGTTCCCCAACCTTGAACACTTCCCTGACAAATCTCCACTGTGCTTCCCAAAGAACACAGCACTGCTGCCAGCACATGCATTTATAAGTCAGCAAATTGAAAATGATTGCTGTACACAACTCAAAAGGAAAGCATCTCCGTGAGAACTCACATACACCGACATAAACCAACCTACCTGAATTTTTAGAGACAGTATTTCATATCAATTCCTTCTTAAGACTGTGGAGTGATAATAAAGTGTGAGACCTGAGACTGTCAGCTTTTCAAAAGATGAGATACGAATGTGTTTCACGAGTTTACAATGAATCCTCTGACAAAAATTCAGATCCATTGATCTGAGACTTCACATGGGCAAGAATGACGTACGTGAAACCATAGTGTTCCACACAGACAAACTTTTACTTCAGTATTTCATTCTGGATATCTAAAATAGCATTCCTTAATCTGCTTAAAATCTTACTGCCTACGGAGTTGAGCATATCTCCTAAAGGAACGTGTATAAAGGCACCAGAGGGCTGGCAAAAAGTCTTTAGTGATTTTCCATCCCCCCTTTCCCAATTTTACTGTTTCCTTGCTTAATTCCAAACTTCTGTTAAAAAAAAATTTAAAAATTGAGTTTCTTTGAGAAGTAAAATTTGTCACTTTGGATTCTAAATCATGACCTGCTTTGGTGCTCACTTATCCCATCAGAACACAGAGCAGCAGCACAGGAACAGCCCTCCTACACGGTGATGAAGGCTGAGCAGCAGAACTCAGAGCTGGGTATAAAGCAGCACCACTTCTTGCCCCCCTTGGGCACATTGTTCCATACAGAACAAGATTTCATCCCTGTTCCTCTTCATGCAGAGCAGCTGGAGCTATGAACAACAAGCTGTTGCAGAGACAGTTCCTCTGGGTGTTAGCACATTAACACTTCTTTCTCCCTCCAAAAATTCACTTCAAAAAAAGCAATCCCAATTTGGCCTTGAAACAATCCCTCTTTCTAAAGATAGTCTCTGTGCCTGTAGCTAAGGTGCCCACAGAGAAGATGAGAAAAGGTGATCATGCTATAAAACAGAATACCTAACTCTGAAAGCTGGAGATTTAAACAGCTCCATCGCATGCTCCCTCTCCAAATAACATAAGGACCCTTCAGTTACCATCACCATTACTTCAAGCCCTGCTGCATTTGAGATGTTCCTACATTAGATGTCTCTCATGACTACATGTAAAGATTGCTTTTACAGATGCTAATAAGTAATTGTCAAAGTGGTCTCTTATGACATTGTTTTACCCACAGAGCACTGGAAGAACATGAAAAGCTAAACAACGCTTATTTTTCACTGGTCAGATTGCCACCTGCTGCCACAAAGTCCCTTTACAACCTCAGCCCAACTCTCACCTCCATTCTGCCTCATTTGCCATGCTAGCCCTTATCTAATTGAGCAGAACCCCTCCCCCTGGTACTCCTCACAGCTGAAGGCTTTCTCTACTCTGAGCACGAACAAAACATTCAAATATTCTTTCAGGTGGCTTTCCACAGCTGCTTTAACTTCTCTAACTCCTCCTGCACCCCAGTGAGCCCCCGTGCCCTGGTACCAGCTGCAGTGTGACCACAGTGAGCTGGTGATGGTCACCTCCAAGCAGGTGACCCATCTAAAGGCCCAGATTAAGACTGCTGCAAGCTGCCATGCAGCTGTGCCATCCCCACATGGAATCCCATGGTTGGAGCTGCTTCCACAAACACAGGACTTGCCCATGCAGTAGAAGGATGTGCATACCAAAAGCAATCCAACCATCTGACTGCTAAGTGGATGTTTTAATAACCCATTTGTCCCATACAGAATAAGCTTTGCATTACCTTGTTGATGCAATACTTTTGTACTCACCACACAATATCTAGCAATTGTCACTCATTCCATTGAAAACCTATGCTTCGTTTTATTCCAGAACATGCTGGCACACTGTCAGTCATATTCTGCAAGAATGCACTGCTCTGATTCATAGCTCCTTGAAGGAGGTTATTGCACTCGGTGTTCCCAGAACATCATCTGACCAACTCCAGCACAATGCCCTGGAAATAACCCCAGAAAATGGATCCTTCATTCTTTTCTCAGGATAAACTACCCCAGCTTGCTCATGTAAAATGGCTCCCACTGGCTCTCGTGAAAGCTAGCATTAAATGCTGCACTGACGATAGTACAGCCTGCACTCAAGAAGGGCCCACCCAGCTCTCAGCACACAAGCAGCCCACAGCCAGCCTGTGCTGAAAACCTCAATTTTTCAAAAGGAGAGAGATCAGTCAACACAAAAATCAGAGCTTGCATGAGCATAATAGGCAATTAAAATCCTTAAATCATTTAAATTGCTGTTTATTCTTGAAAACACTTAACTACATTGCGTAACTCAAATATCCAGTTGCCCTGCTGCATTTTCCATGACCAAAGATTTCTGCTTTTTAGACAGTTGCATTGAAAACCTCATGGAAATAATAATAAAAAGAGAGCGGTATTTATTTCAAGGCTCAGTAAATAGGGCCTCATTAGCAAGACACAGAGCATTGGCCATCTCTTCCTACAGCCATGCCTTAAGCACACTCTCAACACCCACACGTGAGACCAAATCACTCACAGCTGATGTCAGAGAGCCCTGCCCAAGTAAGGGCCTGGGGAAGGTGAGTTTTCACACAGCTTTGGGGCTGACCTAATTCTGCTTTTGTAAAGTCAGAATATACTTACATCACCTTCACTGAATTCCACAGTATCATTATATACTCAACACCACAAACAGTAAACTTGAGTCTCAGAAATAAACTGGCAAACATTTTTACCACCAATACAGTTCTTTTGCTGAGATCAATCACTGGAGAAGTAATGCAGACAAGATGTAGGCACTTTTAGTAATGATTTACAGCTCAAAGCATTTGGAAAAGTATTCTTAAATCTGTCTGACCTTAAGAACTGCTACACTGCAGTTAGGAGTGCCAATCTTCATTTTGGAAGTTACTAAACAACTGTGTGTTTAGGTAAAGCAAAAGTTTCCTTGACAGTGCCATCGTTTAAAGTGACAGTTTTAGTGAAGCCATTATCAGTAAATAACACAGTCATCATCCACTGCTGAGCTCCCTTGTGGGCTGTACAGAGGAAGGAGAGCAACAGGACTGCCAACAGAAGTTTTATGGTCAGATGCACTGATGACTAAAATCAATATATATAAAAATATATACTTTTTTTTTCCTCTGGTTTAGAATTAACTTCTGATATTACCATGCTAATGCTCAACACTGCTTCAGAACAATCCTTATTAGCAAGTATACCTTACAGGTGTGAAAAGTGACAAACCAGATCTATTTATTGCTCTTTCAGAAGCTACTTTTCTCTCCATTTGCAGTAATTCTTACCGAAATCCATTCCCACATAACCAACTTACGATTTGCCCTTCAATGTTATTAAACTACTGCTTACATTTTTAGTCCTTACACTAACCCTGTGGATTTTATTAAGTTGCTGTAAAATTGATTGATAATTCCATCACCTACCCTTGCTTTTTATTGCACGTTATTTTGATTTAAGTGCCACCATTTCTACCTCTAGAGCAGCCAGTCCCATAGTGCACACTGGTTTTAGTAGATGGTGAAACACCCATACCATTCTGCCATGCAGTCAGTCACTGTTACTTCCTACCTGTTCCTGCTGTATGGGGACTGTATACCTTCCCTTTGACTCAGCAAGATCTTTGTGTGCTCGGCTTGAGAGGTTTTTGTTAGCTTGTTTTTATAGCCATTTGGTCAATGGTTTCCACAGACCTTTAAGTTCACATGCAGCATTAGAGCACTGTAAGCAATGTGCTTCCCAGTCCTGCGTCCTCTACAAGGACAAGTGAGCTTTCAGTGGGGTTACAGTCTCACCATCCACATGTTTTGAAAAATTCCAAAAATACACTCCCAGCAGCTTTGCAGAGCTTTTGACTTCATGCGAGGCTGCTAGCAGCAGTATCCAAGGGAGGAACAAAAGGACTTCGGGTATCTTGTTCTCTTGGTTGATGCAACCTGTGCTCAGAATGAGTTACAAAATCTAAATGGAACAGACAAGTCCCTGACAGTCTTGTGTAGCTACAAGTTGTTAATAATCTATGCTCCATTCTTTCACTTATTAGAAAAACTCGGAGTATCACAGTTTAAATATACACACACAAACCCCCATCATCTTTTCATCTCCAAGACAGGTCTAGAGATGAAGCCACCATACATGTTTGCCTCATTTTCACAACGCACCAGTGGCTTCATGCAGCAGCACTTTGCTACACACAATAACACAAACTAAAGTGCAATTGGGGACAAATGGGTTTCACAGCCCATACTTCTAAGAAAAACATGCGTTGTCCTGAACATCCACGAGGCACAATTCCTTCCAATGGAACAGGAACCCCGCATAAATACTCTGGATTTCATCCATGGGACAGAGAAGAAATGCAAAGAAAAGGAAGATTTGCTGTTTTCCCATCCCTTTAAGAGATGCTGTGCAGAATGCCATGAGTAAATGAATGCCTTGATGGTGCCTATTTTTTATAAATTTGTATAAAGGACAACAACAAAAAACACCCAAAACCTGGCAAGACATTCATAGAACTTCACCATTTTTTTTTGCAAAATCATTCCCTCATTTTGTTAATGTAATTTTCACATAATCCCCTCCCTCCCACCTCCCCCCCCCAAAAAAAAGCAATTCCCAAAAGCATTGCTGCTTTTGCACATGAGCAACTATATTTATGTGCATCTTTCCCCCTTGTATCAACAAACTTCTTGTTCATCAGATAAGAGATCTGTACTAGTCCTCTGGCTGCTTCCCAAGCATGCAGACAGACAAAGAGGTGCTAAGTGCAAAGTCACAAATCTGTTATGCAAGCTTTCCTTAGCACAAGGCTGCTCGAGCTGAACTCGCTCTTCCTCCTCTGCAGCAGATTGCAGCCCCACTCACAGAGCCTTCATTTCTGCAACCCTGCACTAACTCGACTGAACTCAGCAGAATGACAATAACTAACACGGGGGCTTGAAAGACAGTTTCCACAAAGTCAGTGTCAAAAAAGCAACATAAGAAGCAATGAATATTTCTGATAGAGCAAGCATGTGGCAGCACAGCCTGGACCTTTGGCAGAAAGTCAGCCACAGAGCAGCGCTGCTCAGGGCCAGTGGCATTGCACACAGTGAATTTCAGATCTTCTCTAGGAAGAGTTGGCTCTGAAATATTCCTCTGGAAACCGAAGGGCAAACTGTTTACCTTCTAAGTAATGTCTAGCAGATATATTTTGGGCAGAGGCTATCTGTGGGGAGTGTTTCTATCCAAAGACTTAAAGACGGTGGGGGAAGACATAAAGGTTATAAATACAACACAGTTGTACAAAGTAATGGAAGTGCTGTCATCAATTTCCATTTACCCATAATAAAACTGGGGCTTGGAGCTTTCAGAAGCAGAGAGGTAGGCCAGTTCATACCCATAAGCTTCAGGGATTTCCAGATTTCAATGTGCCTCAAGGTTTTACTGAAAATACATTAACAAAAGCACCTTGAAAAACTGATGGCGCTTGTTCCAACTTTGGAAAGAACATGGAAACAAGAAATATATTCTTCTGCTACTGGCAAGTCACATCCAAAGAAGTTGCTAAAGCCTGATGACCTTGCATTTAACTGCAAGTAGGAACAGCACACTGCAAAATCAGGCACAGGAGCTGCCAGCCCAAACATTAGGGACTGGGTTCAATTTCAGCTTGCCTGTTACAGGTGTGCAGCAGATGGGAGTGCCTCCAGCACCTCACCTACAGGTACCGCACACACACAGCACCCAATGTGTTCTGGCACCAACTCACAAGCTGCCAGTGCAGCAGTTCATGGTGTTATCAGCATGTTTGGTCCCTCTGCAAACAGTGCCGCTGTACCCGGCCCTGTCCAAATACAGGAAAACAACCACAGGGGAAATAATCATCAATGAACAGAAATACAGAAAAATCATAGAATCACAGAACAGCTTGGGTTGAAGGGGATCCTACATCCCCCCCCCCCATCCCCAATCTCTGCTGTGGTCTGTGTGCCCCCCAGCTCAGCTGCCCAGGGCCCACTCATCCTGGCCTTGTGTACCTCCAGGGATGGGGCACCCACAGCTCTGGGCAGCCCATGTCTCACCGTCCTCTTAGTAAAGAGCTTCTCCCTAACATTTAACCTCAATCTACCCTCTTTTAGGTTTAAAGCCATTTCCCCTTTTCAGGGGCAAGGGAAGAATATGCTCAGTATGACTGAGCTTAGCAAGAAGCAACCAAGTGTATAACTTGAGGAAAAATCCATAGAGCATAACTGCTGACTAGAGCAAGTACCAGCAAATACATTTCAATTTAACTGAAGTCTCTTTTGCAACATATTTCCCCAAACATGAAGCTATTTCTGCAAGTAACTCTTTTCCTGCCTAAGCTTACAGTCTACTTGTGTGCCTCCCTTCTACAGAAATTTTCCTTCCCCTAAACTTGTACTGAACAGGAGAAGGGAGGGAGAAAGTTTCTTCCACTGAGAAACAATGCAAACAGTCTTTGACCATGTGGAGAACTGCAGGAGAGATCAGGGAAATGAAGAGGTTTGGTTTGCTGCTCCTCCTCCCTTCCCCAGAGAAATGGGGAAAAAAAAAAAGCCCACATCCAACATCAAAGAATGTACTTTAAGTTTATTACAATTTACATGGAAAAAACAGGTAGGGAGCATTGAGACGTTAAAGCCATAAAATGATAAACAGCCAACCTTCAAGGTGAGCAGCACTTGCCACGATCCAGTGCCTCCAGGCAGACACCCAAGCAGTTTACACCAGGAGCAGAATTCCATCTGCTGTCTTAAGAAACCTTATCATATTTTCTTTGGAAGGAATTTCTAGAGAGCAGAACTGGAACTGCTGGTTCTGATCTGATGAAAAGTCAGTGACTTTGATTAATAACTCACTTTCATGGGGCTTCATTCCCCCACCACACACATACCTACCAGAAGCCAGGCCAACAGGTGCTACATTCTCTGTGAGAAAAAGAAAGTGTTCCCATGGCTGTGGACTCTCTGGTCTTACAGACAGCACAGGTGATGGATCTCTCACTTCCCAGCTGCCTCAGTAGGACTGCAGAAGGCAAATTCACACTTCTGAATCAAAACAATGAGTTTATCACCTCCAATCACACACTTGCTGCACTAATATTGTCTTTCCACTTGTTCTCTGCTAGGCAGATATTGTTACCTGAAAATCCGAGTTTCTAAGTCTTTGCTTGCCAGTCTCAGGGGGATATTAGAACCAGAACTGTTAGGTGAAAATATGGAACCTTCAGTTCTGCTGACTTTTCTCTGAGTCAATGGAATGACACCATTTCTGAGGACTGGACATTGCATCTATAGCCTGGAAATACAGAATCTAACTTGGGTTCTCTCACTAGCTTTCTCCTTAACCCCAAAGTCAGGTCACCTTCAACTACCTTATTTACCTGCACCTGCTTGAGAAAACAATGGGAATGAGATCTACCTGCCTCTGCAATGCACTCCAAAGGGATAAGGGGTGCTCCTATCTAAGGCTGTTTATTCTGGCTTTACTATTGTTTCCTTCAAGAAAAAAAGAAAATCCACCTTTTATCCACAACCTTAATGCACGAGGCCTGAAAATCTGACAAATTAAAAGCTCCCAGTTCTTATAATCATGCATAGTTCCCAACCAGGCTAACATCCTACAGCCACTGCAGCTCATTACACGTAGGTAAAACACCAAAAACGTAATTTAATTTGAAAAACAACTAGCAGTGAGCAGAGGCTTGGCATTGTCCTTTGAATAGAAAACATGCAAGGCTGAGTTACTGTCATGTTTCACATACACAGCTGCTGCTATCTGAGATGCTGTAGGAAGTAAAAGGGTATATTCTCCCATCAATATGTATAACTTAATAACGTTAATAATAGAAACACATACAGTGATAGGACACTAGAAGTCTATCAAACAGAATTGGAGGTGTAACCTAACATTCGATAAGTCCTTCCCTAGCTGGACTTGTTAAAAGCACTGTTAGAACCTACATCTTCAGCTCTGACCTGTCATAGAACTGCAGCAGTGGCTTCCTTCCCTGGACAGGAAACAGCCCACCAATGGGAACACAGCATAGAATTAGATGAGCACAATACACCAGGGTGAAAGTGGCACTGTATAAATAGAAGCAGATTGATCTTAGTAGTATCATTAGAAGCCAAAGCTTCAGTGTTATAGGCTTGCTGCAGAAAGTATAAGAAAGGGACATATTTTAAAACTTGAGCTACACCAATGTTAATAGGAAGTTTTGTCTGTTGTGCCACACCAACATGCTATACTAAAAATACTTCCATTCTTCAGTAATACTTTGCTCTGGAACTGCAGCTATATCGCACCACTGAACATATACAGCTCTCTTACACCAATAGGAAGCAAGTGTTTGGGCTGAGGTTTTACTGTCACACTATTTTGCTGCTTTTGCCTATATAAGAGACACTGCATTGAGTCAGCCCAGATTCCGATCAGCATAATTAGGCAGAAATTGTCCTGTATGTGCATTTCAGAGTCTGTCCCAAATTTCACAAGGGAGTACAACTTCATGATAGAATTGTATCTGCTTAGGATATTAAAGCAACTTGGAGTAACGCTTAGCAAACGGCACTAAAGAAAATCTGAACACAACAGTGCTGCTGCACTTCCCTTATCTATTTGTTTTGCAGCACTGCAGGACTCTCAAGCATCTGCACTGCAATGCATTACCCAGCATGTGCCACGATGACTCAGGCAACAACAGCATGAGCTGGGCTCCAGCTCCAACTTGCAGGATGCCTGTGTAACACCCTTCAGCAAAGCCAAGAACCTATAAAAGGAGATGTGTTCAAGGAGACAATTCAGCTTCCACTCCATCATCCTGTACTATTTTCTACTGCAATGCTATTCAGATTTTTATATTTACATATGGTACATGCAACCTCCAAATGGTAGCTGCATCACTGCTGGATTCCCAGCTTGCAGCACAGATGATCCAACTCCTGCAGATTTTGAGAGCTGCATTGCTAAAGGTTGTAGAGGCACACAAATGTTGTTTGCTAACTTGTATGCTGGCTGAAATACTCAGCATTTCTTTTTCCTACAGTTATGCCTTACTGCTAGCCTGCTTAGCACGTTACAAATATAGTTGTTAATATAATTGTAAATATACCTATAAATCTAAATCTTCAGAGCTAGCTTTCCTCTCCTCCCAACTCTACCAGACTTGTGTTTTTAATATGGAAAACCAGCTTAGTGCCACAAACAGCTATCTTTATATTTAGTACCTATTAGCCCTGCACGCTGGCCCTGGAAAACCAATCAACAACAAAAGAATACCCCAGCAAGAACTCCATCCTCAAACAAGACTTCAGAAACTTACATAAATCCTCAGTCTCTGCTCTCATCATTTCAGGAATACAAGATGAGCAGTGCATCATCATCTGCACTACGGTTTTGTAATTACCCGATTGCATAACAGGAGTCTCCAGCCACAACACAGGTAGAGATGAGCAACAGCAACCAGTGTGGTATCCTCACATACATAGAAGATAGAGAAATGTTATTTTGTGTCCCTGCCATTGATTGAGGATTTGTTCTGCCTTATGAGCCGTGTAGAGGAATAATTATCCACTTGAAAACATCTCTGACAATAAACTGTCTTTTCTCCACTATCCTGCCCCTATTACTCTGACAGATTTACAAAAGAGTACCTCAGATAACGTAATAAAATCTAGGAATAGGACAGAAAGTCTCCTTGCTGAGATCCAGGATTCATCGTGCCCTATTCAAGGTAGATGTGAAGAAACAGTATCTCTCACAGACTGGATGGTAACAGCTTCTAGTTGCAGGACAGAAATAGATCTGCACGTACCAGTCACTAGTTAGTAAAGGCTTCCTTTTGGTGTCTCAATGGCAAGTTCGGGTTCTCTTTGTGCAAAGTCTGTCCCTCCCGCAGTTTCCTAATGTACTTAGTTTGTTTGCAAGCACTTGTGTAACCAAAGGTTTCGTGTATTAAGACAAAGTCAAAATGGACCTGAAAAAGACATATATTATGTCGGGGCTAGTTATTCAACGACAGCAAGGAAAAAAAAATGGGAAAACAAAACACAATGCTGTAATCCTATAATGAGATGGAAAGTACAGCAATAATAGTGGGATAGCAACGTCCCAGGCTGCTGCAAATAAGGACAAGCCCAAACACAGCAGCTAAGGACACAAAAACAAAGGAAGAAAAATTGCTCACCTTCAGAAGGCCTCAGGTATGCGGGGATCTCCACTGAGCTACCCTCACCTCCACTGCCAACCCTTAAATGAGGTCTGGGAAGGGGTGGATCCTGGCTGCACCCCTTCCAGTCTCTCAAATGCATTGCATTGCATTGCATGCACCTGAGCTCCCCTGGGTTGGCCCTGCCTTCCCACCAGGTGCTCAATCACTGGTTCAAGCCCTGACTTAGCACTTTTTTTAACTTTATTTTGTCAGAAAAGCACAACAAACAAAACCCAATCAGCAAGATTTATTCTGCCTGGGTAACAAGGTCTCCATTCTGATCTGGTTTTCAATTCAGCAGATTGGATCAACATGCCACATAAATCAACAGAGTAACAGCAGAAATCTGGGGGAGAACAAGCATCCTTGTAACTGCTGGTGAGAGCCAAAAGCCAAGGAACAAAAAAATCAAGCACACACAATAGAAAAAGGCCTTCAAAAACATTGCTACAAACAGATGACAGATGCACTACTTGAAAAGACAAATGCCATTCAGGACAATACGAGAGGAGTGCCCAGAGCATATAAGCTAAACCACTTTTAGAAGTCAAAAATGTTGTACCAACTCAGCTTTGCTTAGAAAACCTCTTCACCTTTATGCTCACCTATAGGCAGAAGAGCCAACACCTGAACAACGCTGTCCTTTTTTTCTTTTCTTCACTAGCAGTTAGAAGGGGTTTAAGAAGCCAATCTGCACTCATTTACAATCACTGCTCACGCTTACATTGCAAACAAGATATTCACAATAACTGCAGTCATGTGTTCCACAAAAAAAAGTATTGATTTCTACAGCCTCTGAGGAGCCAAGCCTAAGAAATGCACTATGAATAATCTGTTGATACTGAGACTGCTGGTATAGACAGACTTCTAACACACCTAATTAAAAAGAAAAAAGACAAAATATGAATTTAAGGTCACCAACAGATTTCTTACAGCAGCATCATGGCTGAGCACTCAGAACACCCCAGGGAAGGGAGGCTCCCAGCACACAGCCTCCTGATTTGAAAGGGTCCCACATCACAGCACTGAGACACCAGCCTGACTGAGCCGATAGAACACAGCAGATGCTACAGCAGCACCTGCTGACTAGGAAGGCCATCCTATCCACTCTGTGCACTTACAGTTTTTCTAAACAGAATGGCACTCTAAAAATACTCCTGGTGAGCATCAGAAAGTGCAGCCCTCCCACTGCCTGTGCTGTCCCATGTGTGCAGCCGCAAGGAGATCCACCCACCTGCATCAAAGGCTGCACATCAACAACAGGAAAACAGATATGTCAGCATCTGAAAGTGACAGGAGGCAAATATTCTATTGAGAACAGAACTCCCCAGAGGCTAATTTAGAAAAAAGAAAAAAATCTATTTGAAAATACATTGACTTGAATATTTCAATTCAAACTTACAGTCTACGTAGTAAGCACAGTAAAACTATTTCTAGCATTCCTGAAAGCCATTATCTGTTACACCACAGACATACAGCCTGTTTTGGGTCTATCACTTCTGCATCCCCGATAAAGCAATTGTTAGGGTAGAGATGCAGGACTGCAATTGCCCCTTCAGGTATTGCAGTGCACAAATAGCTCAAACATCACTGCAGCAATGTAAACAAACACCCATGACTCAGAGCTGCCTTCCAACCCCTGCACCTAAACAGGTGAAAACCCCCCCCCACACACACACACACAGTGTTCAGGGATGAAAGAAGTACAGCTGGGTACAAAAACCCAGGAGAAAACCATAAAGAACTCCTATTGTGAGTTTATGGATTGCAAACATGGAGACACAGGGACTTCTTAGGACACCAGGGACATAACAGCATGTTATGACTGAGTTTGGGTGAGGGCTTTAGGAGTCATACAAAGCTGACTGCTGAACCACATTGGCATGCGTCAGACAAACATCCCAGAAGGAATAAACCAATGAACCTCAATTGTACACATAAAATCAAAAGTATTGGTTCCTTTTTTTTACCCCAGAGTCTAAAGCAAGGCATACAGCAAATGAATTTCCCCTGGAAAAAAAAATTAACAACAAAAAAAAAACCCCAAACAAACAGTTCTGCAACAAGTGAGTGGCTGTTAGAAATGCTACACTAAAAGATGTGTTTGGATCTATTCTATAACTGTATGGTCTATAACTTTAGATCTACATCAGTCTATATGTCAGTTGGAACTGTGCGTTATTTCAGTTGAATAGATGTCTGTTGTAGCATGGAAATATTATCTTCTGAAAATATAGAGATCTTGTGAGTAAATATCAAAGCAGTGACATTTTTGAATTATTTTGTTAAATACAGACTCTCCTAACCCACTTGCTTCATCCTTGAGATTTTTTTTTGTCTCTAGGTTCTGCCAACCTTCAAATATTCTCCTTCAATCACGTCCTGGCACAATTCTCATTCCCCTCAGTATTCCTCAGCGTCCTCTGGGAAATTCGCCAGTTTTGTCATCTGCCCCCATTCTCCTTCGGGAACATTAAAGCAAGGAATTAATTTTGTTCTTTTCCCAAGCCATGCCTGTGTCTGCTGTTAGCAGTTACCCTTGGCATCTCTTGGCCTTTCAGTACACAAATATATACACCTCCTTAAGTGATCCTACAGTACTTCAGAGATTCATAAAACATCCTGCTGAGAGATCTCTGCATTCGCTTGTTTTAGCATCGTGCAAAAGAATTAAGCTAAAAGATGGAGTACTGATATTTCTGTTACGCGTGCCCTTACCGTCCCATTTTCTGCTACTTTCCACAATTATTTTCTATGTACTTTTATGTATTTTTATACTATTTTGCTCAATGTCTTATCTGAAGTCTTCCAGAATGAACTCTTAAGAAGTGCAGCGTGTTTTCTTAAGCACCAAAAAAATAAAATAATAAAAAAATAAATCCAGTTCCAATATCAGCTTTTCTCCCACACGAGCATGTCCTATTAAGGAACATTTCCTTCTCGAAGGAGAGGTTATTCCGATCTGCTTCCTTTACATTGCATGCTCATTTCTCCATTTGAGAATGAATGGAAACTTTACATTTGGCATAAGATGAAGAACATTATCAAATATTAGACTTACGCATCCCCTTTTCCTACTGCAATGAACACTGGAAGACATACCACAGCATTTCAGGAAATAGCCAGGTGAGTTCAATATATCCTTCTATTCCGTTCTGCCACCAATGCTACCTTCAGCAGCCTCCCCCTCAGTTATTTAGTTCTTTGCTATGTGTACGTGCCCAGATTAAGCAACCTGCCACACTGGTGGCAGCCATCAGACTGGAAGCATTTGTTGTGGTTACCTCTTTAACTTCTGCACTAAAATACCATCTGTGTTACCAACTCGGCACAGCAAAGGCTGCACCACTTACAGTACAGTGGGTGCAGAACAAACCAAAGCCTTTGCTAAGCCGTCCTTGGGTTTGTTTACCCAGAGAACCCTCATTTCTGCAAAGAGGCAATGAAAGATGACTAAATATCTAGGTACATGGCATTCCTTGAGATTGATACATAGCACAGAAGAAATAACACTACTGACAATAAATGCTAGATAGAATTATTCACTGTGTCAATATCCAACCAAAGTCACATCTGAGCTGTACAGACCCCAGCTATCTGCAGGAGGACCTGCAGAAAGGCAGCTCAGCGGCTCTGAGCCTTTATTTCCTGTGCTCCAAGCAGGAGCAGCTGCCAGCTTGGCCGAACGAGTTATGGAACTCGTCAGTATTGGCATCATCATTAAGGAGAGCCAACAGGAGGACAAATCTCTGGGGAGCTCAAACTCTTCCACTGGAGAAGCCCACTATGCAGCACTGCAGGAAGGGAAACTGGGAAAGCTGCACCGGGAGAACAGAGAGAAGATGAAGGCTCAGGAAAAGATTTGAGTACAGCATCCAGAGGAGGAGGGAAAACTCTAGAAAAGCAGGGTACCCCCTATAGGACAGATGCGTGGTATGCCAGGTAGGGAAACAGCGGGAGTTGGTGGGAGAGAACAACAACGAACTCCGTGGCGACAGCTGGTACCTCGCAGCCCCCATCTTTAACTGAGGCCACAGGGCACGAACCCAGAACAGCACGAAAGAAATACCAGTAACAAAATCAATAACTGGAAGCGAAGAGCCGGGCCCCGGGAGATGGGAGGGCAGGGATCGCCGGCCTCTCACGCTCCCGTCGGGCGGCTGCGGGGCACCCAGAGAGATGGGGCCGGCGGTGCAGCTGCTACCCTGCAACCAAAGGACGCGCCCTGGGGTGGCGGGGGGCGATGCCAGCACCCAAACAGAGGGAGAACCCGAGAGAGCCGCTCCTCCGAGCACAGCCCGCCGTCGCCACCCCTCCCTTACCTGGCTGGCTTTGTGAAACTGCTTCTTAAGCCCCGCCACGGACATCCTTCCGCCGCGGGCGGCTCCCCGCGGAGCGCGTACCCCGAGGCGGCTGCCGGCGGGTGGCGGCTCCGGGCAGCGATCCGCGGCCTCTCGCTGTGTCACCCGCACCGCCGGCCCCGGCGCCCCGCGCGGGTGGAAACATCGCGTTCCGAACGGGCTCAGCGTTACCACCCCATTGGCCGCCGCTCGTGCCCATGCAAATGACACAGCCGGAGTCGCCCGCCCATTGGACGCGCGTGAGGGACTATGCAAATTGAGCGCTCGAAGACGCCCACGCTACGGTGTTGCGCGAAGACCGCAGGGCCGGCGGGTTCGGCCCGCACTGCGCTGCCGGGGGGGCGTAGCGCTGCGCGGCTGAGCCACGCGGGGTTCGGCTGCCTGCTGGGCCCGGCTATGGCCTGCTTTCCTCTATGTACGTCTCACTGCTACGCGGCATCTTAATTACATGGATGCTCTTAGTGCGTGAAAGCTACTGCAGCAGACCAGAGCGTGACTGCTTGGGGCTGTGCAGCAGAATAAACCCACTCTGTGGCTTGGCTATTTTTTAGTTATTATTATTTCTAAAGGAGCATCAGGAAGGCCAGGAGAGCCGCACAGATGGGTGGCTCAGCCGTGTGCCTGGCTGCTGCAGGATGGAGCGATCACACGCTTACGTGTGGTTGTGGGTCAGCAGTGTACCCATAGGTAGGGGTGGTCGTGTCCCCCCAGTAAAGCAGTGGCGCTGGGCCCTGGCCACAAGGTCACTTGGCAGTGATGGAGCTGGGAGGTGCTCAGAGAGAGCCTTGGGTGCTTGCAGGGTGGCAGAGTTCTCAGTGGCAGCCTGCGGGTTTCACTGACTTGTGTGAGCGAGGCGTTTCCAGAGCGTGTTACAATTAGCTCACACACTCATAGAATAGTTAAGATTGGAAAACACCACTAAGGTCATTTAGCCCAACCATCAGCCCATCACACTGCCCACTAACCCATGTCTCAGTGCCACATCTACTCTCTTCTTGAAAACCTCCAGGGACCTCTTTATAACAGCAGTGAGGCCAAGGAAACAATAATAATAATAATAATTTTTAAAAAGTAAAAAAGAAAAAAGAATTAGGGTAATTGTTCTACTATAAATTAGGAGAAAGGAACCTCTGTCCCACCTGCCACAATTGCACACCCCTGATACAAGTATCAAGACAGACTTGTCCGTGAGTTAAGGAACTCCTGCTGGCTACTATTTTACAAAAGGCGCTTTGTACTGCAGAGGCAAAAGCAACAAAAGAGAAAGCGATGAGGATAACCAGTTAACCCCCTACAGAAGACAAATTGTAAGGAAAAGTCCTCTCAGGTTTTTGGACTGAGTAATACTTGAAAGAAATCTGCAGTCATCGTGCTGCCTGATGGCACTTAGTGGGGAGGGAAGGAGCTTTCAGCCTCATTACACGGTAACATGATTACACCACAGGCACCTGATTTCAGCACCAAGTGTTCTTCCTAATCAAAACGCAGCACGGTGCTCACTGCCCAGGCCAGGTCTGGTACGGCGTGAATTAGTGAGGCATTTGGAGAGGTCACAGCTGGCAGAAATGAAATGAGCTGTTTTGAGAGAGCCGGAGGTGCTGAGAAGAGAGAAAACAAGGCCTGAACTGAGAAATTGGAGTTTTGTACATTGTATTAAAGCAAACTCTGAGCGTACCATGGAATGAGGAGAAAGCTCTGGCTAATCTTTGGCTGGAAGAAAGGGGGAACCAGAAGGAAGAAAGGAACTTAAAACAAGTGACCGTGCAGGAGAACCGATGGATTATAGTCACTGCAGCTGCTAGCTGTGAAATTCGATTAGATAAAAACTTGAGTAAGGTAATATGTCCACAGCTCCATCTTTTCATCCAGTGTTACCCTAAGGGTAGGAGGTGTGTTGTTTCTGCTGTAGTGATACAATAATCTGCAAGTGGGAAATGCCCTGTGGAAATCCACGTTCATAGGCTAATTGCATGATGGTACAGACAAGGTGAAAAATTAATTAAGATCCAACTTGAGTGGCCCAGGTGTTAATGATTTGGTAGAGACACTCTGAAAAAGGCTGGTGTTCTGTTCAGATATAAGCTAAAGTTACAGCTTGTAGTCAGTCAGGCTGGGTAAGCAATATCTAAGGGCTTTATAACCACAGATGGCTATACATGATGGAAAAAGGGACTTTGATTTGCTGGGTAACATTCTTGATGTTTTCAGAAATGTTGCTAATCCAATCTGTAAAATGAGGGAAATCATAAACAGAATAAAAACTCCAGGAAGTGGTACAGCTCAGTGATGACATGGTAGAAAAGGAACTTCTGTTAAAAAGAACTGTTACAAACCAAAGGCAGGCCAGAATATAGTACTATGCCGGCATGGTGAAAGAATACTTTGCAGAGCCTGGGAAACAGGGGGCCTTTGGGAAAAGAGTTCTAGATATGTAGGTATTTAAACAACTGCAATTCCACCACTCCAGAAATTTCAAAGTACTTGAGATCTACAGATGGTGCTCCAACATATTATTGTTTTAAAAAGGATGGTGAACTTGGTACAAACCGAGAACTCCTAACTGGATTCGAATCACAGTGGTGACTGGAAAATATGTGCTGGCTGCTTATGTGGTAGAATTGGGCTTGGAAATCGGTCCTGTGAAATTCTAGCAACATAGGTATCTGGATGAGTGGGTGCATTTGTAATTCGCTTGGATTTCAGTGTGGCTACTGCTTTGTAAAAAACCAGCCTGCAGGAATTCCTTCTGAAAATGATTCCGATAAAAGCAAACAACCTCACAGGCATTTGGTTTCCAATGAAGAAGTTTTAAGAGTTGAAATTGCAATAGTAGCCATGTGAAGTATTGGGTTTTGAGTAAAATAAGAACTGGTAATATTTATAAAAAAAGATCTAGAGACAGCTTGGCAGTTGATATTTCTTGCAAACTGAAGCCAATCATATCCATGTTTACTTGAACGTCTCTTAAAAAATATGAGAAATCTGATAGTCAGATTTGATCTGGGTCTTCAGTATTTACTGCCACCAAAGAAAACATCAAAAAGGGGAGAAAGATAAGTTTGTGATGAAGTTCTATGGCACTTGATTCCAGGCCATGCTGACTATAAGTAAAACGCTTATTCCGTACAACTTAAATATTCAAAACAAGGTGCTGTGCATTCACTTACCTGGCAATAGTTTTTACGGGTGGCATTGGAAGGAGACTTTGGATGTGTTCATCTGATACAGGACAAGAATAGCTCCAGGGGAAAACAGCCTACTGAGTAACCATGTCACTGCTTACCAAAAGCAGGGTCATTGAGAGAAATATCTACATGTTGAAGAAGTCTAATTTCCCATTCTTTAACTTCAAAATATGGCATTGGAGAAGGAGAGCAAAATAAATATATATATATTTCTGAAAAACAGTTTGTATTGCACAGATGGATTATCCCAAGTCTAAGTAGCAGGTATGACATTAGTGGAGCTCACTGGCATGGTTGGGCAAGTCTGATTTTCATGGAATGGTACATCTGAAGTGTACCCAACTGATGGGCTGTGACAGTATCTGGGGTTTTATTCAATGCATTTTTCACCAAGTTATAAGATCCAGTAGAACACATAGGGAAATTTTTTGAGCCAAACTATTTTGGTAAGTCCATTACAGTACCAAAATTATTTGTTGACTCCTCCTTCCAACCTACCTAGCATCTGATAAGAAGGAAGAACACAGATGGTAAACATGGCATCTCTTGGAATCAGCACCAAGCAAAGTAGCACCAAGCTAGTGTTCCCATGAAGGAAAAGGAAGGGGAGTGTACAGTGAACACTATTGCTCCCTGAACTTGGGCATGACAGAGACGATATACAATCTTTTGTATGAAACACTTAAAGGCAATGGACCAAGTAGAATTTGATACTTGAAAGAAAAAAACTCTGCAAGAGGGGACTTACAGAAAGCTTTGAAAATTAATTTGGCTTGAGTATAAGATTGTGTCCTATTCTAAACATGTGAGAACTTCATTTGGTTCCACGGCTATAGAAAGAAGATAATCTTGAACTGAACTGACCCTCCTGCAGAGTATTGACAATTAAATGAAGTAATACATACTTAGATGAAAAAGAAATCTTTAAAACAAAATAACAAAAAGGAATTAGGAAAATGTGTTCATGTACAGGTATGGGAGGAGCAGACTAATGTTAGGATTTTGCTTCTAGACCATAAGCAGTTCTGCACATCATAGCACTTGCAGTGCTGATTCAGGTGTTCCTGTTGTGGCTTTGCACTGCAATGTACGCTTCACAGAAAAGGGAAAAAAAGCTGATAGTCTTCTCTATGCAGCCAGCACTGGCCAGAATTTGGAAAGCTCCCTGTTCCACACGGACACTGCTGGCAGCTGGAGCAGGACTGTGTGACCTTGGGGCCGGTAGACACTCTGGCTAACCTGCTTCATTTGTTTTGGATGCTTATGTTTGCTATCCAGATCTTCTAACTTAATGTAGCAAGTGAATTGTTTTTGGCATTTGCGTTTGTTCTTCTCAAGCAGAATTTCCATATGTATTGCCTTACCATTATCCACATCTTTGCTTTTTGTCTCATCCCCTTCCTGTGTTTGTTTTCTACATGAACCTCCATGATTCTGTGGGTACTCTCTATCTTCATTTTTGAATTCCTTGTTCTGCAAGTGTCAACAAAAGAAGAAAGCATGTTAGGTCTTATGCCATTAGTTAATAAATATGGTTCAACTTACATGTTTCTTTCTAAAAGGCATATAAATAACTTAGATGAACTTAAAATCTAGACTGATATTTTTAATGTTACATATGTGTATGCTATGAATAGGTATTCTAATTTTGAAGAGAACACAACAGCCTTTTCTTCTGCATGTGCTGTTCAGTTACACTGCAGCTTGTACAGAAAATTGCAATGGTGATCTTGCAGAGTATATGATATGGATACCTGAACAGATCCTGGTTGGAGGATCAAGAGGATCAGCCTATATTGCTTCTGATAGCAGTAAAAATAATAACTGTTACTATTAATATGTATCCAGGAAGTCAGTGTTCACAGACAACTCTACAGTGTTTAACAGAAATGAGTTATCTCTGTAATTTAGAATACAGACATGGATGCCCAAACAGACTCCACTTTTTTTACTAGCCATTCTAAAGTTGTGTCTTCCTACAGAAGAATGTGACAAAAAAAAACCCTGAAACTTAAAATGGATTGATGTGATAATGTGCAGAAATGCCTCTCTCCCTTCAGAAAATTGCACCTGAGTTCTGTGCTGCTATTTCACATGTCAAAATACAGCTACCCAGTGTTGCACAGAGCTGCCTCATTTCATTCAAAAATACTGACATTCTCATTGTTGACAATGCCACAGCCAGGGAGAAATCTGAAACTGCAGTGTCACGAGGATACTAATGCCAGCTTCTGGAAGCGTCAAGGATTCTCGTCTTTGTGTTGGAAGTACTGTACTGGATCTGCTGATGAGTCCTTTGAAGCAGAACATCGTAGCACTGTGGTGTGAACTGGATCACATGTACTCTATGAAATCCAACTCAGAATTTCATATCGCTGCTCTTTATTACAGGACAGAACTTTAAATATTCTTTAAAAGTTCTGGTCTTCACAATGAAGAAAATAAAACTTTACAGTGGAAAAAGAATGCGCTGAAGAACAACGCATGCTACCTTGCCTTGCTTACAGGATGTGATGTGCAAGCTTCTTTCATAATGATTTATTCAGCTTTAGCAGGTAGAAACATAATCACCAAGAAAGATGAGTAAAAATCTAAAAAACACACATCTGTCTTGTATGTAAAAAAGGGAAACAAATGGTAAATAAATCCAGTGGCTCAACTTCTTCTTGTATAAGCATAGGCCCAATTTAACTTCATTGAGCAGAGCAAAAAGTTGTATCCACGCTTGTTACAATGAGTCCTTAACACGGTGTGGACATTTCAAACAATGTGACCAATGGTTAATAGCAATTGAATATCAATAAGTAAGTACCTTGTAGCAAGCTTGTGAATATTCAGACATACCTAGTTTTAACAAAACTTCTATTGCAAGGACATTGTTTTGTTTTCAGTGTAATTTAATAGGTCTTTTGGGATCTGCCATGTTTGAACATCTGGGAATCATCACATGTTGTCGATAAATGAGGCAACAGGAAAGGCATGATGTGTCACAGATGTTAAATATGGCAATACTCCACAGACCAACGATCACAAACCGGAATGATCAGACTTTGAAAAATCTGATTAAGATTCACTGAGTAGATAAAATTCAACTTTTTCCTTAAATTTCCTAACTGTTCTGATAACAGTGGGTGTTAGAGTGGTAAAAAAAAAAAAAAAAAAAAAAAAAAAAAAAAAAAAAAAAGATTGAAAACTGGTTTATTTTGAAGGATAAAATGATAGAGCTGAAGACAAGGATTTGACTAACAAATACTTATAGGAAGATGAATACAACTTTCCAGGTCCCTGTTGTCTCATCATGAAGATTAACGGCTACTACCAGATAACTCTACCCCTCCTTATAAAACAATGAATGCATAAATCAAATTTATTGTGTTAATTTAAGCATTGTGGTTAATTGAGTAGCTGCTGCTGTACTAAGAAACCCTTTTCTCTCCCCTTATATGCAAAGAGAGAGTGTTCTGGTTGCTGTAACTGTTAGCCATGAATGCCACCTCCTGGCCACGTACAGGAATAGGGAAAATAGCCCAACTTCCATGCAGTAGACAACCATTCACGTTGAATAGATGTTAAAATATGTGAAACACAGACATGGCTGCTGACAGACTTCCTAGATTGTCTGTGGAAATTTAAAGGCTCTCTGATATTTACATTTGCAAAGAAATTGCGTTGTTCGAAACAAAATAAACACACTTGACATTGACTTTCTGTAGAAACAACCTGGAAACTGTTGTATTTAAAGGGAGCAGCTGAATCAATACCATGACTGAAATCTTGACCTCACTGAAGCCAACAGGACTTTTGACACTGATTTCAATGGGGCCCAAAATTCCAGTCCATGCTTTATGAAAGCTGCCCTTGTGTGTCAGCATTGGAGTTATTAGAAGATTTTAACAATGTTGGGCATATGTATTCTCTTGCAAATTCAGTAGGAATAGGATTTTAAAGAGGACCCCAAGAAGGTCTGGACCCACAAAACAACAAACTGTATTTCAGGGTGGTAAATTTTTCAACCAGAGACCATTTGTTCCCTGTGCTCAGACAAGAATAGCTGCTGCTTTCATTGCTTAAACTTCCCCAGCAATATGCACACTGCTGGTAGTGCAGCTAGTACAGGTAAGAGCATGTTGTACGTACCAGAACATGTTCCTTGAAGCAATCTTGTTATCACGGTGTAACGGACTCCCAAATCAAAGCAAACCTCTTCTCTGGCTGCTAGATGAATATACAGACAGCAAGGGAATCGAGCCAGGGAATTTCTCTCACCTGGGGAAGCAAATAAGAAGCATTTCTCCAGTGCATGAAGATGAAAATTTGGGCAGACAGTAGCTGAGATCCCCTGCAGCATCAGATTGTGTTATAACTACTGCATTTAACTCACCCTTGGCTTTTTTGCCTAACTGTTCCATCTGTGTGATCTCTTCCAGACCTGAATTCTCAAGTCATAATTAATAGTATTTTCAGTGTTCCCAATCCTGCACAGATACATTGGTATACTGGTGAGTAATCAGTCATTTCTTGTTAGGTTCTTTTTTGTTCTCTAATGATTTGCTTATATGTCCAGTATAACATAGTAGAAATCGCATGCAAACAGACAAACCACTTAATGTACACAGTAGACAACTTCTCGTTTGCCTAATATGTGATTCTAATGTATCTTAATGTCAGATGCAATGTCTCCTCAAGGACTCGGTGACACAGTGTACACTGGAAGAGATTAAAAAGTAACAACAGCTATGGTATATGGGTAACCAGCACACTCAGAAATAATTCGGCTGATATATTTGCAATTTCCAACATTCCTAAAGTATGGCACTTTTCCTTTAACAAGGGTGATTAGGATCCATGTATCACAGAGGCAGTAGGGTGTGTTGGGTTGTTTTTGGTTTTGCTTTGCGTGTGTAGGATTTGTCTGTTTGTTTTTAACATAGGGAGGGACTGAGGAGAGAAGTGGTCAAGGCAGAGAGAGAAAAATGAGGTAGAAATCGTTCTGCCATCCAGTGCCAGTGATACTATCTCCAATCTGTAGATGGCAGTGATCTCCCACGAGCAGCTGCAGGAGGAAAGGGGTGGTGGGGAAATCCTTAAATTAATACCGCTATGCAAAGCAGATGTGGGGAAAATTAGTGATGAGGTTAGCTTAATGCTACATAATGATCTCCTTTTTACACTAAGAGCTGCTTAAAAAATATCAGAAAGTACATCACTTACTTCCTTCATGTAATGAGAAAATACTTCATGCCACTTTTAATCTGTCTATTTCTGTATTGGAGGATTTTGACGACAAATTCCAGAATCCCATCTTTTGGAACTTATCTGTGACAAAGTCCCAGCATTGGCATTCCAGACCTTTGTACACATGTTTGATACATATCATTATTTTAAGATGTTTATTTAAATAATGCCTGGATTTTTCCTCCCAAACCCCTCCAGTTACTCAGCCACCTCCCTCACCAGTTGCTCAGCAGGTCTGTGCCATCTGGGTAACTTTCAGCTGCTTTTCACTGACACTCGCATTAGTTTTCACTTTCATTCACATAAAAGGTGTAAGGAAGGCTGGTGCAGAATGCTTTACCACAGGGTGTGATGTGTGCTGAAATCAGAGGGTAATTTCAGTGGACATGGAATCTTGCCTCCCAAAATCTACCTTGTCTGTTGGATGACTGTTGGAGAGAACTCTCAAAGTATAACGTGTACTCTAATCTTTCCTGCATGTTTTCAGTTGTGGATTTTGTACTTTTCTTCTTAATTAAAGGATTCTGTCTATGGGACCTTAAAATACACCTTTTCCTGATGACCAGACTGCAAAAACTACACAGTTTTAGAAGCTTTGTTGTGTCACATAGGCTTTTATCATCAGGTTTTAAAAGATACCTAGACATGCTAGTGAGATGTCCAGAAGGACTGCAAACAGCATCTTTTAAAAAGCATTTATTTTATTGTATTTTTTTCTGGAGATCTTAACTATCAGTGAGATTTGGGGTATTGTGGGGACGAAGTGCCCACAGTGAATGCATTTGCAGAATGAAATGCAGAGAAGTTCCTAAGCCAGTTAATAGCTCAACACCCATGGATTGCAGTAGGAAGTGTACAACTGCAAAGAGCAGAAGTAGAAAACTATTCTTCTGCTTCTGAGTTGGCCTGGGTTCCTTTAATGGCAGGAGCATTAAATACCTCAGAGACTCCAGGTTGAGTCTTTCCTCAGCAAATCATGAGAAATTGTCTGTGTCAAGTCCTCCTGTGTCAAGTTTAAGATTATGCCATTTGGTTACTTGCTGCAGAAAAGACTTTTTGCAATATCAGTACGCCCACTTTGCAGTCGCTTCCATTTCACTGCAGTTGAGTGAATGAGTCTTGTCATTGATACTAGCAGTGGCAACTTTGGTAACTTCTAGTGCATCACTTAAGTCTCTTTTGGAAAGCTTAGCTGAGGCTTACTTCCTTTCACACAGGTTGGATGCTCACCCATTCTAGTAGATTATTGGCCACCGAGCATCACTGTCTTAAGAGCTTTCTCTACAGCAGTGTACCTTTTCTCCTCTATGTTTTATTACTTTTTCTATGATGCTAAATAGATTTCCTTTTAGATCACACTTAACCTGCAGTTATAAAAAAAAAGATTTACTTTTAATGAGTGACTGTTCAATTCCTTCTATTGCGTTTTCAGAAAATAATCCATTGATCTATTCCTAGTATATGGTACTTATTTCATAATAAACACTCTCACCCCTAAAAAAAAGAATGGGAAAAGCTAGCTAAAGAAGCCTGTATAGCTTTCTTCCCTGTTTATTTACACATGAGCATGTGTATGTAGCCAGGTATGCTCTTCTCTCTCGTGCTACAGGCAGAGAAAATAGGGAACAGTATGGAAAATTTAATTTTTAAATCTGGTCATATTGCCCCCCATGGAAAAGATTATGGTGAAATATTAAATAAAACTAGTGTTTAACACACCTACTCATGCTCTAGATACACAGAGCGAGGTCCCTTCCTGGGAGTTATTGGCCGCTCTGTGAAAAAGTAAAAAAAGAGAATTATGGAGAAAAAAAAATAGTTTAGTAAGCTGTTGGCTCAGTTTTCCTTAGATAGAAGTTTATCTGCAGCATGAACTCAGGGTGTGCTAAGACACTCCATAACTGCCCATAGCTCCCAGCCATGCTGCCTGATTTGCTCTGTTACTGTCTTTCCTCCCTCCTGCTCCTTCCCATTCCCTTTCTTCTGCTCTGTCTCTTCATCTTGCTAATTCATTCCACATGCCCTTGAATATGTACCATGTAAGCTGCTGTTTTGCATTCAACATTTGTTTATCCTGGGACTTATCACAGTATCTGAGAATCTCATAACTTTCACAGATTTTTATCCCCGTGAAGCCTTTGTGAAACAAGGAAGTATGTCAACTTACAGATGGGGAGTGGTCACACAGAAGATTAAGTGAGGTGCTCAGAGCCCTGTTTAGTCGTGGGAGCTTTATTCAAGTATTTCTTGGCTCCTGATTTTCTCTATAGATTGAAGATTCTTGTCAAGCAACATCTCATGCAATGCACCACAGTCTCCTTTCCCAGTGAGGACAGGCCATCACTCCATCTTTTTGGCCTCAGTGGCTTCTTGGAGACGCAGACTGCCCAGGGAGATTTCTTACAGCAGAACAGGGACATGGCAGGCACAAACTCAGAAACTTCAGAAAGCCCCATTGTGTCTTTTCAAACTCCAAATTACGGACAGGTAGAAAATGAAATCTGTGGGGAAGAGGTTCAAGTATCTGACATATATTTTCATTCATCTACAAGAAAAAAAAAGCATCCTAAAAATATATACATATATTAATCCCATTTGTGTAAAGCAGATACTTTACTCAAAAACAGTTAAGGATCTGAAAATGCTGACTTCTGAGGAAAATTCTGGATTGGCCCTGGTTGTATCGTAATATGGAAGAAAGAGCACATAACTAATAAGGATTGTGTTATGGCTAATCCTTCTTCCTTGTTTGAGAGTATCTGCTATAAGGAAAGTACATTTTCTGCAATAATAGTCAATTATCTGTAACATCGACACAGAACAATATTTTAATGTTGGTTCTATATAAAGTTTTCAGACTTGCTAAACGTAGGGACATGCACCCGTGTTTTACAGTGCAGAGGTAGCTTCCCAAGCAGCAGACAGAAGGCTCATGTAAGGACTGAGGCTGGCAGCGTGTGCAATTGGAGTGCCAGATCATTAGGTATTCCAATTCAGCCATGATGTGAAACGGCACAGCGAGCTCTACAAACAGCTCTGCTGGTGCTGGGGTGGTGACCTTGGAGCTCTCATGTGACTGGGCTGCCAAGGGGCTGTCTGGTCCACCAGGGTGCCACTTGCCTTTGATTTATCTTTGAGTCTGAGGAATTTTTTTCAGTGTAGTAAGAAAATCCTATTTCAAATACATTATTAGAGCTATCTATGCAGTCTGGCCCCGGTGGATAATTCCTGCTAACTAGATGTGCATGTTCTATGGATGCATGCACTGACTTTAAAACAACCCTCGTGTAGACAGATATCTGATTTTCCTTATAAGTAAGATAAATGAGGAAGAAGAGAGAAAGAAGAATATAGAATAGTTCTCTTTCCTAAGAAAACTGTGGTGTGAGTAGATACGTATCTAATCATAGTACTCTTTACCTTAAAAAAAAGTTTGGTTTATAGCGAATATTTTTATACAAACCTAGTGTTAAAATAAACATTTCAACTACTCTGAACTTTAATTCAGACCAAATGAAGTTATCACACACACAAACAAGAAGGCAACTGAATGCAGTGATTGTGTTTGTACAAAACTACTCTGGTGGTAAGCCAGTGTCTCCTTCTCTCAGGACTCAAACTGCTTAGCCTCGCGGAAAGGTTTCGGAATTGGCAGACAGAACGAGTCTGCATTCTGCTGCAAGCATAACTTCCACTGAAATGTGTAAAAATAAGGCAAGATACAATTTCTACACTGAGCAGAAAAGGTTCTATTACAGTCCTGTCACTGCCTTGATTGATATTGCCTAGGAAAGGTTTTTTTAGTGGATCAGTTTAGTGCTATTGTCTGTTCAGTATTAAAAACATTGCAGTCTAATAAAAAGCTTCTAGTTCTACTGTGAAACAGTGGAGATTCATCACTACAGGCTACAACAAATATCCTAAATCTCCCCAGATATCTGATCGGAGGACTTCATCCGTATGCTGAAGCTTTGCAGAAATTACCTCTGTTATGTCTATGTCCAACTACCCAAAATCATAACTTCCAAAACTATAAATATAACTTTTGTGTGAGTCTCTACTCATTACTGTGCACAAGCGAAACAATTAGAGGAGTACTGGGAACGGTTCCACCCTATTACAGCCACTGCTGGACAGTCAGATGCCATGCAAGGAGAGTAGTCCTGCTGGTTACAAGAAGAGTGTTTAAAGGTAAGAGCTAGCAAAGAAACAGTGTCAGCTGATGTGACTCTGAATATAACACAAAGAGCATTGCTCTTTAATGGATTTTCCTCAAAAACTTCCAAAAAAAAATCTACATTTGGAACAGAGAAAATTTGGAAGACTGCAGTGCAATTGAAGTTTTTCTTGAGGCTGTGAGCCTGCCACACATGGCCAGACATGAGATAATGGCATTTATTTGCATTATTGGGTTTTCCTTACATTTTCACTCTCTGAGGGAACCTATTTCTCAACATCAGTGTTGTCTATTTTTGCTTCGTACTTTTGAATATGTAAGTCCATGGAAGTGTTTTACAAGAGTAAGTTTCAAAGTTCCCTCCAAAGCAATTCTTGGATTACAGGCAGTTACTTGAAAAGTTCTCTTCTCCGTATATTTTCTCTGAACATTGGAGAAAACACATATGTTAAACAGAACCCTATGCAGGTATGTGAGTAAACTGAGAAAACACTAGAGAGAAGAATGCAAAAGGATTATTTAAAAGAGGATGAAAAGATGAAGCATCAATTAAATAGTGCCAAATATATGCTCGGTTCTTATCTGTTCTTACGTGCAGTACTTTGTTCATACATGGAAGAAGCAGTGCGAAACCATGGCAGCTGAGTTACAGGACTATTGATATAATGGCAAGGAAAAGATGCCAATGAAGTACCTTTTATGTGCATGTTAAACTTAGCTTTGGTTGACAGCGTGCCCACTGCAAAACATACATAATGCCTACAGGAATGATAAGCAGAATCTTCCCCAAAGAATATTTTATTCAACTCTGTATGTCAGTTAATAACTTACTGCATAACTTATTCTATCAATTCCTTATCTATAAAACTGATGCATCAGGTCTTCTGTGAGTCTTTGAGCAGGAGGTATCTTGCTAAGTGCATTGCATCACACCTGCAGCCACCAAGCCCCTATCAAGACTGGGGCCTCAAGCTACAACTGCCGTAACCAACATAATATGAAACAGTAATCTTCTTACAGTAGCTGCAGCCTTTAAGTCTTTGAAGAAAGAGCTGAAAAATGCTGTTGTAAGAAAAATAAAGAATGCAAGGGAAAGAGTTTTGAATATGCTTTAAAATATTTTCATAATATTTTCCAATCCTCTAGATGCACTTGCTATGATCACATCTCTTTTTAAGTCTTGTAATCTAAGACTGTCTTATTAACTTTTAATATATGAAAAGTATGCACTATAGGAACGTAATATTACTAATGAGGTAAAGATCTTTTCCCTCACTGTTATTTCCTGTCCATCTCTGTGGTAAGTAACCATGTATCTTTGTATATGGACATGTACAAGCTAAGTGGAATAACTCCTTACCCATCTTCAGTCCCTGTGGACCTCTATTAGCTAGTAAAAAGGCAGAGGCCACATCAAACCAATGCTCTACAGAAGAAACCCAAAGAAGTGCATTAAGATTCTGCCCTTGTAGTGCCAGCCAGTGAGATTTTCACACATGGGGAATACAGACTAGGGTCTTCTAAAACTGAAAGGTTTTGCAAATCACAGTTTTGTCCTGTCAGCTAGTAGTTGGCAATAGGATAAATAGAGATCTGCAATAAAACAAAAGATAAGTGATCCTTTTTCCAGAAAATAAATCAGACTGTTAATGTAACAGCAACATTCCCATTGTTATAGAAGTGGATGAAATGTACTTGCTTGTTAAACTTAGCACACAAAACTGAGAGGACTGCATACAGCTTCCAGCTACTTTTCCGCAAGCCACATGCAGACATCATTTTTTCTAAAATAAAATGCAACTGTTCTACATTTTAATCAAAATTTAGACTGTCAGTCATCAAAAGGCACCAAAAAAGGTCACATGATGTTTCTCAGGGTTATTATTAAAAACATGAGAAGCCTTCCCTCCAGTAACTTTGGAAGTTAATTACACCACTGCCTGTACACTCAGTGCTCCTCACAGAAAAGGAGCAAAGAATGTTGATGTTAGAGGCCAGACAAAAAGCATGCTCTTGCTCCCTGCCCTGCACACCCTCTCGCTCCAGTCTGGTGTATGAGGAGATAGTGCAAGGCTAAGGGTTCCACATCTCTCATTCCGATGGTCTCAACTCAGTTCTGAAGGTTATCCAGCTGCAGTGGGCTCCCAGCCCTCTTGTCATTCCCATTTGGTTGGAAAGGTCTTTGTACCATTAGAAGTGCAGCAGCACTCTTGTCAGTCATTTTGTGTTAGTTATTTAATTGTAAAATCAGCTCTACTGCTGGTACAGGTACATAATACCAATATTTTATTTATTTATTTATTTATTTATTTATTTTTGAGGTAGAAGAATTTTAGGAAGACATGGCCTACAGAAACCTGAAACAAAGACTGTATGTCATGGTTTGCAACAAGTCATGTCTCAGCTAAACAGATAAATGTTTTAAAAGACATCTATTAATCAAGATTAAAGGGTCTGTAGATCACTGGCAATCAGTCTTACAGGCAGAAGAGCAGATCATAATGTTCCCTTGTTACAAAGGGTTTGAAAGTTTTGTTATTCCTGAAAACCACTGGAGGAAATGAACCTGTACATGTGGCTCAGCCAATCCACAAGGCGTAAGAGATGCCTTTAGGCAAGAAAATGAATTGCTGTCCAGATACAGAGACAGACTGACTGCAGGTGTTGGGGAAAAAAAAAGAGAACGATTTCAGAAGATATGAGATTTGCCTGTAATTAAGCTCAGAAGGCCTCAACAAGAAGCAAACTCTATGTTAGAAAAATAATTCCTTTCAAAATCATTGTTACTTTCCTGTTTAGCAAACTTTGAGCTAGGATAACTGCTTCAAGAGAAATTATATATGTCCTCACAGAGGACAATACTCAAAGGACAGATCCAGTCAATATAGACCAGCGATGTAGAGAAGTGTTGTTTCTAAAGTTGACTTCTCTCCTTATAGTCCAATGGCAAAAGAACATGTGAGAGAAATAGCACTGGAGTTGGACATCATTTTCAGGATTTCTATTTTTATAAAAGTGGATTAAAAGGGTTAAATATTGTTTATCCCATTGTTGTACAGGTGGATGAAATTGTTTGTTAAACATAGAATACAAAAATGAGTTTAATACCACTAAGACAATGTTAAGTCTGAAGGCAAAAGCATCCATTCTATTTGCTTCAGAAAAGCTTCCTTTAATATCATTTATGCAAGAGCTCATTCATCGTAAAACAATCCCTTCACATTTTAAATACAGATAATCTCACTTTTTCTTTTCTGAGCCTGAGAAAAACTGGCTTAGGCCACTGGTCAAAATTTAAACAAAAAAGAAAAAAATCAAACAATCCACCAAACCATGAAGAGCAGACCAAGCTCTGAACTAAAGCCAACTCATGTGAATTTCAGGTCAACTAATGGCTAATAGCAACTCCACAGGGATTAGAAACACTGCCTGGACTAAACTGAGCAACCATAAATGTAAACTCACTCACCCATTGAAGTCATGTTGAACACTTACTGAAGCATGACTTAAATCAATACACAGAATTTCAGATAAACTGGTGAAAATTCGTTCTGCAAACAAATAGAATACAATATGATTTTAAAAAGACTATTCAAATCCCTCTGACACCACCTCCTGTTTCACCTTTTCTTAAAAGGTTGATTCAAAACAAACTGCTTTGTAGTACTTCCACGAGCTTCAGATCTCTGGCATCCAGTGAGATGGAGGCTAACTCCTTTTTTGGCACATCAGGCATTTTGTCACTATGTGAAGAGCAGTCCTGTCTGTGCTGAAAATTACTTTCCATAAATTAAATAACATTTGCTAAGTGGCAAGAATATCAGACATACGCTATCAGTGTAATGTTGAAGTATCCTTGCTCTCATTGACACAGATGCCTAGATTAGCCTGTTGGAGCTATCCAGAGGGATAAGGGAATTATTTATAAGATCTAGTTTACCTGCTCATAATTTATTTATAATCATTATAATAATTTATTTTATAAATCAATTAGCTGTCACTGATATCCTTCCAATTTACAGATTTAAATATCTTCTGCATATTTAAGTGGGGTAAATATCCTTTAAAACTATTTCTTAGAGTTGGGGATGTTACTCAGAGATTTTATTTTTAATTAAAAAAAAATAGAAAGAATATATAACCAACCAGATGAAAATATCTTCCTTATGGAAAAGGAGAAAGAAAGGGCTAGCACAAATGTACAGATTGCTCTGTGACAGTGCTTCTGAACCCAGGGAATCTCACTGGAATCTAGTCATTCAGTTAGAAAGGTTGGAGTTAGTGAAAGCAAGATGACTGTCCAGTATAGCAGACAATAGTAAGACTTGATTTCAACAGAATATATGTTTCATTATTTACTATAAACTAGGCCGATGCACACTGCAGATAAAAACAAGCTGATGAAATTCTTAACCGAATAAAGAATGGGGGAAGATATTAAGTATTAGCAATTTAAACGCTATATAAAGGGAACATGACAAATTATGTCAATAACTTTCAAAAACATAAATCCATCTTCTGTGTCCCGCTTTTTCTCCCCATGTACCAATACAGTTGTAACTCTGGAAGAAAATAGTGTGCAAAATGTATGGTACTCCAAGAGCATCATATAGGAATAATAAATTAAAAATAGGAATTGTGTAGAAGTGACGACCAGATGCATGGGCAGTTCCTGTGCTCACTGAACATGAACACTGGATACCAAATGTGGCTGTGTTTAAAGTTCACTGAGTAATTGTGGGGGGGTAAAAGAGTTTTCAGTAGTCCCCAGATCAAGCCTGGGATGAAATTGAGCCTTAGGTGACTTCAGTAATGCTGCAGGGGTGCATAATCACTAATTAACTGGTTTATCTGGGACAGCTGGGAATTTTGCAAGAGCTGGCACTTTCTATCTGGTTTCTCTCCTTCTGTAAGGTCCCCATAACCTTAACCTTACATATTTTGATATCAATCCAATCCTCTGCTCATCAGACTGACTCCTGAATCAGCCCCTAGAAGAGCAGTGTTGGCAGCGCACACTGCAGGCAGGAAAATTGCAGTTCTCTGCCATATGCCCCATGTGGTCTTTAAAAAAAATGACTGATTGCTGCATGATTGTTCTGCATTTCCCTGTAGCTCTCGGGCTGACTAAATATCTTTGGGTGTGTTAAGATATAATGCCAGACTAAAATCTGCCTTATTAAACAAACTCCCAATAGCTCTGATATCACTTTTAATTTATATTATAATTTCTAAATTCTGATTGCTCCCTGGTGACTTTTTTTTCACAAGTACATCTGGAGCTGAGAAACGGTTTTGTGCAGGAAGCAACCATGTGTAGTAAAGGCACTCTTCTATTCCTATTGAGTTTTGGTGCCGTCTGAGCTCTCTCACCAGGGTAGCCAGTTGAGCCCCACAGCTTCTGGGCAGTTCATACTGTTTTACCTAAAGCAAAAAATTCCTGGGAGCGTCCCCAGATCTGAAGCAGCATCTGTTCCTTTCCTGTTTTTTCTTCTTTGAAAATGTAAACAGAATGTTAATTACCTTGCCTTGATTTTATCCTGCTGCTCAGTTTGTTTCCTTTTAACTTTTGAATCCATTACTACCTGCCAATTTGTCTAATCCTGTATGTTGGCAGACATTAAGGTTTTAGCTGAGATATCTGCAGTGATCACGGAGGAAAATGAGCTCTATTCTGCTAGGTCATCTAGACCCAGTAACCCAAATCTATCTGCTAAATTGTAACTTCATCATTTGCACAGTTTGGAATCTAGACACAGAAATTTATTCCATAAATGTGTTCACGGATTCATTCCGGGGACTTTGAAGACATCTCACGTTGAATCAAACCAGTGAAAGGCTTTGAAGATGAGTTCTTCCAGTGCTTCCAGACCTCATTGCCCTTTTTTTGGCCACGTTTTGTTCTTAAATGAAGAATAAAATGAAAATTTAAGTAATCAGAAGATTCCTCCCGCTTTCTCAGCACACAGAGGAAAAAAGGCTGATTCAGCACTTTCACACGTGCTCAACTGTAATTGTGTGCGGCACTAAATTGGAGAGTTGTGTTCAGGTTTCATATTTCAAGGACTACTTTAATTTTACACAGGCAAAAAAAAAAAAAGAATATTTTATACTATATTTTAATAAATAGTTAATATTAAACTGCATCTATTAAATAAAGGTTCAAACTTGCACAGTGCCCTAAGCTCCCACTGGATGCTGTTTATCGACATGCAAAATCAGGATCTGGTACAATGATATTTGAAATGCTCTTCTGTTTCATACTGTGCCAGTTCAATATTGCTAACTACAGGTGTTTGAAAAGCACAAAGTGGTCCATCAAATATCAAAAGATTAGTTTGATTCTTGCCAGATCTCTTAAAAGTAAATAAATAAATTTGGGGTTCTGCTTATTTGCCTTCTGATTTTGAAACTCTACGGTTCCGTTGGCTCATGTTTTCATGTTTTTCCTCTAATAATTTCTTTTTTTTTTAATGGAAGCTGAAGTTTGCATCTACTTACTAGCCTACAGGGGCAGACTGAGAGAACATCAAATGTCATTAAGGCTCATGGGAAAACTGTAGAAATGGTCCATGCTCCTTGATAGCTTACTAATTTACAAATCTTAGTAATAGACATTTAGCGCTTTGAACCACTGATGTGAATTAGCCAGGTTCTACTACTTACTTAACAGTTCATATTCTTTGTGGCATTGAAATTACAGCTCTGAAACCTCCCCTACAACTGAACACGATATTGCTTGTCATATGAATGGAGAACAGTGGGTTTTTTACATTTTCTGTTGGAATTGAAATAGTATGTTAGGGCTACATCTTACTCCAATTGTTTTAATGATGAAAGTGTTGTTTTTCTCTCCCGTTTCAGTTCTATGCCTCCAAAGAGAAGCTCTTTGAAGTCCCATGTGATGCCATGGATTTTCATTATTGATTATTTGATGGAGGATACACAGTCATAGGTGTTTTATGAGCCGATTTAAGAAGGAACTTAAAACCTCTGACCATCTACATGCTTTGCTTTATCTTAAATACAGGAGCTACTGAATCAAGAGACATGAAGTGGGTTTTCTGGGGGAATAAACAACTCCATACACAAGAATTAATATACACTAAAGCCCCACTGTTGTACAAGGGCTGCTCTGAAAGTAATGCCTCCTGTTTTATTATTCTGGTCCACAGTGTCAGAGGTGGATATTGTTGGGATGGCAGCAGAGGTAGAACTTTCCCATCAGTATCCCATTACGTGTCATTACCATGTGACAGATGACACTGAATTCCTCCATGAAGAAAAAAATGGCACCTGTTGACATTCCCTGATGCTTGCTGAATGCTTATGGAAACCAACCGGTGTATGGATTCTATGATTCTATGTGAGCTCAGTGAGGCAGTGAGCGGCACATTTCAGCAGTAGTGACAACAACAGTGGGTCACCTCCACTGGTGCAGATTGTCACAAGTGCAGCATGCAGGCTCTAGCTCATTACTGGCAAGAATGCATAACCCATGGTGGTGACTACATTGAAAAATACTGCTTTGTAGCCGAGAACTATTTCTATCAAATAGCATTATTGTGCTCTTTACAGCTGTTGTAGTTTCCAGTGAAATAAATAGGAGGCATTACTTTTGGAGCAATATACATATAGAGAACTTCCAGAGATAAACTTTTCTGAAGACAAAAGAGTTCAATTTGAAGGCTCATTCCCCTGTCATTTCTTCATCTGGCTAGTTTAATCATCCTCAAGAGTTAAAATAAAACCAACAAAACCCTAAAACTTCTGGACCATTTTTAACTCTGTACTATAACAATTCATTTCTTTCATAAGTTAGTTTAGTGCTTTAATTGGCAGCTGCGTGAGGTAGAATACATAAAACCTCATTCTACCTATCATTCTTTACAACAAATGCATGCCTCCTCAGTTATATGAATGAGATTGCAATGGCTCTTTTAAAAACCTCTCCTATATTGCTAAGTTGGTACAGTAACTATAGATGAACTACACATAAAGCCACCTCATGTAAACATGGCCTTTTCATAAAGAATAACCAAAAACATTTCAAACTGGGAGATAATTAAATGCCTAGATTTACTCCTTACTGATTCATTCAGTTTTATTTTATTTTATGCTTAACAATCCCCCCATGCCTCTAAGCACTCCCGGAGTACTGAATCAGTGCTTGTGCACCTCCTGCTGTGACAGTGTGCTGTAAGGCAATCTCAGCATAAATATCCTGGGCTGTTTTGTTTTCCATGGTTGTTTCTAAGGACCAGAAATTACAATTAACAGCTGAATATGCAGAAAACCATTCACCCACTTAATATTTGATATTTTATATCCTAAATATGAAGAATTAAGTGCCTTAAGTATCAGAGCTATATTCTGTTCATGCAGAACTGTACTTCAGACCCAAGTGAGGAATGAACAACCTTGCATTTAGTTCGTCTGATACCTTCTGCTGAACACAGTGGGTGTGCAGCCACTTTTCTTTAGCAGAATCGACCAAAGTCCAACACTGAAATCATAGTTTGATTCCTGTTAACAGTCACAGCCTGTTCTTGAATATTTCATACTACCCACGCTAACACGATAGCAGTTTTATATAGGTGCTT
This sequence comes from Gallus gallus, assembly GCF_016699485.2. Classification (NCBI taxonomy): domain Eukaryota; kingdom Metazoa; phylum Chordata; class Aves; order Galliformes; family Phasianidae; genus Gallus; species Gallus gallus. The sequence continues at coordinate 11,410,177 of NC_052541.1, read as the reverse complement.
TATCAGTAAGGTTTTTGCTTTCTTATATTATTGCAAACTATACATTCAATTTCATAAGAAAATTGGACATTTTTAGAGCACTTGCACTTGTATGAAATTAGTGGCTGTTTGGAATGGACAAAGCATGCAGGATTGGGCTTTTGCTTTAGCAAACATTAATTACACGGGTATTTCCTGCATAAGAAATGAATCTCTCAGAAATGCAGAGCTGTGCTGCCATCGTCAGTACTTTAAAGAATTTTTTTGGTTACAAAGATTTTTTGCTTCCTAAAGGGAAATTTTTCTCACAGTTCATTCATTGTTCGTTGTTGTGTTTACTTTTGTTTTCCCCTCAAAAGGAGGATCTGCAATCCTTCTGAGTTCAAGATTTGCAGAGGATTTGAGGGCAGCTTCCTAGTGAAGGAAGGCTTGCAGAACAAGGCACAAGTATGTACTGAGGTATTTTTAGTTGTGAGTATTAACATCTCACCTATAAAAAAAATGCACTGTCAGCTGTTCCCACAGCAGTGCTTGGTGTGTTTGGAGAATGCTGATACCTGCATGTGTTGTACTGGGTGTAACGTAGCTGTGCTTCAAGCAGAAATTCCTTAGAAGAATGAGCAAAGAGAACACCAAGAGGAATGTCTTAAATTCCTTTTAAAAGGGTTATATTTTTCCTCACAAGGGACAGGAATAATACTACAATTTATATGAACAAACTGTATAGCAGTGCAGCTGTATTTTAATTTGGGTATGGTACCTGATTTTACTTCTATTACACAATGACTCTAGCTGCACTTCTGAAGCAGGTAATTGTCTAAAGTAAATTCTATAACATAAGAATTATATCACACACTTTTTGATATGATTCTTATTTCAGTTTTTCATAATGCTCATGAATATCAAGCTGTCAATTGCTCACATTACAAGTGCAGGAATGCAGCCAAGATCAGATTTTCTAGGGGCTTAGAGAACGTAATGTGCATCTCTACTTCCCCAGTCTCCTCCACTTTTCCCTTGCCCCATCTGAGAGGAGAGCAGCTGCACTTCTGCATAAATGTGTTCTGTCAGAAAACATCCAGACCCAATAGCAACTTTCTCTGTACCTGACCAGCAGCCCACCATGCCCAGCAGCCTTTTGTCTAATCAAAGCCAGTATTGACTGAAACCATGCAATTGATTTCAGCCTGTGAAGACCTCGTGAACTGAAGCTGGAAGTTTGCATGTAGGCTTAGAATAGTTTGTTTCAGACAGTTTGTATTTAAGAATTCAGGGTTAGGGCAGAGAACTTTATTAATATCGGTGTGCAAACAGAACCGAACCTTTCAAATTGAACTTAATGTCAATTTTTGCTTGTTTGATGCCTGCAAATTGTATCTTGAAGAAAGCACTGACTGACCACTGGCACTAATTACTAACTTCCAATGCAATATGCATGAAAAATTGCAGATGAAGAATATCTTCTGTTTTACCTGCTTTTCGTTAAGAAACAACAAATTTAAAATAAACGAATCCTGCAAATGAAATAAAATTATAAATTAAGATAAAATATCACTCTTTTTCTTTTCCTCTCTAGCCTCATGCATTCCTTTCAAACATGAAATAACTTTTGAAGGAAGGATGGCTGTGGTGAAAATCAATATTTTTCCTCTAGCTGAGCCTACTTCAGAGAAAAGTCAGATCCTGCCTCTGCCCTCTGCTTGCATCTAAAAATTTTAGGTTTCATTCCCTGTGGTAACTATCATAACTATACGGCTACTTCATACAGTATATATTGACTTTGTAAACTGTGGTTGTTCTCTAGTGCAGGGATCAGTATTCTGGACTGAGCATTCAAGTGTGGAAACAGGAAAATTCTGACATGTTATTAGATGCGTCCTTACTCATGCTCTTTGTAAGATTTCCTACATATCCCTGGATAGAAAATCAATGGTTACGTATGAAGTATCTGTGGTTACCTATTGGAAAGCAGCAAGATGCTCACTCTATTTGTGACAGAAGCTTGATTTTCTTGCTTAGCAATGGGGGACTGTAAAAGATAAAAATATAGTTGCTATATGATAAGACTTAGTTTTGCCAATTTTACTGTGAGAAATGCCAAAAGACACAATGAGCAGGAAGTGAAGGGCTACATACAAACAGTACCCTGCTAACTACAGCATAAAGATTTGCCTTTGAGCACAGCAGAACCTACTGCTTCTGCAGAGCAAGATGAAGTAAATGAGGTAATATAACTGAAGCTTTAAGTGACCATAAACCCAAAATGGGAAGGCAGAAGAGAATTTAGAGTAGAAAAGTACATTTATATCAGAAGTATTAGTAAGCCTCAAAACCCAGTGTAAAGTACTTAAGGTGTTCAAAGTATTCTAAGTATACTAAAACAAACAAACAAACAAACAAACACACACGCACATATATAATATGTGTATATATGTGTATACATATATATAATATATAAAATAATTATTTTTAGAGTCTCAGATAATTACCAAATAAAAGATGATTTTCTGCTCCAAAGAACTTTCCATCTAAGTACCAGTCAAGAGCATCAGTCAGACAAGAATACATGGTTAGGCTCTCAGTGTTTGCAACTGTGAGTTACAATGTATGAGCACTGAGCTCACATAGGCTTCTGCCAGAGGGCTCTGCAAGATAAGTTCTACCCTTTCACACTGCGAATGTGAAAACAAAGTAGAATATATGCCCTTACTAGCTTGCAGTGCCTCTAGCTGAGGAAATAAGTCCTACCAAGTATTACATTCTGCCATATTCTGCCTCTGGTTATATGCCTTTGCCAACCCAGTGACAATATTAACTACAAAGTAATAGAAAGTGACACAGGGATTAAGCATTTTTACAGCTTAGAAAGTAACGAGCTCACCAAAGAACATTCAGACATTCTAGGCTTAACTAGTTGTATCTTGCAGCTGCTAAATGTTCTTACTGCACAGAGTATACATATTACACAGCATGCAGGTGGCAGTCACATCCTATCACTACTGTAAAAACAGTGCATTAAGCATACACAGTGTGACAGGGAAGTGGAAGACAGCCAGGAATTTCATCTTACCTGGTGCTCTATGCTGCTGCTTCACGGTCTCTTACCACGCTCAGAAGTCCTATGCTCTGTATTTGCTTCAGGCCTAGAGCGTCAAAGTGTATCAGTTCTTTTACAAAGCCACACAGCATCAGTATGACATGTGAAACTAGCCAGTTCTACCGCTCCTTACACTTGGAATGTTTTCACGATATTGAGCCTTACAATAAAAATGTCATCCAGGGCTGATCTTTAAGCCTTTCTTCATTTAATCAACTCACATACGTCACAGATATTTAACAGTAACTGCAGAGATGGGTGAATCAACTAGCAGAAAATCCTGACCCTACATGTGTTTGCTCCAGAAGCCTTCCCAACCTTCTCTAAAGTTCATATCACATCGGTGGGAATCTCCTGATTTCCTTGTTTCTCCTTGCTAATTTCCTTGTTGTCATGCTGCTTGCTGATGATATAGAAAAGCCACCACACATCACCATACCCAAGCCCTACAGCTTAGTCACCCCTCACAGAAGACTTGGGAAACCTTTCTCTGGTAAGGCAGACAGGCAAACACTCAGTGCAACGGGTAGCAGACAGCCTGCTGAAATGGCAGCAAGTCTCACACACTGAAAGTGAAAAATGCACTTAAATGCTTGGCTGAAATTTTCCTCTTTTCTAATAACCCTTACTTTTTTCCACAGGAAGTAGATTAAACTGGGCGTGGAAGGAAACATATAGGAAGCACAGGCCAGCAACGTGTTTGCTCTGTTAGTCATATTTCTCTATGTTCTCTGTTTTGCCATTTCATACTTTCCCTTTTCCACTACTTTTCTTTCTAGATTTTCTTGCCCTTTATTTTCCATCCACCTCCTTTTTGCTGACAGACTCCATGCCTGTAAGGACTTAGCTTCATATCTTTGTCTTCTAAAGGATATGTTTACAACTTACTCATTATTTTAGATGTGTGCTTACCACTGTCCACACAGAGGCAATGCCCTGTGCAAACATTGGTGCATACCTTGCTCTCTGTTGCTCTTAATTGCCACCACAGATGACCTTTCAGCCTGAGTTTTGGAGTTCAGTCATGAGATGTATGGTATTTTCCAAGCTATTTGCACATGTTTTAACTGAAGGCTGTGTGTATGTGTATGCAGCCATGGGTCATTACACAAAGTGAAACCACCAGCTGGTATGTCGTAGGCCACCAAACAGTCACCAGCTGATAATGACTCTCCATTATTACTAACCAGGGTCAAATTCATGCCAGTGACCTAGAAGGAAAGGGCTCCATATCTCATTACCAACATTCTGAGCTCTCTAGTTCTACCATCCACTGCATTTTGGTCTTTAAGGAAAACTTTAAGTCACAAAATGAAATTCAGGAAAATAACTCGGGAAACTAAAAGGCATGCTTTGTATCTTGCCACAATAAAAGCCATTCAGTGCACATGAAATCTTTCCTTTCATAATCTGATAATGCATTCACAGCATACAAATATCTTCTTACATAAAACAGCTGCATAACCTACAGACAGAGGTCTCAAGGTATTTAGTATGATATAGAAACTGTTGAGAGAATAACAGACATTTATAGAAATCCCTAAATACTTTTTTATTTGATAGTCCTTAACTTTTCCTCTGTCTGTCACTCTGGTGTGTTCAGTATATAATAAGATTCACAGAAACCCACAGAGAGCATTTTAACAAAATAGACATTTTGAAATGTTCCTGAATTCATAGCAAGTTAAACTGTTTACCAAAATTAAACTTCTAATAATCCCAAGTTATTAGTAAACTGTGCTTGCAGATGTCAAAAATGGGATCTCATAATTCAAAAACAACATTTTTAAGTCTTCCCCCATTTCAAGCTCTTCTGCAGGACTTTTGTTTTCTCTTTTGGGGTTAAAAAGAAGTGTTGCACTGTTTCAGGATATTTAGATATAAAGGACTCAGAACTGCAGAATAACTCCAGTGTTACATTTATTCAGCAAAGACTGAAAATGTATGGTCTGCTTCATTTAAACTACTGATTGCCAGAACACATTACATTTTAGGATTCAGTTCTAAAGGGTCTGGGAATACAGGAACTTCATAGCCAAACTCATCTAACTGAAAGTATATGCTTAACTTTTACCCTCCTTTGCTGATTAACAGTATAGAACCCTGAACTGGAAGTTCTTTTCTATATTGTCTGTATATAAAGCCTTTCTAATGTAAATAATCCTAACAGTGTCAAAGCACTTCTCAAAGTAAGAGAACTGATAGTTCCTAGAATAGCAGTAATGCCATCATCATGTCTGTTGAAATACTGAATCCTAAACTTGGACTAGAGCGAGTAAGTAGAGGAATTAATCTTAAATATTTATTATTATTATTATTTTATCGTTTGAATCATACTGTTTGTGAAGAGTATTCATCTGGCTACTTATTTGGGCTCTTAGAGATTTTATTTCTCCTTTTATAAGTTATCAGCCATCTTCAATGCAAAAAAAAAAAAAAAAAAGTGTTGAAATATTGTGTTCAAATTAGTTCGTTTGCCTGAAAGGGGGTGGGAAGGGAACAGTGAGAAAAATCTTTGGCTGTGTTTATGCTAGGCATGATAGTAGCCTTGCCAAACCCAGGTGTTCAAAAACCAGAAGAGAATTCCCCAAAACACAAAATTGGATCGAACATCACAAGATTAATATCTATCTGTTTTTCTTTTAATTTACCTTATAGCTTCTGAGACTTAATTTTATATGAAAGCTGAGATTCTTACCTAACCGCAGCAGTTTGGAAGCCGTGAGTTTAAGAAAACAATCATGCTGAAAACTTCACCTGCCCCTGTCTATGCCCACCACTCTATTGCTCACTGTCTTCTGCACTGAAACAAGGAGCCCAGACAAGCCGCTTCACTAGAGCTGCACCACCTGGATTCTCTAACACCCTGTGAACCACTGTTGCCAGTTAAAAGGAGCACTAAGTCTTCTTTGTGTTCATGTAGTGTTGCAAAGGAACACTAATGGTCCAGTGAATATGGTCCTGCCCGGGAGCCCAGTAGCAATATCACCTCTTCTTCATTGCACTAAAGAAAAGCACATCTTCTACATCTTACAAATATCATGGTGACTTCCAGGAACTGCTTAACTTCTCTCTGGAAACTGCTATAAAAGAAGTGCCACTGGTGGTTGAAAAACTTTGTTCAGTTTCAGTGTTGCTTTTTTCTTAGTCATTCAATAATACCGTTACACTGAAGGTCTCTCTCTGTAATACGGAATTCCATTAGGTGCATTTGCAGATTTGATCTCAGAAATCAATTACTGTGAAGGCTGACAGTGTGACACAGGTTAGCCAAACAAACCCTAGAGGAAGCATTCCTAGGCTGGTCGCCTTCTATCCACGATATAAATCAGTCCCCTAAACTAACTGCTAACATCTTCATTAAATTCTAGATATTAATAAATAAATGTGATTAATTGGGTTAGTCTGAAATTATGTATTTTGTTCTTCTATGAAGGACAATTTGAAGTCTGAATCTAAATTTCACACATATGGCTTATTTTGCCTCTCTAAAACTGAGCTGAATGAAGAGATGTGTTTTGCTTCAGAGTTATTATGTGAGTTCTAAATATGCACCTTCAAGAGAGTGTATACTTATGATTATCTCTTAAAAAGAAAAAAGAAAAAAAGAAAAAAAGAAAAAAGATAACAGGGGAAATGAATGATGAAATATTTTAGCACAAAAAAAGGTCACAATTATTTTTTTGTTTTTTTTGTTTTTGTCTTTTTTTCTTCAGAAGAAAAGCAGAGATGCAGACACATCTGGTGTTCTGGGAACTACAAGAGAAAGATGGATTCCTTTCTGACATTTTTGTACCACATAATGCTGACTTTGCAAACTGCATTATGATTGTAGACTTCAAAAATGATTTCTGTTTATAATCAGGTTAATTAATTACTGTGTAAACAGAAGTCTATCACTTCTACAAAAAGTTTTCAATTTAAAAGACAGATTAAGTCAATTGAATTCATGAACAACTCCTATGTGACTTCTAGGTGATTAAATAAATTAATTAATCTACTGGAAAATAACACATTAAAGATAGTCATTTTGAGTGAATTAACCGTAGTTACCTGCTGCTACAGGAACATTATCGTGTCTGTGTCGGTATGTTCGTGTTATCTCATAATACAAAACATATCAATAGCATTGAATGCAAAGCAATTGAATTAACTGTACATGATGATCTATCAGCATAACAGAAGCATCGGTAAGATCTCCTATTTAAAGATAAAGATCATTATTATTTAATGAAAAACTGTATATATATAAACATTAAGATTACAAAGGCATTAGAAATTTTGCATTGAAGAACTTCAGTCTTTCTACAACTAGAACAGTGCACCAAATACTTGTTCTTAGAATCTTTGTTTGAATTTACTTAAATAAGGAATGCTATGTAATATATATATATATACATAAGGAATGTTATAAGGAACAGTATGTTATCTTACTGTGTTGATAGGGAAGAAAAGTTTAGTAAGTCTTTTCAAAATAAGAGTTTAAAATATGACTATGACAAAAAAATCCCTTGAATAAAGTTTGTAACCACTCTTAAGTCCATAATTTCAGTGAATTAACATCAGTAATTCGTTTAAAGCACTTTGTTCCAACAGACAGGCCTGTGCATCTGGTATAACAGAGGTCATCCCAAGATGTTGATCTTTCATGGAGCAAGTAGTTAGGAGCTCCTGAACATCAAATAAAATTCGACCTACTTGAAGCCTACATATTCAGCCTAGAAGAATAAATATGTGCCAGCTGTATGACCAGAGCTCTACGGCTAGTTCTCTCTCAGCAAAGAATGAAATGAAACAACTGATTTTACTACAGCTTCTTCAAAATTCATTTCCCAAATGCAGCATGTGGGGATTCTGTTGCACGCTTCCACAACACCAGAACTTTTCCCTAGGTGTTAGCATTATGAGGCTTAGAGACTGTCCTAGTTTCCAAGTTATTTCTGTGATACAGAATGTGGAAGGAGAGGCAGTGGGAGTGTGCTGACATGGGCAAGTCTCCTTGGAACCACTCCTGGGGTAGCGTTATTTACAGTGTTCAGGAACCTATCTTGATCTCTGAATCTGTTTGTCTAGTTTAGTCTAGTGAGTACACACCTCAGTGGCACACTAGCCTAGTCTAGTATTCAGAAAGCATTACTGTTTTTCTATCCTGATCATCCCAAGCTTATGCAACTCTGTTTTCTGTCTTTCCCACTGCCTTCTGAATCTGTTAGCCAATCTCAAAAATTTGATAAAAGAGCAATGACCTCAAAGATATTAAATTATATCCAGCTACATGAAAACTGATGACTAGATAGATGACTGGCTCATTAAGGGAAAAACTGCAACATGAACTCAAAAGTTCTGTTTTGTCTGGCTTACCAGCCGGACAATCAACACACACACAGCTCATAAGCAGCCACAGGACGTGCTGCCTCTTGCCCAGCTAGTAATTAGGGATGGCAAAGAGACCTCAGGATACTGTGGGCAATGAGAGAGGACAAGGAGACACAGATGGAAGATCTGAGGTACTGGATGGAAGAATCATAAGGTGTGCGAGAGGAGGGAGCTAATATCACTATTGTGGAGCCATACAGAGACATAAGATTACAAGGCAGAAGAGTAGGTGTTGAGTGTTATGAGAACATTCTTTGTCACAGGGCTGGTTTGTAATTGATGATTATCAATAATGTGCAATTCTTTCTTTTTTGAATCTATCTTTGTGAGTCTGATATCTGGGTTAGATCCTCAGCCTGAAGTTCATATACTTAGTTGTAGAAACCAAAGATGGTAAGAGAGAGTGCTAAGACAATATTCTTCATTGCAAAAAAAAACAAAAAAAAAACCACGTGTAGCTCAAATAAGAAATTTTCCAGTGCACTTCAAACTCTGCACTGACCATGCCACATCAACCCTACAAAGTGCACTATTCCATGGATGTCCTCAAGAACAGGGTTTGGGTCCAGAATATTTTGCAATTTGGGGAGTTTTCACTGGCATTGACTGTTGGCGAAAATCATATATATATGAGTGGCATAGATTGTCTTCTAGGATGTGCAGATGCTTGAAGTTATGGTGTTTGACATATCAGAGTATGCTAACAGAGTAAAATAGGGACTACTGTGTAGCATGCAACTAAGCTCTGTGACAATAGGTTTAAATACGACAGGACTTAAAAACTCTTCATCAATATGTGAATATGCATAATTATTAAGGTATATGTTATACAACCTAACTACAGTGATTGCAAATAACTGAATTTCACACCCTTATCTACCACAGCACTGTACATTTTCATGTTATGCTTTACTCTCCTACAGTGGTGCATATTGTCATTGTAACTTTCAGGTGTTAGTTTTCAGTGTGTAATGAAAATATGCTAGGATCACAAAGGTGGGGCAACATTTTCAATAGTTACAACTCCTGATATAAACTTCTGTAGAATGATTATTAATGAAATAAGGAAAAAAAAATAACAGAATGCTCTTCTTTATTCAAACCTGTGGCTGTATCTTCTGCTTTTCCACATCCTGTAGATTAGTAACATGAAATGGAAAATATTTTCACAAAACTACTAAGGCAGGTGATTTTGTCATAAAGCAAAATAGTAAAATTTAGTTCCAGAGCCATTTTTTCCTTTCCCTGAAACAAATACCTGTTGCTTTCTAGATTGTGACTTTCAAGGCTTGTCAAGTCTATAACATGGATAAAATATTTGTGTGGGTCTTTTGCCAGCTGACAGTAAAAGCCAACACAGCTCACTGTGAAAATGTGCTGCCTGGGTTTTAAAATCAGAGCTAGGGTTAAACTAAAGATTGTACCAACTGTATGTCTTAAATCCATTCATTCCATCTGACCTGCAAGTACACATCTGCTGCATGTTAGCCTTACCCTGCTGTCTGACAGTGGCACACATTTGAATCCTCATCATTTTGATTAAAGACTTGGTTTTGCTAGGATGTCATGTACAGTATATCAAAGGAGATCAGTAACCAGTCTGAAAGTCAGATGACAAAGAAAACAATCAGCACATGCACAGTTAAGCAGAGTTTCATGAAAAGAAGGCTTAATGTAATGAGTTGTAATTTGGAAAACTGTCTTAAGTGGTCTCAGTACTCAAAACCCGTGGTGGGCAGTTTCAGATTTTAGAAACAGTTAGGAATTAAGTTTGGATAATCAAAATAAATGTGTTGTCATAGGCTCTGTGCTGCTTTAAGTACAAATTGGTTATCTCAGGTAATCCAGTTGTAGAGTATTCAGATGGAATACTCAGGACAGGCAAAACATGGTAAATTTCAAAACATTTGGTAATAATTTTTCGAAGTTATTGGGATTTGTCCAGCTGTTCGGTAAATGAATGGAGATTAGGAAATAGTCTTCTCTTTAATCAATGGATAATGAAGAGCATTTGTTTCAGACTCATAAGACTATCCAAAATACTAACTCTGCCTTTGTTTGGTAGAAATACAGTTTTTTGCCTTACCACACTAAAAAACCACTGTCTTCTGCATTTCTGATGGATTTCTGGTTTTAACATCTTAGCCTATTATGTTTTCTATTTGTGTTTGTTAGTGCACATGTGAGTGCATCTGTGCCTGTGTGTCAAGATCATTACTAATCATAGTAGTGGCAGAAAAAGGAAACTTCTAAGCCACTGGAAGAGCAACAGCATTCAGTAAGTTCAAGGCCTGCTAGGATTAAGGTTTGGCTGATCTGAGCCACCTGTTTTTCAACTGAATGTAGAAAGATGTGAATACTGTTCTTGAAGAAGAAAGCAAGGATTAGATAGCCTTGGGAAAAGACATATCCAGATCTTTGCAGAGTTGGCTGCCAGTCATACCAAAACAAACTCAAAGGCCCACTGTTCATAACGGTTTCCATATATGTCTTTATGTGATATTTAAATGGTAACAATTCTTAAGGAAAACCTTTACACATGGATTTGTTTCCCAAGATATACAAGAAAATTTTACATCTTTCAGTCAACTTCAAAATTCCATGGCTGAATTGACTAAATAGTTTTTAAAAGCGAAATCGACGTTTTTATGATCAGCTGGTCTTTTAGGTCGTATTATTACAGGATTTCACAAGTGAGTAACTCATAATCACTTGAACTATCCATTGAAGGATCAGGCTTCCATCCAGTATACATATGGCACTTGTGCCTTAAGGCTTTGGGGTTTAAAGTCTGTAAAGAAATGCAGTCGTGCATAAAGTGGACTACCTGTGACCACAGAACACGCGTTCACTAAAGAACACCTCTGCAAGGAGGAAATAGAGCAGCAGCTGGTAAAGCTGCATCAGAGTGGATTTTCTTAGGTAACTGTGTTAAATGCATTTGGAAGAATAAAGAGCAGCTTCTTTAACACTAAGAAAGACATCACATGAACACTCCTACTAATGAGCAGTTCTGATCTTGAACATATGATTAATGCATTTCCCAGGTTTCCTTTAAAAATCATCTGTGTTGTTTTAATGCAGTTAAGGGAATTCTGTGTTGTATCTTCTGCACTGACATCAGCAGAGAATTTTCCATGGTATGCACTACTTGTGCATGATCTTCAGCAGGAAGCTGTTCTTTGGTCCTGTAAGCCATGTGCTATTTATTATAGAACACGGATAGGAGATGGTATTTTCACAAGCAAGTACGTGAATGCAGACCACAAGTCTTGAATGCAGACCACAAGTCCTTTTGACTTTTAGTAAAACTCACCTAAAACATTCAGGTACTTTGAAAATGTTAGCAACTGAGTTTTGAAAGCTTTTGAAAGAGCGTGTTACAGTCCTGTAGTTCATCTTTTTGAAAGAAATCGTTCCTTTTGATATTCACTCCCACTGTATCTTTAGACCAGTCTATAAGCAAGGATAACATTTCCTTACCCATCTGAGTTCATAAGGCTTTATAAATGTCAATTTATCGATAGAGCAATAGAGATGATTTCCTTGCAAAGATCAGATCAGTCTCTTCATAACCATAAGAAAATGCAGATCGCTATGCAGGTGAGCTCATCATATCATAAGTGACTGCTAACTTGTCTTCCTTTTGTAGGATTCACCACTCCCCAAAATGTCCAAGTTCTTAGACCAGGATCCATGGATTAATAGGATGGTAGTAGTAAGTTATTTTTCTGTTAGTGCTTTTTTAAGCTATTGAATTATTCTCTCTGACTTGAGTCACTGGAGTAAACTTTTTTATCTAGCAGAGCTCCCTTTGCTGTGTATTGCAAAAGAATTAAGGTGATCTTTATTGCAATGGACAGCATCAGAAATTATAATGCAGTTTAGGGCTCTGTTACTGACTGCAGCAAAGGTACATGAATTAATCCTTTTCTCTACCTTCTCAACTTTTTCTTTCTTCAGAGTGACTTGGATCAGATGTTTGCATCCTGGAGCATCCCTTCAACAAACATCTCCCAACATTTTTTTCCAGGTTTCCTCTTACTTTCCCGGGCCATTGGACAGGATTTTATATATGAGATCTTTTTCAACTATTCATGTACTTTGGTATTAATACATGGATAAATCACAGATTACTTGTAAGAATTTCTGAATATCTGCAAGTGCAATACCAAATTCATAGTGGTTTTGCAGTTTCACTTGCATACTTCTTCACATTTCTTAGCTATCCAATAAGTATCTCCTCTACATCCATGCCGAACATGTGGTATCACAGCTGTACAATGTAACACCAGAAGCTCTCTCTGATAAAGAATTTGGTGTAGTTCCATGTCAAGAATAAGAAAACAAATCAAACCATCGTCATTATTTCACTGGAGATTTCTGGTATCTGTTTCTGTGCAAAAGAGCATTAGAACAGCAAAACGATCCCACTGAGTCACACAAAAGTCTCTCCTGCCCAGTATCTTACCCTCAACACAAGTGGATGCCTAGAGAAGAGTAGCAGTAAGACAAATTCTGCAGAACACAATAATCTTGGCACTGCTAATACAAAGCATCTGAAAGCAACTCTTTGCTTAGTTTCTCTTGCAGTGAGTATTGCCCTTCACATTCAATCTGATGCTCTATTCCAGTTTCTATGTTTTAATGCCTTCTTCCTTTAGCACATTGTAAAATATTTTAGGAAATTAAGATCCTATAACAACAAGCATGCTGTTTATCATTAACAAAATGGACCGACACTGGCAGAAATAAAGGACTTTATGAGATTTGTCTATTAGGTGTAGTTGTCTATTTTTTTTTCTTTTGTGTCAGAAAAAGCACTACTCATTCAGTAGCAACTTCGTGGAAGCCCAGTTAGAACACAGGCCTTCAAAGGTGTGTGCTAATTCTCTTATCTGATGCTTAGCCAGTAGATGGGGCTAGTAAGGTCACATGAATGAAGGAGAGAAAGAGTGTAATTTGAAAAGCAAATGAAGGACTCTAAGTAGCAAATGAAAGAAGTTTGCTTCACAGCTTAGAAGAGATTTGGATGCGTTTAAAAATACAACAATCTATTGTATTTTTTAAAACCAAGGTGCATGTGGTGGAGAGTGAACTAAAGGTATTGAACGTATTTCTTTTGTAAGGTGCTTCTCTTTCTAATTGTATTTCTTGGAATAGATCTCTTCCAAACAATTAGTCTCATTTATGTCAGTGTCATACTTTAAAAGTAAAATCTCCTGCGAAAAAAAAGAAATAAAGAAAGAAAAACTAAAGTTATCGTGATTGAACACTCAATACCAAATCAGTATAATTTCTGTGTTTTGAATTGCCATGAGAATAGCTGAGTTCCCATCAAGTTAAGTCTTGCATAGATAGCAGTCGTGCCTCTCATTTCCTAATGGTGCTGCCATCATTCCCTTCCCTCTTGACTTTTGTTCAGGTATAATTAGAATGTGCCTGCAGATATTCCATTGAATGCCTAGCTTCTGTTTGTAAATTATATGCATTGTAAAGCTTATGAATTGATTCATGTGTTAAAAATTCATAGAAGAATTCTGAATAAAAAGCTAAGGCGTGACAATATAATTTTTCAGTAAATAAAAATAACAAAGATAGCTGCCACTTCAGTTACTTAAAATGGAGATTTTGGCCCTTTTCTCCAGCTCCCACAAACCTGCCTTTCAAACAAAGGACAAGTGAGCATTGCCTGAAGGCTGTCGGTTTGTAAGCAACACAGCCAGTGAGCAATTTATTTATTAAGGGCACAGGAGACAGGTCATTCAACTGCACATTTGGCTCAGGCACAAATCCCAAAGAATGCTGTTAAGGACCTCAAGTTTTCTTGAATTGCTCCAGACCTTACCCAAATTATATTGCTGGAGTATTTTTGTTGCTGAAGTTGACTTGACAAGTGGTACAAGCAGAAGAGATTTCTTTCTCTAAAACAAAACAAAAAACAACAAAGTTCATCTGCCCACAGATGTGAAATTGCACAGGACATTGAAGAAAACATATATAAAAGGCAGAGGAGAAAAGAAGAGTGAGGTCATCGTGCTCTTTTAGCAGTCTTGTCTGTCTCTTTATCACTGAGCTTGTTTATTAGTTTTCCACATACCTTATGTCTGGAAGGTTAGGGTTAATATGAGCTGAAGGGTATATTTCCCACTAAGCATTCAGACTGCCCAGCTGAGCAACAGCCTGTAGCTGAGATTTGTCCTTTTATAAGATTTAATCTATCAAAAATTTTACATGAATTCTGAAAAGTTTAAATTCTGTATCTGATGTTTTTCCCTAACTTCAAAATTGTTGGCTTTCATACCTCAGTTAATTATAGTACATTTAGATGAGCTGAGAGAGAGAATTTAATCCAATAAATCTGGAAATACCAAACTATTAGACATAAGATCAATCCATGACTTTTCAATAGCCTACCACTTTTTGCCTTACTCTAGAGCTGAGAAACATGGAAATGCTGGTACTGGTACATCAAAGCATTGGAAAATTTTAATCAACGGCACCTTCAAGCTATTATGCATATCAAGTGGCAAGATAAAATCATGAATAACAAAGTTCTGCAAAGTGGTTGCACAAACATTGTTGAAGCAATCTTATAAAAGCACAGTTTGCTGGACTGGACATGTCCTCTGCACTGAGGACACCAAGCTCCCAAAGGAAAAAACGTGTAGTAAACTTTTAATGTGTGAAAGATCAAGAGACCGACCGAGGCAGAAATAAAAAGATGCCCTGGAAAAAAAGAAAAAAGAACCTCACCCATTGTGACACAGGTAGCAACACATGTGGCAAACAAAACATGTTGGCTGTTGGCGAGGCCTATTAACATCTGCTGCAGAAAGCCTGGAAGAAACACATGCAAGCCAAGAGGAGAATAGGGTAACTGGCAAACAGAGAGAATGTGAGAGTGGGAGCACGTGCAGAGAAGCTGCAGAAGCACCTAATATAACTGATCCCAGTGTACAGATGTTGATGTCATGCAAACATTTCTTCTTCATCTCCAGAACAACAGGCACCAACTGATGATGACAACTTCACTTTTGGACCTCCATGCCAACCCCTAATCTTCATGCAGCAAATAATGTTATTCTTGGAGCTGGACAGTCTTGCCTAAGGAAGCAGCAACCTAAAAAAGCCAGCTCCATTAAAAAATGTGGGTGGGGTGAAGTACATGGGAAAGAGGCAATCATGAAAATGATCCATAAGGAAGTTTGTTTCACGCTTCTGAAAAAGGCTTGGCAATAAGCGATCGGGGATTTTCTGTTTAGGGAAGGTCCTTGTAGTAAAGAAAAATAATAATCAGAGAGAGAGCATCTACACAGGAGATTTGAGAGAGAAAAGGTTCAAAATAATCAATTTTTATAAGATATGATTTATTTTTTATGTTTTCTCCATCTTTCCCTGGCAACGCCAGCTACTTTTCTTTGTTACTGAGCTTCGGAGACGTTTGCTTGCACAGGAGACATGAAAGGACATTAAGTTCACGTCACATCTGTGAACATGTTGCCATGTCAACAGGCAATACTTTGTGGCTTAATTATTGATTGACTCATGTTCCTTTAGGACATAACACAAGCAATAACAGCACACTGAGCAGCTTTTCTAACTTAGGTACCTATTTATACCATACAAGAGGTGTGGCACTTCAAACCTAAGTATGGCTAATGTCCATATCAGAGTCACTTTATAAAAGACCCTGCTACAGTCATCTTGCAGGAAGAAAGTGATGGTCTCACACATAATTACATTAATCACATTGATGAAGAACTAGGATTAGAGCTGTTGTCTTCAAGATCAAAATCTCTATCCTGCACAACTCAAGCTAAAGAAGAGCTCTTTTAGGTAATGAGTGGATTAGTTCCTGCAGTCACTCAGTCATTCAACACGTTAGACATAGCAATGAGAACAATTTATTTCCAGGCACTAACTGTGAGGTAAGGAAAGGTATGAACTTACAGTGTGTAAACTAATCCGTGTTAACTATTCACATGTACACTGTTCTCTTGTGCTGGGTATGAGGTTTCTTATCTCCTTTTCATTGAGCAGCAAGCTACCTAAAATTACACTATGTTTACCAAGATGTGAGAGCGTGTACAGTTAAATCACACAGTTTCAAGTACTATAAGTTCAACACCCTCACAGGTATTTGTTGCCACATCTATGTGCCAGTTATGTGTCTACATGCACAAAGTAAGCAGACTACAATCAGGCAGAGAGGAACACTGAACAGTTCCAAAATCACTCAGTGAAGTATGGGGAAGAGAAGCAAAATTTGAAGAGAGAGGTACTATTTTTACCATGATGGCACCAAATCCAATTCATTTCACAGCACAGTAAACTAGGATTATCTATGCAGAAATCTTAGGAAGTCTCCCTTGCAGGAGTCATTTCAGATCCCGTAGTAGAAGTGTAGTCAGGCAGGATTCTTAGGCACTCAAAAACAAAGCAAAAGGATAGGAAAGCTTCTATAAAGTAAAAGGCATGTAGGAACGTAGAATAGATCTCTAGTCTAAAACTAATCTTTTTTATTTCTTTCATTATTATTTTTTTTAACAGGTATAGGCAGTGCCTTGGAAAATTTTACCTACCACTTATGATTTTAAACTTAGTATGCTGGACGTACAGAATGAGTCAGCCAGCATCTTGGAACGTCCTTTTGATGTGTGTGGTCATGCTCACATCTTGCAAAGTTCAGTATTTCAAACCCAGGTTGTACACATAGTGGTTCTCACACTCAATTTATCACTGCTGCACTGTTATCTATGTGTTATAGGTCCAAAAAAAGCACTCTTTGCCTCTTGGTTCTCTTATGGTCATTTAGAAACACTTCAGATGTGGTTGTAGCTTAGAAAATCGTATTTGAACCAAGCAAGTTTCAATTAGGAATGTTGCACCATTTTTTGCTAGGTCTTTTTATATCATGGAGTGCTATCTGTTCTAAACATACTCTAAGTCATTTCTTACAGCTGCATATCAGATTTATGCTGCAATATGCACTCGTACAATAAACTTTACATCTCTATTTTGGTTAGAATGTGTATTTACTTAGAAATACATTACAAATTTGTCTGCAATATTTGCTTTACGGTACACGGTTTCATTCTTTGCAATTTAGTGTTTCCTGTGAAGTATCATCTCTAATACAGAAAGCTGGTCTTATGACTAAGAAAATGTGTTCATTCACCCAGTTTACTGATTCTACTCTGTTTCTCAGTTTGCCCAGACCTCAGAACCTCCTCTACATAATCAGGAAAAAGAATATTTCCCATCTGCTTGTGTTCCATATTGTCTACTTGGCTGCAGGGACAGTCCCTTAACATACAAAGTACTTTGCACACTGAGATACAAATTCTGTCAGGTCTTCTTAGTACTATAAATGAATGATAATGAGCCTATTATTATCTCAAAAGAGTAGGCTTATATAAACCACGTATGAAAACAAGTAATCGTGGTACACAAAAGTGCTGCAGCCTTAGAAATTCTGTTTCTCCTAGTCCATAAAAATGATATTTCAGCTCCTAATCGTTCTTGCTTAGAACTACTTTTCAATTTAATGAGCAAACTTTTCTCCTGCCCCTTCACTCCCCTCTCTTTAAGCATTAATCTCTGGGGTAAAGCATTGTCAAATTACTCCTGAAAATCTAAAAATGTAATGTCCACTCTATGCCCTATCTTGGCTGTGTTATCTTCAAAGAGCTTCAGAGGACTAGTGAAGCATGCCTCCTTTTTTCCTAAACCATGTGTGTACAACTAATCAAACTGAAGGATGCTTTTACTAGATACTCCTTCTCCTAATCTGTTAAAATTCTTTCAAACATCTTCCCTGCAAATGAAATTAACCTAACTAGTCTGTAACTCCATGTGCTAAAACCTTTATTATATGAAGTTCAAAGTTAAAGAAAATAATGATACAGAAGAGCATATAATTTGGGAGAGCTTGACATACACAGCTTGCATAGCTGTAATACAGCCACAAAAGTCTTTGTTTGCCTCAGTGTACGTTACCTGAATCACTATGTCATAGTGACTCAAACTTTCTTCTTTCTAAACACTGAAATTACAGTGACCACTGGTTGGCTTTGAGGGAGTCCTCTCACTGCCTAGAATTTCTCTGCATGGATGTAGAGGAGTGCACAAGGAGTCTCATTCATAATTTGTGTAGCCCGAAGAGAGCAAAATTCCGAACTGCACTTCTCTTGCTAAGTTACAGACATTGTCACTGCAAATTATATGAGGTCACCTTGGCATTAGCTAAATTTTCTACTTAAGGGAGACCTCATTGAAGCTTTTCAGTATTTAAAGGAACCTTATAAAAAAGATAGAGACTGGCTTTTTCCATGGTCTGATATTGATAGGAGTAGGAGGAATGGCTTTAAACTAAAGAACAGAGATTTAGATTAGAAGTTAGCAGGAAATTCTTTATTCAGGGGGCAGTGAGGCCCTGGTACAGGCTGCCCAGAGAAGTTGTGGATGCCCCATCCCTGCAGGCATTCAAAGACAGATTGGATGGGGCCCTTGGCAGCCTGAGCTGGTGAGGGGAAACCATATAACCATGTCCATTGCACAGGGATTGGAATTAAATGATCTTTATGGTCTCTTCCAACCCAAGCCATTTTATGATTCTGTGATTCTATGACTTTAAGACACTTGTTCATTCTATTGAATTTATTTGCTGATTTATATATTAAAAAATCTTAAATATTCCTCTACCAAAGTTTCATGCAAGAATCTTTATGATTACAGTGGCTTAACAAAAATGTGCAGCTGGCATGCATCACATGATATTTTTTTTCCTAGTGGTTAGAACAGTGATTACTCTCAGATGCATTTTACAAGGATTTAAACTTACCAGGTTTGTTTATCAAATGCTATCAAGACTGCTTATTATGTAGTTAAAATACAGTAATTATTACTATGTGACAAGACTGACTCATTACAGAGCACCTGTACCCTGGTAAGAACAAATATTTTCTTTTAATGTAGTTCTAAACAAAGTTTGGGTAAATGTTGCCTCTGTAGTCTATCATAGCATTTGAGTAGGTATGACTGAGCAAAGTTGTCAGAGCTTCAGGATAGAAAATAACTAGAGGGTGAAAGGAGACAAAAGATAATCTGATGTCTCCTTGCATGCTGGGGTCTACAATGACAATGTGTTAATGAATGAACAACAAAAGTGAGAATAAAACGTAATGATTTCTTGTTTTAAGAAGTTAGATTATATGCACTAATGAAGACTTAAGTTTTGTAAGTCCATGCATTTTCACTTAAAACATGTATTAATCATAATATAAATTCAAAGAACAAGAAGATTAAAAAGATATTTGAGTTTCTATTTAGTGTTGTGTAATACAAATTTCTACGTGATTTGAAAAAGTGTTCCAAGTGATACTTGATAGAGCCTCACAGATGTGTGGTTTCTCACATTTCTTCCTCCATCAAATAGAAAAAGCAACAATGAGTATTAGACAACTATTTGAGAACCTGTAGATGTAGGCATCTGTCATGTCATCCAGCTGTACCTGTTGCCCACAGGGACTTTCTTAGACAGAATGGGTGAGTTGATGCCTCTTCATACAAAAATTTGAGATGAGATCAACTATAACAGTATGATTCTTACTGAAGGAGCAATCTCACATGTAATGTGGCATAAAAGAATAACTCTCATGATATTGCTGCTCCTTCTGATTGTCCTTCTGTACATTCTCATAACTCACGATGGTCAGAAGTAAATGGCGTAGGACAAGAACAATAGCTAGGAACCAATCTTTCAGGAACACAACTTACAATTTTTCTTAGGAAAAAATCCCTCCATCAGCTTTGTTCTCCCTGCTCAGTAGCCTAGTCTGAACTCCTTTGAGCAAGAAATATTTGCCTTCCTTTCCAGCTGCCCTACTGAAGATATATCAGTGTTCCCATTTCTTGGGCATTCCTGCTCTGAATGGTCAACAGTGAGCAATAGGAACACAAAAAAAGACAACTTCTCTGAAAGCCTTTACAAGCACAGTTTCCAAAACTTGCCTGGAACCTTCTCTGCTACTTTCTGCTAGCTAGCCTAGCTTGTGGGAGCAGATCTATTTGCCTGTCCTTCACTCTGTCTCTTATTGCTCATGCATCCTTTGAAAAGTAGACAGAACAGACTTGGGGTTTACAACTCTGACTACACTCCAAGCTCTCTGGTGAGCAGACTGTGCTTGCTAGCACACACCTCTCCACTTTAATAAATGCGTGTTTTGAAGTAAACAGAAGTGCTCATTATATATTTGCATTCCCAAATATTTATGTTTATATGAAAGTAGCAGAAACCAGTATTCAACAAATTAAAAAAAAAAAAAAATGGGCAAAAACTGCAAGTAAGCATCTCGAAGATCCCATTTTGTTTTACTTTTAATGGAGTATCTGTAGCTGGTCTCTCTATTCCGGTGGCTAGCTCTTTATTCCACAGTTTAACACAACACTGTACCATGAAGGAAACACTAATTCACATTCCAGCCCTTTCGCTAAACAGATCAAAAACTGTACACACTTATTTCAAGTATAAAGCTAATTTCTAGGGCTCACTGGACTATTAGTTTCATGATGATTATGAGATAAAACAGGAGAGTTGTATGTTTCATTTAGACTAGAATGAGTTGTCCATAATATCTCTATTATTCACATGCCTTTTGAAAGGACCAATTTACTCAGAGAACATCAGGGCTTATTAAACTTTGCCATTTCAGTGACTGTGGGATAAACACTTATAAAAGATTAATATTAAGAAAATCTTTTCTGTTGTGTAATTCCCACATTTCTATCACAATACTAAATATTAATAAAGAGTAGTAGTAACTTCACATTCAAGATGAAATCAATATGACTTTTTCCCCCCAAACTGCCTGTTTTCTGAAGCTGGAACAACACGTGGAATTCAAGAATTTCAGTGTGGGCATTTTATATATCTTTTTTGATTAAAAACAACAACAACAAAAACAGATTCTTAACCTGACAGATTCTAAACCTGATACTAAACAATACTACCTCCTCAATTTGCCTGCCGTAATACGCTTTAAATCACGTTTTTGCCTCATTAGTAGGTTGAATATGCAAATATTTTCTCCTGTGATTAACTACGTGTATTGGCGTATCTAGTCATCAGGTTCACTAGGACCCAATGATGTTGCAAAAGACATAAAGTGATAAATGGGTTCCAGTTTTACACAGTGTGTGAGTATACAGTCATATGTGTCTGTTGCTACATGAAATAATATATAGTGATACTTTTTAAGTACACTTAAATAAAATTGTAAAGGTGTAACTTTGTCTGTGTAAACTGACCTTCCTGAGCTAGAGCTTCTACTGTCACAGAAAAGCCGTTAGTTACATTTGCAAGGCATTCTTCCCCTATGGGAAGATGCAATTTGTACAGAACAGAATGAGGCTACAATAGCCTTTTTCATGCATACAGTGATCCATGTGGTCCATACCTTGGACACAACGTTTCTACAAAAGCAGAAGGTATCTCAGGAAGGTGAACAGAAAGGGACAAGGATTCTCCCTTCAGTTCCTCACCACATGGAGAGCCCTCACAGCTGCGGAGGCCTCCAAAAGAAGAGGAGGGAATGGTTTATTCTCTTTTCACTCGCCCAAGTTTTACGTTGCTGTTAGTTCACATACCGAGACAGGTTCTATGGGGACACGCTGGCTGACAGGACGGGCCATCTCCCCTCGAAGGCTCCTCACTGCCTCCCCCCACCGGCGTTCTAGAAAGCACTGCGCTCCGAGCCAGCGGAACCCGCGGGGACAGCCCGCTGCTGGCGGCCGTTTGGGCGGGAAGCGGCCCCGCTGGAGGGTGTGTGGGATGGAGCGGGCCGGCACAGCTGGGGGGCGACGGCCGCGCAGGGCACAACCACCTGTGACCATCACCTGGCCCGGGGAGCAGGCGTTAAATCACACCGGACTGAGCCCCTCCCTTAGGGGAGTACATGGGTGTGGGTGCTGTTGGCTCGGATCGCCTCTGGAGTGGCCCTCTGGAGGTGGGTACCTCGCGCACCGTCGGATATGGAGAACGTAAGTACCTCGCTACGGGCTGAGGAGATTTTGTGCTGCGGCCCTGTGGGAAGGGACGGCGCTGTGGGGCTGGGCGGGATGCATGGCGGCGCGTGGCAGTGCCTCATGCCACATCGCCTCACCGGGCTGAAGACTATGGGGCTCCGGTTCGGGGTGGATGTTGTGCTACTCGGTGGCCTGGATCTCCTCGCCGGGTGCTCTTGCTGACCTGAAGGCGTGGGGAGAGGCCAGAACCGGGCCTGAGAGACTGGCTGTGGTTTCTGTAACCCAGAGTGTGCAAGTTTGCATTTGGTCTTGGTTTTTTAACTTTCTAAAAATTATTATTACTTTTAAACATGCAGAGGATTTTTTTTTTTTTTTTTTTTTTGCTCATTAGCATTATGTGTGTAGCTGCTGCTTGATTGCTACCTTGTAAAGGTGCTGATGGCAGTAAGGGGATGGCTCTGTGGTGGCAGGAAGGTACTGATGGTGCACAGTATTGGGTGAGAATACTGGGTGGTCCTCTGCTTTGGTATTACTGCTTCTACTACTTAAGGCTAAAAGCTCAGATTTAGCCTTTGGTACTGAGGTTGTAGTGAGTTACGTGAAAGCTCTGTGCCATGAGTTAATGTTTCAGGTTCCTTCTGTCCTGTTGTATTTAGGTGTTCCCTGTAGTACTGGGGGAGTGCTCTTCTCCTGAGTGGCTGAGTGTAGTGGAGCTCACTCATGAGATCCTCTGGTGATGGTTATTGCCCATAGGTTAATGCACCTTCCTCACCTGCAATGGTTTTTATAAACTAAAAAGGCATAGAAGGGAAGGACAGAAATGCTTTCATCCTTCCCCCAAACCCCCTGTACATCCTAATGCATTTTCTCTTGAAATCCTTCTCGCAGCCCCTCTTGTAACCAAATCGGCAGGTGTTACCTTCAAAAGGTGGAGCCTCTCACATGTGAAATAGGCTGTCTTAATTACAGGATTTCGATAGAGGTGTGCTTCAGTTGGTCACTGCTTTGGTTTCTTTACAACTGCTTTGAAGGGCAGTTCTGAATTATCAAGTTGTGGTTTTTTACTCTTTTAATTATGCTTCTATTGAAAAAAAAAGTAACAATTCTAACTTTTTTGGCTCTCTATTTTAAGCTGTTGTGATTAGAAAGAAAAATTGCAGGTATGAATTCTGGTTGGAGCAACAAATGTGTGCAAATTTTAATGCTTGTGTAACAGCAGTCTGTTAGCTGTATGTGTGAACACCCAGGGACAGGAACCTATGGCAGATAAATCACAAAGCACTGCTGCTCAAAGTCAGATGCCAAAGGTAGCTTTGGAAGCCTTCAATGAAGTTAATTCTTAGGTGGGCAAGCAGACTGCTTGTAAGTTTTGACCATTTATGACCACTGATTGCAAACGTGTCACCACCTTGCAAATGCAGGAATCTGTGCTTCAGGAAGCACAAGAGGAAAAAGTGAGGTTACAAGCCTCACTCACAAGCCTATTTAAAGGAATAATTAGATGGTCATATTATAAGACATAAAATCAAACTGTGGTGCATACATGTGGGCAAAAATTTGGTGTTTCTTAACTGCGGAAGCTTCAGCTTTGCAGCCTGTTTTTTTTTGTTTGTTTAGTTTTTTTACCAATGTGTACTTTAATGTTATTTTTCTGTTGAACTGAATATATAAATAAAACCTGGCAACTTGATCCACAGAGCTGAGCTTGCTGGCCTGTAGAAGGAACTTCACATATCAGGTCTTTACCTCAGTAGGCTTACTGGCAAGAACGAACAGGCTGTTAAATAAGCTAATGCAGGAGAGACCAGGCTTCTGTTCTATGTGAGGATTTCAGAGCTGTTTGCTGACAGCAGCTCTCTGAGAAACCTGTGTTCCTAAGCTGGGCCCACACAGAATGGTACTGAGCTTATTCCTATCCCTACTGTCTTCCTTATGATGTGTCACTTCAGTGTGCTTTGTGTCCTGCAATCTCCACAGCAGGGGCAATTTCTAAATTTTTTCTTTTTTTTAAATCCTCTTTGCTGTTGGGATGTTTTGAACATGATGCCTTTTGGAGTGGTATCCTCTCTCTGTTCTGGTACTTGCTGTTATACTGGCCACTTCCTTCATCTACTAGAGGTATTTTGATTAAAATTCATGTTCAGTCCCTTCCTCCCTTGCAGTCCAGAGAACGTGCGGTCTCAATCATTCATGAATTAACCCTTGCAGTAGCTCTGTGGTGAAGAAGCATTTATTTTTCCTATATCTGAGAGAGGGACCAAGGTGTGCTGATTGCTATGCACCTCTGCATCAATGGCAAAGCAGTGGGAGTTCCATGTGAAACCCCTGGTGTCTTACCATCAGTTTGTCTAAGGAGCAGCACTTGCTCCCCAGAGCAGTGCTTTCCACACCTATTCCTCCTTCCTCAGTGGCCAGACCTTGTCTTCTGAATTTTTCATCACTTTCCTTCTTTAGTACTCCATTGTAGAAGCATCAGATGCATAGTTAATGAAAGGAGCTGCCCTCCACAAAGGAGAAGCAGCAGTTCCAGGCCTGTTCACCTGAACTTAGTCTTTGTAGCTTGAGGTGTTTTACAGGGGGAGCGCTTACATCCTGAAAAACACATGTTGAACAGTAAGTGAACAGTAAGCAATGTGTTGCAAGATTATATCAATCATATCCATAAGGCACTGTTTTGCTAGGAAGGAAGAAAATGGGAAGATTATTTTAAAATTAAGAGAAAACTGATACTAACACTTTAAGCCAAATCTCTTCCTAATAAAACCTTTAAAGCTTTCTTGATTGTACAAGACTGGCATGCTGTCTCATGTTATTTGAAAGGCTCTGTAAACTGCTCAGAAGTACCTAAATACTTCAGTTCACAATGTTAATACCTCTGGATGGTGTGATTTTTATTGATGTTTTTTCAGAAGTTTTGAGTCTGGCATTTGAAAGTCTGAAAGAATAGAGCCCTGGCAATTAGATCTTGTCTGTTTTCCTTCGTGCTCTTCAGCAAATTCTGACACTCACAAGTAACAACACATCTAGGGCTGTATTTTATATATTTCAAATGCATATAGTATTTTGTGATGGGAAAAGTTTTACATTAGAAGTTGATGCTTCTGTCTTTTTGCTTTTGTTTTCCTGCTGTTGTTACAAGCAGGTGTTGTACCTTCTTTTCTTTGCAGAACACACTGGGGAAAAAAAAAATCAATATTGCACCTTTATACTGAACACAGGTCAGTTTCTGCTGGAGAATGGTTGGGCCATTCCTATCTTAATTTTGTTTGTAAATAACCCTTTTAAATGTTGTTTCCAAACACTTCTAAAGTGTTTCTAATATACTTCTAGTGCTAGGCCCTTGGTAACATTTACATCTATTACATCCTGAAAAGTCCTTTGTCATTTTGGGTATTGATTCACACAGTTGTGCTTCTTTTTATTTTAGTAGGTACAGGATTTTGCTTCAGACATGTCTGTATCTTTTTTTTTTGGAGTGCAGACCTGCATATCACCACATTATTACAAATGTACAGACTACTTAACAGATGATGTCTTGTTTATTTTATTCTTTGGGGTCTATCCCATATTGCTTCATACTTCCAAAGTCAGCTCTTACGGCATGACTGGAACCAAATGTTACTTCCTAGCTAAAAGTAATGTATGATACATGAAGTGTCAGGCAATTCATCAGGAGTAAGGAGGAGATGGCCCTAAGGCAAACAGTTTGCTCTTTAGAATATAATGGTTACTTAACCCTTTAACTTGTATTGTACATGTACATGGAATAAACTTGGGAAAAATTGTTCTCGGGATACTCATGTGAACCACACAAGTAGATATTAATTCTGCATCCAGAAATGTCAGCAAATTAGAACAAGTGTGCAGCCTATTAGCATCAGTGTATATATGAGCAGTTTGAACTATAAAAACTGACTCTGAGTTACTTTCCTGTGCACTCATTACCTTAAGAGTTGTACTGTTACTAATAACATGTTCTCTAAGTTAAAAAGACTTGTCACGTTTGGTTTTTATGATCAAAGTTGAACACTGAATATTATGTTGCTTTTCAATAATGTGCGCAGAAGTAATACTTACTTTTGGTGTACTTTCTTCCACAAATAACATAGAACTGAAGTCTGTTCTGTGCAAAGAAAAGCTGATATTCAACCTGAATCTTTTTGGAAAGCAAATGAGTAGTTGTGCTAGGAAGTGAAATGCTTGTGTGTTGGTCAGTAGTGCAAGCCTTGCCATGCTTTCTACCAGCATCTGTCTTTTGTATGAAAAAGCCACACACAGACTGAGAGATATGCACACACTGTTGAGGACAGACCATGAAATGGCCTAGGTAACTGTTTTCAAAGCCATGCAATAGATGGAGTGAGGGCTGGGGGTCACTCTTACTCTTGGAGCTGTGATCTCCTGCTTGCTGTCTGTAGCCACAGGTCCTGTTATCCACAATGCTGCATCAGGAACCTTGAACACAGTTCAAGTTTATTTATATGTACAAAAAGTTGGTTCTGCATTTCTATGTGAAAGGGCTTTGCATTCGTGCTGATGGGTTTTTAGCTACGGCTTTCCTACTGTTTGGTCACTGGGTACTTCTAGGAACCAGTATGTGCATCTCGTTATATTTTTTTCTTTGGAACAGTATTTCAGGAGGCAAATTGTTTTTTAGCAGTGTTATTCTTTACATGGCTTCTGTTTTCATTTGTAAGTAGCTGTTTTAGACCCTAAGTGAACAAAGTACTTAAGCACATGTGCAACTTTACACCAAGGGACTGCTCGCAAACTCAGAAGTTGCATGCAAATTTATGTCCCTGGGACCAGATCAAACCCAGGGAAACAGCCGTAGAGTTTACGGTACGGCTTTTGGATTAGAGATCCTGTTGATTTAAGGCCCGAAGAGTCTGTTTGGCTGAAGGGCGATTAATGGGCACTTTGATTCCAAGGTTAAGCGGTGTGCTTGGTATGAAAGAGGGAACATAACGAGCAGAAGTTGGAGAGCAGTTTTATTTTTTGATAAACGTGTTGAACCACAGTATGGTATGAAAGAAGGAATGTTGTGCATTGCTAACTCTTCACTTCTAATTCTTGACTTCAAGGAAATATGAGTGCTGATGTACTACTTATCATTGCTAGCTGCCTCTCTGTCTCTTAGTTATCCAAGCTGTATTGAGCTGGATCAAGGTGTTTCCCCCTTCTTTCTAACACGAATACTGAAGGCAGTTCCCTAGCAGGGCGCAGCACAAAGCCTGGGCTTGTCCTGAAGGGGTTAATGCTGCAGAACTGGAGACATCTGGCAGAAGCTGTGGGTGTCGGGCGTGGCAGATCCCAGGGCCGTACCAGTCTCTACAAGGGAGCTGTCATGCTGCTGATTTATCCTTCCCTAATGTCACGGGGTATGGATGTTGAAACTGCGGCTAGAATGTGAAATACGAAAAACATGAAGATTATGATTTAGTGTCTGGGGAGGCTCGCTGCTGGCCTCTGTTCACAAGCTGTAAGCACTGGAGGTAGCTTGACACAGGTTACAAAATCTGGTATGTAGTGAGGGGGGAAAAGAAAACAGGAATATTCTGGCGTTTGGAACTTCTACATATGTTAGTGCACAAAAATGAATGACGGCAACAATGGAATCAAAGGCTGTGCTGGTGATATATCATGTTAGAGCACATCGAAGCTGCTTGTAAATATTTAAATAAATGTACTTTCTGGTCCTTCATTTGCAATTAATTATAGCAGAGATGAAGAAGGCAGGGAATTAATTCTATTTACAAAACTAATGATACTTTAACGTTAATAAACGTAAGCATGTTATGTTCGTTGTCTGATTTCTTTTTGTATCTGAAATTTATAGAAAGTTAAATTTTAGCATAGACTCACTCGTGTTTTTGCAACACAACTTCCTTTGTCCTTTAGTCGTCTTCTGTCCTGATACGGTGAAGCACCCAATAGCAACAACAGCTGGAACTAAATGACAGCTGTGGGTTTTTGTCCAAATATCCCCATTCACTAAATAAGTTACCTGGTAGCCAAGTGGAATGAGCTGATTGTTTCTCTGATGGGATGAATTACTTTTGCCTCTTGAAACAATATATTTGTCTTTATTCTTACTGGAAGCACCACACTGAATGGTGTTGGTTTTCCTGGTGTTCTTAACTGTCTCTCTGGAAAGAAATTGAGACACAACCCTCAACTTGGCAGAAGTGTAATAAAAATAGCAGTCAATTCACATCTATGGCATAGAATTGATTTTACTGCTTCCTAATCTTGTAGTGAAATGGTAAATATAATTGTTCTTTCATGACTGTAGAACACCAGTGTGGTTGTAGAAGCTGTTATTGCTGAAGTTTCAATATAAACATCATGCTATGTAAAAAAGTGTTAGGTACCATACATGATAAAGTGATATGGGTTAAGATCTATCATTTTGGACATCTTTTTATATATTTGTTTTGATATCTTCAGCATTTTCAGCAAAAGTTCTGTATTTTCAAAGTAAATTAATTCTGTCTAAAATCCAGCTTTGTAAAGCACTGCTTGTTTCATAAGTATACTCAGAACTCAATATTACTTTTATTCTTGAATAAGCTCTAATTTATCCAGCTGCTGCTGGAGTTGGAGTCATCTTAAATAATTCCAAGCCAAGAATTCTAGTGGAGCCAGGTACAAAGTACATTCCTGGGCATGAAGGACTATTGGGATGAAGCTGAGGATGCTGACTACTTGGTCTTTGTTAGGGCAGGTGCAGGAAAGGGACCTGAGGAGCCAGCCCTGGTTTTCTTACCCTTATAGTAAAACTGACTGTGGAGCAGCAGAAATGGAAAATCCTTATTTAGGAAATAAAGTAATTAAGGCTTCAAACTATATACACAACTTTAATCCAGTTTGTTCAGTTAGCAATTAAAACAAAAATAATTATGTGGTGGGCTTTTCTTTGAGGTATTCTAAAATTTGCTAGACACAGTAATTCACAGTGACAACTGAGCAGTTGTTCTCATCTCATGCACTAGGATGTGGGGTTGCAAATGCTAGCAATCAGTTTATATACACAGCAGCATCTGTGAAACTACTATTCATAGGGATGTTGTCAAATGTGTTTAGAAGTTTACAGTGGTTTGTGAAACTTAAGGTAGGATTATGTTTTGAAGCATTGCTGCCATTATTGTTCTTCCCAAGATTTTCTGCATCTAGAATTATGGTGGAACTGGACTTCAGCCTGCTTTAAAGTGGCAAGGAGCTGCTTTTCTGATACCTTTCTCTGTACATCAAAGTCCTTCTGAAGTATCTCTTTATATTAACTTTGCGCTGGTGTAGGCCATATACTTGATGCAATCAAAGTTGAAGAGCAATGAAGGCTTGGGTATCAAATCTGTATGAGTCAGTGGATTATCTTTCTGATCATCATTGCAGTCTGAATCTTGTTTGGATCATTCGGTCATTTGATTTCAGTTATATTTGTTGGGATCTGTGCATAATCTTGTGTTCTCATGTAGTACCATCTGAGCTCATGCACTGTAATTGTCTGGAGTAGTCTGGAGTAGTGGAATACGGAGCCAACAAGAGTTTATTAAAACAATCTCAGTAGCTTTCAAGTCTTGTTTTGTTTTAAATCACAATTTCATAGGTATTCCATTTCAAAATTATGTAGATTGAGACTTGTTGGTATATCTGGAGAGAGCCTCAGCCCAGAGAAAATGGCTCTGTATATAACACCAAATAAAGAGAAAAATAAAAGGTATATAATTTTTTAAATGTGTATAAAAGAGGAAATGAGTGAACTGATGAAGTGTAAGTTCACACCACGATGTGTTACTAAATAATGCCAGCATACCCAGCATCTTTTGTAAAATGTTGGTTTTTTTAAATATGAAATCAACACTTCTTGGAAAGTGAATCTTTGCTTTTGACATCCTGCCGCTCTGCTGCATGTGTGAGAATTGTGAGAATGAAAAGCTTGAGAAGGCTCCTAGAAGCAGGGTTCTGCTGCTTTGCTACCTTTACAGCTGTGTGTGTGACTAGAAACGCCTACGAATTATGTTAGATCTGATCTTGTCATGGTCAGAGGCCCTACTACATGTCTAAATTGTGTATTCCCAGTAAGTGCTGGTATAGATGGTGAATACAACAGCTGCTTTGCTGTTCTGCTTCACCTGCCTGCAAAAATGAGATCAGCTCTTCCATTTATGGATGCCTTCATTTAGGAGATATGTTGGAGCAAGCCAAAAGTTGTCGCGGAGCAGAAGGATCATCCCTACAAGCTGCAGAAAGCTTGTGGTTTGAAAGGCTTTTTTAATTACGCTTAAGGTTGAAGGTTGGCTTTCCAAAAATCTTGCCTCTCCCATTTCATAGAGAGAGAATCATGAAACTGGGGCCTTGGACAGAAGCTGTGCAGCACAGAGAAGGCATCTGTAAAAGGCTCCTCACCTGACAAAATGCAGCGATGTTTAAAAACTGATAGAAGAGCACT
This sequence comes from Gallus gallus, assembly GCF_016699485.2. Lineage (NCBI taxonomy): Eukaryota > Metazoa > Chordata > Aves > Galliformes > Phasianidae > Gallus > Gallus gallus. Next base: position 11,379,245 of record NC_052541.1, on the reverse strand, counting down.
CATAATCTTTCTGCTTTGGCCACTGCCGTTTTTCATGGACAGAGTTTTGATTTGTTCTTGGTGACAAATTAGGAGACGTGAGGTGTTGGGTAGGAATAATGACACTAATAGCATTCAGCCTGCAGCATGGCTCAGTGTTGGTGCTGGGCGTATCTTAGAAAAAATAAAAAAGAAGCCTGTGGCATCATAACCAATCTTCTGCTTCACCTAACCTGTTCTTTTCCTTAAGGTTAAGAACTCAGGGAAACAAAGCTGGGGGCTGGGGCCCACAGTGATTAATTTATACTAATGGAAATAGGATGCCATTGGTTTTGTTCTCTTAGTATATATCGGTGTGTATAACTAAGGCTTTGTTTCTAGTATAAAACTTGGTGAATTGAAAGACTTGGCAGCAAGCATAACAAAAGTTGAAATTTAAGTTACATTTCCAGTAAGGTTTTGTTCTCCTGAATCTCCTGATGTGTTGGTGTCCATACGGTCACAGAACAGTTCTGGAATGTGATATCAAGGTCATCTTTAATCCCCCAGAATCATCAGTGATGATTTGATGGCATTAATGGTACATTTTAGCTAAGCGTCAAATTGAACTGTAAAAAATACTTGCAGGAAAGTCAGATCATTGCTTGCAGAAAGGTAATGTGGCTTTGAAGAGTTCTGTTTCAGATGGGATAAATACTTAAAAATTTTTAAACCTTTTTAACTGATTGCTTTCTTCTCTACCTCAAAAACAGATAATAAAGAGACCTTTGGTGGGGATGAATTCGTTATTTTTACACTTCAAGACGAGTGTTACTTGTCGCTATTTTAAAAATAAAACATGTGAGGAAAATTCAGTAGGATGCAAGCAGAAAAGATATTCTGTGGCAGTGGTGTATTGCATGCCTTTCTGAATCTTGTCTTATATAGCAAAGCAGCTTTATTTGTGCAGGAAAAGGTAAAGATTATTTTGGAATGCGAGTTTGTCTTATGCAAATCCCATGCAGGGCTGTGAATGTTTAACTCTTCGATCATTTGACTGTTAATACATTAATCCAGTGTAGCTTATTCATCCCTTATAACGAGTGTTTCTATCACATGCTTAATTTGGATCATCTATTTATTATTTTTTTCATAATGATGCTAAAAACAACGTTTGTTGTTTAGATTGTCTGTGGGAAAATATACAGGAAAGCATAGTATATAGCCTGCTTCAAGTCTCAACATGATTGCTAATGTATATACAATGAAATGAGACACCTTCAAGATTTGAATCTAGCCTGTCAATTGGTTGCCACGTTACAGTAACTTAAAATCCATAGCCCTTTCCTTGGGACAATTGCTATTAATCCAGCTTCTGATGTGCAGTTAAGCTTAGTATACTATCTTTGCTGATTTTTTTTTAAGTTAAAATTCATCATAACTGGAAATTCACATATTTTCAAGGAATAACACTTCTGACTGGAGCACAGGATTTTGGGAACTTCTGGTGAGCCATTACATTCTTCAGCACTGCAATAAATAAAATTCAGGTTGGAAACCACTTACTCAAACTGGAACTATTCCTCCATTAAATGAGTGATATTAGTCCTTGGAGTAGCTGTTCAGCAGCGTGGATAAGAGATTCACAATCTGTCTGTAAAACCACATGCATATTTTCCAATAGTGTTGCACATATCTTCTGTTTGGTCAAGCAGTTGCTTTCTGTGTAGCTAAATCTTCTGCGGCTTAAGGCAAATGTGACATTCTTTGCTTTCTGCCCTGAATATTACATAGTAGTTCTGTCTGCTGTTAAATAGATTTCATTCTCCACCCAGATGTAGCAGTATTTCAACAAAGAGTGAAATGATCCTTGTATATCTCTTTCCTCACTTGCCATGCAGGCAGGAGAGGGGGTTCTTTAACAATTTGGTTGTAAGGGAGTTTGCAGCCCTTGGCCGGAGCATGCTGCTATGGAGGTATGAAGTTATTTACTTTCAAGATGAGTTGTCCTTTTAGAGATGGTTTAAACATTCTGGCTAATGCACAAGATGTTAAGTCTCTAAAAAGTCATTGTACATATCATTTGAAACAGCATAAAACCTAACCTCCATCTTAGGTTTATAGCAATAATAAGCTTTGCAGATGCTTTTCCTGGGAATTAAGGACCAGCTGGGGTAAACAGACCTCAAACTATCCTCTTAGCCAGTCATTAATCTTCAGGGAAAGCCTCTACTTTGATCATTATTGCTAAAATATGCCTGTGTAGCCTGGCCTCACATGTCAGCAAAAGCAAAATAGTATTTTGCCAAAACATGAACATTGCTTTGTTTTCCAAGTAGCCCTGTGTCTTGGACTTGCCTTTGGAGTGTGTGAGCACGCTTGTGTGTATGTGCACACAGATGTGAACAGATGAGTTTGCAATTTGATTTATTCATTCTGCATTAGTACCACTTTAAGTTCTACCTCCACACGTGGGTTCCAATCAGCCTCAAGTTAGTTTGGGGTTGTTTTGCAAGTAGTGTCTTGGTTCAAATACCCTTACTTCTGAAAATATAGGAAATACTGTATCCAGTAATGATCTTTTAAAGACTTGCTTTAAATTGCACCAGAGGCTTTCACTGAGAAGTGTCAGGAAGTGTGCAACATGTTGCACCCCAGCCTGTCCTTTCCTGCTGCAGGCTGCTGAGAAGAGTGTGGTGGTGATGTACTGTGTGTTAAAAAGCTGGCATTTCCTAAATACCTCTTAAATTTTTTTTGAAGGGACTTGTTGCTGTACAGTGTATCTAATAAATGATTATAGGTTTTTTTAGGTGTCAGATGTGCTACAGTATTTCTGCATCAATGGCCCCAAAGCTGAAAGTACAGCCTCCTGAACTTCTGGGCTTTGGTTTTCCTGAAGCTGTACACATGCAGAGCTCCTTAAGATGGGATAACAACTCTGCTTCCCTGAGTTTGCTTGCCATGTGTTATATATTAGACACTGAATGCTCTCTAGTTGAGAAGCAGCCGAAAACAGTTCTTCAGCTGTTTGCTGCTTTTTGCAAATATACCTTCGGCCATTCTCAGTGAATTTTGGACTATATCAGTGTTTTTTGAAGGAAGAAAATTCTCAACTGCATGTGTGTAAGGACAAAGTTATTTGTATTCTGTCTTGTCTATCAAAAGTAAAGGTCTTGCATGAAGAACTGGGCCCTGAAGGAGTATTTTAAAAAAAAAAAAGGTGCAGTCAGGTTTGAAGAGTTTACAATGGAATTGTGTTGAACAGATCCAGAAGAAGGGAGCTGTTACCCAACCTGCGTCCTTTGCCCTAAAAGAGACTTTGGGATCTTCCCCACTGCCTCCAGAGAGGACTGTATTTGTTCTTTGTCCCCCAAGGGGAATCATCAAAGTACCAAGAGAAGGAAATCATTCCTATATATTCTTGCCAACAGCATTTTCCCTATTTTACTATAAATGAGCACTGTGGAGGAAGTAGAAAGAGCAGCGGGGGGGGGAAATCCTGCAGCTCCTTAAGCACTCCGAGCAAACTGCTAAGAAAGAGAGTGAAAGCTGTGCTTGCCTTGCATGGTCCCATGGAGCTGCTTGCAAGCAATGGGGTAACTGGAATGAGGATGGCTCCTGACAGCAGACTGCAGAGTACAGCCACTTGCTGCACAGTGCTATTAGAGATAAAAGCACACTGTGTACAGTATATGTAATATGAATCCAGATTTGTTTAAATCAAATATTTTAAATGGCAAGAAATCATCACTGCAGTGCCTTGCCATTGGCTGCAATAGCCAGACTCCAGTTGTACTTCATTTGCTAACAAATGCAGTTGTGTGCGATTTTTTTTTTCCCATTGTTGTATGAAAAGGATTTTTGAGGGAACTGCAGTGTAGATACAGTTCTATCTTCATATTGGAGTTTGTTGTGTGGGTTTTTTTTTCTTTCCACAACACCTCTCTCCCAAATGTACAGTCATAAATGGCCAGGCTTGGTGCACTCTATGAAGAAGCTTCTGATACTTTTGTTTCTTAGTGTCTCTTGATCCTTGCAGGTTTCCAGCCATCCTTCTGCCTGATGCTATTTTTCTGTGAGGGAGAAGAGAAACTGCTGCCCAGCTGTGGCAGCGATGCAGTGTTGGGCTTCTTTCTGATCAGTTCTTGAACTATTTCTTATGCATCGTGGGAGTGCGTAATTGGAATTTTCAGTTGCTATCTTTCTCTTTTTAATTTGGCTCAGGTAGATTATTTCTCCTTTTAAAGATTGTCTACACTGTGCAGTGGCACTATGCACGCTAGCATCTGTTGAATTTCTTTGCCCCATAGAAACTTTGTCTGGAGTAGGCGAGCAAATTGAGGCAACCAATGTGAAGTCACTACAAAAGCTGTGCAGTTGTTTAGCCCATTCCCCTCATCCTCTTACAGTTAGTTTGTGTTTCCTTCTTAGCGGACACCTCTGGGCCTGGAAAGTCATTTGAAAATTCCTGTGTGTTTCCTGTGCTACAGGAAAACTGCTACATGTTCCTCAGCTCCACAGAACCATTGCCAGCATTTTTCATTTGCTTCCTAGCAACTGCCAATTTGGCAAAATGTATGTGTGGGACCTGGAACACTCTAAGCTGAAAGAGATGCAGAAACAAGGGTCTGTTTGTATCGCAAGGCTATGTTTTATAGTCTCCTCAATAGCAAAGAGGTGTCAGTGTCACCAGCTTGCCAACAAGAGAGATCAAGGAATAAATTTTCAGGGCAAAAGATATCCCCTCCTCTGTAAGAATAGTGTTTGCAGAAGTGGCAAAGACAGCATGAGGAAACCACCAGTATGCAATGTGCAGTTGCATTCCTGTTTGACTAATTATCTTCAGGCATGGATGGTATGCCCACACTGTAGTCAAGAGTGTGAAAGCAAATTTAACTGGGATGGTTTTAAAGAGCTCCCTTATTCACATACTGTGTTTTCAGCAAAGAGTTCATAGCAAGAGAATATTTGAGTATAAAACTGCCTGCTCACTTGGTTTTCTCACCTGGCACTGAGCTTTGCGCTTGCTGCATTATTTTTGGTTTAAAGGCAGACTGAGGCATGTTGGTTGCTGATAGCCTTGGCTCTAGCATGCATGTGTAGAGCTGCCACCTCTGGCACGTCCCTGGCCCAGGTGAGGGACGCCTGTGTTGTCCACACGGTCTTTGTCCTACTTCTCACTGTAAAAAGAAGCCTTCTGTTCCTCTCTCCCTAAAATTGTTGGGTGACTCCTTTTAATCCATCCAGTCCCAGTTAAAAAATTGCCTCATATTTGTCAAAAATAAATGGAATTTTATTTTCCTTATTTCTACTCTGTACTTGCATAGTCTGCAGCCATGTTTATCCATATTATTTCTAATGCTGACCAGGAAGCAACTTGTTTTGCACTCAGAATTTATAACTAAATATTCTTCTTTTAAAAATGCTTTGTTTCTATAAGCACATTCAAATTCTGATGTTTGAAACGCCCAATTTGGTTTTTGTTCAGAATGTTGGAAGCAAGGCATCCCCTGGCTGAGATCTTGTACAAAACATTTCAGCCTGCAGCAAGTTTTCTTTTTAAGTTAGAGTTTTAGTTAACCCTCAAAAAATTGGGTTTATAATTGAAGTGACAGCACAGCCCTAATTGTAGCACTACTGGCACACCTTCATAACCAGAAGCATACATTGAAGCACTTTTTAAAGAATAAAGTTAATCCTTAGTATGCTGAGCGATGGACTTTATGCTTCCTGCTGTTTTGCTAAATTTGGTGTTTTTGTAAAATTCTGAAAATGGTATAATTTGCAGTGCTGAGGCTGGACTGTGTCTGCAGTTGGCATAAATCAGTGTGATTCCACTGGAGGCAGTGATGTTGTGCAGATTAGCCTGAAGTGATAGCAGCATAATAAATTTTGAAAGTGTAAGTTTGTAACATGAAGGGAGTTTGTGTTTTCTCAGATGGAGTAGGTGGGTATATCTGATTAGATTGTTGCATACAAAAATACTGAAAGCAGCTGAGATTTCTAAGTCCCATTTAAAGAGTTTTAACTGAAGCAGCTCTGCTTTGGGAGCAGTAGGAACTGCTTTCTTTGTAGCAGGAAGCATCTCCTTTAATAAATATACTGAGGTAGCTTCCTTAATACCCCACTATTCTGTGAGTTGTTGAATTCAACGAAAGTAAGAATCTGGGTCATGATCTTGTATCAGAGCTAAGTAGCCTGAGCTGCTGGGTGATCCCCAGGACACAGCATCCTGCCAGCAGAATTCCATGCTGCACAGTAACAGATATGGGGAAGAAGAGTGAACAGTGTAATCTTTCTTCTCAGGCACATATTGTGATATTTACCAGCATTACAAACATCCAGCTCTTCATAACATCACCTGTGATTCTTTGTGGTGTAGCATCTGGCCTTGGGACTCTGGGTCTTCGACAGGAACACAGTAGCATATTGTATAGTCCTTGTTCTTATCAATTGTCAGAACTGACAAGACCACAAGAAGAGAAAAGCCAAGGGCTTTGAAATGGCGTTCAGTGGAACAGCCAGAAGGCACAGCTTGGGGATCTCTGCTTACAGCTCCCAGCTAGCTGGGAGCCCAACCAGGCTAGAAGAATTGGCAGATATTTGCACCTTGTGGGGACTTCTGATGTTTCTTTCTGTTGCTTGCTGTGGGCCTTCTCCAAAGCTTATGCAGTCATTGCTTCCAGTGTGAGGCACCAGCTGCAGGCACCTGAGCGTGGTCCTACCTGTGGCCATAATCAGCCTGGGGAGCCATCTCCGTAGGGCCATATGTGATCCTATGGGATGGGTCTTCTCTGATCTTCATGTTGTGGCTGTCCCCCACCTGTACGTGAGAGATTCACAGGAAGAGGATTACACAACTACTCACTAGCAGTTGAGTGTCCCTTATGACTGTGACGGAAGGGAAATAAAAGGCTGAGTGCTGCTGGCAGATAAATGGTTGTCCTGACTTAAGAGAACCTCCTTTGGCCCAGGTTGAGGTGAGCCTGTGCAGAGACACTTGAAACTATTTCTTGTCCTGCCTTGGGTGTGTGGATTGATAATCATTTTGTCATTTAATGGCTGGTAATCTGGGATACCTCACAAGTATTCCCCTAAAAATGCACATAAATGACAGTCTGTATTAATATGCTTAGAGCACTTGAGTCAAGCCTGCATGTAGTTAATAGTTTAACAGTGCAGTTATAAATTTAATGTTGCTTAACATTCCTTGATAGCTATTGCTTCAGTGGAAGTCCCACCCCTCAGATCAAATAGCAAATGATTCTTCCTTGAAGAGTAAAATGAGAGGGGGTAAGGAATTGCTCTAAGCACGCTAGGCTGCATCACTTCCACCAGCCGTTCCCACTGGTGTTATCTCTGACACATTGGAGAGCTTTTTGCAACCATCACACAACATCATGCGTAGTAATCTGTTGCTAACACACTGTCCATCAGAAGTGTTTACTCAGGGTGACAGCTAACACATCTGGAGGACATACTGTGTTTGATCTGAAATACCAGGCTCTGTCTTCTCTAACCATGACAAAACCATGCTGTGGTTGTGCAGTTCAAAGCGTAATGCTTAAGGACCATCTTGATGTCCAACTTAAAGTATTTATGTAAATTCTATTGATTGTTATAAAATATGGATTAGCAAATTGTGTAAGAGGAAAAATAACACTTTGTATGTTGTATTTTGTGTAGAAGGAAAAATAGAGTAAGTAAAAAATAAGCCTGTATCAACAGACTTCTCTAGCATTCACTTCAGTGTGTGCCTTTAAAGCATGATTGGCAATGCTTTGAAGTTAGAAAAGTTGCTGTTGGAAATAGATTTTATAAATGTGATGTTTAATGAATGCATAAAACCTGTACAGCATGGACTATACACAGTCTATCTTACTACTTCTGTTAAACTGCTCAATTTTGACGCCAAGGTATCTCCACTGTCTTGACAGCTGTATAATCTTGTCAAACAAGAAGTGAGAGCTGTCATGTCATACCATTTTCATAGAATCCTTCGAGTTAGAAGACATCTTCTAAAGGTCATCTAGTCCAGCTCCCCTGCAAAGAACAGGGAGATGCACAGTTAAATCAGGTTGCCCAGTGCCTGATCCAGCCTCACCTTTTAAGTCTCCCATGCTCCTTTTGCAGCAAAGGTTTTTTGAACATGGGCTGTATATTTTGCATACAGGAAGGAGGCCTCTGTAGATGTTCCTTCGCCACCTGACAGTTTCACTCAGGGCTTTCTGTGGCTCTGTGGCCACATCTGCTCCATCTGCCTGCTTGCTGCTGTGCCTTTAGAAACTGTGCCACCTATAGCGTGCTGGTATAATACCCATCTGTGTTTTCATTTGTACAAAACAAAACTTTAAAACTAGTAAAGTTGTTATAAGAGGAAATCTTAACATTGTATATAAAAGATTCAAGGTTCCCTTTTATGTGCTGTAGATACCTTAATAACCATCAAAAGTGGACATTTACATTTTTTGGAATGTAAGTGGAGATGACAGCAGGAAATGGGGATAACCTGAATGAGACAGAGGAGGTCCAGGACAGCAAGTAATGACTCCTGCTAACTTCTTGGCTCATGTTTAGCAGGTTACAGTCTAATGAGGCTTTCTGTGGGGTGAAGAAGGCTGAGATGCATACATTTTATTTTTTTTTTAAGGTGAAGAAAATCAAAAAGTGCTGGGTGGTTCATTTAGGATGGTGCTGTAAGGCAAGAAAAAGCATTCTCACATGTCACATGAAAAAATGATCAAATAGACATTTCATGACTGGAAAGATGAGTAATAAAGGGGCCTATAGGACAGGAGAAATAATTATGCTGAGTTCTCTCAATTCTACCTTTAATAACCACCGTCTTTTCTAGAGGAGCTCCACCTTTAGACAAAACGATCACAAAAAGACTAATTTATATAATTTTATCCTTTGAAACTACTGTTCTTCATAAGCCTAAGAGTGTCCTTATGCAATAATTATTCATTCTAAGAGGTAAGAATACATAACAGCTATTTCATTGGATTTTTTTCTTTTTTCTTTCCCCTTTGGTCTTTTACAACCTTGGGGAAGAGCTTTCCTGGAGATTTTTTTCTTAGCACCGGATTAAGTTGAAGAGGAAAATGTAAAGGTAGTTCAAGCATTTAATAGAAATTAGAGCTTTATTTTGAAAGAGGCACTGTACTATTAAGTGGAGTTGACATGGAAGATGCTTGGGGGAGGGGGGGAAGACAGAAATGGTATGTAGGTATTCCCTGGAAGGACTTGGTTTGTATCCCAGGCTAAAACAAGAGATCTTTGGAGAACTAGGGAACTGGCTCTGAGCTCTCCTCCCTGCAGGGACTTGCAGGATGCCATGGGCTTCCTAGCTGTGATCACGATCAACTTGCTGGCAGCATCTTTCAAGCAGTGTGCCTCTTTCTGATCAGTAAAATGGAAGATTTCTGAAGCAAAGGCAACTGGACTTGTAGACCCTTGCATGTCAGATGAGCGGTTGTGCTCTGTTGTCTGCAGGTGAATTGTTTCTGCAAACTAGTGCCCTTCATGAAATTCCTTACTATCTTGTGGCTCTAAAGCTGTGGTTTACAAAGTGTCTTGTACTCTATCTGGTTTCTGCTAGTGAGTATCTGTGAGAAAAGCAGAAATAAAGCTGCTATTGTGACCTTGAAGAAATTGATTCAGGATTTATGATATGAACATGGAGCAATGACACAGTATTCCGATGCTCCCTTTCCCTAATTTGTGCAAGTTACAGTGATTAAAGTAATGAAGAAGCTGAGCTATGTTATTTTTCTTGCACAGAAATGAGTCCTGTACTCAGATGTTCACTTTATAAGTAGAACTACATATGCATTAAAGGTATATATTTGATAACCATAACAAAATTAAAAGTAGCACTGAGAAAATGACTGAGTTCCCCCTCACTAACAAGAGTCTCCTTGTTTATGTTTTCATACATTTTATTGGACAGTTTTTTATTTTAAAGCCAGCTGTCACAACCTGATGTTTCACAGCCTTCGCTGTTGGAACTTGCATGTGTTCTGGCATCAGTCTATGTGGAATATCTGTTTGAACAAATGCAGTATCAGGACATGCCAGCTATGGCCATTTGTGTTTAGTTATAGCAGTTGTTGAACATACCTGAAAGGTTGACATTCAGCAGTGAATGAAGTCAATTTTGGCATCTCGCTAATAATACTTCAAAACGTGTACTTCAGTATGTTATGGGGGGAGGGGGAAATGACCTTTGTATTAGGAGTGGGATAGCTTGCTTGGCTGCTGGACCAGCATAGCTGCAAGGTCTCAGTTAACAGTTGGATCATGAAGGACATTGCAAAATCTCAACTGAAATACAAGTCTTAAACTGAAACTCTGATTGCTAAGAAAACTGTAAAACCCACAAAACCTGTAGCTGCCCCCAGCTTATCTCCTCCAACAGATTCTTTCTAGAGCATTTCTAGTAGCAGTTCTCACGGGGTGCAAAGAAGAGGAGTTGGTTTGTGTCCTCTAAAGGCAACAAGGGCAATAAACTCCAACTGGTTTGTCAGTGTTAGAAATTCTTACTGCTTTCCTTCAGTTAAATGGGAAAGAGCCTGGATCCCAGCATGCTGGATGTGCTGAATCATGACCATTGTCAAATTGCTGCAACGAAAAAAGCTGAGGCTTCAAAATAAATCCCAGGATTGCATACTGTAGGCACCGGTGTATAATCCAAGGATGCCAAATCTGTTTTATGTTTTGGTGTGAAGAAGGACCACTTACAGCAAAGTTACCAAATTCAGCACAGTAATGTGCAGATAAAATCTAAATTTGAATACCAATATACTGCTCCTGATATTTGGCACTGTCTGAACCAGTTTGGGGCTAATTGGCTTGGGAAAGTGGCAGAGCTACCCATGCATAGTGTTTCTTCCAAGCTAAAACCCCTACCAGGAAGGTTCAATGCAAATGTGACTGTACGGCTTCCAGGCTTGAACTGGTACCTCCAGACAGGTCTGCAGAGCTTCAAGAAATCTTAGGGTGAGTCAGCACTCTGCCCCATGTGCTGCTATGCACTTTAGATGTGATCCAGCATTTGTGGGAGTCCGTGGGCCAGGAGGTGTTTTGCAGGCTGGGTAGACCCATCAGCTGCCTGGCATTTGAGCTGTAATACCACTTTCAGAAAAAGCATTTTTTTACTTACTTGAGTACAGACCTCCATGATATACCTTGTGTAAGAAAATGCCACTTACAGATGAAGAGGTTTTGCAGGGTCAAGGTCGAAGAAAGGAAAATATGCAATCAGATCACATATGGGGGTATAATGTATATTGTGTATTATGTTAAAGTTGCATTGAAAAAGATACTATAAAAAGAAAACTCTGGAAAACAGAGCCAAAAGCCCAAGTTCTAACACTGGCTGTAGACTGGTTTTGTTTTGTCTTTAAACTCCTTCTACACAATTATTTCACTGCAACGGAGAAGTACTACTTGATATGCATATGTGGGACAGGCTCTCAAAAGTATTTATTTAGGATATTGCAGAGCCGTCATAAATAATCTCAGCCTGTGTACCCATATTAATGTGTTTTGAGGTGGAAGAGGACCAAATTTCAGATGTATTTTTATCCTAGTACGTTGGAAAGATTTGTGCAAAGTGCACAAATAAGTGCAAAGCCAGAGGATTTTGGTGGTGTATGTAGCCATTCTGTAGCACTATGCTTACTCCAGAAAATCAGGAAGAGGAAAGCCACGGCTAATTATTACTTTTTTTAATATGGATATGTGTAAATTCAAATACATATCATAGACTCTGATGGGAAAGTAGAATACTGACAAGTACAGTTCTGGTTTCTATGAGCAGCTATATATTTTCAGTAATCAAAATGTCAATGTTCTGTCCAAGGCAAAGCCTTTACTTCGCTATCTGACTTGAGTGATTTGCATACAAAGGATCTCTGCAGCAAAAAAAGAGAAACCAAACACTTAAATGTCAGTATTTTTATTGGTTTAAAAAGAGTTGCGTCTGCACCCTTCATTTCAGAAGATCAACATCTCTCCTAAGATCTGTGTATAGATAGCAATTACAGAAAGCAGTTCGCCCACACGTATGGTGGCTTAACTCTTTAATAACAGTTTATTTTTGCAAAAAAAGCATAAACACCTCAATCACTGAATGTTTGTTATTCTGCAAAATTTCTTACTTCCCGTAATTCCTCAGGAACATGAACTACTAGCAGTGCTGCAGCGGTGCTGCAATTGTGCTCAGCTGTCCACGCACATGGGGGGGAAAGCAGTGAGCCTGAAGAGCTCTCAAACTGTTCTCTCTGTGATAGTCCCAAAACAGAAAGGAACAAAGAATGCTTTTACAGCATATGGTACAGCAAATTGGTGGATATCTATAAGTGAAAACTAATTTAATTTTTACCCTCTGCTAGTTCTAAGGCAGCATATATCAGCTCTGGAAAATGAATGCCATCATGTGAGGTTTTGATGGTGTTTAGATAGTGCAATGCCTTGTTTTAATTTAGTGTTTAAAAAAAAAAAACATACCTACTGGTAATTTTCAGTACTGTTTTGTTATCTTTTCCTTCCCATCTCTGTTGACACATGTGACACCTTGAACAGATTTCAATGCTGTTGTTTCACATCCTGAATCCAGTTGTGCCACAACAGTCAGATGCAGCCTTCAAGACCCACAGGGAATGTCTTGAGGATTCTTTCTTTCTTATTCCTCTGCTGATCTCCAATTATTCTTCCATTGGAGTCACAGTGCATTCTTTATCAGCAAGAGGAACAAAAGATTTTGGGGTGGAGAAGGTAGCACTCAGCAATTCTTTCAGAAAAGGCAGGAGAGAATCTGTGGAAAAATCGTAGTTGTGGGGCTATGCTTATTTCTCATTAATTTCCTTTTGTAAAATTATTTCCTGTTCTTTTTTCTTCTTACATTAATGTTCTAGCAGCAGTATCAAAAAAATTGCTCTGAAACCAACTGTAGCAGAGAAAAAACCTCTGAAGCTGTAGAAATGGTAGATGGGTGCTATTGGGGTGAAAGAGAAATGTGCTAATGGAAGCTGTGGATGATGCAAACATTGTATACCTGACATGGGAAAGCCATTTGTCTTAACAGGCCTTAGTAATGGAGCAATGGCAAAATGTAGGGCTTTTAACTTGAGAAACTGAGACCAAGGAGGTGGACTTCAGATGCACAGTGGGTGTTTCACCTCCCCAAGCTGGCACAAGTTTTCTTACATCTCAGCTATGTTGATAGAAGAGTTACCATGTAAATATCAAGTATCTCTTTCCCCCCCCACCCCCAAGTGGATGGACTCCTCTTCAGGCAGTGGAACTCTGTTTGCTGTTTGAATGTGAATATTTTTTGAAGCAACTTTTTTTGGCCTCTTGGGCATAAATGGAACAGGTGTGTTTGCCACAGGCCACAGCTTGGGAAAGCAATGTCAAAGCACAATGAAGTCATTGTGAATCATCAGTATTCTTCCAGAGTCCTGGCTATTGCAGGCAGGAATACTGAAGAAAGCTCTGTGAACTGGGTTCCAGGTGATAGACAGAAAAGCCTTAAAGAAAAAAAAAAAGCTTTGCATCTGCCTAATTGTGTTTGCCTGGTGAGAACTACATCTTATCACTGATGCCTGAACAAGCTGTTTGAAACAACTCCTGTCAACGGCCAAGTGGGTTTGCACATGCCTGGTGTTGGGCTGATCTTGGAGTGCTAAGGAGATCCGATTTCTGTAAACAAATCGTTCTGTATGTGGACAAGGTGAATATTTTTGCTGTAAAGTGTGCTTTGACTTAGAGTGTGTCAGGAAGTACTGTACCCACTAAGCGATTATTAAATGGATGGGAGGGAGGAGTTCCCAGGCGCTGCGGAGCCGGCTTCTGCCGCTGGCCTCCAAGCTGCCACTGCCAGCACTCTGCCAGGAGAGAAAGAATATGTTGTATAACTCACTGCCTCCACCAAGTACATGGTGGTACTCTGCAAATAAACTTTATATCCAGGTATTTTTGGACCTCTGCCTCAAACCAAGTGGATAAGGAGCATTTATAGCTCTAGCAATAAAACTGTGCAGATGTTCTTTTTTGCATGTGCAGTACTAAAAAGGAAAGCAATGTTATGCTTTTATCAGATCAACTTGAAATCAGCACAGGGGTAGCTCAGGGTCAGGATTTATGCTTTCACAGCAACGTATCTTTTGACTCCAAGAAGGCTTTCAGTGTTTGTGCTTAAAGTCCCTCACTAAGCCCCCCAAAGTGACAACAGTATGGTTTTCTTTGTGAGATCTGAATGTCTGGATTAGGTCACTTCACTCTTTTATAGCTTTAACCAGCTTCAACTTGCACCGTGGTGACACACATCTGCTGACTCGATGGATCAGTGCATTAAGCTTCAGGCTGACTGGTGGGCCATGCTTGAAAGACTTTTGGCATGTGCTGGTGCCTGCATTTTTCACCCTTGACTGAAAGCATATGCTTCATACAATTGAGACAGTGTTAGCATGTGGGTCTCAGGCAGCCTCCTACACATCTGGCAGAGCCTGGCCCTCCTTCCAGGTGAATCATCTCTCCTGGGAGGGTGGCTTGCAGCACTGTGGCATCTGCAGAGTGGCAGGAAGTGTCTGAATTCATCTGAGAGTGATTTTTATCTTCGCATGCTTTTCCAATTTCATCAGGGCCCTCATGCTACATTCCAAGTGACATGATTAAACCTGCCAAAGACAAAGGGAGGCTGATTGATAAAAATTATCTTTGACCCTTCACAATCTGTCATAGCTTAAGATAGTAGTAATAATAGTAGTAATGATGGAATGAAATAAGTGTTATGCTAAGGAAGCTATTATTGTTTGAATAATATTCTGTAAAATGGGATTACTTCCTTGCTTTTTGTTTCCATTTTATCACCCAAATTAACTTGTCATCGGCATAATAGAGGACTGGACTACAAAGGATTATAAACTTTGTATTGACTTCAAGTGTCACTTCACTTTGATTTCCATTGTCTTGGTCTTATTTTAACACAAGTTTGAAGGCACAATAAGGATGCAAACAGGCAGCAGAGGATCAGTTTTTACAAAGGAGGTCAGGCATTTAGGCAGGGGTGAGTTATTTTGGTTTTTTTGTTGCTTTTTTTTTTAACAAGAAGTGTATGGATCTATTTTTCCCAGTATGAAAAGAAAATCCTTGAAGGAAGGCTCTAAACATAACTTGTACTGCACAGCAAATAGAATATTTTATAAGCACAGTACATAAAAAGTATTTTTATTCTTTAGTCTGCTGCACTAGTCCAGGCACTTGGGTTATATTTCATCCCGACCAAGCATCTGGACTGATACAGATGATCTGCAAGGAAGGAGATTAACTCTTTGCACCCCAAGATGTGTTGCAGATCTGTTGCATGTGCTGGCATTTCAGTAATGCCAGTGACAAAGATTTAGCAAAAATATGTTCAGCCTCTTGCTTTTTTTTATAATCTACACTTGATTTTTCCTAAGGAAACCAAAGAATTGTTGGGCCATAAAGTGTATAGGTAATCTGAAGTATTAAGAAGTGCATCTGCAGAAGATGGAATGAAAAGTAAACAGTGTAAATGTTGGTCTTGGTTAGCATAGTGTTAATGAAGGATAATTCTGTTGATTTCCTTTCAGTTATTCTGAACTAATGCATGTAGCGGGGGCAGAATCTGACCCACTTCGCTTTGATGTGTGCTCTGCTCTGTCAGGAGCTGCTAGGTTCTTTTGAACAGATGCCTCTATTCTCCTGATATACAGGGTCATTAAAAAGATCAAGATGACCAAGGCTGAGCCAGTTGGAGATCTGCAGACAGTTGTGCACTGCCCTTGCAGTCTACATGGGGGTGGATTCTCCATGAATTTTCCCTCTGAGGTTAGAGGTGTGTGGGAGCACTTTGCATGCTGACCACTGCCAAGCCTCACCCTGATGGCTGGATGTACGAAGGTGAAGATTGCAAGGCACGGCTCTCTGAGAAAGCAGTGGGTTCCCATGTATCATTGGAGGAAATCCAAGCAGAGCTTTTTCTAAGCAGTGCCCTTGAGAGACTTGCAGGGCTTTTCCCAGGGAGACCAGGCAGCAACAGAATAGGTGCTGAGTGAGCTGTTTCTGTACTTACCAAGGTTTGGTGTTCTGTAAGTGCGGGACTTTGAGCTTCTTGCTCCCACAGCAAAGCAGCTGAGTCAATGCTGGGTGGCCTGGAAGGCTTCCTTACAGGTAGTGCATGGAAGAATTACATTACACAGGGTGTTAAGATAGCTGGTATTCCTTGTGCTCACTTGAGGCTATCAACTTCATCAGGAAATAATACCTCAGATGTTGCCAGCCCGCTAACAAGAGACTTCTCTGGGGCTCTCGCTAGCAGCTGAACCTTACCAAGAACCAAACATTTGATTCTACCTGTTCAGCTCTGTTTGTGTCTTTTTTCCTCTTACTGCTGCTGGGAGGTGTCTTTGTTCAGCCCACTTAAGCACCAGTATGTTCACTGGTCTGTTTGTTTTTTAACTCTAAGTCTATTGGAAATAGGGTAGTATATGAATACATATAGCTGACAAAAATATATAAGCAGAATAGAATTATAAAATTAAGGTTGGAAAAGATCAGCTAGTCCAACTATAATATAAAATAGCATCATTTAGCATAGTAAATGTTTTTTGCTCAATGCAAATAAAGTTCTTCAGCTAAATTTAGCTCAATATATCTAATACTTCAAATGAAAGCAGAATAAACCATACTTCACTGCTCAGACAATGAAGCATGAGCTGCATTTGAGGGGGGGTGGGGGGGAAGGTTGTCTCTCTCTCTTGCCCTATTACACAGTTGGGATATTTCTCAGCCATGTTTCCTGATTCAGAAAGCTGCTGGGCTCAGCACAGGCAGCAGCTGAGGCTGTGGGGAGCAGGGCTGGGTGCAGCACTGGGCTTGTGGCTGGCCCAGGCATCCTGCTGCTGCTTCCCACCTGACTCCAGCTGCAGACAGAAACACGTGCCACGTTTGAAGAGCTGCGGGAGTGTCCTGTGGGATGGCAGCTCAATAGCTGTTCTCATTTGGACCTACCCAGTTTTGCAGAAGAGAAGGAAGTGAGCAAAGTAGGCTGACACTTGATCCTTTTGTTGGCAAGCCTTTCATTAAGTAGCTGCTGATAGGAAGTGTCGTTCAACAACTGTAAAGCCTGACAGTTGCAGATTGGTCTCTGGGAAGACTGTAGACAAAGTGAATGTGAAGCATATAGACTTGAGGTCTGGGAGTGCTAGAGCATGGCTTTGCTGGGCTTCAGCCCTCAGTCTGACTGGCACAGGGCTTCCAGATCTGGGCTGTTCTGCAGCCCATCAAGGAGAACTGCCCTTAGTAACCTTTTGGTAGCTTTATGTCTTCAGGAAACATTGCTGCCTTTTTTCTTTTCCCCACCTGCTAAGGTGCAGGAATGGCAAGTGTTTCTTGCCATTCACCATTTGGCACCTGGTACATGCTCCATGCTGCTCACATGCAACAGTAATTCTATTTGAAGTTAACTGTAGAAAGGAGTTCTCCATCACACTCTGTGATGGAATTATCCCTTCTCTCTAATGAAAGAAATGGGGTTGCCAGTTGGGTTTGGTTTTTGGTGGGTGTTTGTTCTTTTAGCTATTTTCTCTGAAAACAAATACAGTAGCAGTTTTCTCACAGTTCCTCTTTCCCCTGCTTCTGACCCCATTTCTTTGGTCTTATTGTCTTATTTGAAATCTCTCCAGTGTTCTGTATGGTTCTCCTCCTTCTCACATGTGCTTAATGATTACTAAGATAGTGCATTCTAGGACAGGAAAAGTTAGAACATGTACAGTCGTGTTTTACACACATGTACACCTACGTTCATGTGTGTAAAACTTTGCATACTACATACTAACAATTTCTTTTCTCAGTTGTTTTTGCTTGAGAAATTGGTGTTTGTGGAGTGATACTACATATCTGATTGTTACTTTCAGTGTGAGTGAGCTGACAGAACAACCTAACATTTTTGCTGTGTTTTCTTCACACTTAGTTGTACCCACAGCAGTGTATAATGAATGGATTCATTTAATCTGCTAAGTGCAGGGACTGCATTGAAAGTGCCTCTTCCCCCACCCCAAGTGCCCTTGCCACAAGGCATCAGTCCTTCTCCAGCTTGTGTTCTCCTCTGGTAAAAAGGGCTGACAAATAGGTGCTGGGTGTGGGTATGCATGCATGCACATGTGCATGTGTTTACTTTACTTTCATTTAAAGCCATTAAGAACTTGATCCCACAAGGTTCTGAGCATTTTTATTTCCTGCTGGCTTTTTGGGGAGAACACCTTGCAGAAGGCATTTAGCCTTGATCGTAGCAGCCACTGGGGAGGGAGAGAGGGAGAGGGGGAGGGGAATAGGACAGGGGAAGAGAGGAGATGAGAGAAAGCAAGCAGAGGAATGTGACCAAAAGCACCAAATCCATCGTTATTATTTCTGCCTGCCCGCAGTGCTTGCTACCTTCAGATTTGTGACAGCCAGCCAGTTTGGAGATGGAACTTTAAATATAGGTTAATAGGTGTGGCTTTTATCTACCACTGCCCTCTACTGAATAGAATATGAGATATATTTCAGATACCTATTTGTAATAATTCCAGTCTTAAGGTATTTGAGACTCCATTAGCTCAGATAGGAGAGGTCACATACCTCTGAACATCTTTAATTTTGTACGGGAAGTGATATACAGCTTTCTGCCATCTAATGCAAAGGCACAGTGCTTGAAGAAAGCACTCTTGCCAGTGTCAAATTCACAACACAGCTGAAGCTCCTTATATTCTCCACTTATAGATTTAATAGGTCTTAAGTCAATGTGTGAAATACGTTCTTAGCTTTAGGAAAGATAATCATAACTGACTCTTCTCTCTCTTGCGTACACACACACACACACACACCCCTACAAATCAAAAGCTGAAATTTCAAGTAATCTTCCTTTCTGTAATGTTATTTTAGGGAGAGAAAAGCAGCAACAGTTGTAGCTTGGAATTTCTTTTTGTTAGACAATCTGTGGCAAAAAATTGTATTGCTTTTTAACTTCTGTCATGGAATATAATAGTGGCAGGAGCTAGAGGTGGTCTGGCTTTTGCTCAGCTGCAGGAGAAAAACTTTGTGGCTGTCTCACTGTTTCAACAGCATTCCCTTGAAATAAAGCAAGGGACATGGTTTCATGGTGAAACAACAGCAAGCAGTAAGAGCTTAACAGGGCCCTCCAGGGAACATGAAAGAGTGCCTCAGTCATTTTCTGTCTTGTTACTCTAAACACCAACTGCATTGTCTCAAGTCGTTTTCCCTTGCGGGAACACTTAGCCTTACCAAACACAGCTCAGCCTTACAGGTACATTCCCACCAATTAAAGAGGAGGGGTTCCTCACAAGTCCTGCCAATGCACCCACCTAGCTTGAGCAGAGATTGCCAAGTATAACAAACAGTGCCAAAGTGTGTGGTGGTTTTAGGATCTGCTCCAACGGGGACCAAGATGAGACACTCAGTCACAGCTTAGCCTTTACATAGAGCCAAATCTTTGTGTATTCCTGAGGATTAAACCTGGAGCCATCCTCATAATGTAATGGAGCCTAACCTGGGTGGCTTCTGGCCTCTTCTGTTGGCAGAGCTCTGCCCTGGGAGAGTGGTGTTTGCTTCTGGTTTAGGCTTAGTTTTGGGGTTTGCTGTTGGGTTGGAGAGTCTGGTTTGTAGCAATAAAAATTTAGATTCTCCTTGCAAGATTCAGCTGTGAAATGCATGAATTTTATGTGGCCTTGGAAAATGTCCGCCTCCCAGAAGGTAGAAAATAGGTACCTTCCAGTCTTGGATCTCACAAGGAACTGAACCCAGAGGGTGGGGTTTGGGTGAAGGTTGAAACCCAAATTCCCTTGAAATCTGAAGGGGTTTGGGTTCAGCACTGTGGTTTTGGATGATCAGTAGTGGTTATATACAAATGATTTTTTTTGCTCTAAACAGCACAATAAAATGCTATTATACTTGCTAATCTCCTTTTTCATATCATGCCAACTGAGGACTGCTACAGTACAGAAACACAGCTGGCATGGTGGAGATGCCTGTGTTTTTGCCACTCTTTGTTCATAGGGGAATGAGGCCAGCTTTCTGTACACAGCATTCTGCCCTCCCCTGAAAACATCTGAGTCACACGGCTGTTCCCTGTTGGATCCTCAGCTCAATCTGACTGTACATCAAGAGGTATTATGCAACACAGACTGACAAACTTGGCTAATGATACAAACTGCAAAGAAAAATCTTACAGTGGGCAAAACTTTAAGAGACAGATGTGCTTGTCTTGGTGCTGGTGACACCTCATTACCTTGCAAGCTGA
The DNA here is from genome assembly GCF_016699485.2 of Gallus gallus. Taxonomy (NCBI): domain Eukaryota; kingdom Metazoa; phylum Chordata; class Aves; order Galliformes; family Phasianidae; genus Gallus; species Gallus gallus. Next base: position 11,358,961 of record NC_052541.1, on the reverse strand, counting down.
ACTTGGTTTTGCTGAGGGTTTGATCACCATTATCCCTTGTTGCAATAGGCTCTGCCAAAAACAGCTTTAAAATCTGCTTGAATCTCAGCAGTTTCCATGGGCTCTATGCATGATACCATGGCACCCTGGGCTGCTGCAGCTGTGAGCCTTCCCAGCTCAGTGCTGAGCTGCTGTCTCAGACCCTCAGCACAGAGGAAAGCTGGGGGTGTTTTCCACTGCTGCAGCCTCTCCCTGCTCTGCTGGCAGAGGCCGCGTGTCCTGGTTTACATTGGCAGAAGCCAGCATAGCTCAAGGATGAATTTAGCCCTTGGCACTCCTTGGAGAGCTGACTCAGATGACTGCACATGAAAACTACAAGCTGGTCTCTTATTTAATTCTCCTGGATGTTCAATATTTATTTTTTTTTTTACTTTAATTTTAATTTTTTTTGTAAGAACTATTTTCATGTTCACTGGAAGGACTTCACTGCTGGGATGTTCTGGAGTTACTATGGGAATGGAGAAGTTATAGTTTTCACCTATACAGGGCCTTATCCTAGAGGATCTCAAGTCCTTTCTGAGCTCAGCCTCATCTGTAGGTCAACTGATGGGTCATGGTGGTGTTTACCTTCCACATGAGAAAAGGAACATATAGAAATTGTAGGTGATGTACTTGATGGCATGTGGCAGATTCACTACAGAACTAAGGACAGGAGTATTGCGATTCCTTCCTCTAAATGTAGCAGGCAGAAGAGTGGCCTCTGGCCAGAATTTATTTTCTGCTGTCAACTGCTGTGGATCACATTAAGGTGTGACAACATCAGTTTTTGTCCCAGATGCATCTTGAAACTGCTTACTTCAAAATACAAGGTGAAATTCTGAATTGTGGCTTTCTGGCCTTCACTCTTGTAGGGAGTAGGAAGCTTGAAAGTATGGCCAGAGGTGGTCTTGAAAGGTTCTGCAGTCTGCCTAACAGGGCTGCCTGGGCAGTAGAGCTCTGGGAATGCATCTACACTTCTCAGAGTGCTACTTCTGGTGTGCCGGGATCCTGCTGTGCCAGATTCTGTAGTGGGAAGTGGCATTCAGGGCTCAGCCAGCCTGCCTGGCTGGCATGTGGAATTAACCAGGGTATGTGTTGGCTGTGACACCCAATGAAAAGGAAAGCCCTGGCCCCAAATCTGCGACTAAAAGGGAACCTTCAGTAAAGTCTCAAACATCCAGGAGTTTAAACTGGAGGAGATGTGTGCTGTCCTGAGTAGGAGACAGGGTCACATCATATGCATGTCGTGGCATGTAGCAGCCTTACATGTTACTTGGCAGGAGTTGTCTTTTCATGAAGCAAACATGATCTCTGCCCAGGTCTTTTAGGAGGCGGGGTCTCCTCGTACCACTTCTGCTTACATGCAGTTCTGCAGCGTTCAGCACATTCCTTCAGATTTTGAGGTAGAAAACCTGAGCTCTGTCTTTCATGCTGTGTAAATGCCTTGGCCTTGGAGAGAGCTCTAGGCAAGGCCAGAAGGAAACAAGGAAGAGGTTTTGCCTCAGAAATGGAATGATGCTGCCCCTCTTGCCATTTGCCCACAAAACTGTTTCCTGCCAACTCTGTGCCTGATGCAATTTATATCGGAAGCAGAATTGGTTGGGGCACGTTTGTGATTATAAACTGGCATTTCTGTCATGCCTCGTGCCGAGTGCACGGCCTCTCCCTGCGTCCTCGGTGTCTGAACACATTAGGGGCATCATGGGGAGAAGTGAGCACCGAGGCAGGGAGCCACAGGGCAGGCGGCTGCACAGGGCTCTGGCAGCTGTTCCCCTGTGATCTGCAGGGGTGGAGGGCAGCGTATCCATGCTGCAGTGGGGCAGAATAGAGTTACTGAACGGGGATATCTGTGATAATATGATTTTTTTTGGCCTCGTGCAACATGTAAATATATATATATTGTTTAAATTAACAGATGGAACTGAAATAACTGGATTAGTTTGTAGGGAGACACTAATGTTTCTACTAACGCTTACTGAAGAGTTAACCCTGCTATGTGGTATTGCTGAGTTGTTTCTTAAACTAATTGTTCCCTCATTGTTCTCCTTTCTCTTCCATTCTTAATATGCGCTTAAATTGGAACTCCCCTGTACTGGTACAGCAAGCACATGAAAGCAAGTGAAGCACATGCTTTGCTCATTCCTATCAGTTAAACTGTATTGCTCTGATAATTTAGTTGACTTTGTTGGATTTATGCCCACACGTAGCTTCTCCCCTTACTGGTAGAATGTTCAGTAATGACTAGATGTCATTTTTTTTTTAGTCTTCGTCTCTGATATAAGGGGAGATTTCCTTTTGATTTAACTACACTTGAGTTGCTTGCTACATCTGCTGCAGAAGATGCAAATGGAATCAGAAGCTGCTAAAGTACAGCAGTCCCTCTTGCTGGAGGTCCCCACCTGTCTTCCGCCTTTATTTCTCCATATTAAATTTGTGTTACAAGAACCCAAATAAATTAGACAAAAGAAATTTACTCTCAAAACAAAATATTTCATTCATCATTTGATTCACACTATGTGATTCCTTTTCAGTGAAACTTTTTAATGTCATACAACCAAAACATTCAGTTTTGATGAAGTTTCATTATGGTTCTGTCAGTTCAGAAACTTGTTGATGCTTCTCTGAGCTTTGTGTAAGAATTTATAAATAAATTCCTATTGTTCCTGAGAGGCCTGAACAAATAGCAGTAGTTAGATCCAAGGCAGGTCCTACTGTCCAAGTGCCCGCATTTTTCAGCCCAGTAGGGCAGGACTTAGACCTCAGAGGGCTTTGCATCAGGTGTTGTAGTGTGGTAGTTCAGTGCAGCACTGATTGTGCAGCCCTCTGAATGGGATCCTTTATAGATGATTGCTTGCAATGAAGTTGGCTAAATCCTGATATTTTTTTTTTATGTAGAAAGTAAATATCCATTAGGAATTAGGATGGATTAGCCCCTTGCCACAAGCAGCACCATACTACTGTAACTTGTACTTAAACGACTGCGAAGGGAGGTATCTCTTAATAACTAACTGTGTTACTAGTGCAGAGTCGCTTAATGACTTTTCAGGCAAATAGATAATTAAACCATTAAATGTTATAGAACTGAAAATTGTGTCCCCAGTGAACTTCAAAGTTCTCCATCTCCTTAATGGACTGTGAAACCCAAGCTTGGGTCTGAAACGCTTACAATCTGAAGTGGAGAAAAGCACAGTAGAATATGGCCTTGGGTTTTGTGGTTTGAGCCATTCTCCCATCAGTTAGTTTTTGAGTTTTCCACCTTGTAAACATATATGCAGCTATTCCGTATAGACCTTTACTATTGAGTAAACATGAATATGAATGTGAAGTTGTTTCTGTATATATAGGGCTTTGGTTTAACTTTCTGTCTCATGGAAGAAGACTGTAATAATCAGGCAGGAAAACGCTGTGAGACATAATTCTAGTGAAGCTGCACTTTTAGATTCACAAGCATAGGTTTTCTAATACTGTAGATTTTCTGTAGCCTTTATGCTAGGTGCATTCTTTTCCTGAGATAAGGCAGAAATTATATTCTGAGGCTGGCCTTGTTCCTCACAGGAGGGGAAGGGGTGAGTGGATGCAATGTGCACTTACACTTAAAATGGGAAGAGGTGGATGCTTTAGTGAGGTCTCTGGTACTGCTTGGAACCTCAGGCATATGTCTTATTTTCTTATCTTGAAAATTCAAAGCACACAAACAGCAACAAGAATGGCAAATACCTTAGACCTCAGAAGGCAAAGATTGGCAGCAGTTCTTTCTTATGAGAACAAATTGCAGGTTTGGTCAGTAAATACCATGTCATTGGATTATGTATTATTTACTGTATGTTTATATTCTAGTATATGCTTTTGTAGCCTAAAATTGAGTACATTGATGCAGACCTAAAAGCAGAACGCAGCATCTGTAAAAAGAAGAGATGAGGTCATCAGGACACAAAGTCTCTTCAGGTTCATCCTCTGAAAATGGGGGAACGTATTGTAGAGCTACATGAGAGTTTTTAGAAGAGCGTAAATCTGACTTCTAGAACAAGACTTTTATTTCTTGCCACCTGTCTGGTTTTATTACATCTTCCAGTTTTCAAGTAACACTTACCAAAAAAAAAAAAAAAAAAAATCTATCTGAGGAGGACCCTTGCCTGTAGCAGGAAGTATAACCTCCCCATCTCTCTCTCTCTTTTTCTCTCTCATTATATGCTGGCATGAACACTCTGACATTGCTAATTGCCTCCACATTACGCTGGCTGAATTCCAACGGTAGTGGCATAAAAATTAATGAACAAGACAGAGCTCACACATAGGGAACATATGGTGCAACACTGGTCAATTGCATTCTAGTTTTAAAATAACGTCTTGAGAGAGGAATGATCAAAGCAGTCTCACAAAATGAAAAGGACCAACTTCTACTTGCACTATACATCTGTGCTACCTTACTGTCCTGTGAGAATGCTGATGTGGACAAGGAGATTCCCCATACTGTAAATACAGGCCGCCCTACAGTTGTTTCTTTTGCAAATATGCCATGAATTTCATCCACCGTTTTAATTGTGAGAGCTGTTGTGAAGTAATATCTCTGTTTTTTGATTGTGAGAATATCTGAAGCAAGGGCAGAAAACATTCTTAAAGAAATAGTGAATTCTTCAAAGATTTTATCATCGTCTTTAAGTGCCTTCGCAGAGCAAGCTATGCAGTTTATAGAGAGGTGACACAATTATTCCCTGTTATCCTAAAATGTGCGACTGAAAGTTAACATGAGTTGTTTTTATCTGTGTATATGCTTCATACAAAATCCAGATTTTGGAGCAATTAAGATAGCATTAATACAAGGTTCTCTCAAGATTCTTTCAAGTTGAAGGTTTGCTTAAGATTAATGTGAACATACAGGTTTTATTCTTTTGCCAAAGTAAATGCTAGGTAACCTCTTGTTAACATTAATGGGAGTTAAATGTTTGCACTGAGAGGAAAATAGATCCCGGTCATGGTAGAAGCAATGATTATATTATATAATATAAATAAACACTGCTTTTAAAATATCTTTTACTGCCTTAGTATGGAACAAACCTTTTCCCCAGTATTGCAAGGCCTTGTGATGTAAATTGATTTATATTATATTAGAGATTTTTTTATCTTTATACAAGTAAAATGAGGTGTTCTTTGTCTCATGAGACTTGAACAAGAATATTATTAACTTATATTGGCCAAGTCCTTTAACAGTTTAATGAACGACCCAAATAAATCACTGCTAAGTGCAGTGCTTCATATTCAAGGAAGGGTTTTATGTCACTTCAGTGTCTGTATCTTCAGCTGCCTGAGGTGCTTGGGTCTGCACCCGGGGTTAGAGCAGGCTGACTGTTGCCCAGACTGATGGGTGGCTGCAGACAGCCCCACTGGGTCCCTGCAGCACAGAAGAGAGCTGGAATGCAGAGCAGCTCAGGCCACATCCCCAGCGTGCCTCCTGCTACTCTGCAGGAATTTCCTTGGGGCTAACTCTCCCTGGCTCGTAGCCATTTCCACTTTAGTTCATAGCAGGATAAAGCATAGGTGGGACAGCTCACTGAGGCCGTGGGGATGAATGGGAGACAGCTCTTCACGTATCTGGATAAGCATTTTATTTCTGTTTGAATTTTTATCATCTGCTTTCAAGCGAGCATTTCTCAAAGAATTACTGCAACACCCTTTCAGTAGTCCTGAAGCAACAGTTGTTTCTCATCTGGAATTTCTGTAATAATATGGATTCTGATTAAGATTTTATTTACTTGTTTTAAGGCTACATGGGCACAGTTTCAATTTTGCCTAAGACATTACAAATTCCCTTTCAAAGGAGAAGCGATGCAGCAGCTGAAAGCAGAGTTCAATGCAGTGCAGAAGCTTCAGCATAATCCATTCCATTTGCAGTGCAATTAGACACCATTCTCCTGCAATGAATGGTCCAGATGACGCTCCCAGTGATTATAATAGGCTTCCTGATACAAATCTGAGAGCTCAGATTGATACTAAGGCTTGTGGAAGTGCCTGTACTGCAGCGATGCAGCTGGAAGAAGAAAGCTCTGGCAGAGCTGCTCTGCTCCTTCTGCTGGTACCGAGTTGTGTTTGGCCTGTGTAAGAGGAAACGGGCTCTTCCTCTCCTCGCTTTTCTCCCTGTTCATAAAAAGAAGGCAAAGGGTACCAGATGGCATGTGTTACAGAGCTTTCCCTTCTAGCACAGAATTTATTTCCAAGATGTAGAATTGTGAGGATTCCTTCAGTCATCCCCCTAGAGTCACCGCTTTGGTATCTCGCCAATGGCATGTAATACACTTCCTGGCATGCTCTATGAGAAGTAAAATTAGTTCAGAGCTTCACTTTACAGTTGAGGCTTTTTTACTGTGTTATTTGAACATGCCTGGAAAAGGATCAGTTTTTAAGATTTATTAACCATTTCATTTCCGATGCAGTCATAGCCTCCCACCGTGGTTGTACATTTGGACAAATGTCAAAATCTGTGAACAGTTTGAGTCTTGTTGCTTAATGTCATCTGGAAGTATCGTTCATCCCTTATTCTATTTCCTTGGTACGGAAGAAAGCACTGGGAGGGATTTGGAAGTGATACTAGGAAAAAGTTTTGATCTATGTAGCTTTCCTCAGAAAAAAGGCACTACTGGTAGTTTTCAGGAGTTGGGGTTTGTGGCTGTAGTTTCAGGGGAGCTTTTGTGGACAGAAGATAAGGAAAACTCCAACTGGAAAATTCAAGTGCATTGATACTGTAGCTCATTTTCCCTCAAAGGAGTTTCAAAGGAATTTAAACGCATGTCAAAGAATTCTTCTTGAAATAGTTGTCGCAGCACAGTACTAATGCACACAAGTAGGTATTTCTCTGGTTTGCAGATTTGGGTGCAACTGAATGAGAGGAACATCAAGAGAAACCTTATTAAAGGAACTTCTGCACAAACTTCATTTGCCTCTGAAGGACTTTTGCTTAAGAAAAAGTTCTTAGTCACATTGGGGGTTTTGTTGAGTATTACTAGGAAAACTTCCTGGTTTTTTTTTTTGCTCTCTCTCATAAATTCCCTTGTCACTTTATGGGTGCGTTGCACTGTTATCTCATGAACAATACACATTGCGCCGTATGCATGTAGCTGAGTGCATGTTTATACAAAAAAAGGAGATTGTTTCTGTCTTGCTATAATCCATGTTTGTACAATTCTTTCAATGCCTTTAATTGTTTTGAACTCTAAAATGAAATGACTTCTAGATAAAATGAGCTTTCAGCCCTCTCCTTTTGTGACAGATTCCAGAGCATCTCTACCTCAAGGCAAGCTTGGTCACCATTTTGCCTTTGTGACCCTTCCTAACCTGTACCACTCAGCAGGCTAGCACTAATGTCAGTACTGTTTACTTGGGCAAGACTGATAGCATCCAGGTGGAGTTTCCAGTCCTCTTTTTTTTTTCTTTCCTCCCCCCCTCCTTTCCTTTCTTTATCCAGCCCTGGAATGCATGCCCTAACTGAGCAGTGGACTCTTCTGCAGATCCACCAGGTCTTTATTTTGCAAACTAGTTGATGTTGTCATTCTCTTTTGTATAAACAGGGGACAAAGCCCCATGTCAGTGGGAAATGGTGCAGTCTGACTGACCTCAGTGATGTTACACAGCTCGGAATGTGAAGGACATGACTTGCAAATCTGAGTCTTCCCTTTATTTGACCTCTTCCAAATAAAATTTCTTCCCAATTTGCAGTGAGCTTGTAGACTGTGCTTCTCACTGAAATACTAAAACCAGCATGACCGTATTTCATCGATTCGCTCATTTGCTGGTTTAGCAATACCAACTTAATCAAATGTCCATTTTCTGCTTTTCTTTCATTATTTACAGATTCCACCTATATGAACTACATTGTACAGATTAGTATAAATCAGTCCTCTTGCAACTTCTGAATCATTTCATTTAAGTAGTGAATTACTGCCTTGACAGCTGAGAGCAGTGCATTTTCTCTCCCTTCTGAATTTAAGAAAGACTAGAATGCAATTCTTGGCAATTAATAATAGATCATTAGAAATACTCTTTGCACAACTGAACTGCGGAAGTGATGTGACTAACCAGAATCCTGTAGAGTCCTGTGGCAGTACCTTGTAGGGAAAGAAGCTCTCCCAACAGGAGCGCACCACCCTTTGCTGTGTCACGCCTCCAGGCAGTATGGAAGTGGTGTAGAACCAGTGCTTGGTCATAAATGCATAGGCCCAAAGGTATTTGAGCTTAAATTTGCATCAGGAGGTTTCTCTCTGTGAAGAACTGTTCAAATACTCATTGGGGTGCTACTAGGAGAATGACTTTCTTGTAAGAGTGAGTCAGACAATGCTGCTGTAACAGCTGTGTGGCTGCTTGCAGTGCCAAAACGGACACTCTGTCCAAGGATAAGAAGTTTCTGATGTTGTTGCTACCTTTTGAACTGGGGGTTGGGGGCAGAAAAAGCACCAAAAATTGCACCAATAAAAAGATCTTGCATTATGCCTAAGGTCATTAACATCTGGCTTTGGGAATCTGCCAGAGGGAATGGATTTCAGAGGCTGAGACTATTAGTTGAGAGCCTGCTGGTCCCAAGGGATCTTACTTCAGTCTTACAGCAAGAGCTTCCTGGCAGTCTTAATGGCTGTGACAGTGCTTTCAGGGAGAGGATATCGCTTACAGTAGAACCTAGAACTCCCAGGGACTTAGCAGAAACTTTCTAGTGCAGTGAATGGCACCAGAGATAACAAAGCAGTGCAGGGCCTGAGTGCAGGTGGTTGATAGGTGTGCACATGGCCTGTGTGCTCTGGGGGAAAACAGATGTGCTTCTGCACCTGCTCTGCTTCCAGCCCAGCTAAGGGGAATGCACTGCATTCATCTTGTAGAGAGGTGACCAAAGCAAGGTGAATCTGCATGGTCTCTATCTCAGATGTAAGCAAGCTGGTCACTGGATGAGCAGTTGCTATATGTAGATTGGTCTGAAAGTAATGCCTCCTATTTATTTCCACAGATATGAACAGCACAATAACACAATTTGATAGAGCAAATTCTCAGCTTCAAAATGATATTTTCTCAGTGCCATCACCACCATTAGCTATGCACTTTCACCAGCAATAAACAAAAGCCTGCATGCTGCACTCATTTAAAAAATGTGCACCAGCGGAGGTGACCCACTGTTGCTTTTGCCAGTGCTGTGAAGGCCCCTGTCCCTCAGGCACTGTGGATTAGGTCTGTGGAGATGAATGTTATCTGCCTGTTAATGTGATACTTCAGATCAAAACGTGTGCCCATGCCTTGCATTTTGGTATGCGGCAGTGAGGACAGAAACAGTAGACTTCTGGGGTACAAGCAGTTGCCCAGGGGTCTGTTTTGGAGCAGATCCATTCATTTGAAAAGGGGAGCATGTGTGTGTTCTAGTACATAAATAAAAAAAGAGAACTTTGGCTGAAGGGCATGCAGTTTAGGAAGTGAACTTCCAAAAATGAAATCCAAATAAATAAAGCAAAGCTGCAAGTCAAATACATCACTGGTGTAGTTCCTTTCATATACAGTTTTTTTCAGTACTTTGTGTCCCTTTTCTAGTGTTCTTTTGTAGTCACTGCTGGTTATTGTTGTTTCAAAACTTTAAAACTCTGGTGTTCTGGGCTTATTGCTGATGGGAGCATGAAATGCAGTGATTACAGCGGGTAGAGGTCCTTGGCTTGTTGGCTCTCTAAAGAGAGCATAGATACAAATATATTTAATGGTTCACCAAATCCCGTCTCACTTTGCTTTCAAGTTCATCCTCCTGTTGTTTTCAGCTGGTTTTAATAGATCATTAGTGATCCAGGTGCAAGAAGTGCCTGAAATCACTTCTGTCCCTATGGAAGTGGACAGAGAAACGTGTGACATCTGCTCCAATAGTGTTTTGGTGTTGCTGTATATAGAGATGAAATACATCTTTTGCAAATCAAAAACATCACTGCTTCACAGAGACAAAAATGTTGGCATTTAAAACTTAAGCTGTGGCTCATCACTCTTCTACGTGAGATCATTGCACTGCAGAATGAATTTCACAGAACGTAGTACAGAGAACTTTAAAATGGAATGGATTACTGTTTCTTGCTTTAACCTCAATAATAATAACTGGAAACTGTTCTTCCATGTAGAAGTGAAAGTTGATAGATCTCAGTTTGGTTCCCATATGGGTTTAGTTTAGTTCTCATGTGGGAAGGTGCGCACATCACTGACTTTGCCATCTTTTTCCTCTTGGTTGTTTTTTTTTTTTTACTTTTGTGTATGAGATCATATTTGATCATACTCGGCAGGATCAGGAATAGCAAGGATTTAAACCAGCTGTGAAATGAGAACATGTTTTTTCTGGAGTTGGTCTCTCCAGAGCTGGATTTGAGTACTGAGTTGGATCACTGCACTCACAGGGCCTCTCTGCATTTCCCTTGGATGTCCCTTTGATGTCTTTCTTCAACAGCTGAAATGGGATGTAATCTTAATTATCTGCTTGCTCTACTGTGAAATTTGTGGGTTTTGCTGTATGAGGAGCTAGAGAATGAAATCTTGCTAGCAAGAAGGCAAAATCTTTCATATGGTTGAGGTTTGTTCATTTGTATTTCAGTTGCAGGTTCAGTGTTGTTAGACATCTGGATCATTTTTGCAGTTTAATTTGTAGAGTAGAAATGTTACAAGTGGTATTTGGGAAGAAACTTAATGGTCTTGACTGTTGAACTTCTATTCAGTGTTCTTTTTTTAAAATACAATAAATTAAGTGAAAAAAGTCATCTTTTTATAAGTAATCTAGCTATAAAGATCAGCACAAGCACTGTGCTGCCCTGGGAGCAATGGCTACACAGGAATATGTACAGCCATAACATTTCCGCTTACAGCATCCCCGCAGGATGCCAAACCCAGTGTCCCCTCTGTGCTCCTTGGTGTGCCTCATTGTTATGGAACCTCCTGGTCAAGAACCACACAATTTCAGAGAGGATGGGTGATGGCATTTTTTGTATGAATGCCTGTCTTTATTCCAGGTTACTGGTATTTTATCAACTTGTTTATTTTTCAGCCACTTGTAAAGGAAATGAGTGCTCAGAGCTTGTTGTAGATTATAAGATCCCAGCTGGCAATGCCAGGTCCTGGATAGGGTTGTTAGTCACCTTGAGGTCTGCAAAATGCAAGTCTTTGATAAATACTGCTCATTTCAAACTGAGCTGATGAGGTAACAAAGCACATATCTAATGCATACTCTTGATCACAACAGTTTACCTATGCTCACCGTGCCAGTTTTTCTAATGTTGACTGGCTAGGCATGATGTAACTTTTCAATTGGTAAGTAAAACAAGCAGAGTGTTCCACTGCCGATGGCTGGGCTGCACAGAGCAATTACTAATCAGGGTAAAGCAGCACCAAATACTGTTGTTTTGTCAAACAGACTTTTCAACAGCCTCTTTACACGGTAAATTCTGTATATAAAAGTAGCTTGCATCCTTCCTCCGCCGTAAACATCTATTTCACATTCTGTGAGGCTGATGCTTCAAGATGAATGCCATCCAGATAATGTGGTTCGGAGTTCAGAGAAAATATCTTGATAAACAGAATGCACAATTTCTAAGGCTATAAATGAGTTTTTAGAGCTTTCTAAAGAAGCCAATTCTTTTAATAGCTGTATTGCAAAGGCTGTGCTATTTCTCTTTACTGGCCAGTATAATATGATGATTCTGAGCAAAGATGTCTCTTTCTAGGTCTATAGAGGAAGTGTTTGTAAAGGCTGGGATTGTATTTCTGTTCTGTAGTGTTTATAAACAGCAATTGTCACTTGCTTGCTAAAATGGTGGTCAGGAGAAAATGTTCCTCTTAGGAGGACAGAACCAGAGAACTGGCTGTGTGACAGGCTGATTGTCACAGGTTTATTATATACCTTTGGATACAACACAAATCTACCACCTTGTAAAAGGGAGATGATGCTAAGTATATAGCTGTTGGTGCTTTTTAATAAAAATGATTTGAGTTTACTTGAAAAGAATGGCTTCATAGAGATATGGAATCTATTACAGATCTGGTATAGAATGTCTTTCTTAAAATGAAACTGATTTATACTGGTGAGGATATGAATATAATCAGAGTCCAAAAAGGCATTTCCTTTTTGATAGTCCCTCTACTCTAGAGAAAAGATCACACCAGATATGCAGCCATGTCAGCTGAATGCTATGCTTCCTCTCCTGCTTGTAGAATACAGCTCAATAAGAATATTCCCTTAATTTGTTGGGTAAACTGAGATGGAGCCATACAGGGTGAAGAGTTTAGTGCAAAAGCTGTATGGTAAGCCTGATGCTTTGGAATGAGGTATGTGGCTGGACTAATAAAAGTGTCTCATGGTTGCTGAGGAGAGCTTGATCCAGCTTCCTTTGAAGCAAAGAACACAGGTGACACTGGCTGTACAGCAGCAGGAGCAGATCCTTCAGCCTGTGGAGGCCTCAGCAGCAGGGACACCACCTGCTCTGAAAAACACAGAGTAATCTCAGCTCCCATGTGGCCTCAGTACTGCCTCCTGCAGTGTGGTGGCCTTTACATCTTACAGGGCTGTGGCCACTTGGCTTTTCTCCATGAGAGCCCGAGGCCACTGTTGGTAAGTGATAAAACACCTTCCCACCACTGCATGGTTTATTTTTAGCAGCAGGACAATGTAAAAGAGAAAGAGGTTTGTGAAAACTCACACAAGCTGTGTGTGTGTGTGTGTGTGTGTGTGTGTGTGTGTGTTTAATATACCCAAAGGCTCGTTATTTCCTTGTGCTAATCCTGCCAGGCCTATTTCTTCAGTCCCTTCTGTGCGGGTCTGGCAGTCGGCTTCCTGCAGGTATAAGACCTAAAGCCCCGGCTTCATAAGAGCCTTCTGTTTTACACCTGCCATGGTCCCTTTAATTGTACGATTTCGCACCTTGTTCTAGGCCTGGCACTCCTCCAAGCAATCCCCAGGCGTCTTGTAAAAAGTGGTTGGTCTCAAATCATTCTTCTTCTTTCCCACTTTTCAAGCTATGCATACTCCCCTATTATTTTAAACCAGTATATTGGTGGACGGAAAGCCCTGGTAACCTGCCCAGTGCCTCCAAGTTGTTAACAGGGCAGCTCCAGTCTCACCTTATAATAGGCTTGCGCTTGTTCAAGGAGCCTGGAAGCTTAAATGTAAGGGACTCAGTAGCTAATACCACACTTACTCATAGCAACTTGGTTTCTTGAGCTGCTCCTACCTGCCATAGCATTCAGAGGTTCCCACAAGAACTTTTGTTTCCAAACATGCAAGCAGTCTAACCTGGCATCCTATCTGATGTACAAAGTCTGTTGGTGGATCACCCAGATGCTCGCAGCCAGAGCTGACAGAGAGCTCCGTTCCAATCTGAATATGTTTAAGCTAATAATTTCCAGTGTGAAACACTGTTAGTAGTGCAGTGTATAAAATATCTGGTAGCTGGGAGATTCTGGCTTTATGTGAGCAGCCTCCTGTCAGAATGCTCAGCAAGGGAGGGGTTGGCAGGAGGAGGCAAGGGGTTGGGTATCTGTAAGCAGAGCCTGGGTGTCTGCAAGGCAAGAGCTCAGGCTGGGCAGCTGCTCTGTGTCCTCAGGTTCAGAGGAAGGCGAAGTGGTGAGGGGTGAGAGGAGGGAAGCTGCAGAGACGGCCTGGGCAATGGGGCAAGGCAGCACTGGAAAATAAATGAGAGCTCCTGGCAGATGCCGATGCCTCAGCCAGCTATTTTTGGCAGTGAATAAAAAGGTTAAAGCAAGGAAAAGTTATATTTATTTATAGATGTGTGTGTGCATACGGATATGTATGCATGTGTTTTATTTTTAAAAGGTTGCTTTAATTTCCAAGTTTTCAATTATTTCAAAGGTTGCCTATGCTGGAGTGCCACAATAACTCATAGCTTTGCAGAGACAAATCTATTATTGCTTATATCACAGAAATGCCCAGAGGCCTCATGTAGGGACAAAGCTCCATTGTGTCAGATCTTGTGGAAACATCATGTATATCTTTGATTCATAGTGGATTTTGAATTAACCCGTAATAGTTTAATATTTTTTCCCATCTGTTAATTTCAGTTTTCAAGCTCTGAAAGGAGCTTTTACAGCATGTGTAGGTTCTGGCAGAAATTTCTACAGATCGCTACAGCCACTTCTGCATACCATTTCTATATACTACCATTGGCAGGTATCAACAGCTGGCAATAAAACTAGATATAAGTGATCCTGAGAATGTATCACAGTGGTAGATTCAGGCAGTAACACAAAAAAAGAATAGGGTGGAAGGGAAACCTGACGCTTTTGTGAGTTAATCTTTGTATTGTAATGTCACATTACTAGCAAAATATTAAGCCATTCAGATGTTGGGTTTTGTTGTGCTTTTTTTTTTCTGTGACCAGAAATGAGAGGGAGAATAAGGTAATAAAAGTACTGAGGGATCACTTGGAAAAATCCAGTGTAATATTTTCAGTAAAGTATTGTCAGGCTTAGTTTTTCATAACAAGTGTAAGATCTGTCCTAGCTGATCATTATCCCTTTTTTGGAAGGGATACTATAACAAACAGTAGGCTGACTATACAGTGCGAAGTTGTCATATTGAGCAGACAAATAGTGGGAGAGCTGCTCGCGCCATTTAGCAGCACGCTCTGCAAATAATCTTTTGAAGCCGTTGGGATTATTCATGGATTTTAAACAAGTTCTGTAAAGTTCTGACTTTGCCCAGGAATGGTCGTTTCATGCATTGTCAATGTAGCAACTTTGAATCTGTCCAGCATAATTAAATAGTATCCACTATGCACATTCAGATGTTGAAAATACTTGGAATTTGGCTGTGTAATGTGGCTGTTTGTGTTGTTTGGGCTGGTTTTATATGGAATTCCAACATTTTTTGTGAACACCGTTCACACTGTCAAGGTACATCCAAAGCTACCACCAAGTAACTGGACAGCTTTCTCTGAAAGCTTTTCACATACTATCCTCCTGCGCTCCTGTTTTTAAAGCCTTACATCCCTTGTCCATAGCCAAAAGCTACTAACTTGGAACAAAGTTCAATCAAGACCCAAACATAATGAAGAAGGAGAAATCGCAAAAGATGGAGTTAATGGCTGCAGCTACCGCTGCGGATCCTTTTTGCCACAGGCTCTGAAAGTCTGGAAAATTAATCAAAGTTCAATCAAGGATGTATGATATTGCGGCAGCTGCAGCAGCAGTGTCTGATGTCACCTGGGAGCTGTCCATTAAAAACAGCTCGCTGGAAACTATTGTGGTATTGATGTGGTATCCTGGTTGAAAGGGTAGTCGGATGCTACTCCAGGACATTGCTATACCTTCTGCTTCTACTACTGGGTAAACTTCAGAAGTCTGATGTGTATTTTGGACATAAGAAGAGTAGTTTTGAGTAGTCTAATAGAATAGGTAGCCTTAAAGAAATCATCTAGATGCAAGATGGGGGAATCGTTTTCAAGGAGTTGTCTTGAGATATCATTGTAAAATAGAAATTAAAATTTCTTCTTCCTATTCAATCAGAGGGGCATTTAAATGCAAAAGGATACATGAGGAAAAAAAAAACTTTTTTGGCTGTAGTATGAACTTTTAAGATACGTCTTACAGAGAGGGAAAGCTGGTAAATAAGTACCCATAATGAATACTGGTTGTCCTGGTAGTAACAGTACTTCACATCTGGTTGTTGACCTCAAGAGTTGCCCAGAAATGTGTAGGTTGTAAGCTTGGGGAAAAAAAAATATATAGATAAGCTGTAGCAGTTTTTTGGCAATCATTTTTCTTTTAGAAATGCTTGCCTTCTATTGCCTGGAAAAATGTATGTTGTTTATGATTAAAAGTTGGCAAAACTTGTAGGCAGGGAAAATTCATCTCATTTTATCAGCCTGCCACTGAGACATGTCCTAGTCATCTCTATAATACTCTGACACTCCCATGAAACAAAGTAAAATTGCCACCACTGGTATTACTGCTATGTTACTCATCGGTTATTATATGCCATGGTTTAAACAGTTGAAAACCACTACCTGGTTTTAAAGAACAAGGAGTGAAAAAGGGGGAAGGAAAATGCTGGAGGCTGTGAAAATAAATACAAAGCTGGGTGCTTTAGATGAAGCATCTCCTGCATTGGTAGACTCAATCATCTTTATGGGGAGGTGGGGGGGACACAAAATGCCAGTAATGTTTCAAGTATTACAGTGCCAACTCTCTTTTTCTTTAGCCTTGTGAATGAGTTGATCCTGGTTTTATGGCAGACGTTGTATGCCGACTTTGACACACCTTTGGCCCAATGTCACACCCTTTGGCCCAGGGGCACAAACATGGTTACTGACTATTCCTTTTATGACAACACAAAGTCTCTGGAATTCTGTCTAGGCACTTTAAATCAGATAGCATAAACAAGTCTTTCTCCCCATTGTACTTCTGCCTGGATCATCGCTATATCTTAACTGAAATTACTGGTGTTCTTTAGATAAACTGTTAATGTTAGGAAGGGGGGCTGAATATTTTTTTTGTTAATTACTAAATCTCAGTGACAGACAGAATCGGCCTGTTCAAACTTGTGTTGTAATTTGAGGATTAAATGCTGCACATCTGAGAAACAGCAGTATCAAAACTGATTTGCTCTAAGAGACTTAACGTTGTTAGGGGCTGCAGTTTGACAAAGCAGATTCCTTAATAATAGAGTTGGCAATTAAATGTCTTAAACTCCTCACAAGGCTTACAAGATGAGAGGGCAATTGGTAAAATTGTGCAGAAACAAAAGTGCATAGCCTGTACAGCTCCCACCTTAATTCCTGACACCAAAAGACTTCAGCTCCCATTAATGTTTGGCTGCTAGATAAGATTTGAAAACTGCATTTCA
Organism: Gallus gallus; assembly: GCF_016699485.2. NCBI lineage: Eukaryota > Metazoa > Chordata > Aves > Galliformes > Phasianidae > Gallus > Gallus gallus. Next base: position 11,342,100 of record NC_052541.1, on the reverse strand, counting down.
CTTGATGACACTTTTCTTATCTAGGCTGAAAGTTTGCAGGTTCATATCCTCTGCTAGTACTTTTGTGCTAACCCTCCTCTCCCCCAAACAAGACTGACCATGCAAAAGATGGGCAGACCTGCCTTGGGGATCTCATCCATACTGCATTGTGCCCATCTCACTCTTCAGTGTGGTAGCTCTGGGCAGACATGCCATGCATGCATATATATATATCAATATAGTACATTCACTTATGGCAAAATGATATGGCATTTTGCCATATTTTTAGAAAGAAGTTTCATGCTTCATTGTTCAAAAAAAAAAATTAGCAATTAAGAAAGAAAAAAACAGTGGATATCCAGTTTTCCCTCTAACAGCTGTGAGGTAGGGAGAAACGGGAGGAGAGAAGCAAAATAAGTCTGCTGTTCAAAGCAAGCATACTTTAACTGATCTGCCTGACATACCTGCAATGCATTGCAATTCATTTTCTGTTTTTCTAGTCTTGATATTCCCTATGTAAAGCACTTGTTTGTATGTTTTTTCCTCCTTGAAGTTAGAATTTTGTGGCCATTGCTTCACAAAGCATCTTAAAGAAGCTAATTTCACTGTTAAAGCTCTTCATAACTTCTTTTTCCCTTTGATTGTATTGAAAGCCAAGCATAGAAAGCATCTATGTAAGCAGGTGAAAGGTGATGTATTTAGTTTAATGTTTCAAACTGGCTAAAAGACACGGAACAAAAATAGGACCAGTCAGTGAGTTTGCAAATGGCTAGTAGTCAACTGGGTGCTCCAGGCTTCGTGTTGGATCAGATGGTGTTTATTAAAGATCTGGGGAGATTGGAGGGAGTACAGAAGGAATGCTGCTTACGGAGAGGATACATGGTTTGGACTCATTAAGACTCCAAATTCTAAACCTCTCCAAAATGAGCTAATAAACCTACCTGAAGAGCAGATAAAGCTGTTGAAAAAATGCAAAGTAGAGCGTGCTGGAAAGAAATAATCTGGAGGTTTCGTAAATGCTGTCAAGGCCTGGAATGATATTGTAAGCATTCAACAGAAAACCCCAGTTATCAGAAAATTGGATGAACTCATCTGAATGGTATATACAAGCAATGGATTAACTCTGTTGCTTTTATTAGGAGAGAGAAAATGCTGTATTTATCTGTTTGTCATCAAGTGTGTGCTAACTGTGTGTCTCTTCTGCTCCATATAAAGTTCCATTAAATGGAGGAAACTAAAATGACAGGAAGCAAAAGGATGGAATAGTCTAATATTTAATGTTTAATGCTATCAGAAAGTCAAGTGGGACAGTGTACTCCTTCTGGTGATCTTATGACATAAGAAAAAAAGTGTGCAAAATATTGGGAATGGGAGAATGAAAATGCACAGTTGTTGGAAGTGGGGGAAGGCTCTGTTAGGAAGGTCACCTGCAGGACCACAACTTGAAATACTGTTTTAAGCTATCTTGAGCTGATGAAAACAAGTAATTCGGTGAACAGTTAAAAGAAAATTTCTGCTGAAGCTGTGGTGCAAATGTAGGAAGTATTAAATCAACTTTGTATTTTCATTAGGTTTTTATCTAATTACAGTAAATGGGATGTAAATAGCTAGATAGGGATCAATATTTAAACTGGGATCATACTGTTTTTGGAAAACACTTTTGGATATGGTAACTCAGAGTTATCTGCTTGGACCACTTTACAAAGTCAGCCTGGGTTTCTCTGTTGCTTACATGAGAGCTGCGCTGCTGCATCTGAACCTTCCACACCTTGAGAAAGTTTAAGTGCTTTATGCCTTAAGCTGCTCTATTTGCAGTTAGACTAGTGCTTATAACCTGTGCCCTAGTGCACAAAGTTTAAAACTATTTTCATCTTCCTATGCAAAAGTTCATTAACTTTTAGAACTACTGGACTTGCAAGTCATTTGAAACCCAGACCCACAGCCATGTTCATGTCCTGTTGACACAGACTCTGTTCTGTTTACTGTTTCCCCTCCTACTTACCCAAACCCTGAGGTCCCTTCAGTTCTGGACAAGTGTGTAGCCCCTGGTCCCGTTGGTTTTTCTCACAGAAAGGTGACCTGCCTGGGGCTGACTATGAGCTCATGTCTTGGTGGGCTGAAATGCTTAATCCGCACATCTATCCAAGGCGCTCAGTGAGCAGACCATTAAATTAGCACTGAGGTGTTTGCTAGCACTGACTTAAGGAAGAGGTTCACCATGTATTATGTGTTTGGAATTTAGGCTAAACAGGCAGCACACAGAGCTTAGTGCTGTTTTGCAGCTAACTCTGGTAGAAGGAATTGGCACGGACAACATGTGCTTGGGCAAGTTTCATGCCTGCCTGGCATAGAGGAGGAAGCAGCAGTGGTGAAGAGCAAACTTACTCTTAATGTGTAGCTTGATCTGTTTTATGATGGTCTTAGTAATATGACTCTTCTCTTTCTTGAATCAGCCACCAAATCATGACAGGGAAAAAATTTCGTGAGGATGATATTGTGTTCTTATGCTATACCACGCTCTTGGTTGTAGTGACTCCCTATGATTAATACCACTTCTTAAAGAATGCCAGATAATAAAATCAGGTAAGAGCAGCAGCATTTTGTCTGTAATCAGTTCCATGTGTGGGAGCTCTTCTGAAAACTAGGAGTACTCTGGAATTGGTGAAGCAGTTTTAGCACCTTGGAAGCTGCCCTATGTCCTCACGTTCCTGCCTCCCTGAACACAGGCTGAGACACGGCGAAGGAAAAACAGGCTGGGGCACATAAGACGAGAAAGCAGCTCTCTGGGCTGCACTGCTGTGCTATGAATTTGGTGTTGACATTTGGATGTCATGGATTTCAGGCCTGGGGAAGTTTTCCTTTGTCTTCGGCAGTGTCCCTAAGAATACAGATGCCATCGTTTCCTCAAGGAGCTTATAACTTAAATTCATTTAAACAGAAACAAAACAAAAAATTGAAATAACTTGCCCAACAATATTCAATGACAACTCGATTGCAGAGCCTCAGACTGAACCAAAGGCTTTGTCCTGAAGTTTATTTTTTTCCCCACAAGAAGCTATTCCTCCATGAAGTTTTACTACTGGGAGAGGAGTTATAGGAGTCTCTGATTTCCATTTTGGTCATTCTTCAAGGCACGTCTTGATAATTTGTTCTGTACAAGCAAGCTTGGACTATGAATCAGCTGAAAATACTGTTAGTACACTAGTTCTTCTTTAACCAGTACATACAGGTTGTCTTGAATGTGTCACATTATGCCAGAGAGTGCTGGATTTTACAAAAAGGAACACAGATGGTAAAAAGCTGAAAAACTGCTTATTAGTGATAGTGAATAGTTTAAAAAGAGCCATACTGGAATATGCTCCCATAAAATATTCATTAAAAAAGCTTGAACAATGAAAATAATGCTTAAAAGATGGTTAGAAGATAATTAATTAAGGGGAAGAAAAAAGTGAATTGATCTTAAATTGTTTGCTATGGATAGTTAGCTAATTTAATAAGAATTATTGTCTTCTAGGCAAATGACAGGTAGCTAGTACATAGGGCTTTCCTGAGAACTGGATATCATTCAGAAGTCAAGTCAGACTTTTTGGCAGCTCAGGTAATCCAAAGGCACTCGTTGCCCTTTTGTTGCAGTTTTGTTGGAGAATTCTCAGTTAAGCAGACTCCTTGGTTACACTGCTGTTTGTTTCATTAAGGAGAAAATAGGATTTTAGTAACGAGGTGTGCCTTTGGCTTTGAGTTACTGTCATGAGAGGACAGTTAGTTTCATCTTCTCTACAAGGCATACAATTTAAAACATTCAACACAACAGTACTGTGCTGGCCATCATTTCTAGTACTTTGTCCTGCTGTTGACGAGATTTCCTCCCCCAGTGATGTGTATATAACTGCACTCGTATCTTGACAGGGGTGGCCCTGCAGCCCATGCCTGAGCTGTGCCGGGGAGGACCAAGCTGCTGGTGGTGGTTCGCTCCTCATACACTTCAGTGTGTTTTGGCAGAAGAATCTGGCACACTGTACTGTGAAACTAAATCCCTCTCTTTTTTTTTTTTTTTTTCCCAAGTCTTGTTAAATAGCTCAGTGGGAGATGTAAGGTGCAGGGTGGAGAAGCCCAGGGATTCAGGGAAAGCGTAGGCTTTGTGTCGTGCTCTGTGGGACCAGATTCTGAGGTCACGTTGGCTTTGTATGGCCTCATTCTAGTTACTATGGTGTATTTACTTCAGTATTTAATAAAATGTATATTAGGTTATCTCGTTAAGCATTGGGTATATATCTACCAAATAATAAATAGGATTAAAAGACAAATTACCCAACAATTATTCATTACGTTAGCTCTCTTTTCCCTACAGCCATCTTATTTCCTGCTACAATTTCTACAGGATTACAGGTATTCATCTGATCAGGTAGTGTCCTAAAATATACCTATTGGTATGTTCCTAAAAGGGTTCCTGCTGAATCCTATGTCACTTATTCATGTGTATTTCTGGGCGTAGCATGGTGAGCTCCTCCTGGGTTAGGAGAGTGCCAAGAAATAATATATGGGAGGCAAAAGTAGAGGAGTGACAAGGGTAGAAGTGTTTTCATCACAGTTTTGTTTTGTTTTTTAAATAGGTGAGAGATGACTATGACAAAAATCCTGTTCTAACCCATGAATGCAACCCAACACCTGAATAACTGAAAACAGATTTTGGCCCAATTACTGGAAAGTAATTCTCCTGTCTTTATGGCCTGCACTTCTGTTAATAGGAAGCTTCAACTTCATAAAAAGAAATAAAATTCTCACAAGTAATTTGATGGGGAAAACGTTTTAGCAAAAAAAAAAAAAAAAAAAACACCCAAATACACACCCCACTCAATGAACCCCCTAAGATCTGCAAATGCTTAAAAGAAGGAAAGAATAATCAGCCACGACAATTTGCAAAACAACTGTCTAATACTAGAAGTATTTTTAATTGTGAGCACCTCGTAGCTTATTTGCAGACAGTTGTGCACTCCTGGAGAGGGGAAAAAAAAAATTGTAATAGGCCTTAGGTCAGCTGCATTGATTTAATGCATTACTTAGGCTGCCAGAGCAGAGGTAGAATCTCCTCGCACTGCATTAGGAGTGCCTCAAGCCTCCGTGACTCCTTTTGATCAAATCTCTGTGAAAGATGAGTGTCATGCCCTCTCCGAGCCAGCTGTGAGGGGACTGCCCTGCGACTGGAGGAGCACGCGGAGCGCGGCACCGCGGGGCAGCGAGGTGAGAGCCGGCTGCAGAGGTGAGAGGCAGACACAACTTCGTACTGTAGGTCTGGAGAACACCAAGGGGGAGGATCCTATTTCACTCCCCTGTGCACAGCCCGAGCATACATCAGACCTTGAGGTGCTCAGAGTCAGACAAGAGTAAAGAGGCGTGTGATGGTTCTGCCTTAGTACTTGTACAGACAGGAGTGTTTCCAGTACTTCTTTGTACAACTCACTGAGGGAATGGGAAACTGTTTTATAGCTCTGGAAACATAAGCACAGTAAGAATGTCTGAGGTAAGGAAAGTTCTTTGCAGTTATATGTGAATGTGTGTTTTTACTGTGCAACTTTTACTTGTGGTTATGCACTGTGGAGATATAAAAATTCTTGCGATGGTGTTGTTTTGGGTAATGAACAATGGAGATGAAAGCTGTAGTGAGCTGCACTCTGCAATTCTTTAATTACTCAGAGATACCATGGAAGTAGGAAAATGTATTAAAAAAATCTGTTTTTCTTTCTGCTGTGCTCTGTAAACAACTGTATGACTTTTCTATCCTACAGTAAGTAATGCTGTATTGCAAGCTGCTTATAGTGAGCAGAGCCATCACTTGTGTAATTGTTTTCCAATTGAAGTAGTAGCATGTAAATCATAAATACTTGACGATGTTTAATTGTACAAATCCTCAATATACATTAATAGCAGTAAAATCTGTGATTTGTGACTCAGATGTGTTCTGACTCAAGTGCTTTAAGCAGATACATTATCATTATTATGACGTATAAATGCACTGGAGAGCAGGCAACAATATAATTTCAGTAAGAAGTTCTTTAGAAATTACCACTAAAGTGGAACCTAATGTATGCCCTTTGTATACAATTTATTGCTGACTATTTAGCATCCAGAAAATAAGGCCGGTAATTCTGTTCTTAGGATCAGCCTGTTTGTATTCGGGGGAGGAGGCAGAAGGGGGGAGAGAGGGAGAGTGTATGAGTGTGTGTGTGTGTGTGTATATGGGGGTGTCTTCCATTACCTTGTTTTCTTTTTTATATATATTGAGCTCATTCGGAGGTAAAATGCATCAGAATAAAGGATGCTTATTTAATTTATTTTTAATTTTTTCCATTATGTAAAAAAAATGGAGATGGTTTAATTGTCATCTCGGACATAATAAGGTTCTGTTAGATGTGCTTAAGGTGCAGCATTTTACTTTCTGGTTTATTAATTGCCCGAATACTTCAAGTCCTCCGTGTAATCCTTGGTTTAAAAATGAGGAGAGGGCAGATCGCTAACCCAAGGGAAGGCTGCTGATATATACAGGCGGTGGTTTGTCCTTCTGTAAAATCCTGAGCATAAAAGTGGCCCTATTCTTTTTTCCTCCTTTTCTTTCTTTTTTTTTTCTTTTTTAACATGTATCTGTATTTGGTTTTTTTTGAATAATCTGGAGAACCAGGCAACTTTGAGGTTTTGTGGATGTGGGGGAGAGCAAATGAAATGAACTGGTTTTTTTCAATTCAAAACAAATCGTTGCTTTAAGGGCAGTCAGCAATCAATTTTCACATCCGATCGGAAGCTGGACTTTGGTGTGCTCGTTTAGTTGAGATTGTTGTTGCAGCAATTTATATATAAATTTCTGTAATTCACATAACTACTTGGCTTCTTGAACCTCGCGAGCTGATTGTTTGCCTTATCTTTGGTGAGCTAACTCTGCGCTATGTTGCAAAAAGCTTGAGGCATGTTGTGTTTCTTCGTGTTCCTGCAGTCTGCAAGTGAAGTCAGCTTCATTAGTTTCATGATGGCACATCAGTGCATGGCTGGTGTTGCCGCTTCCTCTAAGCTACTCCCGGAGCATGATCTGGGCTGCCTTGGTTTGGATAAGCTTGTAAGGATTTGTCAGCCAGATGTGACAAGATTGTCAAGAGGCAAGTAAAGAAGGAGATCTGATATTAATCAGTGCATAGCTTGGAGCCAAACTTTCTCAAATGCAGTGTAGTAACATGTTCTTCTCATTTACTGCTTCTCTTTGTGGCTATAGAACTGCCACTGTCTGAGTTTGACGGTTAAAAGGGATGCCAGCTAATAGTCTTTAATTGTAAGGATACGATTCTAGGTGGGAAAAGATCATAGGTTTCTATTTTTATCCTTCTTTTTGAAAATACAGTTCTGTTTACTGCAGTTTGCTGGAAAATATGTTAGACAAGAGGCTCTGTTTCTCTGCTTTGGTTTTAAAACACTGAAATTGTGGCTCAGTTCTCTGCTCGGGGACTGTGAGGTGGGCAGCCTTGCTGCAGGTTGTGTTGCAAAGTAGGACTTGCATTGTTTTTAACTGCTAACAGCGTGCGTTGCTTTTCTTTGTTCTGATGATTAGGACAAAATACACTGAAGAATGCCTTTTTCATTTCTTCTTTTACTGAAATTGGAAAAATATTGACTTTCAAGGAACGGCTAATGCAGTATTATGTGATACAGTCTTACAATTACCTATGTAATGCTAATAAATTCGGATTTTTATCTTTTTTTTAATTATATAATTCTGCATTTCTGTTTGAATCAAGCTTCAGAGTTTTCAGCAGCTTATTTGGACAAAGCTTATTTTAACAAAACTGACCAAGCAAAAGGTATCTCATGTTATGGAAAATTCACTTATGTCACACTTACTGTAAGAGTTTCGCTTGATTGATTTTAAAAATTGTTCTGTTAAGTCTTTGAACTGCTGAACCATCTTCAACCTATGTAGAACCATAAAGAGAATGGTATCTGCAAACATATCCAGACCTGCAGGAGGGCTACGTTGTCATCAAGAGGAAAAAGTATTCCAAATTTTGGGCCATTTCATGGGCTCTCTGTAGCTGAGATCAAATTGTGCCGCCTTAGGCTGCAGCAAGACTTGGGCTTTTTATACCAAATGTCTCAGCTTCAGCTTCTTTGCTGTTCATGTTATTGCTGAAATACAGTTCCTGCAATATTGAGCATGACATTCCACTTCCAATCAGGCAAGCCAGTCATTTAGTTTTGATTTCAGTAACGAAGAGTCCACTCCTATAGAAGTACGTATACTTCTGATAAATAAATTAAAGAACATTTCTGTTCTTTAGATTACACTTCTTGCTACACATCTGTGTTTTTAAAGCGCCTTTCATACGTTGTGGCATGGTTAAATATTTTCATGCTGATTTGAGCTAAAAGTCAGGTACCGATCTTGAATTAATTATTCCAGCAAAACCCCCACAAAATGCAGGCAAAAAAAGCGGTTGGGTTTGGCCCTTTGGGTCATCTCCTGCCCTTCATGGCTTCGGTAGTGCAGTAACTGCCAGCTGTATGTGCCGTGCTGCCAGCGGTTTTTGTCCCGAGCAGATGCTACAGCTCAGGTTTGAGAAGCTACATCTTTTTGAGTTCCTGTTATCTTTCTGTCAATCAATATCTAAATATATATGCATATATTTATTGGGACTGGATCTTCAATAATCAAAGTACATTATTTTGAGGGAGGAGAATAACTGTTCCTCATTCGCAATTGGCTGTAGTTCAAATTTGAAGTCAGAAATTGTTTTTTGTTACCTATTGAAGCTGATGTCAATGTCAGAAAGCCATTTTAATTTTACACACCTGCATTCAGTACAAAGGAATACAAAGTTTTAAGTTGTGACATTACCAGTGGAGCTGCGCTGTTGTGTAAAATATTGCGTAACTGTAGCACTATAGATAGCGCCATGCTTATGTGTACAAACATGGAGTTTAAAATTTACAAAACTGTGCAAAATGAAATTGTATTACACCAAAGATGTGGGAGTGCTGTTTTTCACTCTTTAGCCTGTCTCTTCTGTCTGTAACACAGAAGAGGAATTTGAGCATGTGTTACTTTACGACTTTAAGACTTGAGCAGCACTGTGACAAGATGTACGCATTGGGATAGTCTTTGAAACGTTAATTCACCCACATTGCATCCATAGAACATTCTCTAAACTCTCTAAACAGATAACGGCATAGGTTTAAAGGGTTTACTTGCAGTTTACTTTCACTGGTACTGTCAATTTCTCTGATGCTTGTGCATATATGCTTGTAACGTTTCTTGTTAACGTGGGGCTCAGCATTAAATATTTCATTAAGCTTCAGTTCCTGGATGGATCTCTGTGTTCAATGTTTAACGTGGGTTGCACAGCATGTTGATATCAGTAAAAAGTATGCGCATGAGTTACTTGCTAGATTAAATAATACGTACTGTTTCATTATAACAACTTTCTCACCGTTTCTATTTGGGGACCCATCCTTACCCCTGAAATGGATGCAGAATTTCTCATCAGTCTGCAGCAACCTGTTGTTCATTTCTGAAATACACTGATATGAATGATTTTTCTGTAAGTTTATCAAAAACAAAGTTGAGATTCTTAATGATAAATACTGCTTAATATTCAGCAAAGCACCAGGGTTTGTGATCTACACAGATGTGGCAGGTGCACCACGGGAAGCGTAGCGCTGTAGTTTATTCCAGAACCAAATGTAAATCACAACTGTAAGATAATGATGGTGTGACATGTTTGGTTCCATAATTTGTGTGTCTTGTTATGTTTTCCTAATTGAACAGCAAAAGAAAAGAGGAGGTAAATGTATTCTCCAGTTTGACCAAGCTGTCTTTCAACACACCTGTTGTTAGCAAGTGAGATTAATTGCAGTGTAAGCTAATGTATCTACGAGCACCTTGTTCAACAGCAAAATGGAGCTCTGCTGTCCAGTGCTTTTTGTTTAAAGAGTAGCAGTTCATGTGCACGCACACACACACGTGCATTCTCTTATAATTATTTTGACAGTGCCGTTAACAAGAGGTGCCCTAAGGGGCCCTTTAGGGTAAGTGACATGCATGAGGAGTGATTTTCATCCCACAAGTTATGCTGTGATTGAAGTTTGGCCTCGAAGTGTGCTCCTTTCTCAAACACGTCTCCATTCTGCTTACTCACCTCACTGCATTGCTCAGTCTGTTCAGGGTACCTCTCTGTTAGGACTGCAGCTGCTGCTTAGCCAGGTCTGCTGCAGGATTTGAAGCCTTTATTTGTTTCTGTCTCTTACCACAGCCATTTGCTCTATGGTTTTTAACAAAGTAGTGATGTACAGGCAAGCAGTCTGTAATTCAGTAGCCAGCTAAAACTTTTTAAATCTACAACTGTAGTTGATTTAACAGAGTGCTGCCATTTCACAGAAGTATCAGTTAATTTCAATTCCATCTCACTGAGCTGTTTCTCTCTGCCCCACCGCCTTTTGGGCAGTTTTGAAGATTATTTTTTGTCCATTGTGACAAAGACAGTTCCATGTTTTCAGCTCAAGGTGCTAGACAGTACATGCAAGAGGGAAATTTAGTCCCATTCTAGCCAAAAATTGCTGCTTGAGCACCTCAAAGGGAGGCAGTAATACCACTTGCTGCAGAACTTGGCTTGCACTCTGCTTCCTTGTATGCTCAGGCTGGGGCTGTTTAAAAGGTCGGGTTTTGGCATCTGACCCCAAATAAACATTATGGATATATACATAAGGATCCTGACAATTAATGGGATGTATTCTGTGGTCTTGTCTAGAAAATATATTCAAACTTGTGGCCTTTGTGTTCTTTCTGTTAGGATTTTTACTCCTGAATCTCCCCACAGAGAAAGTGTAAGTGGGAGCACGGTGGTATGTGCACCAGCCAAAATGTTCAGCACAATAGGTCTTAAGTTTGACTACTAAATCTCTGCTGGCCCTCTGAAACAAAAGCTTTTTGTCTAGGTATTTGGAGGCTGTCATACCTCCAGAGCCTAGCAGAAGTGCCATGGTCAGCACATACAGTACCCAGCCTGCTTACTGAGCGGCCATTGCTGATCTAGGAGCTCCATTATGAGTGTAACTTCATGTGCACTGGAGCTGGGAAAGGCAAGTTGTGGCCCATCTCTGTCTTTCCCATCTCTACCCTGGTTAGTCTCTTACGCAGGAGACAAGAATTTTGCTAAATTATTTTACTAATAAGCAGTTTGCCAAATGAATCATCTGGGGCTGGCATAGAATGTGTTTGTTAGTGGAGAAGGTTGGAGCTATTTGGTCAGTGCTGTTTACTTTGTCACATCCACATCAAATTTTTCTCTACTTAATTGAAAGCTTCAAATATGCAAAATATCAGATGCTCTCTGAATACAGCAAACAGTAAGGCCTGCTTTCTTCTCATGAGAAATGTTTGTTGCTGTTTATTGTGTTTATAAAATAACTCTATTAACAGCACTGTTACTTTGTAAGGAACATTTCTTGTGAGATAAGACTGTGGAAATAGTGTGTGCGGCATTCAGTCCGATACGATCAGACATCCTGTAGGCACCTCTCCCTCATTTTAATAACTTCATAGGTTCATTTATTTTAGTCTCAAATATTTTTAAGCCTGAGTAAAGAGACAGCAGAACTTCCAACAACCAAAAGTACTTGTAGTGGGCATAAATGTGCTGTGAATGGAAGATCTTCTGTTTCAAAGTGTAGGGCTTTCAAAGATGGGCAGTGAACGAATAATATCAGTGGTGTACCAGTTTATCAGTGCGTGTTTTGCCAGTACAGCTTTGTCCTCACCCATAACTGAGGGCCTTAAGCATGAGACAAAATGAAACATGTTGGCTTGCTGAGCTGAACATGTGCAGTTTGTGGCACAGGGCAAGTAACCCTTAGCTTGTCCTTGCTGTTGGACCTGTGTATGTGTGTTGTCACTCAGTGAGCACCTTCCTCATTCTGTGTATGTCCTTCCCACTCTACTTTCTTGCAGGGAAAGGCTTCCATCCAGGCATATGCTCTCCTCTTTGAGGTAAGCATGTCAGGAGGAGAACTGGCTACATCTACATCCTATGGTGCTGCAGGGCTCCTTGTGCCTCTCCTGGGCAGGTGGGAGCTGTCACCTGCCTCATTGTGGAGTGCCTTGGAATCTTCAAGGAACAAAAGATGCCTGTGCTAATCTCTAACATCAACATGCAGAACTATTAGGTTTAGATGTTGGGCTAAGCCTACGATAACTGCTTTATGAATTTACACCATCTAGAGTAGTCCAACTTTTGTGATTGTGATGGAACATATAATTTGAACAAACTGCAGGGAGCTCAACAAAGAAGCAGAAACCGAAGTCTGTCATGAAGAGCCACAAGGACTAAACATGTACTGCGTAGTGGGCAGGGTGGAATGTTGCAAGTATCTGTGGGATAGGTGAAATGAAAAACTACTGATGTGGTACAGGGAGGCATATGTGGGCTTGTGAAGTGGACAAAATGTAGGTTGAAAACTTGCTTTAAATCACAACAAAACTGACAGATGGGCTTATCCAGGGAAGTGGCTGAAGTTGTCTGGCAAAGGAATGGACAGTGGGATAAACTCGTCTGGGAGAATTAGGTGAGGCAGTCATAAGAGGTGCTGCATGTTGCTAGAAACCCTCCATGAAGACGTGAAAAGTGCTTAGTGTTACATCCCACATAAGGTGTGAGGGCAGCTTTCCTTTGTGTTCATGTAATTCTACTACTTTTTCTTTCCAAACTTGCACTTTAAGCTGGTAAGAATTTCTAATTCCTCGTTGCAAAAAATGTCTGTAACACAGCATTGGGGGTGCCATTTTGTAGTTCATGTGCAGCAATGAAGCTCTGCTGCTTTTTGTGGGACAGCAGCAACTTGAGGAGAAGCAGTTTCTAAAGCGAGCATTCACTTCTGTACAAAGAAAGGGAGAGATTTCCCTGAGTGACAGGAGCAAGGTAGGGCGCTGACCTGTGCACTACTGATGCGGAACAGTACCCAGGGGAGCTGGGATTTGCTCTGCCATTCCCTGGTTCCTGCGTGTAGAGCCAGCCTGTGTCCCAGTGTGGGCTGGGATCCGTGGCTCAGGCCTAACAGCATCTGCAGGATTATTTACTCTTTAATTTGTTTCCCATGCTGAAGAGCTGTCTAACTTGATTCCATTGAACATGGAGTGAGGTTTGATACAGATATTCCTCTGCATCTTTGGGTAATCACAAACACTCCTCTTGCCCTTCTTCTCTTACTGCACGGTTTTCGTCCTGTTGTTAGTACATTGTGATTGCAAGTGAGTGTAGGTCCCCAAGGGCTTAAAAAATGCATAGATGATCACAGATGTATTTTCTGAAATGAAGCCTGATATCGTAGCAAGAATCAGAATGAACTGTCCCATTATCTTGTGCTTTTCTTTAGCCATGAAGGCTGAGAGTGGTTTGAAAAGAAATGTTCGGCAACTCTTAAAGCGTAATCAAAACCACATCAGTATCTGGAAAAAAAAAGAAAAAAGCCAGCAGTCGTGACTTTCAGGCAATGGAGGGTTAAGACCTCTTATTCAGTGATGAGCAGTTAAGTGGTTTTTGGTGGCTGGTTTAATGGTTAATCTCTCTTAATGAAGAGTCACCTGTATTAAAAATCCAAGGTTCAGATTCTCACAGCCTCGCTGCTAAAATCACAGAAAATTTGATCAGAATTTCAATGCAAGAAAAAAGAAAATAGTAATGTCACTAATAATGGGTTTGGAGAAATCCTTCTGGTAGGGAGAGGGACTGGAAAGCAACAGCAACATCCTTAATGATAGCAGAAGATTTTTATTTTTATTTCTATGAAGATTAGTATCTGCTCTGTTTCTGGAAAAAGAAATGAAATAATAGCCCTGAATGAAAGGGCTGCACAAAAAAACTTTCCACTTTAATTTCCCTCTACATATCCAATCCTTTAATTATGATTTTGAAGCTTTACAGTGTATAAAGTTATTCCTTTGTTCTGCAGAGTGAAATTGTGTGTATGTTCCACGTGCTGGGAAAATAAAGCTCATTAAAAGACTCGATATAATTACAGTACCTTAGACTAGGCATACTAAGGATAACAGGATTAACATGCAAAAGACAAGCATTTTAATCTCATGGATTTCTGCTGTGTTTTCGTTCACTAAACTCTGATCTAAGTTGATTTGGGGGATAATCAAAATGTGTCTTTTAGAAATGCCTTTTTAAGTTGAGCAGTGAGGGAAGATTTGAAGCTGTGACTCGTGGATTCTTTTAAAAGTTCATTTTGCCATGTTCTATTCCATGACTGCATTATTGCAGGTGTTGCTGGAAAAGTTTTAGGAAACAGACTCCGATAACCACAAATGATGGGGAAATGCTATGAATACCAACCTGAAAATGACATTTATTTCTTCTCAGGGATTCTTATGAGTAATTTTTTTTTTTTAAGTCAGCAACAGATACTGATTTGAGGGCGTACCTTTGATATGTTAACAGTATGCAAGCTGACCACATCTAAGAGTGGTGTCCAGAAGCTTTAATATATTGATTCAAGGAGGGCTTAATTCCATGCTTTGAATGTGAAGAGAATGATGCTCCATGTCTAATTGCTTCTTTCCTACATGTTAAAAAAAAATGCGCCCTTTAGGTGTTTTCTGTTCTTAACGTGTAAAACCTTTTACACCTACAGAGGAAGGCAGGAGGACAAGTACATGTACTGTATAGCTTTCTTCCTTGTATGTATATCTGTTGTAGGATATAATCTTTTGTAATTATGTCTGGTGAGACTGCAAAAGATGCATCTGTGGAATTCAGCTTACTGAACCTAGCAGGATGGCCTTTGGAAGGAGTTCAGTCTGTGCAAATCACAGAGCATTATGTATTACAGAAGTAGAAGAATTAAACTGTGTTATCAGAAAACTGCGCCTCTTTTTGACCTTTCCATAAGATATTTATGGCTTTTTATGGTTATAATAAGGGATTTTAGTGTCTAAATGAAAATACATCCTCCATTAAAGTGGAGCAATTCACACTGCGTGGGGTACTGAGGCGTATTTTATGACTTTATGGGGAGCATAGAGCTTTTCTCAAGAATTCAGTATTTTGCAATGACTCCTTTAAAAGATTAAAGGCAAAGTGATTCAGAGATTTCAATAGCACTGTTGCCACTTGTTCCAATCCTTCAAATAAAGATGAGTCTCAGTATCAAGTCACTGCAATTTGTAGATGTGCTTGTAAGCTAAGTCCTTGATAAGTAAGCAACCGAGACTTGAAAATTCCAGGCTGTCATGTAAAGCAGTAGGCATTCCATCTCCTGTACGTGCTTGTTTATAGAAGACTGTTTTGGGTAGTATACTCTTCTGTCCTGAGCCAGACTCATTCTCCATATTCTGCCTGCTCAAGCTACCTTTCTTCCACACCCTTTTGATTTTAAGCATTTCCTGTCTCCATCTTTCGTGCCATGATTGTCCAAAAAATTGCTGCTTTGTTCATTTGCCAAAAGTGCCAGTGTGGTGATGCCAGCATTGAGGAAAAAATGTTACTTTCTTTCTTCAAATCCTGTTTTTGCATTTCCTTGGATATTAATCTGTAGTGGAAGATCCCACTTTGCATGAGACTTAAGGAGTCTGAGCAGCAGCTGGTAGTAGGCTTAATTTTGCCTTACTTCATATTGCTTCTCTGTACTTTGAGATGTAAACTGTTTTAAGAACAGAAAAATTCATGTGCACATTGCAATCACATAATCTAATATTTCTTGTATTCTAATTCAGACTCTCTGTACATTAATTTCTTCTCTTTCCCACCCTCAATAAATATTATTTTCAGGTGTATGTGATATAGAACCATACAAATGCTTTGTTCTGTGGCAGTCCCTATGGAGCTTTAACGAGGACCTCCAAGTTGTGTCTGCCTTCTGCAGCAGATGGGCATGTACAGAAGAAAACATATATTCCAGGAAGCAAGTTTGTGTTGCCTTGTTGATTAGGAATTTTTGACTACTAATTTGATTTGCATTATAGATGACATTGGTGAGAATAAAGTGATGCACAAATTAAATGTGTGCAACTGATTGTGATTTGTATGTTCTGCTTTCCCTGTTATCTTTCAAGCATTTCCTTGCAAAACGTAGGAGTATCATTTTTGAGGAGATAGGAGTACTTTTTGATGAAATCTACGACAGAGAAATGTCAGTGAACTTCTGCATCCTTGACAGGATGCACGTACTCTATGTGGATACAGCTGGCTATGAGGAGTTGCATCTCTGCAGAGCTAATGTTGCTCATTAGCACTACATTTATTGCAGTTATAGAGATCCAGCAAAACTCCTGTGTGTATGTTCGTCTTTTTCAAGCTTTCCTGAAAAAAAAAAACGATGCTTACATGAAGATCGTATCTTAGGCGAATGTCCCAGAACAGTTTCTTTTTGCTGTAAAGGTGCATCAGCCTAAATAAATTCTCAGGAGCGCTGCTAGGTATATCACTAAATACTTTACTGCAATCATATTCCAGTGCTTCAGCTGGTGACTTATTTTCTTCTTTCAGTACTATCTCTGCTTAAATGTAGGTTTTGCCTGGATTAATTATATTGCACGTTAATAGGAATGAGCTTGTATGTCATCTGACTTGTATGGATATTCAGCTTGTATAGGTATGATGTGCATAGTCTAGATGGTTTTAATCCATTACATATCAACCTTTCTATTGATTTGCAGGCTATCCGATGCACTCTGGTGAGCTGTAGTTGTCAGTGTTTCAAACCCGGGAAAATAAATCAACGACAATGTGACCAGTGCCGGCATGGATGGGTAGCACATGGTAATACTTATTCTTACAATCTATATGTAATGTTCTACACCCTTCCTCACGTGTTGTTTTATTGTGCATTGCACTCCCTTCCCCAATAGTCTTTACATTCAGTTTTATATCACTTGTTATTTGTGTTTGTTTATGTTTTATGGTTTTATTTTACAGCCCTGAGCAAACTAAGGATTCCCAACCTCTATCCATCAAGCCAGGTGGAAATAGTTCAATCCAATGTTGTCTTTGATATCAGTAGCCTCATGCTGTATGGAACCCAAGCTATTCCTGTGCGCCTTAAAATTCTGCTAGATCGGCTTTTCAGTGTTCTGAAGCAGGAAGAGGTGATACAGATTCTCCATGCTCTGGATTGGACACTACAGGATTATATACGTGGATATGTGCTGCAGGTATTGCATTAAGAGGGTTCTTTTAATTTAACTATGATGATTGAGTTGTTTCAGAATATTTTCTAGCTTGATATTTCCAGTAGTTTGCAATGTGCTAACCATGTAGTACATCTGAAAGGCAGTAATAGACTTGTAGAAGAGTAGCACCAGAAAAGGAAGGGTTAATTTTTTGGTCACTGCTCTCCTCTTACTCAAGCCTAACTGAAATCTTTCCCCTTTGCTCGTATCTATCAATAAAAGTAAACTAAGGAGCAAAAAAAAAAAAAGGGGGGGGGGGGGGGGGGAAGGTTATTAGGAAAGGCTTCCAAATTTACTCAAAATATTATTTAACCAGTAAGTTGACTTTAATATAACAGAATAATACACTAACAAATAAACTTGCCATCATTTCAAGCACCAGGGACTATCTTCATCACTGATGTAGTGCTCCTGAGCTCACTGGAGCTACATCAAGGATAAACTGGGCCCTATGTGCTTACACTGATGTTAGTCCTTGCTCCTATGGAAGTTACCTTTTATGTAAAGTAATATGATGATCTTACATTATGACACAAATCAATATTTAATGGTCTTGATAATCTTGCTTTTTAGTGTTAGGATTAAAAATATGGAATCAATTACCTTGAACCTCTACCACATGAAAAATTTATAATGTTACGTTCTCTTACATGCACTGTGAAAAATCTCAGTAGGCCATCAAATACATGTTCTGTGATAAAATATTTATTGTAGTTATTGGGAAAAGTTAGGCATAGCTAGAGTTTGAAAGAACTCCAACACTCCAGTGTAATTACAGCTGTGCTCTGTGAACACTGGCAATAGATCAATACAGGTTCATTTGTTCTCTGATCTTAGTTACTTGGAAGATTATTAAACTTGCAATTAAATAATACTTGCCTTAAATGAGGAGCTAAATCTTGGTCTGATTGCTCCATCTCTGCTGTCTGTAGTTAGATAATACTGTTGTTCAAATGATGTGTGTCTTAATTTTTGTGGAAAAAAAATGGCTTATTAGAAAGTATTACTGTTAGTTCAGAAAGAAATAGTAAAGCCAATGTGGTAAAATTTGAAGAAAATATCACAGAATTGCTATTAATCTCTTGTTAAATAGAATAATAATTTTGCTGAAGAGTTTTTAGTCTGTGGGGATATGGGGAGAGAAGAGACTGGGGGGAGGGGAAGAGACTGGGGGAGAAAAGGGGTTTCTTTTTTTCCTATTTCACTCGTTAATTTTGATTTGTTTGTTTGTTTTGCTGTAGGATGCTTCAGGAAAGGTGCTGGATCATTGGAGCATAATGACCAATGATGAAGAATTGGCTACTTTGCAGCAGTTTCTTCGTTTTGGAGAAACTAAGTCCATTGTGGAGTTAATGGCAATTCAGGAGAAAGAAGGGCAATCAATTATAATACCACCACCTACTGCTAATTTGGATATTAGGGCATTCATAGAGAGCTGCAATCAACATAGCCCTAATTTTTCAGCTTCCTTGGACAAAATGAGCCCCACCAATATTCATCCCTTTGAGAATATTGTGAATAACATGGCTTTCATGCTGCCGTTCCAGTTTTTCAGTCCGGTGCCTCCTCCTTTAATAGGTTCACCACCAGAAAGACACTTGATTGAGCAGGGTCAAGACCATAGCAGTGAAACTAAACAAGACATCCACCTACCTTTTACTGAAAGCAGCTTCCTAACTTCTAGTTCTGCACCATTTCAAGCTGAAAATGAGAGGATCATAAATGGTCCAGATGTCACCACTAAAACAGAAGATGATGCCCTTTTAAGCGATTCAAGTTCGCATAATACAGCAGCAAAGCTTGAAATGACAGCACTCTCTCCAGAAACCAAAATGAAGTCTGTTGAAAAAAATGGCACTGGGCCAAGGAAAGGGCGTGTTTTCTGCACTGCATGCGAAAAGACATTTTATGACAAAGGTACTTTGAAAATACATTATAATGCTGTTCATCTGAAGATAAAGCACAAATGTACAATTGAGGGCTGCAACATGGTATTTAGCTCTTTGCGTAGTCGAAATCGTCATAGTGCGAATCCTAACCCCAGACTCCATATGCCAATGAACAGAAATAATAGGGACAAAGATCTAAGAAATGGTTTGACAATTGCTGGACCTGGAGATAGTAAAAGGACAGAATTTACAATTTTAGCTCCGGATAGCAGAACAATTACCAGCTATGCCAGCTCTTGTACAGATGTAAAGGGCCAGGCTGGATTTCCCAGTATTGGACAGAATGGTGTCCTCTTTCCAAATCTGAAAACAGTACAGCCTGTTCTTCCTTTCTATCGTAGTCCAGTTACACCAGCTGAGCTTGCTAATACTCCAGGTACTCTTCCTTCTCTGCCTCTTGTTTCTTCCTCAATACCAGAGCAGCTTATTTCAAACGAATTGCCATTTGATGTGCTACCCAAGAAGAAATCTCGTAAATCAAGTATGCCTATTAAGATAGAGAAAGAAGTTGTTGAAACACCTCATGAAAGTAGTGATGTTGCCAGTTCTGAAGATGATACACGTCTGCAAGTGGTAAGCGATGGAGAGCTTGAGTCCTGTGAGCATAAGATAGAGAAGCAGGTGTCCAGCGGGGTGGAAAATCACCCCCATTCAGGTAATTCATGGAAATCTGTCTCTGGGGTAGAGGGCCCAAAGTATTTTGAATCTGTCTTTGCACCAGATAACCAATACATCAAGGATATCTCTGAGAATGAATTACATCACTGTGAGAAAGAGGTTAAACCAGAAGAAAATCAACCATTAAAAATAGTTTCCCATGAGATTGTATATGAAGATCCAATACACCACCACAATGATGTTATAAAACCAATGACTGAATCCCCCATATATGTTAAAGAGCAGTCAAAACGCAGGATTTCTAAAGATGACTGCCCTGAATTGCAACACCACTTGCTGACCGGGGGCTTTTTCAGCACTTTGTCAAACAGGGGTGCTGCCATTGCTTGTTTTGAAGACTCTAAAGATATGGATCATGTCAGCCAGCATGCACTAGGGATTCAGAAGGAAGAAAGCCGCTTTCATTGTGACATCTGTAAGAAGACTTTTAAAAACCCTTACAGTGTAAAAATGCATTTTAAAAATGTACATCTCAAAGAAATGCATATTTGCACAGTTGAGGGCTGTAATGCTGCTTTCCCTTCTCGTAGAAGTCGAGACAGGTAAGAAATTATAAACAAAATTGTATTTATTTTACCATCACAATGGAGCCTAATTTGAAATTAAAATGAGTGTTGGAGGAATGGAGCCTGCAAAGATTTTCTGTGTATCCTCATATAACAGGTACGATAGCTTATCAGAACATTCATGAAATGAAAATCCATTGAAAGAAACATTTCCTTTCCACTAGACTACAAGGTATTAAATAAAGCCATGAAAATTTCATAACTGATAAAGTCTTCAGTAGTTGAAAGAATACTTTAGAACATAAAGGGAAAGCCACAAGGGTATGAATTCAGCTATTTTCCAGTAGATGCATGTGTGGACTTACATGTTCAATGCATACATTCATGTGTATTTTAAAATGTATACAGTATTTTTTTAAAAGAGCAATGAGATCAATTCAGGAAATCTTCCCTTATCCTTGTCCTTCCATTACACAAGGATTTCGAATAACCTCATAGGACAAATCCTATGATAAAAGCAAGATTACCCTATGTCATTGCAAAATCAACCTTACACATTGCTAGTTGAACTAATGCTATCTGGTGTGTGTTGGTAGTGCCTTAATGTGAAATTGCATACTAAACCCTAAGCAATACCATGAGCCTGATTCAGTTTACTGTTAGCTGCAGTATTGTGTTGCTGTTAGTCATTTTATTTCAGTCTATTTTGCTCATGGGCTGAGAAACAAGAACTGAAGTTTTATTGTTGTCTGTCAGTTATGTATCTGAATTGAGAAGTGGTAGATAACAGTTCTGTTAAAGCGGGACTAAGCCTTGTAAGTTTTCTGACACTCCTATAACAGTGTTACAGCAGACCTTGACTGCAGAAAGTGTGCCTGGATAGTAGTTTAGAGTGACACAAGGTTTAGATTGTCTGTAATCTGCTAGGAGTGCTGGAGCCAGCTGATGTAGTCCAGAGAGGATGAGCCAGTCTTTGAGGACTGGCCGCTGCATGTGAGCTGTGCAGATTCATCTGCTGCTGGCAGGGCTTCATACCCTGATCTGTTGCCTGCATCTTCCCAGATGTGAATTCCTCTCCATGCTAATTGTGATGTGGGCCACAGGAAAGAAGGCCAGCAGTAAAATTTGCATTCACATGCCACAAATTCCTTCACACATCAGTATATTCAGTTAAATTCTAACACTGATATTTTTAGAAGATGATTTATTTAACAAGCTTGTAAATAAATAGATAACTTTTCAAAAGGGGCACGAAAGTCAATCCACAAGGAAGTTTACAGGCTTTATGCAAAAGAGTAATTATTTGAAATAACTGCCGAAACTTCTTTTTTTAACATATAGTGCTGTAAGTGCAGGTGAAAAGTATTTATGTCCTTTTGTATACTTTGGATGAAGCTGAGTTAGGTGATGGCAAGGGAAAATGAATGTTCTCCCTGTCTTGCAATAAATTCAATCTTCTAAATACAGTCTGGAAGTTCCCAGTGAGCTGATTGATGACATCCAGTGAAGAGTGGTGATTTTGTATGTTTTGGTGGTTGTAAAATGAATCCAGTGGTGCCCATTCAAAAACTGGAAGCTGCATAAAATGCAACGTTCCTTCATTCAAGAAAAATCCTTCCAAGGAAAAGCTCTGTACTGGTGTGTGTAGCTGCCTCTTGGTACATGGTTACAGTCCTTAAGATCATCAATATATTTTGCAGTCTCAAGTATCACTCCTTTCCCCCTTTTCCATTGGGAAAGGGTCCCATTTCCTCTTACCCTGAGTCTGTTTGCTGTCCTCAGTTCAGCACCCAGAATTCTTTAGTCCGTTCGCCAACTCTTTTAGGCCCAGCACTAGATCTAGTGGAGTAAACAGCTATCCACAATGCAGGACAGAACTGGAAACACTGATTTCAATAGAGTTATTTCTGATATATACTAGTAAGCAATTTCAGATAGCCAGTCACGTGTATTAATCATCCATGTGCACTCTCTCTGTGGCAGTTCTTCAAATGAGAAGCATACAGTTCTTGCATGCTACTAAATATTGATTTTTCTCTTTGTTAATGATCCTTATGAAACAACTGTTAAGTGAGGCAAAACACTTTCTTGCTAAGCTTGTCTTTGTTCTTTTAGACATAGTTCAAACCTAAATCTTCATCATAAGCTTCTGACTAAAGATACACTGGAATTCAACAACCATTTCAATGCAACATACCTCTTGAAAGACATGGCTAAGGAGTTTTGTCAAGATGTCTCTTTAAAACAACATGGTGGACATACTTCTGTAATCTTCAAAGGAATGAACAGAACAGGCAGCTTGGTTTTTCCAATGAGCAAAATTAGAGAACCTTGTTCTGAGAGTTACGGATACGATCCATTGAATGATGGAGCTGTTCTGGATCTAAGCACTACTTCCAGCATTAAATCTGAGAGCAGTGCTCATTCTTCTTGGGATTCTGATGGAGGAAGTGAAGTGTGCACCATGCCCTTGGATGATAGTGATGAAAGCTGTGAAGGACCCAGCCTAATGCCCAGTGATGAACTCTACCAAGACTGTAATTTAATTGAGAAAGCTAATCAGAACTTTATAAATCTACCTTCCAGTTTGCCAATAACTTGTCACATATGTCAAAAAACTTACAGTAATAAGGGAACTTTCAGGGCTCACTACAAAACTGTGCATCTCCGCCAGCTCCACAAGTGCAAAATCCCAGGTTGCAACACTATGTTTTCATCTGTTCGCAGTCGGAACAGGCACAGTCAAAACCCTAATCTGCACAGAAGTCTGGCTGGGTCACCAACTAGCCTACAGTAAGACCATGCTTATCCAAATTTATTTCTTCTAGGAATTAATCATTTCAATTAAGGAATGTGTTAGTTTCATTTAAACACATTTGACTTCTGGTACATTCAACAACCACGGTCAAATTCTTTTTTCTGGTGTGTGCTCTCCAGCAGTTTCATTTAGCAAAGCTTGGTGCTGTAGTTTTTGTGCAATTGTTTAGTTTGACATGAAATAGCTAGAGCTTCTGTAAGGAAGAGAAAGCAGTCTTGAAATGGGAGACATGGAGTCATTGACTAAAATATTTCGATACCTGTGAAGTATTATTTACCAACAGTAGGAGCTTCAAATGAGAGCCGCCATCCTTTATGTTTACATGTAAAATGGGTTGTTGTGCTGTGTAAGAAATTGTAACAATTGTGTTGTTTCCTCTGGTTGGCTTGAGAGTTCTGGGGCTACCATTTCATTCCTAACACCTTAATCTGAAGCTGACTTGCAGTATTAATTGAACATGGCATTTGCAGTTTACTGTACTTTGAAATTTAAAGAAGTCCAAATTTTCTGAAGTCCTGCAGTCCTTAGTCTTCAAGTGGGAATTTCACTTGAATACAGATAGCAATATTTCAGCTTTTTTTAGAATTTGAAACTGTTTACTTTGCAAAAGGAGACGGCCACTTAACTTGGCAGGGTTGCCTAATTAACTAGGAGTCTCTTACAGATTGTAGAGACAGAAAGAATGCAAGCAAGAAAAGGGTTAGCTAAAATTTCTAAACTACAGCAAATGCATCCATGAAATAATAATAATAAAAAAAATTAAAATGCACTTTGAGTTTCTCTTTCAGGAAGAGAAAACATTTTGTTAACAATAGGGGGTGGGGAAGGGGAAAACAATGTGAAAATCCAAACTGCTTTAAGAATTTGAAGGTGCAATTCCAAGCATTTGAGAGGGAGAGAGAAAATGGATGCAGTAGATATCCTTCATGATAAATCAGTTATTGTTCATTTACCAGTGACGTAAAACACGTGTTCATCTATGTAATGGTAGAATGCTTACTCTAATTCATATCTCTTTTAATGAGGACATTGTTCAGTATCTGTTATAATGTTTAAAACCTTTGTACTTGTCCCTGTAATTAACAGTATTCTTCATTATGTTCTATGCACTTAAGATTGGTCTTGCATTGTATTTAAAAATTCACTTTAATATTTAATTTGTAGTCACATCATACAAAAGCTGTGTATGTTCTTGTGGTGCATCTTCTTTGACTGAATGATTTCCATACAGAAAAAGAAATACTAAAGCAAATCTTACAGTAACTTTTTTAACTTGCCAACTGAAATAATCTGATCAGTTGTAGTATCCAGGCATGATATTGGCAGCACAACCTGTACATATTATACCAAAGTGCTTACAGTATTTGTGGTTTCTAGTCTAGCTTTCCAGTATAACTGGATCTTAGTCTTTATTCATTTTTGTGACTAACTAAAAATAGACTGAATTTCTGGATTTGGTATGTATGTAGAAAGACTAGTACAATGCTATTGCCATATGTCTCAATGTTTAACTTATTCTAAAATATACTACGGGAGTGTAACCATTTCATATTGTATAAAGGAAACAAAAGTGAACTGAATATTTCATTAATTCTTTTGAAAACTGGTTTGTGTGTGAGTATGGGTTATGCAAGGAAAAAACATGACAGTTGTAAATGTTTGTGCTCAGTAGAAATGGTTGCCATGCATTGTGTAAAGTGATCTTCTATTTTTTTTTTTTTTAATTTACAGTAGGTTTATGTGATATTTAAAGTAACCCATTTGTGCTTGAAGCCATCAGGAGGAACTATTAGCCTGGGGAGAGCTATCCCATTCTTTTGGTTGGTGTGTGTGTGTGTGTGTGTGTGTGTGTTTTGGCAAGGGGGGGGCGAAGTTTTGGGATTTTTCTTTGTTTCCTTTAAATGAGACGTCATATTCATGGAGATTGTGAATGAAAACTAAGGGCACGACTGTCGGAGACACAACTGCTTCCAGCCTTTTGATAGTGTAAATCACTTATTTGTTATACAGCTATTTCAAGCTCTTTTTATATATATGTGTGTGTGTATATATATATATATATGCATATAAACCTATTTGTTTAATCATGAATGCTGTTGTTTGTTATTTTTTTTTCTGAAACAGTGTGCTGTAAACTAATGCTGTAATGCCCATTAATATAACTTCCACTGTGTCCGAAAAGGAAACACATTTGTATATCCTAACAATTTTGTATGTGTTAATAAAAGCAAATAATAATGCCTCTGGTTGATTCAGAAAAGTAGGCTTTCATGATTGAATAAATACCTATTCTTCACTTCTGTTCAAACAATAATTATGAAAGCACATTCCTTCTGTAGGGAGCGCTGTTTTGATAGTGGTACAAACATACTCCATAGTAAGGAAGTGTTATGATTGTAATGAGCCATTGGAAGTGATATAATGAAAGTTATCAGATATTTCATTGATTTTTTTTTTTTTCCTTAAGCAGTAGGAAAGGGGAGACATTAGTTTAAATGTTATCAGCTAAACAGAAGGTAAATATCTCAGCACTGAGAACTGTGTTAAGACAAACGTTTTCAGCTCTATTTTGTATTTTATATTTTTGAAAGTTTTTTTTATTATTTCTGTCAAGTCTGAACAGGATGGGAGATTTATGAGAACAGGCTAAGCCCTCAGTGCCCCTAGAACACCATATGTATCTCATGAAACATTTGTGTAGCTCCCTCCTCCTAATGACCACAACGTGGCTGGACCAAGCCTTAACATCTCCTGTTAGTTTTAAATATGTGTGATGCTTATAGCAGCCTGTATCACATATTCACCACAGATGTTGAAGGAGGTAACCTCACTTCAGAATAGTAGCACCACTATTTTTCTTTTTCTTTTTTGAGCTTTTCATAGTTGCTCTGGAATGCCTGTGGCAACTTCCACTGACTGAGGCTCAGTTCCAGAGATGTTTTCATTTGTGATGCTGTGAGTACATGCAGTTAGAGGATCAAATCTTTACATGAAGTTTGAAGTGGGCCTGGATATGCCCACCATTGCTGTGCAAGTATGTTGCTCCCTTTTTTTTATTTGTATCTTCTTTTTTTTTCCTTGTAGAAAACAAGAGCCTCAAAAACTAGATCATGTCATCTTTTTCTGACTCGAAAGGAGAAGGCAGAGATGCACGCTGCAGAGTAGCCACTCCATACATTTGAGCACCCGATTTCTCAGAATACAGGTATTTTGTAGTTGCTGATAGCAAGTCTCCGTAGCTCTGGAAGAATGAGTGTCATAGTGCTTACAGGAGTAGTTACAGAAATCTGCTTTTAACAGAGTAGAGGGGATCTGTTTTTCTACCTTCAGTTTAAGTGCTTTGAAAAGAACTGTGGAAAAACCAGAGGTTGTTTCTGATGAATCTTTAGTAACATTATACACTGTAAAACCAGTGAAGTGGAGAAACAAGTTCTGAAAATACCTTTGTGATGCCCTGCATTGAATGGGGAAGCCTAAACACAGCTAAACTACCTGGACCTAGTCCAGGGCTCCTTAAATTTGATGCCAGGCCATCCTTGAAAAGGATTCACAAACAGCTTCTGATAAATCAGCAAGCAGAGGTTAAAGAAATGCAGCTAAACTAAAAATACCTTTTGGAGCTTAAGGTATGGGCCATAAGGGTTCCATTCAGCGTTCAAGTGAGCAGCCTTTTCAAAACAGAAATGAGAGTCTGAATCTGAATTGGGAAGGAGACAACAATGCAGTGAGAGGAGGAGGGTTGGATCAAAGAGTTCTTGCAGAGAGCCAGGCTGCAGGGTTTGCTCAGAGGAGCATTTACCACCGGCTCCCCTGATTTAAGGGGTGCAGAGGGCAAGTCTATATATAAAAAGGTAAGGCTTCAAGTTAGATTAAGTATGCGCAGAGTAATCAATTCAGCTTTGAATTACTTGGAAAACTTTTCTGAAGAGTTTGCTGGCTAGTGATGTTTCCATGTAACCTCTGGGAGCACGTTCCTGATGGTAGACTGGCGTTTCATTTCCTTCAGTCCCCTACTCCTGGCCCCTGTGTCTTTTGGCACTCCTTGTGTTGCACATAGTTGTTAACTTGCAAATGCACTGTTGAAACATCACCCTGTTAAGTTGTAGCCCTGTCAGCTGGGCTCCCCTTGAGCACCCTCTGCTTTCACATGTGATCCATAAACTGGTATAAGAAAAGGAAGTGTCACAAAGTGGCAATCCCTCTCTGGTAAGCCAGGTCTCGTTCTCCTCCGGTTAAGAGCTTCACAGAAGCACTTGGGGCCATTTGTTTTGTGTTTCTGTAGCTGCTGTCTTTAACTGGTAAAGCTAACTGTGAATCCAAGCTGCCGTTCCAGACGTGTCTTCTTAAGTGTGAGCTGATTCTTTGATTCAGTCTTTTAAATCTTGGATCGCTAATACTTTTGTTCTGTAGATTCTGTTTGTTTAATGTAGGGATTTCTGTAATGTGTTCTGTCATTACCATTGTTGTTAGCTCCTATCCTTACCACCCATCTGAATTTTACAAATTGAAGTGAAACATACTTCCTACTCATTCGCTGTCTGCACATCTCTTACCATAGTGTAGCATTTCCAGAAGCCCAGTATGCCCTTCTTGTTCACACCGAAAGCCATAAACCCAGCTACCAGAAAGGCGATTGTCAGGGATCAACTAAACTGTTCTGGATGGTTTTTACCTCCTCTTTCTACCTGTTGAAGATTGAGGAGGAGCTGGTCCTAACATCCATTCAGTCACAGTGATAAAATGCAGTGGGTCAGTATTGGCTTCCTAACTTTAAAAAAATAATAATAAATAAACAATGAGCTGCAATTAATATTATTTTTGAGGTCTGTAATGAGAAACCTATGCTATAGTAAAGCTGAGCAGACAAAAGAGATTTTAGAGCTCTCATTTTAATTTCAAAGTTACTATTTTTAGTTATAGTAATTATGTAAGCCTTTTTACAGAAAAATATTTGTCTTATCTGAATCTGATAATTTATAAGAATGACAGTATATGTCAGTATTCTGTGCACAGGTAAATTATTCACATATATATCAATACATTGTATAATTGCATGTGCATTAAGACTGCATATTCATGTTAAACCCAATTCCACTCTCATTTGTGGTAATAGAAGCTGGGATTAATTTCAAAGAAATCAGTAGGCCGGGGCATATAGTACCAGAGTCGCATCTTAAGAAGGGCTGTAAGTTATGTGTGTATGTAGGCTCCTGTTGGCTGCTTATACTGGTTTGTGATTGTTAACTTATTGAAGTAGATCAATATATAGCACTTCAGAAGACCAAAGAAGTTTTACTAATTTTACACCCCCATCTCCACTATAAATGTATTGGAGCTGCATTTCTACGTGACCAATGTAACAGTAATCCTATGAAAAGTATTACCTTTGCTGGTTAAGATAGCATGAAACAGATCTCGTGTAGATACAAAACACTTAACTCTGAATGAGCTCTGCCATTTTCGGCAAGTTCAAAATCTGGACAGATATATCTTATCACATTCAAATATGTCCAGCCAAAAATTCTCAAAGAGAACAAGCTGTGTGAGTGTTGGGCGTGTAGAGATGTGGAAGCACTGGAAGCCGCCAGAGTGACTTCAGAGGAATCACTGGCAAAACAACATAACTTACCAGAGAGGAGACACATTATTGCTGCCCTGGGAAGCCGACATCTGCACCTCTGTGTGGGATGATATAAACCTTACGTTGGATTCCTGAGCACAGAGGCCATGTGCAAGTGAGAGGTATATGCAGGCTTCTCAGGCTGTGAACAGCTTGAATAAAGCATTCTCTGAAGTAACAACTTACTTACTACTGCCATATGCAGAGTAATAACATTCTTGTTAGTAATATCCACAGAACGAGGACTTCTTTCTTCAGAAAGTCACTGTGCAGAGATTCTGTCCTTCACTAGAGTCCTGTGGACTTAGTGTCTCTGCCTTGATGGGAATATACTGGAAAAACTCATTAGTGCAAAGTTTAGTTAGCTTGCCTTCCCAGCATTCAGTGTTCGCTGCTTTAGCAAAGGAGCATATCCTTACTGTTTGTCTACAGAGGATACAGTAGTTCAAGCTGTGCCCATCCTTACCCTTCAGCTATTTCTCCATCTCCTTCCTTTCCAGGCACGGGGGGAGGCACCCCGGGTTCTCTCACTCCTGCAGTTTGACAAAAATCTCCAGGCTCCTTTTGCTTTTTCTCAGTCTTATCTTGCACAAACAAGAACAAAGAACAGCAGCTGGGAATGAGAGTAAGGGCTATAATTTGGAAAATAGTCACAGTGGTTGTTCCACAGGCTAAAAGAGTGCAAGAGAAAATGATGATGATGTTCCCATTTGTGTATCTCTGTGTGTTATCGCCATTCACAGAGAATACTTTGAGGCTTTCCTTCTTGAGTACTATTTGTATTCTGTTATGGTAGAAGAAAATTTGTCTAAGAGGACAGCTGGAAAGTGGTCTCTGTTTCTTATCCATATCTTTGCAATGCTTTTTGTAGTAAGAACATGTGGGTTTTCTCCTTGCTCTTACCATGCAATTCTGACAATGCAATGTATGGTGGAAGGGAGGAAAGCCTGCTCTGCTCCCATGACGGTGCCTTTGAGCAAATGCCATGCAAACATGGTGTGTGCTTGGGGATGTGTTCTTCACAGCAAGGAATTGGGAAGGGCTATCTGCAGGTAAATGAGTTGGTCTGGAGCTCAGGAAATCTGAAAATTCCAGCCACTACTCAAACTAAGTTTGACTTTTGGCATTTTGATGCATGTCTGCAAAAGCTTTTTATGCCTTGGTCAGGAAAACTGTGAAGGTAACTGAGCTAATATAGTCTCAAGTGCATGTTGTGGTGTTGTAGGCTATGTAAGAACTCAGCTCTATAAAATCTGTTTTTCATTCCTATGGAAAGTTATTGCAAAGGTAGATTTTTGGATGACATCATGCTCCCTCCTGCTTTAATTTTTTATTAAAAAAAAAAAAAACTATTCAGTCTTATAAACAATCATTTCCTACATCACCAGTCTGTTTTTTTTTTTTTTTAAGCAAAATGCCAATAGAAAGTAAATTAGTCTCTTCTCAGAGCTAAAATGCAACAGCCAACATTTGATGTCAACTCCCATCCCCTTTCTATTACCTTCTATGTGACTGAAAGAAATCAGTGTCATTAAATGGGCGTTTACTTTGTTTTACATGTCAGCCTATTGCTGAAGAGAGTAGGTGATTGGTTTTGGTCTTTTTCTGAGCCTCTTCTATGAGGAGATGCTCTGCACAGGTATACAGTGCTGCTCTCTTCTGGATGGAATCAGAACAGGCCGGTTCAGCTTTATCCTTGCTAACTGGAGATGATTCTGATTCTCCCACATGGTTGATGCCTTTGTAAAATCTACACATACATGCTTTAGAAAACTAAAATCTGAATTTTCTCCCCTTATTTCAAGAGGTTCATAGCAATGCCCAAGATTATTTAGGTTCCTTACAGTATTGTGTATTTTGTCTCAGGAAGGCTGTCGGTCATTGTAACAGATCTCATTCATGAACCGAGCAGCTAAAACCAACTGTTACTACTTCAAACTGTACAACTTTGAGATAAGAAATATACATGATCATTTTAAGTAATGGAAATGAATCAAGTGTGCACATCTGGTTTCAGGGATACATATAACCCAGACAAAAATGATAGTCAAACAGGGGAAGGAGAATAATTTCCAGGTCAGTAGTAATAACAGATCACACAACACTCGGGGGAAATCAAGCATGCGTATTTGCATTCAGATATGCACTGCAAACTCAAGAAGCCTGCGTACCCTTCTATAAAAGCATGCCAAAGCTTCTTTGGAAAGCAGTGTTTTTCATCACATTAATTACATGTTGTGTCGTGGTTGAAGACCACCATCATGAAATTACATCAACAACTTTAGCACTGTCTAATATAAATACCAGAAAGAATCCTACAAACTACAATGAGAGCAGTCTATCCCAGAAATCTCTGCAGGATATGGCTTAGCAGAGCAGACCAGAAGTATCACCCTACTGCTCTTGAAATGTACTGCTCTTGAAATTTAGAGCATCTCATGAAGCAGTGATGCTTTTGAAGATATAATTCAGATTTCCAGTTTCTCTTTTTGTATCTGTGGATTCTAGCTTTATATTAAATTGTAGTTCTCTCTCAAATGTGTTTCTGCTTTCCAAAAAGAAACTTAAACATGGATGCAAGTAAAAAACTAATAGTCTTTTAAAATATCCAAAATTGCACAAAGTCTGTGAACAGCAAGGAGTGTACCTCTTTCCTGACTTAACATCAAAGGAGAGTCTCAGGGCATTTCAAATGAAGATAAAAATGTTTAATTCTGTGTACAGAAAATACTTTAAAGTAAAGCATACAGTGGAAAGAGAAAGCTCCCTCCCCAGTGTTTTAACTTCGCTGCCTCTTTAAAGTCATGGGGCTGAGGCTGGAGCACAAGTAGAATTTCAGTGCTTTATTTATTCTTTTTTTACATGTCTGAAATAATTATACACTGCCATACTAGCAGAAGAGAGTTAGTGTATTAAAGGGGATAACAAGGGGAATTGGGTATTTGAGATAAGTGTATGCTTTACAGAAGCAGCAGGATATTCCAAGATTCTGGATCCAGGTGCATGACCCCTGGTTCCATCCTGGTGCAAGGCTTCATGTGTAGCTGCCTTTTGTCTTAAGTACTAGTGCCCTAGGGCATCCAACAGCATGCACCCAGCATAATTGTCATTGCAAACTGTATGGCTTGAAATGGTTCAGAATATTACAGTTGGTTTGAGTGTGCGTTTTGGTGTTGGTTTTTTTTTTTTTCATAGCAGAATGCTTGATGTTTTCATCTGCTTTCCCAACCCAGCACTGATGTGGCTTCTTTCTGCCAAAGCAAAATTGTAGAAATATGATTTGGTTTAAATGTAAGAAAAAAATGCTTTTTCCTCAGTCCTGTCAACTTTTACAGAACCCATCGCTAAGTGGGAATTAGAAATGTGAGGAAAAAGGACCCAAGCATTGAGAAATTAGAGCCACTAGTGAATGATAGTAAATGTAGTCTGAAAGTGCTTAGCTATCCAACATCGTATTCTTCTGTCCATTCACCCCTTAACATGATGTATATACTTCCAAGTCTTGTGAAGGTTTGTTGTTCTCAGTGTGAAAATCAAGCATGATTTT
The DNA here is from genome assembly GCF_016699485.2 of Gallus gallus. NCBI lineage: Eukaryota > Metazoa > Chordata > Aves > Galliformes > Phasianidae > Gallus > Gallus gallus. The sequence goes on along the minus strand of NC_052541.1, from coordinate 11,309,803 downwards.
GTAAAAGCTTCTCTATAGCAGAGCTTGATATGTGGACTGTAACGTAAAGAAAAATGATTAAATCATAGCTTTCTTGTATAACTTATTAGGCCTTTTGCTCTGTAAAGGTAATTCTCACTTCAAAGTACTAACTTTGAGCAGCAAAAGTATATTTTAAAGAATGAATACTTGGTGTAGAATTTTCTTATGCATGGAAGTGACAGTAGCTGTTGGAATGATACTGTCTCATCTGTTGAAAGCCTTGAATTCACACCTGCAGGTAACTGAATTAATAGCACTCACTTTTGTAAAACATCTGAGTTATGGCACGATTATGATGAACCCTTGATGTGATTATGATGGATGTATGAGCTCTCTTGCAAGTTCTGAAACACTGCTAAGATCTTTACGGTCATGGCTCTGTGACTGAAGAATTGTAATCTCATGATTTGTTTCTTTCTCTAGGTTGTTCAGCAGCATTTTTCTGTCATAGGACACTTTTTTTTCTGTTGTTTTTCTATTCTGTGTTAAAATCTGGATCACATTCCAAGTTTAGAAGTGAAAATCCTGTGCAATCCATACACTTTTGCTTCTGTCTGCCCTTATTCCTAGTCCCAATCTGTGTTGGGGACATATGTTTTGTGGGAACAAAGTGAATGTTTAAGATTATGTACGTACATATCTAGAGCTGTCGTGCAACAATGCTAGATTTTGCAATATGAGTGATGGTTATTAAAAAATTGGCTGGTAGTTCTTTGTGCATTCCCTACAAAACCTAATGAGATTGGTAGGATCAGACCTTGTGAAGGCTCCAGTAGCATTTGCCCAGTGGTCTTCTCTTTACAGAAGCTGCTGGTGATGCCATAGATGTGCTGGACTGACCGCTGGCCTTACTTCAGTTTGAAATATGGAACCATGATTTTTGGAAAGCTGGACATGAAGGAAAGGAACATTTTTAACATCACAGTTCAAAGACAACACCAGAATGGAAGGTTTCAAGATGAAAAACCATTAGCAGTGTCTTGTTGTTGTAACACAATAATTGTAATGTTAACGTGCAGAAAAGAGTTGCAATTGCACTGCTAGCTTGAGGAAGCACGATGATTCTGCCTTGAGAAACTCACATCACATTCTTCTCTGCCATAGCAGAATGTACATACCAGCAAACAGCTTGGCACAGACCAGGGTAAAGTTCTTTCCTGAGGTGAGGGATGGGAACTTGCCCCACCCCAATGATACTGTTTGAGCTTCAAAAGAGCCTCTGTTTGGGACTTCTTAAAGTTTCTTGCTAAATTAGGATCCTGCACAGAGCAATTAGAGAACAGACCTAGAGGTGGAAAATTTAATCCTTATTTTTAGTCCCTTGTGTTCTATGAGTGCATCCCACTCAGTGAAGTAGATTAGTAAATAAAATTAAAGACAGGAAAATGTAGGCATAAAAATAAATCATTTTTTCTTAACCAAAAAGTAAGCTTGTATTAGAGACAGATGAGTAGCAAAGAGATTATAGCCTAAAAGCTAAATGTCTCTTGGAGCAATTGCTCTTGATTGTAGTTAGATCTCGAGTTAGGGATCACAGTACACTCTGAGAAGAAAGAAGTTTTTCTTCCCTTGAAATGAATTTGTCTGTTTTGCATCCAGAAGAAGTGTGATATTTACAGTTTAATAATTCTCTGAGGCACTCTGACTTTTAATTCTTAAATTCTTTGAAATGTGTTGGTTATGATAGATAGGCTACATCTGCTGTGCAAGCCTCAGAAGACTTATTTAAAATAACTTACATAAGAAGACCTTTCTTGAGAATCTCTGTATGTAATAGATAGGCATTACCACTCTGTGAAATAGATGATGATTTAAAGGTAGGCTTTAACATTCATGAGGTCTCAGTTTTGTTTCTTAATCTTTCAAAGGGACCAAGCCTAACAGTGATTTAGAGCAATTTTTGACCCCTGCTGTGTGTAAGCAGTCCAGCCAAACTTTAATTATTAGTAGGCAGAGACCTCTACTGGAAACTGTTCAGTACTTCAGGGAAATACAGATTTCTATTAATAATTAGAGCAAAACAGGGAAAACCCTCCTAGTGAGGAAGATCAGAGGTCTGGGAAGGGCTCCATTAATGGTAGCCTAAATGTTCTCCGTATGGCTTTTCCCTCTCTCTTTTCTGTGTGAGCTGTTCAGCTCATTTTAAATAAAATAGGAGGTCTAACTTGTATCTGTGCATGAATACAACAATGGCATCACTTTCAGACTGCCCCTGGGCAAAAGCAATCTGTCTGACCCAGCAGTGTCTTGGCAAGCAGCTGCATGTCCATGGCATGGGTCAATGTGCAGGGAATGTGTGTTTGGCTACGGCAGGGCACCCCGGGAGAAGAGCCCAGCTGAACAAGCTGTTCTGGCAAGTATACCGTGCTTAGCATCACCCACCATGTGCTAAGTAGCTTCAAAGTCATTAACTACATCAATAAATGACCAGTGAAATGTTGAAGCTACCATCCTTATGCCAGCATGTCTTGCAGAAGCTTCCTTGCTGATATTCTACTTTATTAATAGCGGCAGTGCCTTTGAGTCCCAAGTTTGTTTCTTGACAATAAAATGCAAAAAAAAAAAAAAAAACCACCACCACCACCACCACCAACAAAAAACCTCCAGAAGTTGGTCCCCCTCCTGCTTACAGAGACTCTTCAAGTACTGGAATTCTGCAATGAGGTCTCCTCAGAGCCTTCTGTCCTCCAGGCTGAACAAGTCCAACTCCCTCAGCTTTTCTTCATAGTAGAGGTGCTCCAGCCCTCTGCATATCTTCATGGCTTTCCTCTGGGCCCACTGCAACAGCTCTGCTTCCCACCTGTGCAGGGGGCCTCAGGCTTGGACACAGTCCTCCAGATGGGACAGTCTTCTCCCTTGCTTCTCTGCCACCCCTCTGTTGATGCAGCCCCGGATACTGTTGGTCTTCTGTGCTGCAAGCACACACTGCTGGCTCACGTCCAGCTTTCCATCCACCAGGACCAGGACCCCCCAGTCCTTCTCTGCAGAGCTGCTCTCTAGGAGTTCTCCCAGTCTGCACACATACCCAGCATTGCCCCAACAATACCTTGCACTAGGCTTTGATGAACCCCATTCAGTTTGTATGGGCTCACTTTTCAAGCCTGTCCAGGTCCTTCTGGATGGCATCCCTTTAATGCACTTTCCCTAACCATTCATAACAACAGATTTCTTTGCCTACAGTTAAGCAGAGTGTAGCTGGTGGCCATGTGTACAAGGAATGTTAGTAAAGGTTTCTGTGAGTGACAGGCTGACAGACTTCTTGAAGGAACTGAGATATTAACTTTTAATATAAGCTTCCCAGTGGAATTCCCATTTTCCTTAGAAGAATCTGCCAAATCTTTCTTGGTTTACCCTCAGACTAAAGAGCAATTCAGAACTCCCAGTTTTGCAGCATTTTATGGCTCTGTCTGCTGGTGTTTTTTCAGTTAATTTTCATACAAACACACTGCTGCTTCTGTTGACCCTATTAGCCAATGCTGAACGTTTGGATATGAAGACATGTTTAGTTCACACATCTCTTTATTTGACAGAATATACAGTCACAGACTTCTTGATTAAAGAAGAAATCAGACGATCTTGGCCTGAAGCTTTTTCATCCCACACCCTGCCCCAAAGCCCAGCCTTTGTATGCAACTGCTTGTTCAAAATTCCTTCTCAGTGAGTTTTTTTGTTCCACATAATCTTACTTGGATCTGTCTCTCTTCCACTAACTAAGCACTTTTCACATTGTATCCTAGATATGTCTTAAGAATTCCTGGGCTGCTCGACTTTAGATTTTTTGAAGAAACCATCAGCCTTGCAGGCATTGTCTTATGGAAAGAACCCACTGGCCTCCCCATTTTAGTGATGTTTAAGCAGCAGAGAATCCTCTGGTAACTTCTTCCTGACAAGTTGTTTGAATCTTTTTTGATCTACAACTAAAGCATTGTTTTTGTGGTAAACAGAATATACGGTCTTGGAATAGTTAAGGTATACAGAATGTATGACTTTACAGGTATAGCCACATCTATTCAGATTAGCTTCCCTGATATGCCATAGCAAATATATTACTCAAGTACATATTACGTTATTTACTGCTAATCATAAATGAAACTAACGCTGTGATAGCCTTTGCTGTGATATCGGGCATTCACTGTTCACTTCTCCAGGTGTAGACTGTAATGTATGTACATAACCTCTACGTGCCTCGTTTTTGACAAGCTCTGGTCACAAATATAGGCTCTGCTGGTCTGAGTGATAGGCCTGCAGAGTAAATGGAAATACATTCCCCCACAAAGTACACATTCCCCCCCAAATGCTGCGCATGAACTTACCTTTGTGTTGTTTTTCCCTGTGAGCAATCTGCATTGACTTTTATGTCACCTAAGCACTCTGATGGCCATTTTAGTGTAGAAGGAGAAATGTGACTTCAAATGTGACTCCAAGCGTTTTGAGTGCTTGGCTTCTGGGTCATCATGCAAAAACATTCTAAAATCTGTAGTGATGCAAACCGAAAATAATTTTAACAATTTTAGATAAAAACAGGCAGCACAAGCAATGCTCATAAAGAAATACATGGCCAGCCCAGGACAGCATGTACAAAGCTGCATTTTCACTCAATTATTTCATAGAGGCTCAAACACTGGGCACAAGTTTACTTGCACTCAAATTTGATGAAATAATTGACATTACAGCTGGAAGGGAAATGCAATCTGTGGAATGCTTTAAAATGTGTGTTGTTCTGATTAGCATTTTTACCTGTTGTGCACAGTATCTGTGTTGTAAGGAAAGTAGGAAACCCACTGTATTTCTGAAAACAAGCTCATTTTAGAGAAAGACATTATTTTTCTTTCACATTAGAAATTAAATGATTAGAAGTCCAATGGGAAGAAAAAGTTGTTTGGAAAGTCTGCTTTGAAGGCCAATTTAAAAGCATTTTTATGTTATAAATAATGACAAAAAATAAATATGAAAAAGTGTGTAGCTGAATTTTGAAATTGTAGCAGTTTTGGCAAGCCAGTGGCCCTTTTTCCATGGTGTCATCTGGTTTTACTTTTACACTAAAGCAGCCCTGCGGTATCCTTTCATATAGTGCAGGAGCCCCCAGCTGGGCCTCCCTGACTTTAGTGCAAAACCAAAATGTAGATAAAAAAGCATTCTATCCAAATAGCAAGAGCCACGTGTCAGGAGTGCATATGTGTGTGCAATTGTATAGGACTGGTTTTCTGTAGGTTTAACAGATTAGAAGTGAAACTAGTTTTGTCACCATATTGACACTTCCTCCTAGTTGAAGAATTCCAACTAACCAAAAAACAAAAGGATGAATCAGCCGTAAAGATGGAATAAATTAGCATTTTGAAAGCAAACCCTTCCCCAGCAGATTTGTTAGCCCAGAAAGGGAAAACTCCACTGAATCCAGTAGAGATTCAGCTGTTGACATTGCATAGGCATATTCAAATGTATGGCAACAACATCAAGAGACATCATCTTTAGTACTTTCAGGTAAGAGTTTGTCTCTGTAGAATTTTGTCATTACAGAGGTGTCTACTACATTAATTTTGTTCAGCCATTTATTTTTTTGGAGTTCTTTGTAGGACATCAGAGCGATTCAGTCAGTATACAGATAGACAGCTGTAATAAAGTTCCAGACTCCAGGAGCATCATAGCATAACCCACATTCCCATCGATTACAGTAATAACAGCTGTACATGTTCTGACGTGGCTTCTGCTCCTTACTGGAGCAGCAGCTCCCTACTCCTGCCCATTCAGTGGCAGACTGGAGCTGAGCATGCTGTGTAGTGGGGCAGCTGCCTTTGATGTGACTGGCAATGAACTACATCCCATGAATCTGGAGACAAGCATTTAGGTGTTCCAAGCCTTATTTTTAGGTTTTCTAAGCACAACCTTCAAATAAAGGAGCTTGTGGGACACTTCACTAAGAAAAAAATAAAAGGAAGAAAGAATCTAAACCAGAGTGGTTACTGTCAGAAGAAAGGCACTGTGAATCAGTGTCATAGCTTTGTCCAAAAAAGCAAGGGAGTTAAAAAGAGGGTGCAGCACTATCTGTGTTCCCTCTAATACTTCCTTCTCTGCAAAACACTGACAGAGACTGCCCATAAACATTCTTATTACCATGTTGCATGATGGTGCTCCATTGACAATGATGGATTTTCTGGCAAATGTTAGTGTCAAAAAGACAAATATGTAGCAGAATGACCTGCTATGATACAGCTCTTTGGACCTCTGCCCAGCCCTTCAGGGATTCTCAGGATCAGTAGGAACCAGTAGCTTCATTATCATGTGTGTGTGCCAGAGAGAGAATGAATTCACATGCAATAACTTCAAGGAATGTGTATGTAACACTCTTGATGTCTGAAGGTTTATACCAGCTTTATCTGTTTATATTTCACTGAATGCCACTGTACATATATTTCTCTCTATATATAGATGGAGTAATGTTTAATAGAAATGTATTTGTCTAGTTTTTCATTAATAGCCTGTAAATGAGCAGAATGGTTTTAGACTTGACAAGATTGTGTGAGTATGCCTCTTTTTGTTGCCTTTTGCCACAGAGGACCGGGTACACCCTAGCCAAATTGTTCCTTGTATTGCTGCCAGCAAAATTACACCAAGAGCATTTGGCCTAGTGGCCTTTGTTACAAAGCCAATTATTATTAAATGATTATGACTGTAAACGACATATTTACTGAGAAGTGAAGTCCTCACTTTAATTTGTGTACCAACTGTCACTTTATTAACTCTGTGAATTGAACACAAAATGGAAATATCTTTTGCCTTCATTGAGAATCCCATTGTTGAAGCAAGCAAAGTTTGCACCAAGTCTACAGCCAGTACTAGATGTAAAGCAGCTCATGGTTTTCGATTATAGAGTAACTTTCTGTTACTGGTTCGTACTACTGCCCTAAATCTTGATTCTTCCCATTTCTTATTATGTTATACGGACATTACTGTTATCCAGGTAAACTCTTTATATATGAATTCTTCTGTGTTGGATGCTGGAGTCAATGTACTGTGAGCTCCTTAAGCTACCAGTGTGAAGTAAAAGCTATTCTGGAAGGCTGGCAGCGGGGAGGGGAGAACATTGTGTGGGGAAACACACTGCAGCCCGCTGCCATTTCATGCCATTGCTGCCTGAGACCCAGAAATGTATGGCAGAGTGGATTTTCTCCTGTTATCAGGATACAAAATGTCACCTAAGTCCTAGAACAACAGAGAGCTAAGCTCTCTGTTTAAACTGGGGCTTTCAGAACAGCACAGTTTAAATTAAAGGTCTGTGGTGCCTAACCACATGTACCATTTCTTGCCTTTCCTCTGCTAGCCACGCTCCAGAAATTCACGGTTGATCACTGGATAGCAAAAAGTCAACGTTTGAACTTCTTCTCTGTGGGCACAGACAGGGCAACAGAGACTGACTTTAACATCTGTAGAGCCAGCTCTGCCCCGTATGGCAAGCACACAGAGCCCAGAAGTTGGAGAACTGCAGTTGCACCACCATGCAATACAATCTTTTAATATAGGCATGACATGAATGGACAGAAGTTTCGTGTATTACTTTCAGTCCCCAAGTCCCTGCTCATCTCTAGGCAGACAATATGCCCTTTGAAATTTTCAGTGGGGGATTTGCCTGAGTAAGACAGCAGCATCCTGTCCAATGGGAGCAACACTCTATAAATACCTTTCCATTATAAGACTATCATTGCCAATTCTGTTTGGCTGCTTCATCTCATAATATTCTCTTTGACTTTCTTAATACTAACCAGCCTAAATATTTTATGCTTGTCTTCCAGCAATATACTAAGCCCCTTGCTGCTACTCAGTGAAGATGGATATCATTTTTCTGTTTATTCTGAAACACTGTAGTTCTATGAACTACAGTGGTGAGGTTTGAACTGGTATTTCTGTTCAATAAGATAGCATCCATATAAAAAAAAAGTGAAAGCTAAAGAAGAAAACAAACAAGTATACAGAAGCATGCCATTTCCTCACCAGGTCATTATGTTGCAATTAGAGATAAATATTGTCTTCTTAAGAAACAGATGAATTTCTTGTCTGATAATATTTTCTCTGTAATTCTGTTAGGATGTGTATTTATCATTTAGTAGTATTTCTATTATGTTTGCAGCTTATTGAGATTTTACATTTTAGCAAGTCATTTCTCAGTGATATGAAACAGGATCAACTTCATTGTATCCAAAGTAGAGAAAGTGGCATAAAGAGCAGCAGAAACAGCCCCTTTGACTTCAAAGAGACCTGGTGCATATTGGCTGTTTGCTAGCAAGTGCAGTAGCCCTGATTTATTATTATTCTATTTATTATTTATAAACACATAACTTTCCAAACTCAGAAGAAGAAAACTGTGCCTTCTTTGAAGAGGGCAGCGTTGAAGAAAACAAAGTCAGACCATGGGGAAAGGGATACATTATACAACAAAGGGATTGCTGAAATGCTGGGCAAAGTCATCTCAATTACAAGCTAGAATCTTAATTGTCATTAAGCATGCAAACTTCCTTTTTTCTTACCCATGACCTTTTCTTCTCATCCTATATACCATTTCAGTTCCAGGCTCTTTACATTCCTACACTAACTCTCCCTCATTAGAAAGGTGGTAAACTTAATCAGTTGTCCTGAGTGTCCAAGAAGGATGGAGTTTGGGGAAAGGAATTCAAAAGACTGAGGTTATGATTCTTGAGAAGCAGCGTGAGAAGGACATGTCACAAGCAGGGAGCATAGGCTGGACATCTCTGAGGGACAAATAGGTGAGCAGGATATTAGGTTTGGCATGGCTAACAGGGAAACAATCAACATGTGGCTGCCACATGACGAGATGTAGGTAGGAAGGGGCAGCCTTGCAGGCCACTGCAAGAAACATGATCTGGAGGCAGTGGGGATATGGAATGTGTGAAGAAATGTGCTTTCCAGGAGTTCTCATGGGAGCCAGCTGGAAGCAGTTCTTGTGTTGTTCAAGGTGGTGTGCTGATCTTTCAGAGTACACCAGAAGGCTTAAGCGATAATGTTTCAGACCAAGTGTGGTGGTAGGATCAGCAGCTTCAGTCTCTCCCTTCCAGCTCCCTTTCATGCCCCAGAGAGGAAAGGAGTGGCTGCCCAAGGAGCCAAGCCCTTCATTGGGAATCAGGAAGTGAGAAAAAATAATTTGCCATGTTTTCTGCCTGGCCAGTGATGGCTTTCTTCCCCTACAGTCCCCCAGGTGCAGTATCATCCACACAAACTGGCCCAAGACTTTCCTTATGTCCATTCCCACCCTGGCATCCATCACTGAAGACGGCCGTCATGGTCTTCACTCTCAGTATCACCAGTCACACAGCCTCTGAGGACTACCTTCAGCCCCACTAATTTTGTAGTCTTTAACCCTAAGCCCCCTGGAGCACTAGTACCATCCTGGGGGGATGAGGCAGCAGGTCTCGGGGGAACAAGGGTGGGAAGGTGAGAAAGAAGCAGTAAGATGCTTGATCCAGTAAAGCCAGTGTGTAGAACACAGAGCAGAACACTGCTCTGTGTGGATTGGAGAGGGAACGAGAGCAGGAGAGGACAAAAAAGAACACAGAGCAGTGATACTTGGAGAAAAGTGCACTCATGGAGAAGAAAAAATATCATAGATAAATACAAGGTAAGATTTGGAAGCAACTGAGGTAAAAGAGGTGGAGAGATCTGAGGATAAGGCCCATTTTATAGATCTGAGTCAACAAGAGGTTGGTGATGTTGGCCATGAGAACAGAGAACGATGATGTAAAACAAGTTTGAGATGTAACATCATGGGAAACTCACTAAGAGTTTTTATCCTAATTTCCGCAGAGTTGGGAGGACATTCCAGTAGCTCAGTGTGGATTCTGTTAAACTCATGTCAATGCCAAGCTATCTAGGAAGAAACATCTGACAGAATTATTAATTAATACACTACTTTTCTCATGATAGTATCTATGCATCACACTGCATTACAACATAAGTTTCAAAGCTTAGGTTCTTTAACCCAAGTGAATTCCAGAGTAAATCCCAACATCAAACCTACTCCTGAGAGGGAATGTTTGATACAAAACAGTGACAATCTCGAGAGGTGACATGCAAGTCACATTATTTCCTTCTGTTCCCCACTTTCTGGAACTGTCATTCAGTTGACATAAAAGTAAAGTTACAAAGCTCCTTAAGTCAATATGTTCTGCTGTCCATGTTGGAATGTTATTATTCATTAAGGCACGATCCAAAAGGCACTTTGATGAATGTACCGAAGGGTATGTGAGAGAAATCCTTTTCTCCAGTATTTATGAGGGGAAACTACGGTGGGATAAGTGTCATGAGTCTGCCACTAAATTTATTATTCCTGCCAATTCTCAACATATTTCTCACCCAATAAATTTTGAGGGCTTTAGATGACACATTTAAAGTATGTCTCCAGAGGAAAAATGTCAGTTGCAGGTTTTCCTTCCTAGGTATTATGGCTTTATGGCTCTAGAGATGGTGCTTGTCACCCAGACTTTCTAGAAGGCATTTTATAGATTAGTATATCAAATGAAGATGAAAATACATTAATTTCATTGTAATGAATGACATCTCTACCAAATTCTTTAAGGTATAGGAACAACAAAGTGTAAGGAGACTGTGCAACTTCTGTCCAACGCAATAACCTTGATACTGTTTTTTGAGTGTTAGTTTATTCAATAAAATACATTTGTTGAATATTAGTGGAAGTACTGAATTTTGATGAGTGTTTCTCAACAAACAGCTGCCAAATTTTGTAACATGACCCAAAACAAAATTCAAAGAACAAGGAAGTTGCATACTCAGGTAGTCAAATGTTGGGAAATACACAGGCCCGGGTTCCTGATGCAACTTCAATTCTTCTCTCTTCTTGGGTGGTTTGTGACACAATCTTTAATAATCTCTTTCTGGGCTTGTCTGTTATCACCCCCATAGAAAAGCTTGGGCTGATTCTCATTTAGAGACTCTAGAAGGTCATAGAGTCTGACGCCTTTGAATGCAGTGTCAAGACTTCCTTTTGAGTTGATGGGTTACTGGCAGCACAGTCATAGATCATTATCTCTGTATGGAGAACTTAGAGGCAGAGCATGAAACGCACTGGACCACAACATTTTGTTAGAATACATGTGGATTTTTTTATATATTCTAAGATGTTCTGAAATCTTTGTGTTGTTCCACTTGTGGCTGCTTTTGCCTATCACCTGATCCCTCACTGCTTTTCCCATGACCTTCCCAGACTTTAGCTGTTCCCTGCTCCCCTTTCAGCTCTTCCCAGTTCTCTCTCTGCATAGATTGGTCACTCCGTCCTGATGTACTGTCTGGGTACTAGTAGGGAAACAGCCATCTTTTCCTTCCACGAGCACTGCTTCCACAGCCGTCTCCACTCCTGAGCTGAATCACATTCACTTTAGCTTAAGAGCACGTTTAGTCCTGACAGAACATCTGAGACTTGTTTATCAGCCCCTATTGGGTGCATACAAATGCTTCTCGCAGTCTTGCAACTTGGCTACATTCCTATGGATACCCTTAGGACAGCAAAAGGCACCTGGCAATTTGGTAATTTTACAGTTATTTCTTCTACCATCATTGTCAAGAACTTGTGGGAGTTTTTTTTATTAGCTGCACAATGATCATGGAAAACTTCAGTTCTCGTGGTTACATTATGAAAAACATACAAGCAACTGAAAGCAAAGGTTTGAACTGGAAATCGCTAAGCAGCACTAACTGTAGGTATCTATTATCTCCTGTAGCTTTAGCCACAGTACAGAATATAGAACAAGGAATGGAGGCAGTGCATACTTGCTAATAACATTTCCGTCCCCTACCAATCTTTCCAGTTAACAACAGAAGGCTCCCAGCCACACAGGAAGGTAATTTTCACCGAAGTACTCCAATCTTTTCAGCCTCTGGGATACACGTTCACACTTCTGCAACATGTAAAGCCATCACCTTGAAGATGGTCTAACTTAATATGATTAGGAGATTGCTCCAGTGTGTAACCTAAGAAGATTCATGAAACTGGGTGTATATAACCAGCTCCAGCTATGATACATATCCTTCCCCCTTCTAAGCTTATTAAGGAGAAGGTTTGAGATCCCCTGGTGAGCTTCTTATCTCCAGTAATTAAGAATATCCTAATGGGCACGGTAAGTGCCTTTCTGTGCATGTTGGGATGGACATACAACGTTATGGCATCTTTCTGCTGACCTGAAGGAGTGCAGCGGTTGCAGACAGTGCTCTCAGACATGTGTTGCACAGGGGAATGGCTCAGTAGTGACTCAGAACAATTTCCTATTAAAATATTTAACAGATAAGGCTAGCTTACTGTGGACATAAGCAAATTACTGATCATTGTGATCATCACTAACACATTTCTAGATACAGGAAAAAGAGATGCAGAAGGAAAGGAAATTGTATCAGCTACTGATACACAAGTAAAAGGAAGGTTTTTTTCAGTATCTTATAGTAAAGTCATTATACACATGGCCATGCTGCAGAACATCTATAGGCTGATCTTAGAAGGGATTTGAGTGGGGAAAGCAAAAGCTATAAGATGACCAGAGACAGAATTTCAGAGGCAATATAATATAATAATTTTTGTACCTTTATATAAGCAGCATGTCACAAAGCAGCAAGTGTAAGACTGCAATATGAATAAAGTCTGTAGAGAAGGCGGCATACAGATGTCCAATAACGGCGTGTAAAACCGCGATCATGGAGTGCTCCATGCAAAACTTACGTGTGTTTAAAAATTTAATCATAACTTTGGAGGGTGCTTTTGAAATTAGGCCTTTTATGTCCACGTGCACTTTTCTTAAGGATTGATCCACACTCCGTTCCATCAATGGAATTCATTCCCTGTGAGAATGTTCAACCAGTTACGTAGCTATTTTTCTCTTCCTGTGAACAGCGGGCAATAATCGGGACTGGCTTAAAGCTTCTCCATAGCTTAAGAATACTGTTCCCTGGGAATCCCTGGGAAAGCAAAATCCACCAGTGTGGCCACAACTTCAGGACAGGTCCCTCTGCCACCACTCATCTCAGTGAGTGATGGCTGCACGGCTGGCCATGCCACTTCTCTGCATGGCCCTGCGGGGCCTCTGCCTTTACTCCCTGTCCCTGCTCATTCCCCTACTTGTACATATCGTCCTGCTCAGGAAACATAACACCTGGCCAGGAGGATGGCAAGCAGATTTCTCTTTCCCACTTCTGTGTGGAAAGGGTGGATAATGTCCCATTCAGAGGGAGACAGATTGCAGGCGACATGGCAGAACAGGCCCCGTGCAGGTCTCGTGTTTTGTCTGCTGTAATCAGTGGCTGATGGAGTTATGCACACTAAGAAACTCATTTCTTGTTTCTGCTGAGGTCATTTTCCATGCTGTTAACGTGTGGAGCATTTGATTTCTTTTCTCATTTACCAGCAGTGAAATTTGCAGCTTCTCATCCTTTCTCAGCATATTAACTACAGCTTGATGGTGGGACTGTTCGCAAAGCATATTTAAGACTTTTCAGCTGGTAAAAGCTGAGCAGAGTTCTTGCCTTGAAATCTTACCTTGGCAACTCATATCCACTGCATCTGATATGCAAGAGATAAAGAGAGCTGTGTCCCTGCATGTCCATGGGATGAGTTTCCTTTAGAGTTCTAATACTGCAGAATAGAAATATTGTTATTCACTGCATCCTCCACAGACACCAGTGTTGGGATGAATGAAAGTTTAAAATAAAAAGAGAATGTTTTGATGAGAAATTTCAGTTCAGTATCGAGTCATTTTGAATTTGCTGTTCTAACTAGCAATACATTTATCATAGGTATATGCATACGCATGTGTGTATGTATATAGCCCATACAGTTTCCTTTTAGAAGAAATAGGCACATATCCTGCTCATTTGTGATTTAAGGTCATTAAATAAGCTGCTAGAAAGAGCTGTTAGTACCTCTAAATGAAAAGCAAATCGTGTAGATAGGAAAAAATAAATAAATCAGCTCTACTTTTCTCCTAAGTATTATGGAAACAAGGCTGCCTTGGATGACAGCAGAAGTATGGAGGTAAGGCACAGCAGTCCGAATTATTTCAGACTCAGATCAGAGTCCTCAACTGCTGTGGTCAGAGATTTTGTGTGACTTTTGTTCGGAAGGGATTTCAAACTGAAATGAGGTATAAATGTAAAAGGATGCACAGTCCTATCTGATGTGAAAGTGAAAGTGGGCTGTTAGCCCACATGTTTACACTGAAGGTGGCTGTGTTGGCAACTGCCACAGATCTGGATTGCTCAGGGAAATAACAGCATTGACAGAGGGCAGAGCAATCACCTAAGTGCTTATTCAGCTTCTTGTGTATTTTTTCCCATTGTTAGTCTGGTACTGATACCTGAGTTAATGATTTTACAGTAATGCTTCCCCCAGCAGAGAAGTCCATGCCCTCTTTTACAACCCCAAAGTGCCAAACTTTATTTACTTATGCGCTGTTGGCAGCAGTGTTTGGGTACCACAACCATCCCTGGGGACACCACAAGCAGTGAGAGGTTTCTTAGTCCTGTTCCAACCCCAAACCAGGTGCTACAAGAAATGTTTGCTTCCCTTCTTTCTCTGCCCTTACAGACCGGCAGTTCTGTGGCCCACTTGCTTCATTCCCTAGATAGGACCATACAGCTTCCAGCCCCATCTTTCCTACTCCATCTGCCTGCTGCCAGATGCCATTCTTGGGACATGGAACGCAGACACAGCTATCTCCCCAGACACAAAGGGGACAGCTGCCATCCTGCATGCTTTAGTTCCATCCAAGCCCAGGGGAAAACCTTTCTGCTTATGAGCCAGGTTGCAGGTGCTTCCCTTGACAACATTTCAGTACAGTGAACATCAATAACAATTGATTTCTGAACCTTACAACTGAACTGGTATCATCATGGTAAAAATGGTGATGTCTGGGTTTGGAATTTGTGAGACCTCAGTGCTTCCCTTCTACTGAGGTGCATGCTTCTAAAGCTGGCATTATCTGGCAAGAGCCAAGTCCCAACTGTTCTCTGAGGCCAAGCCCTTGTTGTGAATGCAAGTGAATTTCAGTGGACTGCAGCTCCAGTCTTTCTGCTGCTGTGGCTGTGCTGTTTTTTTTGTTGGTGGTGGTGGTGGTTTTTTTTTTTTTTTTTTTTTGAGTTGTAGGGTGCTGAGGAACATGGAAGGGTTGTTGGTGGAGAGAGGATGGGTACAGAGATGGGAATGCCCACCAGCGTGCCACGGGTGCAGGCCTGTGCGCTGGGACCTGCTGCGTTCTGCAGTGTGGAAGGGGCCGGGGCAGGCCCAGGGGTCTGCGGGCAACGGGGAGACCATATGCAGGGTGTGCTGGGGGGCACCCCACGGAGCCACCCCACGGAGCCCCCCACGAGGCCGGGCCTCGGTGCCAGGGGACGGGGCTGCACGGCCGGGCGAGCCGGGGACCCGGTTGCAGCGATCCGCAGGGCGCAGCGGCTGCTGCTCCTCGCCCAGCCTCCATGTCAGGCGCGCATAAAGAACCATGTCATGCTTCAGCAGGGGAAGGAAGGGCCGGGAGGGACTGGAGCCGCTCTCTGCTCTCCTATTTTCATAGAAACCGATCTGTGTACCTATAAAATAACAGGAAGGCGAAGCGCGGAGGGGAGGGGTGGGGGGGGGATAAGAAGATCCTGTTTTCGGTCGCTGCCCGAGGAGTAATTCGGAGGAGACGGCTCCATATTCCCGGGGCCGCGGCGGCTGCGGCGGGGATGGAGCGGGCGGCGTAGCAGCTCGCACGGGGGGGCCGCGGGCAGCGCCGCGCCCGCCCGCCGCCGCGGGGTGAGGGCTCCCCGGCCGCCCCCGCCCGGCCAGGCGCCCCGCCGCCAGCCGGCTCCCTGTACCGGGGGCTGCTGGGGTTGTGTCCAAGGCCTCCCCCTCCCCCGCGTACACACTCACACACACACACACACACACACACACACACACACACTCACACTCACACACACACCCCATCTCCTCCTGCCGCCGCCGCCGCCGGAGAGCTCGGGGATTGCCCGCGGCCCGGCCCCGCTCCCGGCTGCGCCCCGCCGCATCGCACCCCGCGGGGGCTCGGCCGGCTGCCCCCGGGCGGCGTGTGCGGGGCGCGGGGGGTGTGGGAGGGAGGGAGGGAGGGAGGGGGGGACGGCGGCTCCCGCGGCGGCTCCCGATGGCTCGTCCGCGGCCCCGAGAATACAAGGCTGGAGACCTGGTGTTCGCCAAAATGAAGGGGTACCCGCACTGGCCGGCCCGGGTGAGTACCGCGGCGGGGGCTCCCGGCCCCCCGGGCCGCAGCCGCTCCCCTCGCCCTCCCGCGGGGCGGGCACGGCCGGGCCGCGGCGAACCTCCGCCGGAGGCCCCGGCCCCGGCCCCGCCGGACGGGGGGCGGCGGTGCGCGCCCACCCCGCTATTGTTGTGCATCTTTTCTTTGATCTGCGGATTTCTCCCCGGCCCCCCGGGAGGAGGAGGAGGAGGTGGAGGAAGAGGAAGAGGGAGGGAGGGAGGGGGGCGAGCGCGGGCTGTACCTGGATTGTTATCGCGGGGAGGCGGCTTTGGGAGCCGGCAGCCCTGCCTGCGTGACAGCGATGCTGTTTATTATACGCCCTCCCTCGCCCCGGCCCCCCCGGCTCCCCCCGGGGCACGGGGCCCCAGGCCCGGCGCGGCCCAGAACGGGCGGGGGAGGGCCCGGGGACGCCCGCGGGGATGGGGACGAGGCCTGCGCTCAGGTGCTCGGGGCGGCGGGCGCAGCCCGCGGGGTGCCGCGGCCCTGCGGAGGGGCGGTGCGGGGCGGCGGGGCCCGGCCGCCCCGTGGGGTGTCACACACGCGGCCCCTCGGGCCCCCTGCACGCAGGTCTGTGGGTGCTGGGCCTCCAGCCCATCCGCCGGCTTCACCTTGTCTTGCGCTGCGTTGACTTTCTTCCGTAGCCCTTTGTCACCTTTTACTTGGTGCTGCTGTGATGGAACAGAGGTGGGAGAGCATGGCGGGCACTTGGCAGCCAGATAAGCGCCCCATTGTACTGAGACATCCGTATGTGGGGTGGCCTCAGTAATGCGGAGCAGAGCTTTCTCCAGGGGGGTCTGGTACCATGGCACGCACACAAGGCTGTCCCTTCCCTCAGTTTTGGTCACTATTGTGTGTACTCATTGCATAATGTGTTGTTTGAACTTGTTAGCAGGCATCGAGCAGTGGGAGTCTATTTATTTGTTGTCCTCTCCAACCTTTCTGGGGCAATCCCGTGGTAGTTGGCACCTTCATGTCCTAGTCAAGGGAAGTTGCTGGTGGTTCTAGCCTATGAGAGCATGAAAGCAATGAAGTGTTGTGTACAACGTGTAGGAAAACAGAGAAGGACAGGATCAAGATGGGCTGACATCTAGCATTACCCTTGAGAAGGGAGCCCTGGGAGAGGATGAGTGTGAGTGGTGGAAAGTGAATGGAAAGGCTCTGAGCACAGCTGAGGGAGCGGCCAAGTGGTGTTGGACATCCAACGCTACAAGGAGTGAGGGGCAGCACCACAGGCTTAAGCAAAGGTCAGTAAAGGAGGAATAGAGAGAGTGTGCTAATTATCTAGAGGTGTGTAAATAAGGTGGTACATTCAATTATTTTGGCAGAGCAGACCAAAATTAGCATGCAAAAGGCCAAACTTAATCAACACTGGGTTGTAGTCTTGTTACTCTAATGTTGTACAGATTGCTGAATATACCGCCTAATAATGGCAGTTTATGTCAGTGGAATAGCACGATCCACAGAAAATTGACTTCATTCTTACCTCTGTCATGGTTTAATTTACTGTGAAAGTTTTAATTGGAACAGTTGAGACCATAGCCACATGGAAGCACGTTAATCCCTTTCCTTTTTGAGCCTCTGATCAACTCCTGTTTCTTTACCTAGTAGCAGAATGGGCCCTTTTGTTTCAGTGAGAGTTTTTTCCTTTAAGAAGAAGAATTATACGCTACACAACTGGTCGTAGCCTTTGACTAGGTGTCCAAATAGGTGTGTGAATGACAATACTGTCCAAGAAAGTGTATCTTCATTAGGAAAAAATAGGTGTGCTGTTAACATAACTCACTTCCTTTGTGCAAACTAACAGGATGTGAAGTTCAAGTGAAGACAAAGCAGTCTCTCGTTTGAACACGACTTAGCAAGCTGAGGTGGAAACTGCAGAGAGCCCAGAGTCGATCATCAGGCAGGCTGGGGGCATTGGTGCTGGGATGTAGTTGGCCTGGATGGCAAGCATCTCTGAATGTGCTGCTCCTGTTGCATGCAATGCGGTGACTTACCACTTCATGTGAGACCAGGCTGATATCTGTCTGAAGCTACTGTTACCTGTTAAAAATCCTCTTTGTGTTGTCCTTACTAGGACTTTACCTCATTTTTGTTGCCAGGTTTTGCCTGATATGTGCTTTTCTAAGTGAAGGGAAATCCTGGTGATGACATTGGTCTTTGTTTTGTTTCCCAGAAAACATTATGATACGTGCATGAGAGGAGAAAAATTGTCTAAGTTGAGACAGATGTTCTGATTAATTGAGTGCCCTTTATCCAGGGAATTACTTGCTCCCAAATCTTTGCGTGTTTGCTACCTACTTCTTTATTCATTACACAATTGTCATGTTTGGTCTTTGTATTCTCATGTGAAAATCAACCCATTTCACTGCTAATATGCTAGCTTAAGTCACAGTACATTCAAGCGGCAATGTTATTGTCCCTACCACATGATACTTTGTATCTCCGGGGCCTTTGGCAGGAATTTCCTGTGCAGAAACATACTTCTCAAACTGTGTTTAATAGAGCTGAGAAGTGCTAAAGCAGGACAAGAAGTCCTGCCCTATAATGAAGTGCACGGAGAAAACTGTCCTGGTTCTTACTTAACTGTGTTTCCATGTGCATGGGTACTGTCATGCAGAAAAGCTAGCTCAGATTCCAGGAGCTGCACTGGACCTGGACCTAGCTCAGTTCTCTTGTCTTGTTAGGTATAATGCTTGTGGGCACAGCCAGCCCCGTGTGGCAAAACACTACAGACACATCCACCATAGGCAGCAGTCTCTGGTCCTAGGCCATTAGCTCTCCACCCTCTCTTTGAGGGTGTGTTGGTCAGCAAGAACAAGGCTGTCTTTCATTGCTGTAGGAAAAGGGAGAGAAATCTTAAAGCAAGTGGCCAGATAGTGATGATACACAGAGGGCCCATTGAAAAATTTTGTCTAATGATTGATGGTGCGTTATTATAGCAGTCAAACTGCATTTAATGTTTCTTTGTGAATCAATCTAGGATTAATTTGAAAAGGACCAAATTTGCTACACTTAGCTGAAATGGTAATGGCCAGTAAATCTTCTATCTTTGCATATCTTGTTAAAGTAGAATTGGCGAGTAAGTGCACTGTCTTCAAAGATGCTTTTAGATAGCTGGTATGTGGAAGATGTCACTTGGGTCCTACCACCTGGAAGGGCTGCTTTGCATTTTGGTATCACGTTCTTTGGGGCAAAGCCAGAATGTCCTTTAGCTTAACTGTGGGACAGTGAGTAGGTTTAGGGCTTAGGCTCCAAGAATTATATTGAATCTTAATAGTCAGAGCAGATAAAGTACTGCAGCAGTTTGGTCTAACAGGTTTTTTTGTTCACCTGTGATGTCATTTGTCTTCAGATACTGATTAAAAACATATGATAAGTACCAAGTGGCCAGGTTATCAGCCCTGTAATCCAACAAGTAAGCAGCCCTGTGTCTAGGGTGCATGTGGAATCAGAGGGAAGATGCTGCTGTGGTTAAGATATAAGAAAAAAAGGATTCATTTCATTCTACATTTTGTGAACTGTCTTTGCCTGAGGGACGACAGCCCTCTGTGTCTTAGTTCCCTATTTTAAAGGGCAGCTAATAGCTCTTCTCCCTCTGAAAAGGTGTTGTGGAGACAAAACCCACTAACACTTATGAGTTGCGTGGCTACTGCTGCAATGGGAGTTGTATTAGCACACATGGACAGAAGGATCTCTTTCTTTGGATACCCTGGTTTATCTAGGATGGATGTCCTGTTTTATTGAGAAATTGCCCATTGAAGAGACACTCAGATGAGATAAAAGGGAAAAATTGGTGGTGGATTCAGAAAGATCAATAATGGCGTTTGTTTTATGAGTGACCCTGAAAAAAACAATAAGCACTTAGTTGCTGAAATTAGCTACTGAATTAAAAATAGGAAGGAAGCTGTTAATGCAGCTGTAGAGAGAGGAGGAAAAAAATCTGGAATGACCTCAATAAAATAAGAGCATGCCCTGGTAAATGGCTGGTGCCATTACTGAATGGAAATCTGGCCTCTTACAGCTGGGGAGGCGAGAAGTAGATTTGGGTAGATGGTTTGTGCGGGGATGGTTACATTGATCTGGACAATAAGAAGAGATCCAAGCAGGTAAACCAGTGTATGGAGAGCAGTGTGTGTAGCAGTGCGTCTGTGTACAGCAGGTAGGGAGAGCGTTCCATGCTGGGAGGAGGACACAAGCTTTAAAGTGACAGTGCCACAGCAACTGTTCTAAAGGTGTATTTACTGTCTTCTGAATACAAATGTGCTGTTTTCTGGCCTCCTGTTCCTGTCTTCCTCCTGCCCAGTGCCTTTATTTTCCTTTGAATTAGCACCTACTTGAGCTCCAGCTTTGCGAGTTATCTGATAATCCTCATATGTGAATAACGCTATTAAAAAGCATCTGCCTGCAGTGATTGCAAAATGGCATTTGGGGCATTTTAACATGTTAGAGCTGCAAATAGGTATAAAATTTTCAGTGTACTGCTTACAGTAATGTGTAGTAAATAGAAATTGATATCTGTGGTAGGCCCGGCATCATAAATGTGGGGATGGTTGCATGGTAATTTTGAGCTGAATGAGTCTTCAGTGTTGTTGAGCAGTCCCACACACAGCAAGATGTGGCACCTTAAAGTAAGAGCTAAAGTAACCCGAGGCAAGGGCTGAAAGGTAAGATTGTTCCTACAGATTTTGGTAGACTAGACCCTAAAAAGATAAGGCCAATAATTCTACAGTGTTATAGTTTAGTACAGTGTTAGAGAATATTAAAAGCAGTTGCTGTCACTGAGTGAATTCTGGAAGACTTTCAGTATCAGTACAAAATATATGGGGGGGGGGGGGGGGGGAGGGAGCATTTTGGACACTGATACACAGATGTTTCAGAAAATAAACCTTTATCTCCCAGGTCAGCAGAGTACAGATGGAGCTGGCGGGGTGATAGCTGCGGACCAAGGCCTGTGTTCTGGCTGAATTTGGTCAAACACAAGAGACGTAGCCAGGAACAAGCCGGGTCCGTTGCAGTTGCAAGTATGGCAGCTTGGAAATATCAAAGTCTCAAACACATTGCAGAAGAAAAACCCCACATTTTAAGTGTTTGATATTTAAAACAGACCGTTTGTTTTCTTACTAGCGTGAGGATAAGGGAAGGTGGGTTTTCCCTGGCAAGGTTTATCTTTTTTGGCAAAGAATGACAGGCAAAAATCAGATTAGATCCAGAAAACTTCAAAGGGTCCATCAGAAATAGACAACAGATCTCTCTCTGTGTTTTTCTGCCAAAACACAGTCTGCAATCTTTCCTCCTTGGCCATTTGGGACCTGTCCAGTCCTTCACCGTGTGCTTTTCTCCTTTTTTTCCCTTTTGGTTGCTCTGTTCTATGACATCACTTTTGCTGTGTTACTAAATATGAGTCTCCTGTGACTTCTGTACCAATTGTGGGCTCCTTCCTGCTCTGTCCCTCTTGAATTATGTACCTCTCTCATACATCATACATACATCACTCCTCAGAGAGCTGCAAGCAGTTTTTCTCAGCGGGTCTCTATTTGCTCCTCTCTGGGATGAGACGGGATTTGCTGATCACTGCTAAGGTCTGACCAAGGAACTGACTCTGAAGGTGTTGGCTTCTTCACACAGCACTCCCGTGAATTCGGTTGTGGTGCATCTGAAAAGAGACATTTAATGCAGTGAGATCTTTGTGGAACTGTTTTTTTACCGTCTAAACCTGCACCTGGTTGGCATTCATTGCTTAGATAACTCTCACTTAAACTTTTATTTGCAAATATCAGGTCATATTTAGAGTGGGTCCGAGTGCCTTTTCAGTGACTTCATCAGCTCACCAAGTACTGTTTCCTTCGTTTCCTAAAACAAAAATAACCAGGAGTGAAGTGTGAGCTCTCCCAGCATTTGTAAGGTGGGGAACCTCAGCAACTGCTGTTGTTTACCCATGCTCTTGTGTTCTGTTCTAAGCATGACTTAAAAACAGATTTCATCTGAGGATTGTAGCCTAAAAAGCAGTCATTTTTATACATTTAATTGGATCATAAGCTGTAGTAAAACCTTTTCAATTGCGCTTGTTTGGCAAACGAATCATTTTGGGGCCTAGATGTTCTGTGTTTGATGTTAGCACAGGCAGGAATATTGGGGAAACTTATTTAAAATTCACTTCCTTATATCTTAATCTCTCTCTCTTTTTAATTAGTTTAAATAACAATCCTCAAATGTGCAAGTCTGATCTTTTTGTGTAAATGACAATAGAGGAAAAATTCTCTCTTGCAGTGCCATGTTTTGTAAGCCCAAATGGAGCCAGCCCAGAATGAAGACAGTTGACTCACAAGTTTGGAGGCAATAAGCACTTAAAGATTTTCATGCTCGTTCCATGCAAGCTTTCTGGT
Organism: Gallus gallus; assembly: GCF_016699485.2. Classification (NCBI taxonomy): domain Eukaryota; kingdom Metazoa; phylum Chordata; class Aves; order Galliformes; family Phasianidae; genus Gallus; species Gallus gallus. The sequence goes on along the minus strand of NC_052541.1, from coordinate 11,287,122 downwards.
AGATGCTTTTCCTTCCCATGCTGAAGCTACTGACTGATGGAATTAACTGGATAGATACATTCTTTGTCCTTTCAGGGAAATCTGTAGACTGTCAAGTCAACACACGTGTTCTTTCTGTTAGTTCCCATTACAAGCATTAATTGACAGATCTCCTCTTTTTATTGTTGTGTTAGAGAACCTGTTAGGAGAGGACAGATGAAAAGGATTTCCTGATAGTGCTGGAAAAGTGATGACAGTGTAGAGATCTTGGCCAGGCTAACTGTACCAAATGGTGCTGTCTGAGCAGTACAGACCTTCCCACTGCACGAAAGGCGTCAGGGAGAACGAGTCTGCCTGAGTCCTCTCAGTAATACTGTAATTCAAGTGATAAATATAGCAACAAACACTGGAAAATAGCTTGTGTGGAGCAAGCAGGAAGAGGATATGGAGCCGGCTTTCTGAAGGTGCTGGGAATTAGCTAACGTCATGCTGTTTGTGTAGGTACCCTAGCACTTTTGAAGTCTGCCCTCTGTGTCACCTGTATCTCAGATCTCTAGATACGATGGATATGTATGTGTGTCTATATGCATACCTACTCTGTACGTATGTATATTCAAGCTCATATAAGTAATAGGTACTTAATGGGTGTCACACCTCACCATGTTAGCACTGCTTTTGACTGTGGACTCCGAAAGAGGCAGCATCAACAGAGGAGAGCCCGGTAGTTTGGCTTGAAGCACAGTAGGAACAACTAGAATAAACAGTTATTTTAAAGATTCCAAGAAATATTTGGCAGACAAGTGAGTATCGTGAATTAAAGCTTCTGAAACTTAGAGAAGGAAATGGATCCTTACTTCCTCCTCTGGGGAAGGTCCCTGCATTACTGCCTTTGCACTTCTGAGATTGTTTAATTCCTTTGTTTAACAGCCAGTTCTAAACCTGATACCCAAATTGGAAATAAACTGCAGTTTCGTATCCAGTTCTTCTTTCTTCTACTCAGACTGTTTGACAGGACAGTCTTGATAATACGTATTTTTGTCTGAACGGTAGATGAGACCTGGTGGTTTTTGTTTTATATTAATTTGTTGTTTCAGAAAACAAAAGGAAGGTTGGATTTTGATTAAATACTGCAGCATTTTAATGACTGAATGAATGTAACAATACACTTCCTGTTGCCCATTCTGAAGTGCCCTGTCCTTCACATGCTCTCAGGTCAGCCCACGCTGTATCTTTGCTGCACTAAAGAAAAAAAACACATGAAGTTCTTGGATTTCAGCAAGATTTAATCCCCATCTCATGGCCTTTTGTAAAGCTTTGCTGAAATCTGGAAATGCCTGCCGAGTCAACATGAAAGGAGGAGACCTCATACCTTGCTCTGGGTAGCACAAAGCCCACAGCTGGAGGGGACAGGTGTCTGCAGACTTTGGGGTCCACCTGAGAAAAACACATTTAAATCCCTTTTGGTTTTTCATTAGCAGGCTGAAAGGATAATTAACATACATCTGTAGCACTGAAAGTGTAAACTGGAAACAACTGTTTATTTTGCCTCGCAGCAACATGTAAAAAACCTAGAGAGACCGATTGCCAGCTCTGGTTTGGCTGCTCGAATAGAAGGCATCGTGTAACAAAAGAGAGAAAGCAGAGCAAGGAATATCATACGCCAAAGAATTTCTGTAAGACTATCAGTTAACGAAGCATTGTGCATGCAGCAAGGTTAGGGTCAGGGTGGAGGGGAAGGGTCTCAGGTCGTGTAGGGACCCTGCAGGGTCACTGCCATGTCACCCAGGTCAGCTAGGAAACAGCGTATCCCCTAGAAGTCAGTAACTTTGTGCCCTTTGGTCTCAGAAAGCACTGCCTGTGAAGCTGCTTTTAACAGAACTGAAACCATCAGTCTGGAGGTGCAGTCCAGGTGGGAGAAGCAGGAATATGCAAATAGAGGAACAAATGTGATCATTGCGAAGAACAGTTCTGATCTTCCAGTCCTTCCCCTGATTGATTTATGCATTCTGCATAGAAAGTCGTTAGATTCATGCAGCTCTTTTTTTTTTTTTTTTTTTTCCAATTTCTCTTTGTCTCCACGAATCTTTCGCTGTACAGTGCTCGAGCCTCCATGAATGGGTTCTGTGAACCAGCCCTTCTGTGAACGCAGAACAGGCTGGTACCTCTGGAAGAACAAACCAACCAAGTGTGGCTGTTCCCCATGTCTCTAACCTGCTGCTCCTCCTCCATCCAACTTCAGATGTCAGGCACTTAACGGTTTCCCTTTTCCACAGCACATATCAGTATCTTCCACGGGGTGGGAGGGAATGAAGCCGTGATCAGGTGGCATTTAGAGTAGGCTGTGTGACAGGCCTGCCATCAGGTGACAGCGGGAAGCAGAGCCCTGTGCCTCAGGTTGGGCTTTGTGTCCTTCCTCCTTTTGAGGAGGTGCTGTGGAAGCCGCCCTGCATGGTGCCTGAGTGCAGAGGGGTAGAGGCAAGGTGCCCGTGCACGGCCTTATTCCTGGGGTGTCAGTTATTGCTAAGCACTGCGTCAGTCCCTTCAGCCCCGCTGATTGCTGCTGTGGCGTGTGCTGACCCCCAGGTGTGTGTGCATCATGCATCTGCTCCCTTCAGCTTTTACCAGCCTCTGTGGCCGCCCTGCCCCTCTTTCCTGGGTGCGGTGGCACAGCGGGTGGCTGCCCGCTCTGGCAGGATGTGTGTTTGCATATGGGGATTTCTGCACGCTGCCCCGACCTCTGCAGCACATTGGCTGTTCGAGTGTAACTTGTGGTCCACTATTGGCTTCCTGTAGTATTGCTGCTTCCAGCTTTCTCTCTCTTAGTTTGCCAGCCCTTTTTCCCAGATGTGTTCGCTTTTTCCCTTTGCACACTAAGTTTTGGTTTGCTTGCAGCTTGTGTTTCTCACAGACCCGGCGCTCTGAGTCATTTGTCATATCCGTTTTACTGTCGCTGGTTTGGGGCAACAAGGAACACAAGCAAGGCAGCTTATGCCAGGCACTGTGCCCTACTATCATGGCATCTTGTTGTTTGCTTAAACTGATTGGTTGCTCTCTGCTTTTCAGCCTACATGTCCCTCTTTCCACCTGACTCCATGTACACTTGTATTTCTGCAAGGACTTCATGAGACAGTGTTGTCTGGGATCCAATTAGGCAGCATTCAGTCAGGATTAGCTGCATGTGGAAGTGTTTGTACGATGGAGGTTGCTGTAGCTTAGCACTGTGCCAGTACCGCTGTTCTCAGCCCAGCTCACCCCACTGATGACTGTTTCAGGAGCAGCCCCATGCAGAAGCAGCAGTGGGGCTGGAGGGTCACCGCTCTGGTAGCTACAGAAAGCAGAAGGAAAATGCTTTTCTCAATAGTTGTGCTCTCAAAAGACGGTGTCCCATAGCAAGCTAAAGAGTTCGACTGTGTAAAGATCCCTTGATTTCAATAAAACCACTTACACGTGTGGTGCCCTGCCTGCAGAAACACCATCGCCTGGGGGGGAAGGCAGGCATTCATCTCAAAGAGGGAAAAAAATAAAGGATGACATTCCTCACTGCAGTGCCTCTCCAAATACCATAGGGCTTTTGTAAGATATGAGCAGTGCACCAAACTCCACAGATAATTCCTTTCGTATGGAGCCCGGATCAGGTGACTCACATATGTTTGCATTCTCAGGTATTCCCTTTTGCTGCTTTTTATCAGGAGTTATTTTTCAAGATCTCTCTCTTGTGTGAGCTTTATTTTTCTTTGTCACACTCAGTATTTCTGTCGCAGCCTTTAGAGGAAGGTAGCATAAAGTTATTAAGCCTCGTGGCTAGAATGTTAATGTCTGCAGCAGTATGTCACCTGTAATAAGCCTGTCCTGTCTGCTAATGTTTTGTTTTCTCCACGTTTGTTTGAGAGGCTCTGCTTTGCAGCTTTCTGATGCCACTAAGGGAGCAGGTCAGTTTTCTGCACAGCTTTTTTGAATTGGTGCTTCTGGTGAAACGATGAGAGCTCCAGGTTAAGAGATGAGCACCGATTAGAGAAGACACAGTTGTCAGACAGGGCTCTGAAGCATTAAAATGCTGTGAATGTTTTCTCCTTTATCTATTGCAAGATGTTTTATGCCATCTCCTGCCTTACAAATGAGTGGATTCACCTGTGTATATAATTGCCATGTTATTGTGCTGGATGGGACCTGATCACACAAAGGCGAAGGCTTTGTTTGTGCTGCCAAACTGCATGCCCAGCTGTGCTGCAGGATGAGCTCCTCACTGTTACGTTTCTAGAAGCTCATAATAATGAAGATTTTAGTGGCAATATGTTAAGAAGAATACCAGCTTCCTCAGCAGATGTGGGAGCAAGGGGAGCGATTTTTTAATGAGAAGCTTTTCCTTCTCCTGATACACTTGCTGCTAGATGGAGCGTTGGTTTACTTGTTTGTCAGAGGTGGTGATGCACTTGACCTGGTGTCAGAACAGGAACGTCAGAGCCAGCTCCACACCCAGAGTCCTCTGCCTGAAGGACAGGTCGGCTGGAAGGGACTGCCATCATGTGAGGTGGAGCCGGGGGTCTGTAGGATGAGAAGTACAAGCATTAAGAGCTACAGCTGTGGTTGTGAAAGATGGCTTGGACATGTCACGTGCCATCACCAACGCATCAAGAAGTTGAAGTAGGAATGCTGAGTCATGGCTTGAACCAGTGATTGAGCACCTGGTGGGAAGGCAGAGCCAACCCAGGGGAGCTCAGGTGCATGCAATGCAATGCAATGCACCTGAGTGACTAGAAGGAGTGCAGCCAGGATCCACCCCTTCCCAGACTTCATTTAAGGGTTGGCAGGGGGGTGTGAAGGTGTTTCTTGCTAGAGATCTCTGCATACCTGTGGTCTTTCAAGGGTAAGCAGCTTTTTTTCCTTAATTTCTGCAACTGCTACACTGGGGCTTGTTCTCATATGCTGTAGCCAAATGCTTTGCCACCCTGCTGTTGTTGTGGTGCTTTCTATCCCATTGTAGCATTACAGGAGTAAAAGCAAGCGACAGTTCAAATTAAGATTTTGAGCATTGACTGAAAGTTGTATGGTTGGAGGGCATTGATTTGTAGGAGGTGTATGTAAGCACTACATTGGGGTCCCAGGGTAAATCTGTACGTTTGGTGCTCCTGGCTGTTCTTCCCAGATCCAGATATACATCTCATTCACCAAGTTCTTTCTGCTGTGTAATTGCCTTTTCCTAGTTGTTTGCATAAGATGATTCCGAAATACATTATTTTATAGCTGCTTTATAAAACAAAATGGTAACCTGATTTAAAAATGGTGCTTTTGCACTGAGCTTCCCATGGAAAACACTCAGCTTTCTTTCCTAGTATGAATGCTCCTCCCTGTTTAGAGTTACGGAGTATCTATTTTTTCAATTTAATATTAAGGTATGTGGGAGAACAGCAATTACAGTTCCACATGAGCAATTTGCCCCTTGACAGCCTGTGTTCTTGTGAAGTCATTGCTCCTTTTAGGTTAATCCTCTGGTTACCCCCTCAAGGTCAGCCATGAGAATGGGGCAGAGCAATGGCCAGAAGCCCTTTGTGGTGTTTGGAGAAGGACAGAAAACGAGATGCTTTGGGAAGAAAGCTGTGTCTGGAATGAGCTTTGTAACCTCTGTAACACAACTGAGCTGAGTCGCTGGGTTCTGCAGATAGCTTGTGTTTGTGGGTACATATATTCCAGTGGTTACTGAAAGGTAACACAGAATAGTTATGTGCACCTCATAGGCAAGCTCAGTTTAACTCACTGTGTAGGAAGAAAGAATGGTGCAACTCAATCCTCCAAGCACCTAGACATGTAGGGTACTTCATGTCCATGATGAGAACTTATAAATTAAAGCCTAAATCAGAGTACTCACTTGATTAGAGCCCACACTTAGTGTTTCTGATCTGAACTTATTTAATAAGTATATTTTTAGAATAGTGGGCATGCCACCCTAGCACTGGCCACTGCTGTGCTGGTCTATTCCACTTGTCTCTGATGCTAATGTCATTTGCAACTCTAAAACAGATATCTAAGCAAATGTAAGCAATGTAACATTTTTGATCAAAACTAAATGAAGGCAAAATGAGGGCTGTCATCCAGAGGTTGTGGGCACAGAAAACAGGCAGGTGGAAGGAGTATGACTTGGCCTGGAAAAACTCATTCCTGACTCTGTTCAGGCAGACAGATTAACATTCCTGAGAGTTTAACTGAGTCGGAGGGTCTTTGCAGAGAACATAGCTGATGTTGCAGTGACAGCAGGGGGTCCAAAGGAAGCCCAGGAAATACACCCAGGTGTGGTCTGACTGCTCCATGGAGACCACTCTGAATGTGTGGATCTTGTCAAAGAAAGCAGGGCTTCCAGTGACCCAGTGGCAGGAGTTGCACCTTAGCAAAACAGTGTGCCAGCTACACCGGTCAGGTCGTGCCATAGCAGAAGGTGGGGCAGTAGTGAAAACAGCTGTCTGTGGACAGTTGCTCAGCTTACAGAGACCCAAGGCTGTGTATTCTTGCTTTTCTGCAGGTACAGATCTGCAGTTTGTCAGCAGTTAGCAAGGAAGCCAGACTTGTTTCATTGGCTTGCAGTGATTTGCACAACAGAATAATTGGACCTGGATGCCAGTGGTGTTTGGTGATCACTGTTCATCCCATAGCCCCAAAATCCAGACTCAGACCTTCATACTGCTGAAGGGTCACAGCAACAAGGATTGCTGCAGTCCTCTGATGTTATTTATGCTCGTTAGCTGCTCCTACAGCTAACAAAACAGGTCCTGGAGGAGGAAGGCTTGCTGTTCCCAGAGGCCCAGGTGGCTGCGACCTTCCATGTGCCCAAGCTGGCACTTTGCTGCAGCAGGTGAGTCGGGCTGTTCCCTTCTTTGTCTCTCAGGTCTTTGTGTCCACCCCCTGTAAACTGCAGGTTCGTACTTTCGGTTTCCATCAGTCATGTTTCCTTACTCAAAACAATTCTAAACACAAGCTGTAGTGTCAACAGGGCTTTGTGTACCTTGTGGGAAGCTGGGCCAGATCTTGCACCTGAGCTCATAGTACTCTTCGGCCTGAAATTTGTGCCATTCTATCCTTCTTAACTGAGTCTTTGGGGAAGTGCTTTGCATTGGAAAAGAAACAGTAAACGCAGCCAGCTGAGTTGGGGAGATTGCAGCCCTCCAGAAAGGCGCTTACCTCTTGTCTTTAAGTGTGCCAAAGTGAGTGTAAGGACCAGCAACACTTCTTTCAGTAGCAGATTGGACAGGGAAGGACAGAGCATTGGGCAGGTGGAGCCAATGGGCTCTGAGTACAAAACTCATTCGCTCCTTCCTGCAGCTGTGATGTGATGGGGCAGGATGTACTGGGCATTTAGGGGACAAAAATGGTGTGATGTTCGTGTCCCTTTGGCTTACCAGGAGAGAGTGGAAAGAGAAAAGTTTTTAGTGTTTGTGTGTATTCAGCCCTGACAGTTTCTCATTTGTTTTGTCCTGACGGCTTAATTAGTTTTTATTTCTGCATGTCTTTCAAACACATTGTATGTACATTTCTTGCAACCTTTTAATATTTCAAGACAAAAATATCTGCAGTAAGACGAAGTAGAATAACCAAATGTTGTCATCGGAAAGCACTTCAGTGAGGAGCTGCTGGGCGCAGTGGTTTGCTCAGGTGGATGCATGTTGCAAACTAGTTTGATAACAGGGATAATTCAGACAAAGGAGAACCAGACTTCACTGTGCTTATGCTTAAAGGTAATGAGAAGTAAAAGCAACATGCCTCAGGAGTGGCAGTGTTTGTTAGAAATGAACAGCCTCTCACCACCTCTTCACAGGTAAAAAGGAATTTGTGAGCCATGAAACTTAAGAAGATGGTTTTTCTTTGGCACACCTTTGTGTGTGTTCCCCGCTGTCTCGCACTGCGGCTCAGCTTGCTCTGCAGGCTGCCTCTCAGCATATCGGCTGCTTGTCTGTCTGTCTCTGATGGGCAGCCTGTTTGCCACAAAACATGGGGATGCTTAGTAGCCCTTTGGCCTTTCCTCGTCTGTCCAGTGTGGCCAACTTGGCCGGAGTTATTACAGGTAAGAGTCTGGCTGATAATTGTGTGAGCACATCCTTTCACTTCCTTAGGAAGCAGACTGAAGGGGGGAAAAAAAAACCTCCCAGTGTTAGCACTGTTGCTTCACTACAAGTGGCAGGGAAACATTTCATTTGGAGAAAATGGAGCAGTTTTGCAATAGCCTGACTTTGGTGTGTGGGCACTGGGAGGATTACAGCTCGGTGACCTGAAATCCTCATCTGACCCAGCTGAAAGTGTCTTCTCTTGGCAACACCAAGCTTCTCATCGGTGGGCCTCAGGTGCTTGGTAGGAAGTGCCATTGTCCCCATTTGTAATGAGCAAAGGAGAGCAGCAGCATGGCCAAGGTCATCCCAGAGGCCGTTGGCAGAGCCTTTGTATCTGCTGAGCCTCCTCCAGCATCCCCGTCCTCCAGCCCTGAAAGCTCACAGAGGCCTTGAATCGCACCAACACATCTGTTACCTACAAAGCTGTGAGTACAGGTACTAGTCACGCAGAACTAAGCTTTGGCCCCATTTTCATACTGAAGATGAAAGCTGCTCTGCAGAAAGTGTATTTCAACTTTCTGTCTTAAAAAATATGCTGCTAATTAGGGATGTAAAGGGGCAGAACTCAGCTGCAGGACTGCTCATCTTTCCTAGCGAGACACTGCCTGCCAGCATTGTTTGGGCTCCAACTAACCCTTCATTGTCTTCTATCTCGTTGAGGTCCTGAGCATGCACAGAAAAAAAGGATTGATGTCTTTATATTGTCATTTCTGGCTGTCTGCAGGATCCCCTTCAGCCATTTTCAGCAGTGCTCAAAAGTATGCTCTGCTGTTTTTAATCTTGTTTTGCTTTTTGTTTTTGCTGGTGGCACTCTTCCGTGCTCAGAGACTTTCTTAATTTTTACTTTTGTAGCTGTGCAATTCCACCTTAATGAAGCTGGGTTCTGCTTCTAGTCTCACCCTTCACAGGGTTATCTCTTTTAATGGCTGAAAAAGTGCATATGCCAGCATTCCACACTGGGAGTTCTACTATGTGATGTGTGTCAGGGAGAGAGCTGTGCTCTGCTTCAAATACCCCACAGTCCTGATAAAGGAGAGCAAAATCCTGCAGCCCCCAACCAGCTCCAGTTGGATGGTTGTTTGGTTCCATCTACAGAATTTGAGTCCCGACTTTTAGGTTGGAGAAGGAAATAATTTTTAATTATCATTGTGATTATTGAAATTTTAGGATCCTTTGGGGGGGAAAAAATATTTTACATTTTCTTTTTACTGAGCAGTGTTTTAAACAATGGCTTAGCAAAGATATTGCTGTGCTGCTGACTCCCAGTAGCGTCAGCTATTGAAAAGTATATTAAATCCACGTGAATAAAAACGGCACGTTGTTGAAACACAAAATATCCTATTGTAATAATGTATTCTGAAGAGTATTGCTCTTATCCATTTAGAGCTTTGCTAATAAGCTAACTGCAGAAGATCAAGCTGCTTGCATGTGTTGGGCAATAATAAGCAGCTTGAACCACTTTCCAGCAAAAATACTATAGGCCTTTGCTTGACTGCTGTGCGGGGACTCCGGGGATTTCAGTGGGAGATACAGATCTCTGCAATGCTTCTGTGTACTTTTGCCAATCAAAGGCATTTACAGCATGTCAAAACCATCAGTGATTGCTGCTCTGCAGTTTTAGTTCTCTCCTTTTGCAAAAGAAAAGGACTTGTTCTTGTGGTTGCAGTGCCCACATAAGCATCTCTGCGTGCTGAAGTAAAGCTTTCTTGTTTGTGCATGTGGACCTGATAGATATTTTTGCATACTGTATGGGTTTTTTGTCAGCGTAGAACTGTGTTGGAACGTAATGGATCAGGATCTGGGAACTGTTCTGGTCCAGAAGCCACCCTGACAGACTGGAATTCGTGCTTCTGACCAACAGCAAATCTGCAGCACAGGGGGTTTGGGCAGCCCTGCTGTCCCTCGGAGCGATTGCATGGACCTGGGATGCCCTTTGCTGTGTCAGGCAGCGCTGCCTCTGCCTTGACTGCTGCAGTAATGTAAGCCTCTGCAGGAAGCTGCTTTCTGTAGGCACACAGACACGGCTTGCGGCTCTGTCAGAGAGACATGTTTCCCATTTTGCAGGGAAAGCAGAGCTCTGCAGAGCAGAACACTCAGGAGGGGCTGCAGCCCCCTCTGCTCCCGCATCAGCTCTTCCAGGGAGCAGATCCGCCTGCCTCGTCCTGCAGGGGATGCTTTGTGGACGGGGAGCCCTGCTGTTCCCGGGGAGCAGCTCAGTGCTGGGGCTGTGGGGCTGCAGCTGCGGTCTGTGCCCCCAGCTGAGCCCCTCTGCTCCTGAGCCGGCATGAGCAGTGGGAGGACTGCTGGAGCCAGGCTGAGAGCGGGCCGGGAGCGCTACCTGAGAGGTCAGCAATTACTCAGCACCGCCGAGAGCAACATATTCGAGCTGCTTATACACCCTAGCCTGCACACCACAATGTAGGCAGGCAGATTTCTTGCTTCCGTGCTGGTAGCCCCTAGCAACACCATTTTATAAAGCCCTGCCCTGGGTTGAGAGGTCCAGGCTGCGTTTTCTGTTCGGCATTCCTGACCCTGGAAGCCTGGCATTTGTTTACCGAATGAAAAAGCACAGCTACATCTTTAAAGCTCTGCTGCTTGGTTGGCAAACAAACGTCGGGAAGTGCAGCTCGGCTGAGGCTGTGCAAAAAGAAAGCGATTGTGATTCATTAAGCAGATGACAGCAATGGGAGGAAAGGGGATAAAACTTGAAATCTGAAACCACCTGCGTTAATTTTAGCCATAATGGAAGCGGCTGCCCGTGATGTTGCTGCACGTATCAGCTTTGCACACCATGCGCTGCTCTCCCCATGTCTGTGGCAGTGAGCTGCAGCCTGCTGCGCTGGTCTTTGGATGCAGGTTATAGAATCTGTTTACTTGCTCCCAGCAGCAAAATGCAGCAGCAGCCTGGCTCCCCTTAGACTGATGGTGGAGTCGTTAGGGAGGTTTCTGTGACTACAGCACTGCGCCCCAGCACGGGTGCACTCATCTCTTTTGTTCCTGGTTCCAAGCAGCGATGCTTCCCTCACCCGTATGCTCGTGCACCCGCACTCTTTCTCTCCCTCCCTCCCTCTCTGCCTTTGATCTTGCTGATATGGGGAAAAATATCAGCTCCAAATCTTCAGCATATTTAACCGAAGCATCCTGTAGGATGGGAATAATTTGTGACCGAGTGCAGCAGCAGGGGGCTGCAGTATGGTTGCTTGTACTGCTTGCTTTCCATTACGACAAAACGGCAGCAATCACCAAGGAGTGCTGGGGCTGTTCTGCAGCTAAATAAGCACTTACAGCCTCGCCATTCACAGGGGACCGAGGAGGGGTGCTGGGAACAGAGAGAGCGCACAAAGCTCACATCTCCTGCTCCCTCATTTACAGCTGGTGGAAGGGCTCTTCCCAAATGGCAGAGAGGGTTTCATCCTTCCCTAAATTCCCTGGAGTTTTTGTCACAGATGTAAATGGCTGTAAGACATTGCCACTGCTTCATATTTGGCCCAATTATAGTACGAGAGAGAGAAGCCTGAGAGCTGAGGGGCTCAAGGCAAAACCAGCAAAGGCAGAAGTCCTGACCTCAGCTGCACAGCGAAACATTTGAGTGAGAGCATTAGCAGCCTGTCCTTGAGCTGTTTACTGCAGTTGATACTGCGTGTGTGTGCGTGTGCCAACTTCCACAAGCTATGAAAAGTTTCTTATGGCTCCCTGCAGTGATACCCACTTAGAGGGACACTCAGATGAACAAAGGAACATGCTGTGACGTGGGGAGCAAGTGAGAGGTGTGTGACAGACGTGTGCATCCCTTACCCTATCTTACCCTTAGCCAGCAGTATGAGCTGCTGGACATATGACAGGGAGGAGGCTTAACTGCCCTGGGTGCTGCTTAGGAGAAGATCCTTACTGCCTTATAGCGCAGCACGATGTGTGATGTAAGATCCCCATTCCCTTCTGGTCAGCATTCCCTGCTAAGCATATCTTCATTCCTCCGCATTACTGATCATTTACAGCTGCTGGCTTTATTTCCTGAGAAAGCCTTAAAGGGCTGAGGCAGTAACTGGACTGTGCTGTTCTGTAACGCAGCCCGGAGCTGGCTCCACATTTCAGGCAACCAAAGAGATCCCCCGTCTTGTTCCAGCAGACATTGTTTGTCTCAGTCAAAGGAGCCCATATTTTTCTGGGCTCTTGTCTGTCTCTGGACATCATCCTTGTCACCACACAGAGGAGGATGGCTGCAGTGCTCAGTCAAGGTGTATTACCCCAGAGCTTGGTGAGCTGCCAGCATGGCCTTTGTTGCTCCAAAGCATAGCATCAAGCAGCATATGATGTGTTGTGGAGTGAGACATATTATCTCCCCGCCTTGCTATCAGTTTGTAAAGTGAGTTGCAGTGTTTTCCCCTTCATACTTTCTCTTGCTGTTACAGTCTAATAACTGTGTTTAAGTCATGAGTTATTGAGCTAATAATCACATTATGGGCACTTACTTAAAAACAAATAGTGAATGTCAGAAAATAATGAGTTCTGGAAAAATATCTTCGGCAATCTTTTTCCTGCATGTTGCCGGTGATGAGGAGGCCCTCCAACAGCCCGTTGTTTGTGTGCCTTCTTACATGCAGCTGAATGAGAACTGAATGTGAGCCTCCACCTTTCAACAGCACGTATCTTCCCTCTGTGTGCATATGAGTAGTGCATTCTGCTTTTATTTATCAACTTACTAGCCATGTTAAGTAAGAGAAAGGTGCCAGCATAGTGCTACAGCCTGTACTGCTATGCCCCTGTCTGTAGGCCATGGTCTGGAGGTCTCATCTATCCCCCAGTTTAGGCCTGGTTTCAGAGAATGCTCCACTCAGCAGATGAGCACCCATTCCTTTTGCAGAGAGGAGCCCTGTGATGTTCCAAACGTGGCTGTGGTTTCTCTGTCCCCTACTGGTGTCCCTTCAGCATGACCAAAAGGACCTGAATTAGTGTCAGTGCTCAGAGTCCTTTGAGAGTTGCATAGCCAGCAGATGCTTTACAGTGAAGGAGAACGTCCTTTGAAAACAATCTGGTGTTTATTAATCAACAAGAATTCAGTGTTCGGGGTCCTTCAGCTGGATTAGAGAAGGAAAGCACATGTGGGCCTGGCCTCCTGAGTGAAAACAGGCAGGTTGCTTCTCCTGGCTGCACTGAAGAGCAGATTTCTTATGGCTGTGGTATGTCAGCACCTTGCTTTCAGTTCCAGTGACATTTGGCAGGATTCTGTATGCTTAAGTTCAGACTGAATTGCTTAAGATGCAGGCAGCAAGCCACTCACCTGCTCTGTGGTGTTGCCCTATAGATGTTTAGATTCAATGGGCTCTCACTTCTTAGGCAGAGTTCTCTGGATACTTCATTTTAGATGCTCACATATGCCCAGAAGCATCATTTCTGGTAAGACAGACACTGTCTTAGAGTCACGAAGGTTGGAAAAGATCTCCCAGATTATCAAATCACTGAATCATTAAGGTTGGAAAGGTCTGCTAAGATCATCCAGTCCAACCATCAACCCATCACCACCGTGCCCACTGTTGGGCCCTGTGTTATTTGAAGCTGCACTGTGTTTCTGGTTTGTGCGGATAGGCAACTGGGCTCTTCTGTTCTGTTGTAGGAGACCGTAAACTTTGAGCTGGACAAGATGGAGGGGCAGGGGAATGGCCAAAAGCAGGCAGTAGGGCTCCAGGGAAAGGAGAGCGCTGGAGCCTCGTCCCTGGTGTGCGTTGTGTGTTCCACACCGGGTGCCACCATCACCACCAGTGTGAGGTGGGCTGGTGTTGCTGCTCCAGAGCCTCAGAGATGCCATTTGTTCCCCATTTGCTGTAGGAGTTATTTAGGTAACCCTGTGAGACAGACAAATTACCTTCCAGGCTTCTGTGCCTTTGAGGAGGCAGTTAACACTTAAATTAAGCAGACTTGCTTTTATCACCTTCATGCATTGCAGTGCTTATGAAATCACCAAAACTTTGTCTGCCCGTTGGTCTTCTGGTGTCTCTCCAGAGAATTTCTGTCTCAGCTGGGCAGGGCTCTGCCACAGGACCCCACAGTTGGTAGTAATGCTGTATCCATTTCTGTCTCACAGATTGATGAACTCCCCGAAGGAGCCGTGAAGCCTCCAGCAAATAAATACCCCATCTTCTTTTTTGGGACTCACGAAACGTAAGTGAACAAACAAGATCTTTTCCATTGAGAATGTCATCTTCTACTTCAGCTGAAGTTGCCTCCACTGGTTTTATTGGAACAAATCCTAACTAGAGCCATTGGGAGACTAGAGGTAGGTCATACGAGCCTAGCTCGTTTGTGTTAACTTACCAGAGTAAAACCTGAAGGTAGGTGTACATGATAGCAGAGATCAGGCTGTTGTATTCAGACACGTTTGGGTTCCTGCCCTGGATGAGAACTCAGTAGTCAGTAACATGAAAGGAAGCAGACCCCGGAGTCTCACGCAATCCTCACGTGGCTTTGAAATATATGCATTCCTTTGAGATTTGTGCTGGGGATATTGTGGGATGGAGCTCTCACAAGTGATGGAAGAGCAGGGCTGACTGACCTCATAGGGAGAGAAAGGGATCAGAACAGGGAGGGGAAGTTAGGTCTAGTAGTAATTGCTACAGAGTTTTGCCTTGTAATCCAACCAGTCTCTAGTCTATTTTAAACGGTATCTGAGCTGGTTTTAAAGAAATCACCATTTCCATCTGGCATGTAATATTTACATTTTAAGGCTTTCCTACTTGCAGAGAACGTGCTTTTTGGACATTGTTAAGAAAAGAGACACAAAAAAATGAAATTCTGATCGCATTTGAAATTCAGTTATGGAGGTTTGGAGTTACACTCCATGTTTTTTGTTTTCTTTTGAGTTGTACAGATATTCCATAGCATAACAAGGTCCCCAGCTCATGCATCATGTTTCATTTGTAAGACCTTTAAGGATAGTTTCTGCATAATCAAAATCAAAATAGCTTCTAGTTAAAATATTTCCTGCTGCTGCTGGAATGAAACAATCTTTTTGATTTATGTGTTGTAATGTACGACTGCTATCATGAGATTATCTGAAAGGATAAACAAAAAATAAACTTTTGACATCTCGAAATCAGAAACCAACGTGAAATTTTAGACGTTTTTCTTGAGAACCATTTTGAGGGGAAAACACAAAAATCTTGACCGCTATTATTCTGAATGAATGAGCCCCAAACTGCTGATCTCTCTTGTTTTGTGGCTCAGTAGTCTGTGATGTTACTGCAACATCTGAAGCTGGGAAGCGGTTTGTAGTTATTACCGTAGTAATCGAGGAAGCCTAATTGTTAATAATGAAGTGTAGATTGCAGCTCATGAGTTCTGTAACTGAGCAGTAGAAGCTGTTACACACTCCCAGTGGCAATGAATGCATTTCAAAGACGTGGACAAATTTTCAGTGCTCACTATACGTAGAATCACACATAAAAGACTGTGTAAATATTTCCATACGTTACTGTTGAGAGAAATTAAGGTAAGTTACGGAAAGTTTCCTAAGGTTTCTCTCTGTTATTTGTGTTAGAAGTGCTCATTCTTGTTGATGTTGGGCAGATCACTGCACCTCAGGAGCCCACCTGCACAAACGGGCAGCTTCTGCACCCAGGATGTTAGGAGAATAACTGAGTTGTGAGGGGTGGGATCCCAGATCCTGCGCTCACAGAGAGCACAGAGTCAGCTGCAATTGCTGAGATCATCAGGAAAGCAGGACAGTGATTGTAGTGTAGGACGATGTAACTTTGTCAGCTCTGATCATTGGTGACATAGAATCTTCCACGTGGGAATGAAGTATTACATTATGTTTTTAATTTCACTGTTTTTAATGTAAGTTATGATTAGGGGCCTGCTTTGCAGGGGGGCTGGACTCAATAATCTCTACAGGTCCCTTCCAGCCCCTACAGTTCTGTGATTCTGTGGTCCCTCTCCTTGTGCTGCAGTACAGAGCACAGGAAGCACCAGATACAGAGAGCCAATGGAAAGAAAATGGTGCTTTCTTCAGTTTTATACAAGAACTCAGAATTGTGCTGTAAATTAAGCAAAGTAGGATAAATGACCGTTCTTTTTGTTTTGTACCTGCATTGTGGTGTCTGTACGTAAGATTAGTTGGTACAGCATGTAGCTGGCGGAGCAGCAGGGCACAAACTCTTCCTTTGCTGTGCTGTCTGAGAAACAATTTGGCCACAAGCACCCTGTGTGTCTCATTGTTTCCTTGTATTACTCATCTGCCTATACTCACCCATTGTTTCTTCTTATACAAAATTATAAGATTCTTGGGAAAGAGAACATTTTTATTGTGTTTGCACAGAACTTAGCACGTGGGGGGCTCATTCCAGGGAAGAAGCTGCCGGGCTTACTGGCAGTACTGATGATGATAAATGCCTCTGCTTTTTCTGTCTGGTAGTAGAGGGGTATGGTTTTGCCCCTGAGTTCTGGGCATTCCTTAAATGCTTTATCTTTTCATACGGTATTATTTTTAGGCCTTTCTGGAATTGTAACACATAGGATTGGAGGTTTGGTCCCTTGCTATTGCAGGCAATTACGTCATATAATCCCTTTCATAAACTGTTCGAGTGCCAGTTCCCAGCAGCAGTTAATATAATAAATGAGACTCAGTTTAGTTGTTTCTAGAGAGACACAGCATGATTTTGCAACATCAAACATGGGGATGGTGAGCCAGTCCATGAAATCAGACTCGCAGCAGTAACCCAAAGCCAGTGGGTAGGCGAATGAATAAATAAAATGAAAAACAAAAAAACGAGAATGAGTAGAAGAATAAGAAAAACATTTACTCTGTTAATGTTTTTAATTTGAACAGGAGGAGTCTAAGTCCTTTTTTGTGTGTTACCTTTGTTAAACTGCAGTGCGTTCCTGGGGCCCAAAGACCTTTTCCCGTATAAAGAATACAAAGATAAGTTTGGGAAGTCGAACAAACGAAAAGGATTTAATGAAGGCCTGTGGGAAATAGAAAACAACCCTGGAGTAAAGTTTACTGGATATCAGGTAAATGAGTTTCACTTCTATTTCTCCTTATCTTTCTTGTTTTCTTCTTTGAAGACTTCTTATCTATGTAAACATTGTATGAGTGATGATGGAATGGCCTGGTTTTGCTGGAGCTAGAAAGTTTCACAGCTGGTGATTGGAGTCATAGAAAGACAACTGCAGTCCTGCGCTCTGTGACAAACTGAGCTTTAATCGTGCTGCAGAGTCCTTTGCTTTCTCTGATATTCCGGGGTGGTGCAGGGGAAGATTCTGCAGCACATTTAGCTGGATTAAAAATGGAAGGTTTTATTTACTCCCCAAAACCACAACTTCTTCTTTCTGTTGTTTATTTTTAGATCAAGTTTAGTGTATTTTACCCAGACCTCGAGGTCATGGCACTTTTGATTTTTACACTGGTCACATAGAGCACATAGGATACCACTGCCTGTGTTGGGAGGGGTGGGCAGGCAGTTTGGGGCTGCTGTTCCCAGACGGTAGCTGCTGTGCAACAGCTCTCCCTGTTGGATGTGAGGAGGAAAAAGAGCGCAGCTGGGGAGGGAGAGAGAGGAGCAGTGAGTGGGCTGTATAAAGCCAGAGAACTTTTCTCATTAAAAAATGGGGTCCTTTGAAGGTAGAAATCACCTCCAGAAGATAGCGAACGCCTATTACATTATTAGCAGAAACCCTTACAAACCAGAGATATGGACCACCTGCAGGCAAGCTGCTGCCCCTCTCTGTTCCTGTTTCATATTTTCAGCCCTACAGATGTTTTGCATACACTTGGGGATTTGAAAAAATATAGCAAATAGGCTGTGGGAGATGGGCTGTCAAAGAGCTCTCAGCCTTCTGGTCAGTGTTTGCTTTTTCCTAATACTTTTTCTTGCCCTTTGGGGAACATGTAACAGCCATCTTTTCTCTGGAATAAGTCCCCCCTATTCAGCCAAAATCTAGAGGTTTCCACAGCTTTGCCCAAAGCAGAACTCGCCAGGTCTCTCCACGGAACAGCCCTGAGTTCTCCAGCCCATGCACTTTTGTTATCAGATCAGTTTCTGTCTAAATCCTTCAGAATGTGCTAACACAGGATCTGTATCTAATAACTGTTTTCAAGTGCTGGCTGAGAAAACTGCCTTTACAGCCCTTTCTCTTGGTAATTCAAAGAGTATCCTGAGCTCTTCCTGTCTAGAACGATTAAAGTGTGAGTTCTCTATTAGTAGGGCTTTCTGTTAATTCAGAACAGCGATTACAAAACAGATTGTGGTGATATTTTTGTTATTTATATTAGTATTGTTATTCTTTGTCATTATTGTTACTTTAAAGGCAATTCAGCAACAGAGCTCATCAGAAACTGAGGGAGAAGGAGGAAATACAGCAGATGCCAGCAGCGAGGAGGAAGGTGATCGGGTAGAAGAGGATGGAAAAGGCAAAAGAAAGAACGAAAAAGCAGGCTCAAAACGAAAAAAATCCTACACTTCAAAGGTAATCTTCTGAGTTTTTCCATTGTTGCCCATGTGTGTTTACAACCAAGGCATCATGCACCTCGTGGCAATCTGTCCTTCCTTCTTTAGCATTTTAATTCCATTACCATAACCATGGTGTTCAACCAAGACAAGGGAAAGTGCTCTTGCTGTCTGAGACAGCCCTGGTGAGACAGAGTTGAAATACTCTACCCTGTTCTTGTGCTTATGCTTTGAGAAGCTATATGGAAAGAGTAGCCTGAGGTTCTCAGATTTTTCAAGGATTTGAGGAGTTTGATACATTTAGAGAAGTATTTTCCCATAAAGAACAATTTAAATGCTTTAAGAGTTGTGCCTCTTGCAAAATGTGAGCTGAGGTTTGGTCCTTGTCTAGGAGGATTCAAGATTACTTCTCCAACCTTGGAGATGTGTGACTGCCCCAGATATCGCGGTAAAAGGTAGCGTAGGGCCAGGTGTGCTCATCTTCTCCCATTGTAGCTGTCTGTAAAATACTTCAGTACAGTAAACAACAGAATGGGAGTGAGGAAGAGCTGTTCAGGTTGTCCAGAGAGGTGGTGGGTGCTCTGTCCCTGGAGACACGTCAGGTCAGGCTGGATGGGGCTCTGAGCACCTGATCAGCTGTAGGTGTCCCTGTTCAGTGCAGGGGAGTTGGACCAGGTGGCCTTGAAGGGTCCCTTCCAATTCAAACCATTCTTTGATTCAGTGATTCTAAAAACTAATTCTGTAAGCAAGAAGAAGGGTGCCTGCCTAGCCTGTGAATATCTAAGTAACGGCACAGATGAGAAAGCTAAGGGCTGTGTGTTTCAGAGGGCCTTCTAATGGCTGGCCAATGTAATCACCTGTGTAGGTGACAACTTCAGGTTCAAATGCATTCTTCTCTTGACATCTGTGTGAAAGGGAGCAGTGTTGTAGTCACTTCTCCAGTTCAGTGCCCACCTCCACATCTGTCCCTTGCTTAAAAAAATGTTGAAGGTCTGGCAGTCACATTCATTCACATTCATGTTATTCTTCTGAAAGTGAAAAATAATCGAAATGAAAAGAAGCAGGCAAACAATATGATCCAGGCTTAATTTGGGGAGGAGCAGGGGCTTTTGTGGTTCATCTGCTGAACAAAATCTTTTAAGTAATTTCACCCCCTTTGTGTGTTTTACATTAGGAATTCAGGTCTGGTCTACCATCTTCTCTGCAGAAGACTCTGGGCAAACAGAGGATTAGGAAAATGGTGGCTTAATGCCACAATTTATCCTTTTGTACTGTAGAATTGCATAACATAAAGGGAGCAGGAAAGATATATTGGTTCCACACGGCTTTAATGTTAATTTATTAAAGCTGACAGCGCTAAAAAAGTATGGAAAGCAGTTCTGCTAATGTTATTCTCATTTTACATCTCTGTGTTTAATCAAAACTTTTGTCAAGCTGGCACCATCTGTTTCATTAGCTAACAAAACCTACAGGTGACCCAACACTAATACCCATCTCCTATTACTGTGTCTGTCTTACAGTCAGCTGTGCTGCCAACCTGTGTTGAACACAGAATATCTTTTTGCTTCACTGATGTCAGTAACTCCAACTGCTTTTCACCCCACATATCCTCCCCAATACGCACTCTGAACAGTGAACCACATGATCAGACAGATCTGCATTGCAGATACATTATAAAAGCATCTTTCTAAGGCTGAGGCTCAGTTTTTGCTTTGTAACTTTGTTGTTGATCGTTTTAGAAATCCTCCAAGCAGTCACGGAAATCTCCTGGAGATGAAGATGATAAGGACTGCAAAGAGGAAGAAAATAAGAGCAGCTCTGATGCTGGGGACGCAGGCAATGACACAAGAAACACTTCTTCAGACTTGCAGAAAACCAGTGAAGGGGTAATCTTTCATTAGTATAATTCTCTTTACATGCAGTTTGCTCCCAGAAGGCTCTGAAGTTAGGGGTGAAAGGCATTGTGTTGCAGTGAGCTGTGCATACCACGTGCAGATCCTTCTGCATTGTGTTTCCGTGGTCAGAACGTGTCTAGAACAGAAACATGGGGCTGCTCCTCCTACCGATACAAATTTTGCCCTGGGGAAATGACTGAATGAGAAAAGATACTATGAGCACTATTTTTGTTCCAGCACTTGCATGGATGTCAGCTGAGAGTAACTCCTGAAAATCATGAGTTGCAATGATGCAAAACTGATGCGAGAGCAGAATCGGACTGTTTGCACAATGCATTTTGCCTCACTGATGGCTGGGAGCCTGCTTATCCTTTCACACGTGTTTAAAAGCTGCTCAATCCCACAGACTTCTTTAGAGTTCATGAGGACTCCTGTGCACCTTACAGTCTCTGCATACTGCAGATTTTAGGGCAGACCCTGCCTTGGGATATGGCCTTCCAAGGAGAAGGTGTGCAATCTACTAAATGCAATAGCATAGATATTTATTTTTTTATGTGTGTATATATAAAATGTGTGTATACATACGTATATATATAACTATACATAGTGTATATGTCATTGTATGCAGCTTCAGGCACTCTCCTTGTGTCTTTATGTCAGTTGTGTGTTTATGTCAGTATTTTGTTGTGACCACGGCAACAGAGAGGAAGGCTGCTGTGTGGGGTATTGGCATGGGGATTGGTTAATCATCCCTTTAACAACCAGCACTACTTCTGTGCCTTTGGAGCAACACGTGCCTCTGTGCTCCAGCCCTTACTGCTCCTCTCAGAACCGGTTCTTGCACAGTTGGTTCCCCTGCCAAGGCTCTGCCACGTGGCCAGCAGCCGAGCTGGGCTGTCACCAGAGCTGCTGAGTGACACGGATTCCCAGGTGTGGGAGGGAGCCTGCCAGAACAGGCTCTCTTCTGACATTGCTGAGGTGCCTTAGCACCCAGCTGCATGCTTGGCCTCAGCCCTTTCTCACAAAACACAGCCCCTGGGGAGCTGCTGTCATCTCATGCTTAGGACTCCTCCCCGAGCTTCCTGTCCCCGTGTCTCTCTGAGGTACAGAGCATCGGGCTTGTGGCTCTTTGCCTCGTGAAGGCTTTGGTGTGTGGCTCCTGTGGCCAAGTCTCTCTGCCATTCTCCCTGCACAAGGAGGCCCCGCAGCCAGCTGTGCCAGCCCAGCACCTCACCTGTACCATCTGAGAGGTGGGGGCTGCCAGGGTGCACTGTGTTGGCTGTGTTCTGGCCAGTGAACGCTGTGCACCTTCCTGTCTTCAAAGAGGTTTCTGTGTGGAAAAGAACGTCTGTAGTGGCCGTGTGAGCTGGCGGGAGGTTTGGGAGGGTTTGCTTTGTTTCCCACATTCGTAGCAGTGTCAGGGGATGGCTGTGAACTTCAGGCACGTTCTCCGTGTAAGAACCAAATGCTGCCTGAGTTCGGGCAGCCACGGATTCGGTGGCTAAAAAGTCCCTCAGTGCGCCGGCTCTGTGGCTGGGGGTATTTGTGTAGCTCTGCCCTCCATACGTGGCTTTCTTGTCACCGCGGGGCGGTACAGCCCAACGTGCCGCAATGTCGTGCTGCTCCGCAGCGTTCTCCGGGCTGCAGATATTTCAGTGCTGAAATGCAGTGGCAGTCGCCGCGTCCTTCCTGCCAGCACAGCCCTGCACTGACAGCCACAGCAAACACGGCTGTACCCCACACACATCCAAGCTGAGTGTGGGTTTTGTGCTTGTGAGGAGAGCGTTGGCCCAAGGAGGTGGGAGGCAAATGGATGAGGCCGGGCTCTTCTCGGTGCAGCACAGTGACAGACAAAGAGCAATGGCCTAAAACTTGAATGCAGGAAGTTCCATACAGACACGCAGAACTTTACAGTATGGGTGACGGAGCACTGGCTCAGGCTGCCCTGAGAGGTGGTGGAGTCTCCTTCTATGGAGATATTCAAGCCCTGTTTGGGCGCCGACCTGCTGTAGGGAGCCTGCTTTAGCAGCGGGTTGGACTCCGTCAGCCCTCCGGGTCCGTTCCGAGCCCCGCGATTCTGTGCGGATGGCAGCGCGAGCCGCCCGGCCGAGGGGCTCAACCACCGTCAGATGGCGCCAAGAGCCAGCGAAAATGGACGGGGGTGCAGGCACAAGTCTTGGAGGAAGAATCGGTAAGGCAAAGAGGAAAGGAAGGGATGAGTTCGGGGCGCCGTCTCGAGCAGAGAGGGCTGCGTCCCTCTGCCGCTTACCCCGCCGGGGCTGCGGGCTGCTGATGCTGCGCAGCGGGAGCTGTGGGACGTGGAGCCACGGCCGTCCCACGCTCTGCCCACGCAGGGGCTGAGGGCTGTGAGCAGATCTGCTCTTCCTAACGGTGAAGGAGTAGTTGCGTTCGGCGAGGCCTGGCCCTCCAGCTGCGGGCTGCCTCCCTCTCCGGGACCGAGGAGCTCAGTGCCTCAGGCACAGCTGTACCCTCAGCAGCCTGGGGGTCTTCCTGAAGCGTTGACCGGAGCCAAACCATGGCAGCAGTGCCTTCCCCTGCACTTTGTTAATGAAATGCCCGACCCCCAGGTGGTGGAGGAAAGCTCAGAAATGGCGGTGGTGGCTTCCTAAAGACTCAAAGCTCGGAGCAAATAAAAGCACTTCCAACACTGTGATAATTTTTTGTCAGCCAATGTCATGCTTTCCGAGGGCTCAGCTCGTGGTGTTTTTTATCCCTGGGGTTGACAAAACTGCTTTCTTTCCTTATCTCTTCTTTCCTTTTAGTTTCTCTCCCATCCTTGAGATCTACAGATGCTCCTCAGAGACGTGGGCAGCCCCGTGCCCAGCTGTAATTGCACCACCTGTAGCTCAGGCTCTTGTCCTCACTGTGTTGTGCGTCCTATTCCCTCAATAGAAAGACACAAAGTTTTACTCCCTACTATTAACGAACCAACCATACCAGAAGTAAGGCAGCCCACCCCACAGCTTGCTCAGTCAAGGCACACACACCCATGATAGCCCGGATCATGATAGCACGGAAAGGGATCCGTGGCTCTGTATGGCTTCCTTTATAGGGTACAGCATTAGCTCACAGATCAGTGAGTTCACAGCAGTGTATTCACATTCTGCAGGTGAATCTCCTGTGAGCTGTGTGTTCGCTTCTTGGCCACAGTACCGCAGAGATGTTAGAACTGACCGCCTCAATCGCTTTTACTTTCGCTGCCCATACAATGACCCCGACTCCTCACTGTAGTCTCTAACCTATAAGGAAGTATTGACCGTTAAGCTCAGCACATCGGGGTTGTTTTTTCTTGAGGCGTTTACTGTTTTGTTCACTAGTCCAGATGCTGTCTCGATAAGTGAGGCGTTGTGTTGGTGCACGCCTGGCTGTGTAAGGCTCTGTAAGGCTGTGTAAGGATGCCCGTGGATGTTTTTGGGAGGTGAATTATTCTACTGCCTTTGAAAAAGAGTAGATTTGTTGGAAATTAAACATGCATGGTGTTTGGTTTGGGTTTTTGCTCCTGCTGCAGCCGGAGCATTACAGTGGGATAAAGGACTGCGATCTTTTTACTCACGCCGACAATCGGTTACTGACATGGGAGGCGGGGGATCTATTTGTGGAGGCAACCGCTTGCCAACATAAATAAGGGGATCAAAATCTGCTCCAAAATTACTGCCATCTGATACTATTGCAATTGGGAGAACACATTTAAAACAGCCCGTGTCCAAGGCATATTTTTTGTTGTGATGGTCTAATGGGGTCGCAACAGTTCCGTTTACTGCTTTAAAAGCAAGGCGTTATGGCCTTGCTGGCCGAGAAGCACGGGGTCACCGTGGCTTTCTGCTGTGGTTTTGAGCGGTTTGCTTTGGCTCTTCCTTTTTTTACTTCACAAGAACAACGTGGGCCAGACTGCACAGCAGCTTTGGGGCTCTACCAGCGTTAAACACATAGCATTTAGGGCTCTATTCAGTGTAAAAGCATTACGTGGGCGTTCTGCCAGAGAACTGAAACAGAACGTGCACTCCTTTTAAGTAAGTTAAAATCTACCCCTCCAAAAATGAGAACTGTGGTAAAAAATGCACAGTAAAAATTTCTGTGCAGAATGAAATAGTGACAGGCTGTGAGCTGCCGGGTGAAGGTGTGCAGTGTCTGCTGCCTTCATACAGCCCTGGAGAGCAGCACTGCTCGGTGAGGCAATGGAAGGCAACTCAGGAGGAACATGAATGGCTGAATGCAAGCTGAGGTTCAAGCAGCCAGCATAAATGAAATATACTCTTTGTGTCTCTATCTGCATTGAATCTTGTGATCGTTCTGACCTCAAACCAGCACGGAATAACAACGATCATGAAGAGCAAGTAAATAATTTTCCTTCTGCCCACGCAACAAGAGAACAGGATGGCTGAGCTGCCACGTACTGCTACAGAAGGAATTTTCAGTGCCAAAACAAAAGTAAATTTGAGGGCTTATTTCTGTTCTCTGCTGTCTTTATGCTCAGTCCTTCTGTTAGAGTGCCAGGTTTGATTTTATTGATGGCTGAAGACTCTTGCTTGCATCATCCAGATTCTGTGCTGTTTTTTCTGCGTGTGGCAGCACAGGCCAGTGCAGCACACTTTGCACTGTGCCTTACAGGGAAGCTGAGCGATGTGTTCAAACAAAGATGATGTGAGGGGATTTGTTTCTGAAGAGAACTGAAACCATGGAGACCATGGAAACTGCTCAGCTGTGCCACATCCTCATTCAGCAGCTGATGTGGTCATCTGCTGCTGCCCTGCTGGATGAAGAAGGAGCCAGGAGAGATCCAGGTGCTCCCGTGCAGCCACACGTCCCATGGGCTGCATGCGTGTGGGAAGGAGCACTGCTGGCTCCTGGGACAGCTGGGAGCGTGCGTGGGGCACACTGTGTGTGTCGTGATGGAAGAAGGTGCTGCAAACTGCTGAAGTCCTAGAGCATGGTTTGTACCTGGCTCTTAGTTCCCCCTCCTGTGCTGCACTCTGGCCCAACAGACACAGCTGAGACAGTGGGTAATGGAACTGTTAATATTCGCAGCACGCCACGTGAGCGGGGTGCTACCCAGCCTGCTGGCATTAGCCCAGTGTGGCATAGTTGTTAATAAGTGCAAAGCTTTAATACTGTAAAAGGACGGCTTTCCTTGCTGGATCTGGCAGCAGTGCCATAGGGAACAACCGTTTCAGCACCCATTCAGCCTCCCAGGGCTGGCCAGCAGCTGTCATTACGAACTTCGGTTGAAGGTGCTGTCTGATAGACTAATTATTTGGAGTTGCCCTGATGGGAAGGGAAGAGAAATGGCAGTGGAACCCTTCAAGCCATGTCTCCAAAGTGTCTGTAAGCACAATCTTATTGAATCTTAGAGAGCAGAGAAGTCCTGGACCTGTGGTGCTTGGGATGAGCTACGTCGCTACGCTTCTCCAGGGCAGGCAGGGCTCAGGCTGCTGCCTGTGAGCCATCATTACGTGTGTGAGCATTTTGGAGTAAGCCCTTATCATGTCTCACTAGTCAGGATATACCAGGACCTCACAGATGGAAAGCGCACTACTTACTGCTTGCTCTGCAGTAGTTTGCAAACCCTTTCTTATAGGACAAAAGACCCACAGTGAACTAATAGAGCCCACTGTTCAGAGGAGCGGCCACCAGACTGGGATCCCAGTGGGCACTGGAAGGCTCTTATCCTCTAGGGCAGTAAAGTGTATTCTTTTCTAGCCATGGCATTGCACACAGCAGGTACGATGGGTCAGAATGGGAGAGAGCTTGGGCAGCAAACCCTTTGTGCAGAAATGTTAAAATATCTTATATTCTCTCACAGATCCCCTGAAAAATGAAATTTCCATCCTCTCCAGTGGATTTAACCCATCACCCAAACTCCATTATTTCTTGATGATGATTTTTTTCTTGAATGATACACCAAATACGTTACCGATGCCTTCATACTGCTTGTGTGTTGCGGTTTTTTCTGTCGGGGTGTGGGTGGACAAGCATTCATGTCCTGAATCCTTTACAAGGAGAAGGAAGGTCTTGCTCAGGGCTAGGTAGCCAAGCAGCACTGCGTGTCTTCATGTTGTTGGACAAAAGTAGTGCGTCCCTATGCCTGCAAGTGAGTTTAGCTCTCTCTCTTTAATGCGAAGAAACAGACTTGGAGATGCTTGCCAGGAGGGCATGGGGACGGTCTGATCCTGTTCCTGCTAGTGTCAGTGGAAGCAAGAGCTGACCTTGACTCAGTCTTGGAGTGGGAGTTTCTTCCTTTTCTGTCGTCTCTTTACAGCGAACTCCAAGCCAAACTATTTCCCTTTCAGAAGTAACATTCAGACGCATTAGCTATGAAAAGTGTTTATCTTTCTTTGTGCCTGTGAAGTGTTCGCTTGTTTGAGCCAAAGAGTGTTCTCATCACAGAGCATTCAGGAACACAGCAGCCCCTCAGCTCCTGCGTGAGGCCATCAGTGACCCGGGCTACTGGAAAAATGCAACATCTGGTTGTGCGTACTGCAAGACTTACTATGAATGACTGGGGAAAAGAAAAACAGCTCACATGTGTGGCTTGAGCTGCTCATCTGAATAAAGCCCTAAATGTTTACCCCGTGCTCGTCAGTGTTGTGCAGTGGTATGTTGGGTGGATGAAACATATGCAGTTTTCTTCAGGAAAAAAAAAAAAAGCCAAAAATTCTGTGTGAAGAGTCCAAGCAGCTGTTTGTGCCGGCGGCCTTGAAGTGTAGGAATGAGGCATTAATGAAGTCAGGTTTGTTAGAGCAAGCTTTTTTGTACGTGAAATGTGATTTTGTTTTCTTTCTCTCTTTCTCTCTTTCAGACTTAACCAACATAATGACTGCTGAATATTAAGGGAAAACACAAGAAGGTTACATGTTTGGTTGTCTAATATTCTTGGATTTGATATGAGTCATCACATCTGTTCATTAGTATCATCAACAGCATCCCAGTTTGTATGCACATTATTCACATTCCTATCTGTTGTGTTTGCAGAAATGACATTTTACCCTTTTTTCTAAGGGTTGCGTTTTGATTTTCATATTATTTGGTTGCATGAAGTTGCCCTTTCCCAGTGGCTGAGGTTTATGAAGATGCTGCATACTTGAACATGTTTTAGATCCCTTTTCTAAATAGAAAAGGTGTAACTCCAAGTTTATATCACCCTATATCAGCATTTTTTTTAAACACAAGTAAATCTTGGCAATGAGTCCCTTCCATCCAATGCTACAGTATTTTCCACCCACAGACATGAGTTTAAGTTCCCCTACGTCCATGCTTTCTTGGGTTTTGGTCAGTTTACAACATGAAAGAAAAAACTCTTTTTTTCCGTTGAGATCACCACAAAGTTCAATAATGTGATACAAGACCTTTCCTTCCTAGAAGTACCTAGCTAGTTATACTCTTAATACTTCTCAAAATCATGATGTAATGTACACTATCTGACTTAGTTCCTATATGTGAAGTTAGTGAAAGTCTTTTTGTGTTTCTTTAGATTAATACAAGGATTTTTTCCAATGCCAACACAATTTGAGATCATTCATTTGGATGCTTTCCACTTTTAAGCTTACTGTGATATAGAACCCTATGGGAAACCAAAAGAAAACATCGATTTTAATTAATGAAAGGCTTAAAAAGGATGCTGTCATTCTGGCTTTTTTTTCCTTTTGGAAATAGAACTAGACTAGTAAGTAAGCATTCCAAATCCATTATTCTGTGTACATTATTGTTGCTATTGTGATAATAGAGATTTTTATTTATTTTTATGCCAGCTTTTATTGTGAAAACATATTTAGTCTGGTTTTATCAATCCTTGTTATGCTTGTCCTTGGAACATCTTTTGCGTATTCAAGGTTTGTAGTTGACGAGTTTACTGTAAAAAACTTAAAAAAAAAAAACACAACAAAAAAACAAAAAACGAAGCAAAAAGAAAACAAAAAAATGTATTGTTTTTACAGAATAAATTTATTGGAATGTGTATTGGGAGTAAGGTTTGAGGTTGTAAGCAACTAAGTTAGCGTCATATTTGGCTTCATACGTGTAATAATGTGAGGTATTAATGTAAGTCAAGTATTAAAGCAAAACATTCTGTTAACATGAGTTGACCATAATAGATACAAGTGCAGGTGAGATCTTTATTTTTTCTGTACTTTGCCTTTTCTGGATAACAGGAGGTTATTAAATTCACCTTGAATGTATTCAAAGTTTCTTTAAAAACATCAGAAGTGACATCAGAGGTGCAAATGTCTGTGAGACATCGTGTCCTGTTGCAGCCCAACAGCTCGGGGCTTGTTTCCTTGGGAGGACGGGGTTGGAGCTGTCCCACATTCGAGCGCACGTGGAAGGATTCCGCACCAGGGAGGTTGGGTGCTTGGAGGAAACCATTGCTTAAGTTCCCTTTTACCAAGAAGCTGTGCTGTGGTTTTTGGGCCTGCGCTCTGGTCGGAGGTATGAAACCATGGGTTCTGTCTTCTGAGCGCTGCTGTGAACCACACCTCAGTGTTTCACTGCAGAGCGTGAACGCATGACTTTCTTCCTGCTCTGAAAGTCCCCTTGTGTAGAGTGCAACATGCATGCGCATGAGCTGATGCTTTCTTGTTACTGATTAGGTTTAAAAAGAAAACTGAAATTCTCCAAGTCAAAACACCCAAAATTCAACATCCCCAAAATAAAGTGTTTGCAGTTAAAATGTATCAGCTAATTTCATCTGCAAGAAAGGCACTGAATGTCCTACTTTAAGTATAAATGCCAATAGCGATCATATAAGCAGTTGTAATGGCAAGTGGAAACCTAAACCACACCAAGCAAGGTCCCTGTATATGCTGCTACTTGTTTATGACCTAACACCATTAGCAAAAGGAGCTGTGTAGGGTAACACCTCAGTAGAACCCTCCTCTCGGAAAATGCATGCTGTTGTGTAGGGGCCGACTGCTCAAGGCAGTGAGCACTCCATGCCCAGCTCAGAAACACAAGTAAGCACATGCTTAACTTCAAGCAGATGAATAGTCCTTGCAGAAGTGAATCCTTGAAAGTAGTAAGAAAACTATACGATCTGCATAGCATAAATGGAGTCACACCGTCACGGTGGATTGCTTCTTGAGAGATTTCTTGGGGTTTTTAACAAGGCTGACCCACGAGACATTTCTTTTTGACAAATAAAACATGTGCATGTTCCAGAGTTATGTATGTTAATTTTTGACACTTGAAAATCTTGACCTTCACATTCTGTAATAACCTTGTATAGGGATTGCTAACTGATACTCTTCAGTGTGTGGAAGCACAACACTGGCATTGTTAGTATTTAATTCCATGCAATATTTTAAAAATGAACTACATATGAAGTACCAACAGCGCTGCAGCATGAAGTCAAAACGTTGAGAAGTGATATTGAAAGCAGTTATCTTTATTTTCCCTTTTTGAGTCAGGTGAACAAAACAGGCCACGCATCTCCACACAGCTGTGCAATCCGACGCATGTCATTTGGGTTCCATCTGAGCAGTTCCATTACATCCAAACCCACTTACATACACAGCCAAAAAGAGGAGCTGGAAATAGTTGTGCTATTCTGTTTTTTCTTCTTCTTTCGCCTTCATAAAAAACTCGGGCTTGTTGACACACCTGTAAGCCAGCAGCTGGGGGAGAATCCCATACATTATGTTCAATATCAGAAAAAACTGTTTTGCTTCTTCAGGGACTCTGTAGATGTAAGGAGTTCGAGCATGAAGAGAAGCACCAATATGGGAAAACTGAGCCTGTGGTGTGTATAAAGTGTGCATATCGGGGGGGGGGGGAGAAAAAAAGGTAAAGTTGATGAATATTTTGGAAAGACAGCATATACCGCATGCAAGTATGCATCTCCTGTGACGTTTTCCCAGCCAACCCTTTTATTCCTGAATTATCCTTCATATGTTTGCATGGCAGTGAAAGGAAATTCACCCTGGTCTAAGGTCATTCATAACTCGGTATAAGAGACAGAAAGGGAGCTATCAGTGTCACGGTAGGAGGTGTATTCTGTGCACACAGTGGCACTGATCTTTACATCAGGTATAGGATTTCACCCTCGGTTATGGATGGTTATTCATGCACGGGGCTCCGTAATCCTTCCCAGGCAAACAGCCACCGAGGCGTGCATCGCTGCCGGGCACTGCGGGGGTGGGACTTGCAGCCACCTACCCAGGGCATCAGCAGGCAGCAGACAGACGTTCCAAACTGTCAGCAAATAAAAACTCGAAAGCTGTGTTAGTTTCTGTTCTGTTGGTTTGTTTCGGCGTTTGTTGGTTTTGTTTCTTTTTAATTCAATCTTACGGATACAAATCCCAGAACTCCTGATGGTTTCAGGCAATATTGGTAAAATTGGCCTTGGGTTTGGGGTGTTTCTGAAGCGTAGGTTAAATTCACAGGGAGGGTTATATGCAAAGGCAAGCTTGCTGAGCTGGAGCGTATTTTTAGCATAAACAAACACTTAAAGATAGAAGTGTCAGAGTAGTTACTGTCTTTTGTCTCCATCTGTTACCTGCTATTTCGAGCAACAGCTTGAAGTTCATGTTAACTATCGTGTGTCCAACCTTATTTATTTAATTACTTTGTAGAGAGTGAGATCTGAGGAGATGAACATCAATTTAATCTTAAGCAGAGCGAGAGAAAGGAACAGCAGGATTTTAGTACTGCAGAGGAGTACACAATGGCCAAATGGCACCCTCTCTTTGGGCTTCAGCAGGAGTTGTTTTGGACTCACAAAGAACTGATTCTGTCCACGGTTGTTAGCAAAGAAGGAAGTGAGAGTGCAGGTGCTTTAATACACTCCTCTCTGGCGAAGGGTTGGGCTGAGAACATACATCAAAGTAGAAAAGAAAACTGGATTTCGGGAGATTATACCCACCTCCACTTAAGAGGGAGCACTGATCTAGCAAACCAGAGGCCCAGAGAAATAGGGCAATCAAAGAAATCAAATACACACTTCAGCAGAGTGCTGCTTAGCATGTTTCTGTAAATAACTATTACACAGTAAACAGATGTTCAGGGGCACGCTATCAGCAGCCTGTTTCTGTCAGCTGGATAATTCAGTCACCTCTTGCTGCCCGTTTGCTCTCAGCTGTCTCAGATGGGAGCTGCCTTTGGCACCTGTGTGCCCATGCTCAGATACCTGCTGCCTCTCCTCACATTGGAAACTCTTCCGCAGGCAGTGAGTGCCCAGGAGCAAAGGCCATTTATTATACAAGGTAATGCTTTGCAAAGAAAATATGCAACTACCACCATCTGGCTTTGTGTAGGAGGTTTGGTGCTGTCTGATGCTCACCTAAAGCCTTCCCAGGGCATCTTAGAACTGCTCTGGGGGGAACAAGATGTTCAGCCATGTGCCTCTTGCAAGGATCTTCTGTCTCCAGAAGTGGCCCAACTATGCTTCACAGTGAGTTCACAAACGTGGCAGAAGGATCTGTAAGAGCTGGCCTCTAAGAGACCCAGAACTCCCCAAACCTCCTGGATGCCTTTGAAGATCTTATCCTTATTGTGTGGTTTGTGTCTCTTACAAGAGTTGGGGCATGTTGGTGAGCTTTCAGTCTTAGAGAAAATTGAAACATTCGTCTGTTGCTTTTTTCTTTCTCTTTGTAACCCATGAAGATTTTTACTAGCTAGTGAATGCACTGTATAATTATTATTTATTAGACTTGTTTTGTCTGTGTAATGCTTCTTTCTTTACATTACCAAGGAAGCCACTGAGGTCTGTTAAAGTCAATATTTTTTCTTTTTTAAGTTTGATTTGCCTTCATGAAAACTGTATTGTGCTTTTAATCTCACATCTTTCCATGACTGTGCTCAGCTTCTGTTTTTCTGGTTGGTTTGGGTTTTTGGTCTTGATGGGGGAAGGACAGAGATTGTTTTAAAGCAGGTCTCTCATTTGCCAGTAGCCGAATCCTGCCCTGGCTCCAGGTGCCGGGCAGACTCACCAAATCCATGCCTTTTAGAAAGGTAATAGCTGTTAGTCATTCCAGATCACTGTGCCAATTGTGCACTAGGCTGGTATTTCAGTAAGTGAGGGCAACCTTGAGTCTGCTGTGATCAGATCCTCCCAGTGAATAAACCCATCCTTGGTGCTTTCTGTCCCTGAACCCTCTTCAAGTGGAAAATTTCGAGAATCAAAACTCAAAACTTGGCTGAGAAATCAACCAGACAATGTGCTACAGGTTAACTTCTCAGGTAGCCTTTTCTGCTTAACGTGCAGCCTTTGTTAAACTCGGAGCCTTGACAGTCTGCTGATGGGGCCATTCCACAGTCACTGGAAGATGACTGGTGATGGGTTTGGCACCATTCAATGTGACAACTGTAACTTACATCTGCTGGTACACATTTGTCTCCTTGTCAGTATGAAGTAGTTTGGGTTTTTTACAATATTTTTTTGTCTGTAGCATTATCGTAGTTGTTGGTTGCTGGTTTTTGTTACCTTGCAAACAAGCAAGCCCTCCAGCCAGGGCAAAAGAGCCTGGAAAAAGGTTAGCTCTAATAGAGATTAAAATCAAACAAAAAAATTGTAACTGGTTTTGGAAGGGCTTGGATCAGATCTTATGTGCTGAGGGAATGTCATCAAATGGAACGGGGAGAGAGTAACCCAGACAAATGTGTTCCTTGGGTTTAGTTCTCTTGTAGATCAGAGCCACTGCAGAAAGAAGCCACCAAAAACTGCAGAATTGAGGAGAACAGTTCTATGGGGGAGTAAAGAAAAACCTTCTTTATCTTGGACAGTATAGAGAAGTAGGCTGCAAAAAACTGGTGAGACAGAGTGGGCTGTGGGTAGCAGGGGGATGGCTCTTCAATCACTTCACATGTAGCTCACTTGTGTAGGTGAACACCAGTTTTTTCAAGTTCACAGAGACTACTCACACTCTAATAACCAAAGCTCTGGTACTTTGGTGCTTTGGCATTTAAAGAGTTCTTCCTGCAACTTCAGAATGTTTAAGAAGAGTTACAACCTTTTCTTGAAGCCTGAATGTCAGTAGCAACCATTTAAGCTGAGAGCGATGCGTAATTCTGAAGCAATAAATACAGAGAGGAATGTTTATTTTTGTGTGTGAAAGAGTAGGGACTTTGAGAGGGTCTTCATTTGGATGCATCATATGGCATTTTGAGACTTGTTTTTTGCAAAAAGTATATATTTCCTAATGATAGGAATAAAAACCTGAAATGCCAGCATCCCACACCTATAGGAGCAGTGTTTATTCCTGGGGTCAATGCCCCATTTCTATCACTACTTGTTTACCTTTTTTGGACCTTTGCTCATAACTGAAGGCAAAATCCATTTCTGTACTACCGTTATTTTGATCATCAACTGCAAGTGTTTTAACCTGACAGCAGACAAACCCAAAAATGCGTTGTGTCCCTCTAGAAGAAAAACCCTCTAGAAAGGTGCCTTTGGTCCATTATGTCACATTTTTTCTTCCTGAGCTGCTCTGAGTTCACGAAGTCAAATGAAGTAAATCTCTTTCTGTTGTGGGATGAGTGATGTTCATTCTGCTGTGCATTACAGTTAAAGGTACAAAAAAAAACCAAACCCAAAACTTTACAAAATGTTTTTGAATCAGAATGAAATGTGGGAAGTGTACAACAACATATACAGTTCCCTTAATTGGATTTTGTCAACCCACAAAGTTTCACGCATAGCACAAGCTTCAAAGATTAGAATGGGAAATTTTGAGTAAAAAATACGACTTCAGAAAGATTTCTTGTAAAAACCAAAACCAGATCCCCTCCAGTCTGAGGGTCTGAGTGTGTAGGTAGGTTTGTAAGGGTATGACAGTCAGCATATTTCTAGTTTACTTCACAAAGGGCTCAATAATCACTGAAGCAGCAGTTCCTAACCTGCCAGCTTGGGGAATTCATGAAACCTGAGCTATCTGTGAGCAGAGAGAGGTTCCTGACGCTGTCTTGCCTACCTTAGCTAGCTTGTGCTTTTTTAGGTTAGATTTGGGCCACACACAATTGTATGATATTTTTTTTATATCTTTTGAATAATATGTTTGTCAGATTCTGTTTTGATATAATTTGGTGATTCAAGATTATCTATAAATTGTTGGATAAAAAAGTCATTCTCTGTGATATCAGCTGACAAATGGAAGGTAAGCTGTCACTCCCCCCATCCTTAGTGGGCAGTTAAGCTGGATTGCAGTTTGTACCCATGGACGTTATCTCTGCAACAGGGAACAAAGTATTGGTCTGTGTTTGTCTAATAACAGTACTTGATTTACCCTTACTGCTGTGTCTCAATGTTCTCATTATTGTTAGAGCACTGTGTGCATATTTTCCTGTGTTGTCTGGATACGCGGAATACATTTCCTGCATACAGTACGAATCAATTATTTGTCACTGTCTCAGCTGTGAATGTTTATCTATATGGCGTGAGAGGCAGTTTATTACTGCTTGTCAGGTTCTTTTTCTTTCTTTTGGTCAGCCTTACAACCACCAGCACTAAGAGCTGCTTAAGAGAACCCGAACAGAATGAGTTCAGTATGATCATTGGTATGCCTTTGGCAACAGGAGTGTGTCTTAATGTCACTGTAGTTTGTGGCTCAGGAGGTTCCCAGAATTACATCAACATCCTCAACCGATAACAGCCGCTCGGTGCAACCAGCAGCTATTTGTTCCACTTGTGCTTTTCAAACCACTGATCTGGCAATACGGATTGTGGAAATGTTGTTACTGTTTTGTTGGAGCTGTATGTTTTTTCACATGACCCACTGTTAGTGCTTTGGGACAGGTTTGCTTCATAGTCTCAGCTGAAGAATGCATGGTGCTTAACGAGGTTTGCATTTTTCCAATGGAATGATTCAGTAGAAAGAGAAAAGTCTACCAAGGCAAGAATGCAGCCAAATATAAAATAAGCTTGAGTCTCCATTCCCTCAAGTTATTTTTTCACAGATATTAACACAAATCATTTTTTATATGGCATAAAACCACCACGGCAAGGTGAAGCCCTGCTCTCCTTACGTATTCTGTGGTTCTCTACTTATTAACTAGTAATTCAAGAGTGAATATTTTATGGAGAAATACCTGAGCTAGTCCTCCAGCATGTATAAGGGTTAAATCAGGCATCCAGGAACAACCAGGCACCAGTAGGCCGTACAAAGCAATCACGTAGTATGGCACGGAGTAGAACATGTATGCCAGCATCTGCATATTAAACACAAATATTAGTTCCTTTGCAATATGAGGGAGGTGCATTAAAAATTAGCCAGCTGTTGACTGAAGAATTGAGATTATTCAGAAATTTGTATCTAAAACCTCTTTGAGAAAAGAGGATGCTGTTGACTGGATCCATATACCCTAAGGCCCCAACCAATATCAATGGCTGTTGTCTCTTTGCCTGATCCAAATCCTCTTTATCCCAGGATGTGTTTTGCTTTGTCATACTGCTTGCCATCCTGAGATCATGCCAATAATATGGCTTGACCTAACACACCATCCAGTACATCCACTGGATGTAATCCAATGTCCTTTTCTCAAGCTGCATAGTGCTTTCTGTTTTGGACTGAGATGAATCAAAGCCACCCCTTTTTCCAGAAAGAACAGGTCACTGTCTGAATAGTGAGTCTTCTTATCACTTCAGGACCTGCCCTTATGCAGCAGCCAGGGTTGCAAAAGAATAGCAACTTTGCAAATATTACAAAACTGAAACAAATGTTCATGTAAGTAAGGTTGATAGGAGGCATTGTGATTCAAGGAGCGTGTCATTGGTGACAGAAGCACAACATGAGCTTAAGGAACCTAGTTCTCCTGCACCTCTTTTTGCTCCATTATTCCAGACCGAAGGTCTTCTTTGTCCATTTAGGGGAGGATAATGATTATAAAAAGCATGTGGATCTATCTCGTGAAATATATTAAAAGAAGCCTGAGTAATTAGAATGTGTAACATTAGATAACAGATCTGAATCAAGGTTCAGTTCATCACAATGAAGAGCTGGTATCCTGTAAGGCTGCTTAGCAGGAAATACAAAAGACTGTTTAACTTGCCATAAACAAATACTTCCCTTCTTGATCTTGTCATCTGTGAAACCCATGGTGTCATCTTTGTGCCAGGTAACAAACCACTTCATAACACTCTATGCTTTCCCAGTCAATGCTTTACCTGAAGTTTAGGATAGGCAGCAGGATCTTTTATATAAGGCTCGTGAAGTTGAATATATAGCCGGCAGAGTTCAGCAGGGCAATCCAGAGCAATCTAAGAAGAATTTTTAAAACTTCCCGTGAACAAAGAACTTTCTCCAAAACCAGCTAACCTGACACCTGTTACCAGCCCTAAAGATCTGGGAGTGAGCTGAAGTACTGCTCCCTAGGCTTTCTTAGCACCTGTTCCAAAGGTGATTCCTTTGATCACCCATTTTAAAAGGAAAAAAAAAAAAAAAAAGAAGCCTGAAATGCAGTCTCCTCTCAGGTGCTGCTCAGGGAGGTGGTGAGGAAATGCTCACAGCATACTTGAAAAGTTTTGGCTGGAAGAGAATTCAATCACTTGGTTATGCTGTAGTAAAAAATATAGCAATTATTGGTTTGGTCTGATAACCAGCCTTTAATCCCAGTGAATGAGCTTTTGAATGGAAAATTGCTCAAAGAGTGGGAAGAAACTTCAGGTTAAGCACCCAAGTTTAGGATAGCAAGCTACAGATGTAGTCCAAGAAAAGAGTTGTACTGTAGCAAAGTAGCAGTGGAGAGCAATGCAGATTCCAAAGCCAAGTGTAAATTAAAAACAATGATACTGATTTTTAAAGGGAGTAGCAGAGATAACTGAATTTTACATTCCTGTAGAGCAAACAAAGTTCCCAATAAACAAGATCCAGTTCCAAAAGTAGTTACTTTTCACAGGATTCCTTAAAACACCTTCTACAAAAAAATTTACTATTCTAAAAGGAATAAGCAATCTTTATCAAGAGCTGTCTCAGTAAGACTTGCAGCAAGGCATTATTAAGGCATAGTTACCAGCAGAGCTGAATGTGACTTTTGCACAACTGAATGTTATGTGTATTTGTTGTGTGACTTTGACAAGAAATAGAAAGATTAACAAGAAACGGATATTCCTCCCTGTCCTTTCCCAATGTGGGCATCCAGGAAGAAGGGCTGGGTGTGTTCTAATATATTATATTTTCTTAGCACTTTCATAAAATCATGGTTACTGCAGCTTACATGGAGGTGTTCGGTGGATCTCTGTAGAAGTAAGGCCAGTAAGCTGTTCCTGTTTTGGTTATGTAAAAATATACAGAAATGACCACATACTATAAAGAAAAAATAAAAAATCAGCAAGTTATTCCTCGTAGGAAATGAAGAAGTGGAACTACAGACTAAAGTTAGATGCTAGAGCATGAGATAATACTTCCCACAGCAAAACCACAGGTGAAATAGCAGATTAGCCAGCATGAGTAGTGCTCTGAAGTAGTGTTATACATAAGAAATGAAGTGATCCGCAACAAATTAAAAGAGGAAAAAAAGGAAAAAAGTGGGTTTTTTTGAGAGGCGAGTTTTTGGAGAAACAGCAGAAGATGAGTGTAATGTGAGGAGCAGAATTACAGCAGGGCAATCTGCACTAGGTCAAAGATGCTTAAGCATCTGAACTTTGATCACTGGATGATACACAAATTCCTTTCTGCTTAAGACAGAAGGTGTTTGCTTTACAAAGAACTGGACTGACCTACAACTGAATTTATCTACTTCAACAAGCATTTTCAACATGGACTCACTCCCTCTGAAATTTTAATTCAATCAAATGTGCTTAAAACAAACACAAAAAACCACATCATGCTTAGTAAGTAGAAACAGCATCAGTTTTTTTGGTTTAGGAGTTGGGTGCTTTGGGGGGTTTTTTGTGTGTTTTTTTTTTTTCTCTGATATAGTATAAATTAATTTTGTTTCCGATATAATTTTAATGAAGTATCTGTTTATAAAAACACAGACTTAATTTAGTTGAATTACCTCAATGTTACTGAACATAAATGCAACTCTAAATCAGTCAAAACAATTTTGTCCCATTGATCTGCACCTGGGATGCTATTTACTCCTGTAATTGTGTGCATAGTTTCTTCTGAAAAACATACTTTACATATGGCAAAATGGAGAAACAAAGAACCAATAATTATCCTCAACATCAGTTTGTGTATCTAAGGCCTATTCCAATCTTGAAAAACAAGGAATTTTCCTTGACTGAAATGTACACATTTTTTCCACACAGTTGCGAAAATATCTCATTTAGAAAAACAAGTTTAAAATTTTGACTGAAAATTAAAGGCCATAATATCAAAATATCTTCAACTTACCATGCCCCTGAATATGCAAAACCCCGCTGCTAGAATGAGATACGCAGCTAACATTAAATCTACTGGTCGTCTTAAGAGTCCTTTCTTCTGAACTTCCTGAACCACCTGCAATACAGAATGCATTTAATACATCCCAACTCTGACTGATATGTACTTAACTCCAGATCATTCACTACAAGAAGGTTCAAGCAGTGAAACATTGTGATAGAAGCAGTTCACAGTTACGTTACCTTATTTTTCCACTGATTTCAGTGACTGAAAGATTTCTGCATCTGAGAAGGAGACCTTGGACTTGATAATATATGTCTGAATAAATG
This sequence comes from Gallus gallus, assembly GCF_016699485.2. NCBI lineage: Eukaryota > Metazoa > Chordata > Aves > Galliformes > Phasianidae > Gallus > Gallus gallus. The sequence continues at coordinate 11,248,118 of NC_052541.1, read as the reverse complement.
GATGGATCCAACTGAAGCCATTTCAATATGGATTAGTTAACTTTCAAAGCAACCTAAACAACAGTACTTTCACCCTGAACTCTCATCACTCTTTAAAGCAGTATTACAAACTTCCCTTAAAGTTGCATCTATTGTTAATTTAAATGTAGAAAAGCTTTAGAAGTGTTGGTTTATTATCTCAAACATTTCAAATTGAATCTACGGACTGTTTGGAGGCACAGCAAAATGAGAGCTCATCTCCTCAGTGACAGTGAATGCTTATTTTCAGCAGTCTGTGATGCTACTGAAATTAAAGGAACGTGGATAAAAGAAAAACGTTTCTGTGGTCTCTGCTGAGATCAGTGAACAAATAATATATCCTAACGTGTAATGCAGAAATAGCTTCAGAGCAGGACTCCCCTACAGCACCATGTGTGCCTACAAGAGCTGATCGTTCTATGGTACCAAAAGCCGTTTGGAAATCTAACAAGGAGGATGGCGTGGAGGAACCAGAGTGACTGCTTTGCCTGCTTGGTAGAACACATTAGACTCATGGAAACCATTCTAGGTACACTTTCGGCACTGCATATTCACAGACAACATGGTAAGCACATCAGAATATCTTTGTAGTTCAGAGGGAGAACTTCCCCATTTATGTGTGTTAGTCATTTCCTCTTCCTTTCTATTTGCCATGTGTTGGCACCCAGCAAAAGAAAAACCTGATCTCCTTCCTGTTGTACACTTGTGGAATTGTCTCCAAAAGCACAAAACAATAATTAGGATGTAGAGGCACAGTTAAAAGCACTCGAGATTACAATAAAAGCCCAAAAGAAGGAGAACTAATTTGCAAGCTCAGTTCCTGGGCAAGAACTGTAAGATCTGCTCTGTAGTTTAACAAAAATAAGGCTGTTTGATACACAAGCTCTAAGAAAGGGATGGCCTATTTATTTTATTTTATTTTTTAATCTTTTTCAAGAAAAAAGCTGTTACTTCACAGTATTTAAAGTACTTCTATAAATGTTGCTACACTTAAATACATGCAAATAATATTCTAATATTTATTTGCGTGAGAGACAGAGACTTCCCAGGCTGTTGAGTTAAATCATTATCAGATATTCACTACAACATGGACATTCCACTTAGTCTAAGTATGAGGCACATACACATTTCTATATATATTTATATGCATCACTCCTTCCTTTCAAAAGGCACATTACTGTACATATTTACTGTGATCACACAACTACAACAAATTCTGGTGCAGTACAAGTTTGTGCAATGGCCAAGGTGCAGAAATGAATGCACCTTTTTTCTCTATGTCTACACTACGTAAAATAGAAATGAAAAGCTTAAGAAGGGAAAAAGATGCACTTTACTGTCAGAGCTCAGCTGCACAGTAATTTCGCCGTACACTTCTTTTCAGCACACGCTGAAATGAATGAGGTGCTAAGCGCAGTGGCTGGGCACAGATAACCTGCTACAGGTCTCCTACTTACTGCAAACAAAACTGACCTCTGCACAGGTCCTGCCAACACTGCTGTTTCTTTTGTGTGGTAAGGAAGTGTGTAGGCACATTGAGCACTTTCTCTCGTTTCCAGGAAAAGGCATTTTCCATAACTTCTGAGGGGCTCCTTGCGTGCTCAGATTTAAGGAACAGGAATAATCTTTTGAGCTGTCCGTAGAAGTCAGTCCCTCCAGAATTCATGCACAAATCTGAGTTTATGTGTTTTAATTTTGTTAATGAATTTTAAATTACATTAACCTGTTCCCTGAGCCAACACGCTTGAAGACAATCCGCTGGGCTTTGTAAAATAGCACGGCACAGTTTGCTTTGATTCTAAATGAGGGCATAACTCTTTTCCTTTCCTACGCACCGCTTCTATTAAAAAACACCCAACATTTGATTATCTCCTCCCTGACAGTTTGTTTTGGTGCTTTGCTTTTGTTTGGGTTTTATTTATTTTATTTGTTCGTTTCTTTAACTTAATGGTTTATCCTAGCTTTATAGCAGTGAATATTTTGGCCACCAGAATTGCATCTGTTGCTTCCATTAAGTGTTCTTCTCTATATTTGTTCTATCACACTTAAAGGCATTATTAAAGTTTCTACCTAAACCTATACTGACTGCATGATAGCTGAAGCAGTTTGATCTTTCAGCTAATTGCAATTGATCTTTTGAAAGAAAACTATTTCCAGGATTTACAATGATTATTTAAACTGATTAGCAGTAGCATTATGCACAACTGTTTCCTGGAAACAATACTTACTTCAGAGCTGAGAAAGTTTTATTAAAACAGTAACAATTAAAAAAAAAAACATGCATAGCCTTGTAATGGCTTGAAGGCATTTTAAATTATACTGTTATTGGACTGAGGTGTAAATTCCCAGCTCTAATCATTGGATACAGAGGATAGAATAGCTGTGAAGATAAAACGAGCTCTAAAAAAGAAGTGGCTGTGCGAGGCTTGGTGGCCCTGGTGAAAGGAATGAAGACTTTTTTCTTTATGGTCTTCTAAGGGAAGGAAGTTCAGCTTCACAAGAAAGGATTCACTTAAAAGTGCACTGTTAAACTTTCAGCTCACCGGCTTCTTATTCACTCTCTTTTTGAAAAAAACATTTAGAAAGTAAGTTTTCCTGGTCTATGTACCAGTACCAAATCTAAGTAAGTGGTTGAACTCCTTGTGAGCACAGGAGACATGGCTATATTTCAGCAAATAAGCAACCCGTCACATATCTTCTATTTTAGCAATTTCTGCAGTGTTTTCTTTGCTAGGAAAACAAACTGAAACCCTCACCCATCCTTCATGCAAAAAATGTTCTCACTAATACATTCAACAAAAGTCAATGCTACGTTTAACTACACTCAACTTCTTCTAACAGATAAGCTTCTGGCTGATAATTACTGACAACTTTAAGTATATCAGCTCAGACTTCCATGATATGGGACACAGTTTCCTACAAGATCATGCAGGAGAGTAGAAGAGAGTTTGGCATGTACAGTCCCCCTGATTTACCTTTAAGGATTTGCCCCAAAAGCTAGGCACAGCCCATAGCTTATCTTCAAACTTCAGGAGATATGAATGTCTGTCTATGCTCCTCTTTCTTACCTAAGAGTCATCATTTGCGGATGGATGGCTGAATGTTTTCTTTCATACATTTCTGGAATATTTTTCAGTGCATCACCTGCTGTTATTCTACTCCATAGAATATTACAATCTTTTTTGAAAACGTGAAGTGTGGAAATGCTTTTAATACCAATTAAGGAGCTAATATCTTACCTCTAAAATCTAATATTGCAGAATACACACACATGCACAAAAAGAAAGGAAATGTTTATATTACATGAAGTCTGTAGGTCTTCTACAGAGAATATTCTGTAGAAGGTCTCTAAGGATTTTGTAGCATATTATGATGTTGGTATATATTAATGTTTCCATCAGTTAAGGAACTGAAACAGGCAAAAGCTGAATAAATGGAGGGAAGTAACAATATTTCCTTTAGAAATGAGTTTGCTTTAAATATGAGATAATTTTGCTATTCGTTTATCCCACCCTAATGATATGTTCTTGTAGTACAGGTATATTTGCAGTGTCTACACAGCCTGGCAGCAATTGTCGTAACAGTGAACAATTACAAAGCATTCCTCTCTCACTGAGGGAGCTATAAAACTCCATAGAGACAATAAGCATATCTGAGTTTTCCTAACAGTAACCAATGCTTAAATACAATAATATTACCTTGACTGGAGTATCGTGAGTTGCCGAAGGTTGGTTATAAATTCGGAACCCAGCCCATATGGGAAGGCAAATATATGGTACACTCAAGAAAAAAGCAGGACACACTTTTGTTCCATATTTTCCTGTTAAAAAAAAAAAATGATCATAAGGTATATGAAGAACCTGTAAGATGTGTTGAATACTACATATCCTACCTAATATCAAACCTGAAGCAGCTATGGTAGTGTAGACATAAAACACTGGAAGCTGCTGTTAAAGCAGAGCAAATCTAGAAAATCGTGTACTCAACAGTGCTAGACACAGGTGAGACAGAACCTATCAGACAGGAAGGCATGTCAGAAATCAGACCTTTCTGGAGGGGACAGGAAGCCACATCAGTGACTGTGCACTAGGTAATCCTACAGGACTGGAAGGCTGTGAGCTCTCTTAGAGGAACCTACTTCAAATAGAGACTATGCTTTGGAGAAAGGAAAGGAAAGGAAAAAAAGAAAGAAAAGATAAGGAAAGAAAAGGGAAAGGAATAAAGAGAAATTTATCTATTTTTTAAGATCTGGTATTCTGTGTTTTCCAACATTCTGAAAGTGGGGACACTTTAAGGTACCATTTGCCAGAAAGAAATGATGTGAATACTTCAATTACAGTTGTAACATCTAGCAGTTATGCAATGATTTATCTTAAGCACAGAAAATGTTAAATTTATTTTGAAAATTGAATAACTTCCAGACTTCATTTTCTTAAAGGTGATTTGGATGCCCCTTATGCTGCTTGAAAGTCAGAATATTAACTAAATTAGTAATTTTCTGCAAAATAATATTTACATTATTTACTTGGATACAAGTATTGTATCACTGCTTAAGTTAGACCTAATTTGGATGAAAGACTTACTTTTACTTTTGCTTGAGAATGTGAATCAAAACAATTTCTTTTTATATTTCATATTTAAATGTTGAAATATTCTGCCTCTGTTATTGATAGTCCTGAAATTCTTCTTTCGTTTTATTATAGACAGGAAGACTTGAAAGACTTAGACTTAAGAGGTAGACTGCATCAAAATAGAAATAGCCTATAGCTAAATTCTGAAAACATTTCACAGGAAAAATTTAGTTATATAATTACATCCTTACCCACAATGTTTCCAGGCATAAAGACAATGATGCTCATGAAAATGGAACCCAGCCAGTAAAGGCCAATGGTTCTATAGCTTTGTCTGTTAGAAATAAAAAATAAAAAAATATAAATATAAAAACATAATTTTTGCACTGTTCCTAAAAATCCACTACCCCAAATGACCTTCAAAAATTACAAGATTGCTGTGTAAGTATATGTTTTAAGATCTGCTCCACAAGACAGCACCGGATTCTTGTTCTGAGATGGGAACTTAGAAGAATACTACACCCCTCTCTGAGCAGTCTATTGCATGGATAGTACAAGATCTGCTCATACTTAATTGTTTGACATTATGTTTCATTCATCTGAAGGCTGACTGCATGATTTTGCATGTCCTATGTAAAGCAAATGCGATAAAATAATTATTTATTAATTAACTGAATTCTGGTGATGCTTCTATTGCCAGTGTGTACATTAGCCTCTGGAGTTCAGGAGTTTATTTTCTCAAACTTTCTTCAACAGGAATAAAGAAAAGAACTTCTAGAAAGGGCTACTGCCTCCTAAGCTGCGTGATTCTAAAATGGAGAGAGTGCATCATAATGCTAAACTATACAGTACTCGAGCCATAAATATGCTAATGGTGGCAAGATATCTCATGGTTCTAATGAGTGCACTCCTTTGCTTTTAACTAACACAAAGCACATAGATGGACTACGCTCAGGGTGAAGGAGAGACACCATAGCTCAATGGATTTGCTGGTCTTACTAAGCTGAGAGAAAAGGCAACTTGGAGAGGGTACAGTTCCTGAAAGTAATAACATTTTAATAGTGTTGCTTTAGCCTATGACATGAAACAGTCCTGAAAGAAAAATCTAAATACTACATAGAAAAGAAAGCCCTTTGTAGGTTAAATGAGAATGCAAGCAAAGCAAATATTACACAAATCAGAATGACTTACTCCCAAGCAATAGCTGCCACCATCAAAAGATACATCAGATAATGAACAGAGCCATCCCAGTAGCAGATCACGTGGCCATACGCAGTGTTGAGATAGGGTTCACCCTAGGGAAAGTTTATTTTAAAAATCATGCAATGATTGAAGAAAGAATAACCAATTATTAAAGAATAGCAGGAAATGATTTGAGAAAAGTAACTAGTGATCTTTCAGTTCAGGGGTACACTTTTTGACTGTCAGTAAAAATGTTTCCAAGCACAAACCTGATTTAGTAAGGATCAAGTATAATGAAATCAGTTATATGTTACAGAACAGAGTGCAAGATGCGAAAACTACTGTGTATGACCATCATCACCATTCCACTATGCTATGGAAATATTACTTTGCTGTATTTCAATGATAAAAGCAACAAAATAAAGATACATTTAACAAGTAATGGAGATACATCTGGCAACCTAAAGATCTACAACAGCACTGAACATGTTAATGATGCCAACCAGTAGCTTTGTAGGTCTCGACTCATTCCACGCTAAAGCTTGTGGAATCTTTTCAGTGACTTCAGTGACTTTCAAAGCAAGATCTTACTGAGCTATTTTTGGTGGATGTTGCTATTCAGCAGCCAACAGATTCTGCTGACTAGGTGTTTGGCACCATCATTTTTTTAACTCTACTTTAATTCCATGTATTAAAGTAATTAGGCAAAAGCAAAGGAACGATATTATTTCCTTCTTGGTAAAGCATTTAGATATGGCAGCACCCATCCACCCCGTGTGTTGGCTATGGTTTTCAGCAAACATTTTCCAACCATATAATGGCCACATAAGTTAATACAGCACAGTATTATTTCAACTAAATTAAATAATGTTGGAGTTGAAAGGGATGTTAATTTTCCAAATGAGTCAGTGATTTCAAGTCAATGAAAGTTTTGTCCATAACAACAATTAAAGAGATCAGTAACCAAATTTAAGAAGGTCCTGTTGAACATGTAAGAGGCTGTTTTTCTGTGGCAAATACTGGAACAAGTTATTCATAGTGAAGATTTTATTTATATTTGTAAGCCAAGCAGTCGTTTACCTCTCTCAAGTAATGAGTCATGAATCCATCTATAATTCCATCTTGTTCCAGCCCAATTATTAGATTCACTACACTGGTAAACGCAAATACAGCATAAACTGTAAGAAGACAGAAGAAAATACAATAAAAATAAATAAAAATAAAATTTAGAAGTGTATAAAGGCTTGAAATCATGCAGTCACCTCACAGTCTAATAAACACCATCAAGCAGAGATCTACTGAACTATATGCATCTACTTTGAGTCACAGATATTGAACATACATATGACATGACAATTTCACATCACTTTTTACGTAGTTTCACATAGTTTTTCAATAGTTAGTAACTCAGAAAGTTCTTTAGAAGGCTTTTCAAAGGAATGTGAAATCCCATGGAGTTGTAGGCACACAGGCACAGCCCGCATTCAACTCCAAGGAAAAATCAGCATTTCCAGAAGGCCATAAGTATGCTTCCAAAAATCTTAGTCACAAAGTGACCTTGACTGCCTCCATCCCTCGAAAAGGCCAAAAAAAAAAAAAAAAGAGGAGGAGAAGAAAATGAGAAAATGTAACTTGCCATTTTTGGAGGAGAATAATGCCATCAGCATTAGCCCCTGCAGCCCATGGGGGACCTACCCAGTAAGGCAGACTGTCACTCATTGTCACTCATCTGAGACAGGAAACTTACTTATGTTAGGCTTTTTATTTCCTTTGACATCTGTGGGAATTGAGAGTTCCCAACCTCACTTAGAACACTGCAGGACAAATGCCTACAAGTTGTAATAAGGAGGAAGACAGAGGGTACATACAGGAAGTTTATATGCTGCTTCACCTATAGTCCAATGTTGCAAAATTTCCAGCTTAGAGAAAACTGAGCCAGCCAAAGACACAGCTGCAGTGTTTTTGCTCCAAGGTAATCTAAAAGTAATGTTTCTCCTCAGAAAGTAATCAATATCTCCATTCTTTGATGGCATAGTGTAAGAATAGAAATGTATAGAATGAGTTCTGAAGACGATTAAATTTTAAAGCTGAAACAATCACCATATATTATCCTTTACAAAAATCAATACATTCTGAATTTAGCTCCCATGTTATCAAGACATACCATAAAACAGCGGATCTTTTGGTGGTTTTCTTTTGACAAGAACACGAGCCAACAAAGCAATAAAAACCAGAACCAGTAATCCAACTGCAACAATTGACCAGGAACTGTAAAAGAGAAATGGGAGTTAAAAGAAAAACAGGGAAGGAGGTAGAATTGCACTTCTTTAGTTTTTCTTATCAGATGTTCTCAAATGACAGGTCCACTCTCACATGTACGTACTCCTAAAGTAATTGTTTTTAATACTGAGAAGGTTGTTTTAAAAGTCCATTTTCTAGACTGCCATAGGATTCATTTTGTAGTTTTGGATGATTTATGGGCCTGTCTTTTTACATGTGATTATCTAAAAAAAGAAAATACAAAAATAGCTAGATAAACAAAATGTCCAGTAGTCTACATCTGTCTGTCTACAATCAGTTTTCATACTGCTATCTGTGAAAATAAATAGAAAGAATGGAAAATGCAAAGGCCAATGAGACATGAAAGTCACAAATGCGGAGATTTCAAGGCCAAAAAGGATCATTAGGGATACTCAGTCTGACCTCAGCAAACATTTACCTAACCTAGAAACTACGTATTTGCAAGTAAAGCACATCAGTTTCAGGGACTAAGAGCAGCAGTGTGGAGCACCTGTGATGGATCTAATGTCAGGTTTTGGAAGTGCTACAGAAGGGCCCTCGGGCCCTGTAAAGCAGCATTGCTTGAGATGATGCAGGAACCAGCTCTCTGGCAGGAACACAGGTGGGCTCTACAGAGCAGAGCTTTCCTCTGAGATGCTGGGGGCTCTAATGCTGGTGTGTGAACTTTTGGTAGAGGGGTGTACCAAAATGTTCATCACAAACCCCAAGAAAAGGTTCGTTAAGAAAATGTGTTTGTGGTTTAAATCCCTGTATGTGCAATTGGTACTCAGTTCTGTGAAGACCCTCTTCTCAGTCCTCACTTTTGTGCTTGTGCACAGAGGAGAAAAAAGTAAAGAGAGAAGTTAGGTAAACTCCAGAAGCACCAGCTAAGAAATATTTGGCATGTGATTATATACAGAGTACCGCTCTGTGTATCCACAAAACAAACTGTATAAGCAAACAATACTGATCATGGTGGCTTCAGCCTTGGTGAAGCTTCATTTTAAATTATTGCAAAGAAGTGCAAGATAACCACTTTGGAATATACGCCTGGATGCTGTCTGAGCCGTGGTGGGCGCTCCCAGCCTGCTGGGTTGCTTTCTGGCTTCAGCCTTCTGCTGCTCTGCTCTACCAGTGATGGATTTCTTTGTGCCATTACAGCCACTACTATCGCAGCGACTCTGAGCTGTGGTTTATCAATTTGAAACAAACATTGGCACCGTGTCACCTAAGTCAGCACTTCTCCAGCAGCGAGAAACCAAAAGGAATAAGTGGGTTACGAGCCAGAAGGAGGCAAATGAGGAAGGAACACAGGCGGCAAAGCCTTACAAACACGGGGCAAATATGTGTGCAGCGAAGTTGCAAAACACGCGTGGCTGTGAGCTCAGCAGGCAGCGGATGAAGGGCTGCGTCCGCTGCTGTCCCTCGAAGCGGTGCCGGGCTGCGGGGCCGCTCGCATCGCTCCCGGGGCGGCTCTGCCCCGGCTCTGCCCCCGCTCCGCCGGCCCGGCCCGCTCAGCCCCGCGGCCGCAGCTGCCCTCGCTCCCCGTGCGGCCGCTAAAAATACCCTCCGGGCTGCCCCTCGCCTCGGCTCACCTCACCTCAGCAGCCCGCTCCCCTCACACCCTCCGCCGCCCGCCTCACCTGCCGCCGGCCGCCAGGCAGTTGAAGAGGTACGTGACGGGGATGGCGGTGAGGGAGAGGACGAAGACGCCGGTGGCCGCCGAGGCGCTCATCCCGCGGCGAGAGGCGGCGGCCGCTCAGCGAGAGCCGCGCATCGTCCGCGCCGCCGCCGCCGCCCCTCAGCGCCTCCCGCCCCGCCGAGGGCCGCGCTCACGCGCCCGCCGCCCGCCGCCCGCCCCATTGCCCGGCGCCGCGGGCCGCCCCCTCCCGCCCCGCCGCCTCGGAAACCGGAGCCGCCCGTTGTTCCCCGGCGCTGGCGGCTGGGCGGAGGGAGCCCCGTCGGAAGGGGCAGCGGGGGAGGCCGCGGTGGAGCGGTGTCGGAGCCCGAGCGCGCGGCAGCGGCGAGTGCCAGCACCGAGGGGAGCCGGGCTGTGGGCCGGCCGGTGCTGGTCGCTGTCAGAAACACAGCTACATCTCTGCTATCTGCTTTAGGATTTAGCTGGGTTACTAACAAGGACATTAGGATCTTAAGCATGTTTTAACTCTAAACATTTTTTCCCATCTAAATACTGAAAACTAACAAGTATTTGGCGTGCGTTTGGCATTCGCCGCTACCATAACCCATCAGTGGGCAGACAGGGGTGGGCGAACCCTGTGCTCAGGGCAGAAAGGACAACCGCGCTCCCAGAAGCCGGTGAGCGCTCAGACGGCGGGCAGGGGTGAGAGAGGGGCGTCCCGTGCTGCGCGGGCACTGCGCGGCACTACGCTGGTAGCGTACCGTGTGGTAACATCGTACGGGCATTCCGCACCGCGCCCCACAGCTCCATCCTGACGAGAGGGATTCGCCTGAAATGGTGCAGAGGAGGACAGCTCAGGGGGCCCTGTCCATCAGGAAGAGGATCTGCCGCGGCGTACGAAGGCTCCCAGTAAATACCTGAGGAGTTAGCACCAGGGAGAGGAAAGAACCGTTTAATTGGCGGGAAAAAGCTGCGAAGAAAATTTCAATCATCTTCTGGAACAGATTTTTGGCTATGAGAAGTGAAGGGTCTCATTCTTTTACACTGAGTTAAGGAAAAACAGAAGTCCAGTCTTAAGATGTCATTTAGTGTGTTTACATTCTGTAGACCATTTTACATGACCATCTCCACAAGGAACTTGGTGGCCCACAGTGTGTCTGTGCTCTATGCTTTACACACAAACTGTTGTGTAGTTATTTCAAGTGAGAAGGGTCTAATGCCTGCCCAAAGGAATAGGAATGGGTTAAACCAAACAAACGATCTGGTAAAAACATGATGCAACTCCTAAAAGTAATTTAGTCCACCCTAGTGTCAAAATTGCCATTGGATGAGTCAGGGCTAAATTTATCACCTCGAAATGCCTACCTTTCAATGCACAGCCGGTTTACTTCTCAAGCTCTCAGATGTATAGGCTGCTCAGTCCTGTGCAGCTGCCACTGTGCAGTCTCAAGATTCACGTCTCAAACTTCGCTCAGTTCCTGTGTCCGTACGGCCAAATGCTATGTGGGAAACTTCTTCCTTAGCACTCTGCCAGCATATTCCAGCACCGATTTGCCCTGTGATTGCTTATCGGGTCCTATTTCAGCTTGAGTAAGAACTGAGAGAGAAAATTGTGCATAGTAGACTAACAACAAATTGCCTGTAGAGGAGTTCACTGCTTTAATCTATTGTGTTGAGATCTATCAACTTTTCAGGAAAAAAAAAAAAAAAAAAAAAAAAAGATTATGAGTGTCTGCAAGCAGAAAAGACCCCTGAAAGGGAATGTTTGAAATGAATGTTTGTTCCCAGGGGCGTGTTTTTTCCTTACATTCTCATCTCTCACCACGTAGAGGAAGAGGTACTGAGCCTTCCTGCTTCACTGTTCCTTTCCAATTTGGACAGAGGAGCCCCCACATCCATCTCTACCTGCACTGAACATGTGGATTCCAGTATTCAAACCTTTCCACTACATAAATCTTAATTTCTAGTAGCTACAGATCTTTCTAATTCCAGTTTTGCTTCTCTATGCCAAAATATCCTGGGTTTTATTTCAGCCTTTGTAAAGAAATTAACAACCCAAGCATTCTTCTTTCTGCAGCTCTAGCAAAGCAAAGCCACCAAACTGATCTTGTCCTCCAACAGCAGCATCTAAAACCATTCTGTCAAGAAGAGGGTCAAGTATGGGACCTTGCCTTTTATCTTTTCAAAAAAGAAGAAATCTGTCATTATGAGTAAACTGTAGTGCACTTTTATTTATTTATTTACTTATTCCTGTTTGTAAATTCTAGACCCAAGTTCTAGAAACAAGTGGGCCAAAAATTTGTTCAGCTAAAGCAGACTGCAACCACTGGCCAACTTCCCCATCAGCAAATATTTCAAAATTTGGCATTTTGTCAAAGATGAAGCCAAAGAGCAAGCTGTCTTACTGAATGAACACCCCTCAGCTTAAAAGCAACCATCCTCCAAAACTACCAGTTGAATTTCTTAAAAGCTGAAAGTATTGTTGTGGGGAAGAAGTAGAAAGACCTTTCAAATGTATGTAACACCACTTGCACCAGAAGAGCAATGTAAAAATGAAGTAGGTATGGGATGCCTTTTACAACATAATTGCTGATAAACGTTTTACAAGAAAAGGGTGCTGATAAGCTGCTGTCACCAGAATAAGTGTGACTTCTCAGCTTCATGTCACATAATTGATTACATTCACATACTGATGTTGCAAAAGCATTTTTTTTCTTAGTTTTTCTTGAATGTTATAAATGGTACCATCTTCATGAGGCATATGGGTGCCATCATGCAACTTTTCAACTACCTAGCAATATCAGATGTCAGTTTAAGATTGAAAAACAAGTAAACGCCACTTAAACAGCAGTGAAGGGCAGACAAGCAAAATAGATAAACAAAGCCATGAAAATTTGGACTCATGCAGAAATTGTCCCAGAGTCATATTTACTGATAAGGTGATTCCCAGGGTTCTGGTCTTACCTGGAAGGCAAGCGTTCAAGCTGCATAGTGTCAAAAATGATGATTCCCTCACCACACTGTAATGTTCCCAAAAGCTCAACTCTTTCTCAAATGACCTGTACAAGCCTCATTCTACATGAAGGATTCCTCACTGGGAATCTCTGTCCTCAGCAACAAACCAGATCCAGATGTGTGGCCATCAGACTGGCAGTTCTTAACTCACAAGTGATGTGCTGAGGATGATGCCAGCTTCTTGATTAGACCATTACTGGTTCAAGAGTCATTTATAACACGGAAGATGTTTCTCTTCATTCTGTCTACTAAATGGCAGCAGATCAGTCTTCTTGTCAGCACTTAGAAGGCATTTGTAATCATGCCAGCAAAAGAATACTGCGGACTTAAATATGCCTGTTCGTTAACGTTCAGCTTCAAAATAGGAGACTAACAGACCACTAGGTCTTAGTGTCTACTTTTAGTCTGGGAAACAGCTCTTACATTTCATAAATGCCTCCAACATCACAACAAATTGAAGGGCTTAACATTATATTGAGACATAGCTAATTGTATCTTGAATCAAAGTAATGACATCAATCTATACAAATACAAGTAAGGTGAACCTTAAGCAAGCACATGAAGATCAATTCAGGGATTAAGAGACTCTATTTATAGCTTGTGGAAGCATTGCTCATGTGTTCACATACAGCTCTGCCAAGCAGCAAACTTTCATTGCATTATGATGCCAGCTACAAAATACCATCCCAGTACAAAACAACTAGTGTCACTCAATTTCACTGAAATAAGATGGTAGACTCTTTAGAGTATATTCCCCTTATTTGCAAGTAAGTTTTGGAGGCAGTAGAAGTCAGTAAGCAGCTGACCAGGTAAAGATGAGTTAATTAAAAGCTCCATGGTTAGGGTTTTTGTTCTATTTGCTGGGGGGCAGCTTAGGCCACATAGAACTGCAAGCCCCTGACGGCTTTAAATCCAACCTATTCTATTTATGAATTTCTTGCTAGTTGAGGATATAAGACCTAATAAATAATGTTCTATTGTAACTCACAGACTGCATGGTTCACCAGAGGCAATACAATGTAGTTCATATGGTATGCACTGGGAGTCAGGAGGGCACATGCTAATGATCTGCTGAGGATTTGGGGGAATTCTCCAGCAGCAATCACACTACCAGAGAAACAAGCCAAGAGAAGGTAGTCATTAGTGTCCATTTCACTTACAAAACTGAGTATTGGTACCCAAATCATGGAGCTTCTTTTTGTTTTACAGCCTGTCTACTCAGCAATGAATAATCTCAGGGAAAGAGACATTTTAGAACAAAATTAATAGTAAAAGAGAGTACGTATGTCAGTTGTACTATTTGACTTAAACTGCAAGTGGCAAGAGTGTGGCTTCTCAGTAAGAATCTTGTTAATCATGCGGAAATCAAAGTGCTACCTAAACACCTTGTTAGAAGTGGAGGAGATGTGTCCTCTGTCTGAAGTAATATCGTGCCTTGACAGATTGCAGACATTTAGCAGCAACTGAATAGTAAATAGCTTCACAAAATATTCACGGTTCGATCATAAAGATATTGTGGTAGGAAGTAAAAAAAAGTTTTTCCCTCATTTGCTTCTCCAACTGTGCAGCAACAGAGTATATGTAATTGTTTAAAAATATGCCAAAGTATAACATTTCATAGAGGCAGCCGTGTCAGTGTTGGAAATGCTATTTAAAAGGGTACGTGGTGAGAGAATCTTCTAAGCCGTAATTAATTGGTTTCATAAAATGTTTTCAGATAAACAATGTGAAGAATGTTATTTCTTGTATATCTTTGGAACATATAAATGTGCACAATGAAAACTGAAAGAGCTACCTCTGCAGCTGGAGTGACTCAAGATTTCCACGTTTGTGCCAGTCGTACACATAGTATTCTAACTCAGGATTCTGGAAATAGTCTCAGGAATGTATTTATTAGCACGAATTAGCAAGAATTACTTGTAGAAATGATACGGCAAAGAATTATAAATGTGAAAACAATCTGTGAAAGTTGCATCCATATTATTGTCAGCTTTAGATTACAATAAATTTTCTAATAGAGGAAAAGATATCAGCTGCTCTTATTTTGGATTTCTTTTATCAACATTATATAGGCACTATGAAAGACATAAAAAAAATCCCTGGCCTTTAGTAGAGCAGCAATGTAAGACTGAATGTGTTTTCTGTGCTTGCATGGATCCAGTGTTCCAAAACTGCAAGGTCACATTACCTGTACACTCCAATTGAAACAGCACAGGTTAATGCAAACAAAACAGTAATAACCACAATAAAAAGATCAAGGAGATAACTTTATTGTTACTATTTGAAAGCATTTTTGCTACAAATTTACATATTTGAATAATTTTAATGCTAGTAGTAATTCAGTTATGGGAATGTATGTCTGACATTCACAGCAGTAGTATGAATCAGATGTAAGAGATTTTAAGAATGTAATTGAGCATGGAAATGAAAAGCTGTTGGAACTGTCCTAACAAGGAAGTTTAATCAGAAACAAATCCATGATTTACTCTGAATTCTTTTTCCTCCCAAAACAGAGAAGAGATACTACCTACTTATGAGAACAATTGCTAGTCCTTGTAAAAATAAGTGCCAGCTCAAAAACTCAGATCATAGCAACAAACAGCTACTTAGAACATACACAAAGCTGAGTTCATGTGAGGAAAAGAAGGAAAGGGAGGAGAATTTGAATAATCTCAGGAACAAACGATTGAAAACAATATGCTTTGTAACCCAAACCCTGTTGACGGATCTCACAGAACTGGCTGGGTTTAACTGGAAGGGAAGGACAGGGCCTCTGGGCAGGCATTCCTGTCTCTGGGACATCCATGGCATCACGAGTATCTCAGAAATCCCTGCAGTTTGATCACCAAATTCTTCAGTTCTTCTTCAATACAAGTAAATTCAGCTTCTCCTCTATCCTCTTTCTGATGGGAAAAGGAATCTGAAAACTTAGAAAGTTCTTTTATGAATTTCCATAGCAAAAAGTCACATCATGAACTAGCTCGGGCCATTACACAGACCCTGAAATTGTGTTGCTCACAAGCACGAACACTCCCTGACCTTCTGTTTTGCTGGCTCGCAATCAGGACAACCTTCATAGCTGTATAATACAATACTGTTGAACTTTTGTCTGCAGCCGTTAATTCATAGCCATTCTGTTACGTGAGATCAAACAAAAGCTCCTGCTAGGGCCAATTTGAACTGCTACAGTTATATGATTTTTTTCCTCTCGGTATTAATTCCTACTATATTTCCTAGATAAAAAACTGAGCATACTAAGAAGACAAAAGAACAGGACAGCATTTTAGTGACAATCACATGTAAACACTTTTGGGAAAAGGATTGTGCATTATTTTTTTTTATTTGACTGGTGAATATAATCCCATGACATCACGTTTAAAAATGGCTATGATCCATCTACAGATAATGCCAAAGGAAAAAGAGCTGATTTTTAAAGAAGGAACGTGGCATAAACATTACAAGGTGAAGCAAATGTCTGAGGCTTATTGCCTACATGTAGGGAAAAACAAAACAAAAAAGCCACCTACGCCCATCCGCCCCCCCCCCCCCCCCCAAAAAAAACACAAGAAAATCTGTTATTTAATATTCTCATAGCTCTCACTTTCAAAACTTTTTGAATTGGTCAGTTTAGCTTTTATCTGATGGAATGTGATGGCTATCAAGGCTGTGTTTCTTCTTTCCTTTGTCTCATTTCCTGATTTTTTTTCCTTTGTTTTGTTTTTTGTTTTTTACAATTCTAGATTTCTTTCATGCTATTTTCATTTCTGTTTCCTTTCCCTCATTTTTCACTGACAACTTTTTGCTTTCTTTCTTAGGCTGTCTCATAGGCCTTTCCTAGTTTTTCTCTCTTGCATAGCTTTCTCTTCCTCTGATTGAGGCTGCCCCAACCACTACTATCCTTTTTGCTCACTAGCCTACCTTTCCCTCTTTTCTCCTCAGCCCTCTTTCATATTAATTAGCTTTCTGTAGCATGCGGTGCTTTACTGAAAGTATGTCCACATTTTCACAGACAAAGTTCTCTGTAAGTCAGACAGTCACAAATGTTGGCTTCCATTTGACAAACCAACCTGTGAACAATCATAGAAAGATAGGAGAACTTAGGCACTTTACTCCCCTAAAATGAGCTCTCAAGGTGGTCCCTGCAGGTTCCTCTGAATGTAACAGGTATACGGCAATGAAGCAGCACGCTGTGGTACATCTCAGCTTCCAGGGTTTTCAGAGCCTCAGTTATTGGAGGGAAACTGGGCTTTGCCTCCTTTCTGCCCCTTGTCCACCTTGGGGTAAGGAAAACACAAAGGTGCTAGTTTTGCTCTTCCAAGCCAGCAGCATGACTTTACTTTTAAATATAGCCTCTGTGCTACTTGCTGCTGTATGGTTGGTATACTATGTCTTCTTGTGCCCTTTATCCCATTTAAATCGCTTCCATCTTGCCTAAGGTTCCCTAAAATTCGTTCTGAGAAGCACACCGCATTTTCTGGGTCTCAGTTTTGTCCTAATAATAAACCTAAAGGCAGAGTGGTGACATACTATACTCCTCTTTTAGCCACATGCTGCCATAAATGCTGACAAGTCAGGAGCTATGACGAATACCTTTCAGCTCCATAATTTAAATTGCTGCTGTATTTACACCAAAGCTCCAGCAGATGGCAAAAGGATCCACCTTTATGTTCCAAAGGACAGTGCCTGCTTTGGCAGGGCTGTGACCACGCAAGTGTTTCTTCTCGCTTTCGTTCCTGAAGGCCACAAACGTATTGAATTAATAACCGTATTCTGTTTGTCAGAACTTGCAGAGTTAATTCACGACTTTGGACCACACCTGGACCGAGGATGTTAAATACGATGGCCTCTGATGGAAATAAACACATCCTGCCACATTCACTGAGGCTGTTTGGCTTTGTTTGCCTCCTCAGAGGTTTATAACGGCCGTTGTGGAGGCACACTTCCAATCGATTGCTTTTGTACATAAATGGCACAGCACACACCCACCAGGCGTCAATATTTCAATGTTATTCCAGAAATTGTTAAAATAGGCGTCCATGCTTGGTTTTGCCTGTTAATTAGGTATTATTAAAACGGATTTACGTTTCATGTGCCTTCACGGGACAGCGTTGTTCAGTCACACACGCACCAAAACGAATCTCCACACCGCGGCAGAGCTCAGCCTCCCGCCTTTGCACGGCCCAGGACGGCTCTCCCGCCGGCCGCACACTCCCACCGCACGCAGGGGGAGCGCACACCCTCAGCGAACGACCGAGGCTCGAAGCTCCGCTCCTCCCGACCGCCCACACACAGGACATGGCCGCGCCCGTCGGGCACGAACGGTTTCGTCGCACGCCTGCGCAGCGAGGCCGGGGCGCATGCGCAGCGAGCTGCTGACGTCGCGGCGCACAGGGGAGATGCTTGTGCTGCCGGCTGAGTGAGGGCTCAGCCCGGCCCGGCGCGGCCCCTCAGGGCGGTGATGGCGGCCGCCGGCGGCGGTGCGCCCGCGGAGGCGCCTCCCGCTGCCACCGGTGCCGCCGCCGCGACCGCTACCACCGCCGCGGAGAGCGGCGCGGTGCTGCAGCGGGAGCCGCTGTACAACTGGCAGGCCACCAAGGGCTCGCTGCGGGAGCGCTTCGCCTTCCTCTTCTCCAACGAGCTGCTCAGCGACGTGCACTTCGTGGTGGGCAAGGGCGGCCCGCGCGGCGGCGGAGCCGGGGGAGCGCCTCCGGGGCCCGGCCAGCAGCGCATCCCCGCCCACCGCTTCGTGCTGGCGGCCGGCAGCGCCGTCTTCGACGCGATGTTTAACGGAGGCATGGCCACCACTTCGGCCGAGATCGAGCTACCTGACGTGGAACCCGCCGCCTTCCTGGCGTTGCTCAGGTCAGACCTGGGGCTGAGGGGCGGCGCGTGGGTGGGGGCGGCCGTCTGCGCTGCTCGGCCTCGGCCGGGGGTGCCGCGCCTCCTGCCCGCGGTCCGGCCGCAGTCGGGGCAAGGGCGCGGCGTCCTGCTGGCGGCCTGCGGGCTGCTCCTGATCGCTGCGCTGCCTTCCGCAAGAGAAGCGGCCTCGTTCCAGAACGGCCGCTCGGTGAAGTGCTTTGGTGTCCCGTCGGGCTTTTTGATGATGTGTTTTCCGTACGGTGATGGGATTTAGTGGCTCGGTACTCTCCGTTGCTACCGCCCGTCCGTCCAACAGCTCCGGGAAGGAACTGAAACTGTTGTACTGAGCTTTTCATTTCGTTTGATAGTTTACTTCGGAAATTGACTCGTAGAATCATAGAATATCCCAGGTTGGAAGGAACCCATGAGAATCATCACGGGACCACCGCTCCTCTTACAGTGAGCTAGTTATTTTTCAGAGGCAGAGTAAATTGTATCCCTTTCCCAAAGTCGTTAACGTCCCTTCTGCAGTCACACAAACGTGTGTGATACCTTT
Source organism: Gallus gallus (assembly GCF_016699485.2). NCBI lineage: Eukaryota > Metazoa > Chordata > Aves > Galliformes > Phasianidae > Gallus > Gallus gallus. The sequence goes on along the minus strand of NC_052541.1, from coordinate 11,228,998 downwards.
GGTACCTTTGGCTGGAGAGGACGTGCTGCAGAACACAGTTACCTGATCTGATGCACAAGTCACACAAGTGAGAGCACGAGTGCGGTGATGGGGAAGAAGTATGCAAAGTGGGTACTGATTTCTGGTTTGACCGCAGTAGGGTCTGCTGCTTCTCGTGCCCACAAACCTGTCTGCACTTTATTTTTACCCAGTGTAGCGGTAAATGATCACAGGAACAACTACTGATCGTTTCTCTGTGCATCAGGCTTACTGCTGAGGTGTGGTCATGCAACTCATCTGCTCAACGTTAAGATATTTTTTTGCTAGGCAAAACTTCTCTAAAATGCATTAAGGAGATTTCTGTAATGAACATATAGAAAACAAGCAATATTATTGCCTGGGAAGAAAAATTGTAGTGTCTCTACACTTTTTGTAATGGAAAAAAAAGGTAGCTTTCTTTTTGTTTTGAGGTGAGAACAGTGAGAAGAATAGCACAGTGCTTTAGTAATTACAAGGTTTGCAGCAACTGATTTTGCTTTAAGACGACCCACAGTAGGGTGACTTTGTTGCTTATTAGCAGACAAACTGTATTTTCTGCTTTCTTAGCAAAGAGGGAGTGGCAAACTGTAAGGTGAGGGGCTGGTGCTGAGTAGTGGGAAGTTGTCTTCCAAGCAGAAATGGTTTCAAAGGTTAAAAGTAAGTCACTGTGGTGTGTGTGTGTGTGTGTGTGTGTAGATGTATAAAAGCCACCAGACAGTGAGAAGTTGATATAATGAGAGATGCTTGTTTTGATTAAAAACATAAGCATAGAAGCAGGAGAGTTCCGAGTAAGGCTAAGAAGTAGAAGTGAGCATAGAGTTGCTGTTAGAAGCAGACAAAAGCCACCTGTCTTTGCAGAGCTGGTAATGGCCAGGGGACTTGTGTAAGTACATCAATTATACTTGTATTGTGTCTAAACATCACCAGACTGATGAACTGCTGGGATGGCTCAGGTTTGATGTTGTCTTTGGTATGGAATGCTTGGCAGCTTTTTAGAACATACTTCCATATCTTACAGAGAGTGCTTCCTCTCTAGACTCAAGCCTTGATACATATACACCAAGCTAATATTGGAGTAAAGGTAAATTGTAACACCTTATTAGATCTAACATAGTTGAAGGGATCTTCTTTAACACAGATTAATACTGGAATTCTTTCGTGCCTCTATACACCGTTTTTAATGTACACCAGCTATAAGACAGCCTGTTTGTTTTTTTCTTGCTGTTGGCCATTGCTGACCTCTTATCTGTCAAAAAGAAATCGGTCAAATAGTGATGAGTGCTTTTTGTAGGGCGCTCCTTTAATCTTTGCAGACACCAATTTGAAGTATACTTGCTAGGGATTGAGTTGGACCTTCGTATATTCCTGGCAAGTGAACATCAAGATAAAAGAAACATTAAAGTAATGAAGTAATGCAAAAACTGTTGGAGATAATTTACGAGTAGTTAGAAACTGAAAGATTTTAACACCTGACAGTCACCAAGTTATTTTGACGACCCTTTCAATTCTTCTGTTGGGTATATATATATTCACAATGTTAAATTGGCTGCAGTTGCCCCCTTCTTTTGACAGGAGAAGTGGTGTTCAGCCCCACTGAGCTGAGTGGAGGAAGAACTGCAGTATAAACACAAAGCTGTGCCAGTTCAGGCATGCCATGAATGGGAGCGTCAACACAGAGATGGAGCTCCTGGCTCCTGAGCAGAGAGGTTTTTACAGAGAGGACACACCTAGGGTTCTTTTTTATGAGCAGATGAATGCATTGTGATTATCCATCCATATACTAAAAGGAACCAGGATTATACAACAAGCACAGTGCACTTTATTACCATATATAATAGCTCTTACAGCTACCTTTTGACTTGGCAAATTCATACTTTTTTAGTAATTGCAAAAGCTTTCTGGCTGTGAAGATTCCAGAGAAGTATTGGCACTGTCAAAAACTTGAGTACTGAACTTGAAGGAGTGAACACAAAAAAGCCCTGGTTATGTGACATTCTTAAAATGTTTGGGCACTTCATACCATAAGTTTCCTTCATTCAAAAGTCTCGAACTGTTTCACATATTCTGTTCCCATGGGTGGTTATGCCCAGTGTTGATCCATGTCTAGAAAGAGATTGTGAGGTCAATGTGATGGATTTGATGCTGTTAACTTTCTATTATCAGAACTTTAGTCACTGAAGTCCCATTACTTTGTTATTGCCACACTTCTGGTCAGGGAATATCTCCTTATGTATGTCCAGGCATACGCAGCAGGAGAGAGATAGGAGCATAGAGCTTCAATTGTGTCTTCCATGGGATGACAGAACATCCTGTAGCTAACAGAACTCGCATGAATGAAAAACTTGTGTGCACATGCACTGTTACCACATTTAAATTGCTCTATTTTGGCTGTGTAGTTATATTATTGTGTATTGATTGTATGGGGCAAAAGGCTGTGAGACAGGGAAAAGAAGCATTGGAAAAGAGTAGTTTGGAACTGCACCTTGATTCCTAAGGAAGTGCAGAAAGTGAGCCAGTCCATACATTAGCTGCATGTTGTGCACTCTTTAGGAATAAAATCAAAATGGTGTTGTAAAAAAATTTGGTGATTTAACTTTTTTTTCTTTCTTAGATTAGGCAAAATTTATAATGCAGCTCTTTTGCAACCCATTAACTTTTGACTCATATGTAGTTTTGACTCCAACTTCTCTAAAGCTATAAAAGGAAGGTCAGGGCTTCTTGAAGCAGGCTTTTTAAAATCTTAAAACCAAAATCTAAATGTGCTTTCCTGGTATTTAAAGCTAATTGTCAATTTGATGCACAGAACTGCATGTTGAAAACTGTACTTTAAACTTGTTGGTTGTGGCTGGCAAGTCAGCCCACCATTTTCATCAACAAAGAGTTCATAGCTGCCATGAATCAGCTCTAAATGTACTGGGAAACTTTTAGCAACAAGATTCACCTTTAATTAAACTCCTTTCTAAAAGCTTTGGTGTAAATTCAGTTTAAAGAATGAATCTAGAGCAGCATTTAGATTTCCTAAATTAAATAATGTGAATGTTGGCCATTTGAATGGATTGGAATATTGTAATAAGTATCTGCTGGTAAGTGACAGCAGATTTACTGTGAAATAATATATAAACTTAGTTGTTTATCAGCACACGTGAATGGTTAGCAACTAGTAAGAATGAGGGTTTTCTTTGGAGTATAAGAAATGCAAGCAGTAAAGGATTTAATCAGAAATGTACGTGGTATGTTTCCATGAGCTAGATCTCCCCCTGCTTTCACAGGTTACTTCTGTTGAACACAAACTGACTGTTATTGCATATATGCTCTTGTAAACATTTCTTCCATCTCAGCTTGTTGTTTGCCATTTATTTTGAAGAAGTCCGAACAGAAAATACAAAGAAATGTAAAGAAAAGACTTGTCCTTTGTTATGCAATTCACGCATTCAAAAACGTCCGGTTTATTATTTTTAATCACCTGTGTTTGTTGAGGGCAGAATGTGTTTGTACCATGGATGAATGTCTGTAAATCTGGAAACCTGATGAAATATTGATGAGGTTATTTTCAATGTCATCTGTAAGAAAAGCTTTTTAAGAAATCATTTCTTCCATACAGAGCCTCAAAACAAAGCTTATCTCATCTGGTCTCAAGTAACAGCTGCTCAGTACAGAGGGGTTTGTTCCCATTTTTTATGGAAACTTTTATCCTTTGGTTTGCTGCTTTATGCTAGAATTTCTACAAATCGTGTAACCTTAAACAGTGCGGTGAAGCCAAGGCTTTTCTTGTGGCAGTCTGCTGCAAGGATAGAAGAGTCAAGGATTTTACTCCCATTTCCTCTCTGAGCACTGGAGAATGGTAACTGTGACATAAGACATGATCACGTCAGACATTGCTGACACTTTTCTCAAGAGTTGCAAGGAAGCTGATGTGCATTTTCAGTAGATTGAGATAAGTAATACAGCCATGGAGGGTTACATGTTGGTATGTGTGAATACAGTTCTTAGTAGTTAATCAAAAGAGCATGCATTAATACATAAACAGCTGAGCTGCAAAATTACTTATGGTTTGGTGGTGATGTATAACTAGTACAGCCAGATCAATCTTAGAGTAATACGTGCTTAAAAGAAATTTATGCCATTGGGTTAGCATAGTATTCTTTCTTCAATCCTTTAACTATTTTAGTATCTGCAAAAATGTGACATGGTGAACAATTGCATGTTAGCAATTGAAATCTTTGACCTATATTCTCAATACAAAGAGACTGTCATGCTTGACTGCACCTCAAGATGTGTTTTTATGCATCTTTGTATATTGATTTCTAGGTTTCTTTATTCAGATGAAGTTCAAATTGGTCCTGAAACAGTCATGACTACTCTTTACACTGCAAAGAAGTATGCAGTTCCAGCCCTGGAAGCACACTGTGTAGATTTTCTAACGAAGCACCTCCGAGCAGATAATGCCTTCATGCTCCTCACTCAGGTAGGTAAATTTAAGCTTAGTTTTGATTTTCTATGAAATTTAGTATTTGGGGGGGAAATGAGCATGTAGTATTACTTCACAGTGGGTTTGCCATCACAGAGTCTAATTCCTGTATGAAAATAATTTTGTTGCTTTGTTGGCATTTTTACAGACTTTCTTGGTTTTTAGTGATAGTAATGTAGAGGAAGAAGAGAAAGTAACTTTTTTTTTGTTAATATATGATGTACTGGGACGCTTCAAATGGGGTCAGTTCATTATGTTTATGCGAGTGTCTCAATTGGTTGTTTGTTTTTTTTGTTAAGACAGTTTACTATGACAGATTTGGTGTCTACTTCTTAAAATTATGTTTGCAAAACTAAAAATAAAGACATGAAGGAAAACCCGGATGCAGTGTATTTTCAATTATGTACTCCTTTCAGAACATAAGTGCCCTGGAAGATACAACCACAAGGTCTAGAGAAGTCATCCTATTTTATTCTAGACTTATACTAGATTTAAAAAATACTTGCTTCTTAGAGTTAGTTGCTTATCAACAAATGCTTGCAACAGCAAATTAACTAAAGATGTACTTTACTTTCTTAGGCTCGTTTGTTTGATGAACCTCAGCTTGCTAGTCTTTGTCTTGATACAATAGACAAAAGCACTATGGATGCAATAAGTGCAGAAGGGTTTACTGATATTGATATAGGTAAGTTCCTTCTTGTGTCTTAAGTACAAAACTTCCAAAGGGAATCATGCTGTTTTGTTGCTACAAGCTACTTCTCTTTTCACAGTTGCACAAATCAGGTACAGTGTATGGAATCTGTTTTTTTTGTTTGTTTGTTTTGCTTAAGTTGTTTATAAAATGCAACAGTGAATAAGTACAGGAGAAGCTGCTCCTTTAAAATGCATGCACCTTTCCTCACACCCTGCGTTCCACCTTCGCTTTGTGGGAGGCAGGTGTGTCGATGTTTAAAATCCTTTGCATTTATGTTTAAACTGGTTTTGTGTGCAGCACTGCTTCGTGTGTCCGTAGTTCAGACTGGCAGGCAGGTACTTCGATGAGAATGTGACAGTGCTGCCATGAATGATTTGGTTTTTTTCCTAGTGTACATTAGCGACTTCACGTGATTACTGCCAGTTTTGATCTTGCCATAGCCATGGAAATTCTGTAGAATATTGGTTGTCACTGTTTAGATTATGTATGGTCGCACTCATAGGAGTCAAGAGGAAAGTTTATATGCTGTCTTCAGAAAGAAAAATGATTTTGTTTGTGTACTTTTAGCATCGAGTCCCTAAATCATTGTAAAATTTTTTTTAGGTATAAGATACATTTTGTGATATTATAAATGTTCTTAGTGTTTATTTGTTTATGTATTAAGATTGCTTAAAATATATAGAACTTGTTTAGATGAATAGTGATATACATCTGTTAACATTTTTCTTTAGACACATTGTGTGCAGTTCTAGAAAGAGATACCCTTAGTATTCGAGAAAGCAGACTCTTTGGAGCTGTTGTTCGTTGGGCAGAGGCTGAATGTCAAAGACAACAACTGCCTGTGACATTTGGAAACAAACAGAAGGTCCTTGGAAGAGCTCTTTCCTTAATTCGTTTTCCATTAATGACTATTGAAGAGTTTGCAGCAGGTGAGTTTTGGGATTCTTTGTCTTACTGTTAGACATTAGCTTTGCACTGCTCATCTGTGAGCGCTGAGATGCTTAACACTCTATTATGTTACTAATACCTTACTAATAAGCATTGTGATGCAATCTTAAGGAAAGCAAAACATCTTATATAATATTACCCCGGTTACTGAAAAATATTAGCATCATCCTTGGTTTGCAAATAAATGTGGTTTAAATAGAACGGTTGGGGTAGTTCCTAGAATTACCTTAAGTTTTTTCTTTTTGCAGGCCCTGCTCAGTCAGGAATCTTGTCTGATCGGGAAGTGGTAAATCTTTTTCTACATTTTACTGTCAATCCTAAGCCAAAAGTAGATTATATAGACCGACCAAGATGTTGCCTCAGAGGAAAAGAATGCAGCATTAACAGGTTCCAACAAGTGGAGAGTCGCTGGGGCTACAGTGGAACAAGTGATCGCATTAGGTATGGCTTTGGAAACTATTTGAAGGAGAGACAGAAGTGTGGGAAGAAAGGCAGAGTATTACTCAACTTCTGCTTTTTGGCGTAAGATACAGTAACAAACATGTATCAGAGAACCAAGTTCAAAAGTCTGGAATCCTGGGGTGTTTGCTGCATATCCAGTTTTTAAATACTAAGTCTTGATCTGGTTTTATTTCAGTAATACTCAAAAAAAAAATCAGGTTCTTAAAAAATTATTAAAAAAAAAAAAAAGCTCAGTGGATTAGCAAAATGTTAGACCATAAAGCTGCTAACTTAATGAGGTGGGATTTTTTTCCTTACTATTGACATCTAAATGCAAAACACTATTGAAAATATGAATGCAATGTTATTTCTGGTTTAGCTTTCTACACTACAGTGTGAGTCTTTCTTGCTTGTCTGGGAAGAAGTTAACACACCCATTGCAGTTGCTTAGATTCCTTTATTGGCTTCTGTTTTACTAGGTTCACAGTTAATAGAAGAATTTCCATAGTGGGATTTGGATTATATGGATCTATTCATGGACCCACAGACTATCAAGTTAATATACAGGTACAGTATATTCTATATGCACTTATTTAAACAGAAACCATGCTTAATACAAAAGGTTTGGAGTATATTTGAATAGAGTAGGAGCAGTCTGATAGGTCAGGAATCTAATCTGTTTTATCCCCAGCAGTCAACTGGATGACTAGGGAAATACAAGAACAATATAAAACTTTCCTTCCTTTTCAGTCTATTCTTCAATCATTTTCAGAATAGGTATTTCTTGAGACTGGTTTGGCCTTTCTGTTTGGTAACTCCCTATGAATCATGCTGCAGAATACAGGAATTTGAGGTTAGACCATAGAAGTAAGTTTTCTGTAAAAGGATTTCACAGCTTTATAATATGTTCAATTGTGCATTAAGTCTGTCCTCTTAATAAGGCTTCTAGTAGTTCAGGAAAGAATTTTGCATTTGTCATTAGCAGCTGTCAGAAATCATTGACATATGTTATGACTGCCAAAAAAGTCTGCTAAAAAAGCCCCCTGTGTCATCATGAAGGTACTATAAAAAAGTTAAGGTAGCACTGTGTTACTTCATGAAAGCAGAGTATGCTCACATCTTGAGTACTGTGGGAAGTATTGGTCTCTCACTGTAAAGTGTAGAAGGTAGTAAAAAAGAATAATGAAAACTATTTGTAAGCTACTGCTTTATGAAAGTGAGACCAGATAGGCTAGGACCCTTGTATTCATAGGGGAGGAGGTAATGGGGAGATGGGAGCCGTGCTTGTGAGAGGAGTGGGTAAGGTATCCTTTTTTTGGACCTGATCGTATTTGAACATGTTCATTCATCAATAGCAAACTCTTCAGAAGATTGTAGAAGAGAGATGTGCGCTAATTCTTCCCTAGTTGAATAGTTCTGGATGTTGGGGGAATGCAGCTCAGACTCTTATTTTAGCTTCTTTTGAGCCAGCTTCCTTATTTTCCTTTTTGAAGTTCAGCACAGCTGTGGTAGATTTCATTTTGTTGTTCGTGTAGGAATGTTGACTCTAAGTATATTATGGACACTGTTACATAGTGTTTCCATTATGAAATTTTAAATCTGATCCTGCTAATCACTCAGTACCAAATGAAGGGTTGTGTTTCTTCCTACTGAGCAAGTGGTGAGCAAGCTCATGAAATGATTGGTGATAGTAGCTAAAAATGTCCCCCCTGCTTCGTGTCCTGATGTGACACTTGCCCAGTCTGAGAGGCTAGTTGAAGACACCACTAAAATTGTATTTCCTGCTCCTGTAGCCTGTCTGATCTCTTAGCAAGTTGTGCTGAGGACTGCCTTCTAATTGTATTGATCCAGCACTGTATCTTCCCCTTTTAAGTATGGAATTTCCATCCGTTTGAATTCTCTTATTGAGTTCAGCTTTGGTTTGATTCTAAGCTTTCTAACAAAGTCTTAACATTCTGCAGCTGCATGGTTACTCTGTGCTGTGCATGTCAAAGCCTGGCACTGTAACATCACACTGATTTACTATGTGTGTGGAAAAATCTGTGACAGAACCTGTGACTTCAGCTAGGGTCAGACACTCCCCGTCTTATTTGTCCCCACCTTATTTGATAGACTTGTAGCATTTGTTGGTAATTCTCTTTCAGTTTATTTCTTCACATTGTATATAAAGTGCAGTTTGTCTTCTGTTTCCTGTTTGATGCTTACTGCTCTGTCTGTTTTGTACTCAAGGACAGGAATTCTGTGTCTGTCTTTTACTAAAATATACTGTTGTCTTCCCTATTACAGTATTCCAAAGAGTGTATCTAGGAGGAAGTTTTGAAGGAATTTGGTGTCTTTTCCATATTTTTCAGTTTAAAACTTAGCTGCAACTTCCTTAATTTGAAATGTTATCAGTTTGGTTTTTTCTCAGACTATACATCTATGTAAATGAGTAGCACAGTACACTGGAGTGACTCTTCAGAACAAAAGAGTTACTCCTAGCTCCTCAGTACTATACTAGACATATTTGGGGATTTTTACTTTACATTAACGTGCTGCTGGTACCACACTGATATTTTAATTGTTGCTGAGAAGTGCTGCACAGAGCTGAGTCCTTTTCAGCTTCTCATACTGTCCTGCCAGGGAGCATGCTGGGAGGGGGCAGAAGCAGGACAGCTGGCCTGAACTGGCCAAAAGGACGTTCTATACTAAATGACATCAGGTGGAAAGAAAAAATGGAAAAACTGTGATGAGTTGGCATGGGGTGGGGGGCAGCCATTGCTTAGGGACTGGCTGGGCACTGGTCAGTGTGTGGTGTGCCATTGCTATTATTTCTTTCTTTTCTGCCTTAGTAAATAGTTCATCTCAACCCACAAGTTCAACTCTGTTGGCTTTTTTTTTCCCCCTAATGGAGCAAATGACTGCGTGGTGCTGTGCTGCCTACCAGCTTAAACCACACCAGCCTGTTATGTTAAAGGAATATGACTTCAATATTAGAATTGTTTAGTATTTATTTTGATTGTGGATGGAAAAAAAAAAATGAAAACCCTGTTTCAGGGAGCATACCTTGCCTGAAACAGGGCTTCATGGTTGGTTTTTTTTTGGGGGGGGGGGGGGGGAGGGGTTTGTTTTTGGTGGAATAATCACTAGAAATGTGCTCTGATATTTTACTTCTGCAAGAGGTGTTCAGCAGCACAGATTAGAAATGGAATGAGAAGTGTGATAACTGCTGTTTCTGGTGTCCTAGCTAGTGATTCCTGTTTGCCAGTAAAGCTGAAGGCAAAAGAAATACGTGGTGTGAACATAGAGACATAAAAGCATGGACAAACAAGTCTTCTCTGCTTTATTCTAAGAATACGTCATTGACTGTTCATCTGTAAAATCTTGTTTACTGAATGAGCCACAGCCAGTGAAACATTTAGGTTCTGCCTCATGCTTCCCTCATGCGGGCTGTGTAGGTGTGCAAAGATCAGCAAATCTAAGTTAGAGGATCGTGTGTAGTTTATTAAGGTCAAAAGCTAAAGGTTTAAGAGCTATTTATCTCCTCTCAGACAAAGCCTTTTACCTGGTTGCTGCGGCATTGTGGGCGAGATTGAGCATACAGAATGGACAGCCTGTGTAAAACTCAGAATCTGTGGTTCAGCACAAGGCTGGGTCAGCCCTTGTGGTATTGTTGTTAGGAAATTAAAGCTACCTTTTAATCTGAGAGTGCACTATTGTTGTAATTAAACTGGGTGGAATAGGGAAGTGTTTTCTTGCAAAAGTTCTCTGTGTGCACACTGAACATTACAAGTTTGTAAATCTAAAACCACAATTTTCATGTTTTTCTGCAGATAATTGATTATGAGAAGAATCAAACTCTGGGACAAAACGACACTGGATTTAGCTGTGATGGAACTGCCAGTACGTTCAGAGTTATGTTCAAAGAGCCTATAGAGATTTTGCCCACAGTTTGCTACACAGCCTGTGCAACATTAAAAGTAAGAATGCTTAACAGTATAAAATAAAATATTATTGTGATGCAAAGGTTTATCTCTTATCTGTTTTGTGAGGGAATGTGTCATCTTGGTCTCTTGCTAGGCTTTGTGTGAAAGGAGGCAGTAGCTAAACTGTATGGTAACTTTTAAAGCTGCTTTCTCTCTGTTCTGTGCCGCAGCACAGAATTTATAACTGGATCCTTTGTGATTTCCCACTGACAGGAGTTAAAACAAGTCCTAATGGAAGTCACTGTGGTTCTGTGTGGGCAGAAGCACTATTTGGAATATTTAATCTGACAGCTGTCTTTGTCAAAACTTGTTTGATTTCTTTTGTTAAGGACCAGCTATAGTCAAGAACACTGACAGCTTTCTTTTCTCGCTGTTATATGCTAGTGCTAAGATAAAGGAAAAGAATGGTTTGTTCTAGGAAAATTGACTCATTCAACATTTTCTGTAAAATCTTTTTAAAATAATATTGTTTTAAAGAAAATTCCCTGTACAGAATTCAAAGTCGAATGGATTGGAAAAAATGCTGCCCATTAAAGCATCTGAGGTGGGAGATGAAGTGAAAATACAGACAACTTGTGTGACAAGAAGTGTCAGAAGACATTTATTCATTATTAGTGGGGTAAAACCAAGTGGTTTAGGCCTACTGTCAGAGAAACCTTTTTTGGTTAGACTTACAGGATCTGTTTCTGTTATTTGTAATTTAGAATGAAACTTCTGTTATGTGGATACAGACATTTTTTATTGTTAAAATGATGTAAATCAGTAGTGTTTGAACTTCAACATTGTATGGGTCGTGCTCGCGTTTCCATTCTGCGGCTAATCTCCTCTGCTGTTTTTCAGGGTCCTGATTCCCACTATGGAACAAAAGGATTGAAGAAAGTAATCCATGAATCTCCTACTGCTAGCAAAACATGCTTTGTCTTTTATAGTTCGCCGGGTAACAATAATGGTACATCGATAGAAGATGGACAGATACCAGAAATAATATTTTATACATAATTTCACATGATCACCTCCGTGTCAGCCTATCAGTGGACTTTCACTGTCACCCATAGTGAGTTGGCAATGCTATGAAATGACCCGAATGTGTAAAAACAGAACTGACTTGTTTGAGAGGTGCCAGGAAAGCAATTTTATCTGCGTCGTGGTTGGTGGAACCTAATTTAACTTTTCCTTTTAACAAAGTGTGGAGTAAGTACTCTGTATACTGAAGGTTGTTTTGAGTGGTATGTTGTGATTTAATGGCTTTGTATTTTGAACCCTTCGTTTCTCATATAGTTGAATTCATTTCTTGAACTGGAAAATACATACTGGTTATGAATTTCATCTGCACATGTTCCTCAACTTGTCTTACAAAGACAGTACCTCTGCTGCTGCACTCCCAGCTTGCACTTCTCTGTACAACAACCTTGGAATGACCCTGTGGACATGAATTACTACTTATTTTTTTTCCAAGTACATGAGCAAAGCTGGATTCATATTGCTGTCAATGGTGAGTTGTCGGACTTAGCACTCCACGCAGTATCTGCAGCTGCAGTGAAGAAATGCTATAGCAAATCCTCCAATGAATGGATCTTTGCAGAATCTCTTTTAATTAAGAAGGGCTGTTTTGGAATATAGAGCTGGTTATGGAAATAGCCATTGTATATACGTACGTGCCTATAAGAAAATGTACAATGTGAAAATGGGAATACAAACCTTGTAATGATCTTATTTTGACTGGGTAATCTAATACTAAAGAATTATTATCAACTCTGGCCTATTTGCGTGCAACTTGCTCTACAGTCATTTGCTGCAGGCCACGGATGTATGTAGTACATACCGGGTTGAAGTCCCAAAGCACGCCTCCAACGCAGCCATTCCGTTCCGGCTCCGCAGCGCCGAGCACCGTGACGCGCATGCGCAGCCGAAGGGCGGGGTTAGCGCTGTTCCCGGAAGGGCGGCGCCGGGCCATGCTGACCCTCGCCGGATTCCGTCAGCGGCTGTTGGCGCCGCTACGGGGCCGCGGCGGGGACATGCCCCGGAAGGTGCGCGCGGGACGGCCGGGACCGGTGCCCAGCGCTCCGTGCCTGCGGTCCCGACGCCCGTTTCTCTCTTTCAGGGCAAAGCGGCCGGGAAGGAGTCCGCCGAGCCCGGCGCCGCCGCGGGGCCGGTGGTGGCAGCGGGCGACGGCGGCGTGAGGGTGTCGGTGCGCGCCAAGCCCGGCTCCCGCTGCAGCGCCGTGACAGGTGGGCGCCGGGCCGGGAGAGCGCAGCGGGGCCGGGGCGGTGCTGTGCGGCACTGCTGCCGTCCTGAGGAGCGCGTGGGGCAGAGCCGCGCTCTCACGCTTCCGTTCTTATGATGAGGGCGGCCCTTTCTCGTTCGCCTTCAGATAACGCTGTCTGCAGAGCTGGCGGCTCGCGCGCGCATTAGAGCCGCGTTCCACACAGCTGTGTGGCACGGAGCGCCCGCGCTCCTTTACGGCTGCTGCAGCGGGGACGGAAACTGCAGCAGCTTTAGGCTATCACTGTTCAATAACGTGCGTAAATCTAAAAGCTGGGCAGAGTAGAACTCAACATCGAGACCACACGTTTCAGTTCGTACGCTCAGGAAGCACTGAGCGATGTGGTGAGTTTTCCCAAGGTTAAAACCAAGGAGTGCAGAGGGCAGTCGTGGCGGCAGCGCGGTGCCCGCCCAGCTCGGTGGCTGCGGTTCCAGGTGGGCTGACTGCTTCCAGGGAGCGCAGCGTAAGGCGGCGCTGTGCCCGCAGCACAACGGGGAGCGTTACCGCTGTGCCCGACGGCTGCAGCGTTGGCAGTGGTAACGCACAGCTGCCCGCTGACACTGGGCTGAAGGCCGCGCCGTGCTTTGTGCTGGAAGCCTAGCACTCGGTGCTCGATAAGAGTTCTTAGATGCTGAGCTGCCCGCTGATCTAGGAGTTCACTGAGCTTCAAATTAAAACGCTTTCAAAAGCGTAAGCGCACATTTCTAGGGAATGACAATTAGGCATTGTGAATCTTTGGAGCATGAAACCCTTCCGTTCCCTGTTGTAGATGTGACAGCCGAGGCAGTAGGTGTGGCTATTGCTGCACCGCCATCAGAAGGGGAGGCGAACGCAGAGCTGTGCCGCTACCTCTCTAAGGTGCTAGGAGTGAAGAAGAGTGATGTTATTTTAGAGAAGGTACTGCTTTTTTATTGTTTTCTTTCAGTCTTATTCTGCTGCACTGTAAATTCGAGGCTCTGGAATGTTATTCGTTGAGTACAGCAAGCTGCTCTCCGTATTCAGTCCAAAAGGCACTTGAAAAGCTTTTAATTGACTTAATGGGATGATTCACTGAGGAAAAAAAAAAACTGGGATAAGAAGAACCGCAGCTGATCTTGAGATCTTTAATCAAAATAGTTCTAATTATATGTTTTCAGAAATGTATTTGGTACGTGTCTTCTGTGACTCTTAAAGAACCCTTCGTTCCCATTTCAAATTCAGCTCACGTCATTCGTGCTTTGCAGAAAATGTGCACTGCAGGGGAAAAATGGCATTCGTTTTTCGAAGGCACTTCTGTATTTCCTGACAGGTACCTGTGGTGTTTAAAGTAGAGTGTATGTAAACACCACCGTTACAGCTGGGCCTTAGGAGTTTCTTCGTATGAGCTGTGTTGTGCGTTGACACGTGTCGACCATGTTAGGTGGAAACTCTTTTATTCATCGCACTGAATAAATAATTAATTTTATCCCTTCGTTGTACTTGAATGTCAGTTTTTCCAACCGTGTTCACGTATGCTTTGTGAAGGTGAGGACTCAATGAAAAATGGTGCCTCTTATTTTTCTGTATCTAATGCACTGGTTGGAGAAGTCTCTTAAAAGATGGTCCGTGGCAATATGGTCAGTGAGCTGAGTCCTGCTCTGGGGAATGGTACAGATGCTGAGGTTTGGTTCTTTTTTTCCTGATTCCTGGGCAAATTCTTTAATTCTGTCAACATTTTATAAATTACAGTTTTCCTGCCTTAAAGTTGTTCAAATTTAACTATACTAATGTAAGTGCTAAGCAGAGCTAAGCATTAAGGGGACCAACATGTTCTGACCTTCTTAACTCAGTCGTTCTGACCTGCAGTATCCAAATAATTACAAGCCAGTGTTTGTTTTCCTCAGACCACTGTTTGCTCTTGGTGGAGCACTGTGTTAAAGTTTGTACTTTGTGTTTTTCCATTCTGATCTGCTAGGTGCACACACCGAGTGGTTTTTGTACTGGTTGCTCTCTCTTGTGTGCTACATGCTTCATGATAAGTGATAACACTGACAAAACAATCCAACGTGGTGTGATTTGGTATAATACCAGGCTTACCATGTTTCTACCCAAAAGGCTTCATTTTGATTATCAACTGGACTGCTTCAAAGAACTATTTTTCATTTTTAAATTCCTGCCTTATTTCCACATAGCACGGTTAAGACATTTTTCTCCTTCAGGATGCCCTAAATGGGTCTTCGAAGCTTTTTGTTACTCATGGATGAAAATGTAGCATGTTTGTTTCTCTTGTTTTTACTGAATCCTGGCAAATGTGTAGCTTCAGGCAAAATGAAATGAAGGTGCACGTTTGCCAGTTCCTATGTAAAACAGCAGTTTTGTTAGTAACATAAAAACAAGTCAGTAGTATTTAAAATAACAACTATTTGAATCCAAATGTCTGATGTGCTATATACAGTGCAATTTGTTGTCATTTAGTTGATATTATCAACTAGAGAGCTCGGCTTAAGAGTAACTAGTACTCTGTGGGAGGCAGTGTTGAAGGAAGATCTGAAAGTCCACATCTACCAAATGTTTGCAGTAACTTCTTAAAACCTCAAACAAGATACAGCTGGAATTTTGCTTCTAGCTAATACAGCTGAATAATGGAAACTTACCATCCCTTGCTTTTTGTTCTAGTCTATAAGAAAGACATAAATTCAGGGCGTGCTCTGGGAGCTGTAGCTAGTTTTAAAAGGAGTATAGATGAGACATTGCTTTCAACCTTTAAAATAACAAAACAGGATGTTGATGAACCATTTCTGACACCTGTTAATTCTGCTTAGCTACTCACTGAGAATTATTTTAAGTATCTACGTGATGCATTGGCATCACAGTGAGCTGTTTTTTTGCACGTGTGTTTGGTGGTGATTCTTTGCAAGATGACTTTTGTGTGTGTCTAACACAGGGTGGGAAATCACGTGATAAAGTGGTGAAGATTTTGGTATCGGTGACACCAGATGAAGTATTAGAAAAACTGAAAAAAGAAGCTTCCACTTGACCTAAAATGAGCGGAAAATGGAACACTGTAATGCATCTTGGTGAACAGACTGATGGTTTTCTCTTATGTACATTGGTCCTTCTGGGAATTTGGATACTGACTGGGAAAAGATACCCTCCTCTGCCTCCCTCTTCCTTTGTTAATGTGACTGCTGTAAAGCCGAACTGTTCCTGTAGGTTTGATAGGAAGAGTTGTATTTACTGAGGCTCTGTCTGCTTCTGTCAGTAAGACTTGTCCTCTCCCCTGCTCTCTCAGGGTTTCTGAATGCAGCAAAATTTGGTTCATAAAGCAGAAGGCTTGGAGTGATGGGCTTCAAAGGCGTCAGTACAATGTGAAGTGCAAAACGATCAGTCTGGGTGGTACAGACCCTAGAAGTGTTCTCTTTACTATCTGGTGACGGGTGCAGTTCCACACTATGTCATATACGTATATCTAAAATTAATGGATTTAAAGCTAATATATATACTGTGATTGGACATCACACAGTCAAGCTAAAACCAGAATTATTTGCATTGCTGAATGAAAATCAGGACTTCACAGTACAAAAAAAGCGACCCAGAACCCAATAACTGCATACATAGTGGCACTTTGTAGTAGTCTGTAATTAGTTATAGTAGTCTGTAGTTACCTGAAACGCAGAGCTATAGCTGTGGTAGCTCTACACAATGTATCTCCATTGTCACAGCTTTTTAATAAAAAGGGCAAAAAATATTACCAAGCTTTGTTTTGTGTTTACATTCTTAACACAAACATTATTTCCCAGATGTCATGTACGAGGATGTTACTTTTAAACAGTACTGTTGTGCAATTTTAATTCGGTTTAAAAATGAGCTCTTTTCTACCCTGTAGCAAAGCCAGCGGACTCATAGGTAGAACCCAACAAGAAATTGAAACAAAATGGGCACCTGTAGCCCAGTCTTAAGTGTGATGAGAAGACTTTTCTTCTTAACATGGTTCAGAGGTTGGAGTAAGAGTTATATGTATGAGATAACACATGCATCTGGTGGGAATTTGCTTTTTCATCTGAGACACTGCTGATGTCTGAAATTGTCTTATCTTTACTATGATTGTCATATTTTACACACACAGAAATGCACACATGTATATATTTAATACCTCAGGTAAAAAAAAAAAAGTAATAATAACATTACAGATGCAAAAGTTACAGCTAGATTCCTCCAGCTAGCTTCGTCTGCTGCAAACTGTAGCTCATGGGTTCCGTTTTTCATGGTTGAAAAGCTTTTGTTTTCTCAAATGTTCTGCTTCCTATTATCCTAAATATTGCAACAATCATTTTTAGGGTCGGAGAACTAACATTTGTCACCTCCATGAAGGTGTCTTATTTTAGTAGATTTTATGAGAAGACTTGTTTGGATTGTGTTTGGGGAATAAGTCTAAATTGTGTCTGGTATTTGCTTAATGTTTTGCACCTGGGCTGCTTATTTTCTCAGCCTTATGGCCAGCCATACATTGCCTCACTTGTATTTGCTTTTCAGACCATATGGGCCTATTTCTGCATACTGTTCTGTCAGCTTTGGTTTGCAGCTCATTGCCATTTTGTCTGTTCTTGCCCAGCAGAGGGGTGCCATGTCTTGCAGAAAAGTCAAAGCCAGCAAAAAGTAAACATTCATGGTTGGTTGGTTGGTTGTTCTTGTTTTGTTTTTATTTATTTCTCAAGCTTCTGTTCACTATGAGTGGGAAAAAGCAATGCAGAATTCTCAGCAGAATGTATTTTTAGTAGAACTGTGCCTCCTTTTGCTTGTTGGTCACCCCTTTATCCATGTGCCTAAAGGAATCCTTTTCTTTAGGCAATGTGATCATTTGACTGCTTGAAATCCTGCTATTTACTGAAGCTCTGCCCTCATTTCCTCATGTTTTGTCTGACTGATTTCAGTAAGTTCTAATGTGATTTCATACCTGAGTAGTGGGCAGTCTGTGTATTTTTGTATGTAATTGAGTTATTTGAACATGGAAAGTAGAAGTTGTCGGAATACATTCTATGTCTATGCAGCCTTATGGCGTAGAACATTCTTGCTCTTTCTTCCACTCATAACATTTATTTTCTAAAATCAAACTTTGAAAGTAGGTACATGGTTTCATTGCAGCACTGCTCTAATATGTTAATTAAGGATATTTAATTACATCCTCTGAGGCTGGCCTCCTTGCTCTTTCAGTTTCAATCCACTCCATTTATCATCTGCAGCACATCCCCATCTCTGCTTTTAGTCCCATGTGATTTTAAACCCCCATTTCTTCCTGTATCATCAGTCTAAATAATCCCATGTAATTGACAACTTTGTCAATAACTGGCAGTGGCAATTTACCAGAAAGTGCAGTTTAATACCTTCCTTCCTTCAGCCTCCAGGAAGATAGATACACCTGCTCCTTCTCCTCATTACCTCACGTCTCTCTCTGCATTTCCCCTCTCCTACTGTTTATTTGCATATGTAAAAGCTGAACCAGCTGAATCCACCTTTTATTATTATTCCAGCCCACTATATTCCCCTCCTAATGGTTTTCACTCTTATCCCATGGGGATGATTCACTGCCACATTAGTGTGAAAATGTGCTGCCATCTCCTCCTGGGAGCGCGGTGCTTTACCTGCATGTAAAGCCTCTCCTGCTTATTGCTCTCTGCCCCAAGTGCAGCAGCCTTCCGTGGGACCTCGTAAGGTAGCCAACGCACAATAAACAGCTGGAAAGCTGCTGGAGAAATGACATACTTGCCTGAAAGGAAGAATCTGGTACTGCTCTAAGGTAATGGGAATTCATTTCTTCCTGGTCCTTTATATATAACTTTTCAAGTAATTGTTGGTAAGCCACGAAGAACTCTGTTTTCCTCTATAAGTACTTCATTTGTTTGTTTTTGTGTTGTCTCAAGAGCTGGGAAAGCTGAAGTGACAAAGTAATCTACCGTACCATCTTGGTGCAGTGCGTGCAGCTCAGTTTTTAGAAACTTGTTTAAATGCCATTTTGAGTTTCGAAGTTCATGTGGAAAAAGAGACGTATCGAGTATTGCTGTAGCAGTCGGTCACTATAGAAACGTGCCGTAAAGATAACAATTGACCATGGCCTTAAGGAGAAAAGAATGTTGAAATGAACAACAAACGTTCAAAGCCTCTTTTGTGCTGCTCAGCTGAAGCAGCCTGCCTTATGAGAATAGCTGAGGTTACAAATGATCATCCGGGGGTAATTGCCATGAAGCTGCCTTTTTTCTGTTACATGGTAGGTGTGCGGTGCACTTGGCAAGGGCCAGCAGCACGTTCCTTCAGCCAGCTTTTGCTGCTGTAGTGTCTTGCAAGGATTCATTAAGGTACAATTAAAAAAAAGAAAAAAAACAAAGCTCCCACTGCATGTTAGGACGTCCTTAGTGCCCACCTGTCTGCAAGGCCACCAAGTTGAATTTTGTAAAATAAGCTATTTATACGGAACCTTTTCATTTTTCTAGTGCCGCTTGCCAATAGCTTTTCTTAAAACCTGCAGAGTTTTCTTCTTTTCTGATGCTCAGGAGGTTTGTGAGGAGCAGGCATGGCAGCAGCATCCCTGCAGGTGCTCAGCTCCAGCAGCTGCCTCCCCAGCATGAGTCCCAGGGCCCTCTTGCTGCCCTCTCACCTTTGCTGCTGGTGGTTCAGGTGAGTGCTCTCTAGCAGCACCAGGCTCTGGGGCTGTTTCTGCTCTGTATTTCTTCCCTCCACGTTCTTGGTGGTGCTTATCTCCTTAGATGCTACTACATTATCTTTCTCATTCCTTGGGGCTTGACAGCAGTTTGACTGAATTTGAATGCATGTTCATTTTGGAAGGAGGAAAAAAGTCCTTGTGAGATAATCTTTGCAATCAGAGAGCAAAGCCGTCCCTCTAGTGGGGCCCTGCAGCAGCTTTGTTGCCTCCTGGCATTTGCCCTTTAATAAAATGTCTCCTTTTGTCTTCTGTAAGTCTGACAGCAATCAGCCAGCACATACTTGAGGTCGTGTTCCTGCTATGAGGAAAGATTGCTATTTGCTACTAGGATGCACTTCTGAAGAGGAATTTTCTTCATTATTTCAGCTGCTTCCTAGCTGCCTTTTGACAGTGAAAATGCAGTCCGTTCCTAGTCAACGTGATAGGTTCGTGGGGGTTTTTGATTTCTTTTTTTCTTTTTGTTTGGAAACCATGACTAAGCTCATCACTGTCTGAATATCAGCCCTAATACACATAGAGAGGGGACCAGCCAGGCAAGTTGTACTTAATAAGGATGTCTGATTCTGCTCAGTCACTTCCTTGTAGAGTTCAGGTTCAACTACTAGAGCAGACCCAGAGCTTTTTGGTAAAAATATTTTTAAAAGATGATCAGCTTCTAATGATGTTCTTCAGACTTCCTTTTGCTGTGATTTCTGTCATTTATCAGCTAGAGTTAAAAATAATAATAATAATAATAATCTTCCTTTTAATGAAGTGCCAGGTGATATTTCTGGCAAGGTGTGAATGTGAATTGAGAGCATCTGAAAACAATGATTTGACGATAGCTGTCATTAAGTTGCACTCAGAGAAGCAAGACAAAAAGGAGGTGTTGTGCCAGCTTCATCAAGGTTGGCATTGTATGGGAATTTGAAAGGGTTTCTTTTTAATCTTCCTATAAAATAGATCTCCAGGAGATAGAGGGTTTTTTTCTTGCACCGCTGCTTCTATCTGCAAATAAAAGCTCCACTAAATAGGTGTTTTATGAAAAATGTTTAACGACCTTTTATTTAGAGGAGCTTTTGTTTCTCAGCTGCGTGCAATTCCTGCTCAGCCCAGTGGACCAATTCAGTCTTCTTCCCTAAGAAGAATCCAGTGAAGTGCTCCAAGTTGTACGTGCCTGGGCTTATACATTTAAACAAACACCTTGCGTTAGTTCATTTTAAGGTCTTAGTTATTTCCACACTGGGTTCTTGTCTTTGGCCCACTGGTATCCATTGGGACGTACCTTGATTAGACTCTCTGAGGAAAAAGAACCTGTTTGCTTGTTGTGGGTCTGCATAGTAGGTAAACTTCTGATATCTGAAAATGAAGAAGATAAAACATGGGGAGGAGGGAAAAAGGGAATCATTTTTGTTTTAGAAAGATCGTTTATTGGGCTAGTAGCAGTTTTTCTTTGCTTCTTGGAAGTATTTGCTGTATATCCTAAGCTCTGCTGGAAAAAATCATGCAGAGAATAGAGGAGAAACTCTGGATGTGTTATGGTGCTTACTCTGCTGTTTAGCACTCAAGTCAAAATAGGGAGAAACTGTCATAAGAGTAATACTTTTGTAGGCATATTTTCAAGGACCATAAATCTAATAATTTGCAACGTAATTTTCCCCCCATCTTTCACAGTTGTTTGCTTACAATCTGTGAATCCAGGTGGAAAGAGGATATTATATTGCCTATGGCCCTCTTAGTGTGAATTGTGAGCCCTTAAATGCCAAACTACTTCTTATTTTTTAAGAAGAAGAGATTCATCTTCTGAAATCACAGATCCATGCAAAGGCTGCCCATGTGCTATATGGAAAGAGCATCTACTGGTGCTGTTGTTATTTAGAGATGTGTGGGTTAAAATACAAATATAGATGGAAAATCTGTGTGCTACTCAGAGCTCATCTATCCTGCCTTCTCATCTCGTGTAAGTGAACTGATTCTACAAAGGCAGCTACAGCTTGATGGTGTTTTTTTTCTCTCTGTTGACCAAACTTCTGTCCTTCGCAGCAAGTCTGGACTAATGCTTTGTAATTGCTCTGAGGTCGGCACATCCCCCTGACACCACTGTCATCCAGCTGCAACTCCCATGGTCCTACCTCATCTGCAGAGCTCCCTCCAAAGCACTGTGAGGTCTCCCACAGGTTTCCATGATGCTGACCTGGCAGCCCTGGGGTCCCCTTACAGCAGGACAGGCTGCTGCCAGAAGCACTCATTCAGGTTAGTGCACTCCGCATGAGTTTGCTCTGCAGGGGGAGGATAACTGTGGACTGTATTAAAAATTGTTTCCAAATGAGACATTCCTTTCTTTTTCTGTGTCAGGAAAGCATTAAGACTTAATTAAAAGAGAAATTTGAACTCAGAGAAATTCGTACTGATCACTGCTCCTCTGGTGTATTAATTTCCAGTGTTGAAAGAGGACAAATACCAAAAGGGGATGACATGTCAAAATTTTAGTGGAATCACTTAGGAATGGTAAAATCAGGTCTTCTGATTAAGTGACTCTTTCAATAGTGTTGTACATGAGAGGGTAAATCAAACACTTATTTTCTTTTGCCTTGCTGCCCGTGAGCAGCATCAAGCAAAAGTGTCACCCATCCTTTGTCTCTTCCAAAATGAAGTGTTTCTCTCCACAGAGAAGCCTTCGGTCTACTGCTACATGCCTGTTCAGTTTTAGGGGTTAAATACAGCCTGTGGTTTTAGAGGGTAAATAAATCTGTGACTTCTTAGTTGTAACAAACAACTGTGACTGCCACCAGATTTGGCAGGAGAGAATACGCTATCAAGGCTGTTGTGAACTTAGAATTGGCAGTAGGGGAGAGCGAGCTGTATTTAAGTATTTTTAAATAAGAACATGTCCCAAACATGAAGATATGAGCCAGTTTTACAGACTAGGACTGCCAGTTATCTTTGTGTCCAGTTTCATGAGGATGTTTTCCAAAGAAGAATGTCAGACTTAAAATAACAAGAGCATATGAACTAGGTATAGCAATCTGTGTTCTTGCCTTTTGGCCTATTCCTTTCTATCTGTAATAATCTATGTATTCTCATTGTAGATTAGATGCGGGTTCTTGGAGATGCACGCTCCTCTTTTCCATGGGTAAAGCTCCAAGTCTCTAGTTGCCACTGTAATACAGATAATAATAAGAGCATAATCAAGGTTGTATTTGTTTTGTGGTTATTCTGAACTCTGGAGGCTCACAGTAATTATAATACCATTAAATACTAATGGCAAAAGATTTAAGGGTAGATCATGAGACTCGTGGAAGGAGATGAAAATGTTGCTCAGTACCCCAGGTACTGCATTCCTCTCCTTTATAGCAAAATACCAACTTAATATAATTTCCAAACTGTTGGAGCATAGATCAGCTCCTCTTTGCTAAGGGCAAAGCAGGCCGTATAAAAGGCAGGTTGATGTGGGAGAAACTGGGCAGGAATCAACTCAGTCACAAAAATCAGTTCTCTGTGATTTTGGAGCATTGCATCTCCCTCCATGTAAGCGTCGGAGAAATTGCATTGAGTGCTCAGAGATAGGAATGTAACTATGAAGAAAGCAAGTCTTCTGTATGCCTCAGTATTCCTCTCGCCGTGATATCTGATTGCTTTATGAATTGTACAGCCAGGGTTATGACTCCATTTCAAAAACTTGTGGAGTGTACTGATGTGAAAGCATTGTATGACATGGTTCTGTGACCCAGCCCTTTGCCTCCTGCAGCTGTATTCAGTACCAGCATAGTGATTTGTTTGCCAGTGCAGTGTGGTGTCTGTCTCCTGTCCTTCATCATAATGTGTTCACAGTGTGAAGCTCCTTTCACGTGCTTGACTATGTGTAAACACAAGGGATAAGTGCATCTAGGAACCAGGTAATGGAATTAGTTGTGCTAAGACTTAAGGTGCCAAGGCCCCCATGTGAGGTAGACGAGCTCCTAGCCAGTCCAAATAGGAAGAGAGCATCCAAAGGGAAGGAGCAGTGCATGATAAATACCTCTCCTTTGGCACAATTACAGTAGGCTCATAACAAATGTGAAAAATGCAATTTTCCTGCAGCTTTTTAATTTCCTACTAATGCCTTTCACGGATGTAAAAAATGTTTGTTTGGGTTTTTTTTTTTGTCAAATCATTATCATTTAAAGCCGTATGAATTTGAAAGCTCCTACAAGGTTACAAAGGTTAATTAAAATATCTATATTAACTGTTCCCAAAACATATTATGTTTGATTTTTTGTTTTATTCCTCTGCCTCCTCTTTGCCTTGTATATCATAAAGTTTGCTGACTAAGGGCCAATGGACAGGACTTACAAACTATTTTAATTTCAATAGCACTCTGGCCTGCATCAGTATTCAGGATGTCATGCTTATCTTCATCTGATATGATGTGTTGACTTGGAAACCGAGCAAGGTGTGGACACGAAATAATTTATTGAATTAAATAAAATCGTAACTACTGATCAGTGCTTCTGCTGTACTGCTTTGCCAATTAAAGCAGAAGTCCTTGCTGTTACTGCATGGGAATCTGCCGTTTATCAACTGCCTGCAGACCATCAGCCCTGTTCCACATGGTGTGCTCTGCAGTTCTGCCTGCAGGCCAGCATGGCACAGGGAAAAGCAGGGCAGCATCAGGCTCAGGAGCTGCGCAGACCCAGCGTGGTGTTACCCACCGCAGTTGCAATGCAGATGTTACATGCATGAGATCCTTCACGCCTTATAACATTTGTTTAGGTTCCCAGCATGCAGCAGCGTGCTGTCTGCTCCTATGTATTTATGTCTGTTATGCTCACAGGAAGGAATGTGCTTTACTTAGCAGCTTAACCTGTAGGAATTCGAACAGATTCTACTTTTTTGACCTCTGCTTGTTTTTCAGGTCTGTAGCACTGTCCATCCCTCTCTGCTCTAAGGCAAATTCTAGTGAGATGTCCATGACTTTTTGGTACCTTCTGTCATTTTCAGTTGTTAATAACCTTCTTTCAGCTGTTGAAACTGAGGCATTCTTCTGCAGTTAACTGTGAGATAGCCACATTAAACTCTGTGGGGCTGAGCGATACTGTGGAGCTCAGGAGAGATTTTAATAGGTTCCTGGGCTCTCCTAAGTTCCTGAGTCTAATTTAAACCAAAGCAGCACATCCATACCCTCATGTACAGGCATACCTTGGATGCTTCAACCGTGTCAGCTTATGTTGAACAATGCACCTTTGCCCAGTCTGTACGGAAACACACAGTGCTGACGTTTGGTTTCTCTTTGTGTAGCTGCTTTTCCATTTAGAGACAATTTTAAGGCCTCGCTCTAATTTTGCCGAAGGAAGCCAAGATGCAGACATTAAATCTGGTCTTAATTCAGGGTTGTTACGGCCATCTTGATGCCCACTTAGGGAGGCATGAATTAAATAAGCTGACATTCAGCTGTTAAAGTTTCTTTTTGTGTGTGCGTGTTACAAGTCCTGGTTTTCTAGCAATCCTTAAGGTTTCTGTACTAGTAATGGTAAATCTGGATTTCTTGAGAAGGTTCTCAATACGTGAGCCATGTACTGGTAGACACGTTCACGGGCAGGTTTGTGCCTTCTAAAGCGTTTGGAAAGTGTGATCCAAAGAGGTAAAAACTAAGCAGAGAAACTCATTCATCAGCTCATGTCCTGCAGCGTGCCATTTGCGTATGCAGCAGAAGTGGAGCTGAGCCAAAGAGCAGCTGAGTTTGTGGACGGCTTTGAATCCAAAGTCACGACGGGACCTGCTGGGATGTCTAGGATCCTCCCCCAGAGCATTAATGAGAAAGAGATGCCATCTGGAAGAATTTTCTTGCCAAGATATTGTGATGCCATCTTTGTCCTCCGATTCTCATCAATCACAAATGGCTTTTAAACAGATTTGTATTTTACCTTCCGTCAAATGATTTCATCTTCTCAGCTCCTATGAACACTCTCTTTGACCTTTCAATAGACTCTTTTAGGAGAAGACTTTTTATTTCTGATAAGACACGTTGGTAGTGATAATCTGTCACTTCTTTCCTTTGCCTGCATCGGTGTATCTCCCCTTTCATCTCAGCTGACTCTTCCACTCCTCCTCTTATCCCACTGAATTTTGTTTCCTCTTCCTTTACTGTAGATACGAAAAAGCTACTTGATTTTTTTAAAAATTAATTAAATGTAAATGAATAGTACATTCAGTAGTACCATCATCAGTTTTATTGGCGTGGAATCGAGTCGTTTGTATATTGTTCCTTCATTTCTAATTCACCTCTGTTTAATTCAGTATTAACTTTCAAATTGGACAATCCATACTGCTATGATGAGGCTGGTTTTATGCAGCTTATATTTTAGAGGGTTTCTTCTATTACACCCATAGGAGCTAGAATCATTTATTTAAGTATAGGTCTAGCTTTGAGAGCTTTCTAGGCCACATAATCCCAGCTGTGCACTTTTAAATACTGTGCTGTGTAACTCCACAGTGAAATAACGGCAGCGTTTAAATCATCACTGTCTACACGGTGTCTAGAATGTGTTTGGGCTTGTTTAAAAGGAAAAAAAAATCAGGAAAGTAAATCAATTCATTCACTAGAATGTTTCTAACACCTCATACTGGGGAACAGTGATCCAGCTGAGGTTGTTATGCGCCTTACCTGTACATTTAAATGAGGCAACCCGTCTGGAAGATCTGCAGCTGGAGTGCACAGCACAGAGAAGGGAAGCAGGGCAGACCTAACGCTGTTACAGATGGGAAACTGAGACACAAAGGCATTAGAAGTGGTTTGTAGCTGAGCTGGGAGTTAACACGTGTGTCTGGTTCTACCTCTGAAAACATCCTTGCTTTTTAACTTTCTCTTTTGTTCACACAGAATGAGTGGCACTGCAGCAAAGTTGCCTTTTCAGAACTATGCAGTAGCTCTGAAAAGGTCTTCAGGAGCGTTCAAGAATATGAGAAGCTGTTAAAATGAATATCTGACATAGAATAGCATAATGCCTGTGTAATGATAGGAGGGAGAGAGTAAAAAGAGGATGGGAGTGAAAAAAGCACCTTTAGGCCGGTATTAAGAGTTTGTCTAATGCAAGCGTGAAGGGAAGTAGAAGTAGGCTGATCTTTTATTAGCTGGCACTAAATCCATTTTGTCTCTTAAAGACTAAAATTGTGCCGGTGAGGTCTGGAGACCTTCTTCAATTGGATTTACACAGGCTGCAGGGCATGTAATCAATAGCAATTTGTTTATCGTTCCCTGGATCTATCCAGCTTATTTAGGGCCTTGAAAATTCTGGTGTGCTAAACTGCTTCCAGATTCCTGGGTCCCTCTTGTGCTGCCCTACTGTGGGCTGCGGAGGGCCCTGCAGTCTCTTTTCTTCCCCCAGGCAGTGGAGTGGCAGTGAAGCCATCTGATAACCGATAATCAAATCTCAAAACATATTTTCCCCTAAAGGGTTCGGTATACAGAGTGGGTGGCTGTGAAACAATTGCTCCTCTAGCCCAGCCCTGCACCTTCTAATCTTTCCTGCGCGGTGCAATGTGCCCTTCCCACTCCCATCTTTCCTTAGGACAACAAAAACCGTAATTCTGCTGATGGAAACGTTCTCTGAGCTGCAGGGCTGCAGAAATAGGATTTGCCCCTGTGGCAGTTTGAGGTTAAGCTCCTTTATGTTCTTGCAGCAGTTCAGCTGCTGTTGTGGTTTAGATGAGTGCGTGTGGACCCCGAGCTTGGTGCCGCATCAGTTCATTTCAGTGTGGGTGTTCTGAGCATGTGGCCTATAGATGAATAACGCGAGCTGGAGCAGAGGAGAACACGTAGCCACACAGAGCTCTTGCACTAAACCTGAACTCTAGAGGTTTCATTTGTATTCAAGTGCTCATGCAATCAAAACCACT
The DNA here is from genome assembly GCF_016699485.2 of Gallus gallus. NCBI lineage: Eukaryota > Metazoa > Chordata > Aves > Galliformes > Phasianidae > Gallus > Gallus gallus. Next base: position 11,201,674 of record NC_052541.1, on the reverse strand, counting down.
GAAGCAAGCCTTTGCCATGGAAAATCTAATTTTATTACGTAAAAAGAATATGTGATAGTTCGGGGCTGGTTGCACTTGGTAATTATTACTGTTAATTTATTTTTATTGAGTACGTGGCTCAATAGAAAATAGGCCCTTCCAAATGTTTCTTCAGAAATAGGCTTCAGGCATGAGTTTGGACAAGGAGCATCTGCCTTCTGATCACTTGGGTGCTTGGAACGCGGTGGCCAAAAGCTGTATGAAATGTTGTGGGATGCTGATATATGGGTTTTTAACCTTTATTTAAACAGTACTAATTTTAGCCTTAGATTTTTAATTTGTGTGGGTATATATGAAATGTTATTTGAAAAAGAAGCTTTTCTGTAAGAAAAACCAGCATTCATTTGTATTCCTGCTTGTTACAAGTAACAAAGAAGGTAACCAATAGAAATGATGCCCTGTGCTTATTAGACTTGCAGAGAAATGTAGCTATTATCAACTTTTACCGTCTCCTGTAATAAATTTGCATTTTAATAGGACAGGGCGCTGAGGAAGTCAAGGGGTGACTGGTGACGCAGTAACACTTCAGCATCGCTGTTCACATAAGCAGATGAGGACTGACAGCCACTAAGTGCAGCCCATGCTGTATTGAGGAAGAATATAGGCCATAGTAAACACAAAAAAATAAATTCCAGCCTGCAGGGCCTAATGAAAAACCAGTCCTCTTGAGAGGAAAGATCATTATGCACCACCATGTTAGAGCTGCCATCTATTGCCCTGGCAGTTCTGGAGCTACTGGGTTCTGTTTTGTTCTCCAGGTTCTGGGTCTCTGTACCTTGAATTGGGCTGTATGCTTTCCAGGTAGTTCTAGGGAAATCTGATCTACCATATCGTCTTGCTTAGCTTCAGATCATTAGAATATCGGTACTATGCATAAATGAAGCAGGACTATATGGCTTTCTTCTCATGTGCAGAAGACAGACTGTACTAACTTTCCCTAATTGGCAAATGAAATGTAAGGGAGGTGCAGTTTGTCGAACCTCTCCAAAGGCAGGAGCTGCCCTAAGGATAGTCCTGTCTTCCTTCCTTGGCCACATTCCTGACCCCTCCTGGCTGCCCGAGCCAGAGGACGTGGGTCTGCACGAGCTGAAAAATCCACCCTAAGTTGTGTAATTCAGAGCTTTTGTGAGGAGTGGGAGGGGTAGTAGAGGGGAAATGTTAGCTTAAATTTGATATAAAGAGAACTTTCCTTCCAGCACCTCAGCATAGGGAGCAAACGAGACCATGTTTCTTGGCTAAGCAGAATATTTATTTGCAAATTATGAGTAGGAGCTGGGATACATTCAAATAAATTGAAAGAGCGAGCGATGAAATACACATTTTCTAGAAGTTGTGTTGATTGTACGTGTACCAGAAATAAGACATTCTCTTCAATGCCTGAAATCTCTTTTAAAGTGCCTCTTGAAGGTATTTCAGCTTCAAGCTAACCTTTCAAGGCACGTCTGCACATTGCTATTCCCAGCTGCAGAGTTAGGGTGAAATAGAGGTTGAACTGCAGTGAATGCTTGTAAAATTGTATCTCACAAATCATGCTAAGAATGTTTTCATGCACGTTCTTTTGCCTTCAGCTCCATGGTGACTTCCTTGTTGGCGTTTTTTACAGTACTAGTTGGAATTGTATGAAAGCTACTGAGTTTTCTTGCAAGTAGTTTGCATCTGTAACCTAGCATGGTAATTCTTTGGTATGGATTTACCATCTACGCAGAACTGCTGTGCATGATCAGGAAGGGATTTCAAACAGCTACAAGAGCCATACTCAAACTTTGGCCCTTTTCAGACTCCTGGTAACCATGGCAGTCATTTCTTAAGACATAACATTTATCTTTCTTTTGTTTTATTCATATTAATAATGACATCTGAGCAAATGTCAGATGGAAGAATTTTCTTTAAGTCAGATTCCAGGCACTGAATTTCAGTGTTTACCTTGAGAGCTCCATCATATTTAAAGCAAACCATTTCTGTAGTGTTCGAAGCTGCAGATGTTAACGTTGTCTTGTTTCAATTTTATCATCTACAACAACAGTACTTAATGGTTTTATTCAGCTTGGCAGAAGCAATAAACTGGACTTCATCACAGGTAATGATGCATCTAAGTGGAAACGTCTGGAGGTAATATATATTGAATTCTGTTTACGTTTTTGTCTAATGTTAGGCACGCATTTGTTTAGAAATGCATTCGTTACTAGAATGGATTCTTGCTGTAATTATTCTAAGGAAGTTTTGTATGTCATGCAAGTTCTTAAAGTTGAATTGAGTCTTAATGGTGACACAGCTGGTCAATAGCATGAGTCAAGGATGTAAAGACAGAAACCAGGAAACTGCACTTGGTTTTGGTGTCTTTCCTCATCACTCAAAATGTGACACCTGAGACCATTGAATGTGCAATTCTGGTAACTTTCACTTAGGCAGGCCATCCTAATTTGTCTGCTTCTACAGCTTGTTCACAGTTGTGTGGATTATTTATTCACTCGCTGAGAGATACTAAAATTGTCATTTGGGCTTTTGAGGACAAGTAACAGATGAGACAGAACCCATGCTTTTTGCCAGGTTTTATTTCAACCTGAGATGCTACTCCAGATGGTAAGGAGGAAGAATATCCTGGCACAGCCTGGCGTCCCTGGCACAGCAGGCAGCATCGAGCTCTTTGCAGAAAGAGATGCTCGCCTTTCTAGGAGGTAGGAGTCTGGGTTATCTGGCATCTTGCATGTGATTCTACATTAAAAAGGAATTCCACCAAACCACCTTGCAGGCTTTCTGCAGTGTGCAGAGAGGAATTTTGGATGATCTCTTAAATCCTCTGGTGTAACAGCTCTTCCATGTTAATGGCAGTTAAGTATCAAGGATTAAAAAGGGTGCATTTTTATCTAGGAGAACTCCTCGAGGAAGAACAAACCTTTCACTACATTTCCAAGGTTAAACAACTGAATTGAAGGCAAGTACACTGGGGAGTATGATATTAAATATTGTATCAAAGCTCTTAATGTTATATGAAAAGGGGAAAAAAAGAACAACTTAGCAGGCAGATGAAAACACTTTCCCATCACAGACTGTGTACTCTGTACTTGACATTGGTGAGACCGCACCTTGAGCACTGTTCCTTCTTGGGCCCCACACTATAAGATAATGAGCTGCTGGAATGCATTCATAGAAGATTAATAAAGCAGGTGAAGGGGACTAGGACACAAGACTTGTGAGGAGCAGGTGAAGGAACTGGGGCTGTATAGTCTAGAAAAAAGGAGGCTGAAGGGAGACTTCGTAGCTGTCTACAACTACCTTAAAGGAGGTTGCAGCAAGGAGGGTGTCAGTCTCTTTTCTCAGGTGTCAAGTGATAGGAAGTAAGGAAATGACTTCGAGATACTCTGAGGAAGGTTTAGATTGGGTATCAGGAGGTATTTATTCATAGAACTGGTTGTTAAGTACTGGAATAGGCTGCCCGCAGAGGTGGTGGAATCCCCATCCCTGGAGGTATTCAAAAGACACATGGATGTGGTGCTTAGGAATGGGGTTAAGCAGTGGTTGGCCTTGATGATCTTAAAGGTCTTTTCCAACCTCAATGATTCTATTTAAAAGCTATACACAGCACGCTTCTAAGATCAACAGTAACCACGCTCTTTAGTTTTTCAGCAGCATCTTATGAGCTGAGACTGTGCTTTTGAATTCTGTATTTATACTTTTTAAAACAAGATACAGTAATTTGAACTACTTATCATGTCAGGACTTTTGCAACAGTCAACAGGGATGATTCCGTTTCTGTACAATAGCTGAAGAAAATGTCAAGTACAAAGAAATGCACAGCTCCCTCGATACAAATTAGCTTATCATGCAAATGGTGAAATAAGGAACTTTGACCCTATTATAGTCAGACATAAGGTAGAGGATTAACACTCCAGACTTCTAATTAATTACAATGTCTCATCCTCTTTATTTTAGCTGAGTAGGCTACTCTTCTAATTCAAACTAGCAGCTGTCCAGTATTAATACTTATCTGTTAGTACTGCTTCTTGAGCAGCAGTCAGCCTAGATGAGCGTTGCAATTCTGAATGTTTCAAATGCAAATTTCACAAATATTCAGAAACATCCTTAAACTTGAAATACCTTTATTGTGTGAATAATTAACAGTACTTAAACTCTACAAACAAAAAAAAAAGAAAACAAACCACTCATCACTGTTTATGCTATTTTCTCATTAAAGAACAGTACTGATTATAGTTCCTTTCTTGTATAACAGCCACACAGTATTTCATACAAACTAATTACAGTAGACATCACAGTTTTACACCTTTACTGAAATGGAAATCCAGAATACATTATGCACATACCAAATTTAAGATGATACTAATTAATCTAAGTCTGGTATCACATCTCAGGTTAAACTAGTATACCACTGAACTGCTCGAGTGAGAAGATAAATATTTAAACTACTTAATTCTTACGCTAATTGTTAGACCATGTTTTAAAAGGAATGCTGCACAAAGATTTAAGTCATTGGCTCAATGGACAGGAGTCTATATAATATGGGACATCTTATTTCTCCTGCAATTGACAACAAATCAAATATTGAGATATCATACCTCTATCGAACACCTAAGAAGTTCCTATTCTGAGTTTTCATAAATTCCAACCCCATAAAATGCTTCTGTAATAGCACATTTCTTCTCTACTTTAAGGCATCTGAAATTCAAACTAAGCTTTTCTCACTATCGAAAACCAAACTAAGAAATGCTCTCTGGAGAAAGCCACAGTCTGTCACTTCTACAAACAGTTATCTTCAGACAGTGTTATAGGCTGCAGACAAGCCACAGCCACCTTCCCCAGACCTGTTATGCTTTCCAAAATGTACCAGAGAGGATCTCAGTGATGGAGATAAAAGAACATGAGATGGGTCTCACATTAAATTTCTACAGACAAAACAAACCATATAATGGACTTTTATTATTCATAAAAGGTATTCCTTTTTTCAATCCACACTACAAATAAACAACGGACTTCAACATAGATTCTTCAGTTATCTCTAAACTATCAAAAAATAAGGAAACTGATGACAAAGGAAATCCAAAATCTAACTTATTACATAGTATTACTGGACTTGTCAACCACAGGTGCCATCAGTAGGGATGGTAACGAGGCCCTGGGTTGTAGGAGTTGTAGCCATATTGTCCATAGTAGGATTGTCCTTGTCTGTGCTGCTGGTAGTTGTTACCCCAACCTCTGTCTGGCCTCTGATTAGACCTGTGGTCACCTTGCCAGTTGTATCTGTCCCCTCTAAAATACCTGCCATCTTGAAACCTGCAAAGAAAAGAAATATTAAATATTCAAATAAACTGTGAGTTTTTAAAAGATTAATGATAATGAACTCTCTTCACGTAACTAACAGCGTGGTCTTGGAATTTGTACCCTAATATATTACTTACTGCTTCAGTCCTTTGTGGATTCCCATACTGAAGAGCATGAGTATATAGCATAACTTAATGACACTCAATTATTAGTGGCAGTTAGCCACTGTTCAGGCTCAACTGTCGCTTTTCAGCTGTAGCACTACTGTTATGGACAACGTCAATTGTGCAGAGTTGGTATTATGCAACATACCATATGCTGGAATCGCCCTTTTTCAGTCTCACAGAAATGAGACGTTACTGTCCAGGATAAAGTAAAAAGCTACAATTACATTCTGAAAAAAAATAATATAGTTCAAAGTATTTAGCTGTAGGCAGGTAATATTGCCTTTGCTAGGCAGAGATGATAGATTTTACAGTCACTTCTAATAGAAGAAATGCAGACTAGCCTAACAGAGCAGCAAATATTCAGGTTACAAATGAAAAGTGTTTTGGATGGCTAGCAGCAGGTAAACATGTAATTAGACTGCTTCTTTGCATGTCTTAAATGTAGATAACTATAAGGGATAGTTCTGCTATCATTACAGATTCCTATCTTTATTCTGCAATAAATAAGTAGTAATTTGATCGGGTATCTGTCTTTAAAAAAAGACACCCGTACCGATCTCTGTTTCTCTGATTGCCACCAGATCTGTTTCTCCATTCTTCAACTATCGGAGGGGGATCTGCAGGGCGTTTCAGGTACTCCTGGTACTCTTTATCATCTGCCGTGAACCGATGAGCAAACATCTTTTCATAATCCACGGGTATGTCAACCAAGGAAGCCATTCTGAAAATATTAAACATTTGAACACAATACAAGTGCATTCAACAACTTATAAAGACTCCGGTTGTAACAGCTACCAACATCCAGCCAGGGCAAGAGAAGGACAGTGAAAATTTACTCCCTTAGATGAGTGCAGCAGTGAAGTTTTGGGTTGACAGCATAGATTACTTAATACTGTCTGGATGATATAAGAATGTAAATACAAACAAAATACCTTCATTGTTTCAGCTCTCCTGAATAGGCTGTCTCTGACAGAAAGCAATGCCAATTCCACATCCAACCTTTGCACATCTATATTGGATATGCAGACGCTGGTCAGGCTAAATACTTGATAGCTAATATAGACAGGTATTACACAGCAGTGTCATTGAATCAATTTTGAGCAAGATGAATTGCAGCAGAAATGGGGCATTTCTGAGGGTCAGCAATAGAAAATACACTGTTTCTTCAGCATGCACTCCCAAACCATTCTGAATACGAGAAGCATTACTACAATCAACTTGAAAAGTTTGCTAAGGCGGAATACAATGCATATGTTACAGATAACCATAGCAATCAGATTTATTTACCATAATTTGTGTGTTAATAACTTCTTTCAGAGAAAGAACAAACCTATGCTAATGTTAAACTGCCTCATAACACAGCTCTCAAATACGATTTGTGCTTGAGGCCTTTGTTTATATACGTGCCTATATGGGGATCAGCCTGGCCCTACCAGCAGATGCTGAGAAGAGCTCTGCAAGCCCGGCCTTCCCTTCCTGATCAAGCTCTTTGCTGTCTCGGAAGATTTGCAGGCGGAAGGATGGAGGGGACGGGGCTCTTGGGGACTCTGAGGCCTCAAATGTATCTCAAGGGCTCCCACAGGCCGGCGGTGACACCCCGCCGCAGCCTTCTCTCCTCACGGCTAATTAAAAAGAACGTTCATCTTGTTGCCACGGGAGGCATCGTGGGACAGCGTCATCTTCCTTCGCCTGAGGCCAAACGCAGCCTGGAACGAAGGACCGAGCTCCCTCCCCTCATGGCGGACCGGAGCCCGCTGCCCCCGGAGCAGCCGAGCCGCGCTCTCCTCCGCCGCCCCCTCCCTCGCAGCCGCCCCCGCACCCCTCACCCAGCGCCGCCGGCCGCCGCCGCACGCAGAGCCCGGCTCTTCCGGTGCGCGCCCCGCCGCTTCCGGTGCCGGCTGAGGGCGGGGTGCCGCAGCGCGGGGGCTCCGCGGGCGGCGGTGGCCTGTGGGTTCGGTTCCGCCAAACCGGAGTTTGGCGCAGAGCGGGCCGACGTGTGTATAGCGTAGAGAATGTCAGCGGTTCTTTCCTTGGCGGGTTTTGTGGGAGCCCGGTTCTGCGGCCTTGGCACCGCGGTGGTTGACGAGGCGGTGTGAGTGCACGTGCGCTGAGAGGCGCTGACTTCTGTGTGGGCAAAGCGAGGCGAGGCCTTCCTGGCGGCTGGGTGTACTGCCATGTGCAGGTGCTACAAGCCTGTGCGTGGCTGGCATTTCCCACAAGCCAATAATAGGTAGATCTTTAAAACAGAGCGTTTTCTCTGTATAAAGGAACTGATTTTTTTTGTAGAATCCTTTCATAAAGCAGTGTTTTTTGTTTGTTTTAGCAAGTTCGGGATCACTGCAGTGCTTTACTAGAGTCGTTTCCTCTCAGGCAGCAGCAAACAGAGGTTCGTAACCACGTGCATTGCTAACAGAAAATGTGACAGCAGCATCCAGTGCTGCACCGAGATAAGTGCCCTTTGTTGGAGATAAACAGCAATAATTACAGTCTGCTCTCCTGCATGACCTGCCGCAGGAGTGCGTTGTCACTTGTCGAATAGAAATGATGACCTCAATCCGCACGGCCTAATGCAAATATCTGAGCATGAATAGCTGGTTCTAAGGCAAACTAATTGTCATCGAGGCTGAAAAATAATATATTTTAGCTTCTGTTTTCCCCATGTAATCCCTGTTCTGCTGGCTGCCCTTTTAAACTGGGCAGAAACACATAGGATTTCATTTCTTCCCCAGACACGTTTGGTTCTTGACCACTGAATATTGCAGTTCCAGGTGTGTCTACAAAGGATTTCATGCATAAAATTCATAAGGTGATCCTCAATAAAATGGTAATACTTCTTTTTGTTTCTGAGTCTCTAGTCTGCTGTTTCAGGGAGTGTATTGTTCGTTACAGTACAAAACTTACTTTAATAGTAAACTTTTAATTATAGACTCCAGTCATCCATGCATTTGAGCACATGCATAATCTAAGCATGTATAAAAGTTGTTTTGAAGGCAGTGCACCCGTTGTTAATTCTGTGAGCGCTGTGCTTCAGATATTGCCTTTTTACTGAGTTGCTCCAGTCAGCATTTTCCATACCAGAGAACCATTGCAGGGAATGGCTAAATCAGGGTAGCTCATGTATAAATACACATTTAGATATACATATGGACTTAAGGTCTTCATGCTTTGGGTTTTCTTTTCATGACATGTCTTCATGCCTGCTCTGGGCTGTAACATCAAGAAAGAAGTCGCAGTCTGGTTGGCAGTTTCTTCAGATTTCTTGTCGATTTTTTACTGAGGTTCAAGCCCCGTGTGAAAAAGCCAAAATAACAGGTGATTTGTAAAGGAATAAGACACTCAAAGATAGATATTGGCACCAAGAAGGACTCTCAACACCCACTAAGAGCTCCATGTAGCACAAACCTACATAGGTGGCCAAGCACTTAAAAGGTCTCGCTCCAAGTGTTGTCAGGACTGAGGGTTTGATAATCCACTCTTGCAATCTTTCTCCTCACTTCAAGCCTCTCCAGGTAATTAATGTATTGTTTTAGTACAAACGCAATCTCATAATCAGCATCTCTGAAGTCCACTGTGGTGTGATAAAGCCTCAAAGGTTTTATTTTTTTACTTTTTCTGTGTATTTCATTATGTTAAACATTGTTTAAGCACTGTTAGGTGAAGCTTAATCTTGTCAATTTCAAACTGAGAGCTTCTGGCCTATTAACAGAGCTTTTGTGGTGAGGATCTTTCTGCCTGAACAAAGGAATGTACACTAAAACTAACAAAGCATTGTCCGCCTTGAACAGATGGAAAATTGCAGGGTTCTTTTTATGATTATTTAGTCTTAATAATTCGTATTGTTCCATCACGAGACGTCGTGTTTGATGTTTTCCATAAACCCCCAGCTTCTGACCCTGTGTGTTTTCATTATCCTCAGCTTTCATTTAAAACATGTATTCCTAGCCCTTGTTATCACAGTGACTTTCGGGGAAAAGAAATAACTCTTCTGTACAGAATAACCAGCCCATGCTAAGAGGAAATAGGAAAGCATTATTAAAGTTGTATTTGTTTAAAGTCTTACCTTTTTTACATTTTGTCATTCCTTTTTGCCTTGGGTTCGTTGCTGTATCTCAGTACAGGGTGACAGCTGTGGCATTTCTAATGAGAAGTCAGCATGTACTTTGGTAGCAGAAAAGAAAGGAGAACTTTGGTACATCTCTGCATCTTTAAACAGGAGGAATCCTTTTAACTCAGTGTTAATATCTACCAGATATATCCACCAAGAAGCTAACGTCCCTTGTAACCGAGGCCTGTCTGATCAAAGTGGTATTTGCCCATGGACAAACAGGAGGATAAACTGCCATACATCTTATGGATCCTGCTGTTTTGTTTGCTGTTGTTCTTAAACAACAGAATATATACTATATATATGTATATATAATATATATAATATATATAATACATACATAGGTATATTTCTTTCTCTTTATTTATTTTCCCAGTTACAGTGTAACTGAAAGCCTGGGCTGTTGTTGCAATAAAACACCACTTCCCTGGATAATTTATTCTGGGAAATGGTGATGGCTGGCACTGCTAGAGAGTGAGACCTTGTGTTCTGGCTGAGGGCAGGTACAAAGGGCGCGTGTGGCGGCCTTGTTATTGATTACACACGAAAGGAAAGCTGTGTTGCTGTGTGTATGAGAGGCCATAAGGCCACCAGGGATATCTGAGTAACTAATGACCATGAAGTATTAGGTGGATTGTTCATTGCACCGATGGGAAAGCAGAGGTACTCCTCGGCCAATCTGTGGAAAAACGTGGAGCTGGGCTCTTTGTCTGGAACCTCCTGTGCTTGGAGGGTCAATTCTCATCATGGGGTGTTATTGCTTTGGCTGGAAAGGATTATTGCCTCGATGAATCTCACTTAAACAACGAGAAAGAGTGAGATACAACAGTTGCTGCTGAATGCCTCTGAAGCCCGTGCAGTAATTCCATCAGGTCTCTGCCTTTGCCATTGCATTGTGTAACATCCCTGAGCTTCAGCACGCCTTCCACGCGCCTCCATATGCTATTGTAAAGCGGAGTCCATAAAGGAACAGACTGCAGCGTTTGTACCAGCTACACGGAACTTAATGCAAGGGATGTTTCCTTCCCATTACAATGACCTTTAAATGTTAACTGCCTAAAAAAAAATAACCGTGTCCTTTTTTTTAAGGAGGGTAAAATGCAATTCCTGGTGTTTGATTGTGTTCCAGAACACCCATTTTGGTGCTGTGGGGGCAAATTCCTTCGCACTAAGCTTACAGCGGAGTAACTCTTGATTAGAAGGAATTTGTTTCTAATTTAAGGCAGTAGGAAAGAAGGCCTTTAATTTTCCTAAGAGCTATTTCTGTTATATCAGTCTTTTAAAACTTGCAGTCGCATTACATTTTCTTTCAGGCATATTGTTCTTAAAATGAGTGCAAAGGTGGTGTTATCTGACTGTCATTTACCCATATGTATATACAAGTTAAAAATCACTACATTCTAGCTGCCTCCTTTTATCTTCACCTTTTAAACTGCCTAAGCCAGCTGTGGCCTTTGGGGTCTATAAGAATGAATCATTTTTATTATTTTTGCTCTCTTAGACAGTAATTACAGAGTAGCACGCTGTCTGTTTTTTAATATTATGGTGCCATTTTAATTCATGGCGCAACACCATTAACTTCAGCAGAGTTACGCTGGAAGTGAATTTGTCCCCAGGAGGCTTTTCGAAATGCTCGGCTCTTTCCTTATGATTACCCAGAGGAGCGGAGGAGAAGGCAAGACAGAGGGCCCTTTGATAGGAGGAATGTGGTTCAAAGCAAAGTCTTGTTCCTGCCGTTCGTGGTGCTCCATCTGTTCCTCATTTGGGCTGGAGGTGGGTCAGGGCCCGCAGAGGCACGCGTGCTGTGGTGGAGGGGCAGGCAGGGGCTTTGCACAGCACATCTGGTGCGCAGGTTATGTTCCTTCCACGGCTGGAAAACAGCGGGAGGAATGTTCGGATACTTCACGCATACTTCTGCGGAACTGCTTGGAAGTCGGAAAATGGAGCAGCCGAATGTTAAGGTATCAAACTCATCCCAATCGTCAAGCTGTCTAAACTCCAACCCAGCCACTTTTTAGATGTCAAACGATCCTGTGAGTGGAGATGTATGAATCAGTGCTGCCATGGATTCGCCTATTGTAAAGATACTTGCAGAATACAAAAGAGGTACTTGCAGAAGTTTCTAGATCTAGTTTTATCCATACTCAATTTTCTGATATATTTTGGTATTTAATTTTAGTTTGGGCTCATTTCTAGCATTCCTCTCCAGTTTAATGCATTCAAAAAGTGCTGCAGTGTGGAAACATCGGAAACATCAACGTGTGAGTCTGACACAAATTAGCAGCACCTTGCCGAGTCCCGAGGGGGAGTGCAGAGAATTCCCTCTTTGCTGTCAGGAGCAAGGAGGGCTGGGAGTAGGAGTAAGGTGTGACAGCACGGCTGGCAGGGCAGGGGCTCACCCCACAGACCCCGACAGCCCAGAGGGACGGGCAGGTTGGGGGACCTGTTGCCATGCATGGAGCAGAGCCCAGGCTGGGCTTGGGGCAGGGCTGCGGGGAGATCCAGGGGCTGCCCAGCATGGGTAGGGCCTGATGGTGTGCTCAGGACCCCAACATGCACATCTGGGAACAATTGGTGTTTAAAGCAGGGGCTCAGATCCCTGCAAAACGTAGGGTCTGGCAGAAGGAAACGGTTATGCCTCTTTAGGAAACGTCTAACGTTTCTTCTGGGTTGGATGCTTTATGCAGTTTGCATATTGCACGGCAATCAGTTGCCTCAGATACAAAGCCATGTATTCAATTCAACCTACAAAGGGGACACCCGGGTTCCTCACTGTCCCCCCAAGGTTACCATGAAGCTGTTAGTTAATGCAAAAACTTGTCTCTCTTCTTCCTCATCTTCTCTTTATATATAAGCAGGCTTCTTGTGTGTTCTCTGCAGTTCCTCCTGGAATTAAGGGCCATTAGAGAAAGCCAAGGCTGCTTCAAGTTTGGAGTGTCTTCTCAGTCTGAAGTAATTTTAAAGCCCTTGTGGAGCAGTGTTTCTCTGAGATACCGATTTGTAGTGAGACCACACCATGCTGGAGCAAGACGCAGTGTACGCGAATGGGCTGAGCTGAGGAGAAAGAAGCCTGCAGGATCTGCAGGGTGAGCTCCTTGCTGGCATGGGCTCCCTGCTGCATCTCTCATCCCACCTATCGTCTGGAAACTCGCTGGGCATGGACCATCATTTCATTTTATGTCTGTGCAGTGCTGGGGCAGAGCCCTGACAGAGGGTCCAGTCAGCACAGCTACCAGCAGCAGTAACTCCCTTCTGTTTCTAAATTAGGGCTGGTGTTCATTCTTTCCAGCAGACAAGGGTTCCTAATCTTTCAGAAGCCTCTGCCATGTCTGCCACCCCCAGTTCCCCTCTGCCCCCCTAAGACCTCAGATGGCAAAGCACATCGTCCTCACCTTACCCAGCGTAGCAATAATTCCTTCTCCATCTTTGACCCTGGATTCCTGAGGCAGTTTTCTTTCCTGGAGCCTTTCCACGGTACGGCTCTTTTCTTCTCCTTCCAATCTGGGGTCTCTCTCTTCACCACTCCCATGTGTTGCTGCCATTTCTTTCCCATCCCTGTGCTATAGGGCGGCGGCAACCCAGCTAGTGCTCAGCTGAACGCTACTTTCTAGTGTTGGCTGGGACCTGCTGCACAAGGCTGTGCTTACTACTGATCAGTGTAAACTTAAAAAAATATAAAGATGATATCTTGGGAAATGCAACGTTCTGATAGAGCTCCTAACAGAGGCTCATTTAAAAGAAGAGCCCAGAAGAGCTCACACTTATGTGAAACCACAGAGTAATTTTTGGCGATGCTTGGAATGTGGTTGTTTCGTGATGTTCTATGGCTGCTCAATTTAAGAATAATACACTGTTATTTTCTTGGTGTTAAATGTTGCTGTGGGGATATCACAAACTTCCTGAGTAAAAACTTTAATTAAAAAGCAAGCGTTAATCTCCAAGCAGTAGCATCTGCAGCAAATTGCCAGATAAGACTTTGCCAACCTGAAAATCTAAGCAAGATTCTAATTAAATCAGAGGGGGGAAAAAAAAGGAAAAGATGAACTAGATATACGTTTTATTTAAGGATGGCAGTTACATAAGACACCCCAGATCTCATGGTTGCTATCTGATGGGTAACGCTGCTGCCAGCTCTCAGGGGCTATTTGCTGGGTGAGAAACCCCTTTCCCACCGGTTCTGAGCACTCTCATGCTGCACTCAGCAGGGCAGGGACATCACTGCACCCTCTGCTCAGCTCTGAAGCCACGTGGGTCCCGTTGAAAGCCACAGCTGATCTGGCAGTGAAGCAGCGCGACAGCGCGGTGTGAGGAGATGCCGTATCACAAGCAGGGCCATCTTTCCAGTGAGACACAAAAACAAAGTCCTGACTATGTTTGGTTATTAAAAGTCCCAGCGCACCTTTTTAAAAGCAGGGCTCTTAATCCCGGTGTGCTGGCCAAAATCTATTCTGGGGGATTCCACTCTGGCTATCAGCATTTCTCGTATTGTTCCAGTTGGATCTGCTCTTGGCCTTTGCCTCCTGTTCCAAACCGGGCTCCTCTGTTTTGGAACAGCTGATATTTTCCAGAGACAGCCGCACTGCAGCGGTGTGTGAAGTGCTCTCTTCATATCCCTCACTTGCCTCATAGCAATGGAATGAGGATTAATCAATTATGCCCAATTCGTGATAGCTGTGAAGTCAAAAGGTATTTTTCCTTTGGCATCGTGCGGACCAGGTTTACCTCTGCGTGCCCATTTTGATCTCGAGATTCCTTCATGCAAAAACAAATAGAAATGCAATGCATTGCCTTGTTGAAGATGTCTGTGCAGTGAGAATTGCCTTAGCTAGTGGCTGCATGCATTGTAAAGGCTGTTTCCTCAAGAGCGTAGTTACTTGTTGCAGCAGGCGTTGCTGTGCAGGAGGAAATACCAGTTTGTTGAGCATTGGTTTAAGCACACGGTGTTGCTTGGCCAGCATTTGTGGCTCTGCATGTCCCATACATTCAAAACACGCTTTGTTACGCTTTCAGAGCTGGCTCTGCTCTATTCCCACTTTGGCTATGTTATGGAATCCTATCAGAGAAACCACGTTCTGAAAACCACGAAGAATTCGACTTCTAATATGGGAAGAAAACTGACACTAAAAAACAATGGCTGCTGCTTATTCCCTCTGACCAAATGTTAATTCTTCTGGGCCAGGAAACAGAGCAGGTAAATAACAGCTAGACTTGTAGAGACTGCAAAGGATTTTCCTCTTCGACCCCTCGCTGCATACCACTCAAGATGTCACATTTCAGACTGTAAATCAGCTTACGGTGTGGACAAACGATATCACCGCAAAACATCGGTGCAGGATCACCTAACCTCCTCCGTGCACACGGAGTAATAGGAAAGAGTGGTCATGGGCTATTCTGGGAGAAGTGTACTCAGCGGATGGACACACAGAGGATATTCAGGCAGCCACTGAGGAGCAGAACAACAGTAATAAATATTATTAAGGGCAGGTGTGGATGAAATTAGCCTAGCCCTGTAGGGGAACTATCAAATTAAACCCAGAAAAATGTTGGTCCGTACACAACATCAATCTTGTGCTCTTCTGCAAATGAACAGTAAATGAAAAATAGTGGATATGTGTCAGCCAGACCTCACAGTGCTGACTAGATTTCATTTTCTCAAGTATGCAGAAAAGGTTTTGATGTGCGTGTATTAATACTTCTCCACTGGCTACGGATGAATTGAAAACACCACATCTGAAGTGCCGGGCTCCGAGCTTTTCTGGAGCTGTTCTGATCCGCCTTCCACCAGCCCTGTGGAGTGAGGCTGAGTGCCATAACCGTGTGCCTGCTGTCATCTCCTTGGCTCCAAAACCCAAACAGAACTACGGCTGAAAAGCTTTGCGTGGTACTGATAGGCACTGCTATCAAGGGCTGCTCTTCATCCTTTCCGTACTTCTTCAAAACATGGGTAAGTGCTGTGGATGTAGAGCAGTACTTCCTCAAGTGCTCCAGCTGTGAATCTCTCTCTAAAATGATTCTTTAAAGAATATTTTTGAGCAAAAATTTTGCCATTTTTTCCCAAAATGGGGATTTTACACAACCTCCAACACTGAAATTTCTCCAGAAAATGAGATCTGTGTATTAGAGGTGAGCACTTTTTCAGCTCCTGTTAACTGGCATCACAAAGCATTGGGTCTAAGCGTGTTGACAGTAAATATTTTCTGAAAAGCCAAACACGAAGCTGAAAAAAAATGACTGTGTTTGCTTAACTAATTGGTAGAGTTTGTGTATTTATCCAGGTATTGTTGCAGAATGAAATTATGCTGCTGGGAACAGGAATGCAGAATCTGCCTTGAGCTAAGTGTTAATCAGGGGGTACATGCAGCCCAGGTTACCGCCTAATGGACTATCTTAAATGGCATTTCCTCATCGAAATGTGCCTGGCACCTTTGTTTGCAGGAGCTGTATGCCCAAATATCTCATGTCTTTCATCTCTCTGAGCCAGGTTTGGCTTCCCTGAAGTCAAGATGGTTTCCTCAGCTGGAGGAGGGAGATCTTGTGCCAAGGTACTGTGTGTGTCCTTATGAGCTTCTGGGAGAGGTGGGGGTTCACACCAATAGTCCTCAACAATCAGTCTCTGTAAATAAGATTGAAATTCCACGTGGCTTCATTCCACATGGCCCTTATGCTGCTCAGTCCTTTGGGTAACTCATACAGGAGAGGGATCCGGCTACTCCTGCCCACCAGGAAATGTATCAGCCTTTAACAAGGCATGGGGCATTCATGGAAATGGATCAGGTGCCCAGTGTACCCATGGAAAAGTCTAGCTTTCCTGGTAAGACCAGCAAGGAGCTAAATAAGGGGCAAAATTCTTTAATGAATGAGTTCTAAAGAAATACAAGGAGTGAGGAATTTCACACCAAACTAAGCATGAACTCTTGCAAGCAGCTAAGGCTTCTCCAATGGTTCTGGAGAATTAAAATGCTCTGAAAGGTCTGGTCCAGCCCCAGCCTCTCTTCTTCTGTCCTTTCTGATACAGAACAGGAGATGGGAACAGCGGTTTTCTGAGAGAGCGAAGACAGTGGATCCTTTTGGGTGGAAGGCAGAGGGAGGCACCCTGGGGAAGGACAGGCTGTGGGAAAGCACATGGATCAGCACATCCCCCGGCCTCTTTTCCCCCTGCTCACCCCAATCTCCAACCCACAGCCTCACCTCGAGTGCAGGCACAGCTCTGTGCTACGCGGAGCCCAGCGCAGCCAAGGTGGCAGAACGGGCTAATTAAAAAGGCAGCCTTTAAAATGCCAGCCCCCGGTTGCTTGGAAATGGAATCTAACTATGGTATTATTTTCGAGCTCGGATTTTTGAATCTAAAATTCCATGTGATGGAAAAGATGGGTATTGAAACAGATGTCTGCAATTTCTTTAAAAAAATAGACATTGAGTTACAGATGGTAAAAAGGGCCTGAGAATTAAAACTCCTGAGCTGCAGGGAAATTTACATGTGAGCAAAATGACTTGCTGAGATGAATGGTCCCGCAAGTCTGCATGTTTGAAAAATAAGCTTATTTCACCAAAAAATGTGAATATATTTTCCTTTCTGCATTGTCTGCTTCTCTACTGGCAGCCTTGGCTGTCACCACCATCGTTCAGCCAAGCTGATGGGGAAGGTCCTGTTTCCAACAGGCAAGACATGCAGGTTTGTCCTTCTCTTCTCTCTCTCGCAGATTGGCCTGCCAGGACCAAAAAATTTGGATCTGAATTAGATTAAGAAGAAAATGAATTTACCCCATCTGTATATTTGGTTCCTGATTTCTCTCGCTTCCATTTTATGAATTACAAATAAATGGACTCCCGTGATGTTGGTCTGAAAGGAAACCCAAGTCCTCATCTCTACTTGCTGATGAAATTGATGGTTTTTTTCCTTCTCTTCTGGTTTTGAAAAGAAAATAACCAAAATAAACATCAAGGGAAAAAGCCAATAACTTCTAACACAGCCAGTGAAGTGTAAAGAGCTGCATGTTGGAAGGGAAAAACTGAACACATTTGGGAAGTGCTGGGGAGCAATTCAGGATCCAACACATTGGGTGGGATGGTTACTGTGAGGAGCTGATATTTGTGTATTTTATGGGACAACCTTTTGCAAGTTAGATAGAAACCACTCGTACTCTCTATTACTACGCTTAGACACAAGCTTCCTGGCACCTACTTATTCTACATATAAGAACCAACTGTGAAGAATAATAAGAGAACGTTCAGCCTACTCTTTTATAGATGATTGACAAAATGGTTTTAAAAGTGGCCTCATCCTTGCCACGTTTAAAGACACAAAGAAGAGCCCTCAACGACTGCTCTGGGATCATTTTGGTTCATTTGGAGAGTGCGGAGGAGGGCAGCTTTTGCCTTAGGAGGTCTCACGGTCATTGGAACTGAAAGGAAGAGAGCATTGGGTTGGGGTCTTTTTTAACCAAATGGATTATTTGTCCAAATTGTTTATTAGGTATTCAATGAAGTGGAGTTTAACAACAAAAATAATAAATCTGAGCGTTTTCAGCACTCTGGCTTAAAGTGCTTTCCCTTCACAGCTGCTTGTCTTTGCAATTTTATATCCAGTGATATTATAATGACATTAATTTTCCAGCTGTCAGGGGAATTTCAAAGCTGATTCTGTGCTTCAAATGTAAAAATCAAGAATTCCCAGCAGCTTTTTTTTTTTGGTTAAACTTCTGGATAACATTTCAAAATGGTTCTTTGTCAAAGGGGAAAAGGGAAAAAAGGAGAGGAAAATGGCATGGCTCTGTTATGGTAAAAAAATACAGATTTCGTTGGTCTCGTTGGGAAAAAAAAGAGTGTGTGTGTGGGGGGGGGGGATCACAGTATTGAGTATTTTATTTAATACTGTCTGCCATGGGAAATAAGGAGACTGCCTTGGAGTATAATCGTTCGAAACGACGAAGCAGCAGCTGCTCTGAAATACAATGATATGTGAAATAAAGGAAGGAGGGCAGCAAAAGATGACAGCAGTGAGAGTGAGGCTGAAGGAGAGCACAGAAATGCTGAAAGAGGGGAAGGGAGCGGTGAGCTGTGTGCTCCGCAGGGCGCAGGCTGAGCTGCGTGCACAAGGGCTGCTCCCTCTGCATCCCGCAGTCAGACATGGTGCCTTTAGGAGGCCCGTGGGAAGAGGAGGAACATCTCATCCGAAGGAGTCACATCCACTTGCAGAATGGGGCTGTGCTTAGTGCTCAGCTTGAGCTGTGCAGGGGATCTGTGCTCTCTGTACTTTGGGTCTCCCCGTATCACAGCCCTGTAATATTCACACACGTGAATACCAAAGGAGGAGGGAATCGCCACCATCGTGTGCTGGAGCCGGGTCAGAAGTGACATATCATGTCACGGACAGAGGCTTAAGTACTGATTCATTTTGAAAGCTTATTTATAGTTCTCACTTACAGAGATCTCAGAATACCTCAAGGAGATGGCAAACTATATTATATCAAACAGCGTGAATCAATGGCAATGATGCACAACTCAGGACTCCTCGTAGCAGCAGAGGAATGAAGATGGAGTCATCCATAGGGCGATGGCTTCCTGCAGTGCTGATGGAACAAGTGGTTTGCACAGGGCTCAGCCTCGTCCCCACCCCTGGGGCTTCGCCACTGACTTCAGCTGGGGACAGAACTTCATCCTGTTTGGCACCAGCCAGGAGACCACAGTGTGCCACGCTTCAGAAAGGAGAATATCTCATCCTGATGGAGCAACGGAGGGAATTTCTGAAGAACTGTGGGGTTTTGTTTGTTTGTTTGTTTTTAGTATATGGGATTGCAATTCCATTTTGGCTCTCCAGACATCAGGAAGAAGCTGTCTGCTACGGTGGGGGGCTGTGCTGGCGTCACTGCACACGGGGTTAAGCAAGCAGCCATAAAGCCTTTCCAACCACTTCAACTTTCCATGAAAGATGAATTGACGTGAGATAGTAAGAAAAGACGAAAATAATCACTCTTCCTGGCAGGGTATTAATTATAACTTTGTGTGGGAGAAGCTCAAGTCCTCTCTGTGGACTGGGTGCCTTCTCCCGGGGAGCAACCGTGCCCGCTCTGCCAGCAGCAGGACAGCCGGGCACGGCTCTGTACGGATCTGCGTTCTGGCACCGTCGGAGGGCAGCGGCACTGCACCGGGCAGCGCAACGCGGCTCTTCCACGCTAGGGCGGTTTTGCCTTCAGTAGTAAGGAAACATCCCTCTTTTATTTTCACGGAACCTAGAGGGAAGTAACGCCTGGCGACCGTGTGCGGCACTGCTTTGCAGGGCTGCTGCGAGGGCTCAAAGCCGGTCGGTGCCGCTCGTCCCTCTGCTGCAGGCTGTGCCTGGGGCTGGCCGGTGGGGTGCTGGCCGGGCCGGGGGGTTCGGTCTGCCAGGGGCTGAAGCTGCCCGGTGGTCCCAGAGCTTCTTGGGATCCAACGCGAGATGCGGGGGTCTGGTCGTTTCCCTGGGAAAACAGAATAAAAGCCTGAAAAGACACGGGCAGGGCTGCTTCCCTTCTGAGCCAGGAAATCTCCGGCTTGTGTTTCACGGGACATCCCTGGGGTCGGGGCCGGAGGGCTCTCGGGGCTCTCGGACCGCAGCGGGATCCGGTCGGCTCACGGCCCCACGCCGTTCCCAGTCTCGCAGTGTCGGGGCAGCGCTCCCCCACAACTTCCCCCAAAGTTTTGGCCCCGGCACCCCCGAGGCGGGCGGCAGGAGCCGGAAGGTAGGGGTTGCTCCCTCCCTCCGGGGTCTCCACCTCTGCCGGGCACCCCCGTGCCGGCAGCGCGGCTCCTGCCCGAGCCGGGGGCGGGGAGCGGAGGGACCCCGGGGGCGCGGCCGCCGCTCCGCCCCGCTCCGCCCCACCGCCCCCGCGCTGCCGCCTGGCGGGGCGGCGGGTGCCGCGGGAGGCTGCTCGGTGCCGCCGCCGCCCGGGAGGGAGGTTATGTAAGGGGGAAGGGAGGCGGCGGGAGGAGGAGCAGGACGCCTCGCCGTGCCGCCGGGCAGCCGCAGCCAGCCGGGGCCGGGAGCCGGGCGGCCGCATGTGCGAAGTGGGAACCCGGCCGCCGCTGGCCGCCGAACGCGGGGAGCCGCCCGGGGGGGCCGCCGCCTCCGAGAGGTGCCGAGACATGGGGTGAGTCCGCCGAGCCCCGGCCCGGCCCCGCCGCAGGTGCCGGAGTGCCGCGGGTGCCCTGCGGTCGCTCCCGGAGCCGCCGTTTTGTAGCGCAATTAATCGTTTACCCGCGGCGGGAGCTCCCACCCGAGCCGCGCCGGCGGAGCGAGCTGGAGCGAAACCCCCGGGGCGCGGGGCCGGCGGTGCGGACCCACCGGGACGGGCGGGCGGCGCCGGGGGTGCGCGGCGGGGAGCGGGCGGGGGTCCGGCGGGCAGCGCTCAGCCCCGGGCAGCGCCGTGCCGTGCGCCCGGAGCCGCCGGCAGCCGCCCGTGCCCCGCTCCGGCTGCGGGAGACGCGGCCGAAACTTGCCCGAAGTGCGTCAGGCGTTCGGCAATCTGTACGATATCCTCCGTCGTTTTATTTCTGATCTCTGCTCGCACGCGGTGATCTCTCGCAGAATTCGTCTCGAGTTTCCCCCAAAGCGTTCGTGCCTTTCTCCTATCCTCTAACTTTAACGCGAGGACAAAAGCCGAGCGCTGGCGTTTGAGCGGTGCGTGAGCTGAACATCTGAGCGGAGGTGAACGCGGCTCCTTAGGCTTCAGCCTAAAGGTTGGAGAACCTCACGACCAAAACGTCTCGGGGGATTCCAAGCCCACACGCTCAGTTTGCTGTAGTTTGGTGCCGCTGTGCTCTCTTACACCTTTTTCTCCCCACCCCCCGTGGCCGGTGCCGCTCCCCGGGCTCCGGGCATCCTCGTGCTGCTTCCAGCTGTGCAAACTCCCCCTCCGGATTGGTGTGTTGCTGTCAGAGTGCTATCGTTTGAGACAACATGGATAAATAATGAATTAAAATGCCACGCGTGTGCCTGAATTTGATACCTGGCAGCACTGAATAACAATCCAGAGGCAGAGGGGAGAAATGAGATCCAAGTGGGTGTCTGCTGATGTTTCACTGCAGGATGACAAGGGGTCATCTGCTTCTTCAGCAGCTGAAGTTCCACTAGAATTAAATAAAGTACCCTTGGGGTCCTAGAAGGCAGCATCACAGTGTGCTTTCTGCTGGGGCAGTGCAGCCTTGCTTAATTTAGGCTGGGCAGCAACACCTGGCCGAGGGCAGCCTGCCTGTGCCCCTGCACCTGGGTGTCTCTGAGGGCAGGTGTTTGCTGTTGCCGTTTTTAACTGCTCTCTGTGCTGCTGAGTGAGCTCAGCTGGGAGGTGCAGGCAGGGGATGGAGGCGGCACTCCCAGCCCTGCTTGGTGCTGTGCTGCCCCGAGAAGGGCTCTGCGGTGCCCTGGGTGCAGGTTGGGCTGCGCTCACCGGTCCGGTTCGGTACCTGATTCAATGTGTGTGGCTTCAGTTAGCTCCTGTTGGTCTGATAGGGAGCTCACAATCCTGCCACCGTTCGTTCCCAGGGCTGCAGCATGGGCTGCACGCACAGGTACGCTCTGTGCTGAGCGCAGGCAAGGTGCTTTTTGCATGGATGTGTTGCAGGTGTCTCACGTCATTACCTTGCCGTTCACCTTTCTGGCACAGAGAACTTCAAGCCCTGGTGGGAGGGCTCAGCACACCTGGCCAGGAGCCACCCCTGCTCCGTCTCTGCCTGCGTGTGCTGCAGCCTTTCCCTCTGTGAAATGGGCACCCCTGTGCTCGCCCAGCCCTGTGCTGTGCTGCGTGGGGCAGCGCAGAGCTCAGCCTTGTTTGAAAGAGCAGATTTTGTCCCAGCCATTCCGCAGGATTTGCTACCCGGGCTCAATTTGGTGTCACGCGTGGGGCAGATTCCCATGGGAATCGTGGCAATAACTTGACTCCTAGCACCTAAAATATGTTATTATTATTTATTTTCTATTTCTGTTTTCTTCCTTTGGGGGTGACTAGTGCTAATGATTCATTTAAGTGCTTCCTATGGATTTGGCAGTGACGGATGGTGCTATGAAACCCGATAGAGCCACTCGAGCTCAGCAAAGCTATTTAAATTGCTTATTAGCTGTGAGCTGAGCTATTTAAACTGTTGTTTTAGTTCAGCTTAGTAGGCAGCAAGGTAGTGTAAGGTTTTACAAAAGTCATTCACATGCTGGAAACCAATGAAGCCTGGAAGCCAGGGGATGTTGAAACAAAAAGTGTATGAGCACAACCAGTCTGGTACAGCGCCTGTTGTGTCCATGCAAACCATGTCTTTGGGTCACGCTGTTGTTTGAGGTCTCACTATGCACATGTTTACTTTGTAGGGGAAAACCTTCTTGCAATTCACCACTTTCTTCTACCCAACTTATCTGACAGCTGTCACCAACTCAACAGCACAAGGGACTAAGCTTGAAAATAACACGCTGTACCAAATTTCCAGTTGTAGAGGCTTCTGTCTGCAAATCTCTTGATATGTGTGTTGGTGTTGCAAGCCAAGTGCAACCAAAGCCCAGAAGATGGGCAGCTTCTCTGTGGCTCCGGTGTCCATGGGCTGCGCCCACCGACCTAACAGCCATCGTCTGATTTAGTTGACCTCAGTCTGAGCAGTATAAGTTAACTTTCCAGTTATGAAGCTGCTTCACTGACAGGGTGATTTAAGGAGGCATTGGCTAGCTGCATCCTTTGTGCTTATGCTCTTCTGCTATTTTCATTTCTTTGGTATCTTTGCGTTTCCTTATCTGTCGGTTACAAAATACTTCTTGTTATGAGGCATGTGACAAGTTTGGATTAGATGTGGAAATCACATCACTGCTGCTGAAGCCGGTATTTATATTATCTGTTGGATTAAAATTCAACTAATTTAAATATCCTCTGGCAATAAATTCAAGTTTCAAATCTGTTTTTATAAAACCATATCAAGTGGAAATCGGGCCTCTGAGTGCTAGAGATGACTGCAGAAAGCTGCCTACCAATGCGAGAGCGATACGAGCGTGGATGTGTGTGTGCTTTATAGGTTGATGATGAATTAGCAGACATTTCTGCTGGCGGGTGTGAGGTGCTGCTCCGTGCTGCTGCCATGGGCACCCAGTGGGTGTCCCTGCCTTCTCTGCAGGGAGATGGAAAAGGTGAAGTCCCAAGCCTGGGCTGGGCACTGGATGGAGCAATGTCATTGCACAGAGCCTGGGTCCCGAGCACATCTGTGCCCTTCCTGTGGTGTTTATTATGATAAGGGGCACTTGGGGGCTGGTGTTTCTGAGAGCAGTGCTTTTATTATGCAGTGACATTTAAGAGCGCCAGGGAAGTCTGCCTTGCACTTTCCCTTCTGCTGGTAACAGTGTCCATCGGATGGATGGCTGCAACGGTTTGGGAGGTAAAGGACTAAAGGGAGGAGAAGGGAAGAAAAAGGTGAAGGATACAAAAGAGCTGATGAAAATAGCGTTATGGGAAGATATTAATTTTGGATGCTGTCCAAGCTGGCCTTTCCCAGTACCCACAGTACTTCAGATACCATGGTGATAAGCTGCTGAAGAAGCTCTGTAGCGGGGAGTAGCATCCTGGTGCAGGGGATGTTCCCTGTGGCCTCCATCCAGCACTCTCCGGGATCAGCAGAGCCTCATGCCAGCTCACGTGGTGCTGCTGCGGGGCTGGTGTCCTTCAGCTGGGGCTGGGATGGGGAGTTCTACCGCTCAGCTTCCAACTGGTGGTCGCGTTGGAGCTCAGGAGGCTGAGATCTGACAGACACCGCAGCTCTTCTTGTGATTCTTGAGGCAGCTGGCTGGGGGCTGCTTGATTCTTCACCGCCTTGCCTCCTTATGGAGCTATTCCTATTTCTGCAGAGCAGGGACGAATGGCTGCTGTTCCACTTCGCGGAATTCAGTGTCTGTGTGTGCAGATAAAGGTGTCTGCACACAATCCAGTGGAAAAGTGAGGTCCAGAGAGCTTCAAGTTCTGCAGCAGCATCTTGAGTTCACTGTAATGGATGGGAGAACTCAGTTGACCTCAACAGAATGTGTAAAACCTGTTCTTTGTAGCTCCTTTTACGTGTCTAATACAACTTTAATCAGGGTAGAGAGGCATGGAGCTCAGGGAGGTGGGGGCAGAGACATTCGGCTGCCATAAGGACGTGTGTGTGCTCGGGACTGCTGTGTCGTGGGGTGAGCCAGCAAACTGTGTTGTGTCAGTGTTGGGACATGCCCTCACACCTGCTGCTGGCTGGGAGCTCTGGTCCCTTCTGACACAGCATTGTGAGGGGTTTATAAAGCTGCAAATAAAGGTGTGCAACTGAATGTGAGCAAAATACACCAGCACGAATCCACAACTGGCAGGAGTGCCCTGGCACACTCAACGCCCAAGTTACTCATGCAGGCAGTGCTGAAGACAGCAAGCAAAGAGAAAACTTGAATGCTGAGAAAGTGATCGCAGCCAAGTTTCTTTCAGCTGCTAGCCTAATTAATCACTTAATTTGATTGCCACTTGAGGACAGGCTCATAAATAAAGCATCCTCCCTGAAGTTGGGATGTCCCTCTTCTATCTGAAAAGAAGAGGGCTAGCAGGTCTCCTGGTAACAAAAACATCATTTGAAATGTTAAAAAGAGTTATTTGATGTTCAGTTCCTTTAACTGAAAGTAGTTTTAACTGGTTTGGGATGTGACAAAGCCTCTGAAACTGTATGAGCAGGTTTCCTTTATGGCTGGAAGGGGCAGAGAGGAGCAGTCAGCTTGCTGGGAACCCGAAGCACGGGCACCAGCCTGGTTTTGCAGCTTGATTTTCTGCATTGCTCTTTATTCACTCATTTGGCTGCATTAATGCAGTGCCTACGATAAATAGCCTCACCCATGAAAATATATTTAAGGAAGCATAAGTGTTTTGAGTCAGCCGTTGGTTTTCCTGTTGACTTTTTGATAGGGCGGTTGCAGAGTGGGGAGGCCTGCAGGGTGTCCCACGCTCAGCTCCGTGCCCGCTTTCACCTTGAGTGCCGTCCATCACCTCCGTGCACCTTGTGTGCTGCAAGTACAGCGTGTGGCTTATTGATGCTGTGCTCCGCTGGTGGCTCTTTAGGATGTAAATGTGCTTAGGGGAACATATTTCAGCAAAGTTTCTCCCAATAATTCAGCTCTGCTCTGTAAATAGCTGACAATCCTGTTATTAAATCTCAGAATGTGGCAAGGCAAGGGCACTGCCTTCAAACAGAGACAGGAAGCATTTAAGCTCGAGCTATAAAGGAGCACTTTTAATGGCAAGAGCAATTAGGCAGGGAATAGACCATTAACATCAAGGAAGGTTACTGCTGCACCGCAACCACACATCACTCCGCACGGGTTGGGGACGGTGTGGAGGGCTTGTGTAATAGCTGCTCCTGCAAAATGTACGAGATGAGATGGGATGTTGCAGTTGATCTTTGATTATATTTTTGATGACACACGCTAGCTGCTCTCTGCCTGCTCATAGGAGAGAAATCTGCCCGGCACTGCTGGCTCAGATGCTCAGAGCTTAGCTGCTGCATGGCACGGGGGGTTGGCTGCTCGCTCCCCGTCGATGCAGCGACCATTAGAGGCGATGGGGCCCTCTTGCATTGCTTGGAAATGCTTCATAATGATAATTTTGCCACTGGGGTCAGGATTC
Source organism: Gallus gallus (assembly GCF_016699485.2). Classification (NCBI taxonomy): domain Eukaryota; kingdom Metazoa; phylum Chordata; class Aves; order Galliformes; family Phasianidae; genus Gallus; species Gallus gallus. The sequence goes on along the minus strand of NC_052541.1, from coordinate 11,175,461 downwards.
AAATGAAGAAAATATTTTAAATAATTGATGCCCAAGGCGTTTTTGGATTTGTTTAAAAAAAAAAAAAAATCGGTGTTGCTGGATGACATCACTAAGCGGGACAGCCTGCTTAATGACTCATATGGGAGCAGTAGGCTCTGCTGTGTAGGTGTTGTAGGATTTGTGGGCTTCATGTTGAAGGCTGGCAAGGCTGGGAGCGTTAGCTGCAAAACAACTGTGGCTTTACTCGGGGGAGGGGGAAGCAGATTTGACACAGGGGAAGGAGGGCCCGGCGGTGGAGGTGTGAGCAGGAGTGGCTGCTGGTTGTTGTGCAGAGCTGGCTCCCTTCTGTGGCCGCTCATCCTCCCCCCCACACGCCAGCCTGATCTTATTTATCCGACGGGGTTTATCAAAATGCGAGGTTGTAGGGATTGCTGAAGTGACAAACTGCCTTATTTCCGTCTGGAACTCTCACTGCAGCCTACAGGATTTAGAAACTCAGCGTTTTCTGCAGGAGTTGCACTCCTCTGCCTACACCTTGGGGCATGGAATGAGCCCTCTGGGGCTGCGAGGCACTGCTCCCCGCTGGCTTTTGCTTTGTAACAATAAGAGAAGCCCTGCCACTGCATTCTTACCAGCCCAGCGTAGTACATAGATGCAGCAAGGCAGCAGAGACCTCTCTGGAATACATTCAGGGCTACGTAGCCAGCCTGTACAATATCTATTTTTTCCTAGAGCTACTCCTAGTTGTGCTGAAGATCCTTCCTCGTGGACTGTGAAGTGGTGTGTACAAGTGCCCTGTGTAATTACTTCTTGTTTGCCTCTGCTTAATCCTTTGCAGTAGATTCTCGGTGGAGAGGGAGCACTGTGTTTTGAGGAAAAAAAAATATGAAGCTTCAATCTTGTTTCCTTTCCAAGTTTTTTCAGTTTTATCACGTGGAGTTCTGAGCATCTTATTTTCAGTATTTATCACTGCTTGTTCCTGCCTTGGAGTAAGGGCAGCAGTGGAGCCAGTGCTGGGAGCAGTCAGCAAGGCTCTCCCTTCTGCAGACGTAGTGCTTCAACAGAGATGCTCCCTTTCTCTACTTCATATTAATTGCATTGCAGGGACTGACTCAGGTTCTGTGCTTTGAGTTGTCCTACGATCTGCAGCAGTAACACTCTCTTGTTGCCTTTGTTTCTTTCCTCAGTTTTATTGGGCTTTTGTAGTCAGGCTTCCCACTATGAATCTGTTGCGCGCATCTAAAATGTCTCCCTGCAGTAGTTTAAGTGGGAGCATGTGATCTGGTTTGTGATATTGAAAACTGTCAATGAGAGTATTTCAGTAAAGGGGAGAGATGCTCTGAGTGGAGGACATCTCAGCTGCCGGAGCCTGGGGCCACACCGGGGCTGCTGCACTGCTTGCAGGGCGTGTGAGGTTGTAACAGCCACTTACTGGCTGTGTCAGCGATGCCCAGGGATGGGGTAGAAGCCCAGTTCTGGGAGGCAGCTCAGACACCAGTGCAAAGCTGTCTCCAGCCTAGTGACCTATTATTTATGACACCTCCAGGATTTACTTCCCATGTGTACCTCTGCCTTGGCATCACCCTATGTCTAACCAGGCTATACCTACACACCTTCAGGAGAGAGGTAAGCTTCCACCTCTTCCACCTCCATGTACCCCAAGACACTGGCAGCCAGAAAGCCAAAGTGCTGCCACACCTGCCAGGAAGCTTCTGTGTAGGTGGGGCAGCTCCAGGTGCTTGCAAGTAAAGCACTGACTGCCCCGGGGTGTATGGGAGGAGATAATGGCTCTTTGGACACTGTGTTATGTTTGTGTGTAAGCCAGTGATTGTCACAGTAATCTCCGCTCCTCCAGCTGGAAGAGGGAGAAGTTTGTTCTTTTGTGAGACAATAAAGGGGATTGAGCTGCCCTGAATTCACACAGGTGAATGAGAGCTCTCTTCCTGCTGATTTTTATCTTGTGTGTATGACAGCTGTCTGTCACTTATATGTACTCCACTATAGGAGAGAGCCTGGTTTTTGTTGCTTGTTTACTGAAGTTGTCTTACAAGCTTTTATTTCAGGGATCATGTAAAAAACAAAACAAAAACAAATGCATAGGAAGATTCTAATTTGGTTTATGGTCTGTTTCAAGACAAACAGAATCTGGCTTGGCTGAGAACAAAGACCTGACACTTCTCTACGCCCAGATCCAAGGCAATTCAGTTAAAAGCTTCCCTTGTCATGGGGAACACTACAGCTGTGGAGCCAAGGTCTTGCTGCTGCTTTGGGAAAGTGGCCTGGGGATGGGTGGGGAGGCCGACCTCCTGCACAGCTCCATGGGTCTGCATGGACCTGTGCTTCCTCCATGAGCTCTCTCTCATGCTGCCTTCCTCTGTGCTTCAGAGCAGGACAATGGGTTTTCTGCATAATGTTAAACTCTGCTTTCTCTTTGGAGAGATCCAAAGGATGAATTATGTCTTTCAAGCTTCCTCACGGCCTCCTTGGTGCTGCTGTTCTCAGAGTCATTCCCAAGGCACAGATAGCTCTGAGCATCTGCTTTCTGAGACCAGAACTGCATACCATGGGAGATGCTTTAGCTCTGAAGGACTTAATTCACGGTACCCAGCCCAGTGCTCCCACCAGTTTCACCTGGCTTGGCCTGCAGAGAGCAGGCTGGGTTTGCAGAGTGCTGCTGCCTCCGGCTCACGGTGCCCGGGGCAAGGGCCTTTCCTGCAGCCACGGTCACCTATTTTCCCTCTGCAGTCTATTCTGAGTTTTGTGCTTTCAAAGCAGTAACCCCATGTGCCCCTTGTTTAGATCCATTTACAGGGACGTCTCTCCGTTGACTTAGAAATGAGTATTCCAAACGCTGTGCGGGAGGAATTGCCAAAGTTCTTATATTTTAAGCCTTAAATTAAGTCTTAGAGTCTGGAGCGGAATCAAAAATATCTAATCCCTGTTTGATCTTTCCTTTCCTGCCTTATGAATAGGCATCATCCTCACGAGGAGGTGCAGCAAGCTCTGGGAGGCCTCTCGCATGAAATGTGGAAGTGTAACATTGCACTGCTTTGTAGTGCACTTTCAGATCACTGTTACACTCGCACAAGTGACACGGGGCTGTACTGGAAACAGTTTATGCTCATCAGCTCCATTATTGGATGTCCTCTGAGTTATTGGCCAGAGGAGAGGCCAGGCATGTGGCTGCTGGGCGGTTTGGACCCAGTTCAGTGTTACCTCTTATTCCTTACAGCAGTGGTTGGTTTCTCTAAGGCCAGTAGGACCGTCCGCACCTTGCAGCTCAGATCTCAGCTTCTTGTCCTGCCTTTTGTCTCCTCAGTCTTCTGCTTGCTTCTGGAGGTGGCTCCTGTGTTTCACTGGTGGCTATGTGGTATTATAGCGGGTCGGACTGCTTGTCTTTGGAGAGGTGGGCCATTGAAATGCTTTTTTTTCCCTGCCATTTAAGGGTAGTAGAACTTAAAAGATCTCTCTGAACATCATTTTCTGGAATGGAGGCCTGTTGAGTCCAATCAATTTAACTCCTACGGTGCTAAAGTGCCAAAAGCATAGTAAGATCTTCTCACCAATTGACACCTTATCTGCAGCAGCTGGGTGAGCAGTTGATCCATCCTGCATGTTAACACCAGGCATTAATTTTAGACCACGAGGTCTAAAGCTCAGTTCCCAGCTCTTGACTTGCTATAATTTACTCATGGCGAGCAGGGGAAAGTGGTGCCTCCTTTGCTGGTACAAAAAGTGTATGCATCTGCCTCCATGAGCAAAGCGTCTCCTGCCATGAGAGTGCACTTGAAACAAATTGCTATGTAACACAAGACATGATTTTTAATCCTATCTTAAAACCAGTGTTTGGAGTTATGTTCTGTAAAGGAAGCAAAAAGTCATTGAGTTGTGTAACGTGGCTTTATTATTCTAGCATAAAAAGTCTAGCTAGGATATATTGAGCTGATTTTGGTCACATTTGTTTGGGGTAAATAAGCAGTAACTCAGGGCAGGGAGGATCAGCTCTCCTACTTGTGCTCCTAGGTGATTTTGAAGGGTGATTTCATTGCCCAATGGATCCTATAAAAGGTTCAAAGTTCTACAGCAGAGTATTAATAAAGGATGTGGTCACAAGCAGGCTGTGTCACTGGAGATGTGTGTTGGCCTGAAGTATCACCCATGGGTGCTTTGTCTGCATTTGGTAAATGGATGAGCTCCAGGCATTGCACTGAAGTAGCACTGCCCAACTTAGTGGTGTTGATCCGGAGCTGAGTGGGATGAGTCCCTGGTTGCAATCCACCTGGTGGGGGTTTAAAGCACAGCTCCAGTAGAAAGGGATTTGGAAAAAAAAAAAATTAGGAAAAGTATATATGTACCTGAGCACTGCCAGCTCACGGGGTGGCTGGAATATCAAACTGCAAATAGTGGCAGCTAAACAAGGGCAATCAGCACAGCTACAGCAATGCGAGCTCTCCTCTGGCTATGACAGCAGTGCTGTGCCCAGCTGGGGACTCATCCGCTCCCATCGATAACTGTGTGATGTCCGCCGGCATCGAGCCTGAGCCCAGTGGGAATGCTGGGAGAGAGCCCGGCCCCTCCGAGCTGGTTCTATCCCAGTCTGGGGAAGGAAAATATTTTAGATCATCTCATTGCTTTACATGTTTTTGGTAAGTGTTAATATAGTTGTGCTGTGGTGGAAATAATTGACATACGGCTGTAAGATCTGCCATCTGCCCAGAGAGGCTGGAATGCAATTAGCCCATGTAGTCCATTTATCAATCCATAAGTGGCAGTATTCACAGTCCTGGCAACTTCAGTTGCTGACAGAATCAGCCCACCTGTCTGGCCGTGCTGTAGTCGGTATATAAATGAGATAGGGGGGAAGTGCCGCTCAGCTGCGTCCCTCATCCCTGACAGACGTCGTTTAAAAAACCAAAGTCTGCACTGATGTGAAGGAGAAATGCTATGCCTTAATCTGGGGAGATACTTCAGTTCTGGAGCTCTGTCAGCGGCTGCTCAGAACTTGGGTGAGCTCTGCAATGTGCATCTAAAAAGCCCTGGAGCTCCTCGCCTGGTTTTAAGTCTCACCCAGCCACATCTCGGATAGGAAGTTCATCGCGAGCATGTGTGCTGCCTTTTGTATATCCTGTGTATTTCCAGCCAGCCCACGCTAATTTCTGAGACTGCTGATACAAGAATGCCATTTTTCACATTATTTGCATTATAGCTCCCAGTTATGTAACCTGCATCACATGAGAAACGCTGGCGCTCGAAGCGAGGTCCTCACAGGGCCCACACCTCACGTCACCTCACAGCCCGGGCAGCAGCGCGGCAGGTGGGGATGTGGAGGCCTTGGGGCCGGCGGGCTTTGCCTACAGGTGGCTGTCGGCTTCAGGGGGATTCTTATCCCTGTATGGCCTGCAGATAGGTGCAGCTTGCCTTACTGCAGAGTTAGAAGGCTGTGTAGGGGTTTAGTTTTGTGGGGTTTGTTGCTGATGTGCTGCTCCCTTGTGCGGAGCGGAGTGGTGGTTTTCTGTGCTCCCGTATGCGCTGTGTTTCTTCACATATCACCTGCAGGTTGTTTCTCAGATTGAGTCGTTCCTCCTCTCCGAGACTCAGGAGATTTCCAGAGAATCCTCACTTCTGTGCTGGGCTTTTTTATACCAGTGGATAAATGCATTCCTGAGGTCTGTACTGTAAATCTGATGGCAGCAGATGGTGTTATATTGGCAGAGATTAAAATTATCAGTGAATAACATTAGCCTCCAAGTGTTTGAAATTTCCTTTGTATTTTTAACTTGAAGCAGATAAAGCATGCCATTAAGTGCTCTTGCTGGCTGCTAGTATGTAGGTCGCTCCAAAAGTAATGCCTCCTATTTATTTCCATGGAAACTGCAACCGATACAAAGAGCACAACAACAGTGATAGAACAAATTCTCACTTACAAAGCACTGTTTTTCAGCTTAGTCATAGTCCATTAGCTATGTGTTTTCATCAGCAGTGAACCAGAGCCTGCATGCCGTGCTCATAACAATGTATACCAGCGGAGGTGACCCACTGTCACTGTCGTCACTGCTGAAGCACACCGACACTGCCTCACTGCACTCACATCCACTGGTTGGTCCCTGTAAACATTTAGCAAGCGTCAGTGGATGTCAATGGGTGCATTTTTATCCTGCATGGAGAAATTCAGTGGCACCCCTTTGCTCTATCCACCCTTCCATGCCAGACACTGTTCTGTCACACTGCCCCTCTGCTGCTATCTGTTCCACAGCAACAACCTGGAATGGGATAATGGTGGGAAGGTTCTACCTCTGCTGCCAGCCCACCAACATCTCTGCCTCTGAGGCTGTGGGCTAGCACCATGAAATAGGAGGCATTACTTTCAGAGCAGCCTTTGTAAGCGCAGTAGCTCTAAGAATTGTTCTCCCCTTCCTCAGAGGTGCTGCTGTGTGCCAGCAGCAGGCAAAGCATTACAGCTGTTGAAGCTCTTTGATTAAAACTCCCAGGGAATGGCAGTCTGCTCCATGCAGTCCATGCTCACGGAGCACAGAGAACAGCTCGCTGTGGCAGCGCTTGTTCGCGTCCAGGCCTTTGGGGCCTGGGAGTGTGGCAGACATGCTTGCACTCAGAGCTGTCCTTTCCCCTTTTAAAATGCAGCCTGTGTGTTCCTGTCTGCATTTGGTGTGTTCTGTCCTTTGGATGGCTTAATCGAGGAGGAGGCTGGAACAGGGGATCTGTTTCAACAAGACACTGCTGTCACCAGGCCGCTGCTGTCAGCACAGGCAGGCTGAAACCTGTGCTGAAAACCTGGCGCAAGCATGGCTTTGCATCTTGCTAATCTTTTATGGAGTGAATTGATTATTCTTTAATTGCTTTTAATTTTTATGTGCCTCAGCTTCATTAAAAGCATGCTTCCTTGTGTTAAGCCGTCCACTGACGCTCTCTGTGTCCTCTAACAGAGCACCCAGGCCTGGGCGGTGCTGAGCCCCGTGGTGCTGTGCCAGCAGCTCCCTGTACCTGCACAGGGCACAGCTGACCCCATGCCTGGCTGCGGGCAGGATGAGCCCGATCGCTTTCTCCTGGCGTTACGCTTGGTGGAGTTCCTGATTCGCTCCTTCAGGCAGTCGATCAGAAGGAGTTATCTGGCTCGTTCTTTAAACTGAACTGATAAGCTCCCCCCCTCCCACCCCCCCCCCCCCGAGTGTAAGTGGAAGAAAAGCCTCAAGGGAGAGCGTTTGAACAGAGTATGGAAAAGGATATTGATAATTGTGTGTGTGGATTAGTGCAGAAAAGTGCTCTGCTCCAGGGATCTGCTTAGTGCCGTGGTGTGTCGGATGATGGAGGTTTTAATCACGTTGTTTTGCAATAGTAGAGGCTTTGATTGTGCTACTGATTAAAATAAACTTTTGGGATTTGTTTGTGTGCAGATGACCTCATCTGCCATTTAAATGGTTATGACAAGTAAAAAGAAAATGTCCTGAGCGTTAATCCTGATTATGAAGATGCTGCCCTGCTGGTGGCAGTGGGTCTGCACGCTCAGATGCACTCGTGGTCTTTTGTTCCAACATTGCGTTTGTAGATACGCCGTATTTTGATCGTATACCCTCTGACATTTAATCTCTTTCGTTTTTAAATGAACACCAAACGGTGCACGCAACCTGAAAACATCCCCGGCCTTCTGCAACACAGGAGATGTTGCAAAGGATTGATAACAATAATCAAAATGGAGGGATTTTCCTGCTGGTTTGCAAACACAAAGTCGGTTCCCGTCTTGCTCCAAGGATTGTGTTGATGTTAGTTTCTCCTCCCTGATCTCACTACGCTAATGTGAGAGGGGCACCAACCCACATAGATGTGAGGAGGATGGGACGACGTGTGGGAAGGCTGGGGTGTGCAGAGCCTTGTTTTCAGGTGCTACTCAAGGAAGCTGGTGCGGGGCATGTCCAGAGCCAGCCTGTGCTGTGCTGGCTTTGTTCTCGCCCAGCCTGAACCATATGGGATGTGTTCTGGTGCATGTACACGGCTCTATGAGCTGTGAGGAGCGCATGTCTCCTGCTTGGGTGGGAGAAGTTGGCAGCAGGGCAGGCTGGCAGCCCCTCTGCCCTGCTGCAGACATGGGGCTACCTGCTCCAGGGTTTATGCTTCCCATTTCAGATCCCAGGCTATCACTGGGATATTACAAGTGAACACTGTACTCTGGAGGAGGTTCTGCTGGAAACATTGGCGCTGCTGAGGCTGAGGTGAGCCCTATGGGTCTAATTTTAACCTATCCGCGGGGATCTGTAGGCTTTTGGGGGGATCTGTTTATGTGCTGATGCTGCCTCATTCCTCTGTGAGGGTAGGAGAGTTTGTTTCTGTCCTGGCAAACAAAGTACTATTGTTTCCTCCCCCCTCCCAGTTTTGTTGGTTTTGAATTTATCCCTGTGCACACTGGAGGCTGTGTAAACCTCTCCGGAGGTGCAGATTTAGGGATCCTCTTTCAATGCCTTCTCAGGAAGAGTCTCTGAAACAACAAGAGTGCCAAGACCAGTTTCACACACATGCCCGTACTTGTTTGGTTTTTTTGTGATTTTTAATTTTAATTTTATTTTTAGAATGATGTTACCTATAGTGGAGTAGTTCAGGGTCCTTTCAGCTCCTGCCTCTTGTATGTGTTTATTCACCGAGTGTCTCAGGAGGCAAATAACTGCTTGGAGATAGCCCATAAGTAAAGTGTGAGCTTTTTCACTGTCCACCTTAAGCCTTTTCATTAATATATTGTCTTCATAAAGGCATAATGGTATTGTGAGCTCTTCCAGACGCTGCAGTGATTTTTGCACTGAGAGCTTTTGTCCTGAAGAATTATTCTTTTGGACTTACTCAGCTGCTAATCAAAAATGAGATTAATTAACATCTGTGCTTTTGACAGAAAATTCCTCTTTAGCAGGCTGGTCTTTTTCTTTTCTTTCTTTTCTTTTTGGTCTAAGTAACTGGAACTATTATATTTCCTACACGTGTAAGAAGCACTTTTGCTGATTGCATTGTCTGTTGAAATAATAATGACTTTAAAAGACAGGAGCTAAAAAGATGTCTTTCTTTTTCATGAACGTAATGCATTTCTGCAGGTGAGCTGATACCAAAACTAGTACAGAGTGAGCGCTGAGGAATTATGCCAGTGGCCATCTGAACAAGTTGCATGACCTCCCCCTCAGTTAGCACTGCTGCAGCAGGGAAGTAGCAGCAGAGCAAAGCCTGGGTGCAGCTGTGCCCTGTTCATCCCACCTGTCTCTCTGGGCCCGGTCTCCCATCGGCTGCACACAGCAGATTTCCTCTCTTCCCTTTCTCTGCCTGCCCTGTTTTGCTCAGGGTTGCTTCTCCATCCTTCCAAGTAATTTTTGCTGTGGCAGTAGCTGTGTGAGAAGGCCTGCTCCCATCGCAGGACCAGCAGGAGCTGACCAGGTGCAGGAACACCTCCTGTTGCAGAGTACCAGGCAGATGCGGCGAAACCTCTGTCAGCATCCCTCAGGTCTGCCGAGATTGCTAATTTTTACAATTAGTTGCTTCTGTTGAGCAGTGAATATTCATCTGTTGAGTTAGACTTTTCCAGTCATGTGATGAAAAATTTCCCAGAGTGGGAGATCTGCTATCAAACTGCCCTGTGATGTTAGCAGCGGTGAAGCTGCAGATGGGAAATGAGGCGAATTAATTTTATTTCCAGGCCCCGTTATCCCAGGATGCCATCTCGTTCTTTATGGCTGCTTCCTCAGATGTAAAATGGAGCCATTACCACCTGCCTGCTCTGTGATACGGATTTTGCGGTCTTGCAAGTCAGAGCAGGCTCTGCTCCTGATGGCTATGTGTGCTGGCAGCCGGCGCCTGGCCTTCCGTGTTGCGTCTGATGAAATTTGACTGACCTGAATTAATTAGCACATGCCAATTTGGGAGGGTAGAGAGCTGCCTGCTTTTGTAACGCTGGTTTGCTGCCGTCGCATCTGCAAAACATCCACGCTTAGCTTTTGCCTCTGCTCTGCTCCACGCTGTGCTACCTGATGGTGATGCTTGAAAATCCCAGCTGCTTTTGCATGGGCAGCTCTGGGTACAGAGCAACGACTGAGTGTTGCAGAGGTGTGAAAACAGGCCCACCTTCGCAGTGAAGAATCTTTTCCTAATTCTTAACCTGACCCTCACCTGATGCTGCTCAGTGCCATTCCCTTGTGGGGAGCTGTGGGCCATCACGAGGCTTCTTCTCTGAGCTGAGCAAACCAGGTGCCCTCAGCAACTCCTTGTGCACCTTGCCCTCTAGACTGCTCCTCACCCATATTGCCCATTTTTAAGAAGCTGGAGCACCAGCATTTCCTGGTGGCTTTGGGAGCTGGTGCTGTCCTGGTCCCACAGGGCCTGGATGGGGACCATGGAGAATGGAACTCTTTGTTTTAGCAACGTTGCTTATTTTTGCGTTGTCATTAATAAACACACGTGGCACTCCAAATTACGCTTTGTGTAAATAAATACGTATATAAGAGATTAGTTCATTTTATTACACTGTCATAAAGGCAGTAATACTGGTGCTTGACCCAAATTACCGTTGGCACAATGCTTATCGTGCTGCATTTAGCAAATACGTGGTTTTTTGCATCGTGTTGCAGTGATGCAGAGTATGTATGTCACCATATAGGATCTTATGTTCATACCTAACTCCTGTTCCTTCTCAAAAGACCCTCATCTAATGCTTGTTAGAGCACATCACTGCAGATCTGTCGCAGCTGTCAGGCAGTGTAAATCTCAGCATGTGCAGAAGGTGGCCTGTAGCAGGAAGCATCACATTCCAAAAACTGCTCTGCTGCACGGACTGGAGCCATGTGCATCCTGCACCAGATGCGTTTTAAAGACACACACATGTGATCTGTGTGATTACGTATCAACTGTAGGGGAACACTGCACCTTGCACTGCTATGGACGCAGCGACTGAGCTTTAGAGCCTTAGTTCTTTTGCTTCTATAATGCCTATGAAAAGCTTAGCAGCATATTTCTTAGGTAATGGGGAACTATTGCTTTTGACATGAAATTTGTCTCACGTGGCACAGAGACGGATGTTAAAAGTCAACTAAAATAGATAAAACCATGGTTTGAAAATTATAATTGTATTTATAAAACATGCTGGCCACCTTTAATAACACAGTTTATCAAAGTGCATTCTCTATTTTAATCTGCATTATTAAACAAGGAATCATTGGCTGGAACTTAGGCGTCCATTTGCTGGATTTCAAGCTGCTTGACTGTAAGTGGTGGATGTTAATGCCAAGTTGATTTTTTTTTTTTTAGGTTGTTTTTCTTTTTTCCCTTAAAGAGAAATGTATTTAATCAGTCATTAATTCATGAGAACTTTAAACATTCATAAATTCTCTTTGCCTCTTGATTTGTCTCTCATCCCAGCTGCCTGGCAGAGCTGCTGATCCTTGCCTGCATGTTCCCATTGCCACCAGGTTACAGGGGCTCGTGCACCAAACAAGTGTCAAGTTAGCATTGTAGCTGTTGGATATCTCCACATTCACTTTGTATGGTTGCTGCTGCAGTGAGACCGGGCATAATTTTAGCAGTGTTTTCTGGTACTGTTAAGGTGACTTAGCAGAAATGCGTTTGTGAAGTTGCTTGTGGGTTGGGTTTTTATGAAGGAGAAGTCTGAAACTCCTTAAAGTTCAGGCTGCGATATATAGGTCATGTTGCCATCAGTAAAAACAATAGAATCTGCTAAAAATATGCAGCCAAGTAGAAGGCTAAATTCTAAATCATCCTCCACTCAGGGGACGTGGATATTTTTAGAGTAAAGGAATAAGTCGCTTGGGGGAAACCTTCCTTCCCTGCATTCCTTACTGCAAACAGACCCATGGCCTCTGAGGGCATCGTACTTCTAATCCCATGTAACGTGTGATGGAACTATTGAAAAGTGTTACAGAGCTCTGCCCTGCTTTCCTCCCAGTCAGGGACGGCAGTGGCGGTAGCGTTGGAAATGGGAGGCAGATCCCCATTGTGTCTTGCAAGGAAAAGAAATCATTTCATTTTCTCCCTTCTGGGGCCTTGTGGGGCTTTGCAAGATCACACCTGCCTTCCTCAGCTGCCTCTGCAGTTAGATTGCTTTATCCGTGGGGTGTTGGTGAGCTACTCCCCTCAATTTTAATTCAAGTGTAATGGTTGAGAATGCGTGTGGTGTTTTGTGCTGTTCCTACATGCAGTGCCTTAAGTTTTTGTGTTTTAAAAAGAGGTGGATTTAAAAGCATCTGAAACAAATGGATAAAAGCATGGTTCCAAAATGATAGGACCGAGACTAATTGAATAGATTTATTTGTATGGGTGGGGAAGAGTGAAGTGTGAAGAGATTTCTCTGGCCTTTCAAATGCCTGCCTTCATTTGCTCTGTGTGTGGATGAGGTGAATATTTCGGGGAGTTAATGGTGGACTCCATTGTAGTACAGTTGTTTTTGAATGCTGTCAGAATTCTGTCAAGTTCAGCTATCAATGATAAAGCATTTTGTATGTACCGAGAATACATTGAACGGTGCACTTAATATATACCATTATATGCTGTAGCTTTTAAGAACAAAAAGCATAAATATATATATAGGTATTTAATATATATATTTAGATAAACAGCATGTCTTGATTTGCAGTTCACTTCTAAACTTGGCTCAAAGGTATGACTTGAAAACAATCCAGTTTAGCTGCCTGTAAGTGATGTTAATTGTGCTCTAGAAGCCTTGATGTGTATCATGCCTTGTCCTTCCAGCCCTGCATCCTCTCTGCTGCTGTGTGTGGTTTGGGCTGTCTGTGTTTAGGGCAGAAACACTGGCATGAGGCATTCCTCATAGTGCATAGGGATGGGCTGAGGGAGGCCACACCTCACCCGATGCAGTCACCTGTGCTGGCAGGCAGCATGGGGCCTGGGACCTCTTTCTTTCATCTCCCCACTTCTCGTGTTGATTAACTGCCCACGGAGTAGTGCTGCTTTAATGATAGAGACTTTAATATTTCAGTAATTATACCGTGCCTTCGCTTCGTTAGCATCGTTAGCACCTCTGCAGAGCAATCCTGGCCCCAAGCAGGCTCACAGCAGTGAGCAGGAGAGCCAGCTGTGTGGGGTTTGTTGGTGCTTTTGGCAGACTGTGTGGATGGGGAAAGAGTGAGTACATATGAGCAGCCCTTCCTGGAGATAGGTATTTTGAGGGAAATTTGGGTTACAAAGTCATCGTAGCACAAGGAAGAAAAGTTAGCTTTGTGCTGCCTGCTCAAGTCTGGGCTTCTGGGACATTTCATCTTCTGCAGACTCATGCATCCATTTCTCCTGTCCCTCCCTATTCCAGAGAACAGCCCATCTTCACCACCAGAGCCCATGTCTTCCAAATTGACCCCAGCACGAAGAAGAACTGGGTTCCCGCAAGCAAGCAGGCTGTAACTGTTTCCTACTTCTATGACAGCACGAGAAACAGCTATCGGATTATCAGTGTGGATGGAGCCAAGGTAGGAGGCTGATGGTATCCCGGTGTGTTTGCTGTGTGGAGAGCATCGTGGCTGTCAGCCCTGGCTGGCAGGAGATGTAGATGAGCTGCGTTAAACACATAAGTTGATAAATACTTGCTTTTTGTGTATGTAATCCATTGTGGACACTCGTAGTGACAATTGAGAAGACAGCGACTTAAAAGTGATTTTTCCCAAATGAATTGACCCAGACAGGATCTTATCTCCGATTAGTCTGACTTCACGGTCTTAATGTGCCAAGGGCTTCAACTGCCAGCACTGAGTCCATAGCGCAGTGCTTAAGCCCACCTCCTGTGCTAGGTAGATAACACTGAGGTCTCTTTGGTGAAAAAAACATTCTTTTTCAGGGGAACAAGGGGACAGATATGTGCAGACTCGGGCTTTTGATTTAAATGCCAAGTACATATTCCATTTTGCATGGTTGAAATGTTTACAGGTTAGCACTTAATTTTCTCCAGCTTTTCTACTGGAGTTCATCAGCGTTGAGTGACAAATTAGGCATGAAGATGTTTTCCCCACACACGGGCTTTTTTTTTTTTTTCCCCTGACTTTGTTTTACATCCCCAAACAGTGTTTTGAAGGATTTCCTGCAAGCATCTTCATCGCTTGAATTGAAGATGTTCCTCAGATAACTGCTGTAATACCTTTAGAGCCTTCTTTTTCCAGCTTGTCCCCCCCAGATTAACTTGTGAGGTGGCTGCTTTTCCCTGGCAGTCTACAGAAGTGTAAGTTAAAACATTTCCATCCCGCACAGAAATCATTGGTTACTTTTTGCAGGAGTGCAAAACGTAGAATAAGAAGACAAATGTACAGCCTGTTTACCCATGTTCCTGCTCAGATGAGGGTGTTGAAATATTACTATCCTGGGAGAGAGCTACCTCAGAAATCATCCCTTAATAATCCGTTTATGTTTGTCACTCTTATTTAAAATGTTTGTTTTTCCAAACACCCTCTGTGCTGCATTTGGTTATATAGGGGCTTATAAATCAGCCGAAGCACCTGTTTAGATTGATGGTGATGTTCACTGACATCAATAGAGCACTAATGCATGGCCATCGTTACGCTGTTCCTGTTGGTATGCTCACCTCCAGGCTCCAGCAGCTGGGCTGGTGCCACGTCCTGTGGCCTGTGTGGTTTGTGGGTGTGCACACATGCGTTATGAGCGATTAATGAAGAGCCAGTAATTACTGTGCGTGTCAGGGGGAAGCCACGTGCCTGCAGCCGGAGCATCCTGCCCAGGGCTGCAAACTGGATGGGTGTCAGAACCCTTTCACCTATCCAAAAGGCACTATCCAGGAGGAAACAGCCCCCTGTTTGAGTGTGCCCTAGAATAGGGCACGCTTTCCTCCATTAGAATTTTCCCCTGGGGCTTCCCGAGCAAGGATCAATTGCTCATCACATGAATTATTCCTCTTGTATCGAACCCATGCTGATTAAGGAGCAGGCTGAGAAGAAACACTGCCTGCACGCTCGCCTCTGGAGAGTCCCATTTCCCAGCCTGTCCGTTTAAGAGTGCTGATGTGGAAAAAGAAGGGTGTTTGTACCCAGCTAATGATAAAAGTTCCTCTTCTCCCTCACACAACTACTGCTTAGCATTGTGACCTACTTTCCTCACCTAAAGTGAAGCCCAGTAGGTCTGTGAGGAAGAGTAAAGGCAGCATAGGTTGGCTCTGTCCTCCTTACATGTCACTTATTAGAATAGTCTTCGTGTGTTGGCAAATATCAGGCAGATTAGCATTGCTGCAGGCAACATTATCCCTCTTTTAATGACAGAAAACTGAAGCTCAAGGGAAAGAAGTGATTGGGCCTAGAGGGAAGGTGGGGATGAAGGACACACATCTCCAACAGCTCACCATCCTTGGATGCAAAGTGCCTGTTCTAGCAGTTTTAGACAAAGGTGATGCACACTGACTTGCAGGGAAATGTCGTTTACATCCAGAATGCAGAACAGCACAGGGCTGCTGAAGCCTGCTGGCCTTGATGCCATGCAGAATGCAAGGCAGGCTGCACTGCCAGCCCAGAGCAAGCTGAGTGCCCCTCGGAGGCACTGCCAGCCTGGCAGGCCGTGCCCAATGCAAGCCACTTCAATTTCTCTCCATTTCTAAGCCTGGAAGAGAACCGGTTTTATAATCCCTACGTTTTGTACACAAAAACAGGTGCTGTGGACAGTAGAAAACAATTTATAGCAAAAGAATTCACAGATACCGTAAACGCTTGCTCTCAATGATGCTAACTGAGATACCGTTGCTAAACAAAAGAATAGATTAGCCTATCTTTTAATTGCATTATAATTGACTTGTATGTTGTCTAGAAAACAGTTTCATCATGATGTTTTAAGAAGTTTCTTGCCAGAGGCTGTTTAAACTGCAGCATAATGAATGCTGAAGGAAATGGTACAGTAAAATGCAAGAGCACACACCGATACGGAGTTAATGAGGCAGCCAAGAGAGTTTGCTCTATGAAAGTCCCCAGCTTTGTGGGGAAAAGCCAAACCTGTTGAAAAATGACAAAATACAGTGACGATGCAGGGAGAGCATGGACTCAGAAGTGTCTGGTTGCTGTGTAGTGTGTGGGGGAAGCCGCATGCAAGGCTTCTCATTAAAAATGACCTACATTATGCTGCAATTTAGAGGCAGAAAGGAGGTTGGAAAGCATGCAAATTGCTCAGGCTGGTATCTTCCAGCATCTGCTGGAATAATGCATGGTAGTGCCCCCATTGGTGGGTTTGTTTTCACTTGTTTTGAATTGGAAATACGTATTATCCAGGCAATATGGATGAGGGAGAGGGTATGGAACTTGTTTCCATATAGGATTTGAGAAAGAAACATAATCCTTGTTGGCCCTCAGAAGCAAACTGTCCCTGTTTTCAAATGTTCTGATGTTACATGCCTACAAAATCTGTGATTGTGACAGTATCCTTTTCATCTTTAGAGAAATAAGTTGTTAACAAAGAACGTAAAGCTGTCTTAAAAATTAATAACCAGCAATAAACTCTGCAGGGGGCATTTTGAGACTGCCGGAGCCAAGTAAACCGGTGCAGTGAGAGCCACCTCAGGTGGCAGTCTGAAACTGTTTGTGGGATATTTAATCAGGTGATTAGGAAAAAATACAGTAAAATTGGAGTTGAAGACTAATGGATTGCAAGAGTAGTTTTGGTATATGTGTGATGGGGAAAGAGGGGCCTCGTGTTTCAGAGAAAATAGATGTTGACTGACGCTCATTCCCATTTGCTAGATGATTTAGAAGAGTTTACTACCTAACAATTGCCTTGAAGATGGAAGATAGTGAGTTGGGCATAATTTTGCTAAAGTGTTGAAGAGAGAACAAGAAAAATTACTGAGCTAGAAAAGCAAAGTAAGTAGGTCTGTTTCTGAAGTAAATTGTAATTATTAAGAATAAGAGTGTGGGCCTAATTTTGCCAATCAGTATTCACACACTGTTCCCCCAAAGTGAATCCAATTTATAATACAGTATGATGAAGCTGTTTAGTTGTTAAGCGTTGTGTCTTCTGGTTGTTACAATACCCTCACACAAAGGCCTATTAGGGTGTGTTGTACCAGGAAGGTATGGTGAGATTTGGAGGGCAGAATCAGAGCCCCAGCAGCGTTTGGCAGCAGATATTTGGGGCAGTAGGAATGGATGATGTGTAAGTCTGCTAATATTTGGTGTATTTCTGGCTTTCTCAGTTCCTGTACCAGTCCTAATTGCTACCCACCTCTTCATGACAACGCTTTTTCTGTTCCCGTGAATGGAGGCAGGGCATCTTCTGCACATTTATAGGCAATTCTGGGTTCTACCGGTTCTGTGCTCGGAGATGCAAAACAAATTATTTTGTTTGCCTGTGGAAATGAAATTATTTTAAGTCATAGTTGTTAAAAATACTCCAGGGTACTTTGCCAAAAGGTGACTCTTAGATTAGAGGAGCTTCCCTTCACAGGAAAAGGAATTGCTGGGAATGGTAGCAGAGATGAAATTCCTTCATCTGGCAAGGCTTTTTCTTGTTGTGCTTTTTCTTTCATTGACGTAATTTCAGCCATTAAACCAATATCAACTCTTGCTCAGGAAAAACCTACCAAGTAATTCAAATATCACAAACTTGGAACTGAATTGAACAAAGGCTTCCAGCAATGTGTGCGTTGCAACAGCTCTGCACTGCTGTGGCATCTTTTAACTGTGCCTCCAAGACCTCGTGGATGTGACTTGTGATGGAGAGGGATCAGAACAACCATGGCACCTCTTCTTGTCACATTCAGAGCAGATGCGCTCCTCCGTGGCAGGGCGAGTGTGGCCCCACAGCACTTCTCTGCTGTAAGCAGATAATGGTTGTCATAATTTCATAGTGAAATGATAGGAGGATGTTTTACTGCCTTGGGTAGAAAAGATAATGGGAGGAAAAAGAACAATGAAAGTGACCTTAGGAAGTGAAGTGTTGTCTTTTCTTCTTTCAGTGAGTGTAGAGAAATCCTTAATAAAGCGCAGCGATTTTTCAAAGGTGTGGGTGAGCAAATATGTGTTTTGTCAAGGAGACAGAGGTTCCTTTATTTCCCATTTGACCTGCCCTAGTTTTAGTGCTGTGACCGCCTTTGAGCTGTGCCGTGTGCTGCCCGGGGCCGGGCGGGCTGCCCGGTTCCTGATGCTCCTCGCCTCGTGTGTTGCTCTGCTGGCAGAAGCACTGCCGTTCCCAGAGAGACCCTGCTGGTAACATCTGGTTAATTTAGCAGAAAATACTTATTCCAGCTTCACAAGACTTTTTTCACCGCAGAGTAACTGAGACGGAGATTTCTTTTTTCATTTTTTTTTTCCCTCCCCAAGACTTTTCCTGTTGTGTTCTTCATGCCCTTCATCCCATTTCTTCCAGGGTTCTTGTTGTCCCAGAGGGACTGCCCACCATAAAATGGAGGCGCGTGAGCTTACTGTTACTTATGCCTCTGTTACTGAAAGCCAATGAGAAAAGGCCCTTTCAACCAAAAGGCAGCACGTGGCGCTGCTGTGTAACGAGCCCCAAAAGTGTCCCAGCTCCAAAGGGAAGACAGCAGGGATGGACAGGCCTTGAGCTCTCAGGGTCCAAGTGAGGCAGAAACCTTCCTATGCCAATAGATCACCATTACTGAACTAGCTCTCTGCTATAGTACAGAAAAATGAGCGTATGTGATGGCTTTCATCTTCTCTTTACCCCTATCACAGTATGTTAAGTATTTCATGAACTACTGGAACCAACTTCAACGTGATTATTAGCACTGGAGATTATACTGGAGCCATAACAGAGTAATTCCAACAAATGGAACTAATTAACCCCCCACATCAAAAGAGCATCTTTTGAAATATGAAAACACAGCATAAAATACAATTTTAATGCACAATCCTGTTTTCCAGTGTGCTTATTTTGTTTATATGTATAACGGACATCTCACTGTTTTTATGCTAGCGTGATGACTAGTGAGTAAAAACATTAGTTGTGGCTTTATAATCTTTAAATATGGAAAATATAATGTAGACAAGTACTTTGCCACTGAGACAGACCAAGCTACCAACCTGTGTGTAGATGTTAAACTTCTGCAAATCTGTATTAGAACCTTTAGAATGATTTGATGCCATTCTATCTACTGCAGCGGGGCTTCTCCCACTTCAGACTTTGGCATAGAAGTTGGAGGTGGGTGCTCATCTACCAGGCAGGTTATAGCACCAACAGTGCTGCACAAAGTGCTTTGGAATTGATGCTAGAAGGGTCTCTGACTGCTTCTCGCTGCCCCTTTTGGGCTTGTTGCTGTAAGTAATGAGGCTGGATGGGGCTGCTCTCTGAGAGGCAGCTGCTCTGTTTGTAGTGATGCTCTCCTTGGTTATGTGTGATGAGCAGATTAGGAGCAGGGGAACATCTGTCCTGCCCTTGGTCATAACTCACCAGGCTCACCCAAGCTGTGGCTCCTCATTCAGTGAAACTAATTAATACTTTTTCCATGCTGGTTTTAACTTTTGTTTCCCAGTTCCATTTAAGGATGTAGCGGAGTTGTGGTGAGCACGGCTTCTAGATCTGTGATGTCACTTTGAAGGGCTCCAGGAGGGACTCTCTATTTCAGAGAATCTTTCCACCATACAGGAGATGCAACTCATTCAGCCTGTGGAGCGGCACAGAGAAGTGTGACTTTTGGGGTGATACCAGGAAAGTGCCTCTGATAATCTGTCAGGCAGTCAGCTGGCAGCTAAAGCTGGACAGATGCAAATAGAAAATAAAACACACATTTCAAAGACAAATAGTTGCTGAGATGTGCGATGCAATGCACTGAGGTGTGCCATGGATCCTTCTGCTGCAGAATCCCAGGCTTCATAATCTTCTCAAAGAAGTTTTGAAACAACAGTGAATGAAATTAAGGGAAAATGACGGTCCCCAGTGATCTTTAAATATTCATGTTATCTGTGTTCGTGGTGTACTTGCGGTTTTGTTTCTCTCTAGACATTAAAATAACTTGAGACTATTTTCTTTGAAGTTTGGTGGTGAGGAAGAGCAGCATAAAGGAGATGCAGAGCTGCCAGCCAAGTGTGGGACTGCCTGCATGCATCATCCTTTATTTGCTCAAGGTGGTATCACATATTCAGAAATTCAGGCGGAGGGGCGGTGCGGGATCTCATAATTGGGAAGATGATAAGTAGCCTGGAGTTGTGTCTGCAGAAGTTTCCAGTCGTTGCTGATGCTGGCTGAGGTGGTAGAGCAGGTAATGTGGGGTGCACTTCTGCAAGTGGGGCCCTGAGTGTTCAGAGGGAAAAACTGCAGTTATTTCTGCATTGCTGATAGCGGTGGAGAGGAGCTGGGAATGGAGGGAAGCATTAAAAGTGTTTGTGCAAACAAGACCCAGGGCTGCAAGTGAAAGAGAGCTTGTCAAATGCTGGGAAATGGAGCAAAGTAAATACCAGGAAATGTGGTGGGTCCCTCGAGACTGCATCAGCCAGAAGTCCCGAGCATCTGCTGAGGATGGGATTTGGGTAAAGCTGTACAGCTTGCATCACTGAAGTGTTTCTATATTAATCTCTTTCCAAGTTATTACACTTGAAATGTGAAAAATCCTTTGCTCTGGATTGTTTCTGGAAGGAAGTCTTCCAGAAGCCAGTTAGTGAGCTCAGGAGAGCAGAAAACAAAGTGCCAGCAACTGAATCTTTGACCGAAGAATGGGAAGCACACCTGCTGTTGTTTGATCCTGCCTGGCAGGTACAGTGCACGTGTGTGTGCCACCAGCTCCGTGGAGAGACCACACAACTGAACCAGTGCTGCAGAAACCTATTCATAAATGCAATTTATGGGGGAAAACCAGTACTTGCTAGAGGATTTCTGGTTGCTCTGGCAAATATGGAACCTTCCTTCTTGGATAGGTTTTCCCTTTTTATAACCTCTCCATAAAGTTTCTTGGTAAAGCTCTGTTTCAGGCCATGGTCCTTGATCTTAACAGAGCTTTTGAAGAATCTGTAAAAAAATCTGAGGGGGAAATGATGCATAATTGTAATTAGGTGATAAAATCAAGGTTTTTAGTATCATCATCACAGACACAGCATGGAAGGGTCTGCAGATGCTTTCCCTTCTCTCTTTGGTTTCATTAGTTAAACAAAGCAAAACTCTTGAAGTAGGCATATTTTTACATGCCAAAAGCTTTCACGCTCGCTCACCAAAGCTCGGGCTGCATGGTGTTGCTCAGCTTGGGTACAGGCTTTGCAATGTGCTTTTTCTTCCAAGAAATTTGCAAGGGGGGTTGAGGAACCTAGTGCCCAGGGATGAGCTGAATACCTGTTTTATCTACTCAAGTGTTCCCCAGCTTCATCCCAGAAGGACTTTGCATGGTTTGTTGCAGGAGTGCTGTGCATCTATCAGGAATTGAAATGAACACAGCTCTGCTTAGCAGTTGGTTGACTGATTTGGAATTTTTAGTCTCTCTTGTTGGTTGTTTTTTGTTTTTTTTTTTAAGTTCAGCTACCAAAAGTAATGAATCATTTCTATAAGCTGTGCTTCATGGAGCTCTAAGGAATGCTTTCCCCATGAAACAGCTGCATCCACTATTTGCTCCCTCCTTCTTGCTGTAGTGCCAGAGGTGTCTAATACCTGGAAATCCCCATTAGAGTTGATGTATCAAACATACTAATCAAGTAATGCCAGATGGAATTTATAACTATACTACACTGCAGTGTGTGCTCTTAAAATTGGAGCATGGAGCATAAGTCAGTGCAGTATTTTCCTGGTTTTATTGAAAACAAACAATACCCCAACACATTTCTTCTTCCTTCATTCTGCACTGAGGAGTTGCGTTCGGTGGCACTATAGCTGTTAGAGGGAAAACCAGGAGTAGTACAAAAGACTGCCAACTACAAAATAGTAGATAATTTACAAAGCTGATTCTCTAACCTCCATCCGCCTTCATTTTCTAACAGCAAAATAAGCCATCAGGCATCTCTGAGGATGCAGGAGGGTTGTTATTTTATGTTATCCCACAGCTACTTCGTATCTTCAGTTTGGTTGGAATATTGCTTCTGTGTGTTGCAGGACCTGACTGCACCTGTTGTGCTGTCTTCTAACAGTGAGCTGGTCTGGGTGCTTCAGAAGATGCCAAGCAGGTTCTGCCATCTGCCAAGAGTAACGTACCTGTCCTTCTTGGTTGTTCCCCATTCCAAAAGGCAGTTTTTTTCCAGATTTCAGAGAGGCAGTGGTAAGCTGTCTTACTGCCAACTGCTCACTGGGATGTGTAGGCTGCCATTCAGAACAGAGGAATCTTTAAGGATAGCCACGGTCTTCTCATCCTACCCATGTCGTATTGCTCGCATCCTGCAGCCCTGCTCCAGGCTGTTGGCTTCTGCCTCAAAGACATCAGCTCAGCCTTGTCTTTAAAAGCAGTCTTGGTCATCTTTTCTTTGTTTGGCTCATTCAGTTTCTGCATCTCTAACTATACCTGCCTTCTGCTGGTGTTTTTGCGATGGGTATGTGGTGGAACAACTTGGGGTCCTGGCATAAGTCCTGTCTGAGCTCTGCACAGGGCCTTTAGGCTGAAAAGAAGGAAACAAGGCTATGGCACAGCTTCAGGGGTGCAGACAGAGGTGTGCTTAAATGCTTCATGTAGGGATTCAATTATGCAAATACCACATGCTTATATGAAATTCCCCAAAGCACAAATGTGAGACAACTATGTATTTTTTGCTGTATCTAACTGTAAGCAATGCAGCCTTCTCCCTCACCCAATTTGTAGTCACCAGGAAGAAATGCCTTCGCTGAATTCTTCTTCATCTCTAGAAATTCAGAGACGTTATTTCTCACCTGGAAATAACACACAGGCTTCTCAGGTTGTATATTTTATGAAACGTTGCATGAAATTCCTGGGTGACAATTTGTTCCAGAGCGGAGGGGCTGGAAAGCAGTGCTGTAGCTTTGCTTCAAGGAGCAGCTGCTGGTGCTGAGCGGGGTGGTGGGTGGATGTGTGTGCTGTGCCGAAAAGGAAAAGAAATTCTCGTCAGATGTCAAAGCAAAAAATAGGAGACTTTAGAGATTTAGACTGGGTGGAGGAGGTGGGAAACCAGCTCTGCAGAGATGTTAATTACTTCAGGAAGAAAAAGAGCACAATGGAGTAGGTGTAGCAGGAGGTTTACTTAATAGAATGCACATCACTGTGAACCCACTTGCGTTGCATTTAGACAGGTTCACAATGAGGACTTTACAACAGAAATAGTTTAGTAGAGGAAAAACAGTTATTAGTCTTTTTACTTAGGAAGGAGGGCATTTTTTTACATATTTTCTCTTACAGGAGGCCAAGAGCTACTTCTACCTATATGTCATGCATGGATTGGGATTTGCTGCTTTATGGGGTTCAAAACGCACAGCCCTGGGGTTGCAGAGTGGATCTGTAGGGAAAAAAGAGATAAGTGCAACGGCAGAAATGGCCCTTATTCCCACAGAGCCATCGGTGGCAGAGTGTGAGGGTTGTGATCACTGTGAGTCCTCTTCCATGCTTGCTTTCTTAGCACTGCGTGTTACAGATGCTTCTGAAATCTGTGTCTGGGAGGCATAGCCACCGTCCTGGTTACCTGGCTGACCTGGCAGCTATCCCTGCCCATTGCTGCAACCTCCCCATTGCACACAAGTGATGGAGCAGAGCAGGAAGAAAGGCAGAATGGAGGCATTCAGTGTTCTTTTTGGCATGTTTATGGTGCTCCCAGTCTGCTCAGCCTGTGCCAGGTGAAGCACTGCCTGTGTGGGAGATACAGCAGATAAGGCAAAGTTCATACATGTGTAGATGCTGCTTATAGTTTTCCCAGGCTTTTTTTTCTTTCTGAAAGACCTTCTACAAAGTCTTAGTAGAAAGGGTGGGGAGAAAGATTTCTACTGGCCCTGATTTGTTAGACAGCTGTAATTAATTCTCCTACATTGCAAGTTCACTGTTTTGGTCAAGGGCTGTTCTTTTTTTCATCCCAGTTTCTGTGAGTCTGTCTTTGTGCTGCTCTTGATCCCATTTGGATGGTGGGCTCAGGAGGGGATTCCCTTTTTACCTTTTGCTAGCCCTGTCATGGTTAATGGTGTGGGTGTGTGGGTGTGTGTTGTCTTTGCAGGCTGGAGCAGAGATGATCTGATGTTGTGGGGTCACAGGTGGGTGGTTCATTTCTGCACTGTTTTCTTTAGAAGGCGGTGAAGAGCTCTAAGCCCCACTCCGAGGTTAGCACCTTCCTCATGGTGTCATTGCACTCATGTAATATACAGTTTCTGCTTTCTTACACCAGTGATTTATTGGTGAAAATGCATTACCATTCAGTCTAGCTGTCAGCAAAGGATGGCAGATAGTGAAGATAAGTGCAAATCATGGCAATGTAGGTGGATAAATTCCACGAGGGAGTTGCTGAACACGTGAGATAGAGAGAGAATTTCTCTGCAAACCCATCCCTCTCCCTTGGCCTTCATGTCTGGGGTCACGAGTGCTTCTGATTCACATTGGCTTGAGGAGCTGGAAGAACCCGCTGAGCCTGTGATAGCTGCAGCCTGAGGACTGGCAGCTCCCTGCCCTCATCAATTCTGTTTTTAGACTGAGATACATCTTTACTGAAGATTAGCAGCCTGGTGGGTTGAGGAAATTAAATTTCACAAGGGCTGCAAACTGGAAAGCACATATTGAGAGGTGTGAAAATGAAATGGGGAGGTTTTAATGTAGTGACTTCTTAATGAAGAGATACTGTGCCCTTGAGCCTTAGGGCTTTTCTGGAGGTGAAGTTGCTTCAGAACAGCGGGTGATGTGAATTTAAAGAGGAATTATTCTGGAATTTCCCAATCTGGTGAACTGGGAATTTGGTCCCAGAATCAAGGATGAGATTATTTCTGTCCCATTTCTGATTTGATTTAATGCAGTTCTAGAACTTACAAATTGGCTAGTCTAGCAATCCCACGGCTCTTACTTTGGTCTGTTCCCAGGTAGAGAGGTGTTTGCCAGAGCTGGCTCTGTGGATTGGCATCCCCTTGGTGTGTGTCCCAGTGGAGGAAATGTCCTGGTGCTGCTCAGGGCGGTGTGTTGGTGGCTCTGCCAGATGCTCGCAGCCATTGGCTCTCTCCTCCTGGGGCTGAGCCTGCTCCCATCTTTGCTGCTGCTTCTGGAAACCCAGCATGATGCCAAGGATGTCCCAAGCCACTGGTAGCCCCTGGCTGCTGCAGCACTGTTCTGCATGGGCTGCTGTGCTCTTATTTGCCCCACCTTGACTTGAGAAAACACCTTTCAGGAAACACATCAGTGTGATTTGGTGATAATGGGGAGTTTGGGAAGGCCCTTTTAAATGCACTAAGCATCCCCCATGATAAAAGGTGGCTGCGTGTACATACTCCACTCATTTATAGTGAGCAATTCGAGCTACCACTACAGTTTTTCTTCTACCCAGGTTATCTTGTGACCTCTCTGCTTGTTTTATTTGGCACCTTCTCTCCGTGGGAAGGCAGTGAGGCGGGTGTGTTTCAGCCTGCGAGGGCTCTGCCCTGCACCAGCTTATTTGCCTACTTTTATCTGCTGAATGTGCCCGGTGTGTGTTCCTAAATGTCTCGAATCATTTCTGGTTGACAGAGCACCACCTTGTACTGTAAAAATTACTCAGTGTCATCTTTAAATAAAAATTTAGATCTGTCAGGATTGTTTTTCTCCCAGAGGAAGTGAAATTAGCCTGAGATTTTGTTTGGCCTGTGTGGACGTAGCAGCAATGTTTGCCATCTGATGCGCTGGCATCTGGATGAGAGCGAAGGCAGATTTTTTTAACCACACGTAGACAACTCCGCCAGTGTGATGAATGAGTTTATTATTCTGTAAGGTGCTTATTACGTTGTGCTTCTCTTTGCCTTTGTCTGCAGGGAGAACACGTTAACCGCTTCAGGGACTGATGGCAGCTCATTAGAGCTGTTTGTCCATGAAGCCATTACCCTGGCTTCCCCATATTTATCTGGGGTTTTGATGTGGTCAGAATTCCATCCTATGTGTTATAGGAATGAGGACCAATGCAAAGCTGCTTCATAAGAGCCCGTTTGAATGATGAGTGGACTCTTCTCATAGGACTGCGGTAACGGATTATGGGAAGCCTTCCCACAGTGCTGTGGGTTTGGCTGGGATAGAGTTGATTTTCTTTGTAGAGACCTGTATGGTGCTGTGTTTTGGATTCTTCATGCCAATAGTGTTGATCACGGGTACCTCACGGCGCTGTGTTGTGTTCCCCTTCTCCTGACTGTTTCCATGCAGCTCTGAGTTGCTCTCAGCTTTTCCTCAGGTTTTCACTTTTCTGTGGCGTCTGGGGCATCTGACTGACAGAGGGCGGCTTAAAAAAAAGCTAGAGCTGGCTTCCAAGCAGTTTCACTTAAAAACTTAGCAGAAGAACTGGCAGTTTCTTGAAGGTGTGTGATCACCACAGCCTTCCCTTGGATTCTGCACTGGCTATAGAAAAAATTAACCTCTAAGGTGCTAAGCTAGTATACTTCATCTCATTGTTCAATAAATTGCCTTGTGTTAGAGTTTGTAGTCTTCGTTATTCCTCTTATCACTCCTTTGATGTTGGACTGTGGTCTAAAAGTTGTCTTTGGTGTGTTTTTTTATGTTTGCATTTTCTAAATGTTTATTTTAGGATTTTTTATTACTCTCATTGTCCGCTTCCCATGATGGAGGTTCTTGCCTTTCAGTGAGAGAGGTCATTTTATTATTTTTTCACCCAAAGATGCCTGATTTGATAGGTGCGGTAGGGCTGAAATAATACTTTTTATCCCTTGAAATGTATGG
This sequence comes from Gallus gallus, assembly GCF_016699485.2. Lineage (NCBI taxonomy): Eukaryota > Metazoa > Chordata > Aves > Galliformes > Phasianidae > Gallus > Gallus gallus. The sequence continues at coordinate 11,148,739 of NC_052541.1, read as the reverse complement.
TTGTTTCAGAGCTTCTAAAATAACTCAATAAGACAAGTATATTTAAGTAGCTCACCTGTCTGATGTAGGATATACATTCAGCACTTTCTTTAATGTTTATGGGAAAACATCCTGATTTATCGTTTGGCCATAGATTTCCCCCCCCCCCCCCCCCCCCCACTTTCTTGTGACTCATTGTATCATCCAATCCTCCTATTGTCATCCTCCTTTTGAATTGTCAAAACCATGCAATAAAGTCTTTGAAGTCTTTGGTTTTCTTTTAATTTAAATCACTGGAGTTGAATTTAGGTTTTTATATTGGCCGCCTGCGTGACTCAGCTGGGGCACAGCACATCTGGACAGCTTTCCTTACGTCTCTATCTATGAGACAGCCATACAAAACCATGTCTGATCTCCAAAAGTTCATTTCTACACAGCATATGTCAGCCAGCGCTGGCTGAAGAAGAATCACCTCTTCCCCCTTCTCATCCTGATTCTTCCTATTAAAAAAGTAAAACAGAATTTATGAGTCCCAGCCACCTGGCCCTGCCCTGCTTTCATCCTTTTGGTGAGAAGCTTCCAGCAGCAATGATTTCATTTTGCTTTTGAGCTTGGTCTGGATCAACTCATTGTGTGCCAAAGTCGGTCCTGTGCACACAGCAGGGGATTGTACACTTGTTGGGAAGTGATGGCGCAGAGTATGGGGAGCCACTGAAGATGTGCAGCTTCTAAGAAGAAAAACAAAAGCACCCACACAGAAGGCAGAAGTTAGAAAGGGGATTGGGGCAAGGAATGTTCTTTCTCTGGTGAATTTAATTCACGCTTTTTGCTAAATGTAAATGATAGCTTAGGAAAAATCTGCTTGGAATACCTAGCAAATGATGTTGCCAGGATACTTCCTGATCATGCTAATTAAGCTGTCCCACGGATTTGGCTTAATTACTCCATAATTTGCATATTGGAAATGATGGTACGCGTTACTAAAGAAAGCTCCTGTTCTGCTAGCAGTAAGACTGTTGCTCATGAATTCATTTTCAAAGGAAGGGGTCTCTAGGCTCATATAATGATGTATCTTGAAAATAAAGTTGAGATTTTTTGATAATGAACTGGCATGTAGATCTCGTTCCTTTTGGTATCGTTACACGTTATGCTTTTCCTACCAAGTTCCTGAGAGACTGCATACCGGCAGCCGTCCTCTTGTTGGCCATTTCTTTGATCACAAGAACCACTGCTGCTTTCAAGGCTGCTGAATCAGATATCAGTCAGTGTGAAAGTGGTGAAATATTTGTCCAAGACACTTATGTTTGAAACTGCACGTGCATTGTTGGTGATGTCATTTACCACCCTCCCTGGTTAAGCTCGCTGTTAAACTATAATTGTCTGCTTCCATGCTGGAAAAAAGTGGGGTTGACTCTATGTTTCTGCCAGGGTCATTTTATACCTCTTGTCCCTGCTTTGAGTTTTGTGGTGTTAAACTGCAGGGCTGTGATGGTACTTTGGAAATAAAAGATAACAAAACATCACAATTCCTGCATCACGTAAGATAATATATGAAATATATGTTTTGGGAGAAATTATTGGGAGTACTGCAGCTTCTCTGTTCAGACTGCTAATTGCTTTGAATTATACGGTTGCTAGGAAATAAATTTCTGATGTGGCTTCTTATAATTCTTTTTTGATCTGTTTCTAAACAGGTGATCATAAACAGCACAATCACCCCCAACATGACCTTCACCAAAACCTCGCAGAAGTTCGGCCAGTGGGCAGACAGCAGAGCCAACACTGTGTTTGGGTTGGGCTTTCCCTCTGAGCAGCAGCTGTCCAAGGTAACGTGGCTCCCTGACAGTCTTGTTTGCTGAGAGTGAAGAAGTGCATGTACCCATCCAGCCTCTTCCAGTCTGCATGATTCTACAAATCCTTTTCATCCACGCGCTTTGATCAATTCCTGTAACTTACTAGTATCTCTTTATACAGAAGGCTGCATTGCAAACTCTGTGGTCTAAACTATAAACTAAATTGGGCTGCTGCTGATGGTTCTAGTGTGGGGATTTTGGTGTTTTGCCCAGTGTGGTTAAAGTCATTTGCAATTCCAGATGCTCACAATGCTGTGAAGCCAAGTGGGACCAAGGTTGCACCTCCTGGAGCTGCCCTGACCCTGGTATCAGCACAGCCCTGGGTAGGGGCTGACTGCAGCAGCACATGACTGTCTCTGCTAATGAGTAACCAGCAGTTTAAAATAAATTCTCTGTCGTTAGATCAGTGGTCTTGCCAAGTGCTCATCAAGTGGCTGAGATGTTTGTTCCTGCTACAGAAAAGCGGTGCTTATCTAGCACATAGTTACCACTTGAAGCATGGCTACTTGGCACCAAGCTTAGCAGTTAACTCAACACTGTGTCCCAGGACGTGGTGCACAGCTTCTCATGCTGCTGTTCCTCTTGCATGCTTTATTTGAATGCAGCCCTGAGGACAGAATTTTCTTGTAGTGTCTAAAATAGCTAAGGTAAGCCATTGCAATTGGAGGGAGAAATTTCAATCAATCGAATTTTTACAAGGTTTTAGTTTTCTAAAACTGTTTTACTGAGTTTTTGTTGTTTCCAGATGTGTGGGTTTTTTTGCAAGTGTTTCTTAAATACAAAGCATATTTTACCTTGTGTATTAAATTACTTCTGGATTTGGGATGTCTGTTAAGGTACCATGGCAATAATGGGATGCTGTCCTGGGGTGCTAAGGCCACTCAATCAATCACATGCAAAACTGTTTTTTAAAAGTGTGATGTTGGTGATAGTGAGCTTTCGTGATGTTTAGATGTGGAGGAGTGCTCGTTTCACCTCAAAGAGGTGTTTATATCAGCTAAATAAGTAAATCGAAGGGTTAATGTGGATCAAGGGGGAATCATTTGTTTTGAGTAACAGGTAAGCGTGATACAATGCAACATTTGGGTACCTTTAGAATCAGCACATTTGGAGGTCCTTGTAGCCCAATCAGAGAGATTTTACCATATTCTCTAGAATTGACCAAAGATGTGCTTGGAGTAAGTTTATTGCTGATATCGTTAAGTGACTCTTTAATGTCTTCACTCTGTTGAAGTGCCCATTGTCCATGCTACAGCCTTCTACTTGCAGGAGAGGCTTCCAAAACCAGCAGAAAGGCTGTTTCTGGTCAGAATATTGAAAAGATATGGCTTAAGGGGCACTTTTGAAAATGGCTTAAAAAGTTGTGTTTGAAAATCTGACAGTTGTCTGTCTTGAAAATGTTAGAAAAGCTGTTTATTACTGCCATGCAAAGCAATGGGACCAAGATTTCCCTTATGATCATGCTCCTCCATTTAATTATTAAGCCGTTAGTATGAAAGATCAAAGATGGTGAAGAGATTACAGAAGTATAAGTGTATTGGGAATAGCAAAATCGTTTCATTTTATGCTGATGTCATTACGCTCTTATAGAAGATATAAATAACGGTGTGCCGGGCTTCCCGAAAATACCTGAAGCTTTTAGCCAAGAGTTGGGAGGGTGTGCTAAAACTCCTGTGAACCAGAGATCAATTGCCCTGGCTTAAAATAAATAAGTAAATGAAAATGAAGGATGTCTGCTGAAAACAATGGATAATAATGAGATATGAGAAGTGGTTAGCACACCTATCAACTCCTGCATTTTTTAAGCATATTGGCTGGCCTAATAAAAGATATTGCCTCTTTCTAATGGCTTTCTTCTCTTGAGACACTTAAGCATTAATCCATACCTACAGGGACAAGCAGTTCAAATTAAACATGAGCCATTAACGAAAACTGCATTCAGTGACCTAGTAACCTAATTAACCACAGACACTGGGACTGTCCCGATCAATGTGGATGGTCATGTCCTGCTCAGGGTCCTTTCCTGACAGGACTCAATGCCCCCCCTGTACCTCTTTCACCCTGTACCTCAAAGATGTCTCAGATGTTGTTACACCAAAATTGAAACAGGAATCAAACCAGAATTAATGGTCTGCCTGGTTGTGATGGAGAGGCAGGGCTGATGCTGTAAAACTAGTGATGTGTTTTGCACACCAAGCTGTAAGGTAACGTTTCTGCTATCACTCAAGATGCTGTGGTACAGACATGATAATCTTAGGAGCAGTAGCTAGCCAAGGGCATAGGGACAGAGATTTATACAGGTGAGAAGTCCAGTAAGCCCAGACTTTGCACGTTATAAAGCAACTGCAGCCAGCTTCTGGGAAGTGCCAGACCTCTGCTTTCCATTTGTGTTATGTGTGCAGTATGATCCCTGGCCACTTTCAGGAGCAAAAGCTCTCATCCCTAACAATCTGCCTGACACCGAGGGAAAGCCACAGTGGCAATGCCATACATGCAGTGTGGGTCAGGCACCCAGTGGTCCCAGGTGGGAGCATTGCATAGCCCGTTCTACAAACCCAGGGGGTGAGGAGGTCTGTGTGGGACTGTTGTGGGTGGGAGCAGCTGCTCCAAGTCTGACAGTGCCTCAGGAGACGTGAAATATAGTGCCAGATTAGGAGCTTAAAATTCAAGTGCACAAAATAATGCTTCTTAATGTGTAAAATGTTAAGCTCTGTTTCTACATATTTACATATTTCTCCAGGTGTCAGGCTGGCTGCAGATTTGAACAGCCTCTAAATAATCCATGCAATGCACAGCAGCACCTTTGAGTCCCCACTAAATCTCTCTGGTCAGGACTCCAGCGATGCAGTGCCCATGGGCTGCCCCGTCCTTGGGCTGCTGAGCTTCCCAGGGGTGGGGACAGCCAGTCTGTCCTGCAGCTTGGTCCCACAGCCTACTGGGGTAGTGGGGTGCATCAGCAGCCATGGTAGCCTGTTGGAGAGGTCTTCAGTTGGTGTTTTTCCTATTTGTCTTTCTTTTGTTAATTGTGGGTAAGTTTGTCTGCCCAAGGACAATGGGAAGGAGGGAGAAGGTGAAGGGAGGAAAGATAAGAAGGTAGTTTTGGAGAATTAGACATGCCATAGCCTCTTGAGACTGCATTTACCATGTTTTCACCTACTACAAACTAAGAATTTCCCATTTTGAGAAGCACTCTATCGTTGCAATGGTTTGATAGCTCAAAAACACTTTAGATTTTGGTGGTGACATGCAGGTTTTTTTTTTAGTATCTCAATTATTTGTCAGTTTATGTTTGAGGCAGAGTTGGTCAGCTGCTGGAGAGAGGCAGCAGTCAGCATTGGTGACGCTGTATGTGTCGGGGCTATCGCTGTTGTGTTTCTGTACTCAGCAGAATGATCAAGTGAAAGGCTTTAATTTTGTAGCAAGCCAAGGGATCCTCTTTAGCTTTCGAAAATAAACTGTGAGGAAAATCTAGCAGCTGTTAATTAGCTAAGAATAAAAAAGGAGCAGCACCAGAACTCTATGGACTGCAATGAAATGCCCGGGATAAATAAATAACAGGGAAGTCTTGCACCTCAGTTTCTGTTGCAGCCCTCTTTACGTTGTAACAGTGCTTACAAGTAAGGGTAATACTTCCTCTCTTAAAGCCAAGGGTCTATCTGAGATTGGTGAAAATCTCACCTACTGGTACTTGTTTTTAAAGGTGTTTAATGTGTGTGTTGGTAAACGGGAGACTGAAATCCACTGTGCGAAGAGGTCTTCATCAGCTTTGTATTGAAGGTTGCTTTTGTGTAGTCACATACGATTTCCATTATGGCACTGTGTAAAAACATCCTTTTCTTCTTGGCTCAGATGATTTTTCACAGCAGTCTCCTGTGTGCTTTATGAAGATAGCTGCGAAGATAAAATTTGATAGATCACTTCTAATTCTTTTTTCATATTTCATAAAGTCCGTGAAGAACCTTCATAAATTTTTCATACTTGCCCATAAGGATTTATTGGAAAAGCGAGACTCAAAACAGCCCTTCGCTGTTTGCAAGAAATCCAAGCACAGAACTTATGTTGACACAGTATTTTACAAGTAATCCTTTTGCTGTAGCTGTTTTGTCACAGTGGGAGGTATTACAGAGATTTTTTTATGTAAAGTTGGAGTCAAATCATGTAAGGCTGAAATGTAGAGTAGGTGATGCTAATGGTCTTTATAGAGCTACAAAGGTAATCAAGTTGTTCTGTGTGTAGGGACTGCACGTGCCATCAAATAGAAGCTCAATACTTTACATATGCAATTCCAGCTGTTGTATAGAACATAGCTGGATTCAAGAGCTCCATATTCATTATTCATAAGCATCATTACAGTCTATATTCCACTGTCCTTCATAAGTGACTTGCAAACTTTCAGTTGGCTTTGAAGATATATTCCTCCATGGGTTTTAAGAGTGGTATGTGTGTGTTTGTTGGAGATCTCCGTTCTGTGTGCACTGTCTCCACGTGTATATCCAGATTTCTTTTAGACCAGTTGAAGATTTATTTTATCAGTCTGTACAGTCCCAGTGTTGTACTGGGAGAAAGCATGCTAACTGCCAGCTGTCGATCTGAAAGTTATAGAGTGGGATTACTATGTGGATAATGATCCTTCCCATTCCTTGACTATAAAATGTGATTTTTGCAAGACTTTCATTTACAGTTTTGTCACAAGTATTCTGAATTTTCCAAGGATTTAATGACAGTATTTTTAGCCACGAACTGTGCAGTAAAATAGATCTGCTTATATGTACTTTTAATGTCTTTCCTTCCTAGTGTTTCAAGTTTTCCAAATCACAGGTTACTTTAGCAGGGAGACAAAGTAACCTACCCTTCTCATATATGGCCTGTATCTTAATTACTTTTATTTAAATGCCTTTTCTTCCATCTTTGCAATCGTCCCTTTAAAACTTTACACGCCGCTCAAAGCCCCACAGCACCGACTGGCCGCGATAATACTTGTATTTCAAAGCTGCCAGACTGGCTTAGGAGCAGATGTCCTCCAGCAACTTGTAGGAATGAGACTGTTGCTTTTCATCTTTATCTTTCCATTCCACTGACTCCCCCAGCCTGATATTTATAGAAACCACTCAAACCTTTTCCTGAAGTCTTCTACCTTTATTTTTGCCAGTACTTAGAAAATCAGACCAAAGAAGCTGCATTTTCATAGGTCCCCGTTGCACATCCATCACCTTTTTCTCATCTTTTCTGTCTTGATAATCCCTTGCTCACATCCTGCAGATGTCTCATGAGCTCGTTTGCATTCTTTAATTTAATTGACTCGCTCTGAGGAATAGAAGACTGATAATTTTTTTAATCCAAATATGATTCTATGACTCCATGATCTTACATACATTGGGCTTGGTATATAAAATCATAGAATCATATATACTTTTGACCTCAACAGACCATCAGTGTTGAGTGAAGAACGTCAAGGGGGGAAGAAATAAACAAAACCACTTCATACCAAGGGGCACCAATAGCTCTGTGGGATTCTACTGTGAGCTGCACAGAATCCCTCTTTTAGAAACAGCATTGCCATAGCACTCTCCTGCCCAAGAATTAAAATGTTTTTTCTTGCCAAAAATAAAAATTATCAAAATTAGTTGGTCACTTCTGGAGATCTATGAGACATACAAAGATAATAAACCAAACAGTTTAATATATAGTTAATCATTTTAATAAGCATCTTTTATGCTATTTCCAGTTTGCAGAGAAATTCCAAGAAGTGAAAGAGGCTGCCAAGCTAGCAAGAGACAGATCTCAAGAGAAAATTGAGACCTCAAGCAATCATTCACAGGTTTGTAATTTATCTTTAATACCTGTATGCATACAGGATAAATAATTTAAAGCTAAATTTTCTAATGAACTGCCAGCCTCTGGCAGCAGGCTGGGGGGAGTATATCAAATGAAGATTGCCCAAGGTAATTATCAGCTGCTGGGCATGAACATTGTCAGAGGAATATTTTTCATCCATCCATGCTCTTTGCCTTCATTTACCTGTAAGATTTTTCAGCAGTTCTGAGCTGTTACAAATCTTTAATAACTGGGAGAGCTATCCATCCTTTTGATTTGTACTGTTACACGTGGGTTGGGTCACTAGCAAGTATGTCAGCCTAGTTCTGCAGCAGACAGTAAGTCAGATTTATTAGGATACTCCTTTTTGTCATCTGTCTAATCTACTTCCGTAGGAGTTCAGTTTGCGAATGCAAAAGCTTGCTTCACAGCCACCATGTCTTTCATTGCCTGGATGTGATTCATTGAAAGCTGCGTTGCAGAAACAGGCAGCATTTTAGTGAGGGGCTGGATGGAAGAGCTCGTGTTGCAATTTGTATAATAGACCTTTCTAGGCAGCACACCTCCATACGGCCAAGCACCTCTGTGCCCAGTGAGCACTGGGCTGTGGTGCATTAGGAAAGAATGAGTGCTGGTTTGGTGGCAGTTCTTGGCCTGTGCTGGTTTTTGGAGGAAGGCTATATTCATTTTGTTCAGGAAATAGAGCTGGATGTCTAGAGGAAAGGTGCTGAAGGCTCAGTGCTGCAACTAACCGCTGAGAGACGTCCAAATACAGCTCAGAGAGGCTGCCTTTGGATATTTGTGGTTTTTGAAGACTTTAGTCATGTTTTCTATGATTCTCTGCTTGTTCTGTATTTTTGGTCAGCAACAAGCAGTGTGTGCAGGTCATCTCTTTGGAGCAGCAGTATTTTGTATATTTTTTCCAGTGCTTTCAGGGGCACTGTACTGTTTCATTACCTTAAAAACCACGAACGACCAAAAACCCTTCAGAAGGGATCTGTTAAAACATTTGAAAGTTATTTGTGAACACTTTAAATGTTCATTTTGTGCCTCATTGTCATTCCCTCATTCCTTTATAGAGAGCAGCTTTGTACTTTTCACAACGTGTGAGTATTCAGCTCATGGCACATTATCTGTCCTGTGCATTTGTACCTCCTTGCACTGACACACTCATGTGTGGGTACAAGCAGGACAGGACCCCTTTTTGGCTGACAAGGAAGAAAGCCCTCTCTGCTCTTCTTGTGTGCCTCTGCCTGCAAGTTGTGTAACCTTTGGGTGGCGGCAGTCAGGCTGCTTTGCAGGAGATGTGGGATGGAGAAGGAAGCCTTGCATTAATCGGTGTGTTGTGCCACAGGAGTCCGGGCGTGAAACACCATCTTCCACCCGAGCATCAAGTGTGAACGGGACAGATGATGAGAAGGCATCCCACGGTGGTTCTGCTGAGGCACAGCTCAAGTCTGAGAATGATAAACTCAAAATTGCTCTAGCCCAAAGGTGAGGTTCCTTTAATACCTTAATTGCATCGAGGTGGTGTGCTGTAATTATCTGATGGCTAATGGTATTAGTGGAAATTATTCGGATGTAATAACATAATTTAAAATGATGCAGCAGAAGGAATGAATGAGCAGATTTTAGCAGGCACCTCCTGGTATCTGTCTGGGAGATATTTACTTTTTCCTGATCTGGTTCATGATAAGATCATCTGGTGATGCCACGCCAGCTTCCTTTGCAGAGTTTTAGAGCCAGAAATATAAGACCTAGGTCACAAGAAGCAATTTCTACTGGTAACATATGAAGTTAATCTGTTCCTCCTCTTTGTTTTTGCTGCATTTACTTCAATGCAGATAGGTAGAGAGATTTAAAATCCTTTAAGGGAATGCACTGCACCATAAACGGTTGAAGTGAAAGCTATAATTTCACTGGGCTTCCTAGAAGTCTTTGGGGGTGTTTCTTAAGCTGCAAGTAGTGCCCCTTGAAGTCACGTTTTTTGCTACTTGCTTTGATAAATTATTTGAAATGCTGAAAAGAGTAATTTGCAGCCACAGTGAAAGCACTGAACTTGGAACATGTGAAGCCGTAGCATTAAAATAGTGCAGTTCTTTTCTAGAATCCTGCTTGCTTTGTCTGCCTCTTGTGTGTGAATATATTTGTGAATGGATAGAAAATAGTTCAGGATCAAACTACTCTTAAAAAGCTCTTAAAAATAAAGGCAGCAGTGACGGGAGAAGCGTTACACAGTGAGCAACTCTAAGGTTGCATGTTTTACACTTGAAGTACATTATCAGCATTTCAGTAGTGTAACCTGTTCCGAATCGTACCAGTTGCTCATTCCTCCTGCTGAAGACACCTCCACGGGCACAGAAGCTGCTGTGGAAGAGGTTTCAGAGCCTCCATTTGCTCTGTTCTGTAGTTCAAAGCTCTGGGGAGTGAGTAGCTTCATTCTTCAGCTCTACATAAGGCATATTGAAGGCTGAGCATAAAACAAACCATGTGTGGGTAGTATTCCCTCCTCTACTGAGTCCCAGCAGTGCTGACAAGGCATTGCGATGCTCAGATACAGGACAGCGGGGTACATCAGTCAGACAGAGAGTACCAAGATGTGGTGTAAATGATCAGCCCATCTAACAGTGTCTGGTCCTTCCCAGTTCCTCCAACGTAAAGAAATGGGAGACGGAGCTGCAGACGCTGAGGGAGAGCAACGCCCGTCTGACCACAGCGCTGCAGGAGTCGGCTGCCAGCATAGAGCACTGGAAGAAGCAGTTCTCAGCCTGCAAGGAGGAGAACGACCAGCTCAGAAGCAAGGTAGCCCTGCTCCAGCAGCAACCAGGGGATGCCAGGGCACCTCGTGAGCTTTGATGAGCGTGGCCAAAAACAGTGAACAGTGAGAGAAGCAGCCAGCAAGTTCAAATTGGCAGTTTCTAAGACGTGGATACAAATATGGGTTCTGGATAGAAGGTGTCTGTAGTGAGAGCATTAAATGAGATGGTCCCCAGGGAGCTTTGAGGGTTAGCTGTGCTCTTTTCTTACATTGCTGCTGCTTTGTCTGTGTATGTGTGCTAGAGGACAGATGTTGTCATTGATAGAGAAGTCTGGGGGCTGAGGCAGGGGCAGGGGAGTTCACCGAGCTGGGATCAGGGGAGGATGTGTACTGCTGCATAGTGTGAAGCTCTGACCTCTTGGCTTGGGCAATGTGGTGTCGGCAGGGGCTGCTGGTCAGGATGGTAAACAGAAGAGCGATAAAAGTAGGAGTACAGCTGTGCATGCCTTTCAAAGCTCACTTCGACACTGCCAGAGGGTGGCTGAACAGGAGTGGTTATGGCATGGTCACCCACACAAGGCCCAGCTGGAACCACACAGCAATAAAGCCAGGCCTGGAGGTGGGCAGCAGGGCTGGTAGCTGCTGCTGCAGCACCAAACCAGCTCCTACCGTTACCACTTCTCAGTGGCTAGAAGTGAAGAGATTATCTGAACACCCCTTGCTACAGCTGCAGCATCACTGCCCTGCAGGCTGGCCGGGGCAGCAATGCAGTCAGTACCATCGATGTGCTGTCATTTTCCACACAGTGAGGTTATTCCCAAACCTCTCCCCAGTCTGTGGGGAAAGCCTGTGGGAAGTGCAGCTCCCGAGGCGAGGAGATGGCTGCCCCTTCCTTGGGGCAAGCAGCCCTTGAGGAGGCCATGCTGGGAGCATGGGATGGATTTCTTCTCCTTGCCACACTGACACACTCTACCCATTGCAGCCTTACAGTAGTTTCACAGGAATGACGTGCTGATTGTTTCCCCAGCCCTGCTTGTTGTAGCAGCTCAGTGTTTTGGGCATCCTTGAGTAATTACGTGAGGTACTGCGTGCAAGAGACGAAGCGCAGCCCCAGTGCTCCCTCGTGGATGTGCTCATGGGTTCTTTTTAAGGCAAGAAGCAGTGATTTTGTAGTAGTTGAGTGCTATGATCTGAGAAACAGATCCGTGACATGTTAAATTTGTCTGTGCTTCCCTCTGCTCAGTGGAGCAATGCCCGTTCGCATTGGCTGTGGTCTGCCCCAGATTTTCTGAAACGTGACTGTTACATCTGTTTTCTGGCATCTCTTAAAGATTGAAGAACTGGAGGAGCAGTGCAATGAAATAAATAAAGAGAAGGAAAGAAACGCACAGCTGAGCAGGCGTCTCCAGGAGCTGGAAACAGAGCTTCAAGACAAAGAGCTGGTAAGTGCCATAAATACTGACAGGGCATACATTCATACATTCCAGAAGCTGGAGTTGCTTCTCACTTTAGGCATAGATTTATGGCCTGGCTTACCTACAGCCAGGAAAGGCCTGTTGTCTCAGGGTGTCGCCCATTTCTAGATTTTCTGGGCAGAACTCTTTGGCAATAGCTTGATAGAGTTTCTCAGATCTCAGTTTCACGATATTCTGTGCTGTGACAGCACGCTTTATCCTGGTGGTTTATGTATGCAGTGCTTTACTCCCACAAGAAGAGCTGGAGAGGTGGAACAAGTTGCCCCAAGTCAGACAGATGTCTGCTGAAAACGGTTTTTGGTGTCAGTTCCTTCATCCTGTGTTCCTCAGACACGGGGAGCAGCAGGACTTTTCATTAAAAAGACATTTACAAAGCAACTGGGCGTTTGCGTAGCAGGCCCTGGTTTCTTTTTTTTCCCCCAGATGGCTCATATGCTCAGTTTACCCATTTTACAGCCTCCCTCTGATCTCAGGAGCTAAGGCCAAAAGTGAGAAACTCGGATTCATTTGGAGTGTAGCCCATTTTGTCATTTTTGATATACGGGGCGGTCATTTTTCTAAGGAGAATGATGTTGATGGCTTGGAGCCCCTGAACAGCGGGAAAAATAATGGGATCCTTGTCTTTTCCTTCATTACAGTGACCAAATGCTCTGTGCTGTTTCAGAAAGAAAGAGCTGTCAGCAGGTGCAGTAAAGTTTGCCGTGTGCCATTACAACATCTCAGCTGGCACCCTTAAAAGCAGTGCTATTAAGGGGTTTTAAGATGGCACAAGGAAATAGTTTAGGGAGATGGATTTTGATGCACTGTTATAAATACAATACGGTTCTCAGCACCGTATTTCCAAGGAAAATGTCATGCTTTCTTCCCAGCCTTCCTGTGGTAATAGCACATATAAGAACCCTTATTTACTAGCATTTTGCTCAGATTTCACTTTTTTGTGATACCAAATGAACCAGAAACTCAATTGTCTTATGAGTATCACCTGTCATCCAATTCATTAATTTGTTTTCAAACTGCATGCTTGCATTTAGCAGGTCCTTGATTAGGTTTAAACCACCCAGGAGTAACCAGCATGAAGCCCAATTGTGAACATTGCCCTCTGAGAAGAACTGCTGATACCATCTTCTTGTAGCAAATGGGGAGAGAGAAATTTAAAGACATGAGAGTCAGGATGGAACTATCTATTAAAGTATCTATACAGACATACATTGTACATCATATGCCATATACTATATAGTATATATTTATGCACATACATACTGTATTATATATAGTAAGTAAGCAGTATAATAGCGTATATATAGTATAATATTTGTATGTTTTTACATACGAGTTCTCAAGCATTGTGCATGTGTGTACATATGCATATGCATGAGAGCTCATATCTCAAAATACAAAGAAAATTACTCTTCCTTTCCCCCGTGTCAGTAGCTGGAATATTGCCTGGATATAGTTATTCATACATCAGTTAAACTAATTATTCAGTGCAGTTCAGAAAAATCTGCAGTATTAAATGGTGTGCCATCTTACATGAATGTAAACTGATGCTGAGAAACAGGATATACTCACATTTGTTCTTGAGACCGTGACCTGTGTGGGCAGCATTTCTGCACTCTCTTCAAGGCACAGCTTCTCTTGGACCTGCAAATGTGCTTTTCGGAGATGCTGGCAGTCGTTCTGCAAGATGCACAGGCTTTCTTAGCATCTTTCCCCACTAACCACGTTGGTGGTGTTTGTTTGTGGTATTAATGCGTTCAGCGCTCTTTATTTCCGCCAGACACTGTCTCCTACTGAGTCACGTTGTTCTGTTCATGAACTCCTTTCAGTTACTCGTCTCAGTTTTGACAGCAGTGGTAGAACAGAACACAAACCTGGGGAGGTGTTGCCCAGGGCTGTGCAGCAGGGGAGAGCCCATCGCAGCTGTGCTCCGTAATGATGCCTCTCTCCATGCAGCTCATAATTCCACTGGCCCTTTTTGCTGCCATCTATCATTGGAAGTTCATGTCTAATTTGCTCTTTGCTACCATCTATAAATTGCTCATAGCATTACAGCACTTCAGATTATCTCTTCTTGAATACATCTTTTGCGTAGATATGTCATTTAGGTAAAGATTTCATTGATATAATTAATGACATTCATGCTAGAGATTGGATTACAGCGTCTGTTATACAAGTACAAAGTCAAAAATGCAGTGAAAAATGTATTCTAGCATGTTTTTGAATGCAGACATGCTATTTTGAGTATTTAAATCCAAATACAACGCAGAATGTAATAAAATATGCAAAATTATTCTCAAATTTTCATTGTTTTAAATTGAAGCTTGCAATGATTTTTCTTTTCTTTCATATTTTCAAAGGAACTGGAAGAGCTCCGAAAGCAGGGTGAAGTCATACCACAGCTCATGTCAGAATGTGAATCTGTATCTCAACAATTACAGGTACAGTTTAGCAGTGAAATTAATTATAAAGCAGTTGATGAATTTATTTTGTCTTATAACCCATGCAGTTCTCTGCTTGGAATTCAAGGTTTAGAGGCAAAGAGCCCCAGTTCACAAAGCCAAAAAATACTTGTTAGTTGCAAAATGCACCGTGGCCTTCATAGCACTGAGTCATTCATAGCTCTGTTTCTTCCCTTGCACAAATTAGCACTCCCTGGTCCACATTGCATCCATCTCCTGCTGGTTTCAGGCTGTCCCACATCCTATATTCCCACTGTGGGGCTGCTTAGCAAAGCCTGTGCCCAAGCAGCACCCCAAGACCTGTGGCTGATCGCTGCAGAGGCTTTTTGGAAAGTAACAGATGGGCAGAGCTGTGTGCCACTGAGGACAAAGCTCATGGAGGCTGTGCTGGTGCTTTGTGGTTCAATGGGGCTTGGGACACACGGCTGTGCTGCTGGAGGTGCTTGGACCCAGCAGCACTCGTGGGGCTGTGCCTTGGGCTGCTTAAGTGCGCTAACTAATACATAGAAGGACAAATGTAAGCAGTCTCATCAATGAAATCAATCCAGTCAATGACACCAACACTGTAATAATATAATTGGTGTCAAATCAGGTAGAAGGCTGCTGAGGGGAGGCAGGTGCTGAGCGTGGTTTGATTCAGCGATGCCCATGGCTTTTAGTGAGGGTAAGCATGTGCAAACAGAGACCGGGCAGAAGAGCTCATGTGGGAGCAGGCTGCGGGATGGGAGGTGTTACCTGGCTGCCCCGTAGCATGTCTGAGGGCTCCCCAGGGACAGGGGCAACTTTAAAAGAAAAGAGAAGACACCGATAAATGCTGAAGTACTGCATAAAGCAATAACATTCCTTGGGCAGTATTTTCTAAAGCTTGTCTTTCAAGATTAAACCACCATAGATAATTCTGTATGTAATTGCTGGCACGGTGTCTAATTCTGCAACTGTAGCGGTGACAGAAATGTATGCATGGCGTGTGATTTAAATCCGGCTGAGTTTTAAGATATCAACCAAATGACAAAATCTGATGCAAAGTGTCTTTTCCAGTTAATCTGTGTCCTTTTCTGTGTGGGCTTTTCTTAATCTGTCCAGCACGTGTAGGTTGCTTCAGAGGTGCTTGTGTTAATCTGTTTGCAGAAGTTGGAGCAAACTTTTCCAATCTGATGCCGTTTGTTGCTTTGCTCTCTTAAATGCCACTCATCTTTCTTCTCTATGATTCGTCTTACTGTCTTTTTTGTCTTCAAGGATGCTGAGAATAAGAACAAAGATCTTGAAGAGAAAGTCAGAACACTAAGGACAGAAGTGGAAGAGAGCAAACACAGGCAGACCAACCTTAAAACTGAATTAAAGAATTTTTTAGATGTACTAGATGGGAAGATAGATGAATTACACGATTTCCGACAAGGACTGTCTAAACTTGGAGTTGACAACTAGATGGCAATAGATTTTTGTAATCTAGGGTCTGGATGTTTGATGTTTTGTTGATCCCAACCATGTGTTTTACAAAATATAACTAGAATGTTCCACCTGTTTGCATTGTTTTTGTACATAGAGGCTGAAAATTTGCTGTGGGTTATTTTGGGTTTTTGTTTGTTCGTTTGTTTTCCAAACCAGTCGTGCTGCTCACTGAATTCTGTTGAGGTTAGAAACTTTCTATACTGCTGCTCTGGCTTTGTGGGGTTGGGAACAGGTAGAGGGTTCTGTCTCAGGAATCTGGAACTAGATCTACCTTAAAATGAATATGCAGTTAGTTGTTGCAGGGAAATTTATATCTTTCTTAAGGGCTGTTGCAACCATAGAAACAGAAAACAAGTCTTTCTTTTCCAGACTATCAGCACTCCTAGCAACGTATCCTTTTATTCCTTGGCCAAGCAGAGAGATTAGATGGAGCTCCTGCAGTCTGTAAATCAGCCTGGTAAAATGTGCCTGTGACGAGCTGCAGTCAAGTGAATCTCTTGACACGCATGCTAGTATCTTCAGAGACCACCTGGATCAGGCCTGATTCAGAGAGTGAAATCTAGAGGATTTCATATAACCTCCAATTCAGGCTGCATGTGCTTGCTTGGGTCCGTGCAGCGCCAAGTCAACAGTGTAGAAATGAATTGCAGCTCTTACACTTCAAGTCAAACATTACCCATAGGTGAGAACAGCTCCTCTTGCATAGCAAGACCATCTTGCTTTGTGCCATCATCTCAGTTTTAAACCCTTATTGTTCAGTCACTATCTGTGCCTCTGAAAAGTGCACAGCTGAGCCTTGGGACCAGATATTTATCTTAGGAGAAGATGTACTGCTGCTCTGTACGCAGTGCATGTGCACCTCTGTGCACCTCCATCGCTGCTGCTTGGCTGCCACAGCAGCGGCTCGAGAGGCGTGATCTGAAAAGCATCAGGAGGTCATAGGAAGCAGCTTCCTGCCCAGGAGACTTGCAGGTAATGACTACATGAAACCAAAACCCCTTTCTTTCCTGTGATTCCCGCGTTCCCCCCTCAGGGGACAGGCGGATGGGAGTTAGTCATCAAGTAAGACTGACCAAGAAAAAAAAAAAGCCCCAGCCCAACCTCAAAGGCAGAAAATGTAGTCTTTGTTTATTCAGCAGCTCTAAATACGTTTTGAGAAATGCAGACTCACACACCAGACTGCAGCGAGGACATCGCTGCGTCACCGCCTGATGTGAGAAGGACCAGAGAGGAGCCCACATTTTGCTTTCATCCCTGGGAAGTGCCATCAGCTCCTTCATTTCTTTCTCCGCATCCTGGTTTGAGATTCTGTTTACGCTGCATCAGAATTCATTCAGGAAAGACCTTGTGATCATGGATATTACATTTACTTCTATCAGATGAAAGCTTGGTGAAGCACCAGGTGAGTGCATTCCAGAAGTGACTGATTCAACAGCCACGCCATAACGTTTGCATATTATTTCTTAGGGACTTTTTCTTTCTTGGCGCGTTTCTATTATAAAAGTGACCTTTAAAAGATGTGGGTTATAGATGAGACACACGTTGAATTATTTTTGCACATGGCTCTGTAATCCACATGCTGGAGATGGGTTTTGTCTGCCATTGTCCCACGAGTTTTCATTTCATCCATTGTGTTACCATCATCGCCTATTGTTTAGACTGGACTTTTTGTACTCTTGCTTTTAATCCTTTTAAATGACACATATGAAGCTGGGACCCTTTGTAACCACTATGACCATTTAAGTCTTTAAAAAAAAAATGCTGTAGGCTGTTGAAATTTAAAAATAAAAATAAAAATCAGGTACATAGCATGTAGGCGTGTGAAAATTAGACTTTGCCAGCCTGGAATATTCAACAGTTGCATAACGTGGGGTTAGGACAGACTTCTCAAAATTGAGAATGACGTCAGAAACTGCGTGTGGTGGTGAGCAAGCAATCTCCATTTTTAGTCTTTCTATTTGATTAGCAAGTCCACGATCATGGAACAGGCAGCTTGTCCTGCTTCTCCTCTCCCCCCATACTGCTGCAGAGCTCCATGTGTGGGGGAGCAATACGGGCAGTCGGGGCTCCTGGTCGCAGTGCTCACCATGCCTGCACTAAGGACCCTGCTCCATCTCCTGCTTACTTTTGTCTGTTGAGTGATCTTAGGGCTTCTTGCTCTGGTTTTAATATAAAATGCAGTCAAAGGTGTGCAAAAGACTCTGCAAAGAAATTATTCTATTGAGATTAATCCAGGCTTTTTCCAGCTTTAGTCAGATCTGTCGCAGATCCCAGAGCTTGATTTTATTCATTATTACAGCTCAGGGCCATGCAAACCCTTATGGCTGGCGATGAGGAATGTCAGCTCTGTATCCATGGTACGTGAGACTGTATCTTGCCTTGAGCACCCATGATCTCACTGTCCACACACAGGTTTCTCCCTCAGAGTGGTGCATGGCAGGATGTCTCCTACCTCAGCTGTGTGGCCACATGTTTGAAAGGCCTTCTGCCTGGCTCCGAGTGCCACTGCTGCCCCTCAGCCGTGCCCTGCCCAGGTGGCACCTGCAAAGCTGGGGCTCTGGGAGCAGAAATCTGCACTGACACTCTTTAGTGAGGGTGTCTGTCTGTCTTCTGCGTTCTCCAGAGAGATATCCCTCTGACACAGTGTTAGAGCTGCTGGTAGTGTTGGTTTTTCTCTTGGTGCAGTGGCCAAAGTAAGCTAAACAGATCCGGTAGAAATGGTCAGTGGCAGAAAAATGCCTTGAGGTAATTGTTGTCAAGGGGAATGGAATGTTTCGCCTGGCATATTAGTTAGCATGTTGGAAGATGACCTTAGCCTAATGGTTAGAATAAATGAGTTCAAAATGAGAAACTTAAAACCTTGTTTCACAAAGCAAAATAACACAGGTTAGCCTTTTCCTTCTTTTTCCTCTTTGGCTGAACCCTATTTGCTGATTTTTGACTCAAATTCACAAGTAGTGGTATTGTCCCAAAAAGTGTATTTTCAGCCAAATTAGCATTTGCCAGCGTTGCCCTGTCCATGTCTAATTGGCATTTTCTTTATGAAGTGAGCTCGGTGCAAGAGGAACTTATTGTTTGTAAGGAGTTCAGTGCCACCTCTCACTTTCTATACCCAGCATTCAGAATACACTCTTCTTTAAAAATGGTTTTGCAATCAGTGTACCTGGGCTGTGCTACTCAGGCAATGCCTTTTTTTTTTTTTACAGGCAAACACCTGATTTTACCTTTATGTGAGGGGTGTAGGGTGAGCCATTTTTAAGGCAGATCAATGAACTGAGTGGAGTGGGAGGGCTTCTGCCATCCATGACATCCTGTCATCACTTTCAGAGCACTGTGTCCCCCTCCCAGCCAGGCACAGGTGTCTCTGTGCTATGGCACTCCTCTGTTGCCCCATTCATTTTTTCCCTGAGGTTCACTTTCTCCCTGTGACTGCCCTGTTCGTTTCTGGTCACCTTTGGCTGTGTCCCAGCCCCCAGAGGATGGGCCCCTCACTGCTACAGCCCACCGTGTGTTGTTAGGCTCTTCTAAACTAAACCCATCAAAGCCTCGGTGGCTTCTTGCAAATACAGCGTTGTCTTCCTGAGCCTATGGATTAAGAAAACAACACTGTCAGGGTGAAGGGCTGCATGTCTCAGTGTATTCTAGATGCTGATTCCAAAGGGAAGAGGTTTAAATGGGATGTGGGGAGCTGTGTCTGATTTTGGTGGTGGTTGTGGCAGAAGCTTCAGTGCAGGATGTGCTCTGTGGTCAGCCCCACACTGATGGAGTACCAATGGTCTGAGGTGGCCACCGCTTGGCCCCTCTGCCTTAGCACGGGCAGTTCTTGGCTCCTGAAGTCTGTTGCTATCCAAAAGTCTTCAGCATATCAAAGATGAGGGGAGGGGTGAGAAGTGAATATCCATGCACAGCTGAGTGGCACGAGAGCCTGGCAGCCCAGACAGCTTGTGTCAGAGCACAATTGGGTGGCTGCAAGGCATGGAGCTGCCCTGGGGTCATGCCTGACCCCGGGAGTTCACTCACCTTTGTGTTAAGCACAGCAATACGTAGGCACAAGGCGCTTAACCCAGAAGCAGCTCCAAGCAGAGGTCCCATGCAGGTGGCTGGGGCACGTGCAGGCCTGAGTGCTCGGCAGCATTCATGCTGACCTCTAGGAGATAAATGGACTGTCATGTGAAGTTTGCATGTCTGAAGTATTGGTCTCTGTGCTAACCAACATACCTGGAGTGAAACCCACGTTCAGGAGATGACTGCCAACAGAGTGACAGCCATACTTCCCATGGGGTTCTGCAGGCCGCAGGCAGAGCGGGGCCTCTCACAGTCTGACTTTCTGCTGTGCTCTGTGTTAGCGCTTCTCTTCTCTTATTTTATAAGACAGTCTTCAAATGAAGGTGCCTATACCTCCAATTTTCTTCTTTTATATGTGTATTTTGAAATAGCTCTTTCCTTTCTGGTCATCCAGTAACCTAATAACGGCACAGACAAGAAAGACACGTGAGTAAAATCAATCCGCTCATGTATTTTTGTGTGGTATTTTGGGGGTTTGTGTGTTTGTTTGTTTATAACACGGTCAGCAATAATTATTTTAGCCATATACTAGCTAAAAAGAGACTGATAATGCAGGTTTTGTGAGCTAAGCTTCTCCGTTTGCAGCGTGCTGCCCAACCTGGGCATGTGAAGGGGAGCTGTGCTCGGCAGGAGCGTTTTGCAGCATTTCGTTGTTTTCCTTCCCTTGCCTGATAGTGATCACGAGCATAATATTCTGTAAAACTCATCATGAGTGATGAACGAAGCACATTGTTTTTAACAGAAATATATCCCTGTGTCGTTGAGAGTTCTGAGAGTGTCTTAGTGTGATCTGCGATACCAAAATGTTTAGATTGTTATGAGACTTTAGTACTGAAGATATCCACGCGCCCTGTTTTAACTGTTCCGAGTAAAGTTTAGTGAATGAGAATTTGTTGATACACAGCTGTGGGAAAACACTGCAGTGCTCTAAATGTGTATTTTTATTTGGTTTTGTTACGTTTAGTATTTGAGTTAATGGAGACTGGAGTGTTTACTACAGTTGGATCATTGTAATAACATCTCTTACCTCGTCATTTTGTCTGCTGTGAAAATAGATATATTTTTTTCGAATTGGCCATAGACAGTCAATGTTAACATTTAGACTCCTAGTAGCAGTAAATGCTGGGTTTTATATATATATATATACATATATATATATAAGAAAAACTTGATTTTTTGCTTTATGAACTTATACAACTTTGTGATTTTTATCTGATTTTATTGTAACATAAAGTTGTTTTACGTAAAAATATATAGTTTAAGTAAAATCTCTTGTCTCACTGTCTTCATTGACTTCAGAAAACGGATATCCTTTCCCTGCAGTGCATCACACGGTTGTGAAGCTGGACTCGATGTAATGCTGTCACTCAATATGGAATGTGGTTTAGATCTATGTGCATGCTGTAGTGCCTTAGATACATGCTCTAAAGACTTCATTTCCATGAGGTGGAGCTTAGAAACCTTTGTCCTGCTCTACTGTTAGAACAGCCACTGGGAATGCAGGGCTGGGCAGAGAGATAAGTGCTGAATTGGGAAAGTCATTTCTAGATATATTGTGGTATGAAATTTGGGACTTAATGCACTCTGGGTAAGACCTATCACTAGAAGGAGGCTCTGTGTCGTCCTGCTGGGGGATGCTCTGGACTGAAAGCCTCATGGAGTCCTGTAGCTGATGGAGCAGCCCTGGTGGCACCTGGAACTGCTCTGGTATTTTCATTGGAGGGATGAATGGGACCCAGGAGTAAGCCTCTGCTTTGAAATAAGAGGTGTTTGGACAGCAGTGCTCTCCATCGGGATCCAGAGGTTAGCAGCACCCTCCCAGCAGAGGCAGTTTCCCAAGGTGGAACGTCTGTGTCCCACAGCCCATCCCTGGGTGGGGATAGCACTGTGCTGCTGCTACAGATTGCACATAAAGATGCTTTCAGCATCCTTGTGTTCATCACACAGAAACAGTGTTTGCTGTCTTGGCATTAACCCAGGCCTCCCCCAAGGGATTTATAAGGTTTGAAGACTGCTAAATGGATGAGGCTCATTGTGCCTTTGTTACTCTGGGTTACACGGCTGCAAATGTCAGCACTGGGGTGAGCGGGAAGCACGGCTGCCCCTGACCTTTCTCCAGAGCTCTTCTACCAGGAGCCATCCATAGCTCTGCCAAGCAGCCCAGTAATCTGGGGCAGCCCCTGAGTAACCAGGAGCTGTGAAAGCAGCTCATATGCACTGCAGCAGTTGGTGGGAAGCACTGCTCCTTGCCGGCTGCCTGGCGCATGGGTGACGAGCGTTCCCAGCAGAAGCAGCCAGGTCAGTGAGCTGAGCCGTCAGGGAAATCAGCTGCCGCATGCCGATAATGCCTTCATTGTCACTTTTGACTGGATTCCTATCGGGAAGCTTGGAGAGCCTCCAAAGCGAGGTTTGTACTTCTCAAGTTATTCATTAAACAGCTTTTTGCCAGGCTGTGTGATAGCGAGCTGTGATATGCTGCCTTGGGATTTCTGGCGAAAATACAAGCGAAGGTGAGATGAAGTTTCAGTGTAATATTTGACACATGAACAGATGAATGACTCTGTAATATGTGCTCCTTTTGCTATTCTCCTTGTATCAGCAACCCAGGAAAAGCTTAAGCCTTGACTTGGAGAAAAAAACCACCGTCCTACCAGTGGGAGTCCCATCAACAGCAGTGTGCTGGGTGAGATGGACTCACCATGCCTTATGTAATTGATGGCAGGGCTGGATTTACACAGCGATGCAGTAGGAGGCAGTGTGCTGAGCACCCTGTTGATATCCCAGGCAGGCTGGGTGCCACGGGCTGCCTGAGGGCATAAATACCCGAGGAACAATTCTTGTCAATGGTTTGCATTCAGGTCTATGATTGGATATATCCATCGGTACATGACGGGCATTGATTGGAGCTTTCTTTTCTTTTCATGTATTGTCTGCTTCTCTTGTTAGGACTGGTGGTCTACGGAAAAGAAATCTGTGGCAGTAATCAAAGGAGAGCTTGTCTCCTGAGCTTCCATAATTGGGTATGATTTGTTGCATATGTCCTGGATTGAGCATAATGTATGCTGGCTGGAGGGAATCCAGGCATACAGGGAATTATAAATAACACCAGGACAGGCAACCTTTTTGCATTACCGTATCATACTGAATGGTATCAGTTTTCAAAGCTATCCACTTGCAGGCTTTTGTCATTTGTTTCACTGCTGCCATTATCCAGGGCTTTCCATTTGCAGGAGATGCAAGTTTGCGCCGTTCATTAACCTAGAGATGAGTGATGCCAAACGGGATCCTGGAGACTCTTGAAGCAAGGACGCAGGTAACTGTTTGTGTCATTCAAATCTTGCTTACATAAAGCAGGGCTGGGTGCGTATGTAGAGATAATCCCTGGCTCTGAAACCTGGGGAAGTGCAGTGATTCACTCTCTCCTCTCACTGCAGAGGTCCCCCGGCCATCAGCACAGTCATTGCTGTGGGATGGGAACAGCTTTAGGACAGCGCTGAGAGAGACACACAAATGCTGCTTAAAAAACAGGGAGCGGAAGAGGCAGTGACGCATTGCGTGGCAGTTTGTATGCTCTATTGGTTCGGATGAAAACCAAACAGGGTCTCAGGTCCTGAGGGATGCACAGCCTCAGCTTTCTGCTTTGTGTCCCACCTGGGGCAGCTGGTGTTTGGGGCCAGCTCTCCGACCTGCTGAGGTCCGTGGCCACCTTTTTTTCTGCAGCAGAGAGAGCTGTTGCTATGGGTTTGTCACTGGTCATTCGGGGAGACAGTCAGCTGTGTAGCTCCTCTTTCAGAAAGAAACCTGAAGGCGTGGATAGGCTATTACTGATGTACAAGTCCTTGTTTCTGCATGTGATAAATGCATGCAAAGGCAAGCATTATGGGGGTGTTGGGGTACTGCTGTGTTTACCAGGGGCTTCAGGATGCGGTCCCAAATGTCCCTCAGCAGGAAGTGCTCCTTCAGAGGCATGAAAGGGGAGGCATGAGTTGAGGCAGAACACATCTCTGCTTTGCCCCTCCATGTGCTCAGTGTCTGTGAGCACTTCTCAGTGCCTTTGTTGTGAAGTAGCTGACTGGCTCTGGAGGAGGGGATGGCAGCAGTCTGCATGTGGCACAGTGGACGTGTGGGCGTGGGATCCCTTTTTGCCGTCACCACTGCTGAGCAGGAAGAGACTGTGGGACGGGCAGTGACTCACTAGCTGATGAGTATCAACTCTGGCGTCTTTGTAAGAGCGGGACAGATCTGTGTCGTCACCCCAGTGCCTGTGCTGCCCACTCCTGTGGAGCCAGGACCTCGCTGCTGGCCCCCCTCTGTGGGCAGTGGCTGCTGGCCAGCAGGGGAGTGGGAATGGCTGCTGGCCTTGGGCTACCCCAAGCTTCCATCTATGGGATGGTGTTCAGAGCAAGACAAAGGACTGTTGCCTTGGGACAGAAGGGTATTGCAGATTTTTTGGCACTGAGAGTGATTAAGTAAGTGCAATGAACTCGCATAGGACCAGTATCCCAGCAGGATGCTGTGCACCTTTCCCCAGCTGCAGTCTGCCAGCAGGAAGGGTACAGGAGGGGTCCGCTACCCATTGTAGATCCCCTGGCTTCAGGCTGGTGAGCTGTTTGCCACAGAAGTGAAATCCATGTCACAGCATTTCCCCAGACTCATCCTCTGGCCATTGGCAGCTCTGTGTTTGGCTATGGATTCCTCCTCCCACACACTCACCCACCTGCAGCTGCATGCCATGTCCTCTGCTCCCTGCTGAACAAGCCCTGGTCCTTTGGAGGTGCCATTGCCACTGGTCAAGGGCAGAAAACAGAGGACAGAGTCCAGCAGACAGACCTGGAGGATTTGCTTGAGACCTGAGGGAGCCCAAGAAGGGGCTTGGAGCTGGGGCAGAAGGGGGCTTCTTGTGGAAAATGAGCAAGTGTGGATTTGGGTTTAATATGTTTTCGGTGCAGTTAGCAGCTCCTTCTTAGTGCTGGAGCAATGGCTTGCTATAGACAGCTTGTTTTATGCAGCATTTTCACAAGTAGCTGAGCTGTTAATGTCACTGCTACCTGAGCAGATTTAATTCAGCTGCTTCTCGCTTTCAGCTCAGTGTGACATGCTGAGAATGAAAATTGCATGCTTTTCCACCAGGGGAAAGAAAAAAAAAAAAAGCAACAAACCCACCATGTTCTGGAGCAGTTTCCAGCGTGTGCCGTCCCCGGGGATTTGCTCATGGATTGTTGGGAGCTGCTTCCAGTGCCAGGCCCTGCGGTGGCATTTATTAAAAGATACCTTCACTGCCATTCGCCTTTTTTTTATCATCGCCGTGGATTTAATTGAAATGATGCGTCCCTCTCTCCTACAATATCATGTTGTTATGACACACGGTGTGCAGCTGTTCTCTCTGATGCAAACAGGAAGTTTGGGAATTAAAAATGCTTTTCAAATGGAAGTGTGCGTAACCTCACATCTCATTTTCCTCCAAAAGGGTGCACATTTATTTATCTACCCACCTCTTCTCTGAAAATGACTGAAAGGAGAAGCATTTCTCATCTTTTTGTTAGTCCTAATGAATGCCTTCGTACATATCAGCTTTGTTCCTCTTGCTCCAGGTGTCCTGGCATAGACTTACATCTTCTTATTTTAAGGGATAAAAGGAGGGAATGGAAGGGGGTGAAGGGGATTCTGGGGCACGAGGGCCAGTGGGAGGCCAACAGTGTTCCCAGGTGCATCTGGTGGGGCAGCAGACAGTGAATCATAGTCAAAGAATCACAGAATGGCTTGGGTTGGAGGGGACCCTAATACCCACCCAAGCCCTGGGGGTGGCCCACCAGCTCAGGCTGCCCAGGGCCCATTCAGCCTGGCCTTGAGTACCTGTATTGATGGGGCACCCTCATCTCATGAGGGAGAAGCAGAGGAGCCCTATATGGGTCCTGTAAAGGCCAGGTTAGGCCTTGATTTTTGGTAGAAACAGTAATTCGGTGTTGCTTTTTCCTCTCTTAGCTTTAACAAAGAGGCAGAGGAAAGCATGGACCTGCAGCGTGCAGTCATGGTGGGGCTGGAGAGAACTCTTGTTCTGTTTGCAATGATGAGAAATGAAACAGAGTTCAATGTCCATGCCATATCAGAGCCATCCATCAGGCGATGAAGCCTTGAACTGTTCATTTATGGGATGGAGAAGTGACACTGTGCGGCCTGTTGGCAGGCATTGCTCATGCTTTCAGGCACGGGAGGGCCGTGGGGGCACACGCAGGATACAGCCTCAGCCATGAATCAGCCCTGTGTGTGCCGGGGGCTTGATGACAGAGGAGCCTCATCCATCCCAAAAGGCAGTGCGCTGACAGAACTGCTGACAAATCCATATCTGCGCTGCCATCCCCAGCCACTGCTGCAGGCCTGCGTGCGCTGGGTGCTGCAATCCCGCTGCGATCAAAGGGCAGGCTGTCAGAGCACAGCTCTCCCTGTCAGCCCAAGCAGTCTTTGAATATGTTTGTGTTAAGTCTCCCTAAAAATACTGCCTCATTAAAAGCTCACAAGGCACAGCAACAGGGGGTAGGAGGAACTGAGCCCTCACCATTGGGCTACACAGCAGAGCTTACCACAGAGCCAGCCCCCATCCTGGATTCTCGAGTTGTTCCATCCATCAGCTCTTGTGCATTTACTGATTAAATAGATCTGCTTACTCTACAGTAAAACAAAATATTTGCAAATTGGTTATTGAGCTACACATTTCAGAAATGTTTGAAAAAAGAAATGGATTTACATATATCCCTAGCTTGAATTGCTGCATGGTTGACACTTGCTACCAAAACCAGAGTACTGTGGTGTAAGTGATGCTCACAGCACAGCAGAATCCTGAAATGAGAGCACCCTGAACCCACTTATGCCGTCCGGATCTATTTTTATTAATGGTCAGTGTAAATTCCAGAAGACATTTTGAATCATTTTCGTCACCATCTACTCAAAGTAGCAACAATCTTTAACTGTAATGTAGTTGAGTTTCTAAGGAGGCAGGTTCCAGGGACAATGCAATTAAGTACTGTTTATCAGATAATTTAAACTTATGAGAGGAGCTATAAACATATACTTACGTTGTCATTGGAGTAACACAGCTCTGTAGTACAGGGCTATATTCAAGAAAATATTCTGTACAACATTTTGGCTTTCCTCTCTGCCACTGCTTCAGTAAAACTGTAGATGTAGGAGAAACACTTTTCATCTAGAAACACTCCCAGCTTCCAGCTAAAAAGTAAACTTTTCAGTAATTACCACAGTAGTGGTTATCTCAAAGTCGATAGCAATCTTCCCCAATCAGCACTGCCAGGCTCTTTCTTAAGTGCACACCTCACAACATAATGGTAAGAGGAGTATCCGGTGCAGTTATCTGAGAGCAGACTGTTTAGACAAGCAAAATGTCTGAGAAATTTCTAGACAACAGAAGTAGGAAGATGAGGTACCAAACTATGCCAAGTTTGCTAGACTGCCTTTATGACCACAGGTGACAAAATAGATTTTCATTTCATTTTTCACTCCCAGGAAGTTTTTGTGATAGTGCTACTGTGGAGTAACAACCTAGATAATGTATGTTTCAATCCAGTATATCCAGTATTTTAACTATTTTCGGAAGTGGTGAAAGCTACATAGCATTGAGCCAGAAATAGCTGTTAATGCAAGTATATGTTGGAGTATGACATTTCATGCAAAAATAAGAATCTGCAGCTCCTGCAGAAAATCAACAGGACCCTTTAACTCTACAAACATTTGTGCACTTGAAGAAGAACACACACACAGGCACACACACAATCTCACTGTTCTTTCATTTTGAAAGGCACTCTTCTATGATGTGCAAAAATGAGACCAATACTGTTCCAGTCTGTAGTCTGTTACTCTAAATTGGTTAGCTGTCCCATTCTCCATTATTCTGATCATTATTTTCCTCTTCTTCAGAATCAGCAGACACTTTCTTAATTCTCTGGATGACTGCTTTAATGCTTCTTTCTAGCTCATTAGTAGATTCTTTACTGACATCTTTCTCAGTATCTCTATTCACTTTTCTTAATTTAACTCCTTGCCTTATGGCAGAGAGGATGTTGTCTTTCACAGAGGCATATGGATTTGGCTGTTCCACTTTGCGAAGATGAACTTCACCACGTTTTAGAGAAGCCAACACCTCATCCATCGTGCCTGCAACAGATAAGTCTATTGTTAACAGCAGTAGGAAGACAAGCACATTTACAAGTACAGAATCCTGCCCGCGTGTTCAGGGTTCTTCCTTTCATCTTTGCTAGAGACAGAAGGAAGAATAGTAGTCCCTTCTGGCCCAGTCTCTTAATAGTTTCTGCAGTGCCATGCTCTGGCACTGAAGAGTTAAATCTTTGTATCTTGAATTGAGAAACTAATGCCTCTTCAACATTATACAAGGTTGAGCACTAACAAAGAAATTATACACAAAGGAGAATGCTTTTTTTCATTATAACTTTATGGCCTTTAAAAAAAAAATTACTGAACCAAGAAACCTCTTGTATTCCATATTAGAAACAATCTACCACTCCTAGCTTGCTCAGATGCCTGCTGAGACCGTCAATTGCATTTTTGCTCAGCCAAGAGAAAAATGAAAAGATTTGAGTAGAAGGGTTTGAAACTACACCACTGAAGTCAGTGGGAGCCAGATCACAGCCCAGGCAGGCAAGCAGACAGCTCTGTTCTGTATAGACTTAAAAAAAATAATTCCCATTTTACAACATGATTTAAATCTCAGGCTATGTTTCTGAACTTAAGACCATAAAGAACACCCCAGTGAGAAAGCTTCTGCTGGCTCTGTTGATACACACTGCAATTTGTGTTGTAGTCCTCTTGTTGGATTCTTAGACTGTCAGATGGGGGAAGGCAGTTTCCCTGGACAGCAGTCCAGTCCTATAGCCACAGGTCCGGACCACCTGTACCTCACAACTGCAAGGATTTTTGCCACCCACGGTGTCAGCTGATTGAGCACTGAAAATGCAACATTCTGCTGAATCCTGTGGTACCTTCAGAGACTGACAGAGATGCTAGAAAAAGATCAAGCAGAGACCCACAAGGTTGTCTTGCAACGCCTCCTAATAAGCAAGCTACTAGTGAGGCTGTTCCAGCAGCAATTTGAATACTCTCGTGTACAACTCGTGTTACTAATCAAAGCCTTTTATGAGTATCTGTGGTAGAGTAATCCCACAGTCCTCTTAGTCTGAAGTCAGCACACTAATCCTCTGGATGCACAGTAGTTTGTCATGCTAGCCTGTGTTCAGCCTTCCAACTGCTCAGGCTTCCTCACACCTTGGAAGAATTCAGAATGCTCAACTTTCCTCGGAGTTTCTGCCTGTGGTTTGCCTCTTAAGTGAGAGGATACAAAGGCTGCTTAAATGTATTGTGAATAGTCTGAAAAAGGAATGCTCTGTATTTAAAGACCTTCAGTCTTCAGAGTTCTACTGTGACAAACGGCAATAAAAAAAATTGCTGCCTTCCAACTTAGTTCAACCTGCCCGGCACAGTCCAAATACTTGATAGCTTTAGAGACAAAAATAAGTCTGTTAGCAGGATGTAAGCAGTGCAGTCTCGAGAGGCTGCTGAGCTCTATTCTCATTTAAATGACTGTGCTTCAATTGCAGAGTTCAGCCTTCAATTACACCTGCATGATCTTGCTAACAAAGCAGAGGGGGTAACAGAGCAGAATTTTTGCCCTAGGAATGCAAATATGCCAAAGCTATCCATCTGCCTTTCAAATCCTGATTGAATTCTGCATGAATTCTCTCAAGAATCCTTTATTTAGAAACCAAGCAAATTGTAAGTGGACACAGGCTGTGCATACCTTAGAAATGCAAGCAGCCCAGCTGCTAGCTCCATACATACGTCATAAACACTGAAGTGTAGCCTTAGTACAACCACATATCTACCCACAGCGGTCTTTTGACTGGACAGGTGATTTATCCTCATCAAAATGAGTCATTCTGTTCAACTGTTGTAAAACTGGGGAAAAAATAAGTCTGGTAATAAGGGTTGCTTACCACCAACATGAACAACATGAATAAATTCCCTCTACCTGGAATTTCTGACACCTTTCTACCTCTTACACCAGCGGGATCTTCAGCAAGTGCAGATGTTTTAAAATATCAAACTGAATGTTCAACTAGACAGCATTTCCCCCAAAACACCAAGTCATACACTCTGGAAGTCAGGATCCTGTGGAGCATATCAAACTGGATCAACCAACCATGGTTACTCATTTAGGATCCTGACCTGTGGTGTTACTGCATGCTGATTTTAAACTGAATTTCTAAGAACTTCTTTCTCTTGAGAAAGACTGTATGCTACTATTGTCTAGAACCAGAGGGAGAACTCAAGAATACCAGAAAGGAAGAATGAAAAACATCAGTCAATGTGAGCCTACTTACCTATGCAATTATTTATAGACCTCCTGGATGAGTCATCCTGTTTGTGCAGTGCAGGGCTTTCTGAAGGGTCATCCGAGCTAAGGGGAAGTGGTTTGTCCTCTATTGTTGGTGCTGTCTTTAAATGCAGAGGTAAAGGAGGAGGTAGTGGTGGAGCAGGCGGAGGAGGTGGAGGTGGTGGAGGAGGTAAGGATGGAGAGACCAACTCCTTGCTGTGCTTTTGTTGCTTCAAATCACCAGCAGTAATAAAACTTTGGTCAGAGATATCTGCTGGGGTATTCTGTTGTGAATTTTCTGATACTTGTGCTTCTACTAGCAGCAAGCTCTTTGGCTGCTCTGGTGCTAGCCTTGCTCTTGATTGAGGAGGAGGACGTGCTACTGCAGCCTTCTGAGTGATGTTTCGTGGCAATCTGGGACTAAGAGGCTCTGGATGAGATGTTTTCAGCACAACGTGAGCCGGGCACTTCTGAAAAACAAATCGTAAGCAGAAGGTCACATCTCCATTGGACTAGCCAAACCAACATTCCCAAAGAGACTGAAAAACAGAAGAGCACATGCCTGTACCACTCACCCGCTGAAGATGAAAACTCAACACTAAACATATTTAAAGGAATGTAAAGGTGCTTCTTTTAAAGCTATTTCCTCTTCTATTCTTTGCAGCAGGCTCTCACCTGGAAACTATTTCCTTAGCAGGCTGCATTCTCTTTACTCAATTACACACAGTCCTATTTCAGGCTATCCAAATGGTAGTCTCAGATTTGGGCCATGCTCAAGATATCTGATTTTATGTTTTGATATCATATTGGACAAATGTAACTCACACTACTTACTTCCTTGAATGTCTTCAGTCTCTCGAGTGTTTTCTGACGTTCCTGGCTTATCCAAGCTTTTTTCTTTTTCTCTTCCTCTTTTTTCTTGTCTCTTTTCTGCATTAAAACACAAGTGAGTGAACATTTGTGTGTGAAAACAAGCAGCTGCCCAACTCTTCAAGGCTGCTGTTCAGTACTCACTATTTGTATGCTGTGATGCTGTTGGAAACGTTTTTTCCACTCTTCTGCTTGTTGGAGTCTCTGCCGATGGCTTGCTTCACACTGATCCTGGTAGAACACCAAAATTCATACAATCCTTGGTTAGTTCACATTCACTGTGTGCCATGTGTGCCATTAACTCCCCATGCACAGCTTACTAACAACAACCAGTGCCAAGTGGCCATGTCACGAATGATGGCTAAACTCAACAGGTGGCAAATGTGAGACACTGTGAAGGTGAGATCTGTGGGACTCCTTTATGGCTAAAGCCAATTAGATTTGTGTTTTTTATCCTAACTAATGATAGCTATTCATGCTACAGAGGGAGTATAACCCAGATCTGAAAAGTTGCTTCTGTCTTATGCTTAGGTTAAAAAAAAAAAGAAAGAAAGAAATGGAGAGAAGAAGAAAAAGGCAGCAACAAGCTCTGAGGAAATTTTACCTAAGTCTCACCTGTAGCAAGGGGTGCTGTGACATGTGAAGGAAGGCAAGAAGGAAGTTAGAAGGACACTGCAAAAAAATACAAGGCTACTTTCCCTCTGTCCATTTTATTTGCCATAGCTCCTCTGTGCAAAGGCCAGGGAATCAAATGTAGGTGAAGCACAATGAATGCCTACCAGGAGTACCTTGTGTTAGTAACAAACCTGAAGCTGCAGGCTTCAGTGTTTTCTCCAGGAGTCGCTATTTGTCACTCTATGGGGAGTGGGGGGAAATCCATATGACTCTGCAAGCATTTTGGCTTTAGTGTTACGCAACCAGTAGACAGCAATTAAGTGAATGAAAATAGAAGCAAAGAAAGTGTCTGCAGAGGAAGCAGTTGCAAGCAAGAGACAATGATCATTTGCATAACATTCTCAGTGTCATTCCCACTCTGTAAAGCCTAGCTAGGAGTAGAAGGCCAAACAGACTTGAGCTTGAGCTCTGCTCTCTGCTTCATTGAACCTGTGCAGGTGTAAAATAAGCCCAGCTCACTGGGAAGGTTCACGAGAGTCAACTGTGATCTCACTTGTGTCTTCCTAGTGTTCTGCTTCAGATGGTAAAATAAAGGAAGAAACTCCCCCTCGCACAGAACTGAGAGGCTGGAGAGAGAATTGCAGTAGTTAAATTTCCCCTCCCTCCGAAGGTATCACTGTGTGGGTTGCTCTGTCACTGCAGCTTCCTTCATAGCAGGCCAGATTTTCTCCTGTGCCACAGCTGCTTTGTAAAAGACTGCTTGGGCAAAGCTCTGGCTGGCCACAGCAGGGCTCTGTATGAAGTTTAGCTGACAGAAAAACACCTCCCGAATCACCCACGTGAGTCTGTGCTCTCAATACACCTGAGAGGCACTTGTACCACACAGCAGAGCACGAAGTTGGCTTAGAACCACATTGCCCCTCTTCCTGTTTTAGAGGCCTTGGCAAAGAATCACACATCATCTTCTACGCTCCACCCAAACCTTTCCTATTTGTTTCCTGTCCATCCCTCGTGAGTCAACACTCATGACATCGGCTACAGAAACTGCACATCTCCAGGACTGCATTTACTTTTTTGTTCCTGAGGTAGGCTCTCCTCGCACAGACAGTCCCACGCTTTGTCTCCAACTGCTTAGTCTTCTGCCTCAGCACCGTCATTTCTGACAAGTTAGCGTAATGGTGTTCCATTGTCTGTTCAATGACCTTGAGCTCCTCAGGATTTTCACATGTATCATAGTAAACAACTTCATCCTGTTTCTCTAAAAAGGCATTTGGTATTTTTTTAAAAACCCAAAAATTGCCACAGTTATTTAAACATTTAAAGGACTAATGACATTTTAAAAGCCACTGAGGGCAGTGAGTTAGTTATTAGAAAGTGTAAAGCTCCAGAGCTGAGCTTGGACCTTTCAAGCTTTACGCAAACATGTCATGCTACTCACAGGGGTGCTTTGCAGGATCAGATTTATGCTGTTGACATTTGCTGTTATTCAGCTTCCTCTCTCAAATGTCTCTTAGTGCTTTAACTCCTACCTTCACCAACTGGAGTATTCCTGGAAAACTGAAGGCTGTTCTGAACAAGTAACTTACTTTATTGTTTACCAGCTCTTAATTAAGCAACAAGCTGGAGCAATGTTTACTTCACAGGACACGGTAACAGAGAACTCATCAAGAACAAATAAATATAAAGATACCTAACTTAGTATCAGTAGCATCTAGATACAATGATTTCTTTTTGTCATTACAGGATGTATTTTGCAATTTCTACATGTTAAATTAGAACAAACTTTGATTAACTTCAGGACATATTTCAATAGGTCACAACATCATAGTCCCTATATATAGATCCTGTAGCTATGCAAGCAGTAAGTATTTGCAATGTAAGTTACTCTACATACCAAACCAGTGCACGCATTTGTCATATCTGATGTCAAGATGAACTACCAGTATATATATATTTTTAAATACTTGTGTTATCAAATTAGTGTCAGAAGACAAAATATCAGATAGTGCTAGAACACCAGTGCTTCCCAGATTGCTTTCTATTAGCAGCACCTGAGAAGAGATAATCCTCCTTTATTTTTTAATTATTATTATTTTAAATACAAAGAGCAGGTCACCACTTTTGTGTTCTAGATATATGCTTAATTATTTCTTTATTCTTACCTTTAATCTGTCTCCTCAAAGTGTCCAGCTGTACAATAAGCAGCATTTCTTCGTGTTTCAATACATCAAGCTGTACATTATATAATTCCAATTGGGTTTCATAATAATATATTTCTAGCTCCTCTGCCACAGTTACATTCTCTTCTTGTTCATTGAGGTTCTCCATCTGTACAGCCCCAAGCAGAAAATAAAAAAACATTGATAACCAAATATACACACAGGAAACAAGCATGCACGCATGCATACTTCGATCTATGAAGTTGCCCAGATATCTGCAGAACCTGACCTATTCTGGCAGCTGCTGAAGTGCTTTGGTATGTAAATAACAGAATATCAGAAATGGGTTGGAGCAGAACTCCAAGGAGGCAGCAGCCACATTAGTCTAAAGATGTAGTTTTACCTTCAGTCTACCAGGACAGACTTCATTGTGATCTGCACAAATAACACTATTACTCTTGGAAAATAAAAGCCAGATACACCCAGCAGCAGTAAAACGGCCCTGTAAAATACATAGCACTGAACGTAGGTCCTTTGCTGAAAGAGGTCTCTCAAGTTTCTCATAAACAAAGAGATTGAGAGCCTCCCCATGACCCCCTTGGTAGGTTTTGATCAGCCTTTCACAAAACACTGACAGCAAATGAGGCTTCGCAGCATCTTACATTTTTCTGAATAGCAGCTCTCTTCTGTTTCAGGCATAACTCTCTTGCCCTCAGATGCTGAAGGGTCTCTTTAGCCAACATACATTTCAGGTTTTCTAGTCGTGGCAAAGCTGAAGCCCAGGTGGCTTTACCAAATCTTTCCTGGTCTTGTTCCATCTGCTTGTGCATTGCTGCAGATTAAAATATTGCAATAAGAGATGAGAAATGGAGAAAACCAATAATCTGAGTGCATTTATATACTACAGCTGCAGTAGTAAAAATGGTGATGCTATCAAACAATGTCTGAAGCTTTTTTAAAATTAAAGAAGATTGAATTTACTATTTCATACATAAGTAAAATACTTTATTGACATGTCTTAGCAGTTACATGGTGATCTGCACAGTTAACATGCTGAAGTCCTTCATGCTTGCACACCAAGGGTTGAAAGTGTGCACATGCTTTCTGTTCAGAGGTTTGTAGCCTTTGTATTAGGCCTTAGCAATATTTGGGTGCGAGCAAAATGCACGCTGTAAATCAAATTGGTTAAAAGATGTAAAATTTTAGGTGAATAAAATGTTTCTTGAGCTGGACACTCACCCTAACCTTGGAGTTTGAAGAGAGAGCAGCAAAGGTACTAAAAAGAGCTCTCAATAGCCTAAATCAAGCACTTAGGAAGCCTTTTGTGTAAACCATTCTGATTACCTGACAGAGCCTTCACCGTTTCCTTGAAGTACTTCACAGTTATATCCTGGATGGAGCACACAGCACTCTCAGCTCGCTTAGTCCATTCTTCAGCATCTTTTTGCAAAGCTGCTACTCTTTTAGGTCCCAGGTTATCATACTGTAAAGATTTCTGCAAAGAGACAAAATTCCCAGTTATCAGCTGGTTACAACAGAGGTACATCTTGCACTGTGCTCTACTGACAGACATTCCTAACAAGGCACAGCACATGGCAAGCATGGCCTTCTCTCCTGCCACAAAGTGAACCACTCGTCACGCCTGCGCCTGACCGTTCCTCATTCTGAGCTAACTCAGAAACTTTGTACCTTACTCATGACATTGAAACATTCACTTTGGATCAATTTATTTCTTAAAATACTTTTTTAAACTAAGATCTTAAAAATAATGACCAACTGAAGTGTTTTTGGTTGTTACTAAAAGTGACACAAATACACTCTGTGTGTTATGTTCACTTCTATTTTTCCCTCACGTGTTGACAGCACATCACCCTGTCAGGTTCTCCAGCTTGGCAGTTCTTTCACATAGGACCAGGGATTTAGAAAAGAAACATAAGATATTTTTTTCAAGTCCACGAGGAGTACATATGTACAGAACTAGTATTCAATTTTTTTTTCTCTCTGAAAAGCATCCAGATTCCAAATGAGCCTGCACATCCTTATGAATTATATAGCAGCAAACTTTGGGCTTCATCCTCTCCAATTTAATTTTTTAGTACAGCATATTTAGTACTGCATATTTTGTCCTTCGCAGCTTAAGCTTTGAATTCCTAAAAAACCTTCCTTAATCTAAACTTAGTGTAGTTCAGCTCCTTTCTGGAACACTAACAGCTCACCTTAATTTGAAAAAATCAAATAGCAGATGGCCCACTTTCCCAGGGACATTATTAATTACAAGTTATTTCACTGTGTGCTTCCAGTTTAAGGTACACACAAAAAGAAATGAAAAAAAAAATGACAAATTTGAGCTTGTACTCCTAACAGGAGTAGCACCAATACATGTCTGTTTTCTTGGCCAAGTCTTCTCTACCTTTTGTTTTACTTCCAGAGCTGAGCTGATGTCGTGCATCAGCACTGGGCAGAATGGCATTCTCACTGTCACAAACTGATCCCACTGAAGGTGACACGATGAAAGCTTCTTAGACCTCTGCAAATGCAGCTCACTGGAAAGTAAAGCAGGCAGGTAGAGCTCAGGGATGTTTTCCTATTAAGCCCTCAAGATGCAGAGAAGGGGGACACCAGTGGAGTAGAGCTGCAGTTCCATTCAAACCAATACCACAGACTCAGATCCTCTGAGAGCAGTTCTGCCTCAACTCTACACTTCTCAGTCACATTTGTTGGCTTCACGGGAGGAAAAAAAAAACAAAAGCAAGTGAAGGCAAAACTAGGGAGTACGAAGTGATG
The DNA here is from genome assembly GCF_016699485.2 of Gallus gallus. NCBI lineage: Eukaryota > Metazoa > Chordata > Aves > Galliformes > Phasianidae > Gallus > Gallus gallus. The sequence continues at coordinate 11,112,063 of NC_052541.1, read as the reverse complement.
CCTCACTCTCACTATGTAACCCGTACACTTCATAAAGACAGAACCTACCAGGATTTCCAGTTTGCACAGTGTTGCCAGTTCCCGCATGTCTCGGAAGGGCTGCAGCAAGTACTGGTAGAACTGTGTTGCCATGGTAACCAAATCCTGATAAGCTTCGTCTTCTTCCTCATAAACCTTCATCAAAGCCACCATTGTGTCAGCGTTTTTATGCTGCTGAAGAACCTAGTGGGATAAAAGGTAAATCAGGCTTGGCTGCTTTACTATGTGTGTTGGCTGCTGATGGGCTGTGGTGGAAGGCACCTGTCATTTATCACCAGGTGAAACAGGCACAGCTTCCCAGCACTCAAGGCAGCCAGCAGCCACCCCAGCATGAAATACTATTAACACCACGCTAACGGGCACTGATTGCTCTGTACCGTATTAGGAGACTGCAAGGAGTTTTGCCCAGGCCCAGTCATCATGCCCAGGGCCTCCTACAGCAGAAATCCCAGCAGTTGTGTGTAGGTGACTCGGTCACTGCTTTTTATAAACACAAGTGGTAAAGGGCAACTCTGCATACTGAAAGGGCAAGGAAGGTATTCTTAAACTCTTGCATCTCCCCCACAATTACTATATACCCATTAATAAGAAATGAGCGTCTGGACCCAAATTTCTGACTTCAGGCTTAGAAAAACCAAAATGAGACTTAAAAATAAGAATTCTACTCCTGCTATAGCCTACAGTTAAATCCCATTGTCATTTGCACAATTTCTAACAGCTTACTCAGATCACAGTCCTAGTGATAGAAGATTTTATAACCTGTAATTCATGCAGTGAGCTACTCTCTTCCTGACACATCAATCCCCCTTTGATGTCTTCAGTTGCTCCTCTGATAAAACACAAAGCAGGAAACTTCCCCTAATTGCTTCCGTTTACTGGCTAAAATCAAAACTTTGAAGATTTTTCTTTGACAGCAGCTACCAGAGACCGTGGAGCACTCTACAAAGCAGGACACAACAAGGCAGCTGAGGCCACCGAGAACCACAGATCTCCTTGGAAAGACACTGCTTGGTCTGCAGCTCCTTGAGGGAAGGAACAAAGTGAGAAAAAGCACCTAGAAATGATGGCTTGGTTGTGTTGCAACTGAGAAGCACTGGAATTAAATCATCACCCTTCCTCCTGCCAGCTGAGTCCAACAGCAGAAGCAAAGGTCACAGCTGCAGAGGAATCTCCCCAGGGAAGCTGTGGCAGGAGAACAGCAGGACAGAGCAGCAGTGTTTCTGATAACCCCTTAAGATCTGAAGCCCCTCAATCAGTCCTAAGTCTACCTGGAGCAGTGTAAAAGACTTCCCCCGCTCCCCATAGAAACAACAGTTCACTTTCTCATGAGAAAACCATTTATCAGAATTTGCTTTTTGCAGGCAGAGGGATTTTTGCTTTTGGTTGGGTTTCTTGTCTGTTTGGGTTTGTCTGGATAAAATCCTTGCTTTTACACAATCTGCCGTTCTTTCCATGAAACTGCTCAAACATTAATCCAAGTGCATTCTCTAGTTGTGTTGGCACTGCTGCCCTTGGGTTTCTGTTCTCCTTTCCAGCACTTGCTGTCTTTGAGCAAGCAGACAAAAACCATTTATACAGTACTACTCTCGTATTACACTGGTAAGTTCTGCATTCTTCTATCCTGGCCCAGAGGATGAAATACTTGAGAAGGATGTGGATGGAGAAAGGGAAGAGCAATGCTCTGATACTTAGGGCTAGCTTAGAGCCTGAAGATAGAACTTTTATTTCCGGCTTTGCTCTATAAATCTAATGTAACTTGGTCTACATTGCAAAGGAATGAGTTTATGTCCCTGTCAGGCCTGCATGTGCAACAACACTCTTTATGTTTAGACACACCTAAAATACAGTTAGAAAATAAAACGGAGTTGCCCTCAGCCACCCAAGCACACATTCCTGAGCTGCTTGCACGAGACCACCGAGGCTACAATGTATTTCTAAGCGGCCCACAAACTGTTACAGTCCTTCTGCCACAAGAACTGTAGCTCTCCCATGTACCATTGGACGAGAATACACTGTAAACTAGAGTTCCTTTCTAAAGAGCGTCTTTCTGAAACAATAACGGCGTCCCACCGCTCAGCAGCAGGCGCTCAACCCGGGCTGCCCACTTCGCCGACCCCCGGCCGGCCCACAGCAGCACAGCCCGGTCCCAGCCCCGCCCGAGGGCCCATACCCGCCGCAGGGCCTCCTTGGCCCGGGCCAGGTGGCCGTGCAGGGCCTTCCCGCGGAACTCGTGGAGGCTCTCGAAGTATTCGTCGTCGCGGCGGTCGGCGGCGAAGAGGACGTCCAGCAGCACGCGGCCGCCGCACAGCTCCAGCGCCCAGCCCAGGTAGCGCTCCAGCTGTCGGCACAGCTCCGCCACCTCGGCCTCGCTCGGAGCCGGGCCGCTGGGGAACAGCACGGCCCAGAGCCCGCCCGAAGCGCCGGGCAGCGCGGGCGGCAGCGCGGGCAATGCGGGCTCCAGGCGCGGGCAGACGGCCGCCAGCTGCCGGTGGACGCCGCGCAGGGCCGGCGCCGAGAAGAGGCCTGCCCAGCTCTGCGGGGCCCGCTCCGCCGTCTCGGCCCGGCAGTGGCAGGTGACGGCGAAGGCGCCCTCCGCCTCGTTCCAGCCCACCAGGAAGCGGAGGCGCGGCGGCGGCTGAGGCTCGGCGAAGGCGGTGTCGCGGACAGCTACCCACCCCTCCAGGCTGTCGGGCTGCGGCTCCATGATGGCGGCAGCCGCCGAACGGGGCAAACAGAAACTCGGCCGCCTTAAGGGAGCAGCACGCAGCTGGGAAAGGGACGGGGCCTGAGCGGCGGGGCGCGCGGTCCCATTGGCTGGAGCCGATCGGGGGCGGGGCCGGCGCGGAAAGGGGCGGGGTGAGCCGCTCCTCGCGCTGTGGTACGGAAATAAACACTTCGCCGGAAAGGGCGGGAAGGAGGGGCTGCGCGCGAGGCGTGTGTGGAGATCTGGGGTGGGAGAAAAAATAGGGAAAAAAAAAAAAAAAAAGGAAAAATGAAAGCAAAACAAAAGAGAAAAAAATCGTTATTTTTTGTAAAAAGCAGCGGGCAGAGCACACCAGGCTCTCAGCTGAGCAAGAGGCAGCCCTGCTGCCTTCCCTCAGAGCAGAATCATGGCGCGTACCTCAGGCTTCTGTGGCCATCTCGCTGCACCGCCATCTCCCCGTGCCGCTGTGGGCCTCAGCTGTAGCTGCTCCTGCCACAGATCTGAGGAGGCAGCTGTGTGCCAGCAGCTCTCTTCCAGCCATCCTTCCCTGCCTCTCCAGAGTTGTTCCCTTTGTCACCACAAAGCTCCACGCTCCTTTCCTGCCATGCAAAATGGAGGTGCCCAGAGGCTCGGCTCCCTGCTCCTGTGCAGCATGGCAGCTTTGGAGTTGTGTCTAAATCCAGTCATAAAAGATGGTCCCCAAAAACAGGAGAACAAAATGAGCCAGCTTCCATAGGGTATTGCTCCTCAGGCATCTAATACTTGCCCTGTGAATATCCCCTCCTTTCTCAGCAGTTGAATGACTTCAGGAGGAGGGTGGCATGCAGTAGTAAAGGTTGGAAAAGCACACCCAGTCCAACCATGAACCTTTCCCCACCATGCCCCTCAGTGTCACATCCACCCTGTTCTTGAACACCTCCATAGACAGAGACTCCACCCCTTCCCTGGGCAACCTGTACCAATGCCTCACCACTACTCCTGAGAAGAAATTTTTCCTAATATCCAACCTGAATACATGTGTTGGCCTCCTTCAATGAGCCCCTATGAAAAGACCTGAAAGCCTCACAGTAGAGCGGGAAGTGACACAGCTTTTTGTACAACACGTATCTCTCATCTAGGCTTGTGATCAAGGCTGAATTTAATTTACGGTAAACAAAACATTGTGTTCTGGTCTTTGGAAGTAAAGCTGACACTACTGATTTTTCAGTAGATGAAAGCCTGTGAGATATTGTAGATTAACAACAAAGAGGCATAAATAAGGTCCCATCTGAAAAATTAATAAAATCTGTCTGACAGCATAAATGTTAACATTCCTGCAAACGCTGCATCATTTATGTGAAAATATTTCTGCTCTGATCTTGCAGATGATAGAGACACTATCAGCAGTAATGAGATTATGACTACATGGGTAATTAACTTGTAATTCCTTACTGAAACAGCCAACAGTTGTACTGCTAAAAATGTGAGGAAATGACACCAAGTATAATTGGAATGGAGGAAAAAGCAGAGCTCTGTCAAGATGCAATGGACATTTCCCATCGCACTGCCCTCTGAGCTCAAGAAGTATAGACTGCGATGTCCTCAAACACACTTAAACATCTCTTGCCAGCAAGGTTAGCTCACTAGCAGGTTTACAAGCAGAACGTTAGGTATTCTGGACAACTGAAAGTTTTGTGGGTTTGAGTGGGTACATAGAGCTCAAGTAATCATAGTAATCACAATGGTCAGCAGTAATGTGTGCCTATTTTTTATCAGGTGATCCATTGCTAAGCACAGACTGAAGGGTTATTTTTTCTGAGAAACCCCTCCCCTGGCTTGGCCATTAGCCTCTTGCTTGACTATAAATAGCTTTCCAAAGGCCCAGCATACGCACACAGAGTGGGGACTGTGTATATATATAAGTGCATGTCATGCATTTTTTTCCCCCTAAATTCTGGTGTTTTTTAGATTTTCCTATATATCTTTTCTAGAATCTGATCTTGATTCCAACTTAAGTCACTAGCAACGTTTCTAGTAATTCGATACACACATAGATTTTGCCATAAAACTTTTGCAAAGAACAACACAGACATTTCAATTTAACTGTTCTGCTGTATGCATGTGTATATCCATTTGAGTTTGTTTGTGAAGAACACACATTTTGTGCATGCAACACAAGATAATGTGCCTAGAACTACAGCCTTGGAAATCATGTCTAGAGTCAATGACTGCACTCTGCTGGATTTGTTAATATCAGCTCAGAAACTAAGTGTGTGCTCTGGCTTTAGAGAGGGGTCTGTATAAGTGTTCCAAGCAGTCTGGCTCCAGGAATCACATAGAACCATCAGAGCCTTTTCTCAGTGGATGGCGTTCGTCCTGGTGACACTCAAGTAGTGTGCTGCTCAAGGACAGCTGGGGCACATCTATATTTGTGCCATTGCTCATTGCTGGCATGTCCCTATCTGAGGAAAGAGGCAGTCTAGAGTTACTGCAATAAGTCTTCCAACCGCAGTCATAGGAAAGTGGCAGGGAATTGCTTTTGTGTGAATTATTTTTTACTATGGGAAATAAATGTGAAGTTTGATATCATCTGAGCTATCAGAAGAATTTATGACGTCTTAAGATAGAAGGCAAGTTTTTAGGTAGTAACATTCTTTGCTGTATTTTTTTCATTATTGATGGTCATGGACTTAAACATTCTTCACTGTAATTGTATCTGCGTCTGTAAACTGAGCAAACGTATCATCTGAAAATCTTATTTCGGCAGCAAGGTTCCAGACAAGCTTAATTATGCTCATTTTAATTTATATAATTTAATCTTATTTTGGTAGGAAAAATACTTGTTCACTTTTTTAGTTAGTTGTAGCTTGCAAAGCAAGACTTACTGTTCCAATTATGGGGGAAAAAGTCTTTGTGGGAGCCAGACAACATTTGCTGGTATGTTTCAAGACCTTTACTCTGTTCCACATATTAGAATTTGCATGATTTATTTTATCAGCTGTAGCATAAATAATAGTATTTCTGCATAACTCCTGTGTTTTTTTTCTGTAGTAAGAAATTGTTAGCTATAGAATCTACGTTCATTTCTGCAGTGCCAGAAGAGAAGAGTGAACTTCTGTGTATAATTTCTTAGAGATCTAGGGGGCTGGACTGTTTTCAGTCATTGATATCCAACCGGAGAGTGGGGAATTTCTTAGCATTTTTCACCAGTTCAATAAGTATCTTTCTAATAAGTCATGAATTTGTTGACATTGATAGCTAAGTAATCCTCAGGAATATTAGTAAAATACTGCTGAAACAGATTTGAGGTGATAGCAAGTACTTGTAACTATGAAGACTGTAAAAAGTAGTTTAAAAGCAAAGCTTATGTGAAAGCTTCTGCAGAAGCTCCTAAAATCCTGACGAGTGATTTTTTGCTGACTGAACTTTTAGCTTTTTGGGTTTTTTGTTTGTTTGTCTGTTTCTGTGAGAAAATGGTTTCCAAGATTTTGTCTGTTTCACTGAATTAGGACTAGATGTAACTATAGATTCATTAATATTTGGCTGAAATATCTCCACAAACTCTGCTAGCTGTAGTAGTCAATTGCTAGAAAAACAGAATTGAGTAGTTTCGCAGCCATGATTTTGCTGAGTGGTGGAGGGCTGGGGGGATGTTGCAGCTCTGACAGAGCACCTGGTGGTCTCCCTGTACCAGCATTATTTCATTTGTTGTTATTAATAGCGGGATGTTGGGAAGGAGTGGGCCTGGGGAGTCAGAATTAAGATTGCCTTTGTACCTTTAATGTTGTCCCACACACATCTGCTTTATCATGCAGCTTTGCATTTCACATCCATATGCTCTTTTCACACCTCCCACATGGCACAGGATGGATGAAGTATGCAACCTCCAGGTCAGATCAGGCTTCTCTCAGTTCAAGGGTCTGCCTTGCTTCCTGGAGACTACATCATTTATCATGGGGATTATCATGGATCTTTTTCTGCAAACTTCATTTATGTTAAAAAATATATTTTCACAACACCTGAGAATCTCCAAAGGGCAGAATTTATCCCTGTTCTATGGAAAGGACTGGAGAACTGGAGTGAGAATAAAGCTAAAAGGAACATCAAGTTTCAATTTCAGGAAAGACAACCTGAAAAATCTAGAACAGGAGTTTTCAGGTCATTAGCTAACGTTTTATGAGGCATCAGTGGTCACAAGAGAGGGCATCCTACAGGATGCCTGAACGACAGTTTGGAAACAGTGCTTGACAGCAGCTGAAGGGTGGACAAACCTCAGATCAGTCCATCTCCAATTGTACAGAACACCACTAAATGCACTTGAAGCACATCCCATTGTAGAGCTGAAGATGGGACTACTACACAGCTTGGAATTTAGATGTCAGGTCACAGATGAGTCACTCATGCACACTAAAGACAGCCCTCTGCTGTACTTTGCACAGAAGTGAGAAAAGCCAAGCAGCCCACTAGGAATTGAAGCTTTAGCCTTTCCCATGCCTACCTCTAGGCCCAGAACTGTCCTCAGCCAAATCTATTCCTTTCTACATTGTTAAGAAAGAACATGTCACACTTGATATCTAAGCATATAGCTAGTATTTTTCTTTTCTGTTACAGGACTGAGACTCATCATCTCAAAAGCCTCACAGAGGATACCAATGTCATCCAGACCTGTCAGTGCAAGAGAGTATGAAAGTAGTGATCAATTTCCCGGTCATTCAGCTTCTCCACCAGTCCCAAATTCTAGTGAAACTGAAGGCTTGATATTTTATCACATGGATCTTTATGGATCAAATGAGAGGTTTGATATCTTTCCTGAAGAGCCGTCTGGTCAAGGAAGCAGATTTCTGGGAAATACCAGAAGGGAATCTGCACTGAGTAGTGAAAAATGTCAGAACTCACATGAAGCTGGATATGACATGGAAAAGGAGGTTGCAGAGCTGGCCAAGATGTATGGGCTTGATGAGGACAGAGAAAAAGAACTTGAGCTTCTTGGAGGACATCTGGAGACAGTGGGCAGTAAATGGCTACCTGCTCACACACAAAAATCAGGACTGCAAGACTCTGTATATAATAGATCAAAAAGCAGCTCACCAGTGAAAGATCAAAGTAAAAGCACAAAGCACCAGGAACTTCCTGATGAAGTTTCTCAAGATGAAGATCAGCACAAAGCCAGAACAGAGAATGAAGCTGATAGCCACACATGGTTCAGAGAGGGGCTTAGCAGCAGTGGCGTGTCGGATGAGCGGAGCAGCCAGGCTGTCAGTGAGGAGGAAGAAATGGCAGATGTTTTTTGCTGTACTTGCAAGATACCAATCCGAGCTTTTGACAAACTGTTTGGTGAGCACAAGGATCATGAAGTGGCTCAGTTATCTAGTGCTGTGGAAAGTGAAAAGGTAAGAACAGAATAGGTACACCGTGGTGCCTCTAAAGAGTGTTTGGACATACTGAGATTCATGTTGGGTTTTTCTGGTAGGAGGAGATTCACAAAAACATGTGCAAATTGGAAGAGCAGATTGCTCAGGTGGAAAACTTTGCCAGTCACTTGGAAGAGATCTTCATTACTGTAGAGGTAAGGCATTTCTTCTTGGGTTAACACTTTGGTACTGGGCTTGGAAAAGTTTTGACAGTCACGGTATATAGTAGTTAATGGCATAAGTAATTACAGTAACGGAGCACAGAGTTATCTTGAGGTTTGCCTGGACTGAAGTACTCAGGAAAATTCATCCCAAACTTTTTATTTATTTATTTTTTAGATGGGCTAGTAAAAACACATTAAACCACTTGCATTCAGAAATAAAGCCATTCCCACTCAGCTTAACGTGATTTTAAGTGGCCAAGGATTGTGATATAACAAACCCATCCACAGTATACTATCTGTCCTTACACTGTTTCATTTACAGAAGCCTTTGGGCCAGTTGCATCAAGACACAGCACTTCAGTGTTTATGCTCCTGCATGGCTGATGTTAACTTGGCCCTGGGGGAGGGTGGCCCAGCTGGCTTCAAGTCAGATGGAAGAAGTAACTGTGTTCTCTCTACTGCATGTGGCACTAAAGAACATCGGTGCCTGAGCAGTGGGCAGCTGCTGTCAATAGAGTCTTGTTGTCTCCTTAAATCTTACTTCCTGATGCTTTCTCCAGCAGTGAGTGAGGATACCAGCATTAACTGCTCAGCTCCCCCCAGAGCAAATCCAGAGATCCAACTGGGTTGCCATGGTTTCTCTAGTGAAAGGACATGCTTGGCTGTGTAGGCAGAAATACTTGGGAGATTATGGCTAGGATAATTCCCAAGCAGTGCTTCCTGGGTTTAGGTTGGAGACAGTTCTGATGCTCATGATGTCTGGAACCAACTCTGACACTCTTTTTAGCCTCAGTGAGGGTGAATGATTAGTAAAAATGCAAATTAGTCAAGTAACATCTTCTGCTTACTACTAGCATTGCATCCCTGGCAAGAAGAATTTAAGGCAGGCCCAAGAAAGACTTTTCTTTGGCTGAGTTATGGTTCAGGTCTGACGCCAAACAACAAAACTCCAAATGCCTTGCAGGAGAATTTTGGGAGGCAGGAGCAGAACTTCGAGGTTCATTACAACGATGCAGTGCAAGTGCTTGCTCAGAAATATGAAGAACAGTTGGAAGCACTGGGGGAAGAGAAGAAGCAGAAGTTGGAAGCACTGTATGAGCAGCTGGTCAGTTGTGGGGAACATCTTGACACTTGCAAGGAGCTGATGGACACAACCCACAAGCTTTACCAGGAAAATGACAAAGTCACTTTTATGAAGGTAAGGAGCTTTGACTGGCAAGACCTCTTCTAAATGCTTTTTGCTGCTTGCAGTTAGTTTCCAGCTGGGAAGTCCCCAAGCAACCTAATTGCTAGAGAGAATTTGGGGTGCCTGGTCCATGTGCTGTTGCTGCTCCAGGTGTTTGGCACGGTGGCACTGACTTAGCAAGACAATGGATCCAAAAAACAGCTGCAGGGGCAGATGTTTGTCACTTGATTGCTCAACGGTTTATGAGTCTTCGTAGGGTTTAGAGAAAAGATACCTCTCTAAAAAGCTTATCTCAGGAAACTCTGGAAATGCTTACTGGTGTTCATTGCCTTGTTCAGGCTCAGCTTCCTTGCTGTACACCAGGAACACAGCAGACAGGCTGATGCATCCACTTTGGAAGATGTTTCTTTTTCTGCTCATTTTGTTGAACAGTTCAGCTGAACAGGAGGCTCCAAACTAAATTAATTCTGAGCTCCTGCAAAGTGATGGATGAATCCCACTGTCAAGAAGGTGTTGAGAACTATTTTTCTTAGCAGGTGGAAAAATAATTGGAAAAAAATACAAGAATTTTCACTGCTGATTAGTGATTGCTCTAAACTGAGTTGTCCTGTGACTTGGCTGAGTGGGAGCATTTCTATAGCATAGCTACAGTAACTACTGAACTGGACAGCAAACAAAACACCCCTCCAACACCTCCCATTTGTTCCAATGGAACAACTTTGCTGTGTCAGTCCAACCAGTTGAGCTCTTTTCATGAGCTGACTCTTCCCTTTGCATCCCTGGCAATAACCTTATTTTCTCCGTATCTCATAGTTTTATATTAGTCATAAGAACCATTATTCCAGTCTTTTAGGGGTGGGTCTGAGGCTCCTCTCAGTGAATAGATTTTGCTCTTGAGCTCTCAGCAGCTTAGGTCTCTCCAGGGACCAAATGTCTGCCTTCAAGAGAAATGGCCACACTCTGTCCCACTGACTGCAGACCAGTGCTGGCCCTGGGTCTAACGGACTGTTCACAGTATGGCTCCTGGGTGGATAAATTATAGTAGTAATTCTTAGACTCCCTCCACTGCAGATCCTTTCACAGTTATTTTTCCCAACATCACTGGCTTCTGTTTGTAAAGGATCTGTTGGGACTTTGGACACTTGAGGAAGGAAAGACTCTAGAGTCTAAATGAGTAGATGCTGGTAAGCGCTTGATGTTGCACGCTATCATAAATTGACCTAGGATACACTTGAATGGGCTGCTACGCAAGGCTTTGCTCCTAGGGCTGAATGAGAGCCAACTAACTTACTCTAAAGGCTGCACTTGGAACAAATTCATACAGCACGGGTCAACAGCATGATGTAGTCTGCTTTGGCCTTATGCAAAAAATGTATCTTTTCTGTCTTTAATGCAAACTCTCTTTTTTTTTCCCGACAGGAAGCAGTAACCATGGTTGACAGGTACTATCACAGTCTGGGATTTTGTGTCACATTTCTTCCTGCTAATTGGATCTATTTTTGGGGACAAATTGCATGTTCTAGACTCCATTCAGGCACACAGATTTCACCTGAGCTAGCAGACACATTGAAATGTTTGTATTATGTGTTCAAAATGCACTAAGAAAAGTTGCTCAAAGAAGTTCAACATTCAAAACTAGTTTTGAGCTAATTTCAAAAAAAAAAAAACCTATAAGGAGAGTTAGAACATGAATAAATCACTGTTTTCAGCTTAGTCATAAGGAATCGATTTCAGTGACTGAGAAACAGGATTTCTAAAGACCGTGAAAGAAAGGCTCTGGATACAAATCTGCCTAAAACTGGTGTCCCTAACTAGATTAACAACAAGCTTATTTATGCATTAATATAGCAGGGTGGGAAGTCAAGCTGTGGGTGCTCAAGACAGACCATGAAAGCTGTTACAGCAGCTGGAAGAAATCTTAAGGCATGCTAAATCATTTGCAAAAAAAAAAAAATATATAGACAGATAGATATATATATTGACTGTCATCCATGATGAAAACACACAGAAAAGTTACTCATCTGTTTTGAATTTACACCACCAACAGCCGTAAACTGCGGAATTAGTGAGAAAGTCAGGAATTCTAAATAACAGGATGAAAATTGTAGAGCTAATGGCTTGCCTCCCACTGAGGGCTGCTAGGGGAAATCTCACTCACCTCAGTAGGAGTGCGCTGCAGCCACCTCACTGCATGAGTGGAACAGACAAAGTGTGGTCCTTCAGTCCCATCTGCATCCAGCTATTTAGATTTGGCATTTTGGAGCAATGATCTGATGTGTGGCCACACATATCCAAGCAAAGAGCATGGGGAGGCTGAGTTTTGTGCAGCTATGGAAACACTGTTCAAAGGAAATAGCTGTTATTTTAGAGTTCGCTGTTTTCCTCTTGACAATAGATTAATAGATAACAGAATGGTATCTCCAATACTGTGACATTCCAAATAGATGTTTTTTCTTATTATTATAGATTGGAAAAATTCTTAAAGAAAGAAGTGAACTTAAAGCTTTCAACACATCCAGACTTCGAAGAGCGTGCCATAGATTTCTCAGAAGTTGAACAGCTAATGAACTCCATTAATACTATTCCAGGTATTCTTCCTATCTGATCATTATTTTAGACCTATTTACATTTAATTAAGTACATGCATTAAACAGAAGCCCATTACTGCTTTTAAAGGAAAACTGCTAAGGCAGAGTTACCTTCTCTCTAGTTTACCCCCTAGATATTTTTTGTTTGCGTGTATGGTCAGAGATTCAGGAAGCTATTATTGGATTTCTTTTATTCATTTGTTTTCAGTATAAAATTACCAGAACTTTCACGTTTGGTCTTCCTTGCTTTTTGCTGGGTGATTTCCTAGAAGACTCACAAAAACTCACCCCTTCTGTTCAAGGATCAGACATGCTGAGTTTGGTGATAAATTGTCCTTCCTTGTAATCGCTTGAAGAAAGTAGAGAGGGGCACAGGCTGTATTAAACAACCTGATCAGATTCCATATTACCGTGGCTTGCTCCTCTGCCACTTGGCAAATATTTTTCCTGTCACCCACAGAAGCCAGAGCAAAACCCAAACAATTTCCTAATGATTTAAAAAACGAAAAAGAAAATGTGAGAGTAAACAATTTCTGGCACATTGCAAATAGTAGTAGCCAGACAATACATTTTTTTCTGCACATACACTGTGGTGTTTTGTTGTTGTTTTCTTTTTAAAATAAAGTAGCATTTACCACTAGTTTGTTTGTGCTGCTGACCCTGTGTTGGAACACTTTTCCTTCATCTTTCCTCTACTGGATCCCCAGCAGCAGGGCTAGTCCACAGTGGCGCATAGTCCTGAAGGGCTATACTAGTTGGCTGGAGAAAAGCAGCTCTCGGAGGCAGGAGAGAGGAAGTTTACAGAGGGGTGGGTTGAGATTTATGTTATTTTGTTGTTTTGATTTTAAGCAAGACTTAAGTTCATACACCAGAGGCCTGATCGTCATCTCCAAATATTTAACAGATCAGCTCCTAACTTTTCTCAGTGTCAGAGGAATATGACTTTATTCAGAGCCCAAACTTAGTGTTTACTCTTTTGTGGGAGAAGCGTTTGCCAGTGAATAACAGAACATGCTTCTTATACTTTCCAAAAAATGACACGTTTTTCCCCCCTGCAGCTCCTTGTGCCCCCGTGATCAATCCCCAGGCTCCCAATGCAGCAACTGGCACCTCCCTGAGAGTTTGCTGGGGCCTATTCTCAGATGACACTGTGGAGTGCTACCAGCTGTGCTATAAACCAGTGAGCAATGAGAGACACAGTGATGAACAAGCAGGTAAAGGAAACCGAGAAACAAGGGGACACCTCAGTCCCTGCTGACAAAACAACTGGTTCCAAAGTGCTCCTGGATTTTGCTGTGGCAACCAGTGCACCTTCTATAGCTCCTCTCCCTGCTACCAGCATATGTGCCACCATAGCTCTAGCTTCTGGCTTCGTCAATCTTCCGCTGCTAGGCCTGCCATGCTGCCAGCTGCAGCAGGACCCGTCACAGAAGCAGGAGCAGCTGGGATAAAAGGAATGGGAAGGGGGCAGATAGAGACAGGTCTCAACAAAAGCATTTCCTTTCGGGGAGCAGGAACTACATTTAAACACACATGCATGACATAAATTGCAAAGCACTGTATTTTTAGAAAGTAAATCATCATATTATCAACATGCCTGCTTAAACCCCCACAGTCATTTTATGGTTTATCTCAATGCTAATAATAGGTTGTAACACCCTATCACCTACACACTCAAAAAAAAGAACCATTGGACCATCCAAAAATATCCTGGATTTATGATAAAACTGCATTTGCTAATAATAGTGTTTCAGAACCTTTTACTGAAAACACCCAGAACTTCTCCAGCTAAAGAACTCCACAGTGCCAAACAGACAGTTCAAAAAGAGAAGCAGAACCTGTCCAAATTTCATAAAGCAAAGAATGAGAAATGAGTAATGAAATTGCTTCAGCTGGAAGGAGCTGACCAGATGGCATCCCCAGTGATGTTGCTCCTATAGAGACTGAAGCATTATCTGATCTCTGCCTTCTAAGAGGAAGGCATGGTGAAGCAGCCTAATCAAAGGGTAGGGGGAATAGGAGCTCTTGAACTCAGCACACAAAATAAGCCACAACTGCATTATTTTAGGAGGCTCTGGGGGAGGGTTTGTAACTGTGTAAAGGCACTGTAAATGTTTTGTTGTTTCCATTTCAGAGCATATGCTAAAAGTCAAAGAAACATACTGCACCATTTCTAATCTGTTGCCGAATACACAGTATGAGTTTTGGGTCAGTGCTTCAAATGCTTCAGGCATCAGCCCACCAAGTGAAAGAGCTGTTTATGTAACAGGTAAACATATTTTGTTCATGTGACTGTGTAGTCTTCATAGTGGAATTCACAGTAGCCTCTGGATTTTATGCCAGTGATGTTTTCTGGGTGCTTTGTTTCCTCTGGAGCAAGTTTTCTGACTACAGGGGAGTTTCTTACTTTTATCTGGAGAGCCTATCAGGCCAATTGCCCCTTTCTTAGAATTTAAGCAATGGAAGCACAGAGATGGAATAACTTATCTAAGTATAAACTTATAGGAGAGCTGGGAATAGGGCTCAAATCTCACAATTCTTCCAGGAGGATTCCAGCCATCCTTTTATTGCTCTGTAGGTATTTCATGAGGTCACTTGCTATGCTGTCCTTTGTAACTGCAGTTTAGTCAAGCACATTTCAATTAGTATGGCTTGTCTTCAGTAACTCTTGTGCCGGTAAAAAAAAAAGAAATAGATCCCAGTTCTCTTTTGTGAAATTCTGATATCAAATTGAGCAAGTCAGAGTGAGACTTTTAAGCATTCATTCCAGAAATCTTTGACATCTCAGAGCAGAGAAGGAATACGCCTTTATAGCTAAGGTAAAAACAATGAGGGAAAGGATGTATAACCCATCTCTGTCATTGTTCATTCTCTGACTAATTATCCTGGAAATTTATAGTCCAACTGAAGTTTTTTAATAGTACTATTGATCACCATGCCTACTCTTTATTGTCCTCTGGGGAGGTAGATTTCTTTGACTATATATTGCGGCATTTGCAAATATCTAGAAGCAATTGCTTAAATTGCTCTTTCCCCCCCTTTTTTAGCTCCTTCACCACCTATCATTAAGAGTAAAAAGATACGAAGCTGTGAAAATGCAGCACTCGTGTGCTGGGAATCTAGAGACGTTAATCCTGTTGATTCCTACACGGTCGAATTGTCCAAGCTGACAGATGAAGAAAATGGTGATATTATTACTGAGTGAGTCACTGCTCTACCAAGTCCACAACCTGTAGTGATGAAACCATTCCAAGTCATATGGCTTCAGGTAGCACTAAGAAAGGATCCATGGCCCTTTGGTCAAAAGCCAAAGGCAATTTATTTAGAAAAGTGCAAGTCTAAGGCTGTGCAGAACAACTTCTGGGGAACAGAGGACAATACTGGGCTGAAGAAATGAATTTCATGATAAGCATTTTGGTAGCCAAGGATTGGATTTCCTTGGAGTAGGGAGCAGAAAAACTCAGATGTAATTAGGAACTAACCTTGACATTATCAGTAACAGTAACATCAGGCACATATATTCAAGCTTTTGATTCTTAAAAAATGTACTGAATTAAAGTCAGGCCAAACCACATGGCTATGGAGGTCCCAGAGTGGCACTATAAGAAACAAGCAGCTGGGTTAGCTCTGTATTTCAGTATATCAAGGTACAGTGAAAGAAACTTCTCATTCTTTTTAAATTTTTTCATGCTATCCTTAACCCAGCCAAAATGGAGAAGTACATAAAATCTAAAATCACAAAAATGCAGTTCTGTTACAATGACAAACAGATACCATCTCCCATCTTAAATTAAGGAAATTTAAATGAAGTTTAAATAATGTGATGCAGTTTTAAGTGATAATTATGTGAATATTTCAGAACAGATTATTTAAAATAATTTCACTTTTGTGTCTGCACACTATTCATAAACATCCTGTGGCATTTTTTCACTTTTATTCTCTGCTGAAAACAGTTTGAGGACATTTCCCATTTCACAGCTGCAAAAATATCTTTCCATATGAACTCTGAAATCTGAAAATTCAAGGTATGGTGCCTACTTGTAAGTGGTCAAACAAGATAATAGAATTTTCTCCTTCCTCTTCATTTTGCCAGGAACTTCTGTTAGGAACTGGATGTGACCACTTACAAGAAGCAAACTTAAAATTTGTTTTACATTTAGGAATTCACCTTTAGAAACATTCCTGTCAGTAACTGTAGTTGTATACATGTTTATGGAAAATGAATATCAAAGGCATAAGGGAAATAGCAGAAACAATGGCAAAAATCTCAGACTCTCATATCCCTACTATTAGCAACTCTTACTCAAAGAAATGAAGTCTTGTTAAAGGATTATAAAATAAGCTGATCATGTGATTTCTGCTTTGTTCAGAAAAATAACCTCAAACTTGTTCTCCAACTTATCGTATTCCATGAATTTATTTTCTGTAGATCTATTGTTGGGATTCCTAATTGTGAAGCCCTGATTCACCTGCAGCCAGCACAAAGCTATCACATTTGTGTTAAAGCCCTAAACCTGGGTGGTTCCAGTGAGAGAAGTGAACCTGTCCTGATACACACCACAGGTACTGTACAGCATGGATCAACTCCCACTTCCTGCTGTCGTGTCTATTATCTCAACAGAAATCTTCCTGCTGGTTTCAGTGGTCTCCTAATCTC
The DNA here is from genome assembly GCF_016699485.2 of Gallus gallus. Lineage (NCBI taxonomy): Eukaryota > Metazoa > Chordata > Aves > Galliformes > Phasianidae > Gallus > Gallus gallus. Next base: position 11,095,335 of record NC_052541.1, on the reverse strand, counting down.
TTATTTCTAATTACCCACCTGGTAACCTTTTAGAAATGAAACCAACCCCCCCCCCCCCCCCCCCCCCCCCCCACACACACACACAAAACCCCTTTTGTAACAGTAAGTGCATTGCTTTAGCTCTGTAATTCAAAAAGATTTTTGTTCGGTCCATTTGAGACTTGAAAGTTAGTAATTTCTAAACATTTAAAAAGACTAGATCAACCCAGTGCTCCTGGATATCACTGGCTTGCCAGGTTCTGACACACCAGGGAAGAGAAAGCTGAGGTGTGATTTTACTTTAGTTCAGAGATTACCTTGTAATACAGCTGCTGGAAAGTATGGCTGAGACAATTGGCGGTTTCCAGAATAATATGGATAAGCAAAACTTCTGATGTATGTATCAACACATCTCCAGCTTGGCTAGGGGAAGCTCTGAAGGCTTCTTTATCTGTTGGAAAAAGGCAGTCCAGCATTCAACTGGAAAATTTGGTTTTGGTAACTATCACAGTATTGGATTATCATCTCTGCTCTTATTGCCACGCTAGACAAGCATTAACCATCTCCCCCAAGGGGACATTAGAAGCCCTTTTCCCTCCCAGCCTCTAATCAGAGCTCAGATTAATGGCTCATAGGTAGACACCTGTTTTCATCCTTACCACTGCTATAACAGAGCTTCAGCATTACTGGGCATGTCCCAAACCTTCCGTTTCACTCACAAATGTATTTATGCCATACTTGCATCTCTTCTGCACTTACCTTCTGTGAGAGATTTGCAAATCGTTCTTATTCAGAAAGTTGACCCATGTAAGAATCTACAAATGAGCTTTAACACAGCTCTGGCTACACTGGTAACACCTCAGAAAAGAAATGGTCATTCTCAAATCCCCTAACAGGAAGACCCCCATCGTGTGACTTGTTTGTGTCTATTTCAACTACTTAAATCAAACTCAATATTTGAAATTACCCTTTCTGCTAGCACAGACACAGCATATATTTGTTTTCAGCAGCACATGCCTTTAATTACTCTGTCATTGTTTGTATTATATTTGCATTGAAGTAACTTGCAGTTTGATTATAATGATTTCATTTTGATTAGCATGGAGAGATTTAACTTCTCAGAGTCTACATTATGCAAACAGCTGTAGCAAATTGCTCTGTCAGCTGCAAGATCTCACCTTCAACACTGGGAATGACCTTTGATTCTTATTTACTCGGGTTGATACACAGCTACAGATCACGAACAGCAGCTGTGATGCACATGCCTACTCTGCAGAGTGCTGTGTCTCAGTCCTGTTTCATGAAGTCTCCAAAGGAAGAAAGACAAGTATTTTCACCTTGGCTTAACTGCCCTAACACTCTGAGGGCTGCTGTGCTAAGGAGCTGCTGAAGCACGAGGGCTGTTTTGGGCTACAGCTCCTGGGTGGTGGTGGGCACACACTACTGGGGACATTGCAGCAGCCTTTTCAGCAGTCACTTTCTGGGAAATGTAGTTCCAGAGTCTCTGGCATCAGTGGCATCCAGCCTGCATTTTGTAAAGGCAGTCAGAAAGGAGAGAGTAAACTGAGTGACTGCTGGGGAGTGAACCCCACACTGGTCTGTTGCATATGTCACCTCTGTAAGTCATTCCTTCTCTTCAAAATATGCCTAGCGTTTATGTGGAAGAGCAGAGTGATGGAGAGGACTTGAACCTCTCCACCCCTTCCTTCTACTTTCAGAGGCTAATAAAAATATATCACTTCACCTCTAAGGAAAATGACTTGGAATTAGACAGGCTATTGCAGGAAGGAGCTGTCATCTCTGAATAGCTGCTTCCTGTGCAATGCCTGCAGCTTTGAACCTTGGCTGGATTTAAAACAAGGCTAAGGCCCATTTTCTGCTTTTCAACAAGGCTGTAACTAAACAGTATTAAGCTGTAAGTTGTTCCTGTAACACCCATTTATTTGAAAATCTCAAAATGGACAACCTTGTCCTCCCAGTGTCAGCCAGATTCCTTCCAGAATGCTAGCTATTCTTTTTGTGGATCCAAACATTTCCTCCCCACCCTTGTTGCAAACCATAATGCCATGAACAGTTGCTATAGTTCTCACGCATGCTTTTCTCTTGCAGGCACCTACTTCTGTCTTAATGAGGACACAGCCCATCCTTTATTGGCAATTCTAGATGATGGATTTACAATTGCATGTGATGAACTGGAAAACCCAGAGTGTGATCTGCCCGTCTATGATAACAGCTTTACAAGGTAAACATAAAAAAAATCATTTTCACCAACTTCTATTCATTTCTGAAACAACTTCTTACTTAATTCTTTACAGAGCCCAAAGAACTCAGAACAGTGTCACACCAAAAAATAAAAAATTAAAAAAAAAATTGAAACCCATTTACTATTAACGCAGCACTAAAAAACACTTATAATTATTAGGTTCACTTTAATTATAGTGATCTAGTACTTGCACATTTTTAAGACTTGAGGAGCTACTCCTTTCTTCTGGCAGTTGCTCCCTCCTCCTTGCCCTTTTCTCTGCAGGATGTCAGGGTGATACAGACTTGTACATGAGGCTCTGCACATCCTTCCTTGGTCTCACACATGGCAATTTAAGGGCTGCTCTTATAGAGCTCTGTCACTGAACACAGAATACAGAACAACAATAACAACAACAAGAACACTTACCATTGGTGCCTTAGGCACTTGAAACTCTCCTTCAGAAGGGGTTTCTGTGGCATGGAGTATAGATATTTTTTAAATAGATGCCAGAAGTATCTGATTTGGTTTTCAGCCAGTTCTCATTGATTTTGTGAGCTGAACTCTCTCTCTCCAGCTGCTCTTTGGAACTTAAAGTTTGCTTGGAAGTCAGTGCAAGTTAGTAAAGAGGATTACAGATGCAGCCAGCTGCAGTTATGTATAAATCTACTTACGCTGGACACTTTGTGCTAAATTTGAACAGGTATTATATGCCAAAGCAAATGCCAAGGAAAGGAGAGAGCTGAATACCTACCTTTTGCTGAAAAAAGTTGCTGAGTTGGCCAACTCTTTGCTTATTTGGGCTTACAGAGTTTTATTTCAAAATAGAATTATTTGCCATTAAAGCTAGGGCCTTAGCCTGCTGAAATGTATCAGTTTCCAATCAGCACCACAGAAACAACATGTTAAGTAGGAGAGGCATCTGCAGACACATAGTAATACACAGTCACAACTTAACTCCTCCATGGAAATTCAAGGCTGTTTTTTTTTTTTGCCATGCAATGTTACTAGGGAGCTCTGTTGAAAAGAGCCAGGAGAAAAGATTTTCTTCATTAAAGTCACCGTGTTGAGTCTAAATAGGATTTCACCCACCCTTCTACAGAGTGCTTTTATGTTTCACATACACAGCCAACCAGCAGTCATCTTATTCTGAACTCTGAGGATGATTTTGATGCCACTGTAAACTCTCATAAGCCTCTTTCATGCCAAGATACTGTGGAAAAAAAACCAAAAAAAATAAAAAACTCCCATGTTGAAATGACTAATACTTGCACAAGGAAATTACATAGCAAACTCTTCTTTCTAAAGTCTGTGTGATCTTCACCAGGTAATATGCTTCTTAACCACACCAGCTCCTACAGGCTGATCCAGGTTTGCCTTGGTGGCTTTGCAACTCTCATTAGCACGGTAATGTGTTGTTCACAGATGTTTGCCATTCATTTTGCATCATTCCTTTCAAGCTGTAGCAGCACAGCCTCTCCGAGTTTCAATTTCATCAACCTTTAATCTATTCCCACTACATCTACATGCACTTCTAATGAACTGTACACTTAGTTACGTGACTGTTGCTGAGGTGGCACAAAGTACAGCCTGCACTTGCTGTTTCTGTCCTCATCAGGCCCTCATCATGCTGAATACAGTACCACTTGCAGGCAGATGAGCTCAGAGTGTTCCAGCAACAACCTTTGTCTTTTTAATTTACATCCCTACGTGATCCTCCCACAAAAGCATACATGCTGTGACTTTAGCATCCAAAACTTTAGCAGTGTTCTGAAACCTGCTATGCCCTTTGATGCAGCAATGACAGTTAATACAAATACCCTGTGTAATTTTTCTAAAGCAGAACTGGGATGTAGTCTTACAGGATTCAAGTTGCCCTCTTAAATTGAGATAGGGTGTTTTGGAAGCATTTGGTGTTGCCTGTTTTGCCCAATTTTCTTCCTTCAGAATCTACGTTTTTGCAGACTTGCATCTTCAAAGCCCTCAGTTCCTTTGACTCTGAAACTATGCTTGTAAATCAAGCTGATGGCTCTCTCTGAGCTGTGTTGTCTTTTCCTCTCCTACCCATCTTTTTAAAGGATAAGAATCACAGCTTATTGCCAAAACTTTTCATCACCCAGGTACCAGATTTATTCCAAGGTCTGTTACATGTTCAATACTTGCTTGTCTATCTTACCACAACACAGGCTAATCTTCCCCTCCCCAAGTGACCCAGGAGTTTCACATTGCCACAGTGCTCCATTCCTGATGGTAGGTGACACTTAAGTCCTGGGTTTCTCTCACAGGTGTATCGGGATCCTGGGCAGTCTGATCCCTTTTCCGGGAAAGCATTACTGGGAGGTGGAAGCTGAGGAAGATACAGAGTACAGAATTGGCGTGGCTTTTGAAAACACTCCAAGACATGGTTACCTGGGGGCAAACAACTCATCCTGGTGCATGAGGCACATCATCACACCATCAAGGTAAGGGACATGCAGGCTACAGCTCTTCTATAGGAACACCTCCTACACATACAACTGCAGGCTGAGCAGCAAAGAGCTCTTACCTGTGGGAGGCACACAGAGATCTTATATCAAAACACAGGTCAAACGCGTAAACTAGGGCCCGTGATTATTTCTACCACTGGTACTGTGAACTAGCACTGGAATGATTCTGGAACCCTTAAGCAAATCCTACTGCTTTGCGCCATTCTCACATTGAAAGGGGCAGTCCCAGGAACAAATCTGAGTACATTCCATTACAGAAGTTAGCTATAAAAGCTTTGTTAGGTCACTGAAATGCCATTGAAAGACAGCCAGTAGTAAGTCCATGTCACCTAAAAAGTATTTATCTGGATAAAAGCATTTGTAGGAAACTTGTTTTCATCTCCTCCTTCTGGAGATGCCCAACCAAACAGCTATGCCTGCATGCAGAAATGCCAGAACTCCCTCGTGTCTTAGCTGCATGCAATGGCTCTACCCTGTGCACTGACAACTGAGTTAGCATCACCTTTGAACTGCATGTGCGATTTGGGCACACCATGAAGCATCTAGGAGCAAAAAAACAAGTTCCATACCAAACGTCCTGCAGTAAATCCTACTGCCTCGGCCTGTAATGGAACTCAGATTCTAAGAGTTACCAGTGAGGTGCTGGGTCCCCTTGAACAAAGGACTGAGTGCCCCAGCACACACATTGTCAGCAGATGGTAATGATGACACAGCATGGTACCAATGCTTCCAGTCCTCCGTCTGTTAGTATGTAGGGAGAGTTTTAGATGTAGCTTGGTTGTCTAGAGCACACATTCCCAGATGCCTGCTGCTCATAGCTCCCCAGCCATTGGACTGTCGCATAACCCAAGTTCTTAGCAATGCTGACATTTGCATCCCACACAGCAAGAAATGCTGCTTAATGAGGGAGACTAAACCCACTGAAGTTAATGATTCTCCCATACACTGCAGGAAGGCTAATTTGATTTCTTTGCAACATTGATCTAAGAGGTACACTGAGGTTTGCTCTTACTCTTTTGGAGCAATAAGTATGGACTTCATGGGAGAGAAAGCAGAGCCAGGCAGTTGCTCTGTTTGAGTCACTGTCATACCCATTTCTGCAGGGAAATTTTCTAAGGTTTGTGTTGTGCGGGTGGAAGAGGTGGTTAGTGAAGAAGCTGGTCCCTGTGAAATACCACAAAACTTGCTTTACTGAATAAATCTTCTCGTTTCTCCCCAGAATGGTACATGTTCCCATAAAAGAGTCATATTTTTGGTTACAGCGTGCCATGCTAGGGACAGCTGATTGAGTAACTGTTAAAGGACCTTGGCATTATTCAAACAGTGACTACATGGGGAAGTGCTACCCTCATGACAAAGCAGTTATTTACAGAGCATCCTCCTAGCCTCCATTAGCACACAGGACAGGAATCACGATTACAGTTCACCCTTCAGTAACTGAAGACTGGAAAGTCCCCATCAACAGCACTCTGGCTGAGCAACATGAAGTCTTGTACGAAGAGCAGCCAGAAATATCATTTAGAGAACAGGGTTTGAAATATGACATCAAATAGCCTGGAGGATGCAGAGTCACACTGAGTCAGCCAGCCTCTGCCTGAGGGATTATATTCCCTCACTGCTGCTGCAGTCCGAAGGCGTTAGCATTTCCAGTTCCTGTGCCTTTGGCAGGAAAGAGGGCTCAGTACCACAGGCCCTAGAGAGTAAGTGGGCAGCACTGCGTGGCCTGGAAGGACAGGACTGAGTCATCCCATCAATTCTCTCCTTGGCTGCACCTAAAACTATGAAGCTGCAAGACTTAAAAGATCATTACGATCATAAGACAAGTGTTGCTCTGGGAAAAGCCTAACTAGCCTGGCAGAACACAGCTCCTTCACAAAGGAAAGGACATCTTCAGATAAAACTTAGTAGTTGGAAAAATGGAAAGTCCCTTTGACGTCATCCTGTCCTAAGCGTCAGTACCTGCTCATTTCCAGCCAGGTGTGGATATGAAGGCCCGTTATGTAGGCAAGGCAGGCACATCCGAGCAGAGGGATAAGGCTGTGTGGAAAAGCAGAGTACAGCATTGCTCAGCAGAGTGGATGGGACTGGAGCAATAAACATGAGATGTGGGAAGAGGGATAGGACCGTCTTCACCATGCATGCACAGCAGGAAAACATACCCTGAAACATGCCTGCGTGCAGAGTGCCATGGGGTATTTTTTGACTGTTTTTCTTACCCACAGGCACAAGTACGAATTCCTGCACAGTGGGATGACACCAGACATCAGAATTACTGTTCCCCCCACAAAGATTGGTATCCTGCTGGACTATGAAAGCTACAGACTGTCATTTTACAATGCTGATATTGCCCAGCACCTTTACACGTTCAACTCACACTTTCAGCATTATGTCCATCCCTGCTTTGCTTTGGAAACGCCTGGTACCCTAAAGGTACATACTGGTATTACAGTACCCCCATGGACTGCCCTCCTATAAGCCTGTGTTCCTCAACAGTCCTACGCACATATAACGAACACTGACAAATTCTCTTTCAGCACTGTCCCATCACCTCCCTAAAATCCAGCTCTCTCCCAGGACAGCAAAGCATCCCTGACCCAAACAATCTGCCAGGCCTAAGCCCTTGGACAATTTTATCTCATCTTAGGCAGCATTTTAGAAGAAAACCATTACAGTTACAGGACTCATCAGCACCCTGGAGCTGTTTGCAGAATTCTTTAGGGTTAGAAACAGATCCCATCCTTCCCACAAGTGACACCAAGCACCAGTGACAGATGGATTACTTGTTCCCCCAGTACCCATTTTATGTTTGGGGAACTCCCCTGTTCCACAGCAATCATTAACTCCACTCCTGTGTCCTTTGAGAAGCTAAAAATTCAACAAAAAGCCAGAACAGCAAAAGGCACAATCACCATACAGATCCTAGAGAAAGCTAAAAACACTCTAGCCATGAAGCTGATCTCACAATCAAGTATTCTTGTCGGTACACAGTCTGCACGAGATCATCAACTACACCTCTCCTGCGTGTGAACTGTTAGCACATACCATATACAGCTGGAGGACTGAAACAGTGACACTTACTGAAACAATCAAGCATGTCCTAAAGTCTCAAACATGAAAACAAACAAACAAAAAAAATCCAAAAATCATCCTTACCAAATGCCCACGCTTCTCATTTATCTAGGGAAAAAGCTAAAAACAAAAATCACATGGATGCTTTCTGCAGTGCTTGGCTGCCCATACATAGAAGTCTAAGTCATCCTTTTTTACCTTTTTTGGTGACCATCCTCACCTCCGCTTTGGTATGTTCTCCACTCACAAATTCTTTCCCCACTCCTCAGCACAAATTGCTTTTGACCTCTGATGCTGTGCCTCTGAAGCTTCAGGCCTCCATTGTGTGCTGACAGTAGCAGCACTGGCTCAGTGCTCAACCAGAACATTCTTGTTTAGACCTCATTTCCAGATTCCAGACAATTGGACAGATACCACCTGTCAAGCAGGCTTGTCTAGCTCTTAACAGCCTCACTTGTGGGTGTCAAAACTACCAGAATTTAAGCAAGAGTCGTTAACAGATAGCTTTTCAACAGATTTATTGTACATTCATTACAAAAATAATTGGTTCAAATTTTCTATTCTAGGGGTTTGTCAGGAACAGGTTGTCTCTACAATAGACACAGTCCTTATAAATAAAGCTTGGCAAAACTTACAGAGACTTGATGTAGAACTGTGTGCCAAAAGCTTGTCTGTTTTTCCCCAAATGGCTGAGAAATCAAGAGAAGAAACGTGTTACCCCAAAAGAGGCTTTGCAGAAACCATGCAAACAGGAGTGGAATATGCTCTTACAGCAGTGATTAGTACCATCTTCGCTTGCATACTGACTTGCAGCTTGCAAAACAGTGTAGCTTCATTTCTTAGCCCACCAGGAATTCACAGACTTCCAAGACAGAAAGTGCTGTTATGATTATCTTGTCAAACCTCCTATGAGGCAGGTCAGAGAATTTCAGTGTCTTGCAGTGAGCACAACGCGTGTCTCCTACAAACAGGTGACTAAGCCTGCAACCACTGTCAATGCACAGGGCACAAGGTGCCCAGGAGAGCTCTGCTAACATACTGCAAGGCTGTACCAGAGAACAGCAGCTAAAGTGTACAGTGAACAAAGTGCTAAGACAGCACCACACCGCTAGGTTGTTTTAACACCCTTTTCTCCCTTCAGTTAAAAACACATGCCTTGATTCAAGGTTCAGCTTCCATACCACGGAGCATGTTTAACCTTTATCTGCCACAACTGAACACCACGTTCTTCTTCACCATTAGAGAAAGACCTGCAAAAATAAAACAAAAAACACACAAGTATCAGAGCAGAGGTACCAGGATGACTGACACTCCTCAAGGACACCTTTACTACAGAAAGACTGCCAGGTGAACGAAGCCATTCTGATGAAAGCCTACATTCTGTTGGCCCCATCAATGGCCCCACGACATCACTCTCCACCCACAGCTTTCATCTCAAGTGCTTAAACTGTACCTGTATTCCGGCTCCAGGATGAGCTGTTCATCTCTGATGTTACATTAACCCAGTCCCTGGGACTCCACAACTATCTCACAGGTGTGCTGCAAGGACTGATTTGCTGAGCCAGATATGAGGTACTTGCACACTGTGCAACTGAGACTCTAAAGGTACCAAACAGCTCTGCCATTATGTTGCTGGCTCAACAAACCCGCAGATCACAGGAGCAGCCAGCTTATCAGACCCAGTGGTCATCACCAGGGATGGCATATGACACTGCTAAGGCAGCAACAGAACTACCTGAAAAAAGAACAAATAAACAATCATCAGCTGCCAGGCTAGAAAAAAAAATAGGAAATAAGTTTGCATGTTTCTGTTTAATAAAAGCTTCCCATGCCAGCTGTAACCCAAGCATTTACTCTCTTAGGAACGTCAACCTTGTCACTTAAATATTTACACAGCAAAGAAAAAGGCGTGCACAATTCTTTAAAACAGCTGTTACTGTAAATTATATACATTATATACATCCTTTACAAGGAGGCCACCATTTCCATTCCAGGGTCTACTGATCAGATCAGTAAGGCACCCAAGCTGCAATTACAGAATCACAGAATATCTTGAGTTGGAAGAGGTCCGCAAGGATCATCGAGTCCAACTCCTGGCTCCACGCAGGAGCGTTCAAAATTGAAGCCCCACACCTGGGAGCGCTGTCCAAACACTTCTTGAACTCCAGCAGCTTGATGAACTCCAGCCACAACCACTGCCCTGGAGAGCCTATCTACAGAAACTCTGGCTCACTGCTGAGCTAGACCACATGAAACAACAAAGGTCCGTTAAGAACGAGTTGCCCTTGTCTGTGACAATTAGTTATGTGCTGCAAGACATGCTTCTCCTGGTACTTGTTGGCACTTTTCTTTCTGTTCCTTTGCTTACGTGTATTTGCTGGCAGAGAAAAAAAATTCATCTTCAGTGAAACATGGGGGTTTATGCCTGAAGCTGTGGCACTGGCTGCTCAAATGCCACAGGCTGCCCCAACCTGCAGCACTGGTCTGTGCATCCCTGCAGAGGCTGCAGCAGCAGCAGGAACAGCCAAAGGACGGGACAGCCTCAACCACAGCTCACCCAGCAGCTAACTGGGGACTTCGCCAGGGCTACCTACAGACTCCTAGGTTGACAAGTTATACTCAGTCCCTTTTACCAGGGACAAAAAGACGAGAAGGCAATGCTGAGCTAGCCTTATGTACCTAGCAAGAATCCTATTTGGCTTGTGGCGTCTCTGTACAGAACAGAGAACAAAACAGAAAAAACATCCATTAAAACCACAGTGCTGGCTGAAAAGGAGACAGAATCAGGATGTGAAACTCTGCTGCAAGCTGCCAGCATCTCCTGAAAGCACAGAGCTGGCTGGAGTCATTCTCCTCAGAGCTACGAGGTTATTTCTGCCTCAGCCAGAGGGCAGTCAATAGCCCGGTTCTGCTACCGAGTTGATTTGTTTTCTGGACTGCTTTTAGGCACTTCTGGGATTCTCTCGAGGCCCCCTGTTGTCTCACATCATGCAGTAACACATAAGCAGGACAGACAGGGCAACCCAGGCACTGCAGCACAACAGGGACTTAAATCCAGTCAGGAGTCTCAGCCTCACGCTGAAAGCAACAGCGTTTCCTCCCCCGTGAAGAGGAACATCTAAGAACCAGAGCTACCTTTGCACCCAGAGACACGAAACGCTTCGGAGCACTGCTCCCGCTGCCCTGGGTTCAGCACGCCGGCACACACGGCCGCCACTGGAGGGCATGACGCCGACGGGCACGGCCGCCCGCAGGATCGCACCAGCCGAGCAGGGCTGACCTCGCGGAGCTGCCCAGCGGGGTACCGCGCCGCTCCTGCGCGTCCGCCGTCCCTCCTCCGTCCGCCCTGCAGCCAGGAACAAAGGGACAAACGCACATCATCACGGGACGCAGCGGCTCTGAGCGGTCCGTTCCGACCACCCCCGCCAGCTCGTCCCCTCTGCTCACCACGAGAGCCCTGTAGGTGGAGGAAGCAGGCCCTGCCCTTACCTCGCGGGCAGGCCTTGTTCTTCCACCATTTCCTTTTGGAGGATAGTATCAGCGGGGTGGGCATGAAGGCACCGACTCCACTTTCTTAGTCCTCCGGGACAACACCGGGAGAAGCGCTGGGACACCCTGGGGCTGGCCGTTCTCTCCCCGGGCCCAGCCACAGGGCTCGGGAGGCGGCTCCCTGTCCCGCTCCCTCGTGCTCAACCCCACCTGCAGCACTCACTCACGTTTTCCAGCAGCAAGCAGCGCTGTTCGCGAGCCGCGCCGCCATGACACACCGCGCCACGCGCCCGCCCTGCAGCGCCGCCATTTCCTGAGGGCTCCACGGCGCTTCCGGGCGCGAAATGAGCGTGGCGTCATTGCCCGGCCCGGGGCGCATGCGTGATGGCGGGCGGGGCCGGGCCGGGCCGGGCGCTGATGACGTTCGGGCGGAGGGGAGCTGTAGATATCGGCGTACGCTGAAGTTTCCCCTGTGATGCTGACTGGAAATGAAAGGAAACCGCCTTTTTTCAGCCCGGCTTCTAGAAACGCTACGGCAAAAGCAACACAAATGCCACCTTATGGATACACACTGAGCCAGACCAAACTGTGTTGCTGATGTTCACTTAACAAACGTTGTTGGGGATGTGCTGTGCTGTGGTTCAGAGAGTCCATTTATTTCAAACAGCTTAGTTTAAAACAAGGCTTTTTGTGTTCTTTCTTTTTTGGTTCCTGATGTGACGGAGAGGAGAAAACTTGTCTTTCTGACCTGGTCTTGTCAGCGTTTTGTCACGGCAGGGCAGCACATTTGCACAAAGTCTGCCAGAGTGGATTTTCGGGGCTGCTCAGCCAGCGTTAGGGCTTGGCTGCAGGGCAAGAGGAGTTTCACATTGCTGTGATGATGTCCTGAAAACCATCTATTTGTGCGATTGGATGCCCGCTTCACAACCACCCCCAAAAGCTGTGTCTGATGTGACAGGTGCCGTTCCCTGCCCAGGCCCTGGCTCTGTACAGGCTGGGCACCTCGCCTGTCTCTTAGCACTTACACTGATGCTGTATCACTGTGGCCTTACTTACGGGAAGCTGTGTCTGAAATAGTTGGCACCACCCACCGCTGGGGACGGGACTCTGGGTGCGTGGTGGTGGCACTGTGCTCACCCTGAGCCTCACGGAATTCAGAGCAAAGGCTGAGGGATGGGTTTCTGCCTTCCCAGGAGCTCTGACCTGCAGCTCAGTAAAGCATCAGTGGCAAACCATTATGAAATCATCTGCTCTTCAATTTCCTCCTCTTTTCTGAAAAATAGGTACAGTTCAAGCTCAGGCCCTCACAGCAGCCTGGCAGCTCCCAGCTCTAGGCCAGGAAAAAGGAAAAAAAAAATCTATTTTATTGCGTTCCTGGTGGAAAAGCAATACTCCTTGCATGTTCTACACTGCAGACACCAATGGAATCTTGTCAAGCTTATTCCATTTCATCTTCAGGCTGAAGACCAAGCAGTGACACCCCCACCCCTCCTCTGAAGAGCTGCAAGATCACCAGAATAACGTTCTGCTTGGTTACGAGCTGTGCTGCACACTGAACTTGGTGCTCAGCATCCTCAGGGCAAGCTCAGAGCTAATGGAATGAGAGCGAGGGAAGGACTGACATCAGAGACTACTTTGCAATATTAAAGACAGACAGGACCAACTTCTCATTTGAATGATTGCACACTGGCTCATTTCCTCCTTCCACCCGAAGCCCAGGCAATTGTCTTCCTCACTTCTTTCTAAGACTGAACATTGCTGTGCTATTCCTCAACCTCAAGGGAAGTGTATGTGATTAAAGGATGAAGTAACTTCTGTTAATTACCACGGTCTGAACTAAGATTAGTTTTAGCTCCAGCAATGACTCTTGCCACTCGAGGGGGGGAGCAAGCAACCCAAGAAAGGAGTGATTCAGACTATAACAAGTGTCCATGGCCGCTTGCATTTGCTAGCAGAACCCCACAGGCAGAGGTGCCTGTGAGCACTCCTGAACTTCAGTTTGCATGTGGAAGAACAATATAAAAGACCTTGCATACATGTACACCCCGCAGGCAGCAGCAACGCACTGCTCACAGTCTGCTTCACATAACTATGCTTGCTTTCTCCTGGCTGTGGATACCAGCAGAAGGCTTTCAGCCATTATGGGGTGTTTTTCCAGGCTCACTTTAACTTCAATCAGAAAGAAAAGAATACTTTATTGTTCTGAAAAGGAAAAAATGGAATACAGGAAGATGAGAATCCTTTCCCTGGCCCAAGAAACACTGTTAGACCAGAGGCTGGCTTGAAGGTCCAGGAGCTGAAAGGCATTTAGAAGCCTCAAGCCCATTTTGCTTAGTGGCTCTGAATCCCCTGGCCTTTTAAATTCAGTTGCCTTGTTTGTTATGGAGGATTCTAATACACAGCCATGCATGGTTAGCAAAGTAAAATTCGCTGAGGTTTGTTTGGGACGTGTGGGAAAATGAAAACACAAGACACTGCCCTAGTAATGTTCAAAGCAGGCAGCGAGAGAAAGCATTCAGAACCCCTTTGCCTACAGAGCCGTTGTTTCAGCAGAACAAAGACATATGTGAAACACCTGGATGTCCCCTTCGTTCTGAACCAGCAGTACAGGCTGCACAGGGATAGGGCAGTAATTTAAAAGCTTGTTTCCTGCATCCAAACACCACGTCAGGATGAAATGCAATTCATCCCACTCTCATTTAACAAACACCCCAGGGACCACTGTACCTTGGAGGCATGATGTCACACATCAACGGAGATGATTTATTTTGAAGCTTGCGAATAGCTCCGAGACTTCACTTCAGAGTGCTCCACTCAGTCATGACTCAAACCCTCCTCGTCTCACAGAAGGACACAACTGGCTACACTTTCCTTGTGCTGTTTCTGAGCATCCTGTGAGGGTTTAGTAGATATTTAATGTTATTATCCTTTCTCCTCTTTTATGTAGGAATGGCTTTGTCACTGCTTCAACACCTTCGTGTTCATGACACATTTTCTTAAATGTCATATCAGTGATGTCTCTACTGAGACATGGCTACTGAGAAACGCACTGCAACAAAAACTATGACATTCATTCAATTTTGGGAGTTTTTTTACTTATATATAGTCATTGGGAAAACTGCAGTATGAAAGCCAGATTCAGACTTGTGACAAGGTGGCTGTGTGCAATACCTGTCTGGTTTCTCCTACTGGAGGAAGTAGTTATTAACCAGGAATTTTATACCTGCCTCTTGAAGGGACCAAGATACTCATAGCTAAACAACAAACTTTTTTCTTTTTTACCAGATCAGAATAGTTCCAGGCTCACCTGAAAGCTAGTGAACCTGATACCCAGGTTTAGCGGCAGATTGAAAACATGCAGCATGAAAAAAGGCTAATAACTCTGAATGGCCCATTTAATGCTGAATTGCTGAACCTTATTCCATTTGAAAATGCACTGTTAGATTAAAACCCCAGCGGTGAATAAGAGAACTCCCCATCATCTCGGCTATGCTGGAATTTACTCTTGTATTAGCATTAAAGCAAGAATAAACGAAAAGTGTAGATGCTGTCGAAGACTGCCGGCCTGCTTGAAATGGGGAATAATTCTAGACGTACTCTTCCAGTTTTCTCCAGTGTTCTCCCTTCAACAGTGAAAAACCATCACTACATCAGCAAACCCATGGTTTCTGTCCCAAGCAGAGCTCCATCACTGGGTGCCAGACTGGAAAAGCAAACGGGATGTATCTGTAGAGGGAAGATCAGTGGGAAGCCAGCTTGGGTGAGAATCAGGCAAGCTGGTTTCAAACTTTCTTTAATTACATTTTTTTCCTGGCAACAGCAAAATTCAGATGGACAACAGAATGAACAGAGCTGCACTCAGTGGCTGCAAATTACTGTTTTACATTAAGTGAAATTATTATACACCAGTATGGGCGTAAATCTAGCTGATACAGAGGGCTGATGAGCATGGCTCTACACTCCAAGTAATGGCATTAAAGATGCAGTGTGAAGTTCAGGGAATTAATTATGTTGATCACTTCTTTTCAATGATGATTCAGCAGGCATTTTTTAGGGTAGATTAAATTAACTGCTTTCACCGTTCATTAATACAACCCAGAACATTAAAAACTATGCGTATGAAGAAATATTTTTACTTCTTTCCTGTAGACATTCTCTGGACCCACATGCAGTTGCTGTTCCTCTCCTATCCGCTTTGTAGCTTTCCCCTGATGAAGCCTGAGTAGCCTTTCCTTGAAGTAGGCAGAGGAGCCTGCATGCAGTGGAAAAGAATAACACCAGGTAGCAAATGACAGCCAGTTATGATAGGTACCTGTATATGGAAACAGACTGTGATGCTGCCAGGAAAACACCGCAGCTGGCAGCCAACTCTCCCTCTCCTTTCATGTTCCCTTTGAGAGAGAATATTTTGCTTGTTTGTTTGTAAGTCCTCAATGGAAATTGGTCTGCTCTTTCAGTAATGATTATCAGCCATTCGGAAGATCAACATCTTAACTATAATCACTGAGATATTGCTAAGGTCTGGGTGCTTCTAAACAGAATCTGAGCCCCAGTGGGCTTGACAATATACAAGCACTGATGAACTAAGGGGAATTACAAAAGGGAATCCTCTATCTCCCAGCACCTAACCCAGACTCCAAGCAGAAGGGGAGAACACGTGAGCAGGGTGAGGGCAGCACTGAAGAAAGGCACGATGCAAACACAGACAGCAGTGAGGTACAGATGGTGGCAGCCCATGAATGTAATCAGCTTGGAGATGAAGGACAAACACAGAAACAGGTAACAACAGGAAAGGTCGCCTGCTCCTTTATTACCTGCTTTAGAGCTCCAACTGCTGCAGTCCCTGAACCGCTCCATCATCCACCACCTCCTCAGCTTGTGTTTCCTGAAGAATGGTTCAAAATGCCTCTTCTCTAATGTCAGTTCGTTGCCTCTGAATTGACAGTAGTCAGTGATTCCTTCAGCGCAGTACAGCCCAGCGCGGCTTCCAGCTGCGGGGTGTTGTCTCAGCGCACACGAGGCTTGGATGGGCTTGCCAAGGGCAGGCCGCAGAGGGACTCACCAGCCACATTACCACCTCTCAGCACCCTAACAACAGTCCAAACTTCTCCCCTCCCCAGTCAGCAGTTATTTTCAAAGGAATTCCATGTTTCCATTAGCCTGCAAACTACGGAGTACATATACAATCCAAATGAAGTGGGTCAGACCTTGACACTCCTTAAAATATACATTTTATTGTTTTCTGGTGTTTGCTATGAAGGTTTTATTCAAATTGTGAAGGTACACAGCCTTTACAAACTTGTTGAATTAAACGCTTTTGTTGGTGGCTTTATTTTCTGTTTCTTTCATGGCAGAGGAAAAGACATAGGCTATAAAACGTTGAAATTTCTTAGATGTGTAGTATCACTTCTTCATATATGCTGTGGAATGCTTTGTAGAAATACTATATAAAATAAGGCAGACTTTGACAGGGAATTCAGTCATAAAATTTCAAGGGAGAAAACAAAAAGTTCCAACACGTTATTATTATCTTTTGTAGCCAAGGGAAGATCAGGTGGTCGTCACTGGTTTATGGGAGAACTACTGTGGTTCTGGTGCTCAGTATACATTTCTTGTTTATTCTACTATTCTCAAGTGAGACCTTTGCAATAGAACTTAATTTTAATTAACATAAATCAGACAATATTTAAACATACACATCTATCCTTACAGTGCAATAAAAATGTATCATTGTATAGTATTTTGTATTTGCATTATGAAAATAAAAGGTCTGTACATCAATTAAATGTATATTAATGAGTATGAATCATGTAAATTTGTAATGCATCTAAAGTTGGCTTTGGCTTTTAAGTATTTATAAATTCATAGAAAATATTGAACATCTAACAAAATAAATAAAACATATCATTTTAATCATAGATGCTAACGATCAACCTCAAAAATTCTTGTGTTATTTTTTACATATGCTACTAAATTTCTTAAAGAGAACTCACTTTCAGTAGTGCTCAGAAGTGAATGATTGCACCTTCTGTGATGTGAAAAAATAGAGTACATCTATTTTTCATAGATCAAAAATTCCTTCATGGAGAGTTGCATTTAAATGTCTGATTGTTCTATGTAACTGTCCTAAGTGCTTATAAAAAGCATGTAGCTTTCTCACAAGAGCTGTGAGTCACTATTAATAGGTATTTCTTCTTCACTTGCAGAGTTGAGGATTAAGCAAAATCTTCTAGTGAATGTCCAGTTTCGTATGGATTCTTCAAGGTCTTCCAGCTTCGCACACTGGTAAGAAGATAGCGCAAAACATGTTCACTAAGAAACCCTCTTCAGTACGAGTACTGCAGCAATCCAGTGTAATTCCACTTGACAGGCTTATTTCGTTGGAGTCCACACATGGTAGTTTGTGGAAGTCAGCTGCTGACCTCATGTTCTCTTGAATTTGAAAGTTCCCCAAGCGCATGGGCTATCCTTACTGTAATACTGAAGAGACCGAAACATATCTCAAATCACATGAACAAAAGTGAGCTTGAATAAATATGCATCTGGTTAGTAAATTACACACCATAGTCTAATTGCTATTCTGGTGGTGGTGGTCGGAGGCTCCGCAGCTTCCTTTCATCTAGTCCTTTCCAGTATTTAAAGTTATTATCCAGATGCTGCATCAAATTTGGCAGGTCTGCAAATGCTAGGGGAGAAAGGGCAGAGTGTATTTAGTTTGCAGGATTGGAATAGTCACATGATGCTGTCTGCTTAAATATCACTTAAATGTCCAGGCAACTGTGTTAAGTAGGAAAGCTTAAATCTGTCACACTGCTACTTGAAATGTTTCTGGCTTTATAGCTCTCATCACTCATGGACCTTCCCAAGCTACTGAGAGCAGTTTTGAGAGTCTATTTAATACTGATATTGCAAGCAAAGGGACGCCATTTTCCAGGAGGGGCATAACTAATTATGCTTGTAATTATCCTACTTCATCAAATCTCAGTCACATGTCATGATCTAGCATTCAGGAGAGTCACATTTCTGACCACTTCTACCACAGAGGCAGCGCTTGGAAGGAAATAGTTGCTCCCCCAGGCATTTTCCAGACTGTGGAAATTTGTCTTGAAGAGTAACTGATATTAACATGGATGAAATGGTTATGCCCAAAGTGCTCTCAGAGAGAAAGTGTTCTGTCCTCCATTTGCAGAGAAGCAAGTTTGAAACTAAGAGAGTTAAACACTGCCTGAAACTGATATATTAAAGAGAAGCCACGAGAATGGCTTGTAGCAGGATAAAAATACTTCCAAGCAATAATGAAGTTATTAAATTTACTTGAACTACAAGAATCTTCTCTTGTCTCCCATTTTCTTTAGGAGCCACAAGAAAGCAATTCTATATCACAATAGCTTCAAATGTTTACAAAAGATGTGTGGAATTTTGCTTACCATCCCAAGCATCAAACATATCAGTGATGAAGTAATCGATGAATGATATTTGGGACTTGGGGATGCTGCAAGTATTTCTGTCAAAAACTGGCATCACAACAGGTAAACCTTGCCTCTTTTCTTCATCAGTCTGCAAAGAAGACTCTTGTGATTATTCTGTAACATTCCATTAATGGCTTCTTTGAGCCGCAGATTGTTTGGCACTGACTAGAACGTGCAACTGTTAAATAAACAGAGAAACCTGAACAATCTCAAGAAGCAGCACCTTCTTGGGCAGGTTTCAGCCACACCACTGAACAATGCCTTCCAGTGTTTCCCACAGAGTGACAAATTCCCTTCTGCATTTAACACACAGAGCTGGCCCCCAGTAACTGTGTGTTACTGTTTTAAGTTGTGACTGATTTGGATCTAGAACATGTATCCGTTGACAGCCTCTAAAGGAAGCAGCATTCTGTACCCGTCAGAGATGACAAACTATCTTCTTCTTCCTCTTTTTCCCCTTCAGGTACCAAAGCCCAACTTCAGTATTTGGTCTATCATCTGTAATAATGCCTGCCCCTTGTCCCTATCTCCCCAATACCTTTCTTCAGCATGGTTCACTAAGGTCTTAGAGCAATTTTTTGGGCTGAGTGCTGCTCCCACGCTAACACTAGAATCTGATGATGCTGTTCTCCAGACACAGCCAGCACACAGTAGGCAGAAGGCACCCTTCCTCTGCCTTTTGCGATGGGAACATGACAGGCAAAACAAAAATAACCTCAAGTCACAAACTGGAGAACTTGAAAGCTTAAGTTTTTCATAACTGCACTGTAGATGTCAGCTTTCTTCTGTCTGAAGGTACCTAGTCTGGTATTGGCACAAGTTATCACAGAATCATAGAATCATCAAGGTTGGAAAGGATGTCCAAGATCGTCCAGCCTAACTGTCCACCTACTACCAATACAACCCCACTAAACCCTATCCCTTAGTACCACATCTAAACATTTCTTTTCCTCTCATTTTTGAGAGCGTTCTTATCAACAGTCATATCCCTTTCAAAACCATTGTCTTGTCATGTTTGACCTCCTTGCCCACTGTTTGACACTGAACATCCCATCATTTCAAAAAAAAAAAAAAAGAAAAGGGTATTTTAAAAGGGTGCCTAATGCTCCCTTAAGTGTTCTGGGACATTGGTCAAACATGCACACTTATCTTCTCTCTTAAAGAGCTGCTCACCTGGAATTTCAGCAGCACTTTTAGCTGTCTTACCTGTGCAAAGTACTCCTCAGAGATACGTCCAGCCCACTCTATACATTGCTCTATAGGTCTGCACGGGTTGGAAATGTCTGCACACTTTATCAACATGCGTTTGATGAGGATGCGGTTTTCAGGAGACGTGAGAACATTTTTGATTGAATCCCCATCACCATTATTCTGTAACATTTGAGAATTAAAAGCAATCCATTAGCAAAAGCTCTGCATACCTACTCAAAATCTTTGTGCCTTGGGTATGTTTTCAGCAGATCCTATAAGGATCAGTGCCATTACTGACTACCATATATGATGTCCAGCTGAATTCATAGGGGGATTATGAACATCAGCCGCAGCTCCGAACTAGCACTGAACTCATTTCTGGATTCATTCACTGTCTTTGTGACAGAACTCTTGAGCATCTTTAGGCGAGTCACCTAATCCCTCTACGCCTTGTCTGCCTCCTTAAATGTGTGGTGAGGAGCCATTAATCACTGCACACATAGTGATGAGCACTATGTAGGCAGAAAATGTAATTCTCTGCTGAAACGCGAGGATTAATGGACTTGCACATTAATAGTGGAATAGCTGGTTTAACAAAAAAAAAGGACTGACCTGACATGCACGGTCATCCTCTGCATGCAAACCTCATCACCATGAGCATCAATCATACTGACAGCACTGCTGCCTTAGGAGAGTCAGATCCCATGCTGCCTCCAGGCATACTCCTGCTCTGCCTTCCACCAGGGCCATGGGAACCCACCAGTCTCCAACCTGACTGGGATTTGTGCTTTCTGAGAGTTTGTCGGTGTTACCATACTAAAAACATACTTCTGTACAGCCTCATCTTTCCTTTGCAAGTCTAGGAAAGGTTTCAGCCCACACACAGCTTATTTTCGGTTCCCAGGCTGCATATACAAGCGCAGCAACAGTCCTCTATATTTGGAGCCAGCATACAGCTAATACGAGCAAAGGCTCCTATGATCCAGATTAGAAGCTATTCTCTGCGGATCTCTTATGAAGTGAGTTTTGAAAGACAGATGCTCAGGATTAAAATACCTTTGAAAAAATCACGTATAAGCACCCCATAATTACTTGACTCTTCAAGGATGGGTAGAGTGCAGAAATTGACCACAAGGTCTCTTGTCTTCTACTCAAAAGAAAAACTCTGTGAAGCAAGGAATTTACTAGGCTTGCCTAGCACCTAACAAGGTCTAAATTCAGTAAAGGAGTAACAGAAACAAGTGTAATGATGATAAGAGAACAGTAAGCCACCAAGCAGTACTTGGTACAAAAAGGGAGGTACGAGTCAGCTTCTAGAAAGCAGCAGAAACATTCTGATCTTTTAATAGGATATATTTTTCAGAAGGAAGTTCTGGGGAACAAAGTCCTTCCTAAAGAAAGTAAATCACAATTAATAATATAAACAGTATTATTTGGTAGGTACTGGTTCAGAAACATCAGCTCCACAGCTCCTACCAAAATTAGATCCTCAGAGTTCTTGTTTTCCCTCATTTGCAGATATGCAGAAGAGGAAATACTGAGGAAACAAAGTGAGTTGCGTAGATCTTCAAATGCACAAAAACATGATGTAAGAAAGTCAATGTAAAGTGATAGAAGCTCCAGAAACACAAGTTCCATGTGAAAACGAAGCACTGAAAACAATCAGAGATCGTTCAGCTAAGGACAGTAGATAATATCCTCCTAGGTGAGCCACCAGGAATGCAGAAAGGATGTTTGCCTCTGTGATCTGTTCAAACCAAGGGCACAGCTCTGCTTGCTGGTTGCGGATGTCTTGGGAATAAAATGTGCTAACTGTGCTTAGTCCCAGCATCCTGCTCAGAGTGCAGAGGCGTCTCTCCATGTCAGATGTTGGCTTCCTGTCATAGGCTTAGGTGACATCATGAAGGGAAATGGGAGGATAAAGGATGCTGGAGCTGGAAAGGATTTTTTTTCAATTTATGAAACAAAAGAAGAAAGGAAACAAACAGAGCAGCTTCTCAGCATGGCTCTTTGAACAAATATGTACAAAAATAATAAATAAAAAAATAAGTGGAACCGTCCCATTTGGAATACATGGTTGGCAGCTCAGCCTGCAAACATTACACTGAGTCACAACCATGACTGGAAACAGGGCCAGGAAACACACACTGCTGCTACAACCAGATATACGACCAGACTTGAAAAGGGATCTGTCAGTGTTGTTCTGCTGGTAACAAGCACAGCAAATGATTGGTTTCACCCACTCGCACATTATAGACCTTTTAATAGGAACCTGCTGAACTGAGAAACTCCCAGCTGAAAGAAGGAAAACATTTTGCTTCTCCATTTCTCTAAAAATCATATTGCCTTTTTCTTCCCACTCTTAGGCAGGATTTGCTATGCATTGCCAATACCTCGTGGGGCAGATTATTTCCCTACAGCCCTTGGGGCTCACGGGCAGAATTAAACTTCGATTTCTACATGCTGCTGTCCTTACTTTTACTGTCTGTACAGGCTGAGCAGCAGCAGCTACCCAGCTCTCTGTAACAGGCAGGAGGATGGACCCATGCAAAGAGCATGGAGCAGCCATCCAGAGCCACCCCTCTGTAACAGTCGACAAGAGAGACCCATCCATCTCTGGATGGATGCTGCAGCCCACTTCTTGGGGCCGCCTCACTTGCTCGTAATCTACTAAGAATTACTCTCTCTTGTTTTTTATCATGTTTGTTACAATGAAGGAACTGAGCAGAGAAGCATTTACCCTCCTAATCTCCCACTCATTTTGCTGGCCTTACATTTCCATCAGAATATCCCAAAACAAAAACAAAACGTTTATGAGGCCCTCCAATACATGTATTAGCATGCTAGTTCTGAAAATTGTCTTACAAATAAATAAATAAATAAATAATCAGGTTCTGTGGAAAATCCCATGAATTAATAGGTATGTATGTTTAAAAAAACCCATCTACAATGAAACAGCTTGATCGCCTACAGCTCCAGCTGTTGGATAGCCGGTGGGCTGATGCTCCACATTAAAAAATTTTACTTAATACCGTTCACAACTGCCAACTGAAATTGGTTGGTTGAAGTTTCCCCACCAGGTGTCCGCCTCAGGCAAAGATTTATTTTTTTCTGAAAACTGCAGTTTAAAATGATTTGGTGGCTTCTGAATATGAGGGTAGGGGAGTTTATCAGCTCTCTGCGCTGATGCTAAACTTGCTGTTTCTTTCTTTTCTAAATACCCTCACATCTTTATGAGTGAGGGCCTGGAACTGAGTTGGAGGGATGGTTCTGGGGTAAGCCAGTCACCATCTCTGCGAAAAGCTGCTGGACATGTCACTAATATCAGGGGAAAAAATGTGGTTTGTGTAGATTCTATAGGAACTCCTGGAGCCTGGGACCAAGGAGGACTCTCGCTGCAACTGTAGTTCTTGGCTGTGCTGGAGCAGAAACTGTCCAGGTTCAGATTTTATAACTAAGAACAGGGAGCCGGCCTCTCCACTACCTGCAGTAAACAAAACCTGCAGAAAAACAGCAGCAGGGAAGAAGAGGTTGTTACCTGATCTGAATGCATTAGTAGAGAAGAAAATGAGTAGAGAGGCACAGAAATGCTGGGAACTCTGAGAGACTGGACTAGCAAGCCAACACCATTGGAAGAGGGAAGGAAGGCTGAAAAAGGAGGGATTTGTTGAGCGAGGAAACTAGTGCTGGGAAATGGAGAAGAAAGAGAGGCAGAGCTAGTGAGAAGCCAAGGGGCAGAATGGTGGGTGAGAAGTGAAAATGGCGTGACAAACCAGTGGGCAGCAAAGGGATTCTGACATGAGAGAAGAGTGTCAGTGAAGAACAGAATCTGATGAAATAATTACGGCCTGACTGCATTGTAACATGCACATAAATGAAGCCATTAGGTCAAAGAGATGGTGGTAGTTTTGTCATTTAGTAACTTCTGACAACAGGTTTACAATCTAAGCATGTATTTCACCATCCTTCCTTATATCTGTAATAGGTAGGAGACCAACTGTGATAACAAAGGCTTAGCTGTTAAAGGATGGTTCTAAGGACAAACATACACACAGGCTTGTTCTGGTCTTCTCTAGGTTCTGGTAGCAGTGAATGGGCACTTGTAACAAAGTGTAGGTATTTCCTGGGCAATGAACTTTGTAGTTACACGAGGTCCAGTGCAGCACCCACAGAAATCAACAATACTTGTCTGAGACTTTAAGCCACATTCTGCAACGTGGAGCTATCTGGGAAAAATACTTCATAGCCACAGAATTAACAGCCTTTCTCCTAGTTTAAGTCGATAAAACCAGTATCCTACTGCAACTCTGGCTCCACATTCACAGAGTTCTCATTAGCATCACCAAGTGCCAAGAACAAAGCTAATTCTAGCTTATTCTCTTATGGGCAAGGGTACTCTCCTCCAGATAAGCTCCAGCCTGCTTCCAATGGGTGAGGAACAAGGTCTGCCTCTCTCCCACCTTCTGATAACAAAAAGACTGCCCTACCCTCCCTATACACAATAGTCATAAATGTGGCTTTCTAGAAAAACATGGTAAGAAAACACAGAAAACCATTACAGCTCCTACAGGACATTGCCACTGTTGCAAACTTTATTATAACTATTCTGAAAATCTTCTCTTTGCAAAAACCACTCCAACAAAATTATATGCTACTCTTACTGGCAACAAAACTGCTGGTTGAAGCTGTTATTGAAACTGGTGTGGTTTTTTAGAATGAGTTCCTAACAGGCAATTTCACTGTGTCCATGGGGTTCCAGATGGCTATTGATTATGTCTATATGATATATAATGCCACTATCATCTATTTTAAAGATTAAAAAAGAAAGTAGGCAGAAAACCCATGGATGCTGCCAGGCAGCACTGAAAGCTTAGGGCCCTCATTTCCACAGAGTGTGCCATATGGCAGTCAATATACCTGCCCTTACTCTGCACCACCAGCATTCCTGTTGTGAGTGAGGGAGTAATTCAGTTTCTGTTCTGAGGCAAATCTCGGCACCTTTGCAGAAATGGCCAACAAGAACACCAAGTCTTTCTGCTAGCACTCTCTCTATAGGAGTGACTGGGTTCATCAAAATGGCTTTTTTAACTGAGAATTATAGAGGCCCTGCCAGTCCCAAGCACATGGCTGGTTCTCATAAAACATCCTAGTGTTGCAGTATTAATAAGAACCAAGTGAGTCCCACTTATCTTCAAAGCTGGGCAATGATGATGTAAAAAGGGCATTCGAAGCCAGAGGCAAAAGACACATTTCTTATCTCTCTTTCTCCACGTTTCTCATGAACTTTCTCAGAACACCACATGGAGATTTCCTACTGCCAAGGGTTCCCAGTCCCTGCCTATTCATTTTAAGGAGGATTTGCATTGTTGCTTACCCCATTTTCTTCTAGCGCTGCCAAGGGTTTATTAATGCTGTTGACAAACTTGTTGACATGCTCAAAGTGCTTTGTCATTTCTGTTGCTAGGACCATGTCAATAATGGCTTGGCGAAGGGTTCGATACTCATTCCTGTTTAAAGAAGGAAACAATTAAGAATGCTGGCTGGTTCACAAAGGGCTGCTTGCTAAAACAAGTCTGTGTTAAAGACCGCTTGTGTTGCTGAGAGGTGCCAGGGGAAGAAAGAATAGACAGAAAGGCTTGGGTAGCTGCACCTATGCTGGATGAAATATCTGGTGTTCAGAGACATATATGCTAGAGGCATGACTGGGTCTCTGGGAGAAACAGTTGCGAGAGCTGGGAAGAAGCAGAGGCACCAGCTACTCCGGAGGGCTGCCAGGACGTGCCACACCAATGTGCTCCCAAGGCTTTTAGCGCAGATACTCAGCCAGGGCTCAAGCTTCAGCCAAGCTTTCAGCAATACTTTTCCGCTGTATCTTGAAGGGGCCAAGGCAGTGGTCACAGCCTTCACCCTAAACATCTTTCCTGGGCTGGAAGAAGAACAGCAAGGTCCTTCACCATCCTCCCCATTGCAACAAAGCATTTAATGTTTTAGCAGTATTCCCCAACTCTTTCCAGCAGTGTTGTACCCAGCAAACATATACCCACTCAGCCATTGCTTCTCTTCTGTGCTACAGTAATACAAAATGATTCTCCTTTAGTTGCCAGCATCAGGATTTCTACTTTAAGTTCCTTAGATGAGGTCTGGCTTTCTATTCACAGGAGGAACCCAGGAATGGCTGTGCCTATGCAGAACAGGCAGAAGTGCTGTACAGTTACTTAAGAAAACTTCTACAAAGTCTACGGCCATTCATCCACAAGGAGCAGCCTCCTCTAGGACACTTGCTTGCATCCTGCTACCTTGCACAGAAGAAAGTGAGGGATGTCAGTGGGCAGACAAGACAGTGTTTAGGCTTACCTTTCCATGTTTTTAAATATATTGCATTTGTCATCCCGGGTGGTGAGCTGGAAAGCCAGGGCAGCATGATGGCTCTCCAGCACTGCGGTGTCATTGTAGAGAATTGCTAGCTCACTCCCAGCATTGCACAGGAAAGAATTTGTTCTTCCTGGGTGATCCACATCATGGACTGTGGCAGCAATAAGTGCGGCAACTTCATCAATGGGATCCAAAGTTTGCTGAAAATAGAAGGATGCTTAGTTTTCCTGGCAGACTCATTAGAAACGCTACTCTGTCCATACAGGTTAAGCCAA
Organism: Gallus gallus; assembly: GCF_016699485.2. Taxonomy (NCBI): domain Eukaryota; kingdom Metazoa; phylum Chordata; class Aves; order Galliformes; family Phasianidae; genus Gallus; species Gallus gallus. The sequence continues at coordinate 11,068,763 of NC_052541.1, read as the reverse complement.
GTTGCTAAGGGAGAAAAGCCAGAACTCTGCAAATCAGTAAGGGTTAGACATTCTAGACAGAGCACTGGAAAATTCATTATAAACGTTATTGAGCACTGCTAGCATTTTTGTCATTTTGTGCCTCTTGAATTTTGCCTTAGCCATACCTTTGATAAATTAACTTAATTAAATTAATGCAAAATAATAAATTAGTTTGTGTTTTCTAACAGCACATAAACAGCCTTCACTCAGTTAGGGTATTTGGCTTGGAAAAAAAACTAGTACTGCTAAAAAGTATGCTATTTCCAGCAGACCCTTCCATTTCTTTTGGAAACTGAATGTGTCCTAATCATATTCCATTTATGTGTTGGCTAGGCTTGCTATCTGTAAAGAATATTTCACATACATCCAGTTCTATAATAGTGTCTTGGGCTAATACAAATTCTGGGCAGAATTCTTGATAGTTGATGTCCTTAGAAAAATTACATGGCACTGTCAAATTCAGATTCTCTTAGCATGGAGTACTCCATGTTTTCTGTCTAATTACATTGTTAATTCTTGTATGCTTCCTTACATTTACTCTATTAATGAAATACAAAACTCTTTGACTTTTAAGGTTTTATACTGTAATGTTTCAACAGTGCATTAATAGCACAGAGGAGAAAAAGAACCAAACACCTCAGAAATCTTTACTGTTTATCCATTCTGAAACTAGTCTTTATTCTTTGTTTATGCTGGATCATAAATGCAAAACACTTCTGTTAAAGTTTTAATAAAAGAGACAGGAGCAGAAGTATTTCCAGCTGAATCTGGGAGCGGGACGGTTAATTCAAATTAGCTTGAGTTAAGGCCCAAATTCTCTGCTGCCTTTGACTGTGCCATTCACAATGCTCAGATCTGGTAGGTGAAAAGACCATCCCTACACTTTACTCTCTGAAATTAATGCAGAGATTTGACTTTGATGGAGCAAGGATATTATTCATTGAGGACTGCAAGAAGGGTCTTGTGCAGAACAAGAAAAGGCAAAGAAATATTTCTACCCTAGGTTCACAATTACAATTGTCTGAAATACTGTCTCATTTGTTTTAGCTGCTTCTTTCTTCCAGCTGCTTCTCCTGGGATTGTATCTGAGGTTTAAAGTTAGGGGAGAGGAATTGTAGAACAGGTTCTCCTGAGCAGGACATACTGACCAGTGCAAAGTCTGAGAAAGATCTGTGCAGATGGAAAGTAGCAAAAACTGGAGAATACCTGAACTGCAGGACCACAGGAATGTTTCCCAAGCTTATTTCCTGAGTGTGACATAACAAACTTCAAAGGGATTTACTGTACCTTCACCTCCAACTTCAGGTCAAGGGTTCTAACTTTGTCACGTTAACTCCTGTGCCACAGAAATGGAAATGATCCTGAGATACTGCTTCAGTTTGGGAACCAGAAAGTTTTCCCAGACAAGAACTGAGTTCAATTTACTGCAAAAAAGATCTCAGTGTGAATCTGAGCAGCAGAATCATGCCTTCTGTATTTAACTTAGGCTGAACTCTGGACAGTGCAAAAGCAGCTGGGCTGTAACTCTGAGAAGATAAAAGGCAAATCTTGAACTTTGATTCTGCTCCTTCTTCTGTTGCAACATTTTTTTCTTTTGCTATGCCTACAGAGGAATGGAAATAACGTTTTGGAAAAGGAGGAGGCAGTCATGTTTCTGTGGCATTGAAATGATTCCAGATCTTGTCTGTTTTTCATAGATATTCTTGGGAAAACCAGTTAAACCTCTGGCAAATAAGGGGCTGCAAATTTCTAGAGAAGTTCTATTCCCTCTTGGCATACAGTATATGTGAGTCAGCCTCTGGAGAGCATACTAATAAGATACAGCTCCAGGTTAAGGGACTACAAGTTTAATGAGCTGTCGAAAGCTTGTTTACAGTCACAAATGTCTCAGCCAGGTGCCCATCACTAGCACTATCCTTAGGCAGGCCAATTCAGGGTAGGAATTTCCATCCAAAAATGTAACTCAGAAACATGTATGGCCATCCAGTATACGTGCAGGCACTGCTTTAATTTGCCTTCTCACACTCCAGTCCGCCCTCTGGGCGTGAGAACAAAGGCTGTTCTGATTTATTCTGGCTGTCAGCGGCTCGTATACACCAGTGGGCATTATGGTACAAGGAACTTCAACAAGTAATCTGTTTCAACACTCCTCCAATGCAGTCTCTTTAAGCCTCAGGGCATTTAATCCAGTGGGTAATATAGCTTTTGAAGCACTAAACATAGTTTATGGCCTATATGAGTTTTCCACAAAATTACCATCACAAGGTGTAAGAAATGACAATTCAAAAAAATCTGTATTTGATCATCATAAAAATAATTCTGTCATTAGCTCACCTATGTGAGAACATTGAACGATGCCAGGAAGGAGGCTCTCTTATTCTCTCATCAAGAATTCCTATGGTATTCAATTCCTATAGTACTACGTAGTATCCATTGTTCCGCACACACTACATGGCAGATTCTAGAACTGACGTAAAGCAGCCCAGTTCTTTCACCTCAGAGCTGCCAAACTGGTTGGCACTAGGCAGACATTTGGGTCATGGCATCTTTTCTGAGGAATCTTCCTTTAATCCTGCCTGTACTTCCACCTACGCCGTTCCTTATAGATGTGGACTTACCTTGACTCTTTCTTTAGACAAGAAATAAGCAGTGGCATGTAGCACATCTGCCGAATGGGTGGAATTATGATAGGAGTTGGAGGAATGGTAGTTAGCTTCAATAACTTGTAACCACGACCTCAGGGTTGATTCTGAGCAGTTCAGGAATTCACAGATTCCAAAGCGAGCAAATATTTTGAGACCCAGATAAACCAGAGGCCTGTGAAAAAAAATAAACAAAGTTTTAAAACAAATGAGGTTGAAAGGGTATTACAGAGTGTGAATAGCACAACTACAAAGCTTTTTAACCAAAGATGTGCCAGATCAGTATACATGCTCGTTTGCTACAGAACTTCAGAATCTTCTGCCTCCCTGTCACATGCCAGCTCTCAGAAGGTGACAGTCCCTGACAGGTCTGGGAGCACTAAGCGGGCTCTGTGTGCTGCTGCACTCTGTGTAGCAGCATTTTGGTACCTGGGGAGTCTCTGTCAGGTAAACACAGATTGCAGCCAAAAACAAGATAAATCAGCATGTCTGGAATGCGGCACATGAGAGGAGGGAGGAGGTATTACTACTGCCGGTTTCCTAAGCCAGCTTCTTTACATTTAGGTTACTTACGTCTATACCGTACAGTGCTGCAATCACTATTCTTTCTGCTCTGTACACCTTCTCCATTTCTTTTACACCAACCACCTAAAGGCTTCTATTGCTCACTGACTTTGCATGCAGTAAAGGATGAGGTATTCTGGAAGAAGATGAAAACAGGTGCTGGCTGGGATGTCACTGCAGTGAGGTCTCCCTGCATGCCAGCTCGTCAGCAGCACAGTCAGAAGTTACATCACTTTGTAAAGAATAACAAAAATCTCAATGTTTTTGGCTCATAAAACCATGGTCTAAATTTGAAGTGTTAATGAAATGCCTTGGGATCTTGTTTTAAATATCTTTCAAAGCTCTTATGGATCTGGGATTTCAGTGGAGGCTTAAGGTAGTCAAATTATTGCAGGAGCTAGCCTCCAAATTACAGTCTTGCAGAAGCTTTGGGCTAAGACAAAGTGTGATACATGAAACCGGACCCAGAGGAGAATTTTTGATAGACATCAGGAAATAAAACCAAAGATCTAAGCAAGAGATCAATTTACAGTCACAGTGGGAGCTTTTGCTGCAAGTGATGTACAGACCGTCAAAACTGTTGATCTGCTTTTGAAAACATCAATGATGAAAACTGTATGCTTTACATTTTATCAGTAAATATTCCTCAGTCACTCTTATACATAAGACGTAGCCTGCTAAGTTTTTAAATCAAAAACCTTCCTTTAATCCCAGAGAAAGGCAATAAGAATGCTGCTGAAAACCTGTACTCAAGACTGTTTGGGAATAAAAACTATCCAGTTACACAGAGACGAAACAAAGCATGGTCTCTACCAACTGACCAGATTAGATCAACGTGTTTGATACGTGTACACGTGTACAACGTGTAGACTCTGTGTAGCTGGATGTAACTTGGATTTGAATCCCCACAAGACAACAATTTGATTTATAGCACTTTTCTATTTTTGAAAACTGAAAAGGAAAGCTTGTAAAATGGTGCTGCTTTGTTATTATACCATATCAAAGATATATCTTCCTCAGTTGCACCCACTGGGAATCTGCAAGAAATACTGTGTGATGAAACGACAGATGTTGAATGGGTTCACACACAGTGAGAAAATTTCAAACATTTGACTTCGAAAATAAAAGTAATTCAATATGAAAAGCACAGGTAGACAACTTTAAGAATGGATTACAGGATGACTTCTAAGTCAATTTTCAGCAACTACCATTTACGAGCTCGTAGTTTACTGACCTTTTATGAGTGGCAGCCTCAAGTTCAAAGATATCAAAATCCCAGTGTTCTTCATTTTCCATTGCCTGTGCTATCCGTGGGGGTATGTCATTGAGGGAGATGGGAGAGATCAAGCTGCCAGCGACCTGATGAGTTTCTGTTGAGGAATGAGTCACAACAAACAACACTCATTAAAAAAAAAAAGAACACCTGATTGCATTTTGCAGATTTTGTGAATGTCTCAATAGCTTAACATCTCAGTAGCTGCCAAATTAAGACTTACGTTTTGCTGACAATATGTATTCGTTCCCTGATAATCTTCGCAGACCGTCCTGTTCAATGAAAGTTGAGAGTTAAACACAGGGCATTGGAAAAGAGGTCTGTAAAATAATGTCAACAAACAGCTGCACCGTGACTATAGAGAAACCTGATCGTGACCCCTCACAGTCATCACAGCTGCCTCTGTTATGTGTGCTTTACACGTAGATCATAATGGATGAGAAACTGCAGGCGGTGGGGTCCAATATTAACTCTGGGAAGTAAAAACTTGAATTTCTCAGGTGCAGATGGAATTACAGCCTCACACACGCCCTTGTTTGGACAACACAGACATCAGGTCTGGCTGCACGCCACAAACCAGGTGCTGTATGTCTGTACATTTCCCATCAACAAAGAGCAGTGAGTGGTGGAAGGGGATGGACGGGGACACACTTCTGCTCTCCTCCCAGTGCTGGCAGATCCGGTCACCACGGCAGTATAAGAATCTCATGATGTGCTGAGGGGATTACAGGGCAACAAATTACTGTGGGACTTCCCTTCTTTCAAAGAACGTATGTCTGTGTGCTCTCCAGCTCAGTGCCTCCTGGGTGTAAGTCTGGCACGAGGCCTGATGTGCAAGCTGAGCTGAAGGATTAAAACTGACGGGATGATGCGTTTAATATTTACCTTTCAATTCACAACTGTAAATGTAGTGGCCCAAATTTTACCTGCTCTCCTGATGTATACCGACTGTTAGCTATTGCACGAGTGTTTATTTAGACCACGATGTAAAACAACAGCTATTAAAAAACCCTTTCTGAACACAACTTACTGTGTTATGTGCAGAAAGCATAGCTTAAGGAAATGTGGGTGCTGTATCTGAACGTGCAATGTCTGCACTTATAGGAGCTGTTAACATTTTTTCAAATCCATAAGTAAATTAGTCTGAAGTTCTGTGATTTCAAACGGAGTACAACTGCTGTAATTGTATCAACAACTCTTCAACTGCACTGCTACCGCACAAGTATTGAGAACACCAGATGCTGTGTATCCTTTAGAACCAAAGAGTATCTTTTTAGGAGTTGAAATAGCAGGTGTAATTGTATCTGGCAAATGCATTTGTGAACTCCAAGTGCTCTTCCCATCATGAATTCTGGGTAACAGGTCAAATCCAATAACCCACTATTTGTTCCTCTCCTCAGACACAGCTTCTGAACGTGAAACGGAATAAGATAGTTCTGGGGTTGGAAGTTGATGATCCTTGGGGTCCCTTCAACCCAAGCCACTCTATGATTCTACGATTCTGTTCTCAACAGATTCTTTGCTGGAAAAATGGGCTGAATTACAAGTGGAATACAAATGTATGGAAAGAACTAATAATCCATGAAAAGGAGTGGTCAGTTGAGATTAAAAACTGAGTATTGCACGAGTATTCAGCAGGAGCAAAGATTCACTGTGAGACTAATGCATCATCATTCCTCCTATATATTAATGGTTAATGTAAGAATATATTCCATCTCCTGAGTTAGTAAATTCAACTCTGTGTTCTGATCTTCTGGAATTCCTGAAGCCTTTTGTATGTTTCTCCTAATTAGACATTTGCTGGGCTATTTTATAAGACAAAAATATATGTAAACGGTTTCAAGATTTGAATGGATTCTGCAAATTTGTCTTGAGCTGGAAATGATAATAGCCCAGAGACTTCTCTGAAAAGCTCACATCCTCTGATCCTTTTGCATCTAACACACTGTTCTGTTTTTGTTTTTGTTTTTGTTTTTCCTGAGGAAACCTTTTACATGCAACCTTTTATATGCAATGCATATCCTTAAGGCACAGGTAACATGCATCCAAGTTCATCTAGTTATCACCAGGAGGGCCACACTACAGACTCTGAGGATTTGGGTTCATTTCTCTGCTTTGCTACATGCCCTTTGTTCAGCTTTTGGTACACTTCTTTTTCCAATGTCCCTGTTCCTTTTTAGGTAACATAATAACATAATACATGACTTCTTCAGCCTTTTTCTTGCCTTATTTACTTAAATGTTTAGTTCTGTGAAGCATGGTTGTGTCTTAAAATGTGAACATTCATGTTCTTAGCTCAAAATACTCATCTTTCCACGAATTTCTGCAAGTTCAAATATAATCCAAGGAAAAGCAACAAAAAGCATTTTGTATTCTTCTGAAAACACATACTGATTATTCACGTACTTTTCGTTCATTCCATTCTAATCCTAATTACTAAATATCTGTATTTCATTCTCTTCTGTCTGTATCTTTCTAAAATGAAACATGCTGAAAAAAGAAGAGTTCTTCCTTCCCACATCCAGTGAAACTAATGCTTCAAAGGAACTCGTCCATTTTATTCCAGAGCTACATTAATAAAATGGGGTCCGTGGGGAGAAAACACAAAAGAATGTAGCATTTTATAGGCAAAGCATATGCCAGATGACAAAGATCAGGCATAACATCAGGCAGCAGAACATGAATCAACAGCTGTTAGTGGCAGCATGTACTTACTGTCATCAGCCCTCCAACGAGGTCACTTGTATGTGGATCCTCATCCTTTGTTCCCAGTTGTGGAGAGTACAGTTCAGTGGTTCTTAATATCTCCAAAACTCGGTCTAAAGCTTCTGCAACTGGCATAGGACTGCTTTCTTGTGCAGCATTGATGATGTTTATTACCTAGTTTAACATCAGACATGCTTTGAATTTAAAAGCGATTTAAGAAAGAGCAGACACATCAATTACTATGGAAAACACACAGCAACTACATGAGATCTAAACCTTTAATCCACGTGTGGGAGAATTAAAGTGAAAGGGATGTTAATAAAACACTGATTTTTGCTACTGGCTTTAGAACTTCATGGCCTTGAAGACAGCACTCTTATTAATTACTATCCTCAGTCTCAGAATGTCTCAGAATGGATACAGAATAGTACAGCCTTCTTCCATGTGCCTCTGTCACTTCATGAAGGAGTCAATTTGTGACAAATCCTTGAACAGTTTCAGGAAGTAGTTTACAAAGCATACAAAGGAGGATCTGTCACCTCCTCCCCACAGGCAAGAGTCCTTAAAAAGGGTTGTGCTATGGCTGGCCACAAGGAGGGCACCCTGCTATGCAGCCTTGGGAGAACTCAGCTCAAAGCCTCAGGCTGTTGACAGGCAGAAGAGGGGAAGAAACTGCAGTGGAAGCCATCACTGCCTTCCTCCTCCATCCAGATGCTGTGCTGGAGCCTTGTGCCATGGTGTTCCAGTACAGCACGTCTGACAACGACCAGCAACAGTTGCTCATTACCTTGGTGATTGGTGCTTCAATAGTCATGGAATGTATCCTGGCCATAGAAGAGTGCCGCCTTTGTGAGCTGCCTGCATGGGACAAAGCAGAAATAATACCAAGTTCAGTAACATGGCACGACAGCAGCTTTCAGCCAAGAGATCTGGGTTTATTTTTTGAATGGCTTACCCCGTGCTGCCCTTCACAAGTGATCTACTGCAGGATGCATACACATGCTGGTAATGCTGGGGACACACAGGTGCAGAGATGCTTGCTGAACCACTGCTATCCAGATTAGAGATAAGTAGCTATGACAGCCTGGCTAAATCACGGCTTTGGTTTTGTATTGGAACTAATTAAAATATTTAAGGAAATACTCAGTTGATTATATAGCTATGCTTGCGTCTAACCTGGCTGGCGCATGTAGGTAACAACTGCATTAGGTATTATAGGATACAAATGCTTTTCCTGCCTGGTTCAACATGACAAGCCATGAGTCAGCTTCCATGCTGAGGTAAATCAGTGAAGCTCCTTCTGAAGTGAAGATAGCTACGCCAAATTAAAACAGTAGGGGTTCTGGCCTCTTATTCATTGGAAATTGAAAAATAAATGTTTTATATCAATTAGCAATTCTGGTTTTGTAGAGAAAAAGCCAAGATGAGATTTTTCTAGATAATTACGTTGTGCTACCTACAAAATACAGACACATCACCGTTACTTTGTGCTGAGCACCTTTTTAGAAGCAGCAGCAGTGCTATTCCTGTCATACCAAGACATGACTGTATCCGCACTGCCGCAGATCTCCTTCCACGTTTCACTGCTGCATGCTGCCCAGACAGAAATGGTCTGTGCTTAACAGAACTATGCAAGTATCAGCAAATAGTTTGAATATGCATCTCAGTTATCAAGGCTGGGGGGATGTGATGAAGCACAATACCACACAGTGAAAGGAAAATAAAACTCCTAAGAAAATTATTTTCATATTTTATCAAGAGACAAGATAAGAAATGTAATAATTTGTTAGATTTAGAATACTTGGAAAGTACTTCTGTTCAACCTCATTAGGTCTTCTATCCACGCAGTTCAGAAGTTTACAGCCTTCCATTCTTCAGTGGTTCAAAAAAGGTTTCAAATAGTTCAACAGATGAAAATGGAGCTGTTCTACAAACATGAAGTTGTTCACAGGTTGATGACTTGGTATTTTATTGGTGTCTGGGTATGGATGCACACATATACACTCATGCTTATCTGTATTTGTATGTGCAGTTATGCATTCATATAAAAATTTGAATATATAGAGATATGAAAAAAAATCTGCTGGTTTAACATACCATCACTCCCTCGTGATGTTGTGGATCTGACATCTAGCGATCCTTTCCTCCTGTCTTTGTGTCTGGAAGTCTGAATATCTGTTGAGAAAATGACACCATCCAATGGCATAAGCTCTGCCTAAGAAGTACATGAAAGGAACTGAAACTCAGAGAAAGCACGACAGCAGCTGAGTGACACGGAGCAGAAGGCTCCGGCAGACAAGGGCCAATGAGAATTCATTTCTAAACTCTTGCCCAATTACACTGCCACAAACCCAACCATGCTCTCTGACAAAACATGCCAAAGTGTCTGATCAGAATGGATCTACTGGAGTGTGGAAGGAAAAGTTCTTCTCTTGACACAGTATAAGTGTAGTTGTGAATACAATTTGTGCAACACACCTGAATTCACTCAAGTAACAACTGCACATAGAACTGGTATCTTACCCCTGCTAAGAGAAGTGTGGCAGGGAGAGAGAGCTTGTATTTTTTGCTGCCTTCAGAGCTGGATTCCCAATTTATTGCTATCTAAACTACCGTTCAGCCTGTCCTGTACAGCTCTGGTTTTCAGCCAGCTTACTACAAACTGCCTTCTTTCTTTCCCCAGGTATACACCCTACTTAGTAAGACAGAAGAGATGTGTCATACCTGTCTGAGATTCAGCCTGAACACGTTCACAAGTCTTCTCCGCCTACAAATCAGTATGAGAAATCCAGTTAGTCAGAACTTTTCCATTATTCTGCAGTATTTAGGGCTCAAACCAAAGTAAGCATATCATCATTTTTACTTACCTTATTGTTGTCATTGCACAGTCTACTAATTGACACATAGTGTCTAATCTTTCTGTAGGCAAAAAACAGTGCGTTAATTCCCATCCAAACCTCAGCTCTAATTCAGTGCTGATACACAAAATGGGCAATAGCAACAAATGAACATAAAGCAGATCCTGTTCCGGCAGGAAGGCTCAGCAGGGAATGAAAAAAAATAAAAGCTGTTCTGCTTCACGTGATTGGGAATACAAAATAGGAACATCTTTTTCAAAGAACGTCCCTTCCTCTTTCTCCTTGCCCCCATGGCTTCTTCTGAGCCATGGTATGATGTGTCAGGTACAATATAACTGAAATATATTTGTCTTGCAGGGTTGGCATACTAAGCTGAAAATACGTTTTCACTCCACTGACATAGAGAGCATGAATTACTTCCAAGGGATGAAATCAACCTGAAACACTTTTTTTTAGAAAGCAGCTGCATGAAGAAGCTGCATTCAGCCCCTCTCTCATGATGACACACCTTCCTGAACAAGTATCTCAGCCAAGTGCTTTTAATTACTGTTCAGGTCTCCTTAAAGGGCTTTGAAATTACTACAGCCAAGAGCAGGGGAGCACAGAAGGACACAGTGCAGCTGAGCAGCAGAACAGAGCACAGGTGGGCTCTGTTGCTCCCAGCACTGCACACAGACAGACAGGATGGAACACATGTGCTTCTATGAGTATTAGAAGAATAAGGCACAAGTGAGCACACCTGGATTTTTGGCTCCTTGCTGGGAAGAATTAGGAGAATTTCACTTTCCTTGTACACAGCATATAAACTTGATTGTACCCCATGCAATTAATGCAGAGGTCTGAGGCTCCTTCCTTTGCCTATGTTTCTTTTATACTCAAAAACAAGATAATCCAATGCCTGCTGAGATGACTGAACTCTAAGTGAGCCCCCATTCACACCCAACTCACAGCTCCAGATGTCACACTTACCCCCCCTGTCCAACAACAGGTAATATCTTCACATTTTGTTGTATGCTATCTCCATTCTTCTTCTTCGCAGAGTACATTCCTTGCCATTCCTGAAAAAGGAATTCAAGTGGAAGGAAGTTGAAGATGCAGTCAGCAGACCAAATACAGCGTTCTACACATTCTCCCTCATTTGGCAACTTAGAGGGGTCCAATGAAACAGAACGAGAAGATACAGCTTCATGCCTTTCTTCAATGAAAACTCTTGTACAACACAAACCTAAGGGATCATCATTAAGGGTCACAAAGGCAAAGAATACATCAGAGGAACATTTGACAGTAAAAAAGCAATGTGATGACAACGCTGGTTCAGATGCTATCTCTCTGAGGGAATGTGGGCCCACACACACTTGGCAGTCCTTCTCAGGAGCTCTCCGGGAGCTGCTGGAGCCCCAGCACATGCCCTGCAGGAGGACAGCCCACAGCAGCACTGCTGTAGAGGCCACAGGAGCACCTGCATGTTCAGTGGTGGGGAGGCCCTGCCCCAGCCCACACAGCACGTGGTGAGACACCACACATCAGTAGCTGGAAGTGCCTTGGGATCCTGGTGCATTTACTTTCCGTGCTGCCAGTTCAGCCTCAAAGCCTTTCAGAGATTTATCTTGGATTTTTTTTTTTTTTTTTTTTTTTTTTTTTTTTTTGAGCAAAAGAGCTTAGAACATCTCGTGGATTCTGCCTTCCACCTGCTGACCTCCCCTCCAAAAGCGCTCCAGTCTCAGGATAACACCGAAGCAGACAATTTCTGCAGTATCAGATTGTCGCTGCCAGTATCACTGTATTTCTTTTTTTTTTATAAAGCTCACAAATGGAACAAAAAGACAAGGCAGAAAGGAAATTTTCAATTTGCAGTGAGAAGTCATTTTTCTCCTCTAGAAATGAGACGTTTCTTTCCAGAGCGGAGTATAAATTATTCTAAAGCCTCATCCCTCTCTCAAATGAGACACAGCAAATAACCCTCCCCCCTTGTTTCAGGCATGCTTATGAGTGTAATATTGTTCAAATAGTCACTTCTGCTACTGAGCGATTGCAAAGCCAGCAGGCTCCCCAGTGGCCCACGGTCCATTCACCATCACTGCCTGCAGGATCATGGCAACAGGCAACATTTACAGCCTTGCCTACAGGTTTCCATCTCTAGAGTAGTTGTTGCTGGTTGGTTTTTTGGTGGTTTTTTTTCTTTTTTTTTTTTCTTAAAAAAGCATCAGATTTTGATCTGGGCAGCTAATAACTACCAAATGATTAATAATTAATGCGATCCATCTCACTTATTAACTTAATGCGAACTACCTGTGCCAGCTGCTGTCCGTCAGTTTCGCTCAACAGATCTTAGCTCAGGTCCTACAAATGCACATGAAATGCCTTCCTGAGGCACCCAGCACCTATTTCTTTACACTGGACTGACAGACCTCGCAGCAGAGCAGGCCAGAGCACAGGCACAGAGAGAGGAATTTAGCATTTATGCTAATAGAGCCAACAAACACAGAGCTGCAGGGCAACAGGCTGCACAGCAGAGAATACCAACAGCTCTTCCAAAGATCTGCTGGAGAAAAGCGCTGCGAATAACAAATTAGGAAGCAGACATAACATCTCTGCATGAGCTGCATGAGGAATACAAATGAAGACAAGCCAACATCACAAAATTCAATGATCTCATAATTAGAAGTATGCATATCAATATTTTCTTGACAACCAGGATGAGGCAGAGATGAGCAATCGATCCCTAACCCAGGTAATAAAGATGGGATATGCACGAAAGGGGGGAGGCAGAAGGTACAGATTGGATAATTATCACATTGCAAGCATGTGCTTTTCAAGAGGGGTTTCATTATTCACTGATGTGCTCCTCATCATCAATAGAAAGATTTTTCAACTTGTGAACGTCTACAACCTGTGACACTGTGGGGGAAATGCCAGAGGAAAAAGGCCAGCAGAATTCTGAAAAATAAAAGGTCCAAGCCAAGGTCCTGCTGCTTTGTTAAGTTCTCACAGGGATGTTACTTAAACATATTTCAGAGCAGCATATGGTCTTGCAGAGCCTGTCGGCAGTCCAGCAGAGAAGAGCTGCTTCCCAAGACATGCTGTCTGCCAGCCCATCATCATGGCCGTGTTACGGCAGCACAAACACCGCCATCGGTCACTTCTGTACCACCCATCAGGCTGGCTTCAAACGCACAGTAAGAGCCACGCACAGTACAAAGATAATGGTTTTACCCTTAATAGAGTACGCTAGGAATCAATGCTGCCATTTAAGACTTCATTCAGAAGGCTTTGGCATGCATCTATCCTCTGAAACCATTCACTTGAGCACAACAAGGAATCATTCAGCCTGCCCTGTAAACGTGGTGCTTCTCACACCAGACAGCTCCTTGTAGAAATAGTGCAAAATAAGCACAACATGCCACAGAACCAATCACACAGAGCTGCCCTGCCCACCATGGCACAGCCTGGTGCAAGGACAGCCCGCACCCACCAACAGGGCTGAGAGGATCGCACGTCTGGTCTGACGTATCGATAGCCCTTATCGCGCTTCAGGACAAGTGAAACTAAGGTAAACAGCTTTGTGTCAACACGCAGAGCTCAGGGGAAGCAAGGAATGCCGTCAGAAGTAGACTTATACATTTCACCTTAATGGATGTAATCTGAATCACAAAACACTGAAAACATGCAACCTGTTTTGTAACTCAGGTCTGGACAGGCCTGGCGTCCCAATAACATTGGCTTCTTGCAGATGATGGGCAGCTGCAGCAACAAGAAATGAGGCACCATCCTGACCCACCCATCGCTGTGCGCCACACCATTCGCCATCTCTGAGCGCGATGCCTACCAGCTCATGTCTGGATATACAGGACTTGCTCACAGCGTGAGGTCTGCTGGCACAAGGAGGGAAATGCTGCAATGGTTCATCTTCTGAGGTCCCATTTAAGCATGAGGTGCGATTTTTCCATAGCTCAGTTTCTCTAACGATCGCCAAATCTTACTTTCTATTGTTTCTGTTAGAGTACTGTGTTTATTCAAAGCAGAATAACTAAACCTTTTAAAAGGAGAGTATCACAGAACACAGCTGGCTTTTTTGGCATGCTGCAGCCTACAGTAACCAACATATAGTTCATTGTAATGGGAAGCAGATTTTTAAAGTAGGATGTTAAGTAATTGCGAGCCCCCGAGCAACAAACAGACCAAATCAGAGTGACCCAGACAGAAGTCAGGCATCTCTGAAAGTGCTGTAACACCCTGACACAACTCATTTCAATCGAAAGCACCTTCAGAGGGATGGAGTATTTCAAAGGTTGCACCACACAGTCAAATTCTACTTGCAAAAACTTCCTGTAATAACTTCATTTGTAATTCATTTTACTAGTCATACATAAAAGTGGGGCTGCAGGGATCACATGCTATAGACTGTTGCAAAGGGAAGTACAAAAAGCATACAAACAGGACATGTCCACTTGAAACAGTTTAAGCTGTTCCAGACAGACAGGTTTGAATAAGCAGCATTTCATTAGTCATCACGGTTAGAAAGTCCTAGAGGCAGGAGTGAAACACGTTGCAAAGAAAGAGATGGATTAGGGTTAGATTTTTATCATTTGTGGAGTGATACACATTTCCATTATTAAAGACATTTTTATCAGCACACTAAATTATTAAAACTTTGATCACTTCATATCTGGAGAATTGATGCTGTGGTTTTAAAGCCTGACATGTCTAACGTATCTGAATTATAACTTAATAAATACTCCCTTCTAACATCAGTTCTGTATTACACACATTTACTGAAACAATTTTGGTCAGGCAACAGAGGTACAAAGCATGAGCTACGGTCTGTTGCTTGGATCTCTTTGAAAAGACCAACACACACAGAAATGAGTGACACGTTCTTGTTGAAATGCACGTGCAATCTGCATCCAGAGTGCAGGTTTGTTAAGGAATGATTGTGTGAGCACCTTGATTTACACAGTAGGACTCACTGTAACTTTGCATCGGTGCTTTTGCTTCACCACCTGCTGACACAGAGCTCCATGCTTCATTTTGCCATCTCCCCACACAGTGTCAGTAACACAGTGCTTCCAGCAGGCAGCCAGCACGACCCCATGAGCTACCTGGACTCAGGTTGGAGCACAGATAATGACATATCTACAAACACCAATTCCCCAATCCCTTTCTGTTACGTCCGTGATTTTCCTCCTATAGAGTATGATGACACATTCAATGACACCAGAAGCACTTACAGCTCATTGCCAAAACACAGATGAATGCTCCTGGATGGTCCTCACACTGCAGCCACAACAGTCCCAAAGAAACATTGTGGAGCTACCTGGAAAGCAGCGATGCCTCTGCCTACTGACCCCCCTTGGATTTCTCATGTACTTTCTGAGTGTGACAAACATTTCTAGTAGGAATCCATTAGACAGCTCCCATGCCATTAGAGGATAAAGGATATTGGCAGCCAGCAGCTGACACTGCCTATCATTCTCAAGTGATACCGAAGATGTCTTTTCTGATATTTTTACATTCTAAAGTTGCAGATCAACTTCCACATTTCAAATTCAAACACATACAAATACTTCCACATTATTCTTTTCTAATTTATATCCTTCTGGATAACGTGCTTTCATTCTAGTTTTCTTTGGTATGCCTACACTTTTTGCTATATACAGCATATATTATAATAGAATAGCTTGGGTTGGAAGGGACCTCAAAGATCATCAAGTTCCAAACCTCAGTGCGAAAGGCAGGGCTGCCAGCCCCTAGATCAAGTACTACATCAGACTGCCCAGGGCCCCATCCAACCTGGTCTTGAGCATTTCTGGGGATGGGACATCCACAGTCTCTCTGGGCAGCCTGTTCCAGCACCACACCACCCTCTCTGTGAAACACTTCCCCCTGACATCTGATTTAAATCTTTCCTTAGTTTCTTTAACAGCATTCCCCCTTGTACTATCAAATAAATACAGCAAGTCAATAATTTTCATAAAACATGCAGCTCTTCCAAACAACTAAAGAGGAAGAAGCCTTTAAAAATGAGCATTCTTTACTTCCTTATCTTGTTAAAGCAATAAAGGTGCAAACGCTCTATGGCTGTGAAGCTGGACGCATATCACGTGCCATCCCTGGACAACAATAAAGTTCACAAATGGAAAACGAGAAGCAGTACAATGGCATTACTTACCTTTCCTATCTTTATGCAGGAATTAATAGTATCTAGGAAATCAGCTTTTTTTTCATTTATAGGCACTTCTGTTAGTTCCTTTCCTATTAATTCACCTATTTGATAGCCCATCACTGTTTCAAATGCAGGATTGACGTACTGTGAAATAAAAACAAACAAAAACATTCAACAGTACTAAGAGCACATCAGATCGCTTTTTATCCATTTGCTAAATCTAGCAAATGAAACCTCTCCCCCAACCTGGAATAAATGTCTGTATGCACTGCTCCTGAAAAAGGTATCAATGTTTTTTCCCATAATAACAGGATGTGAATGCCTCACACTTTGCAATATTTCCATGTGACAGATATGGAAAGGGCACCTTTGGATGCTCCCTGCTCCTAACATTGCACTCCTGGCCTATCAAGGAAGAAAGCCCTGCCTGTTGGAGCTGCAGGACTCCCTCCTGATGGTTCCCTCGTATTCTGGGTTTGCAACAGAGCAACAAAATTCAGCCTGAAAAAGTGTATTTCCAAACAGCTCCAGGACAGCCTCTGTTCTTTTTGGGAAAGGGATGTAGAAAGCACATCCTTCAATGAAATTGCCATTGTCAAGATCTGGGTCAAGAGGGTACAATTTATATGCACATTATAACTCCCAGAGGCTTATACTCAACCTCTTCACTGATAATAAAATCACTCCTCACAGCCTTCACAGTCATGGCTGGAACTAACTCTCTTATAAAGATGATGTTTTTCAGGAATGCAAACCTCAGCACAATTTCTCTTCCACTTTTAAACATTTTTAAGAGATGATTACATTGAAAAACAGTTCACTCTAAAATCCTGATTCAACAAATAGTATCAGTTTTATTTATAAAAAATAGTGTTGTACTTTAATTTAAATAGACCATCAATTTGGTTTAATTTCTAAAGAATACAATTAATATCCAGCATTATGAGAAGAAAAAAATGTGTACAAGCCAACAGCTGCTTTCATTCGTGATATAAAGAAATTATGAAAAAGAAAACCAAAAGAGTAGTTCTTATTTTTTTCAGAAACAACAGCCTGCCTTGAAACTGACTTACGTAAGATATTTCTAATGGAGAAACTTCTACTCTACAGTTAAACTCACTTCAGCCTTATCAGAACCACTAAGTTAGGTTAGACTTTTGTATCATAAAAAAAAAAAAAAAAAAAGTAAATGTGATCATGAATGAAATAAAATACAGTCAGCCTGCAGAGCAACTTTCTGTACTTATAAAAATAACTGGAACAAACCTGTATTACATGGTCTTCACTTGTGATCTCAATGGCTTCTTGACTTTTCTCTAATGCTGTGAATAATGAATTACAAGCCCTGGGGACGAAAAATGACATCTGATTAGCTTTGATCCACATAATTCTTACTGCATATGCTAATAAGCTATTGTAATTCCATACTGAACGAAGTTGTACTTTAAGGATTAACATATTTTCTTTAGCTAACTGACATTCTATAATTAACTGCAGAACAGGAAAATGGATACTTTTTTAAGGATAAGGCTGAAATGGCAAATTTTGTTGATGCTGTTTTTGCTAAAATTACCTTAGTTTGAATTGTGCCCGCACCTCTCCAAATTCCAGCTGAATTAACTCATTGTAACAGGCCATGATATTGGAATTTTCTACATATCTCTGCAAATAAGACATTAGAAATACTTAATTAGTACATATTTCTGTACTCAAGGGTATGAAGCTCAGCTTTCTTTTGCCCACTGGAGAACAAAAAAGGCTCAGATATGCATAAAATAAACACGTTGCAATGTAAGCAACTTGATAAGGTTATTTTTTGGAACTAGAAAAATTCTAGGCCCTGATAGCAATGACCCGAGTATCTCCTCTGATATATATATTTTTAAACTTCCCATTTTAATCAGGTAAAGCCTCAGTGTTACATCTTTGTTCATGATAAACCACCATAGATGTTGATAGTTGGGGGGGGGGGGGGGGACTATCAAAGATAAACCACCACATCAAGGCTGCTAAACAAAGCTTTCGGTGCTTTGCCATTAGTCCAATCTCCAAGGCTCTGATCTATAAATAATTGAGAACCCGTGTCAGATTACTGATGCGCCCACTGGAATGACTGTGCATACAAGAGCAGTTATTTTCAGGCTTTAGCATTTCCTGTATTAGGACCCTGCTACAAATAAGCAAATGGATTGTGATGGGATGGCAAAAATCTGGTGAGCGTGCAACCAATATATTCTGAGTTACAATGGTAAAACTGTGCACATTTTTGTTCCATTGTCAGCTAAATGCAATCAGGAATCCACTCAACTGACAGGCTAATAAGCACCTTTCCTGTTTAATTGCAATAGTTGCCAAGGAACAGATTCAATGTGATACTTTTCAGGTCTTTCTAAACAAAAGATAATAGCATTTGACAGTGTCTGAAACCTGTTTACAGATGTGAATTGGCATTTGATAGAAAAGATCTCCCACAGCATGCTCTGTTGTTCATTGAAGCTGCTCTTTGGCTCTGCTACAGTAATTACTCAATTTTGCCAATGTCAACCTTTAAATCAGAGCATCATACACTTATTTTGAAATAAACGTATATTGAAGAAATGTCTCAATACCACTTCTGGTATTCCTGAGACTGCCTGCCTGCTTAGTCAGCACTATTCTAGCTCTACCAATGCACTGTAGTTCAGAATGAGGAACTGTGTAAGAATGAGCAGCACAAACAAGATTAACAGGTGGGATTACTGGCACAGTCAGTGACAGTTCTGGAATGTCAGAGCTAACCAGTAGATTATAAAACAAACGTACCCTTGTGAAGCCAGCAGAGATCAGGGGCAATATCGATGACTCTTCACGATCAGCATGCCTTTCAAAGAAGGATAAAGGCAGATATTGTTTTTGTAATCAATTGAAACCCAGTTTCACAAGCCATTGACATACCTGTACCTGTACACCAGATGTCACATTACAGGCTAATATGCCTAGATCCTAACAGGATCTATGAATAAAACTTTTTTTTTTTTTTTAATATTACAAACTTGTATCTTTGGAACGGATAAGCCAGTATGTCATTTTCCAATTTGTAAGAAATGAGCTTCTTGCACTGCAAACTAGGAACACTTCAAACAATTTCATTAGCCAGACTGTTGCATAGGTCCTTTTTGGTACCAGGTCCTTGTTATTTATGTTGTCCCTATCCAAAGATGCACCTGAAAGTCTACATGAGCAAAGTTCGAAGAGACGATTTGTTATCTGTATGTACTAAACCTTAGTGGACAACTTAGGGTAGCTGATGGATTTTCTAGTGTTGACTACCCAGCACCTACTAGCAGGTCACTTCAGAATGACATACTACTAAAATGAGATACCTGAATCATTCTGAAAATCTTGGCTATCTCAACTGTTAAAACACATGTGATGTATGAATGGAATCTGGAAGAAAGGTCATTATGTCAGATTTCTGTGAACACGCAGATGGAAGCTGGTCGTGTCTAGCAGATGGCACAATAGCTTTTCTTTATGTCTGAAATTTTGGATCTTACGGCATCTCTTCTTTTTGTTTTCCATGCGCTTGTTTCTTAAGCACAAAGAGAATGATGCCCATCAAGACTAAGCAGGGAGACAAGGGCAGAAAACATCTCCATTCCTCACGCCAGCTATCTCATAATGCTGCCTCCCAAAAGTACAAAGAAAGAGATCAGGAATACCGCAGGGGAAAAAAAAAAACCCTCAACAAACTGAACTGCAGGAAACTGAAGGATGGCAATCCTCAGAGAGAAGCCCTTCCATATGCTGTTGGCTAAATGTCAGGCTTTTTCACAAATACGCTTCTGCAAGAAAGGAAATGTGTGAAAGTTCTCACTCTGAAATCCTGAATAGTGACTACAGAAGGCATGTGTTAGCACACAGGAATTTGAAACAACCGACTTGTTGCTAGCGAGAGGCAGGCTTACTTCTGAAGTTTCCCTAACAGGGGTAGTAGACATCTGAAAACTTTGAGAACTCAAGCTTGTCACTGCAGGGAGCTATTGTCTTGTCCCAACACACTATATGAACATTTTGAAAAGACAAAATCAATTGCAGGGTTTTTTTCCCTTTTTGAGTAACTTCCTAATTGTGAGTCAGCAAGCCCAGCTTCCAATTTCTCCTAGCTTTTAAAAAAGGCTTTCTGGCCCACAGAACCACAGGGGTCTTTCTCTCTGATGTACATAAAGAAGCTTTTGAGTTAGTTCACTGTTTCTCCCCTGCTCCTTTTCTTCTCCTTTTTTTGGTATTACTTTGACAAGAGATGATTCTGATTGTAGAAGCAATGGTTCCCATAGTCAGAAGACTTCCAACATAAAAATAATAAAGACTATATTCACAATGGAATCCTTTGAAATGTTTAACGAGGGTCTTTTGTTCACTAGAGGTGGTGGTGGAAAGCAGGATTGTTAATGGGAAATTTCAACACCTCTGACTTGGCTTCCAGAATAAATGTTTTCTGAGAAATGGCCAGTCTCCCATTGTACTCAGAGAAAATTAGCTCGAATCCATTTCCAGTTAAATATACTGCATTTTTGTTACTTCTACGTTACTTTATGATACATAAGTAGTGTGTTCAAGAGGGAGGAGGAGGCAAAAACATGGACTGCTATACTGAGATGTCTTAACAGTCGATGTTATTTTCAGAATTTCCATGCTCAGATGCTGTTTCTCACTGCTCAAACTGTTCTATACTTTTTTTCATAACTCTACAGATCTCCTCTTTGTGCTGTGATTAATCAAGTTGAAAGACAGATCGAGAGTTCAATGTGTTATATTTATTAATATCCAAACACAACCTATGAGGCAATTCCACAGTTCTGCACATGGGGTTGCAGAGGTTGAGTCATGCCTCTTCAGTAAAAAGTAGAAATCATGAATCCTGTGGCCAAAAATGGTGAAATTTCTACATGATATAATCACATAAAGTGATAAACTTCACAAGAAGTTCTATTTCAAGCTTTTTCACACTTTGTTGATGAAATTTATAAGTAAAGATGCATTTACCTTCGTACTACACCAATAATGACTGTATTTTCTGAGGGTTTTGTTGTTCTGATAGACCTTTAAATAAAAAGAAAGAACATTTAACATTTTCTAAAGTTCACATTTCAGAAACTGTGACTGTACAGCACCTTCATACATTATTTTTCTTAACATGCCTCTTCTGTATGCTTTAACAACAGCAAAAAAGTTAGATCCGAAGCCTGCAGGATTACTGAGAAAAGAGAATGAATACAGCAATGCCTGAAACTCCATGTCAAAAAAAGGACATACAGAATGTACAGTAACTGAAACCTCAAGTGCTGTCAAGGGGAACAGCAAAAAGTAAACCCTCTGAAATGGCATGAAGCTCACACTCACAAAGCGTTGGTGGAAAAGGGCCACTTTCAAGGATTTGGCCTCACTAATTTAAGGAGCATTTCACTTTACAGTGGGACGAATGGTAAAAATGAGCAGTGCTTCTATCTCACAAATGTGGAGCCAGGTATTTGAGAAAACATCCCATTATGGCAACAAATTTGCACACTGTAGCTCCACGGCAGGTCCTTCAACTGTCCTAGCAAACAAGCAAAAATGCCACAGCACTGAGATAAGATAACATTAATTGACGATGAAAATGGACTTTTGTCCAAAAAGAAACCACCAAAAAACCAAATAGTAACATTCAATAGATCTTATAGAAGGGTCATAAAAAAGCTAGAAATCTTTCCTGATGAGTTAACTATACAGCTATTCATTAATTACCCTGAAATGGTGTTTACCTGCACAATGCTTCCGCATCAAAGTATCTGGAATGTCTATGGTCTATGATGATAATTTCATGGTGTTTATCAAGAAAACATTCCAGTGCAGACTCGGGAGTCCTGGCAATATTACATCGAAATCCAGCTTTCTCACAGGCCCAGCAGAACCCATTGCTCTGGTTATCTTCTTTGGCAAACACTAGAAGTACCTGGTTCAAATACAGAGAATCATTACAAACAAGTCTTATATATACATTAGAATCCATGACTTTTACCCATTTTTAACAAGGTTAGCCAACATGAACTCACACAAGATGGAAGTATTTCTGTATATGAAGACCCCTGTGACTCCTGTGCAAAGCTTGCCATGAGATTTGCATCACAGAAGGGGATTACCATGCCAGAAGTCCAGAACTGGAAGTTGGGAGAGCTATGATCTGCTCTGTCATAACCTGCTGCACAATTGCCAGTAGCATTCCTCTCTCTGAGTCTTTTTAAAATCAACACAGTGCCCAAATGTTCAACATTCCTAATTCCCAATGAAATGTGCTTTAAATTCTATGGTGGAATACACTATGAAAGATAAACATGAAGTCTACTAAGGAAGACTCCCACTGATGTGATTGTGCTTTGCTTCGGGTTAGTATTTTATAGAGAATAATTTTTTTTGCAGAGAGAATACACAGACTGATAGAATATACATCTATGCCAATGCTGCTTTTGTGGACGACTCAGTAGATGCAGTCTTCTGGGAAAGATGGATAAACCAGACCAACATCTTGGCCCGCTGTCTCAGGACACCAATCTTTCAGTAATTTAATCAAACTACACTTAAATATATGCTTTGGTTGGACAACAATGTGGAGCATGTGTAACTCATACCACATCCCACTGCCGTTTATCTTCTGGGTGACTTTAGGAATTCTGGTGCTGGTTACACTTTGGACCAGGTTGATGGAATGTCTACCAGTAAATCTTAACATTTCCCTGCAGTGCATATTTCTGTAAGAATGAAGGACTTAGTACTCATTTAGTTCAGATTCCTTTTATAGTAACCTTTGCAAACCTGCTTGAAAAACATGTCATACTTCGGGCTATATTTAGTGGAGTTAATTTATAACACGCTTAGGAGTGGAATAATGGTTTTCAGCATTAGCACAGAGCAGTCAGGAAATCTTATTTGTATGATCAACTTCGGCAAAAATGCAACGTTGTCTGACCTTTCCTTCCCTCTTATCTGCCAACTGTATCGCAAGGATTAACTGGTAGAATTTTAGAGTGGCCTATGACTGGACAGAAGTCATACAACCATTAATAACCATAAAGGGGGGCAGAAATATTCAAGGAATGTTTCTGATTTATACCTGGGGAAAAGCTGGATTAGACTGTCCTAATATTTGATGTTAGATGATAACACTGTTCTGACAATAGCTCAGGAGGATTTTGAACTCCAGTTTCTGAAGGCAGACATTTTCAAATCAGCAGGTCCAGATAAGTTTCAACCAAGAGTTTTGTAATTAATCACTGAGGAACACCTTGGATTTATTAATACCTCAGTATGCCACAAGACACAGGAGAATTTTCAAAGGATATTCAAGGGAGTCAGGTATCTGCAAACCTCCTACCATCCCAGACAAAAGAAGGGGACAGCTGGCATCTGCTCTTTATGAATAAAGAGATAAAGGAACTTGAAGTAATGCCAGTCAACAACAAATAATTTACAAAAACCCAATTACATGTGTTGCCAAGCTCACTTTCTATCTTCTGTGATGCTGCAAGTTTGGTTGATGTTAGTAGTAATGCTGGTGTAATAGACCTTAACAAGACATGTGACTAAGCATTGCTCTGATTAGATTTTGACTAAGTAAATACAAAACACATTAAGTAAAATGCAAACCATGGAACATACTACATTGACCACAAGCTATGTGATAGAGGAAAGGGCTAAAGATGGCTCTGTTTCTATGAGTTGAGAGATGTTTGTCAGGATCTTTAGGATATCACATATAATGTGGTCACAACCTGTTAGGTGTATGCATATCACTTGGCAGAAACACTGTGAAGATCTCCACACCACAAAAAAATCCAGACATACATCCAAAGTTGATTTCTGTGATACCTTAGAAATTAAGACTTCAGTTGGAATGGTAGCACCTACCTGAAGTTGATCTTGATGAAGTCTCATAGGGCCAAACTGCACATCTGTAACTGGTGTCTAGAAAATATAAAAGGGGATCTTATTAGCACATACGCACCTAGAGAAGAAGCAAAAATAGCTCTGTTAGAGAAGACTTACTGACTACTGTTGCTCATATATATTACTACCATTATGATGGTCCTGCTCTGCTTTTGTAAATGCACATGCTGAGCTGTGTTAACACCATTACAAATCAGGTCAGTTTTGATTGTTATACTTTAAAAAGAATGGATTAGTCCTGAAAGTTTTGTAAGCAGACTGTTGGCATGTATTTGTTTCTTGTAACCCCTGTACGACATGAGCTGCCCTGCAAAATACAAAAGCACTGTAAAAACTGTTTAAAAAAAAAGAAAAAACAAAACGAAAAACCCAACAACTTCCAAAGAACATTAAACCTACTGGAGAAAGGCAAAAAAAAATGTTACTCATAGAATTTCCAATGTCATAGGTGCCAACGAGTGATACAAAAGCACATAAATGTAGTAGCCCCACGGATGCTGTGCTGTGTTCCCTCCTTCCCACCCAGCCCTTCCAGGGCAGGCAGCAGAACCCAGATATCAGTGTTGACGTTGCTCAGCACACAGCTTGGCTTTGAGAAACCCTGTAAAACGCTGCTGTGGTACGGCATGCTTTGTGCACGCTGTGATTTCTGCACTAGATTCTGCTCTAGTAACTCAGGCCAGCAGCTTAGCTTTGTGTGCAAGAACTGTGTCAGCATCTTTCTTCCTCGCATATCACTGGAAGCGATGGAGGCGAATGGCCCAGGTGCTGCTTATGGCAGCTGGCTCTGATGTAATTAATCATTGGGTACCACTGGCTGGAGTGCAGGCTTCAGCATGAACGACTCTTCAAGGCATCTGGGGCAGGTGTTCTCAAGGAGATAAACATTTAAATACAGAGGAGACTAATAGGATTGTGCAGGTTAGAGTCTTTGGGAATTCCCATTTGGCAAGTAACTGCGCTTTCATGTGCTTAAGTAGTTCTCATCTCTTATCTCTGAAATGAAAACTAGAAATCAGGAGTAACAACACTCCTGATTGCAAAAGGGCAGCAGTGTCCAGCCAGTGTTCCCTGGAGAGCACAGACTCTTGAAAGATACCAGAGAGAAAACAGCAGAAAATTGCTATGGGTAACACAGCAAATGGAAAACATCTCCGGATTCTCATGTACAAAGAAAAGATCTCTTGAGTACAAAGGTGTCATTTTTACATTGTTGTTTTTCAAAGTAAAACCACACTTGAAGATCAGATTTATTGCTTTGCACTCTAGAACGTTTCCAATAAGTAATTTTAGAGAAACCTCACCACCACATCCCACAGAAAAATCTTTTTGAATTACATGCTCTATTCTTTCGTTGACCTCATTGCTCCATTGCTCAGCCCTCCAAGTTTCTCATGTGTGATTTTATTTATTTATCGACTTGGAAATCATCAGGGTAACATTAAATGAGCAAGAAACACAAATCAAGGAAAAATGGCAACGCGGTGCTTACAAAAAAAAGGAGCCAGGGTTTGCTGTGTTATTTCAAAGGGCCCCAAAAAGCCGACATTAAAATGGTGTGGGTGGGCTTCAGGTTTACTCTCAGTCATCCTGGATTCGAGTGGCTTAATTTAAATACTCTCTGGTCAATTCTTCTAATTTTAAGACCCCCAACCTCTCTTCCATAGGAAAAAATCAAACTGCTTTTTTCTCCCTTGAGGCCCATCATCCACTTTTTCCAAATCTGCACCAGAAAACAGCAAACAGTTCTGCTGACAGTGCACGGAGCAGAAGGCGATCCAGCCCCATCTGCCAGGGCTGTGCTGGCCCTGCAGCACTGCCAGCAGTGACCCCTTGTTCTCTTCCAAAGGGATCAGCAGGCATGCCCAAGGGACACAGAGGAGGTGTATCTATTGAACAAGAGATGCCTTTCTACAGTCATTTCTCTAGCCATGACCACACTTCAAATTCAGTTTTGCACTATATATTTTGCTCTCCAGCCTGCCAGCATAAAGCAGCAAGTGTTACTGGCTCCACCTGGAGCTGCAGGGCACAGACTCGGAGCTGAGCTCTGCAGTTTGGGGTCTCTGAACCCCGTGTCTCAGGGCAGTGCACCCTCACACCCAGTTCCAACACAGACCAAGCTCCATGAAGTTATGCTACAAGATTTATCCTATGGGGAGTTCGCGGAGCCTGGAAAATGCTTTTATGCCAGCAACCTGTGGCATTCCAACACTGAAAATACCCATGTATGCACCACTGAAGCTTAAGTTACAGGCACTGCCCAAATGAGAAGCTGTCATTACACGTTAACTGCCTGTCCTGGGCCAAAGAAAAACCCTGCTCTGCATCTCCGCTACAAAACATCAGTGAACCCCAGTTAATTCTTAATCCTGTTGAAATCTATTCAATCACTTGATTAATCATTTCAGCTCTTTGTCTGCTGCTGATAGCACCGAGAAACAGCGAGCTGATTAAGTGCTGTGTCAGAAACCAAGGCTGCACCAAGGGTGAGCTGAAACTCTATGGTGAACAAAATGAGCTTTACGAACACAAGCTCACAACAAACCAAGCCCAGCCAAGGCTCACACGTACTCTAACAGCACAAACATGTCCTTATTCACGCAAGAGTTTTGCTTTCCTACTGGAAAAAGAACCAACCCCAGCCTGCTCTCAGTGCTCGCACACAGCACTGCGGCCATCCCACGTTCTCTGACCCACTGCCTGCTGCAGCCACTAAACCAAAAACACTGCGACTGCTGATAGAAATACTGCATGTTTCCCATGCCCAGAGATAAGTGAATGTTTGGTAAATAAAAACAACTTAAATAAATACAGACCCAAACAACTGTGACCGATCTGATTAAAGTACAACAGACTCAGTGCTGACCTGATATAACCCGGTACAGCACTTCTCACCATCGGTCATTCCTCACATTTTACCAGGACAAAATTGACAGGAACGGTCTGTTCATGGTGGCTGCTGTTTGGGGTTTTTTTCCTTCCTACAGCTACAAAAACCTTGCAGAGTGTGCCCAGTGAATAAATATAGTAAGGACTGAAGGGTGGACATAAAGCCAGCTCGATCTGCACACTCCCTGTGGCGATAAACTGCCTGGTTGGAGCGCGGGACACATCAAAGCAGCCCGCATTCCGCAGGTCTCTGTTTGCTAGAGGTCTCACATCTTGGCTCCCTCCAGCGTGCCTCTCCTACCATTACCAATTGGAGAGGAGAGCAAACTAAAAGGCAGCGTCAGCCCCCCGCGCCCTCTGGCCATTAACTCCCATGCAGCGCTCCCGCTATGGTGCGGCAAACACATTTCTTTTTTAGAGCTATGTTCTTAGGTCACCTCTTTCATGAAGTTTTTGTGGGATGTTTTAAAGCAGAGCCTTGGGCTGCCTGAGGCAACCAGCTAACATCCAGGTTTCAAAAGCAGGCAATGAGAAATGGTGAACAGTTTGATACCAGATAACCGCCCGTTCAAATAAAGACTTCAGCCCTAAGGCTCTGATTCGTTATTTTAGGACGTGGATAACTACAGTGATATAAGACTTCATCACTGGGCTTATTGGACTACCATCGGAAAAAATCATCACTTTACTCGGATCAATATTCTAACACATCATAAAAAATGTGTGTTATTTAGTTTTAAAATGTATACTTGAGTTCTGCCCATGCACTTGGTATGGGAAGACTTGACTCAGCGCAGCAAGAGCCAAACACCAAAACATGCTATGCTCAGAGCACGAGGACTGCTGGAATACTCAAAATTCAGATTATGCTAAGAAAAGCAGAGGGATGAATTTTACGAAGGAAAAAGCATCTCTTTCCTTAACCTGCTGTGCTAAGCGTAGATTTATCACCCCTGAAAAGGAAAGCTCAGACTCACAGGTTTAGATCATACCTCGAATTTCAACTCCTTTGGAATCCATTAATGGCAGAAATTTGAATTCCACACGATAACATCAGTTCTCCAAAACCTCAGCCAAACACGTGTGGATACTGGAAGGCAGAAAGTAGCCCATCGGCTATCAGAGCAATTCCACAAAGAGAATAACCTGGATTTACTTTGCTATAAAGTCTGGCCACACAGAGTTACTCCTTTGGCCGTTTGGAGGCCAGAACAGTTAGAGTAAAGAACAGGAGGGAATAAAGCACCTGGAGTTACCTGCCTTCATTCTACAGAGTCAAGGATGGAGGCAAGCCAGGCTCTTACAGACCTGAATCTGTACTCGGTCAGTTTATTTTTTGCTGAAATACAGAGCTCTGGAAGGCAGCTAACATTTACCAAAACTGCTGTTCAACCCGGATGAAACCTGTTAATTCTATCCCATGATATCTTTTCCTATTTTTGTTTCATTAAAAAACGTAGACAAATGTCACAGACTCGACAATTTAAATAATGCAGCGTTCTGACTCAGTGCAATTTGTTCTTATGAAATCTAGAGTTTATTCTACATCCGGTGATGCATCTGTCAACAAAACAATATGGAGTCAGATCTGTATTTCAAGGTCTGAAGATCACCTGAGATTCTGGCATGATATTTTTTATTAAAACATTTCTTTTCAGTATTAAATTAATTCCCACAAGAATTATTTACGATGCTGCCATACGATGATACTGCAACCAATGCAGGCAATGAGATAACGTACCCTCCGTTCTCCGTTGCTGAAGTTTTAGTAACAGTTGTGAACCAGTTTTACGTAAATTAGCTCTTGGGAGGCAAGCTCTGGCCTCTGATTCACACCATTAGGAACACAGAATTTGGAGAGCTTGCAGTTTCTGTGAGAAGTTCTATGGAGCTCAATGAGCTGCCTCTTGAGTGAGGCTGCTAAGCATACCAGCCATGGGACCCATGCTCTTATTCCTGAGCTCCTGGTGACACCTTCAACTATGTACACTGTTTGTTGTATTCTGGATCTAATTCCCATCTGCATTGCTTCAGGATTAGTCCAATGCAATACATAAAGCTAAATTAGAACAGAACTGGAGTAATATCATTATGAAATCGGGCTTGCTGCCTTCTAGCATGCTTTAGACACAACTGAGAACCCATTCTGCACCTTTTGGAAAATCTGCCCATATTTGTAATACGAAATTACTGTTATCATGTTGCAAGCATGACATTATCAGAGGTGAATCGTTTCATTATTTTGGAAAAAAAAAAAAAAAAAAAAAAAAAAGAAGAAAGAAAATGCTGTCCCAAAGGGACTTTTATAATTATGTGCAATGTGGTAAGGCCTGGGTGGCTTCTGGCCCAGACCAGCGGGCTCTGCGGTCAGCTTTGTACAATTACAGAACAGAAAAGAAGACAGTAACCTCTACCATTGTTAAAGGTCAGAACTTCTACACAGAACACACCAACAGCTCCAAGGACTCCTTCAGCTCTTGGTAGGATATTTAAATGATAAATATCATTAACGCTTAGGATGCCTACAGCACAATCACATGGATCTCAAACCCGCAGAGGCAGCTCACGAATCCACATGATGTTTTCTAACCAGAGAACACTGTTGAATGGAAACCAGTTCTCACATCAGAAGATATTCAGGTCCAGCAAGTGGCATTTACGGCAGCACTTCCCTGACCCAGGGATCCTTTAGAGATCTGCTTGATATACACAAGCACACTGAGCTTGAAATACCATCTGTTTGTCTTTGTTCTGCATTAGATTGGAAAAAATGTGAAACAAATGTTCTACAACAACCCCAGAAACATGAATGCCTTTAACATTGGTCTGTGGTCCATCATCATCATTTTGTCAAATGCCTTTATGACCAACCAGCGCTGAGTTTAAAATGCCCTACACCTTCACCATCTTAAAACCTGAGCTGACTCACTGGGGTCTCCCCTCAGGCTGCCCACTGTGACTGGAAGCTTTCCTGGAACATCTCCGCAGAGGCCACATACGCACAGACCTTGGCTGGAGGCTGCGGGCTCTCCCCACGTTGGATCTCTGGAATGCTCACTCAACTATAGCCAAATATTTCTGTGTGGTGAGGACATGCTGTAGAGCATTTGTAGTTATATCCTG
This sequence comes from Gallus gallus, assembly GCF_016699485.2. Lineage (NCBI taxonomy): Eukaryota > Metazoa > Chordata > Aves > Galliformes > Phasianidae > Gallus > Gallus gallus. The sequence goes on along the minus strand of NC_052541.1, from coordinate 11,038,559 downwards.
CGCTAAAGAGAAAAACAGCAGCTTAAATGATCTGGCTTGTACTTTAGAAGAATTTTTTAAACCCTATAATAACGGTTTTCTATACATAGGTTGCACAAATGGATGCCTTTATCAAGGCAAAAAAAAAAAAAGTAGTAAGAACAGTTTCAGCTTTTCAAAGCTAAACGTGGTTCTTAAGCATTTGTCTTTTTGGAGAGTCCAGTTTAAGAATGTGCAAAATGCAGAAATTGAATTGCTTCAGATGAAAAGAGAGGGTATCTTCAGGCAACTTACTCTGTTCTATTTGTTTTAAACAAAATTGAAGTGTCGGCTTGAATATCCGGCACCTCAGAGGGGAAGAGTCATCTAAAATCAGAGGCTCACAGTACTTTGGGGTACATTGGGGTTTGCCAGCAAATAGATCCAGCATTGGCTTTCTCAACATCTTTGTCCAGCTCCAAAAGAACTTATCCTTCCTGCTGCCTCAGGTGTATGAATGTTGCAGGCCAGCTGCAGCATCACTACTTCCTGTCCCCCAGTTGTGTGGACGCTTCCACACAAACACTGCATTCTTCTGGCCCAGAGGGAAATTCTTGCTGCCTGCACTTTCACAGTTGAGCTGCACAGCACTCTGGGAGACTTAAATACGGCACAGTAGTTCTATTGTTTAATAATATTCAAGCCGCTTGCTCTCTTGTGATTCCACAGAAGCCAAAAGATCCCGGAGTGCCGCAATAAGCGCTAATCTGTTGTATATTTGTTGACCAGTTCTCTTCCTTCTAGTGGCTCCCACTTCTTAGTTTTATTTTAGAGATGATTACAGACACATCGGGATACAGTAGATCTCCATCACTGTCACTGTCAGCTTTATTTTTTGCTTTATTCATATGGACCTCAGTGGCATTTTCATTGAACCATCTGGATTTGAATAGGCTCAGTATCTAAAAGGAAATTCCAGTCTATTAGGAAGATTTCCAAATACTGTTTCTTTGTGTCAAATCAAATTTTCATGCCTTCATCTACCAACACTGTAATTGCCACAAACAGACCAAGCAAAGCAAGAAAGTGCAGCACAAAACAGCACGAACCTGCCAGTGGGTCTGTTAGGTTTTCTAGAACATCTCTGCTCCATTCTGAGCCTCCCTTTATTAAGGAGCTAAGTTTATTTTCCTATTGCCATTAACAACTCATTGTTCATGCTGACATGGTGGAAACCTGAGCCTTTGGCAAATGTACAATCAGAGCAACACCACATTATAAAAAGAGCACAGGTAAACGAGTGTGCAACAGGCTGACAGCACAGCCTGCCTCCTGGGAGCCCCTGTGTTCCCAGCTGAACAACGTAGAACATTTTACAAGAAAAATCTGTGTATAAATTTCCTCACTGAAAGGCAAACCTGAAGCATTAAACTGTGGGGAAAGACAGCTCAGGCTCTACCTACCATAATAATCCTTTCAATCTGCTGCCACTCACTACCGTGAAAGAATACAGATCAGCACAGGGAAATGTTCAATAGTGATAGCAAACATTTCAGGATTTTTATTTACTGAATGCAACTGTCCATTAATAACTGAGAAAACCAGAAGTGATCCTCTTGGCATTCAAACCTCTTATGAATGGAGAACTTTATCTCCAGTACCTCTCAGAAAACTTGAGATTACAACCACACTCTAGACATCCTTTAAACTAAATACTAGGAAACTCATAGCACTGTGTCCTCTCTTTTGCTCCCCAGCGTTCATTAGCATGATCGTACCGGAGCCCGCTCCAACAGGACAACTCCATGTTTTATCACAGGGAAGAAAACAGTCAAACGTATTTCAGAGTGCTGGGATCCCTCCTTTCTTCTGCCCACTCAGAACTTCCCTAGCAGGGGGACCAGCGGCTGCTTTCCTCTCACACAGATGCCTCTTCATTTCGGAGGACCTACCGGGTAGCCTGAAACCCGACACAGGCCTTGTGCTCATGCCGGGGTCGGGAACGCACCGCGCTTCTGCCAGCCCGCAGCGCTCCTGAAATATGACATTGCACGCGCTGTAGATGGGATCGCCCTGGGTGTTTTATTTTCCTTACGTACAGTGGAACCTTTTTACAGCTCCACCAATCCCCCTGTACTTTGCATGTCTTCACTAAAGCGGATTTTTTCGTTATAATCAGAATTCCACTTTTCATTTTAGCTCCCTTGGCGAAGACAACGTCACTCTATCTGGATCTGTGGCAGGCACGCTCCAGCACTCTCTTTTATTTAACTCAAAACATTACTTACAGAATCTAACTGCATTACTACGCTTGCTAAGAAATAATCTGCACAGCCCCAGCTCTCCCTTTACCAAAGAGCTGCTGACGTGCCAAAGGTGACACCGCTGGCATAAAAATGAGCTAGCACGGAGCGTGCTTTTCCCTCCAGGAATGCCTAAGCAACCAGTACGTTACCACCTCCCAGGAAAGTTTCACAGACCAAAGCTGGGAACCCAGCTCTCAGCAGAGCCGCTCCCTTTTAATCAACAGCCCTTTAACAGCCACTGTGGCCGTTAATGGAGATGCAAATCCAGCTGGGTATTTAACAGCCAGCAAGGCAAAACCCTGCCCACTGTGAAGTTCGTTGACTACACAACTGTCTGGATATACTCTTCCCACATCTAAGGTTTGTATTTCTCAAAGTACAAGAGCCATAACAGTGCAGATCGTAATATACTGATGTTGAATAGCCTCATATAAATTCTATCTCCTATTTACCCCTGAGATTTCCAGGAAAGAGAGACAGCATCTGGAGATACGTGCATCAGATCCTTTTACCTGGTTATGATAGTAAGCGGAGCTTTCAGAGAGCCTTGCTGCACAGCAGATTGGGAAGGAAAGGTCTGTAACGTGGGGGGAGATCGCAGGCCAAGAAAAGAAGGTGAAAAAACACTGCATAAATCCATAATGTAAACACATGCACTGACTACACAGCTTGCCTGCAAACTGCACAGATAACTGCACAATAAAATCACCAACACTTAGCACAGAGCTGCTAGTGGTGAAGAGCTGCATCTGGTCAAGCAGACCTGGCCCTTCAAGTACTCTTTGGACAACCAGTTTTAAATGGTGGCTCCATTCCCTATGACATGGGTAGGATGTCTGGAATCTGTTTTTCCAGAAGCTGTATCAGCCTCTTCCAGTAACAGGTCACCAGACCCTGCCACAGGCCCACAAACTGTCAGGAAGAGCCCTGCGCCTCTGAGCTCAGCACAGCATCTCTTAGCAGCTCCTCATCCTACTCACGCAGTACCAATGAAGCAGGAGAAGGAGCCACATGGAAGAAAGAGGTCCTGGTTGTGATACATTAAAGTGGTGTCAATCCGTGCACAGCAAGGTGATCAGTCGCAAGGAAAACTGGCACCTGTCCAGAATCGATCTCCCTTGAGATACAAATGCTGGCACCTGACAAGATGGAAGCTCATTTCATCTGTTTTTCAACTATCCAAACTATGCTCCCCTCCTGGATAAGCTCTCTCACTCTCCTGTCTTTTCTCTGAATGGATGCAGCGGGCCCAGGCTTTCTGGTGTGAGTGAGAGAGCTCCACGCCAAAGCACAAACAAGGGAGAAGAGACATTAAAGTCCTGTCTGGCGACACCATTAACAAGTTCACAGTCACTATTTCCTTCTTCCTCCCCTGCACCAAGTGTTTCTTCCCAGACAGTGATCCAGACTGCTGATAGCTCTGGCAGGGAGATTTTACCAGAAATTTTAGCAGGAAATGTTCGTTTGTGAGCCCTGCTGTCCTCCCTGTGCTGCATCTGCACAGCCCCGTGCGGGCCGCAGAGCTGCTCCGACAGCCTGCAGCACACTGCAGGAACGTGCGCGGCTCCGAGCTGAGCGCAGCACCCACTGCACGCACCTGTTTTCTTTCTCCTTCTCCTCCCAGCAAAGAAACACTACAAGGTCAATTGGAAAACCAGAAAAAAAAAAAAAAAACATCCTATACACTCATTGAAGGATAATGTAAATCAGATTCTTGGAAAGTCTTATTACTTAGATCACCTGATTTCTTTTTCGTCCTCTGTGAACTTTGAACATAAGGCTGTAATTGCTATAAGCACGGGAGAGAGCAGTGCTGTTGATTAGGAAAGCCTTTATCAATCATGAGATGTTTCATTTGATTTATGTGTTTGTGTGTTCCTCTGAGCCGGGACGAATAGCCTTACCGCATTCGTATTTGTGTGATTAGCAGATCTTTCTGCATCTCTTCTGTCCTTATCCTCCAAAGACACAACAAATGCTGTATTGCTAGATGTTGAACTTTGCAATTTTCGTGCTGCACTGCGACAGTAATGTATTTTGACTAACTGCACGAGCCACCAACACATAAGGTCTAGGCAAGCAGCCGCGGAGCACCAAAGGTTTACTTCTGTTTCTTCACTGCCTAATTTGAACCATTATGTTGTACCCTGGATGACTTCAGAGTATAGTACGAGGTGCATAATCTAATCCAGTTATATTTGTAATTTAATTTTGCTTAAGAACATTCAAATGTCTTTCAACCAAACAAACCTCCTCTAGAACAGCAGGAAAATATTAGAGGTGGCATCAAACCACCGGCCCATTAGATATAAATTGCTCACAGCATGTTCTCCACAAAGCAGAGTAACAAAATTTGCAGGCTGCAATATGAGGCTCTACCCAGAAATACTTTCCAGATGAAGCATGTATGATTTGCGGTGGTTCCGTGACACAATCAACAATTTTCTGCTATTAAATGGAGATGATCCAATGCATTTGGAGCCCTGAACCTGCCCTGTCTCTGTGTACATCCCCTTTTCTTAGCCCTGCACCAGGAAAGCTGACCAGGATGCCAATACAGATGGGAGCTCCACAGCTGCTGCTGTCCGTGTCCTTTCCACACAGCTGGCTGTGAATGCTGAATGAATGAATGACTACCTGCAAATTGCTTTTGTCAAGTAAACCTAACAGGTACAAAAGTGTGATACTGCAGTCTCCTGTCTTCTCTTCATTTTACAATGCTAAGCCCTGTCACTGTTACTCATGTACTCCTTGAGTGGTAACAAGTCTCATACATTTTAACCAATTAGGACTAATTTATTTTATTTCCTTTTACAAGTGAAATGTGTCTGTGCTAGGAATAATTTCTCTGATGCTGCAGACATGGAATTATGGCTGTTTCCAGCCATATTCCACATACCACCTTCCTACTTCAGCAGAGCCTTAGGACGTAACTTCATAGCGTCTATGACAGCTTAATAGTTAACTGATGATTTTGCATTGCAATTCTGCTTTGTACTTCTAACCTATTCTATTACACCTTTTTAAACACTTGCATGGCACATAGAATTTCCAGGACTACCACTAGATTGGCTGCCTATTTTTTCCAGAAAGAATTTATTTGCAGCCTTCCAAGCAGCACTACTGAAGGCAATGTCTCCCACATAACAAGCAGCTTTTTGCACAGTCTGCATCAAGAAACACCTTCTGGTAAGTACAGAACTTTTGAATTTTTCTTTTCTTTTTTTTTTTTTTTTTTTTTTTGCAGTGCATGATAGCATATTTTCTTCTTGAAATGTTCTATTATTTCCAGCATTTCTGTCATACAAGTTCATTCTCATTTTTAGTTTAGTTACTAACCCAGTGCCTATCAGTTGCTTTCTTCACACAGTTCCCCCAGAGTCTCACCTGGAACTCTCCCAACTTTATCTGGCCGGAAAATCACAATCCCTGTGACTGCAAGCCACGGGCAGAGGTGTGTGTTCATTTCTCTCCTTGCTCTGACCTCTACCGCCAGGCTACAACCAGAGCCCCAGGCTGATTCCATCAGCACTCCAAGAGTCAGAGACAAACATCTGGAATTTATTTGCTAGAAATAAAATAAGTGACAGCTTTTCAGGGGTTCTAGCTTGCACCTGTACTTCTAAATCTCCCCCACGAAGGCAAGTTCTGAAGAAATGTAATCAGGAATAGGAGGCAGCAGCTCTCCTGGGGGCCTGGGTGAGGGCCCAGGAAGAATGGAGATGATGGTGCCCAGAGGCACGGGATGCTCCGAGCATTCCAACGTCAGCCGAAGCTGCAAAGGGGAAGGGAAGTGAGGAGCCCCAGGAGGAACTGGAGAGGTCAGGGCTGCAAACGAGGTCATGATGGAGGGGCAGAGGTCAAAATAATCAAACACCACCGCTGTCACCTGATGGGAGGAGGGCACGAGGGTGCAGGATGAACCTCTGAAAATATGCAGAGGAGGGAACAGGGAATACACAGAGAGGAAGAAGGGCAGTGGAGAAACAAAGAGAGAGAAGGCCCTGCCAATTGTTTGGATGAAGGTTACCCCTGCCTAGGCACCGCGCTCATTGTCTGCAGCCGTCTCCTTTCCTGCGGCTTTCCTGAGCCTCCCTGAGCACAGACAGAGCTCGTTCCAAAGCGGAAGGTGACTGATGTGGTCCTGTGCTATGGGCAGGTCCACACGAGGACCAGATCAACTTTTTTATTTTTACTTGTGTGGTGTGCAAGGTTTTCATTGCAAGGGTTTAACGGCCTGGAGCGAAAGCTGGCCGTGTCTCATCCTGCTTGGCCTGGCAGGCAGTCCTGGAGAAAGCTCACATTTAGGGATTGGTGTGATCTTAGCAAGACAATCCCACTGCAAATGGAACCAAAGCCCTGGGCATGCAAAGCAAACTCACACTGATACCAACAGCTGGGCACTGCATCCAGCTCACTTCTCTGCACACTGACTGCCAGTGAAGCAGGATGCTGGAAGCACGGGATCTCTGGACTGTGTGGGAACCAGGTGTGGCACTTTCTGACCATAAAGATACACAGACAGAAATAACACTCTTCCATTGCTCTGTGGAGTAACTCTAAACTGTTTGTTTTTTAAAATAGAAAACTTCAGAAGATTCCTTAGAAGACCTGCTTTCGTTAAGTGATCTGCTGCTCTCAGCCAACCACACAAGCTGTTTGGGCAAAATAGAAATAGGATCTGGAGATGAGGTGATGGGGAAACCACCTGCAGCATGACAGACCTACAGAAGAGAAATACAACGCAAGCACCATCAGGTGCACCATGTGCCCTATTTTTCAAAGGCTGTTTCTTTCTTCCAATAGGTGCTTCCTTGTGTTCTGCATGACAGGAGGCTAACAGGGTGCTGCTGTCAGAATGATCGAGTAAAGCTGCCCAAAACATTGCCTGGAAAAACGGTTGAACTAAGGACTGCATTGCTCATCACTGGTTCTTGTCCAAGGGGAAGTTAATAACCCTGTGCCACTGGCCAAAACACAAGCAAACCAAAACGTAAGGGGATCAGGCCCCTGGCAGCATGTCAGCACTCCTGATCTCAGCCAGCTAGCAGAGGAGTGCTGCTGCACGCCTTGCTGGCAGTTCTCTGCCCCAGCATGACAGCAAGAGCAGCAGCTTCAGGCTCAACAGTTTGCAGAATGCTTCACAAGATCTGGATGGAGGTGGTTTCACATATACATCCTACAGCACCAAATGATGAACCTTTCAAAGGTTCAAACCTGGCTGCCTCAGGAAGGAACCTATTGATAGCCTTCTGCAAGAGAAATGTATTCATGAAAAAATAAAATAAGAAATCCAAACGCCATTTAGAAAAATCACTGAAACAAACCTGGATTTTTATCATGGCTCAACATTTAAACTGTCAGCTTTATCCTCACAATAAGCAGGCAGCTCTCATTTACAGCTGAACACCTACTTTATTTATGTAGCTATGCTGCATTTAACCTTACATCCTGTCTGCTGGGTGCATCCGGCTCCACCGCTCTCCATGCTGCAGAGCTGTAGCATAAGGTGGGGGAGCTACTTTCCACAAGCCAAAAAACAGGAAATTTGATGACATTGTTCAGTGAGCAGACGTCAGCACAGAGTGATACAAAAGAGTAAACAACTTCCTAGCAGCAGCAGACAAATGGGCCGGAACTACTGGAATCCTGTGATGTCTGGTGTGTTCTGCATGAAAATTACTGTCTCAATGAAGCAGGGAGCGATCTTCATTTGATGCAAATTGGAGCTGCTCCCTGGAAATCCAGGAACTACATTAATTTGGTCTGCGTGAGATCTGATCCCAAATCTTTACCTATGTGATCATGAAGACATCATTTTTAAGAATTCGTGTGGTTAACATTTGGAGTATTTTGTAAATATTCTCATTATTTTAGGACACAAAAAGCTGCTGTGAATAAAGAGGACAAAATTCTGTGAACGTACAGGCAGCAGAACCAGAAATGCAGGCGCCATTTCATTATGATCATGCCACCATCAATAACAATAACATATATTTTTATATATTCTTGCCAAAGCACTTTGATAAGAAGCCAGCTCAACACCCCACCCAGGGAGGGAGGAGCAGGCATGACATCTCTTTCATGTATTTCAGCATTTGCTTTGTGAAATCTCCTCTCGTATTTTCCAGCTGTGGGCAAATGTCAAACCCGATCCAAAAAAATAACCTCTCAGCTGGGCATACAGTGACTCAAAGCCAGGTTACTGCCAGCAGAAAGGAAATGCAGGGGAAGGCTTTTTTGCTCTGACTGAACGTCATTCTGCCCATCTCTGCCCAATTTAACGATCCCTTAACCGTGAAGAGTAATATTTGACCACTGACCACAAACACAGAGCCCCATTATTACATCCCAAGCAGCTGTATCAAGAAAAATGGCATCCTTCAGAAAAAAACCTCATCCCTTCTCAGCCACCGTAAAGAGACCACTGAGGCACATCGTTTTTCAGCTCTTTCACATTGCCATTAAGCTACTTCTTTCAAAGGGATGTAGTGTATCAAGCCCTAGGCTAAACCAGTTCTTGAGGAGCTCATGACAAACAGACCAGGATACTGCTTGGGAAAATCTGGGGATCTTACCAAAAGATGTTTCCCTGAGAGGATGCAATTCAATAAGTACAATCTCGGGACACTCCTCCTACCCAGGTAACACTGCCAGCCAAAATCTAAGCAGAACAGACTGCAACGATCAAAATCAGCAGCTACATTTAGATCTGTCCACTCTCAGTAGGAGAGAGAAGAGGGAAAAGCCAGATGCTTCTTAGTGCTCCTTGCCAAATTCTCCTCTCCTCAGAGACACAAAATGTAAAATGCAATCCTGGGGAGGCGGACACACCAAGAACCATGTCAGTGCTGCAGGCAAATGACACAGCTAACAACACAGGGCCAGAGCTGTCTGTAACGCAGCTCTAGTGACAAGCAGACTTAGTTCTCCCAAAACACTGGCAAGTGGCATTGGGCTAACAAATGGCTAGAAAAAAAGAACAGAAAGACAACCAATTGCTTCTCATTCCTCACTCTACTTACATCAGGATTTTCCTGGTTTCAATTAATTTGTGATTTCGGCAGAGTTAAAACTAATTTGCAGTGAGTGTTCTGCTTGAGTAAGGAACGAGGGGAGATTCTGTTCCCTCAGATTCTACAAGTGAATGTGGGCATGCAGCACAGAGATGCAGGTAGGCAGAACCTGGCTGGCTCAGGCCAGCAGTGAGGGTGTTGCAAGCACACCTAAGCCACTTCCAGCAAACACCACAGGTGCAAGCTGCTGGCAGTGACGGAATGGGAGCTAGCAAGCAGCTTACGCTGGCTCACAGCTTACGTTAGTACTCCCACAACACATTAAGTCCTAACCAGAGAAAGGACGCTGCATGTCTGTGCATCACACGGCATCTGACGCTGCTCCCATCATACTGAGGCCTCAGCTGCCCCGCTCAGCTGCTAACAAAGGTGCTAATTTGCAGACCCTGAGCTGCTTTGACTGCACTGGGGCCAGGAATGAACCCCACCATGCACTCACTTTGTGCAATGCAGGCTGTAGGTTGCAGAGATTGCTCCTGGGATCTGTCAAAGAAAGCTTTGGACGTGGCTTGGTCTTCTCAGCAGCGGGCACAGGCATGGAACCAGGGCACCACATCGTCTGCAGGCAGACAGGGCTAATTGTTCACAAACCTCCTCTAACTTTGGATAAAAGAAGGTTAAAAATATATGTGACTGACCAACACTTCCAAGAATAAACAAATCAGTCTGGAGGAACGCCAAAGTATTTATCGGAGAATGACGTCCAATTGGGTGCAACAACAAAGTGAAAAAGTTAACAACTTATCTGAGGGCCGGGATTCTGCAAAGCCTGCCAGGATGAAAACACTGTTTTACCACAGCTCCCTTTCCATATTTTCATTCCATTGCACCTTACAGCTGATGCACAGATAGGGACGGGCACCTGGCCCTGACCTGCAGCGACAGCGCTGTGACAGAACTGAGCGAAGCTCCACGGCCATACAGCCCATCTCTACACACTGAGCTTGTTTAGGGCTTCCCATTGTGAAGCACTGATTTATGTCACCAGAGGTGAATGCGGTGACCAAAGTCAGACAGCACGTGGCTCCAAATATAAATGGAAGTACGGAACGCTATTGTGTGCGAGCACAAAAACGGCACTGCGTAGGAAGGGTGGGTGGCCACGCCGGCCATCTGCTGATGGAGCCCTCGAGGGGCTGCTGAAAAAGCACCATCCTCTGTGAGACCTCCCTTCCCCTTCCCAGCACGAGGCCCTCACAGCAGGTACAGCACAGGACACAGAGCACTCTCCCACCGTCCCTACAGTACCGCACCACAGAGACTGGCCCTGCAGGCAGGCCGCCAGCTCCTGGCCTTTCCCGTGCGGCTAAACAGAGACTCGTCTCTCTCATTCTGCATCTGGAATGATCACTGCTATCACCTACATTCAACTGAGTTTTTACACAATGGTTTGTTTCATAGAAGTACGTTTTGGAGCTGTACTTCTGCAGCGCGATGTTACGGCGCTTTCTGATCAGCTCAAACGAGCAATAAAACCTCCTAGGCAGGGCTTTTGGGAGAGCTAACCTGGAGGCCACTCGCTATGGCATTTCCCATGTTTTACACCTATTTTGAGTCACTTTACATTAAATTACAAACAGACTGAACCGAAGCTCTTTCTTTCCCCCATCCACAAAGGCGAATGTGTTTCTTACAGGCACCCTGCACAGTGCTAAGCTTTGTTTCTACACAGATTTTGACATATGGCCGAAGTTAGACCTTAAATTAGAATATTCCTCTTTGAATTGAGAAATGATCTTTCTGTGCAAATGAATAGTGTATTCAGTGTGGATAAAGCTTCTGCTATTGCACAGTCCATCTTATCGACTGATGTCATTTCCTTACTCGCTTCTGTAATATTAATAATCACCATATAGCCAGAGAGGTCATATACTAGGAATGTATACTTTAAGATTCTTTGACATTGCGGAAGAGTTTGAACAAAAAAATCAATGTTTCTGGCTAGATGGATGCGTGGAATGGCTTGCAGGGATGGCGTTACGTCGCTTCAAGGTGGGGATAAAGAAACCTGTGCTTCGGGAAAGAGACCTCAGACAGCAAGGGTTGAACACGGAAAGGAAAATCATTGATAAGCAATGAACCAGTCTTTCACTAAGAAGCAGAAAATGGCCATAAACAATGTCATCTTGCTGATGTGACCAAAGGATCACATAAAAATCACAAAAATCTGCTGCACGGGTGCCCACACCACAGGGAAATAATGAGTGCATTTTGAAAACCGTGGCTTTGCTAAAAAAGAGAACCAAGACATCCTTTAGCGTCTGTGACTCACAAAGTGCTTCACATCACCATATGGAATTGCGCATGAAGTGCTTCTCTTCTGGAAGAAATGATAATTACTCCGTTGAACAGCAAATGTTTCTATGTGGAGAATTTAAAATCTGTATGAAATGCTATGTAGAGAGTGTAAAGTGAAGGTGGTCTCTCACACACTCTCTTCCCTTTTACATGGCAGAAATCATTCTTTAAGTATTTCAGAGCTCAGAAACAGCATTCTGGGAAAGATCCAGACCCCGATGTGACAAGGTTTTATAACCCAAGCAATTCTGGACAGAATTTTCTTCCTAACAGTAGTTTGGCTGCGTATTCTCCCCAGAACGCATTATTTTCTCTCCACCAGTGAGTAGCAACGTTACCACATCTAGCATCTCTTTAGGGGACCTCATAATATTTGCTCTTTTCCTCAAGGCCTAAGGGCCAGCCTTAGCCTGGGGCTATGGAGCTGTATGAGATTACCAGCTTTCCTGGCAAAAAACGTTACTTCTGCCTCTTGCAGATGCAAAAAACAAACAATCAAACAAACAAAACCCACCTTGAATTGCTTGAATCCTAAGGATTCAAACATCAGAATGTAAGGAGAGAGAACCAAAGTGTGCTTTTATTGAACATAAATCCATTTCCCAAGCCCAGAGCACTTTTTTTTTACTGGAATAGTGATTTTTAATTCTCTGGAGTTGGCAGTACCGCACAGTGCAGCAGAAATGGGTCACAACTGCTGTAGGACTTTGATCTGAGCAAGACAGGCATTAAGCACTCAGCAAAACAGGGTAAAAGGGCAAGGATCAGCTTGATTAAGTCTTGCTCCTGAAGCCAGCCCTCCATTAATATTCAGATGGCTGTTTTCAGCAGCCAGTTCCCAAGTACAGAGCTGCCTCTTGTAAGGGAGATGAGAATCAGGAAACCCAGGGCTTAGCACACAGTCTGACAGTCCCAGACAGACAAGTAACCTGGGCTAACGTGCAGCACAAAGGCCAAAGGTGGGAACTGCTGCTTCTAATGCATGCCCTTCTACAGCAGCAAGCACAGAACCAGGTAAGCCTGCAGAGCACAAACTGCAGCCTGGGTCAGGAGACAGCTCCCAGCAGCCAGACCCAGTTTCTAGGAAGTGCCCAGAGAGCACAGCCACTGACGTCCACGGGAGCCCTTCTGCTAAAAAAGGCAGCCCTGCAGCCCCACGAGGAGGGGACTGTGCTCAGGGCAACGTGTGAATGCCTGCTTGCCTCTTACCAAAATCCAGAGAATGTTTAAGTTAAGTTCATGCATGATTGCTTTGCTGAATCATGGCTTGGTGCTGTACACAAAGAAGTCTATAATATGCATTCATTTTCAGTCTGACAACCCAGACATTATACAAATTATATGAATTACATCTTGTTCTTAGGATTGCGCTTGGACTGATTTTGTCAGTCCCTAAAGAGAATTTCACTGGATATTTATTACAACAGCTGGGATTAACTATGTGCTCCAGTAAAGACACTAGAAATCCTAGCAGGAGGTAACTGTGTAACTACATTTCCCATAGACTTTACTTATCTTACTTAGTCTGAATGAGACTCTGGCAGATCAGAAAGAATAGAGGAAATGGCTGTGTAATGCCTAATGACTGCTCAGAACAGAAAAATGCTTCTTCTATTATCTTGCCTTGTTATAAGGGAATGGGTTAGAGTACACAGCTTGCTTAAATAGGAAATCACGGCCACGATCAACCAAAGCTTTTAAAAGCTGTGTGCGCACATCGTACAGCATCAGGTAAGCTTTGAATCATGTTGAAAATAGAGTAATTTCTGTTTGATAGGAAGCTGTGGGTTTGACTTTACAGCAAAAAAAAAAAAAAAAAAAAAAAAGGCAAAAAATTGAGTATCAAACTTCCCTGCAGCTAAGCCAAGGAAGACAGAGCAAGTGCTCTCACGGGACTAGGCAATAAATGCAGCAGCACCTCCGTGATACTGGTACTGGTAAATCCATACTCCGTCTCTCTGCTGTCTGACTCACCATACACCAACCAACAAAGCAGTGCAGCAGCGGTTGTGTTCCCACAGATGCAACATGAACAAGCAGAGAATGCTGTCCTGGCCTGAACAGGCATAGCTCTTACAGCCCTCAGCTGCACCAGCAGGAAACTACAGCCCACCAAAACAGGCTTTGAGCTTTTAGAAACAATATGTTATAGTCTTCCCATTGTGACTTATGCCATATGTCACACATGCCAGGCATTAATGTCAGCCCAACACATACCAGGATTTCTAAACCTGCATGCCAAGAAAGGCACCTCCAGTGCTTTTAGTCTTGAATTTTGCCCGCCTGGGCAATTTAATTGAACTCAACATCTTCTGAGGCAAACTTACCACTGACCCAGGTGAGGACCTGACCCTTTTTACACAATTATTTAGGAAGCTGCACTTTTCACAGCTGCACTGGTTTGAAGTACGTATGTTTCACTGCCAACAGCCTTCTGGATGTTACAGCACCAAACAATCGAGCATCCCAAACAGATGACATTAAAATCCCACTCCTTACAAACAAGAAAAGCAACAATGGCACTGCACAGGCTGAGCACAGATCTCATCATCTGTTCACCTTGGACACCTATCAGGTCGCTGGTCGTTATTCCACCATGTTTACAATTATTAATCCAAGGACCCAAATTCATTTAAACATGGATGACAGATTTTGATACTTTTTGCTCCTGCTGTGCAAAACCTTATTCCTTTAGAAGTCTATACGAAGCAAGTATCTAGACTTGCAACTTGATTTATGCTTAAACTGAATCTGGGGAGATAGATTTTGAGAGCAAATGTAGCAAAAAACCCTTCACCCCAGCACTGTGAGCAGATCCAAATGAGCAGCCAACAAATAACCCACTGCACATCCAGATCTCTGGGCAAACACAAGTTGCCCTGAGCTCCTCTGAGATGTCCGGACCTACACCAGCAAGAGGCCATGCTCAGAACAGAATTTTCAGGGTCTGCATGAGTGAACTCTTTTCATTTTTAATCTTTTCACATGGCTTAGCAATTACATTTCTGAAGTCACAGGCTGCGGTTTCATCGGGCCAGGATTCTGCAAACCACTCGCAGAGCCATGTGGCAAAGCGAGGTCCCTGGGCTCATCCGTTTGGTTGAGATGAGTCCTGCAGTGATGCTGCCTGTCCTGCTGGAAGGAGCTGATGGGGACTGGAACCTGTCAGGGAGGTAAAACAATGTGAGGTGCTACCTCTGAGCAACATCTTACAGATGGCAATTAATTCCTGCAGAAACAGTTGTGGGCCAGAACAGCTCAAGCTCCAGGACAGACTGATAGCAGTCAAGTCATCCAACATTTTTCTAGACGTCTTCTTGGGCCCCAGAGCTTTGTCACAGGTAACAAAGGTCTAAGGCTGCTCTGGGGTTAATGCATCCCTTCCCAATTCGACATATTCTCCATTTGGATGTTGTTCCTGTGACGGATGAAAACCATCCCTTTATTTTGTTGTCTGTCCTCAGACAATAAAGAAATCTCACAAAGGGTCAAAATGTATCATCTCTGTTGCCAGCTAACAATTCCTTATTGCCATTACTCATTTATACTGTTTATGTTTTCCCATTGCCATAGTAACAACACAGACCGCTACAAAGAGCCTGCATGAAATAAATCAATGGAGTCTGCAGACCTGAAGGCTGCTCAATTAAACAACAGTTCGGATGGGGGGGATGAGAAAAGCTGCTACATGTTTACATAGGACAGATTTTTATCACTCATACACTACTAACTAGCAAACATGATGTCTAAAGAAAATGGGACAGTAAAAAATCTAACAGGGAATATAATACAAAGAGGAGGACTTGCATGAGATGGTTGTGATCTACAAAGCACTTTAAGGAGACCACATCTCAGGTGTCTCTGCAGCTAACCAAGGGGTTGAGGGATCATGGGGAGACCTAAATCAAGCCTCTTTTGGCTGGATTTGGCACCTTCTAACAACTTTTATTGCTGTTTGTGCAATAGGAAAGCCTCAAGTGCCTTTGCAGCTTTGCTCTCTCTCCAACTCCGCTATGCATGTTTATTTGCACTGCCCAAATATCCAGGAGCCCTCTTCACAGACTGGGGCATGGTTGTGCTGTATCAACAACATGATGGGCAGCATCTTACAGAGCAAATATAAGGCATGGAGCAAACTAAAGAAACAGCACTGGCCGTAGCAGAAGGCAGCACTTCCAACAGACTGAAGACAGGCAGTTACTGGGTCCAGCATGGTTGGATCTGACCCCGCACCCATCAGCAGCACTGGCAAGCTTTTCTGAACAGCAAACAAGTGCAAAGCATATCCAGTGACAGAAGTATCTGCATTTCCAATGGGCAGAGTCCTTCCGCCCTGCCCTTTTCCTGCTTTCCCTGGGTAAGCCCAGGTACAAGCCTGTATGCAAAATGAAGGCTGGAAGGACGTATGGCTGTTCTCTATCAGAATGCTGGGGCAGAAAAAGAGCAAGGAGGGAAAATAACTACAGCAGCCAAAGTAAAACCCTGTCAGAAGAAGAAATAGGTATCAACTCACCATGAGTAAGCATAGGCTTGAAATAAAGAGGATTAGAAACCCTCAGAAGAGGAAGGATCTGGAACAACCTTCTAATAAGAACAGGGAACGGCTGAAAAGTAATTAGCTTTGAGATGGTACAGGATGCATTTATGACAGACATTTAATGCTGTGGCTGCCCATAATAGCAGAGGAGTGACCTCCACAACCCAGGTCATCCCTCCCACTGCAGTAACTGTCTGTGACCCCAGAACACAGAAAAGGCCAAAATCCTGTTTGTTCAAAGCCCCTCTGCTGATCTGCTTATTTTGTCCTTAATCCACTGCTACACCAGCCAGTAGAATAGCGAGCAAGCAGAATGGGAAAAAACTGTTAATCTAAGAAGATGCACAAATAGAATAGATCAGGATATCAAAACCAAAATGTGTTACTATTGAAATTCAGCTTCTAAAATCTGCCATCTCCAACTCAAAGCATAAAAATGCAAAAGCGATTGGGGAATCAAATCTTCATGTTTTATGTTTGGCATTAAACAGGTCATAAAAAAAATATTGACTTTGGCTCTTTAGGCCTCTAATACTTCAAATATAATTACAACCATGCCTTGACTGAAAAGTAATCTCAAAAGTCAGCATGTGAATTTAGGGATCTCAAAAAAAGCAGCCGCACAGCAGCACACAGAGCTCATCCCAGAGAAAGGCAGAGGGCAGCCTGCACAGCCACGCATGACGTGCAGCTCAGGCCGCCTCCCGTTTTGAGAGCCTCAGGTAACAATCCCACAGCTTGTATACCAAAGGGCTGTAAATTCTCTGTTTATTTGCTCAGCTACCCAGGCAGCGTGACTCTGCTCTGCTGCTCGTCACACATGGCACTGCACAGCCAGTGTCAGGCTGCAGGACCTGCTCTGGCACAGCAGGCAAACCTCAGTGGCTCTGAGCTCCCTGCCCGCATGCTGATGATGCAGCCTCACTCCACGCCTACTTGACTCGCCTTAGCAGTGCAATGACTAAAGACAGGACTCATCCTAACAAAAGGCTCCAAAGAAACCAATGAATTTGGCATAAACTTTCATCAAGGAAAGCGTTATTTATTTATTTATTTTTCTGTTTACAAGTTCTGTAATGCCCAGCCAGAAGTCAGCTTAGGTACTTCATGCAAAGCACCCAAATGGCATTTCAAAACTAAAGCAGCAGGTTTCCATTGCTCTCAGTACAGTCGGTTTGCCCTCCCACTTGGTGGTCTCCTTGTTCCCTCCCAGCTACAGCAGCCCAGAAGGCTGCTCTCCTCCCCATTTCAGGCGTTTGTATTTTATCAGCTAAGGAGAAGCTGGGCTGGGTCTTGGCAGCAAAGTAGGAGACTTCCAAGGACTTCCTGATGTGAAAACATTTGTAACTTCCAGTCAGTAAAAGTCTCATCAGGGATGGGGCAGTGTAAGGTCTTCAAAAGATATAGTTATAAAACTTCTCCATCTGCACCTAGAGTTCTTGTGCTCTTTTCTGATAGCTGCTAATTGGTTCAATATCTGAACCATAAAGCAGTTAAGATTACAATCTATTTGGCCTATTTTACTTTCAAAGACATTTTTCTTAATACACTGCTGGCATGGTATTCAGTGCAAATGCACGCACACAGCAGTATACACCTTTCCCACGAGCAAGAAGGTTTTACACTGCAGTTATCACAGAGTAAATGGCCATAAATTTCCAGGAGACAGAAACGTAGGGCCCAGCCCTGGGAATGAGCTGTAAGGTCCATGGCCTAGCAAGGTCTGCTGAGAATGGGAAAGAAATAGGTGATAGATCACAAACTGGTGCAGGGGAAAAAAAAAGGAAAAAAAAAAGATGAAACAACCAAGAATGCCGTGGACTGGTTCCTTTCTAACCCAGCCATAACCGAAGCAAAGTCCAGCTGGCCAGGCCAGAGGTGCAGTGGGAGGAATCCGACACAAGTGCAGGTAAGCCAGGAGCTTGAATATCCACGGACCTTGGATCCACTTGCAAAATCCTCTAGTGCTGCAAATCCCACTCCCATTCCGAGAAGCATGAGCTCTGAACCCATTCACACCTTGTCCAGCCTTACTGCCACCAAGGCCAGGTCCAACTTGCCATCTTTGGTGTCCACAGGTGTGAGATGGTACAATCAATAGCACAGCTCTCTTTTTCCCTCCTGCTGCCTACCCTCTATTAGCTCAATTTGAATTGTTCATGCAGGGAAACAACAAATGCACAAGGCTGGGCCATGCTCTGGAGTCTGCAGCATCAAAGAGGTTGGCTAGCAGGGCAGAGCAGGAGGTGAGAACTCCTCATGCTCTTTTAGGGAAACAGGACATCAGGTATGGCAGAACACTGATTTTTCCAGTTTTCTCCATATGTACAAGGGATCTGCTCTGCTGGACATCAAAGAAAGCCACCAGGACGATGGGAATCTTTACTTTGGCAGAAAATGGCATGTAGCACATAAACAAACATGAGCACTAAGATGGGTGTTGGACAGCTGGGGTTACGTTTGCTACCCGTGCCTTCCCTGCATGACTGAGTGCTATCTGGTTTTTGATTCATCTTTGCCTCATTTTTATGGGTTTATTTAGAAAATTTTATAAAGCAATAAACAACTGGTTATCTAAGGAACCTGAAGAAAAGTGCACACAAAATGCCTCATTTATACCACACATTCAGGCTCCCGCTGCCTACTCTATGTGATTTGTTGTTAAACCATATAGATTCTGAAAACTTCTGCTCTGCTACTTAATTTGTCCAACAGAGCCTGTTTTGTTGGCCCCCAGGCTCTCTGCAGGGCCTGTTTTCCCAGACTCTCACAGGGGCGGATAGAGCTGCCTTGAATGAGGAGTGTCATATTTACTGTGGGCTGGGAAAAGATGAGGGCTTTGCTTAGTGCTGACATGTGTCGACCTCAAACCTGCAATAAGTGCATTTTTAGAAACAGAATTGTCTGTATGCTTTTGTCTGGACCTGACTGCGTCGTATCACTTAGACGAAGAGGCGCAAGAGGATTGTGAGGCCACATAAGACAGGATTATGACAGCGAATCAACTGGTCATTGGGAATAAGCTAATTAGAAAGGAAGAATCTGCATGTATGCACATCTTACTGATCAGCGACTGGGAAAGTATTGGGAAAATACATGGCAGCTGAACTGGATTATAACCTGATATTGGAGAGAGAAAAACAGCCTTCCTTTGAGGACAAGCGAGCAGAAAAGCAGCAGATCCTGTTGATGAGAACCGCCCCATACCACTGTGCTACTGCTCCTCACACGAACAGCAAGGCTGAAGTTCAGGAAAGGCGACAGACCTCAGCCACCGTGACAGCAGGGCAGGACAGCAAATTCCTGAGCGAACCATGCTGACACATGAAAGACAAAGAGGAAAAGGATTATATCTCTGCAGAAATATCCCGGCCAGGGAGCAGCACCTAGACTTCCCTGATGACATTCACATTGTTTACACACTGGCTTGGGCTTTTTCCACACAGTTACCAAGTTCCTCTCTCAGTCAAACAGTGCCTTTGAAATGGTGTACAATGAACTATGCAATATTTTCCTTCTTTTTCATTTATTAATGATTGAGAACTATTGATCCTTGAAGGCCTTTTAAAGATTTGTTCCAGGCTACACAAGACTTCTTAGCTAAGAACAGAGCTAACACAGGACATAATTAAGCAGCATTAAAGTTTGGCCCTTGTGAAAACAGGAGAAACTTTTAAATTGACATCCAACACGAAGCAACCGAAGTTACTCCCCCAGGCTGGAGCCTGAGCGCTCAGTGCAGTAACAGCCACCATCCCCAGAGAAGGCTGCGACTCGCGGCTCTGCACCATTCACAGCCCACTGGTGTGTTCTTACAGCTCACAGCATCTGCACACACCCGGGAGTATTCCGGCTCCAGGGCCCAGCTGTCAGCTGCTGCACAACAACCACCGCTAACTCACTGTCACTGGGAAATCATTTACTTGGTAACACGCAGAGCTGGCTGTTCTTGCTGCAGAAGAAAGCAGTTCCAAAAACATAAGGATGCCTTTCCAAACCTCAGCGTTCACCACTTGCTTCCCCACGTATTCCAAACTCTTCTTTTGAGATTTTAAAATCTCTTGCAATACAGACTTCTATGAAGAAACAGTTCATTCAATAGTTTGTTTGTGCTCATGATTTGCCTTCATAAACAAAAAGATCAAATTGGTGTTTCCCAAACTGCTTCTCACAGTGGAGGAGGAAATGAAAAGCGTACCCGTGCTGTGCCAATGATGGGGTAGAAGTGCACTCGTTCCAATGGCACAGATTTGCTCCCTGCCTCTGCTCCCCACAGGGCTACGTTCTTTAAGACTGGGGCCCTCGATCCCACAGACTCTCATGCACCGAGCAGCACGTTGCATCTCACAGGACTCATTCCCAGGTACAGCTCTGGAGAAAGCAGAGCTACGGCTGTCACTGAATGCCACAGGAGCAACTGCAAACACCAACGAGACACGGCGCCTACAAAAGCTGAAGGCAGAGCAGCACCCAGACTGCTGACTGAACCGCGCGTCTCTACAGGACTAGAAGTGATGCAATCATGGCATTTCCATCACTTCACAGCTGTGATTCTGACTGGAAGGGCACGGTGGCAAAACCAGATTTAACGTAAGCAGTGTTCCTCAGCACCCTTTTAAGAAAATAAAACAAAGCCAAACAAACAATTTAAGACAAAGTAATAATCTGAGCTGACTTTGCAGTATTTGACTTGCTTTCAAAACCATGTTGTGTTTTTAGAAAATACTGCGGGTTCTGTACTCTCTGTGGTATTTCCAGCGGACACAGCTCTTCCTGTGGTATTAGACCTGGCACTGCCACAAGAACTTTGCCCCTGATTGTCTCAATGAAAACACCACAGAAAGGAACACTTTCCACGACCGACCGAAAACATCTCAAGTACGTACACATACAGGGATACATTTATATATAGTCAGGAAGGGGGAAAAGAAGATAAAAACCTGGAAAACAAGTGAAAAGGCAAGGAATGATTTTACCAGAATAAGGGAAGGGAAAAAAAAAGGGGGGGGGGGGGGGGGGGGGGGGAAGCATGGATTTGGAGAAGGATTTTTGTTTGTTTGTTTGTTTTTGTGAGAGATTCCAGTCAGGCCCAAAAGCTTTGCTCACTTTTAGCTGGTAGATCTGAGCCAGCTCCTCTCCTTGGCTCCAGCTCAATCCTGCTCTATAGCTGTGCTTCAGCAGCACCGGCTGCAGATGGGGGAAGGGCTGCAGAACGCCAGAGCTGCTCTGCAGGCAGGGATGGGAGCACCGCTTGCCCACCTCCCTCCTGCCCTCTGCCTTGGCCAGGCTCGGGCTCCTGGAGGCCCCTCCAAGCAGCTGCCTGCTCATGTGGCCTCACAGGGCACTCCTGGTACACTCAGAGGGGACAAACCACCTTATATACAGGTCACCACACGTGTTTCAAACAGGTTCCAACTATGTCACACTCCTCTGGGTGCTGGTGAGGACCAGATACCTTTCATACCCTGCCAGACCAGGGGCTGGCTTTTCAGGTCCAGCACAGCCCTAGCAGAAGGCCTCAGCCAGCTCCAGGGATGGGGTCTGTCTGTGCTTTCCACAGGTGGCACTCTGCTCACGGGGCTGTGCGGGCACTGCGGCCCTCTCACGCATCACTGCTGGGCAGGAGATGGCTTCATGGCTCAGTCCAATCTAACACAATGATCCACGCCCTGCAGCTGCCATCCAACCTTTTAGTTATCCCAGTCACACAGTACCCTCAGTGAGCTCAAAGGCATACATTATAGAGAAGGAAAACTGTAAAGTGAAGCAGGTCAGACTTGGCCACACAGCCTTGGAGGCACGTGGCGGGGACATGAGGAGAGATACAGGGCTCAAACAGCTAATTGCAAATTGCTGCCATCACCGTATTATTCATGCAGCATAAATGCTGTCAAGTAACAAGCTTTATGGGAACAGACTGATTTCTCTAACAATGCCAGAAAGTGGCTTTGTGGCTAAGGGCTGTAAATTAAGTATTGTAAGGGTGGACAGAAATGTGTCAAGCACAGTCAGCTGCACCTAGCAGAGGAAGGGGGCTGTATTTAAGACTGTCAGGCTAATTCTGCAAATGTGGCTGAGAGCTGCTTGGGTCACCATGGAGGGACACACAGCTCAGTGGCCAGAGCATGCAGGAGCCCCGGTGAGCTCTTCCTCCAGAACAACCAAAGCCTAATGCTGCTCAGCCCAGTATTACAGTACAACTCAGCCAGCGAAGCAAACAGAATCTACACTCTTTAACCACAAGGAGCATTCTTCTGCAGTGATACTCTCCATTAAGGAAGCTTCTTCTCTTCCTTTTTGTCTCGGTGCTGCATACAAAGGGTAAAAGTACAAGCTGTGGGCATTAGGCATGTCTTGTTTCCTTCAACGGAAATAATTTAGAGGGTTTTTTTGCATTCATTTCTAACTGCACAAAAGGTTGACTAGCTCCATTTTGCTGTGCTTTGTAGTAAGCAGTACCATGACTTCAAAATGCCAATTTACAGCTTCTCCTTCAAAACATCTTTGAGAAAACGGGAGTCAAATACTCTGTTTGCTGGTATTTATGCTTATGCAAAATTAATCTATTCTTAACAGAGTTGTGTTGTAATGACAAAGAAATATAGACACCCCGAGTATGGAGTTTCATCAGAGTGAGAAATCACTCCCAAACCAACAGCAACTGGTCTGGTGTAATACTGCCCAGCTTCTGATGAGGGGCCTTCCCCAGACCTCCCAAGCCAGGCACCTCTTTCTCCTCTCTAACCAGCAGTACACAGCCCACCCACTCCTGCTGATCAAAAAGTCCCAGAAGCGTCTGCATCGAACACCAGCCAGCAAAAATAGGCTGTAACAAGCAAAAAAATGCAATATTAAGATTACTGAGTTGCAAAATGGTGAGAGACCGTCCCTCCAGAGGGGTAGCTAAGCAACAATTTCTTTGTTTTGTTTTGAAATCTATATGAGGACTAAAAATACCACCAAGACTAAAGCCAGCCCAGAACATCATCCCCACTCCAAAGCCAGCAGCTCCAGCACAGAAGAAGGCTGCAGTGCAGCCCAGCTGCAGCACCCTGCGGGCACCATGCTCCTGCATCAGGTACTGAGGGTCCATGCAAGTGTCCCTTCCCTTGCAGTGAGGGGATGCAGAGTGTGGCCAGTCTTCTTCTCTGTTTTAAACTTGTGATCTCAAAACTTCATCTGACAACCCCGTATCCCAGCTTTTACTGTGCGTTACACAATGCTGTTCCACCAACGGCCCTACTCCAAAAAAGGACAAAGAAGTCTGAAGGACTTCTCAGGGAACCATGCAACACCTCAGGCAGTGATGAGATACTTTTATTGAATGCAAAATGAAAATAATGTATTTTGAATAACCTGTTAGTATGTCAGAATGCCCAGAGTTCATTTGCTATCAGAAAATAAATGTCTCCCCTAGAAGTGATGTGAGCTTACATGTACTGATTGGCTTAACCAAAGGCAGATGGTTAAATAACCTGATGAGCACTACATTAAAACCAGAAATTCCAAATTCTTGTCAAAGGAAACGCTGTCTTTTGCAAAGCCGAACATAATCCTGTATCCATGAAAAGCCAAAATAAAGCAGTCCTCGGGAAAATTCTGATGGATGAACTCTAAAACTGACTCCAAGGTAGGATGAGAGGCTTACAACATCGTACAACAAAGAAACGTGCCACGGAACCATTTAAGACAGCGCTGAAAACCTGTAACATTTCAGATGACGGATCCTTCGCCAACAGCTGGCAAGTCCAAAACAAGGCACAGGCACCAAATCAGAGCAATACTCCTACAGCATTGGTACACCCGCTGCCACAGGGCAGTGAGCCCTGCTACAGAAGAGGATTCAGCAAAAGCTCACATAGAAGAAAGTGGCTTTGGCCTACTAAACTCTGAAATTCCTGGATCCTTAATGATACTGAGTGAGATGACAGAGCACAGCTGATTTCAAGGTAGATTCCTAATCGAATGATTAGTAGGCTGAAATTTTCTTACCGCACAAATCCAGGGTGTTTAAGCATAAAGAGATGCAACACAACTCCCCAAAGCACCCAAGCAAGGAACCTGCATAAAATGAGGATTGCTAAAAATCCCAGTTGGTCAGAACTGATCAGAATCCATCCCTTAATTTCTCAGAGACCAATGATAATTTCAGGCTTTTACTGAAATCCTTTGTATCACTGGATGGTATTGAACGTCCTGATATAATGTAAGGATACCTTAAAAATGAGTAAGCTTACTTCTCTCATTTCCTTTGCCTTTCACACAGACGTTAACTATTAGTATCACAGCAAGAGAAGAACCTGTCCCAACACTTATAAATAGTATTCTCTTTGTCACATTAGCGGAAAAATATTATCTACTCTGTTAACATTTATAAACACATGTCATCCAAATAGCAAAGCAAGGTTCCAACAAACTGACAGGAGAAACTCCCTGCTGTACCAGTGCAGCATGGAATGCCTGCTCTGAAGCAGCAAGGCAGGTTCAGAGGTGAAAGAGCTCCAAGGGCAGGGAGAGAAATGGCTCCTGGGAGGAAAAATGTGACCAGCCAACATCTGAATGGAATACCCAGGGAGCTAGTGCACCGTTCTACACTAAAAGCCCCTGGCACAGGTACATAGCCTGTAGTTTGGTTGATGCAGAATGAAAACTTCACCCTTTTATGTGGCCCAGTTCTGTTTTTTAATGAGTTCAGACTGTGCTCCCTCTGATTTCAAAGGGAGTTGGTTTTCTAAGTACTCCAGCCTGTCTTTAAGGAAGCAGAGTGATGTTTGAGCACCTGAAGAGGTCTTACCATACTGCTATTTTCCAGTGAAGACGAGCTTTCTACCTCCATGGGCACAAGCAGTATGTCAAAACACTGCTGTTGCTAACATTGGTCAGACTAAAAGTCATGGGTGAAGGCGCAGTTAAAATAAAATTACAGTTTCACTGTGATGACTCTTCCAACAGCAGGCATTGGGGCTATGCCCTTCTCATTCCAACAGATGGAGACAGAGACCTCTGGGTTTAAGTGTCATGTCTCAATCTCAAGATCTACAGATTTAGATATCACCATAGTTTATCCATGCACATACATAAAAGCCCCGGACTACCATGTAAATTCCTAGCAGAGGGACATCAGCAATAAGAGAATAAGGTTAGTTCACAGTGTTATGTATAGAAACAAAATGGATAAATAAACTAAATAATACATATCTATTTTCCCCATTCCTACGCCAGATTACATCCAGTCATGGTCAAAAAAAAGCAGCATCAGGACGAAAAGCAATATATTTGCTTAAATTGTATTTAACCAACTTAAGTAATAATAAAATTCTCTTGAGTTCTGGGAAGCACTCTGACCATTGGAGGAAAGAATCTCAGGTCAAACATCTTCTCTATTTAATGTACTTTGAAGTTTTGGATGCTCTTTGTGCTTCGGAAGTGCTGACCACACAAATGAAGCCAGCGAGGCCTCTGAGGTGCTCTGTACTTCAGAAGAGCATGTCATGTCTGCAGAATTTGCTGAGTTCCCAAAATTAACCTTGGGAAGTTAGACAGCAAACTATGGAAATGTTCCAGTAGGTCCTGTTGGCATCGACTTCTAATGGACTCCAAGGAGACTGTCTTTCTCAGCAATGCAGGACTCGGAAGAAACTGTTTTTGCTAGGTCAAGTAAGGTTACTGAACTCAAGATATCCTTCAAAACACATTTGTCTGATTTATTTCTTTCATTCAGTCCCCTCTTCTTTTTCTGGGAATACACAGTGAATGCAGTATCATTTGAACCACGACATCTCCTCATCCTGAAGTCATCTGTCTAGGCATTTTCTGAGGAGTTGCAGTTCACTGTTATTTCAGTGTGCTACTTTTTTATTCCCCAATGTGATCTTTATGCTTCCAGCTCGTGACATTCACTGAAGTAGCTGGCACTCTTTTCTCCCTCTGAACTCAAGTGTTTCACCTTCAGGAAACGTCCCAGCTCCTCTGGCCAGCAGGATAAGAAACCTGAGTTGGTTTCTGTACTTGATTTTACTGAAACAGCGCACAGCACTGCCAAGTTTCTAGGCTGACCATTTGAATGTCAAACCTAGAACAACGTACTTCTGACCTATGCAACAACCCATAAGGGAAGCAAACAATAGAGACAGTTCTCCTTTGATTTATATATAACTTTATCTTCTGAGCATTTGCTGGATTTCATTTGAAAAACTAAATAGTCAAAAGCTGTATTTTGGTTAGTTTTTTTTTTTTTTTTTAAAAAAAAAAAAAAGAAGATCCTACTTTAAAGCCATTTGTCTTGAAGATGAAAGCAAAACTTACAGGTGTTTGCCACACCAGTTTTACAAACAACTTGCAAAACAAAACAGAGTAAATTCAGTGTCTAAATTTGCTCCAAGGTCGGTACCCTTCTAACTGCTAAGACTGGCACTGGTTGTCCATCTCAACCATCCCTGCTTTCCTTTGCCCAAGCTCTACCTCCCAACTCTTCTCCGCTCCACCCTAAAGCAAACCACTAAAATCTCTGAATTTCTCCAGTGGTTTCCTGTTATTACTGCAAACACAAAAAAACTTCTTCCTTGGGTGAAACACTCTGTATGTTTTCCACACCATCTACACCTTTCCTCCCCTACCTCTGTCCCTATTTTTTTTTCTCAGTTTTGTATCTTTCCCCATACCCAGAACAGCTTCTCACTTCTCTCTTCAGCCAGCTTTTCCTCCCAGCCTCATCAGTAGGTCTGTTGGTCTGTTTTTCATGCTTTACTCATCAGCCAACAATATTCTAATCCTCCCCCAAACTGTTTCTTTATGGATTGCTCACCTCTCTACATTAACTTCTAAACTCTTCAACACAAGAATCTTTTTATTCATTTCTTAAGCAAAATTTCAACATACATAGTGAAGAAAAGGTTGGAACAAATAACACAGACTCCCCAGGAGTTTCTTGAAGATAAATGAATCGAACCCAAGAGCGAGTTCATATGACAGCAAACAAGAAGCTACAAAGGAAAAAAAACAGAAGCTACTCCATGGAGGCAATCACTAATGCAGTTACACAGTTACAAGAAGAAACTGTGTGTGGAAGTACTGTTATTATTGTCAACAAATCAAAGACGTGCATCTTGTGTATTTCTTACTTGGCATGACTGTGCTGTGGCTTTGTGCTGAGGTGGAAATGCCACAGCTCTGGCTGGGACCATGGGACAGCCACTTCCTGAACAAGTGATTGCTGCCACCCTTGAAGCTGACCATATCACCGAGAAAAGAAAATAGCCATATTAATGGTTTCAGTGTAAAACTCGGCCCTTACTTCCAATTTCTAATGCTGAAGTGCTGTTTTTCATTTGGCAAGTGTTAGCCAATTTAATGCTTATTTTATGGAATGACCATAGATAGCCAAAGAAATGGAAAACAGCCTGAACAAAATTTGTCACCATCATGAAGCAGTAGTCTGTCTGGAAGCTCATTTTGTCTTTCTCCAGCAACCTGCTAACCAAACTAGGATTCCACTAGCACATCTTGCTTGCTTCTGAAAGTACAGATGAAAAATGAAGCTTGCAGAGGTGAACACTGCATTTCACTAGGAACAGCTGCAGCTCATCTAAACCTGCACTTGTTCTACCACAATCAATGGAGTTCATCATGGATGAGGCTTTGCCTTCAAAGTCTATATGACCTTTTTTCTGCACTTTATTTCATAACAGAAAAAGTGTTGACTGGGCAAATTATTTGCATTACAGCTGTACCATCAAAAGCCAACATAAACTGACAAAGGGACAGATCAAACAGGAAAACATTCAAAGCCTAGACTAAAAGTGTACAAGGAACCCACTGCTAAACAGAACCAACACAGATTGTGCATTGCAAAGTCGTAAAAGGTGCAAGGTAATAAGCATGATGCGGCATGCTGAAGGACTAGCTGCAACTCATAAACAGATTGTCATGTGCTGACTTCAAAACCCCTCTAGAAGAATGAATCATAACAGGTTCTGTGCAATTATTCATGTACAGAGATTACAGCAATATTAAGCTTTCACAAACCCTTTGAAAATATCTGGAAAACAAGTCAGGCAATATTTGAGTAAGGCTATAAAGGAAGTGTGGGACCAGTAAGTAATATCAAGCTGTCACACAACCAGAGTAAAGCCTCTGAAAATATGCTCACAGATAACTTCCTGAGAAGACATCAAAACCAGCACTTTGTATTAAATAGACAGTGAATTGTACACATCAGAAAGCCAGATGTCAGAATTCTTTTTGTTTTTTTCCCAGCCATAAAATACAGTGCTGCTTCTGCAGAGGAGAAAACTGCATCTCCATATAGAAGCACGGTTAGAAATGTCCAGAGGCCAAATGCTGCATGTTGAGGCTGGAGAGATCAAAGCAGCTCCTCCACCCTTCCATTGGTCACTCAGCACAATGCCAGCACTGGCTTCTTGACAAACTTCAGAATGACGGCGAAATATAGGTAAAATCTGGCACACTGCACTGAAACGCACGCCCTCTCCAATGCAGAGCACCCTCTAACATCACAACCCTCACAACACATGGAAGTCCCCGAGCACGGCCAGGGATGGAGGGCTCAGTGCTGGGCCCCGCTCCGTGCCCTGCTGCACAGACAGGCCCACAGGCCCTTGGGAACAGACTCCACATGTACTTAGATACCCCTTAAATACCCCCCCTTACACAGAGCACACACAGCCCCAGCAGCTAAATGAGCACGGAGCAAAGCACTTTTGGTTTGTACAAAAAGTGAGTTTCAAACCTAAGACAAAGAGCAGTCAGGGAACAGAGGGAGCCATGGTTCAAGTTCTTGGTCTACCACAGCGTGTGTGACCCGGCCAAGCTGTTTACCCCCATGTGCCAGAGCAGCAGCTCTGTGGGTGGCGCTGACAAGAAATACATTAGAGGCTGTGAGGTATTTGGATACAGGAATACCCGAGAGCTCCAGAACTGGTGTATCTGTACATACAGAAACCACTCTGACACAATAACTCAGGGAGCAGTGAGCAAGAAAGCGATACCTGCATTAATCCTGACAGCAAACACTAATGCAAGCGTAAGCGAAGGAAAGTATTAGGGGACACAAGAGCTGCAATGATTTCCTTCAGCTAATCACAAGGTCCAAGAACTGAAGGCATTTCGCTGCCAATGTAAGCTTTGCATTTCTGTGAGGGCTTCCAGCTGCCCGCAGGACCAGCAGCTGGTGAGTAACCTCTGCGCCTTGCACCACAGCTACAGCAGGGACTGCTGTTGTGGCAGTGTGTGCTGCGGTGCTAATGCAAAGGATATTTTCCTTGATATCTGCATCTTTGCTCTTCAGCCAAAGGAACATGATGTTAAATTCTGTGCAAATATAGCACAAACCACAGTGCTTTGTGCGTGTTCTTGAACTGTTTCAAGAAGCCCTAGAGATATCACACATTATCCCATGATTCAAAGCTTTAACCTTGAGAGAAAATACACAAAACAGCTTCAGAGTTTTTCCAACTCGATACAGCATTGTAAATACTATAACAGTTATTTGATAAACACAATAGAAAGGCCTTTAAAGTGAATACATCCCGTTTGCCATGTTTATAGTAAATTACTCAGTAAAAACTGTTTTAAAATGCAAAGCACCATTAACCGAGCCAATGTTTTTACTGTATCTGTGTTGTCTCACACTGTTTGCTTTAAGAGGAATTCAGCCACATCTCCATTTTAAGAAGCACGTTATTACTTCTACTTACTAAAAAAGTGACTCATATTTTATACATATAAGTAAACTTGTTCTAGATCATCTTTGAGGTACATAAAGAACTTTTCAAATTAAATACATTTGTCCCAAGTACCTAAAATACATCTAAGAGCTGACTGATACAGTGGCAGGCCTCCAGTAACACAAAGGAAGGGGATGTATTTCAAAGTCCTCCCACTGTGTTCACGCAACCTGCACAGGAAGATATGAATTTATGTGATGTAGGAAACAATCCATAGAAGTTAACCTCTTACTGTAGTTTAGATGGCATGCAGCAGAAGATCAGATTTAGTGACACAGCTTCCAGTGTCAAACTGTACTGCAATACCTCGAGACACCTCGCAGTAGAGTACTGGAATAGCTTCAGTCATAGTAAATCATTTTCATGAAGTCTTCAAAAATTAGAATGGTCAAATAAGATCCCTCTTTTTATTTCACTTTCTGATGCACTCTAATTGGGCAGAAAACACATCTGATTCTTCAGGAATATTAAGGAATTTAAATTTTTGACAATTTTCATTTCATCATCGTTCCCTCTGGGTAGAACCACCAAGGCACCAAATTCTTCCTGCCTCACTCTGCAAATTAACCTTCTGAAGAATTACAGAAGCTGCAGCAAAGACACGACCATCACACTTTCCAGAAAGAAAAAAGAAGAGAGAAGAAAATGAACACATTGGTGGTGTGACATCAGCACTGCCATCCTCCTCCCACTGCACTGAATTCCATGGGATTGCTGACATGGAAAGATGTGTTCGTAAAATATTTTTAGACCTCTCTTATTCTTGTTAAACACTGAAAATTAAGCTAGTTTAAAGCTCTTCTGCTGGGATATCTGGTAGCCAAAATATGCTAACGTGACAGTAACTTAGAAGCAATTCTTACACCTGCATCGCACACCCCGGTGTGCTGAGCTACATCCAGCCCGCAGCAGAAGCAAACATTCATCCTGTGTAGGTCTGCCCCAGATAAGAGATCCTGCTCCATGAGATACATACCCCTCCTTGGCAAGGAAGAACAGCTGCCTACCATTTTTTTTCTCCTGCAGCACCAATCTCCCACAGCAGTTACATTCCAGCAGCAGAAGGGAACTGCCAACAAGCATGTCAGCACGCTGCCGAGTTCCAGACAGAGGTTTGCTGGTGCTAACCTCGGCCACGGAAATTCCTCCACAGGAAAGAACATCACCATGGGTCTCACCTCAGTCAAAACTAAACGGCCTAAACATTTCTCTCTTCCTTCGCTTTCCACATGAACGCACCGCTATCGGGCAACTTCCTCCATAACCTGGGAAAGAAGAATGTTTGCCTAAAGTATCTGGGAGGTACGCTGACATTACCTGCATGGCAAATGCCTGAAAGAAACGGGTGGTGCTGGTCAGCCTTGCCAGAGAGAAGGGCCCCAGTAATGCAGCAGGAGCAAGAACACCTTCAGCTCAACGTGCTGTGGTTGAAGCCTGCATAAATACCCGACATTTCAGAGCAACCCAGACACTGCAGAACCACTACTATATTCATTTCCTCCTAAAGTATTAATAATTTACGAGTTTTTTTTTTTTTTTTTTTTTTTTTTAAAGTGGCACTGGAGCTGCATCATTGCATGCCAAGCAAATGCTAGGTATTCATACAGCTCCTTGTTTTCCTCTGTCTCTGAGCTCAATCCTGTGTTCCAGCCCCACCGCCTTCTGTAAATCCCTGAAGAAAGCTAGTCGGAATGAAATCCAAGATTTTATTAAGCTACAGAAGAAAATAAATTATGCTGAAGCTTATGTGAATATTTAGAAACCTTTCCAAACACAAGGATAAATGTGCAGCTCTCGTGATGAGATACAGGAAAAAACAGTTCCATTAAAGGGCCACTTATGCACACAAAGAACATCAAGAAAGGGATGGGGAAAAGAAAAGAGTGGAGGGGAACACAATGTGGGGGCCCTACACACTGCCTTGCCAGTCCACCAAGGACAGAATGGAGCTATCCTGCAGAGAGCACCTTTGGCACAAATGGGAAGGCTTCTCTCTCTCGGCTCCAAGCTATCTCCTTCTGGGTTGCACAGCTGACCCAACCTCCAGGCCCAAATCACAACCAGATGCAGAGCTGCTTTCTCAGCCTGCACACAAGCTTCGCCACCTCTGTTGCTCTGAGCAACCCTGGAGTGTTTAAAAAAAATCCTGCTGGAAGGATAAATTCATCACCTCAATGATCATCTAAACAACTCTCTCACATGAAGCTACAAAGAAAAGAGCGAAGGATCATTTTGCACCTCAGGCTGTAATACAAAAGGTAGGAGGGAAAGCACAGTGAAAGGAAACGGAGTAAAACAATGTGTGTAGTGTGAAGGGCATGCCAGAGGGACAAGTTACATCTTTAACAGACAAAGTTACGTGGCAGCGCTGCAGGGCAGCACGCAATGAGCGCTGCACAGCAGCTGCAGGGTTTTCTCTTGCCAGGGATGCTCACCTGGTCCCTGACACCGTGGTCACCCACACAGGACTGCAGGCAGCAGAGGAACTGCAATTGTAATTATGATTCACCTGCAGCACTCCATTGTTTTTTTTAACCCTGTCAGGGCCACAGCTGTCCATCTCCTGCCCCCAAGCCATGAGCAGCCCCAGCCCGACCCTGGGCTCCCCCTCTCATCCTGGGAGGCATCGCAACCCCTGTGATCAGAGCTGTGAGACCTGCAGGCTGGCCTCTTAGCCCTGGTGTTCCCCCACCACTGCTTTAGAAAGAATCCTAATCTTACTGGTGATCAGATGGCAACGTGGACAGAAAGCGGCTCTCACAGCCCACTGTGCAAACAGTCACAGCCCTCCAAATGGCACCAGGAGCCGCGCGCACCCCGTGCTCTGCTCACTGCCAACTCCTGCTGACATCTGGTGTGTGCGAGGCTGGGAGCCCTGCACAAAGCTTCTCAGTGCAGACAATGGTTAAAAGCCTCAGCAGCGGAGGAGAGATTCCTCCAAACAAATTCTTTCCTGTTGTGAGATTATTTTTTTTTTTCTTAGCAAACATCAGAACTATCTCATCTGCAAATACATGTACGAGTCTCCAGAGGAAAGCTTGAACTTATCCTTAAATTACTGAAAGTTTATTATTATTTTCTCATGGAAAAAGTCACGGATATCTTCTAATCCCACATGTTCCCATCTTCTAAAGTTGAATGCATCTTGACCCAGAGAAAAGCTTAGGAAACCGCTAAAATAGGAGGTAAAAGACTGTTCTGAGGATGTTCTTTCCTTCCAGACTTTAATGTTATGACTCACAACGGGGTGCTGGGGGGCCCCCAAGAGAAATAAGAAATCAATATGTTCAACTGATAAACTTCTTAGAGCAGTAATGGGATGCTCATGTGCTTTGTTCAGTGACACAACTTCTTTGCATCAGAGCTGCCCCCTCTCAAAATCTTGGTTGTCTGGGAGGCTGATCATCACAGCACCTTTGTGTTTTGGAATCAAAATACCTCCACAATTTTAGGGGATGGAAAAGTGCAAAGGGAGAAGTTTGAAGGCTAGCAGCCTGGCAAAAAAAAAAAAAAAAAAATAAAGCATGATTTCTGTCTGTTCTGTAAAGTGTCTTCTGTATTTTCTTAGGGTCTTATCCAAAAGCCATTAAAACCATCGGGCATCCTTCCAGGCCCAGTCTTTACACACCGTATACAGTTTTATCATTAACTTCATTACTTCTTCTAACATTTGTGAGCAAACTATCTGTGAGCAAACTATTTGTGAGAGGGTCTGATGTGTAAAATAGACCCACAAGAGTTTTGCCAGGAAACTTCCAAGTTTTCTCCTGACTTCTACACAGCATCCAATGCTCTGGTTGGGAAAGCTATGAAAGATTTCTGTTTTCTGTATTTTAAAACAACTTGAGAGAGAAATCACACACACACACACACACAGACTGATAAAATTACAGTTAATTACTAAATTTGATCACATCAAGCATATTCTGTACTGCAGTGCCAAACGGTTTGTTCACCTTACCATAAAGCTGTTCACGAATCCCATCAGCTGCACAGGTACCCTACAGCAGAAGGTGCTACAAGCCACTTCATGAACCAAGTCCTTCCAGGGAGCAGACAAAGACACACAAGAACAAAGGCTCTTGTACTGCTCTTGCCCAAAGACCTCCTCCTCTTGGATCAAGTCATTGACCCAGGTACAAGCTTGACTGTCACACTACAAGAAATAACTCCATCCTGTCCACTGATGTTCAGAAAATGCATGTTTGAATTGCTTTGGAAACGCACAGCAGACCCATGTAAGGTGAGGTTGTTTATTTTTCTTTTTATCTCTGTTGGTAGAGCCTACAGAAGAGCCGAATACTGGGTATCACCAAATATGTCCAGGTTCAAGAGCAGTTCTAGGAGTACAGAGACAAACATCATTACTGCAGCTGGCCTGGGTTCGCTGTTGTTAGAGGGAAGTCTAGCTAGGAGCTTGGAATTAGCACCAGAGGTTATGGGTACTATGTAGGTGAGATCTTATCTCAGCAGTATTACATCTTGTGGAAAATATGTAAATATATCAGGTTACCTGTGCATACAAAAACATTTCACAATTACACTAGATATTTAGACAGTTGATGCCTCATATAACAAACACAAGCTCTTAAAACTGCATGAAACAAGACTGCTTTTTTTGCCAAATTAGCTGGTAAACTAACTCAACAAGCCTTATCTTGCTCTTATCAGCCCACCTGTCTCTGCTCCTTTAATCTAAGACTTAAAAGAGGAAATGAGTACTTAACTGATAGTGCTTCTTCAAAGGAAATATTTGCTTCAGTTACCTTGCATTTTTAATGAGATTGTTTAGTCACAGCTTGGCATCAGTTCATAGTAAGCACCCTGTCAAAGCTTTCAGGTTTTCAAAGCACATGAAGTAGTTTGAACCAGCAACAGTGGAACTGTTCCTGGTTGGCATTTAATTAGGGAGATGTTTACCACCGTTCCATGGTCAGAGCAGGCAGAATTAGCAGGAGAAAGCTATTCCTCCGATTCCAATCCCTATGCAGCTTTTCAAGGCCTGCTTATAGAAAATTTTCTGCAATTCACACAGAGCTGAGGGATGAAATGCACAACCAGCTCCAAAATATGCAGGTTTAAAGTGAGGGCTGGGGCTGCTGAAGTGCTGTCAGGAGACAGATGACCCCTAATTTAGTATTATGTCACTCCACTGAAAACAATAATACCGCATCTCCATGGCCGGCTGGCCTCTTTTGTTGAAAGGGAGGATAAAAGATGTTATATTTTTATTGGCTCTTTGTTTTCTAATAGGCCATTGATAAAATACTCTACATTGTATGGCTCTGACTCAGCACACAGCATACGCATTTTCAACAGACAGAGCTTCCATCATGCACAAACACCCTGAGAACACAACGACATGAAACAAAAGTTCGGCTCCCAGCACCACCTCAAACCCACCCACAGCACATAAGGTAAGGCAGTGACCTGAAGGGACAAAAGCTCCATCAGCAGCTTGAAAGGGAACACTTCCCAATAGAGTATATTTTCATCTTTTTTTGTTCTTCCCCCATCTCCATTCTGTTCTCTTTTTCACTCTCAAAACAGTGAAAATGTTCAGGACAACACCAAAGCCGTTAATAAAAACTGAAGGAAAAAAAAGGAGTGCCTAATTTGACAAAGCCAAGCCCAGCTCTGCTGAGCGCCCTGTTGTTGTCCACTGCTGTGAAACAAACTTATCTGCTGTCTCATCCATATGACCTCCTACCCACGGAAGTTGCCGTGAGGCTTGTGTCTGATTTACCCCTTGTCAGCAGCAGAAAGCTTTCAATGCCGGATGGCATCTCCATGGATTTACTGCTTGTCCAAAGCAGCTGCAGTGGGAAATAGGAGAAGCAGAAAGAACAGCAACATCCAGGAAGTGACATTTCTCACCAGCTCAGATCCATACCTCTGCCGTGGTGGCACTGTGTGGAAGGACAGCAGACCAGACACCAGGCAGAACTGCAAAGCACAGAAGGAATGAGGAAAGGCAGTCACCACGGCTGGATCCTGGGCACCCCTTCGGGAGCGGCTGGAGACGCAACTACACACAGCACCCACCAAAAAGCAGTCAGCCGTGAGCAAAATAAGGCGCTTGACAAGAAGAGGCTTCTCAGACTCAAAATAGATTTGACCTTAGGATTCACTTCCAAACGCTCAGAACAAATGAAGTCATCATATATAAATTCTTCTGCCTTGTGACTGCCTGTTGAACTCCATCCTGCTGCTACACTTCCTAAGCATCCTGACAAATGTTCTGCCTCCCTCAACCTAAAGACTCCTGTTGAAAGACACGCTGAAAGCTACCTTCAGCAAGGGCTGAAAGATTACTTTTCTTACGTTTTAGCCAGGTGTCCCATACTGGAAGAAAGCAGAGCTATATTTTGATTTAAAACAAACAAACAAATCTATCTAACTTTAGTATGTAGAGTCTGTGGCAAAAAGAGACAGGCAGCTCAGAGTCAGCCCAGTCTCAGTTACTCCAGAGCAGTATTTAACAATATACTTCCTGCACTCACTGAATGGATTCATTCATCTGAACAGGCTGTGGATCGAGCAATGGTTGAGAGAGAACTGCTAAAGGAGCTTTCAAATACAAAACGAGTGCACAGGTAGAAAGCAAGTCCCACATGGGTCAGGGCGCTTTTGCTAGCAAGTCACAGCTACAGCAGCATTAAACTCATCAGTGTCCTCCAATTTGTTGGAGGTTGGTCATGTAAAAACTGCATTTTAAATTCCTACTGTTGTATCATCTATTTTTTATCTTGTTTTCAAGGCTAACCAAGATCAAGTCTTATTTTCCATCTTACCATTTATGGTAGAAAGCAAAGGCAAGTAGCTTTGGGTCTCAGTTCATCATGTCTTCTAATTGCATGAAATTAAAACTAATCATGTGCTGTCAATACTAGAGATACCAGAAAAAAAATAACAGCAAGCACAGCAAGGTACGGAAAACATTTTGCACTGATTCATAAATTTACACTTGGATTTCCAACACATTAAGCAGTAACTGTAACACTGTTAACCTCCAAAGCCAGCTTTTACACAGACTTGTATGCAGCCTAGGAAGGATCTCAGCCCTAGGTTACATTCTGAGAGTAACTGAAGCAGAACTCCTTCAGGCAAAGGGGAGTACTTCATTTTGAGGCTGATGCCAAAGCAATTCCAGCACATATGTCTATAAAAGAGGAGTTAAGATTTCCCAGGGCAGCCAAACAGTCCAGCTGCCCCTTACTTACCTTTTATTCATTGCTGTGCTGTGCTGGAGCCTAAGGACTCCAACCACACACCAGAGCTCATTCTGCAAGGCACAGTACAAACACCGAGGAAAGTCTTTAGCCTGAGGAGCTCACAATCTGATCCTTAGTTAGGAAAATCACTCAGCCAAAGGCACTGCTGTATAATCCTCCTTGACCAAAATCTCACCTTTCTTCTCATTCTAACAGCACTACCTTCGCAGCAACCGTAATAATGGAATCCTGAATTATTTGGAAAGAATACATAAATCAAGAGCAAATGAAAGCCTCGCCATGCCGCCCATCAACACAAATGCGTATCTGTAAGCACAAAAAGCACCACCTGACAAAGCACTTCACAGACCAGTCCTTGCAAAATCCTGTTCTCAAGCTGTCCTCGGGCTACTCGTTTATTTGAAATGGAAATAACTCAGCATCGATCAGCATGATAAAGAGCAGGAGGCTTTATTTGGGACAAGTTCTTGGTGACACTCTAGAGAATGACATATCTTCGTGGCTATAATTCTTCCAAAGATTGTTCCCATTAAATCTCTCAGCTATCAGGTTTCTGCAGTGCTGCTGCATTTCTAGTAATAACACAGATCCAGGAGCACACCAAACCTGCTTCAGTCCAGCCACCTCTCAGGACTTCTCACCACTACCAAAGCATAGCTGAACTTCCTTGAAACAGAACTTTTCTCAGCGGATAACTCATCTCTTCAGCCTCTAACATTGGTTCCATGTTTCAAACAGAACACTTCGTTATCTCTGAATTGAAGAATTTTTTCCACTGTTTTTCCCGTGCTTTTCGTAGATTTAGCGCTAAAATAGAAAGCAGCCACACTGCCTAAAGTTTTGATCTGTTTTGAAATGGATCTCCATAGCTGCCAGTCCACAAGAGGAAGAAAAAGCGATGCGTGGCAAATACTCAGAAACAGCGTATGTGCTCTGCAGCCTTAAAGACTGAGAGTTTGGGGTCTTTCCTCAACCAAAGCAAGGACAGAAATGTTCCTTTTTTTTTTTTTTTTTTTTTTTTTTAGCAGCTGCCAAATCCTTGGCTCATTATTTTTCATGTTAGCCATACATACACGTTTGACACGCTCAGTTTTCTTCCTCCTTTCTATATACGCTTTCTTTAGAATTTCTGATCAGTTCTGGCCTCCATTTTTTCCACGCTTACTTTCCTGTATTCGTTTTCCTTTCCACCTTTTAGAACTCAGCCTACTCAGAGCGCTGGGAGATGTGAGCACCTTCCAGGGGGAAGAGGTGATGGTGCTGCGGGGGCTCTAAGAGTGCCATCCCAGACCTGAGCTGATGGCACTTGAAATGATGACTTCAGACTTCCGCAGCTTCCCCTCACACCGGTCAGCCTCCTGCAAGCTGAAGTCTGCATCTTTTAGGGTTGCATAGACTGAAAAAACCTCAAATATATTCTGTGGGATAGAGCCCTAAGTAAGAGCTCTATTTACCTGAAATGCAATGCCGAGGGCTCCCACAGCCTAGCATGTAGGCAGAATATACTTGATAAATATCTGTTTATCATAACTGCAGAAGTCAACTCTGCTTTTCCAGCCTCTCCCTCCCTCGAGATTAAGAAGGTAACAGTCATATATAGAAGAGCCAGGCCCTTCAAACGTTCTTCTTTCTCTTTTTTAAGTGCTACCAATCAGACTCTATGTAAAAGTATTCCATCCTTCCCCATTAAATTAGGCTGCACTAAATCAGCATTCTTCTTTAAAGAGCTGGTATGTGACTGGCAATGGCTGGAGAGCAATTTAGTTGCACTGATACACAGCTGGTAAGGAAAACACCACTTGGCTGCTGAAAAACACCCAACTCCGGCTACTGGGAGAGGAAGCCCCAAAATACAAAGTTGCAAATTCCAAGAGGGGAGTGCAATCAGATCATCTTCCAACCCAAATTCTTAAACTAATTAGAAGTTGATTTTTACGAGGATTCAAATCCCCCATGAATCAGGGCTGGGTTACCCAACTACTGCTTTTATCGCTTTGACTCTTCAGACGAGGATTGATTTTCAGTATAAAACATGGGTTGCACTCAAGTCGCTGTTACACCTTTCTCAGAATCCGTCATCCTGTTTACAGAGACACAGAAGTCCTCCCCAGCATCCTCTCCCATGGGGGCACAGAGGCAAAGCCCTTCTCAGCCCTGGGGCAGAGAGCAAAACCTGTACGCTCCCCTCCTGCATGATCTCACCTACTATCACCATCCTGCTGTGCCTTTTGCTGACAAGCAATGCATTTCTTTTTAACATCTAAAATACGCTCACACATTTTCTTTATTTTCTATTTATTCCAAAACATCCAAGGGTAAGAATGCTACTGTTGAGCAAGAGGCAAATTCCTGGTTCTTGAAGAGCCTATTTGTGCGGTCAGAACACCATCCGCATCTGCTCTCGCTTTGTGCTGCTGTATCTCTCCCTATTTTCCCAACAAGGAGCATACAGCCAACAGCTCTACCTCCTGACTATGCCTCGGGCCCTGGCAAAGAGCAACTGACAAGAAAGACGTTTCACGTATTTAGGATCAGAAGATAACCGATAACCAGGACCCAGATGTTGGTCACTGCTGGCCAGAGCACAGTGCGATTATTATTCCATTTATAGAAAGGGATGCTGTCCTGCCTTTGCCAGCCAACCAAAAGGTCTCCATAAGACGCTCAAACACTCTGAAGAGAGGCATTCAAAACAAGGAGCAAAAAGGGAACGAGCCGTATTCGCTCCACAATTATTGCATTATATAAATCCAACATGGTCTCCAGCAGACAGCACCACCAGGCTTGCTTTGCCAGCGAGCACCGCGGGCTGCAGCGGGCTCTGCCCCAACGAAGGCAGGAGCTGGGCCATCGCTCCCTGCTCCCGGCAGCCAGCGCCCAGGGCTGCTTCTAATTAGGGCAATGGGAGCACGCCCAAATCGCTGGAGCCAAATGAAGTCTGAAATGCTAATCAGGCTCTTCTCTCTCCAAGCTCAATTTTTTAAAAGTCAATAATAATAATAATAATAATAACCTTTCGATTTTGACCATATAGATAGTCTTCTGATTTGCTGTGCTCCTGGCAAGAAGCAAACAAGCCAAAGGGTAGGCTGCCTTCCGGGGTGCTTTGGTTGGTGAGATTTTGGTCTGGGGGAAAGGGATGGGGGGGCTGAAAGGC
The DNA here is from genome assembly GCF_016699485.2 of Gallus gallus. Lineage (NCBI taxonomy): Eukaryota > Metazoa > Chordata > Aves > Galliformes > Phasianidae > Gallus > Gallus gallus. The sequence continues at coordinate 10,998,247 of NC_052541.1, read as the reverse complement.
AGATGGTGTTCAAAATACAGAATGTATGAAAATGAGTTCCCAAGCTGAGAATAGCCTGCAGCTCCAGCAAACATATTAAGACAATTCTAACTGCTCCCTATCTGGCATCTGACTGTAATAGTTTAATGACATCTTAATAAACTGTTAGTTTAATAAATCCAGTTCCATTTGCTACCAGTTAGCAATACAGTTTGACAGGAGGAATCCACAGTCCCATAAAGGAGAACAGGCTAGAAATACTTGGAGGAGATACGACGATTACTGCAAATTAAAGGCTGTGCAGTTTATAGCTGGATACTGAGTGCTCAGATTCCACACGACAATAGTTGTTTTATTTTTTTTTCCAGCTGTGGACAGGGAAATGTATAAACTGTTAATCCATTATATGCAGCCATTTCCTTTGGGTATTTCTAAACAATGGAAAAACAGAACTTACTGAACTTTAAAAACAACTTTCTGTCTACCAGCATTTCAGTTTACTTTTAAGTATGATACTTGCAACAGCACAGTCACTGTATCTGTACATTTACATACAGAATGGCCTTTATGTTTTTATTGACTGCCATAAAAAGTAATAAATTATGTTTTCAGGTAGCATCACACTCTTGTAATTACAATGTGCACATCATTCTCAAGCATTGGTGGAGCTGAACAGAAATGTGATTTTTTTTTTTTAATTCTTTTGCATTTTCTCCCTTTTCTGCAAGCATCTTACTTCCCGAAACGTACAACATGCTGCAGTTTCCCCCTTGATTAAACAACCTAATGTTAATTTTCTCCTCCCATTGTAAACACTGCTTGTTCCCATATGAAGTCAACATCATTTATACGATAGAAAAATATTTACAGTCTCATAATTAAAACAAACAAACAAAACTAGTAAAAACAGCTACCCATCAAGAAGAAATCCTCCCTCCAAGTTTTTCTTCCACAGAGGCTCCCATTGGTTCTTCAGGCAAGCCCAGGCCCCAGCTGCAAATAATGGTCAAGTTCTTGGACCCAAGCTGTGACAGATTCTCAGAAGAAACAGTTCCAGAGCTCAAGGTGGGCCAAATAAGTCTGTTTTAATGGAACTGCTCCTGTAAGCAGCAGAACTCTCTGGGCTGGGGATTTCACATGCAGCCAGGCACTAACACATGCTACCCCGAGGCAGAGCCCTGAATGGCAAATTAAAGTCAATGCTCGAAGCCTGACCGAATAACAATATAAAGAAGTAAGACGGCTTGCTAGCCTACTGTGTCAGGAAACATTTACAGCAAGAGACTCTACAAACCCCACCATCAAATAAATTCCTACAAAATTACGTCTGCTTTGGCCTGGGTTAATTTGAAGCCATGTCAGTTGAACTCTACTGGTTGCAGCACTGCAAATTCTCCCCGATCTTTACATAGGACAGGAAAGCTTAGATGAGCTGCACAAGAGCACTACCAGGAAGATACTGGCTGCTGCCCCATCACTCCTTGCATTGCCTCAGCGTCCTTCCCATGGACATGTGGCACTAAGGAGACTTTGCTCACTGAAAGCCACAAGCCAAGCAGTAGGTACTGTGAGTAAAGACTGCATGAATAAAAGCAAGCATATCATCATTTGGTTGTTTTAGTTTGAAAAGAATATAGGCATATGACGACAAAATTAATTACCCATATCACAGTCCTATAACAGAGCAGAATATTCCAGTATCACAAAAAAATATCAGAAATCATAGGTTAGGAAATAAAGCTCACTCACTAACTCATTTCCTACAGGCAGTATTTTCTGGATATTCCCCTTTGCTCCTTTTGACTAACAGCACGTTATGTAACTCCTTTATTACTGCCTGTATTTAAGACTTCGAAAGCGAAGTTCTGGACAGCGATGCAGGCACTATTAGCTAATGCAATGGCAAAGAGTGCCAGGATTCATTTCACTTCAGCTGGTTTTGCAAATTCACAGCTTTGCTGCTCCCCGAATTTGAAGAATTACCATTTAACAAATGATTTTTCATTTTCAAAACGTCCATATGGGAAAGATGAGGTAACATCCCTTGTTTGAAAAGTCAGGATCTTTTTTTTATTAAGTCAGAACCCTTATCCAGATACCCAAGCCATCGGAATTATTATTTTAATGGTGTCTTAGCAGAGAGCCCTGAAGGCTCTAAAATAAACAGCATAGTTAAAAACTTCAGAAGGTCAAAGTTAATTTAAAAATTGATGCTGTAAAGAGCGTTGCTATTAAAAATTTGGTTGTCTCCACAAGACTTGTGAGGTAGCTAACGAGCTCCACAAACTGCTATAAATTACAGAGCTTTGTATATAAAGATGTTGCAGTTCCGTGCTCAAAAATGTTCTGTTAATATTAGAAAGAGGGAAATAAATAGTCTCAGATTTTGTTACGGAGCACCAGCAAGTCCTAAATTACATACACAACTGGAGAGCTGCAGTGTTTTCAGAAAGCCAGACATTTAAACCTCCGCTGAAAGTTCTTAAATCTCCCTTGCTGACAGCTCAGAAGACAAGTAAGAAAAAAAGTTATGCCAGAATGGACTGTTTTAAGAAACGAAGACGTTCAGTCGGTCCAATTTTTGCTAAGAAGCTGTCTGGCTTTGAGTAGAAATATGTACAATTATACAACAGAAAACATGCAACAGGAGATGGGGGAAAACGACAGAAACACACACAAAAAAAAGCTTCAGAAATGTTCTACTCAGCCAGGTAGCCTGAGCTTCTGTTTCTGATTTCACAGTCCTTAAAGAAGCATTCCTCCTTTTTTTTTCTCCCCTAAAGGAAAATAACACGGGGTTCAAGAATATACCTCTAACACGGACAAAAAGAAAAGACTCAAGCTGTCTCAGGGTTCTACTGAGATGCCAAAAGTTTGGTACCTTTGTGCTCCTCCCAGAAACTTAACTTTTTCCATCTCTAAATATAATTGTTGATGTATGGATTAAAATTACCATGGATTAAAATTATGCTACTCCTTATCAGCAGAGACAGATGCTATTTCTCAGGAAAAACTTTTTTTTTTTAATCTAAAAATATAAAAAGTAGCTTCATTACAACTGCAGCCCGACTTTATCAACTGCTGAGCTTTTCCCTTGCAGCGCAGAGCACCTCCAACCAATGACTGAATGTCTGTCTGCTAAAGAAGACAACACATCCAAGTAGGCTCACTCCTGGCATCCCTGTCCAAGCATCTACTGATTTTGAGTGAAAAGTCTGAGCATCAATTATTTCACGTTGCATCAGACGGTCCTCACAAGTCTAATGGCACACTTCTACAGGATAAATTGGAGTTCTCTGCAGCCAACGTGCAATTCAGCACCTGCATGGTAACACGTGCAGACCCAGGGCATGCTCAGCTCCCTTCCTAACACGTTCTCTCCTGGTTGTGCCACTTTGGGCTGCTCCTCCTTCCCAGCCCATTCATGTTGTTGCTTTTCTAAAGGTTACGTGGAGGAGGAGATAATCCAGGGACTATTTTTTTATTTAAACCTTTCTAGTATCAAATGATAGTGGAAAAAATATTTAGACATAGGAGATATACATCCTTTTAAAACCATTTTGCTTTAAATCTCAGACCTGGTATAAAATCAAATTATATTCTGCTCAGTTAGAAAAAATATCAGCTTACCATTTCTTATTCTGAGTATAATAATTTCAACACAAAATTTGGTTTATGTTAAGAGCAAGGTTTGAACGACTTTAAGACAGAACAAACAGATTTCACAGCCTTGCATAATCTTTTTTCCTACAAGTTAACTTTTTTCCTAAGCCAGCTTCTTACTAAACCAAACACACTGGCGCTTTGCATCTCTTCTTTGTGTATTTAAGAACTTGACCCAACTTGATGCACTTAAAAAAATTGCTTTATTTTTCTAAGTGACATTTCTTTAAAGTGATCTTTTTTTCATGGCGTGCCCTAAAACTCAAGTTTATTATGTAGAAAATATGCCATATTTGCAAACTCTTTCGCTCCACTTGCTTAATGGAAAGGAAAAGAGCCCTATATTCCACAAGCGACTGTGGTTTTCATGTCACTGAAGGGCACATATCTTGGCTGCACATCCTACCAACTGAGTCATCAGAAACTGGATTTGGCTGCAGAATGCCATTTTTTTGTTAGATCCACATGTGATTGACAAAGCCCAACAATCTTGGGTAGAGGGCTCATGCTAATCAGCCTCGTGCACAAACAAGAACGCTCAACCCACAAAAGTTTACCCAGGTTGCAAGGGCCAGAAAACAGCTTTTCATGTCCAAATTGCTTGGACTTCATTTCTTTATTTATTTTACTACTAACTATTCCTTCTCTTTCCTTTTCTTTTTCCCAAATGGCTCAAGAGCCACATTCACATCCCTGACTAGAAACACTACAGAAGCTTAATTTAACAAACTCGTCGTCTTCTAATACCTCGAACCTACCATCATTTGGCCCAGGAACTGCTCTCCATGGCAGCTAAAGCAGTAGGTGGCTGGCAGCCTTCGTCCTCTCAGCTGCCAATGGCCCTAGCTGACAGAACAGTTGAAATCCTACCACAACTCATTAGCAGTATATGCCTAGAGCTACCTAAAAATGCATAGTAAAAAACTGAAGATGTATCTCTGTTGTCCATTTTTATTAACCTCTCTATGTTTGAATAATACTGAAAGCACAGATGTGGCAGCTGAAAGATTAGCACTGCATCAGAAGGAAGAGCCAAGAGTATTTGTACACCAGTATGGATCATCAGAAGTGGCACTCTGCTGATGTTCTACCCAGAAAATGTTATCTCCAAAATCTACATAGGATATTCATGTTTTAACTCTGTAAGAAAACAAAACAAAACAACCAGGACCTTGATCAGAAGAGATGCACATCACTATGCATATCAAAATACGATTTTTTTCACCACGGTAATTTATTGGAGCCTGCAGATCCTCAGCAGGAGTAGTCTTCTGTAATGACTTAGGAAGATGAGTAAGAGGCGTCCCCTCCTGCAGCTCCAAAAGTCTTGCAAATAGCGTCTGTCCACTTTCCAAAGGAAGGGTCTCAGTAAATTGAGTGTCCCGAAGGGACAGTTTGCACAGAAGCACAAAGCAGCCTAAGCCACAAAGTTGCACTGAACTCCCAGCTTTAGCTAAACTACGCCAGAAATATATGGGAATAAACAAACAGATTAGGGAAAGAAGGCAGAAGAAAGAAATAATCTTTGCTGCGAGGGACAGGGCAAATATAAACTGAAAGGGGCTGTGCGTGGAACCGACAGAAGCTATAAAAGGAAGACTGTTCAGTGCAAAATCTGCTTTGTATAAGCTTCTCAAGAGAAAAATCACACTAGCCACCCCAAAACTTTACACCTGGCACACAAACACATCTGGTGCAAGGAAGAGAAAGAAAAAGACCCAAACGTCCCACAGAACCTGGACACTGGAGCCCTTTGAGTCGATAACTCCACAAGAAAAACGAGCGGTGCCAAAAAGATCGCAGTAAATCACGTTCCTGTGCTGAACTTAATGAAATCGCCATGCTGAGCCCAAGGAACTAAACACTTGCCATTGGTTAAGAGATCACTGTGGCAACACAGTCGCCTTGATTCACAGCTTGAGCCCATGAACCACAAGGGCCCCACAGAGGGGGAAACCTCAAACTGGCAGTGTCTAATTTGGTTTTGTTTATGTTCCTGTGTTCGCTATTGATCTGCTCAGGGCTCAGAATCAACAGCATGGACTAACAACCTCCCCAGTACAAACTTCATAGGCAAAATAATCTCCGCATGATGCTTCCTGCCCCAAATGGGGAGAGACAGGCAGACCCTGCGGCCGGCAGCTGGGAAGCAGCTCCAACACGGGCCCAGCATGGGGCTCCTCACTGCGAGCAGGGCTGCCCGCCAGACATGGTCCTCTTGCAGTAAGCGGAACGAGCACTGTCTGTGAAGGTAGGACATAAACTCCAGCAGGAGGTGACGCAGGTTCTTAGCAGAACGAATGTATTGGGAAGAAGGAAGAGCAGAAGAAAAACAACAGTAGAAATAACCCGCTGGGAGCAGTTCAACCCTCACGTGAATTTCTAATTAATGAGTGCACTGACTCCAAAACAAGACGTGGGTGTCTATCTTCTAATGAGGTTTGAGACTGAAGAGTTCAGGCACTCCACACAACAAATACCTGACAGCCAACAAAACATGCCCCACCAAAGGAGCCTTCACTGATTTCTGAGGAGACTGCAAAATGCACAGCCATCTATGTAGCAAGACACAATCTTGTTCCCAGCATAAATCAGCAGCCACCATAAATATAGCAGCACTATATTCAGGTACTGAAACAGGTTTCCCAGGGCAGTGGGCATGGCATCAAGCCTGCAGAGTTCAAGGAGCATCTGGACAATGCTCTCAGACACAGGGTTTGAATTTTGGGTGGTCATGTATGAAGCCAGGAGTTGGACTCTATGATCCTTGCGAGTCCCTTCCAACTCGGCATATTCTGTGATTTAGTTGTTAGAAAAGTCCCTTTGCATTTGGTTAAAGGGAAAACAAATCAGTCAGGAAAAGCAAACCGAGACACCACCTACTCGTTTTCCATAAGATACTCATGGGACTCTGCTACAAGTGACCATGCAGCAGGTCCACCAAAATGGGAGCTACATTTCAGAAGTTCTTTACTTTCTGAATAAGGATACCACAGATTTCAATGTTGTCAATGTATCTTGCAGAATACAGGACGGGCTGCACAAGCTTTGCTCTTGCCTAGGCTGGCATACTCAATACTCCATGCCTCCTGCAGCACCACAGCAAGTGCTGCAACTGAACAGCCAAGAGACATCTCTGACAGCAGTTGGAAAAACCTAGCCACGGCTCCTCTGAACAGAACATCGAGGCAGTATCAAAGGGGGACCACATCCCTTTTTTGTGGCAACATTTCCTCAACTGATACGCTTTTTCTCTATCTTCAAAAGACACTGCCTCAAACTGTGAATTTTGACTTTATGGTCCTATAAAATACTTGTCTTGCTCACATCTGAAAGCTACGGGTGAGAGGAAAGAAGATAACAGATCCTTGCTAATAGGACTAATATGCACAAGATTTTGAAATAACATTCCGACTTCACAGGAGCATTTGTAAGTTGATAATCTTTGTGACAGCAAGAAAATGACGATCAGCAGGAGGCTGGGAAGACAGATCGTTCTGCCCACAGACTGCAGAGTAAACAGATGACAATTAAGCAGATCTATTTGGCATTTACTTATAAGGTTTCATTTTTTTCTCTTTCAAAATGAAGTTGTCAACTCTATGAAGGATTAAATAAAAACAGACATTGCAAGACACCAGTGAAGTAAGGAAAGAACAGTAAACAGAGGACAAAGAAGAGGAATGGATCCCACCAGCAATTAATTAGAGTTTTCAAAATTCCATGAGAAAAAAAAATTCTGCTTGATGATAACATATGATTTAATTTCCGAGATTCAAATACTGGCAATAAAACCAAGGAAAGAGAGGAAATGTGTCCTGCAACAAGGAATAATTTTGTTGCAGTAGTCAGTAAGACAGAGCAAGTTGCATAAGCTTCAACACTTCTGAACTGAGACCTTTTTTCCTTTGCCGAGGCAATGAGCAAAGCCCGGTGACGGTGAAACAAGCCCTTAGTCGTTTCAGTAGAGTTTGGTCCAAGGTAAGTCACCAACAAAAGAAAGCACTTTCCTATACATCCGTTGTCTTGGTGACATTTCTTTGAGACTTAATCTTGATAGCTTTGCTGACAAAAACAAGCTTTTACTACTGTTAGCTCTGCAAAACCAATACTACCATGGCTGAGTGAGCTGGAATTTTTATTACTGGCAATGAAGTAAGATTCAGACAGAAAACAGCTTGATTGTCAAACCCAAATGTGAGAGTTTGAAATACTGGCTGTTAGAAAAATCACCTTGTGACTTGTAAACCAAGCAAAGTTTTATCGGAAAGTGATTGAGAGAACAAGTGTAAGAACCTCCTGCTGTCATTTTTACAGAGTCACTTCTGGAAACAGTTCCACCGCGGGACAGCCGCCCGCCCTCCTTGCTTTCTGCCAGCCTGTGTTCGCCATTTGCACAAACCACTGCAGGCACTGAGGTGTGTCAAAATTATATGGCAGCAATCAAAGAGATAAGAGATGTGGAAGAAGAGAGATGCAACTTTCTGGAGAACCTAAGCCTGCCCTGGGACACCCTAGACTGCCACTGCCCAGCACATTGAGACAGTTTTTCCCTTCTTCAGAAGATGAAGCATAGAAAAGACTCTCACAGGCCTGCTGACAGGATTCCAGCACACTGTACTCCCCAGCCATTGGGATTCAGTGAGCTCCTGGCAGGAACTGCAGGGGCCGTGCCTCCGCCCATGCTGCCAGGGGCAATCCCACGCCATGGTCACGGAGTCCTTGGCCAGGCTGCACTGAACAGAAAGGGCTCTGGGCTCCTGCCCACATCTCATTCAAGGCGTGATCTCCTCAACTTCTCGTGAGGAGATCTACGTAGCAGGACTCAGGGCAGTGAATATCAAAGCTAGCTCCAACTTACCTCCCTCAAGTACTGGAAATGGCACACTTCTATTCCCACTGCAGGTTGCACCAACAAATCCCCGTGTCCTCACAGCTCTCCAAATTCCATTATCTGGGCTGGTCTGGTAACTTCATAGAACCACAGCATTGCTCAGGTTGGAAAAGACCTTAAAGATCATCAAGTCCAACTGCAAGCTAACCAAACTACCCTAACTCTAACAACCCACCACTAAATCATGTCCCTGAGCACCACATCCAAACGAATTTTAAACACGTCCAGGGATGGTGACTCAACCACCTCCCTGGGGAGCCATGTTCCTCTATGTATTATTGCTCTACCTCTGCCCTTTAGTTACCCTCAGATTACTTTACTGGTTCAGCTGAGGAAGGATGAAGCTGTACAAAGCAGTTCCCAAGAACACCACTCTCCACACCTGGATCTTGCTTCCCTGGAAACAAAAGAACAAGGTGCTTTCATCCGTGTTAGGATTTCATTCTACATCCTGGGAAACAGTTACTTAATGTCTGAACTGAGAGCATGAAGTACAGGACAGTCTTTCACATATCCAACTTAATCCCAATTTAATAATGTAAAAGCTAAATAAATACCATTTCTCCCCAGGGCATTGGGCCGTTCTGAGGTCAGTGCTCCCCTGCAGGAGGCCTGCTGGCACCTCGGCCAGCTGTCAGGGACTGCCTTCTCAGAGCACACCATGAAATAGCCCTTTCAGGCAGGAAAGAAAATAATTGTTCCAAGAAGCTCAAGTTCCAGCTTAGACCATACTTTTGGATATCTTAATATCAAGACCTATTTCAGGCAATTCCTGTACTTCACTTACAGTCCAAGATCTTACTAAAGAAACTTCAAGGACTTTAATGGCTTCGTAACTACTGTTTATTTCCTAACTGCTAGACCTATCACTTCAAGCATTGAGGCCACCCTGGAGCCGCTGTGCTGGGACTCCCAGCCCATGCTCCCTGGCGAGCAGAGCTCCAGAGAAGCACAAGGGATTGCTGCAGCCAACATCAGACAGCAGCACTACAAAGCCTGGTGTTTAGGATTGGGATTAACTGCCCCCTGGTTTTGGTTTTGCAGGAATAGTAGTCAGAGCATTTAATCTAGTTCTGGTTTAGTATATCACGCTTCCTAAGAGAAACTCAATTCAGCAAGCACCAAAAATGTTTCGGTTTCAAATATCAGGATATACTTTATTCTGGTAGACCTGTTCAATTCTCTCAGGCTTAACGCAACAGGTTAAGAAAATCACTTTCTATGAGAGAGTGCAAAGTTGCCTGGCAGGCCTCCAGCTGCCCTCAGCATCATGTGTCCTTCCATGGGAGGGCTCCACTGCTGTCCCCCCCCTGCGGTGCTACCACTGACGTCAGTCAGGCAACCACAGGGAGAGCAACGCCATTTACTGAAGATTGCGGTTGCAAAATCAGATGCAGAAAACAACACAGCAAGCGTAGATTGTCTTGATTCTTTCATCTCTCTCTTTTTTTTAAACGTTAAAACATTAGGGATTAAAATTATATTTGATTATAAAAGCATAGCCATGCAAACATACAGAAATGAGCAATATACTCTTTTGGATATTGTAAGATTGATGGATTTTATTTTCTTTAACCTCCAGTTGATAACTGCAGTCTGATAAGTTTAGTGCCACTTCTCTTTTAATATACATAACTGGAGCACTAAAAACTGGCATTGTCACTGACTACGCCAGCAGAAGAACAAACCATCTATTTCTGAATTAAATTATTTCTAATTCAACATGCAACTCTCGCTCTCTCCTCATGCATAAATGAGGTTAAGTCTTAAGAGAAGCACGTCACTGTAGAGAGTGAATGAACAGAGAATTCACTTCTTGGCATCACCATTATTGTTTTTACTTGTGTTATACAAGCACTGAGCTGTACAGCAGCCTCACAAACATACAGGAAAAGATGATCCCTATCTCTCCTAGTCTACATTTCAAGATGGAGGTTTCTTGTTAGTGCTAATTCCTTCCACTTTTTTTTGGACTGGTTATAAAAAACAATTATAGAGATCTTCATAAGCTGCATGCTACTCCACACTAACACAAATACAATGGCACTACAGTTATATTAGTTCCACAACTTGTTTTCTTTCCTACACCAGTTTTCTTCAGTGCAGCATAGCCCTCTCCTCTCTGTCCTCCCCAACAACTCACGTACAGAACAGAAATTACTCAACTGAACAGAACACACCAAACTTACACATACAGCCAGACATTTCTGAACAGTAGCAATGATACCAGAAATCATAGAATCATAGGTTGGAAAAGACCTTTAAGATCATCTCATACAACCACCAACCCATTGCCACCACGGCCACTAACCACATCCCTTAGGGCCACATCCACCCTTTTTCTTGAACACCTCCAGGGAATGGTGACTCCACCACTGCCCTTGGGCAGCCTGTTCCAGTGCATTATCACTCTTTCTGAGAAGAAAATATCCCTAATATCCAACCTGAACCTCCCCTGGTGCAACTTACGGCCATTACCTCTTACCTGTCGCTGTTACCCAGGAGAAAAGGCCAACCCTCACCTCACCACACCCTCCTGTCTGGTAGTTCTAGAGAGCGATGAGGTTACCCCTGAGCCTCCTCTTCTCCAGACTGAACCGTCCCGGTTTCCTCAGCCACTTTCCATATGACTTGTGCTCCAGAACTCCATTCACCACCACTCTCTGGGCCTCACCCTCTAGGCAGTTCTTTACCCAGCAAAGATCACACCTGCCCAAGCCACGGGCTGCCAGACTCTCCAGGAGAATACTGTGGGAGACGGAGTCAGAGGATCTACTGATGCCTAGGTAACTCAAGGTATTGAAGTTGGAAACAGTTTTCAGATCATATAAAAATATTTCCTACCTAATTTTTTCTTTGTTTCCCCCTCAAGTAGCACACTGATTACACCTCGAGGAGAGGAGAGGTTACCACAGTTTCAGTCATAGAAAAAAAAGCTCCTACGATTTAGACAAAGCTAAGGGAGAATTTTTAAACTAATAAATGTGTGTAGTCCTTGCACTGCAGTTGCTTATCTGTCCTGAAGCAGACAAGTTATACAATAGCCTTGACTGACCATTAGACATCATTCAAAGTTAACATTTTTCTATTTGACCATCTTATCTTCTCGCCTGAGCAATGCAAACCCACAAGTCACTGAGTAAAATATCCTCCTATATCCCAAACATTTCTGCCAAGGCACACTGTGATCAGCCTAATGGATTTTTAAAGAGGAATCCATCTCCGAAAATAATGAAGCCCTTTCCCAAGAAACACTATTTGTTTTCCTGAGCTTTATTTGCTGTTGCTGTGTTTCTTTTTACTGCTGAGTAATTCCTAACTCTACACTGCTAGCCTTTGCCTGGAAAGGAGCTGGAAAGTTTAGAAATACTCAGTCATTAGCCCTAAAAAGCTGTTATTTTGCAAAGGGCAGTTAGCATCAAGCAAATGCTTTTTTTTCTAAAAAGAGAAGCATTTTCAAAAAGCAAGGAAGTGCTGACCCAATGCTGTACGCCAAGTGCGAAACAACATCATGTGAGTGACATGAAAACAGACCAGAGACTCTTGATCCCAGGGCACATGAGGACTTAGTGTACCACAGAGACTGAGCTTGCTTAGTTTCTGCTTGGAGGGTGTTTACCCCACAAATGCCAGCAAATGCACATCTATGGAACAACGCTGTCATGAGCTTCGAAAATGTAACAGCCTACTGTTTATAGACATTTTGGTGAGACATTTTGAAACTTGTTATGAAAAAGGCAAAGAAAATGTAAAGAACAAAGAATAAAATAGGCACAATGATTAGATTTTAGGATTATTTTCCATGGACTGAAGTGGCTGATTATGAATTGTAAAAGAAATGACTGCTGACTCAGTGAAGAGTTTCCCTACAATACACAAACCTATCTCCCGCCTAAATAAATTTCCGTACCAATACATACTCCCAGGGCTTTGTGCTAAGCCTAATTTCACAGAGCTGGTTATGGCAACATTACAAAATCACCTAAATTAATTCCTTTTATTAAATATTTTCTGTCACTTCTGTTCTTGGCTGCATGTCATATTAATGACAATTATGACCACTCCTGCCACTGACATCTAGCTGACTTCAAATGGGCTAGAACATTTTGTTCAGCGCTCCATTTTCCAAGCCAGCAGGGTTCATTCACCTGTGCTCTACACTGCATGCACAGTGGAGCTCTAACATGGCACCAAAAGTTATCAGTATGCTAAAATAATCATGGGCACTACCAAAAACTGGAGGTCATCACACAGAGGTCATCTCTGACAGGAAAAAGAAAACAAAAAACAAAAAATAAAAACAAGAAAGAGCCGAAACCATCCAATAACATCATCAAAGCAGTTTTGTTTTATTTTTATAAGGGTAGTGAAGCACTGGAACAGGTAGCCCAGAGAGGCAATGGATCCTTGGAGACATTTGAGGTCAGGCTGGATGGGGTCTGGATGAGGTTACCTTTAAAGGTCCCTTTCAACTCAAGCGATTCTATAAACATGACTGCATCAACAGCCTTCCAGTTAACTCTACAAGCTTCAAGCATCATCTTGTAGAGCTTTGCAGGGGTACACAGACAGAAGCAAGAGGCTTTGCCTCACAACTCTATTTCCTTGCATAGTCCCACTTACATGAAATTCCTCCCCATGTTCATGCAATCAGGATGACAGCCAGGCCTCCCTCACTCTACTGACACCATTCTCAGGAGACCAAAGAGGAACAGTTGGCAGCCCAAAAACAGACTGCAGAATGAGATATTGGATATCACTCTGTAAGCCAGAAGGCGCTCATGGAGCACTTCCAGTCACCTCTGGAATGGCCACCAGCTTGGCAAGTGCAAGAGAAAACAGGAAACAATGAAGGCTATTGAAAGATATAAAACAGCACTTAATTACATTACAGACAGCATAACTATGGCTGTTGGAGAAAAAAAAAAAAAATAACAACTAGTAAAGATGGTCGTTACAGGCAGTGTCTGGAGGAGAAGTAACTTGTTCTTCCACTTGGTGCTTGCCAGAAAGAAAGCTTCCACAAAACTAGCCTGAGCTCAATACTTAGGGAAGGCCTTTCAAGATCACTAGTAAAGCAAAAAAAAAAAAAAAAAAAAAAAAGGCAAAAAAACAATTTCCCAGCAAGGAAAGAAACGTCTGGGAAGGGAATGTCAGTAATTATCTCCAATCTACAGTCTGACATGGAAAACGGTGTGAGCCATCATCACTAGGCCACAGAGAGCTCCCAGACACCAGCATGTAATCACCATTTTCCATTCCAGAAGAGAGTTCAGTTTGATCACAACTATTTCTGTAACTATTCTCCTTTTTGAGCTAATATCTGAACGGATGTGGTTACAAAAATAGAGGGAAACTGTCTAATCTGCATTACGAAATGTGTCAGCGCCAGCTGAATCATACAAAACTACGAGTCCGGGCTCAATGTCATTTATGACAGTCTCTCTTCATAATCAAATAAGTAAAATTCATACCCACAAACTATAATGAAGTAATTTACATATCGGCTAATTATTTATGCTTTGTGCTATAAAAAAAAAAAATCACCTATTTTATCCCACAACATGGTAAATATTTTGGTTAAACAACACAAAAACATACCTACAATTTAAAATGTCAGCAAGGAAAGTATTTTAAGCACAGAAAAGCAGCACAACTTTGAAAACTGATGAAGAAAACCATTTGTCTACTATCAGAAATAGTAGATCAGAAATAAGTTTACTGCCTTTTAGCTGAAGTTTTTGATTTCATGCACACAACTATGAAAATACTCCTCTAATATCACATTGATTTATAATAATAGCATTTCAGGGGCTATTGACCTTGGTGCAAATGATTAACAGTATACTGCGTGTACAAAATAAAGACTTTCAGGGAGAGATCTGTTTACCAGCTATTCTTCTTCGTCAACAACCAAAAAAAAGAGACTATACCATTTCTAGGACAGCGTTAATGCCAGTGGATGGGAAGAAGCCAGACCTTCCTTAAAGACCTCAACCCAGCTAAAGTATCTTCTCTTAAAAAAAAGTAATGTGCTAAGAGAGAGGAGCTGATGTCGATTTTGCCAGCGAGACACGGTGCACTGCTTGTGAAAACAGAAATTATGGAAACAAAAATGGCAGCCAAAGGTAGAACAGAACAGTCAAAGGAAGGAGAATGATTTTTAAAAACTGAGTCTTGTAGAAGGGGTTGTAGGAAGGAACCTCTGCTATGTAGAACTGAAGGAGTTAAAGAAGAACTACAGATGGCTGCAGATGCTACAGTAACATGGTCAAACAGCAGCAGAATTGCTCTTCTGCTGAAAACAGCTGTGGCTTCACCACCTTCCTATGGCAAGTTGCCTTTTTTCATTACTATCAAATTGCCATCAAGTCATACCTGGTAAGCTGCTATCTTCTGTACAATGATCATTTGTCTCATACTTCAACACAAATCTAGGACAGTTTCATGAGATAATTATTAACAGTCTATTGGCTACTAAACAATGCAATTAATTAACTGAGAGTTCAACTTTTCCTTAATAACCTGAAGTTGCAGAATAAAGAGCCCCATACTTACAGTAAGTGAGCAAAATGTCCTACACTAAAAGGCACAAAAACAGCTACAGAGGACAAAGGCCATTAACAATCACTTATTTGTCCTGATTCAAGGACTGATCCGTTGTGTTTGTTCTGCTGCCTGGTCTAGCATACACAGTTTTGCTGACAAAAAATGCCTTTTCTTACCAAAGGTTTGCAAATACCCACATTAGAATTTAATAGCATGGCCTTTTTTTTTTTTTTTTCTGCCAATATCAGTGTATCTGTAACAGAGGGTTTGACAAAATAAGGTATTACTAAAAATCCAACTCCTTCAACAGACATTGCCAGGCTAGGTAATGTTCCTTGTTCAGCCCTAGCCTCAGTTGTACGAAGACTTTGCCTAAATCAGAAATGTCAAGAATATCAAAAAATACTGGAAAATCTTCTATTGTGGAAGAAGTTATACCATTTTATTTATACTCTGAAGTGGCTCAAACCATGCAGTGCATTAGTATCAGAATTGCTGCAATTTGGTAGGGCTCTACCCTAGCCGTGTCAGGAAGACCATTGCAATATTAACACAAGAGGCAAACCCTAAATACTTGCTCCACAACACACAATGGCATCTTTCAGCATAGGATCATGGGCAGCAGAGGTTTGCAGACTTCTTTGAAACAGTATGAACTCTTGCTCCAAGGCCAAGCTGAAGAGACCCAACGAGCTAAACTGAAGTCAGTAAACTTAGTCTGCGTTACCTTCAGCAGGTGTTCTATCAGCTATCATCGAAACTAAATTAGGACTATATTACAGCATCTGTTAACGGAGGCCTTAACTGGTATTAGAAGAAACAGGACTGCAGTAATAAATCTGATCCCTTGAAGCCTGTGTTGGAAGTTGTACCCTTCTGTCAGCAGGTTCACTGTATGATGTATTGTGGAGCTTTGGCTGCAAAGACACTGTAGCCTGCAGTTAATGAGCTGTTCAAAGGAGCTGTGAAATTGTCAACTTAATTAAGCCAAGTTTAGTTAACAGTCAGCTTTCATATATTTTGCCTGAAGAAGCAGGCTTTGAAAGTGCCCAGCTATGCGCTGTTGTAAAGTGCTGCATACTCTTCTGAACTGAGAAATTAAAAGCTCAGATGATGAGAGATAGTGCTATTTAAGAAAGCATCTTAAGAAAGCCCCCCGGTCATCCCAGCATGTCTGGGAGCTACATCATTTTTTTTTTCTATTTTTAGAGAATTAAGATACATAATCACTTGAGAACAGTCTGCAATGGATTCTTAAGATAGTCTGACCTTTAGAAAGACACGTATGATTTGGAAAGAGGAAGAAGATCCTCCTAAGGAAACCCTGTGAAGATCTGAGCTCTCAGCACTGCATGCTGCAGATGGGCGTGCTGATGTGACAGCCACGGGCCCAGAGGTTCGCCCTATCCAGATGAAGGCAGAAAACCTCAGAGGTCATCAGGAAAGGCAGGCTGTTCTGTGTGCCCTAAAACTACTTCCTTGCTGTTGTTCATGGCTTTGAGCAAAGCACTTAAGGATGTGTCACTATCTTTCCTGCACCTTATCCAGGTTTACACATGCTAAATGCTCTGTCCAAACTAGTTTCAAAAACAAGACCTAAGGATATATGAATTTAGGCTTTTGCTTTCTATTTAAACCAACTGCAAACTAATTGGCAAACATCTTGTACGCACATAATCCTCCAGACAGTCTGCTGACATCTGTTCTAGGACAAAAATATCTGTAGTAACCAAACAGAGTTATAGCAATCAATTAATCAGAGTTTAAAAACTTGTGTTTAAAAAAAACCATTAGCACTGGCCTCAGCTTATTCCTCTGTCAGAGGTCAAGGTTTCCCAAACATGATTCAGACTCTGAAGGATAAAAGGACCTTTTGCAGCACTCAGCAACAGCAGAGGTGCAGTGCTGACAGCCATAAGTCCTTTCTCACCCTGTCAATCCTCTGTCATGCTTTTCTTCCTCTATGATTTGTTCTGTTGGTTTACATTCAAATCACTAAACTATTTCAGAGCAAGCTGTGGAGATCCCTCCACTAGAAGCATCTCCTAGGGATTCCACCTGCTAGCCTGGGACCTCTCAGCTGATGAAAAATGCCAAGCCCTTCACCCACATCTACCTCTCAGCAAAAGGAGGGGGGTTGAAAAAAAAGGGCAGAGATACTTTAGAGCTCCTTGTGACCCTCACAAAATGGCACAAAGCTAACAGTAGTCAAGCATTTAAAGATCCCCAGGTGATATCTCACATGCATATTTACTCTTATTGGTACAGAGCTAAAGAGAAGGAAGAACCTAAAGTAGTCGAGGTGTTTGTCCACAGCCAGGGAAGCACAGCTCTGTTTTCAGATACCATCAACAGAACGCACCTCCTTGGTACGTTTATCCTGAAGTGGAATGGCATTGGCATGGGGAATCCTAACAAGTGGATGCAACTGGGTACTTCTGTGATCAGTCAGCTAGAATGCCAGCCAGCTGGGAAAAAATGCAAGGGGCCACTGACCAGAAGTGTCAAGTTTCCTGAGAGGAATGATAGCACTTCTTTGCAGGTCATCCATGAAGAAAGGGCAAGAGACCACATGGACTCATTGCAACCTAAGTCCTACAGCCTTACCAGAAGAGAGTTTGTATTACCCAAAGGGCACAAGAGAGCCTTCTAAGAGCTCTTTAGGAATCAGAACACCCAAGATTAAGTTAGGAGAAAACTTCGGCGCTGTTTAATCTCCAGTAATAAGCTCCTTTCTTTTTAATTGGCAAAATAGAGATAGTATTTTCAGCACACTCTTTTGACAGCCCAGCTATGAACCTCACTGCTCACACTGACTCAGGCTAAGTGTGGGATCAGAAGAGCTGTCTGATCCTTACATCAACCACCAGCACAGCCTGGTCCCTCTCCCACCCTAACTTTGAGGTTTTGCACTGATTTAAAATAAAAAAAAATAAAAAATTCCAACACTGCAACATATAAACACTGACAGCAAAACTCTGTTTTTCAGTAAAATATGATTATCTGATCCATCACTATTTAGCCCTGGGAACCAAAATGCCTACCCAGATTCAACAACCTGTCCTTCAGAAGCAAGCACTGTCTTTTCCCCTCCCAGCAAAGCCCAGTGTAAGTGGGATGGATCAGCTTCCTCACTGAGCAGCTGCGTTAATTTCATGAGTTTTTATTATCATTATCAAGGATCACAAAACCTAAGTCCTCCTGATCGCCTAGAAGCTGGTTCTTGCGATCCAGCCCCAGTGTCAGAGGCAGGGTACTGTGTAAAGGTTATCAAGCTGCTCTTTGGAGGAGGGGCTGCAACCGACAGCACTACCACTGAACTTGTCTCAACTGCTGTCATGACAGACGTCACAGCATGGCATTAAATAGCAAGGAACAAACCCAACATTTGCAGCACTGAGGACATATGATAACACAGCTGAGCGACAGCATATGCAGAACAGCCCTTTTGTCTGAAATTCTGCAGAGAGCTGATCACTTCCACAGCAAAAGGCAAAGAGAAAACAAAGAATAAACAAATTAAAAGTTGCAGGGAAATCAATGGAAGCATTGATTCTGAGTTCCCAGGACTTATTCTTCCTCTCAGTACAGTTGTTAACAAAACAAAATCTGTTTGAGTTTGCAAAGCCCTCTTTGCCTGAGTTTGTAAATGTTTCACCCCTCTAAAATATGAATGCAACCCCCAGATTTTTTTTTTTTCCCATCTGCAGGAGACTCTGCTTTATTCATGAAAAGCACCTTGCCTCTCTGTCCTGCAGGTTCTCTTCAAAAGGCAAACTCGTATTTGGTTACAGTTCATCCCACTTGCTTCCTTTTAAAAGCTTCCATCTGTTCTTGGTCCCTGCAACAGTATTTGCAGATTTGCAAATACACGGATGTTCCACACCGACAGTGTGTCAGTGGTAAGCATGCGCTGCCATGGCAGAATGGGCTTTGGAAGTCATTCCACCGTTTAAAAGTTCCACTCAAAAGTACAATTTTCTAATTGCATTTATCAGGTTAGCAACAAAGTCTTAAGGAGATAAAATTAAAATACAAATACCATAGTACATGGCAGAATTGTTAGAAAGGAGAAGTAAATCAGCACATCCAGGCTCAGTTCAGAAGCGGAACATCAAAAACTCTTCTCATTTTTGTAACTTTAAATAGATTCTTGCATCTTTCTCCAAAGCACGTTCTGCTGACTGTGGGCAGAGCAAAGCACTGCGTTACATGGACATGGTTTGATCTGAGAGCAGCTCCTCTGTTCCTGGGTACATGGTGGCCTTGATCCTGCGTGACACACAATTAAGATCAAGCATGCAAGCAGAAACATAAAACAACTCGTCCACGGAGACACACGATAACCGCCGGCAGCCTACTTCTGCCTTCAGCTCCGTATCTCCAGCCTTGGCTGCAGCAGAGTTCCCAGAGCAATCATCTGCAACCAGAAAACACCCGGCAACCAACACGTCCCAGCATACTTCAGACAGAACTGGATAATGACACAGATACAAACATACAGAAAAATAAATCGTTCTGAACACCTAGAAATTCCGTTTTGACTTTGACAGCCAGCACTCTCAAGATCAGCAATAGACTCACAGACTTGCTTTATGACCTGGAACTGCAGCAATTTATATTCTTTACATCGCTACTGCTTGATAACAGCACTCACTGCTATATGAAGCTGTGAAAAAAAATGTTGTGTTTCTATCCTATTACTCCCATCATTAAGCAGTTAATAGTATCTGTTATTGGTAGCTTTTCTGCGTTAGTGTCAGATTAAGCAATCATAAAACTTGGTACCCAACCATAAGGGCACATGCCCTGGTTGCACTTCAGAATCCAGGTAAGTTTTATTTACGGACCAGAGGCCAAATTCTGGTTGTTCTAAAACTGTAACTTTTCCATTAGCTTCAGCACAGCCAAGAACTTGCTTAGCAGAGCCATACCTTCTGGAACGACAGAAAACAACTCTGCCCTTAATGCAGGCGTTATTGCCACTATTTTTATTTCCAAATCTCATATCCAGCAGGGAGCTATTTTCTACAACAGTGGAAGGTAAACAGAGCTGTCCAAGCCCTGCCGCAGGTACGCCTCTTGAGCCCACAGAGCTTAATGGGGCTGAAGGACTGTAATTTCAGTCCGAATTTCACCCACCAATAAACCTCTTTGGTATGTGAAAATAATAATTCTCTTTATTTTGAAAAACAAAGCACAGATATCTCACCAGCAGTCCCGGTACCATCCACATTTGGCATGGCAGAGCTTCTTTACCTATGGACCCCTGGATCCTCCTCCTGGCCCTGGGACATTTATTACTGAGTCTGAGCTAGTGGGACAGTGTGATTTTATCAGCCAGCAAATCTGCGGGAGCGTACAGGGTAAGTGACTTCTGCTCCAACTTACCAAGGCAATAGGTGTGGTTGTCCTCAACCATTTGAGGAATTTCTCACCAAACTTTTATTAAATAAAAAAAGCCTTAAAAACTGAAACAGCAGACGGAGTATTCCAAAGAAAAAGAAATACACGGCTGCAAACTCAGCCTCCTAGGCTGAACACAGATCCTGACCGACCTACCTATCACACAACACGTACGTATTTCAAAGCTGGGGATTAAAACTAGTGCTGCAAAGGCAGAGTCCTACACGTGAGTGTCAGACGTGAAGCAGCGGAGATATCAGCACGAGTGAGGCTCAGTGACTGTGTGATGAAGCAAATCACAGAATGCAGAAAGATCACGGTCAGTGCAGATCAAAGGGCTTCTGCTGGGCTTTAAGTAAACCATACACACACCTCTTTAAGCCTGATCTGTGTAAAGAAGGTTCACTTACAAACTGGCCAGACAAATAGCCTCAGTATCAGACATAACAGAACCTCAAGCTTAAAGACAAAAAACCATGGTAAATGTGTAACTTGTGTTTTAGTGGCAAGTAATGTGGGGCCTCAAAGTTTCCACTGCATCCCAGTAGGAAGCTAAAGGTCGCTGCTAACTCAGAGTTAAAAACAATGGGAAGCAGAGGATGTCATTCTTTCATATTAGCCCAGTGATTCTGTGTTTTCTTTGTATGGATTTACTTAGGAAACTGGGAGATCTAACAATGAGGAGATCTAACAACGAGCTACCATTTCTCCCTGCACAAAGCTGTAGTCAGAAGTCTGTTTGTGGACCTATACGGGTTTGTTCCATAGAGAAAAGCACTTCTTGCTCAAAAAGGTTTGATCCTTCCAAGTATGTACAACATTCAACATTTTCTGTGCAACTTCCACTGTGTAAACTAATTCTGCTTTTGGAAAAAGGAGTCCTCATTTCTAATACAGAAACAGACAACTCAAATCTGCTCGACGTTACTCAGCAAAAGGGTTCCTCACTATCCTGACCAAAAAAGTAAAACCAATAATGCATTTCAACACATTTCCATGTCAGAAAAGTAGGTTTCAGCCCTCATCCTTTCCACTGAAACAAAGCCACACACGTGGGCGCTGCTTCATAGGATGTGAAGCTTTTTACATTACGTACAGTGACATATTTACAGATTTTACAAGGAAGAGGAGAAAAGGGCCTGGGAGTTTGATCTGAGGCCAACAACTCAGCCCAGAGTAAAAGGGGATGGCCTGGAAGAACGTACAAATTAAAGCCTGCGCTATTTAGTCTCACAGTGCCTATGTCAATGTTGTTTATTACGTTCTGACCTTAACAGAGACTTTAAGAAGGAAGGTAAAAGCGGCTGGATGCCGAGATCTTTGACAAATGGGGGCTGTGACATCACTTTCTCCATGCCTTTGAAAGCTTACAGTCTGACTTGGAGCAATCAAACTATTTAGCACGACATGCACGTTAAAGCTATTCAATTTGCATCGTGTCATCCCATGCCAATTTAAATTATGGTTAAATGAAGATACCTAATTATTTTACCCAGCGGGCTGACAGCAGTGAGCACAGTGTCACAGGGCCCAGCAAGTTCGGACTGAAACACCGTGAATTAATGAGCCCAACACACACAGCACTGAATGCCATTCACACCAAAAACTGCACTTTGGACGTAAAATCATGTTTTACACGCAGTCTTGAAAACATCTCTACAACAATTTAACTCCAGACACGGCTGCTAAAGCTGCTTGCAACATGGCACATTGTATCCATACATACAACCCAACCAGAACACAATGCAAGATTGTTCTCCTAGGTGTGCAGGTGCACGGAGGGTCCCCTGACACAAACCCTGACTTATGCAAAGCTTCCATTGAAACAGCTTCACCCTGGGGGCAAGCTGCTCATTATCAGATTTGCTTTTCTTTCACTCTTTTTGTCACAAGCTAATAAGAGTTTTAATTGTCCTTATCCCTAAATACGTATTTCCTCTTTGAGGACTTATCTGAAAGTCAGTCAGCGTTCTGGGTGCTCAAAAAGTGGAATGGTGCCTGGCTGGCACGTTAAACGGTAAGGTGATGCTGGTCCCTTGCAGTGCCATCTCACACCACGTCCAATATCCAATACTGGGAATGTGGGAAGGGATGGATTGCTGCTAATTGCACCACCTCCCATTCTTCTGCCCATCTTCTACGTACATCCAACATGAAAATTTCTCACTGTGGATCAACTTTGCTTTCACATCAGCTCTACAAAAGATGCAAGACAGCAAGACAAATATCTAGAACAGCAGAAATAAGGATGTGTTTTTAATACTTAATCTACCAATGCATTTGGGTGGCAGACAACTTATAGCTGTTAAACCTGGCAAAGCCAGGCAAGGGATGTACCAAGGGCAGAGAAAAGGCAGTGCTCTGTGACTAGAAAGAATTTATAGCTGAAAGAAGACTCAGCAGAGCCTCCACCAGCAGTAAGCACTGCAAAAACACAGGCTCTAACCTTGCTCATCTCAGTCACACCGGAAAGTGCCCTCAGATACAGCGGCACATTTTGCTGACGGTTTGCATGACCAGGCGAGAACTAATAATAATGGTTTAAAAATCAAAAGCATATCTTTGGCTACTTTTACGGAGACATGAGATACATGCTGCGAGTGATTTCCAGTTCTTTTCCAGTTGACATTACAAACAACAGGAAATTAAAAGGTGAAGATAAAAAAATAACCCGGGCATGAAGATGGAAAGTTCACGTCGCTCCATCAGTTCGCTTCATATAATTTACAAATTCGACCTCCCCATTCCCTGGAGAAGAGGGTTCATGCCTTGCAATAAAAGCACCGTGACCGTCGGCCTGGGAGCCCGGAGCCGTGGGGCTGAGCACAGCCAGTGTATGGCAGCGTGGGAAGGATCCTCGCGGCGCAGCAAGGATCTCTGCACGGGAGGGCTGACGTCAGTGGAAGTGGGAGGGAGACGGTGCTGGGAGGTTTGTCAGGGAAATGGTTGAGGACAGCTTCAGTGGGAACAGGGAGGGATCGGGAGGGTCGGATGGCCTCGCTGAAAGCAGGGACGGAGCGTGTGGGAGTTTCAAAGGAGGGAGAGCTGATATGCTGCAAGGGGAAGGAATCGCCAGACAGACAGGAAAAGAACAGACGGCTTAACAGACTAAATAGTGTGCTGTTAAAAGTGAGATCCATTTCAGCATTGAAAGCACAAGTCAGCATACGTCCTCCTGAATGCAGAATTACGCAACCACGGCTTTGCAGTGACCATAAAACTCGCAGACAATTTTGCAGCTTCTGAACGAAGAAAACCTGGTGCTGTGGCACCAATGGGTGTAACCGGGTGCCCCACATCAGCTGATCAATCAAAAGGCTATGGCAGATCTCGTCCTGCTGGCTTACAGCAACTGTTAATTTACAACAAAGGAAGTATGGATTTACTCTCTGATCCCCTTGCACTCAAAAACACGCATTTCTGAGTTAAATATACACGACAGGGAGAGTTACACAAGAGAAGAGGAAGGAAATCACACACATAAAAGAATGGGGGACAAAATAAATGCGCCGCATGCACTGCAGTGTGCATCCATGCAGTTTGGAAGAGTGACACTGACACGTGTTGCTGGGACAGCACAGGCTTACAGACACCCAAGCCAGTTTTAAACACATGCCCATGAGGTCCTTACACCGTGCCAGTCCTTACCTGTACTATATGTTAACAGAGCTATTACTTGTAAAGTGTTTAAGCAGATTTGTGTACAGCTAAGCACCCTTAATACAAACTCAGCTTCACAGCAGTCTGAAGAAGCAAACCATAATGATACAATCAAAAAGGCTGTCACAATTTTGAACCCAGAATCTTCAGACTCCTGGAGCTGGAAAAAAATAAATAAATATCAGTAAACCTCTCCTTTGCAACAGTGCTGTTACTGTGTAAATCTTGCTCATCTTCCACTGGGAAAAGTACAGAGCTCAAGCTGTGCAGTCTGTGCATTGAGGGGAAGGGTTTCACGGCTGGTTCACCATTCAGATACAGCGCTGCTTCCAAGCTGCTCATAAATTTTCAAATGAAAGCCACCTATGAAAATACTAATTAAAGAGGGACATGCAGGCACCAGGACCAAGCATTTTATTATAAGGGCTTCTCCATTTATCACACACTATCGCCACATTCATATATACGGGGAGCAGCTATTGCAGCATTGATCTCTGTGCATGGCGCATTCAGGAGTTTACTGCATGTTTACTACGGATAAATTTAGGCTTCTGCTTATTAGAAAACAGCAGGCAATTTTTTAGCTACAGGTTGTAAATCAATGCAAATCACACAACGCTCACACTACACACCCTGAGAAACGATCCGCCGCTATCTGAACAGCACGAAGATTTAATAAGACATAACCATAAAGCCAGAATAAGTCCGGGGGCTAATTAGCAATATAAATAAGACCATTTTACAATCAGTGTGGGTTATTTCTTCTTTCGACGCTGTCTGACTAGAAAATACAAGCACTACAGCTACCAAACCAATGCAGTAAAAGTCACTGTGTTACCTATTACACATATTTTAATGAAATTAATGCTGTTGTCTGCTGAAGTGACAACATGAGATTTACACATAGACCAAGTTTTGTTCTTAGCTCTCATGCAGGACTTCCTTGGCTTTAATTTGAGCATAACAACACAAGAGCGAGAAAGAAATCAATTACAGCGCCACGAAACAACGGGAGAAAGCATTCAGGCAGGTTGCTGGCCATTGACACAAATGCTGATTACACCCCCAAAGCACAAAAGGAATGCATTATCTGCTGTTTGGATGAGGGTACCCCAGGTGCCACAACACACTGCGTGCTCTGTGCAGCAGCGCCCAAACTCTCCCAGTTCCTCCTCAAACCAAAAATTCCTTTAACTCCAGAAGTGCCCAGCGCTGCCCTATGACCCTCCTGGCTTCAAACAACAGCACTGTGTTGTGAAAGCTGCCGTCAAACGTAGCTCTCTGCAGCACGACTTCTGCAATAGCACGGTTACACTCTGACACAGTACAAATGTAAATCACGATATACACACTTAACGATAAAAGCAGAGAATGAAGCACCGTGCTGCCTTGTATCCCTGAAGAGAAGGATTTTACACATTAAAACCATGCAGAGAGGATGTTTCAATCAGATTTTGTACTCGACTGACCACAAACAGAATTCCATTCTCACTTCCCAAAACCCAAGCAACGTGCTCAGAGCGATGACAAGGGCAGAAAACCACTGAGTGATGAAAATCAGAATAGCTGCCTGTGAGATCACAGTGTGCAAGGAGCCCCAGTCAAACACACAGCACCTGGCTGGGTTATCTAAACCAAGTAACAAGAGCAGTTACAAAGTGCCTGCAATCAAACAACAAAACCCTAACACAATTAAGACCACTTCCCATGCGCAGGCTTCCAGAAGGAGATTGTGGAGTTGTTCATTCCCCCCCACCCAGCGAGCACAAAGACAAATTCACACAATATAAAGGTTAAGAATACTTTTGTTGCTCAATTTCTGCAACGTGCAGTTATAATCATGATTAAAAATAAAGCTGGCAAAGCAATGGTCAGGGTTCTGAGGAGAGCTACGGCGCTGTGTGCCGTGTAAGCACGACTACCGCGTGTGAGCAGAGCCGGACCGCTCTGCCTCCTGCACGGCGCTACACAAGATCTGAGGTTCCTCTGACACGGCCGACCTCCGTGTTCTGGCTGAGGTACCATTAATCCCTCCTTTAATTCACTTCACACAATGCCTTCCCATTTCCCGCAGCCCTTTTTAAAACTTCTGTGAACTGAACTTAGTAAATCCGGAGGAAAACGATTGAAGAAAATCACCCACAGCAGAGAGGAAAATTGTTTCGGGTCAATACTCCTCCTGAGCACGTAAAATTCCCGAGAAAGCTACAAATCATTGGTCTGTGTGTGCAAAGCACTTGACATTGTGTGAGCTCCTGCTGCACCTCCAGCCCCTATCTCCTATTTACAGCGTGCGTATCTCAGTGCTTATCACAGCAGCCCAGGGCAGATCAGCCATGTTATACAACATCCCTGGGGTGCTACACTTTCCTTTGACATTTGCAATAACTTACTTTTGAGAAATAGAGACAGCTCCCCCCAGGAAGAGAAAATATGGAATATTCAAAGCCAGCAACATTAGGAATGGAAGTACAACACGTAAAGCAACGGTGCACCAATGGAATGGGGGCAGACGAGCAAGCACCACGCTATGAACACTCTAACACAGAGTCATGAAATTGAAATGCAATTTTTTTCAGTATGTGCCTGCTGATTTCTTACGGGGCTGATGTTGCATCTCTACAGGAAAGTACACACACTAAAAGGCATGCAAAAAAAAAAAATTAAGAAGAAAAACACCCTATTTGCAGCAACAGACAAGGTCAACAAGTTGTTGCTACAAAGAGCACCTGGTGCACAACTTGAAGCCCCCCCTGCCCAGCAGCCCACCCCAGCACCGAGGTGAGCCCCAGGCCTGGTGGCTGCGAGGCACCCACAGCGCCTGCTCCCCAGCCCGCAGAGCGCAGCACAGCTCAGAACAGCACTAGAGCCGTTTTGTGGGGCTGATGAGTTTTAAACAAACGCTGACAGCTCCAGCAGGATGAGCTGCCCCGCAGTGTGTGACTTCAGTGGGAGAAACAGCGCTCGTGGTCCGCACCCCTTTACCTTAACACTGGATCTGCTGGTCTGGGTCTCTGCCTCCATGCTCTGGCTGTTCTCCCTCTTGTCTTTCTTAGAGGAATTAGTCCTCACTTTATAAGTGGATGTGTTGGAGGATTTAATGAATAATCCCGGGACGGGGTTGCCTTGCTGCTGCTGAGACATGGTGGTGTTGGTCTGGTGAGGGGAATGGCACTCCTCGGACTCTTTGCTACTGTGATAGACCACTCTGCTGTCAGAGATGTGGATGCTTGGAGCACAGCCCATGCTTTGTGGCCACCTGGGGAACACTCCTCAATTGTATATGTATGAGATATATATACGCGTATCTCTCTCTCTCTCTCTCCTTCCCGTTGGTACGTTCCCCCTGCCTGGGTTTGCTAACGGGCCGAGTCCCGCGGCTCGGCTCCCCGCCGGGGCGCTGCCATCGGTCCCTCCGCACCGCCGAGATCGGCTCTGCGCTCCTCGGCCCCGGGCGCGGCTCCGCGGTGACGGCGGCCCGGCAGCGGGCGGGGGGCGGTCAGCAGCGGGCCGGCGTCATGGTGTCACAGGTTGTTAGGGATTTTCCTAAGCCATCTGAAAGCTTGGCTTCGCTTTCCTTCTGGGGGTGAGGTAAAAAAAAATAAAAAAAGAAGAGGGGGAAAAAAAAAAAAAGGGAGGGGGTCGATGGGGGAGGTCACAAAAACGCGAGCCCCAACCGCACGCACAGCCCGGCGTCTCGTCGGCTCGGCGCGGCCGGAGGCACTGCACCGTTCCTTCCTCTCAGTCCGGAGCACGGCGCATTTTCCACCTGGGTTCGCACGGCGTTACCGATTAACCCTGGCCGGGGGAGGAGGGGGCCGCTCCCCACCGCGTCTTCCGCGCTCCCCGCCAACAGCGCTGCGTCCGCCGGGTCCCGCTGGGCGCCGCGCCGCGCTCGGGGCGGCCGAAACGATCACCAAAACGACGGCGAGGGGCGACAGCCGCCCCGGCGCCCCGCGCGCCCCTCACGCCGCGGCGGTGACATTCGCGGTGGCCGCAGGCAGAACGCCGCGTCCCGCCCGCCGCAGCGGCATCCGGAGCTCAGCGCTCAGCGGCCGGGCCGGGGCGGCGGGGGCGGCCCGCGGAGGCATCAAAGGGCCTCCATGTTGGGGGGAAGGCGTGGGGCGGCAGAACGAGGCGAGGAAACAATTAAAAACGAAATAATAAGAAAATCAAAAATCAAGGAGAAAAAAAAAAAGAAAAAAAAAACAGAGCGAGAAGTAGCAGAAAGCGATCCTAGCGTCCCATCTCCACGGAAAGCGCTGCAGCGGCGACAGCCCTAATTCCCAGGGCCGTGTGGCCGGCGTCCCTCGCAGCAGGGAAGTGCCTCCTCCGGCTCCGCGCCCGCCGTTGGTTGTAGCGATGCGGCGGCGCTCCCCCCCCCCCCGCCCGCCCAAAGCCGCCCGTCCCCTCCCCACCCCTCTCGCTCCCCCCCACCCCGCCCGCGCTGCCCCCGCGCTTGACAGCGGCGCGGCGGAGCCAATAAAAGCAGCCGCCGGCGCTGACCTCCGGCCCGCGCTGGCGTCAATGCAAATGAGCCGCGCCCCGCCAATGGCGCGCCGCGCCGCGGCCCCGCCCGCGGGAGCGAACTTTAAACCGCCGCGTGCGCCTGGCGCGCTGAGCTGCGGCCGGTGGGCGCGTGACGGCCCCGCCGAGGGGTGGGGAAAGGCGCACTGCGGAGCTCCGGGGTCTGAGGAGAGAAAACGTAGGGGGTCGGACCGCGGGAGCTCCATAGGCTCCTTCCGCCGCCCGTTCCTCAGTTTTGCGTCTCTGAGACGCGGCACCGGGTCGCCGTCGGGCAAAGGCAGAGAAGCGACGCGTCAGAAAGCAGCTCCTCATTCACACAGCGCTGCTCCGTGCAGACGGAGCGCCTCACGGGGCCGGGCAGCACCGCCAAGGAGCGCTGCGGCTCGGCACAACCACAGCACCGCCGAAACGCTTTTGTTTGGGCAGTAACGGGTGGGGATAAAGGCTGGGAAACGGAGCCCTGCCTTCCTCGCTCCCCGCCACTGTGCCGCCTCACAAACTCCATACGCCCCATTAACTCTGCCTGTCAGAACCAGGAACGGCTGCGGCTGCCGGCGCTCTCGCTTGGGATGCTCACTTCAGATAAGCACTCAATAATAGATGAAGGGAAAGGCTTAACGGACGCGCTTTGAGCAGCGGGCGTTGTTTGGAGAGGAATCTCTCTCCTTCCTTACGTTAAATTTCTCATTACGAGATCCCATTGATAAGAACGCACTTCAGAGCGGCTGGAAAGAAGCTGCATAAGAAAAGAACACCGCAGCTGCTATCTGTGTCATCAGCCACGAGCGTGGGCTCCCGTCTTCTTCAGCCTTAATGGATCTGTCTGCAAAACTACGCTGCGCTTTATTCCTGGTGGCACCGAGGGAGCCACAGACAGCAAGACTTCATTTTCAGCGCTCCGCATTCGGCTCGCAGTGCTGACACCTACAGTTAAGCCTTCTCCTTGTGAAACAAATAGGTTTGATTTGCAGCTACACCGAGATGAGATCTGCATTTCACATTCAACCACTGCTCAGTTTATCCAAATGACAAACAAATACTGGGGGGGGGGGAAACCTCTTTGTTCGACACCCCATAACAGCAGCACAGCTACACAAAGTGCCCATGCAGATACAGTGCTCACAATCTCTCCGTTCTCTTTCAGTTTTCCTGCACTAACCATAGGCAGGTTATTGCTGACTGCGCCCATCCAGAGCCTAACTTCAAACAACAAATATGCATTTGCAAGTTTGTCGAAGAAGAATTCACACTGCTGCGGATGGGAGGATGAGATGAGCACAGAATGCCTGCATGAGCCCTTAACAGTCATTACGCCATTGAGAAATCCCTCCTGTTGTTGCTACACTGATGAAAATCCAGCTAAAATATGGCATTTGAACTGCTACAAGCATTAGCTATTTTCTCTTACATTTGAGGGCATGGCTACTATTTTTTTTTTATTGCCAGTAGAAAAATACTGTTGAAAGTACAGATTTACCCATAGCTTCGAATCAGACAGAAGAGATGGAAATATCCAAACCATCGCCAGCAGCAGCGGCCATTTTTCCCCATACTACAGGAGTTCTGCTTGCAGAAGCAGGGCCTGGCTCAGGCTTATTTGCTGAAGGGCAGCTCAGGAAACGGTGGGCCCAATTATTCGGAAAATTAAATAGTGTAAAAGAGTGGAGGAAAAACAGGAGTGCAGACACCGGCAGATTAGGGCCATGGGGGGAAGTGCAAGGTCAGTTGAGAGTGAGTGAGAGGTCGGAAGAAAACCAGCTCTAGGAGACAGCTGGGGGATGGAAAGGTTATTTATGGAGAATACGGTTGAATTTCATTCTAGATTGCAGAATAAGAATGAAGGCTAGGAAAGAGCTTGCAATGATTGTTATCAGCTCGGTCTGGACAAGTGGGAGCTGGGGAAGATCAAAGTATTTGGAAAGCAAATACAGAAGCTTAAAATTCAAAAGGGATTGAAAATTAGAGTATTCAGCCACTTCCTCGTACATCTTAAAGACAAATTAGACTGGATCTTGCATTTCTTGACAGAAGACTGAACACCACACTGCCTTCCAGACCTGGGAGAGACACTGCACCCCACTAACCCCGCTAACGTCTCTAAACAAAAGCACTTTCCCTTGATGTGTTAGCAGCAGGCATCCATTTCACATAGTCCTTGACCATTTCAAGTTACACATTTGCAAGAGCTTGTGCACAAGCACTATAGCAATTCACTGCTGTCCAGCTACACAAAAACACATGTGGTGGCCCAGAGAACAGGTCTGGTACACCAAAACGCAGTGCTGAAAATAATTCAGTGCCAAAGACCCTGGCAGGTAAAATTGTGCAGAAGAAACAACGGAGTAACACCTGCATGGACAACAAGTACAGTGTGCTTTGGAAAACAAAAGCAAAAAATATCATTTGTGGTGGTAGAGCAAGCAAGTCTATGTTCCCTTGTGCTCAATCTCGATACAAGATTGCTCTGTGTTGTTTTAACTGCTTCTCCCCCCAAGTCAGATATATGCTCCAACTGTGTCTTCAGGCTTTCTCAAAATGAGGCAATCCTGCCTGTCCCTAGGCCAGCAAAGGAGGATAAGGAGAAACTGTGGCCAGGACACAAACAGCTGAGTGGACTCTACACTAAATACCAACATGCAAACTGCAGCAGAGCTCATCTCTTCATCCCAAGACATTCTAGAAGAGAAAGCAGGGCCCATGTTCTGCCTTAGCCACGGGTAGCATTACATCCCTTGAGCAAGGCAGGGTATTTTGAGCTTGCTTGTGCATAAGGAACAAACATCCCAGAGCTCGGCATTTTCAGGAGACAGGAGGCAAGTATAAAGTTCATCCTGAGCTAGATCATTCTCAGCTCCTAGCAAATACAGAAACGCATACGATGGGTTTGTTTCCCTCACCACTTCCCTGGTGCCCCAGCGTTGTTGCAAAACAAAGATTGCAGAATAGAGACAATTGTCTGTACCATTTGGAAATCAGAGTCCTCAGGAAAGTCTACATCAGCAACTTTTTAAACTCTAGCACTAAAGACATTTGAATCTAACGCTCACATACACAAAGCATCTACAAACTTCATCTGCTGTCCTTTCACACAACTTTGTCTGCTGTTGCAGCTATTATTTCCACATCCCGCTCACCACTGCTCAGGGATCAGTAGGACAGACTGTGTACCAGGGAGGAAAACGTACCCCCTTTTCTATCATCATTACCAATCCGTGGCCCTCACAATCTCGTCTTGAATCTCACAATTCTTGGTCTTGATTTGTCTTCCTTCCTTTTTCATAGTCTCTCTTTTTCCTACCTTTTTTCTAAATACTTTTCCTTCCTTAGGTACGCTTTCTTCATCCACTTTCTCTTGCCATTTCTCCCCATCAGATCAAAGTCCTCTACTCTGCCCCAATGCAATTTTCCCTTTTATTTCCCAAAAGCTTAATCAAGCCCTTATCACAGAAGCTCCCACCTTTTATTTTCAAAACTGTCCGCCCAACACTTCTCAAGTCTCCTCCAGTACTGTATCTTTATGTTGTCTTTTGAAAGCTGTCTTCAAATCACTTAAGAGCAGCATCTTAAAAAGAGGGCATAGGGCTTCCATTGCTGCTGACTCTCAGCAGGCTTATTTGTAGCCCAGTTTCAGTGGAGCAGGACACATGCAGGGAAAAAGGTGAGAGCACAATCTCTCTGAATCTCCTCTGCCCCCAGGGAAGAACATGGATCTGGGTGCAGCTGAGGTTGATGCCACAGCACCGCTGATTTCCATAGGTACTGCAGGTATATAGATCCTTGAACTGATAAGGCCCAAAAGCCTCAGTTTTCCTCTCCCACCCAATCCTCTCCTCCCAGGTGTCTCAGTCTTCACCATCTAAACCTTCTCTTTCTGGTTCCTCAGCCCAGTCAGCACAGCCCTGCGGGATTCAGGGTGCCCCACCGCAGCACGCAGCTGTGGCCACAGTGCCAGCCCCAGAGCTCAGTGGCAGAGAGCTGCTCCACCAGCTGCTGCTGCTGCTAAGGTGGCCTCCAACAGCTCCCACTGCCTGGCAGTGCCTTGTCAGCCAAAAATCTGTGGGGAAGGGAAGAACAAAGCACTGCTGTACCCACCCACTCCCCTATAATTATCCTGTGTCTCACAAGTGGGATTACCTATCTGGATACACAGCACCACGCTCTGCCAGCTGTGACCATAGAGAAGTAGCTGTTCTCTTCTTGGAGAATTTTGCCTTTTCTCTTCAGTATTTTTAAGTTAATTCTCATTTGTTTAACACACATCTCTTGCAGGTTATGATTTACTGAGCTAAGGATGAGAACTGGTCTTACTCCTAGAAAATTGCCCCCTAGTTCTTCTGTTCAACAGGCCTGGCTGCCTGTTATCCCTCTGCTTTCCCAGAGTCAGCCAGCCTCTGGCCCAGCCCAGCAGTGACCCCAGCCTCAGAACTCTTCCAATTTGTGAACTGGGGGGGGTCCTGATGCCATAAAACACCGTAACGCATTGTTTCCTGCCTGGATCCAGCAAGTGGCAGTAAATCAAGAAAAGAAACAAGTAACACAGCGTAATGCTGTAATGTGATTAAAAAAACACAGCAATGATAGAGGAGTAGCAAAGTCCTAGGCTACAGCAAGCAAGGATAAGCCCAAATACAGCAGCCAGGGACACAGAAACAAATGAAAAACAAATCTGCTTACCCTTAGAAGACCTCAAAGTAAGCAGGGACTTCCAGTGAGATCCCCCTGCCTCCACTGCCTTCCCCTAAATGAGGTCTAGGAAGGGGTGGACCCTGGCTCCACCCCTTCCAGTCACTCAGATGCATTACATGCACCTGAGCTCCCATGGGTTGGCCCTGCCCTCCCACCAGGTGCCCAATCACTGCTTCAGGCAGTGACTTAGCATTTCTGCTACACCTGGTTCCTCCAGCAGTGGACCAGATTTTTTTTTTTTGGTCATCAAAGCCACAAGGACCAGCCGTTAGCATCAGCAAGCCTATTTCAGCAGCTAACCAGCCTCAGGCTCCTGCAGGAAGAGATGCTCAAGAAAGGCTTTCAAAGCGAAAAGCCAGACAGAAGCCTTTCTGCCTCCCCCCCATCCCATCCCCTCTGCAGCAGAAATCAAGAGCCTGGATCCCAGGTCAGGAGTTCCTTCCTACCCAGCAGCTCCTTTCTTACTTGCTCCTCGTTAACTAAGAGTGTTAAGGATCAGTAACCACCCCTCCCACCCCCCCTTTGCTGGGCCAGCATCCTTCCCAGAGACACAAGGGGTGTGAGTGGCAGAGAGAACAACAAAACACAGAGGTAGAAACATATCCCTGCATTGTGGCAGCAGTGGGACCTGAAAAACTCTTAAAAAAAAAAAATCACTCTAAGACAGGCTGTACACCTGCAAAATAGATGGCTTTCTTTGATTGCTGAATTTATTATTTAAGGAACAGATCCATTACCCATGGTTATGCTAAGCAGTAATTTATTACACATTCACAACCAAAAAAATAAACATTAAAAACAGAAATCACACTTACTGGCAGTGACATGTTCCTAGATCACTCAAACATCTGAAAAATTCATTCTACAAACATGTCTGAATATAGGACAGAGGACTGGATCTAATCTGAATATTTAACAATTGTTAGCTGCGTTCTCAAGTACATTTCCTTTCCTTGGGCCAAACCAGTGCCTTTAAACACGCTCAGCCCTATCTATCTGCACAGTCCATCTGCCCTGATGCTAGGTCTTTCTGTGGAGCAAGGCTGTATAATTACTTGCAAGAAGCTGAACCCTCAGTTAACTACAAGAAACATACCGTACCATCAAATAGATAACTCAGATGGTTGTGCAATTTATTATTCTCGTCAAATGTACCCTCCTTCTTCCAGGAATGTCTGACATCCAGTTCCTACACTGCAATCAGTCTCTGTGAGTAGTTTCATTCATGATTCATACAATTTTTCCGACTGTATCTGTGTTTTTCTAAGCTCTCATCAGGGATGTTACACTCCGTGCCACTTTTCTGCATGCAGCTCTGCGTGCAGACAGCTGTAAGGAGGAATGCACAAGAACCTGACCTCTGTGGTGCCATGGCACAGCACTCGTGGATCATGAGCCTCGTAAACTCCGTTTTACAGCTGTCTGCACATGCGGCAGAGCAGCGGGAAGAGCAACACCACAAGAACTGCAAGAGGAGATGACAACTTAGAAGAGAGATAAGGCGAAACCACACTGAGAGCAGGTGGAGAAACCAGACAGCGCAAGTTTCTGGGGATAGCTATTAAAAATGAAAAAGCAAAGAGAAACCCAACTAGCTCAGGATGTGTGGGGGAGATAAATCTTCTGAGCTTTTGAAGAAGAGAAGGCAGCCCTTGCAGGTTCACTCACCACAGCCCTGACAAACAAATCTTACCACACGGGCACCATCCCTCCCCAGACTTCCCCCACGGCTGGCTGCAGTGCCGCTGCCACAGAAGGATCTGTCACATGAAGCAGAGCAGCCTTTGGCAGTTTGCATGAGTTACGGTCAGAGCTGCACAGCTGGGTGCTGCAGTGCGCAGCAGGCTCTGGAACACAGTCACAATCGTGAGCACTATAAAAAAATTTCACCAAAATGGATTGAAAGCAGAGAGGAAGAATGGTGTTAAGACGTGTCCTTTAACCTCATGAGAGGATTCCAGATTGCTGGGGAGGCCGCATCTGACAGACTTGCTGCTGACGAGGAAGGCACATCTCATGGTTTCTATTCACCTTGGCAATCTCTCCTTAGCATATACTCACTATCCATGCGAGTAGTTTCCTCATGCTCAGTCCACAGGCCTTTAATCTCCCCTCTCAGCGGTACTTCTCTCTCCCAGTATGCCTCCAAGGCATGGTTCTCTACTCCCTATTCACGTGTAGGAAAAATGCTCACACCTCGGCCACATATCTCCTCATCTCTCACCCCAAGTGCTAACCAAGCCTTTCCCCAGCCCTGAGCTCCTTTACACTTCTGGTTTCAGAGGAAACTAGTGGGCATATCAGCTTTACAAAGAATTGAAATGAACCAATCATTACCACAAGTATAGCACCCTGGACAAAAAAAAAAAAAAAAAAAAAAAAAAAGGAAGATTTGCACATCTCTGTGCACTTCAAAGTTCATTAGACAAGCATCAAAGTGATTTGAGCGAGTACACAGGCAGCTTCCCTCTCGCCCAGCCAGTATAAACGCCTACAAATCACATCTTCCTTTTGAAAGGCACTAAAAGAAACAACAAGGTCTTATAAAAAAAATAAGAGAGCTCTGAGCCTGATCTAAAACAGCTACCCTATAAAAACAAAGTTAGTAACTGTCCATTTCACAGAGTGACACAGGAACAGTTATCTGGCCTTATGAGAGAGGGGTAAAGCAAAGGCACGCCTACTACACAAGTTGTTTACTAAAACACCGAAAATAATCTCACTACAAAACCTTTTTCAAGCACAGCCATACTTGATTTCAGCAAGAACAGCAAATGCCAGCAAAGTCTATTTTCCAGAGAAATGCAGCCATTCAAGAAAAATATTACATGAGTTAGCAGTGCAGCTTATCCACAGTAGGTGAGCATGCACACAGTCTTGGGGGCAAACCTATGCAACTCGTCACCCTCTCCCTTACTTAGGGATGATTTCTAGGAACCTCTGGCAGAGGGATACCAGGAAACACTCGCCTTCACTTGCAGGTATCCCCCTAAAACCTCATCACTTCTGCAGCAGATAAGCCCTAACTCATTCCTGCCACTGAGCAAGCAAGGCATCATTCACCTCTCCTCCAAATGCCACCAGGAGAGACATGAGAGACCTATTAAAGCCACTCAAAGTATATTCAGTACCTAGGCAGGAGCTCTGTCCCTATTTTGCTCCTACCTTGAACCAGCAGCAGAGAGAAAACACAGGACCAAACCCTCAGTTTCTAAGCTATGTTTCTCTTTTGATTTTTTTAAACCACTTGCTCATTTACCAAAAACAGCTGGAGGCATCTCACAGCTGAAGCTGTGCTTCCAGCTGGGAGGTATTTCTCTGATTATGTAACAGATGATCAAAAAGAAAAATAAATTAAATTAGAAAAAGGAATATGGCAAATTCCATTCCTCATAGCATTTCCATTCAAGTTTTATTAATATCATAAGCTAAATAACAGGAAAAGGTATACAGGGAATATTTTGAAGTGTTGTCATAGGAGAATGTAGGTGTATATGTTAAGTATCATACATCAATTTCTTTCATGGGGATGCTGTTTTTACAAAACAAACCAGAAAAATGCAAACTTCTCCCAACTGGTAGTGCAAGTTGTTGCACTTTTAAGAATAGAAAAAAAATGTACTAACCTATAGCTCTATTTAGGGATAGGCATCTCTACACAAATTACCTGCAACATTAGACGCTCAGATAAAAATCACTGACACACAGGTTTAGATAAGTGGGAGCAGATCCCTTGTTTGCATTTGCTTTCTAAAACACACTGTTTATTTTTTCTTTGCTGGCAAGCCACACTGGCTGTTCCTTAAGGTGTGGGAGACACAAATACAGCCCCACCAGAAGGTGATTCTGGGGTACAAGGGAGAATTTGCATACCTGCTGACTTCCTGTTGGAGATGAAGTTGTTTTAGTACCCAGAATCTCACTTACAGGTCACCTTCACATCAGTGACGTGGCACTTTGGCAAACAGATGATTTTAAACCAGACTTGCTTTCCCTTCTTTGGCTGTTCATTGAAGTTCTGTGTTTTCATTAGTAAAGACAACCCCATTCCATCAGCCACCCTCACTTTTGCTCAATGGCTTTAGCTTCAGTTACTTGTACATTAACACAATGCTGCAACACTCAACACAGCATTAGCCACACTTCTAAAACCTTCCCACTAGTTCTAAAGATCTTCATTAGAAGAAGAGAAGTCTCTGAAATCTGCTCCACTTTCAGAGGTATTTGCATTAGGGTTTTCACAGTGTCAGAATATTGAAGAAAAACAGACTGAAAAGTTGAAAGTTGCCCTATGTAATCACCCCCAGACCCTTTCCCTTGTGGGGAAGCTGCTTGGGACAGGGATACGGTGGTGGCTGGAGCAGCAGAGGGGGATGCTTTGCTCCCAGCAGGTGACTCTTACTGTGCACCCTTTTCCTGCATCCAAAGCTCCTCCTTGCCCTTCAAGGGCCTCCTTGGCTTCAAACTCAGGAACTAAATACTGACCTAGATGAGGAATATATAATTCCCCAAACGATGAGGGTTACTGTTTTTCTCTCTTTTTAGGGTTTCTACTTTTTTAGAAAGAAAAGGTTTTATCCTTTTCTTTCCCCTCCAACTTTTCTCACCATTTCCCCACAAAACAACAATTTTTATTATTTCAATATAGTAGCCTATTGGTAATACTGGAACATTAATAAGCACACTTTCCCATCTGAGGCAGGTGACTGAGTAGCCCACATTGATCCCAGCACAGTGCTTTGTGTTGGGTCCCTGTGCCCACACAGGGTAGTGCTGGCCACGCCTGGGCTCCCCCAGGCTGCCCCGAGGCTCTGGGCACAAAGCACATCAGCCTTCCCCTGCTTCCCAGCTGGATTTTCTCAATTTGCTCTGCTTGCTCCCACGCAATGAACATAACGTGCAAAGAACTGAAGCAGAGATGAAGATTGTAAAAAATTACAAGAGGAAGAGAAAGCAAATTACACGCAGACCTTGCCAGACAGAGACTGAGGCAGGAATAAAAATCCTTGATAGCACTGCAAGCTTCAGACAAAACCTGAAGACCCAGGCCAGTGTTCTACCAGACTACAAACTACACACGCTTTCACCATTTTCTTGTCAGTATAAAAGACATCACCACATTTACCTTTTACATACATTTTGGGACATGTCATAGCGGATGACAACAATGTCATCCGCTAAATTCACCCCGGTGGTCTTTAAATTAGGTACTCTGTGGCCCCTGCATTATGGAAACATGAGCTGGCTGCCACTTTACACCCTTCTTAGAGAAGGCTGGAATTACCCAACTCATCCTCCACTTGAGGAGAATGTGAACTTATGATAAAAAGTTTGCTTTTGTTGCTCTGCCAAGTGCTAGGCCCAGAACTGGGAGGATTAACAACAGGAACGGGATTTAGCTAGCCTTGTTTGCAGTTCGGCTCCCTCGCAAGGTACAGCCTGACCTGAGGTGACTGTGGCTAAAAGGAACAATTATGGAGCTCAGCAATGGAAAAAAAAAAAAAAAGTAAAACAAAAACAGACAGACAGGAGCCATATAACTAAAAGAATTTAAAGTGCTCAACTCAATTATGCACATTAGAATACACTACATCCAAGCTGTATTAACCGCTTCAGTGAAAAAAGAGCCTCAGAAGAGATTACAGAAACCTTGGATTTCTTCTAAAAGCACTGCTGTATTGCTTTCTTTTCTCTCTTGAGCTGCAAATGAAAATAAACTCTCGTTTATCTAAAGTTCTACAGCTGTATCACAGGCGAACTCGAATACATCAGAAATGGTGGCTGATCCATGACTCTAATTCCTTACAGAAGGGAAAACACAAATTGAGTGACTTGCCCCAAACGACCAAACCAGCATTTGCCATAGCCTGGAAGAAAGGCTGTAATCTGACTTCCTTCACAACAGAATCCCTCTTTTGAAATTTCAGTTTTCTGGGCAATTGCATGTTTAAAATAGTTAATATAGTCAAGTAAAAATCTATATTCTTAAAGTACTTTTGGCATAACCCACAGCGTAGCCCTGCCTCTCCTTGACTTAGCACACCTCGATCAAGACCAGCAAGAAATTGCTCAGTGTCAACCACAAGCTCAAACTGTCCAGCGCTCATCTAGGAGGCTTTGAAACACAACTTGCTGATATTTATTTAAGATTGTACTTCTCTGATGTTCAATATATAATGAAAATTTTCATCGGGTTCAATGAAGCGAGATGGCATTTAGCGTAGCAGGTTTACCCCTGGAAAGGAAAGTCTCCTGGCTTTGTTACAGATGGGAGCTCCTGCAGGAAGCTGGTGCACTGGGCAGATAAGTGCAGGGGGCTCCCTCAGCATCTGACTTGTACATGGGCAATAACAGGTCACCTGATACCTGCAGTTGTTCAAGGGAACACTTCTCATCTTCCATTTTCTCAACTCTGCTGGTTTTGAAGACTTCTTGTTTGAGCATGGATCTGTTGGCATTTTCTGCATTTGCAGTTGTTCCTTAAAGAGGAACACTAGCAAGATGAGCAGAAGGCCCAAAAGTGTGCTGCCATGCGCTGTCTGAGCCTGCTTATGGCTCTCTGCTGCCAAATGACAGCTGGGGTGCTGCTTCCCCTTCCTGGAGCCCAGCAGAGCTGCAGGGAGCAGCCCAGCTCTCAGTCATTGTGGGGTGGTGGTGGGTGGCACCCATAGCCATGAAGCCCTCCGGTCCTACCCAGTTCCAGCTATTTAGGCCTCCTTTAAGGTGTGTTTCCTGAGTGCTTATTTGCATGGGTGTAAAATCGAGCTTAGCTAGCCAGGGTGAAGGGACCCTGACAGGGAGCTGTCAGCCCTGCCCTGTCTGAACACCCAGTATTTTAGGGGAACATGTTGGAACATGAAAAGTGCTCCTTGCACTGGTATAACAGGTTACTGACTGAAATTCTCAGCAAAGACAATAGATCCATGTAACCACAAAGTTTAACACGTTTCTTAGAAGATTTAGTGTTGCCTAACACAACAGACCACAGCGCACAGCAGCTGTGACTGGGAGCGGCCTTCAGCCACACGCTGCCCGGCGCAGCTCATCCTCCTGCCTGTACCCTCCGTCAGACTGGGAGTACTGCAACCCAATCCAGCCCTGACGCCGAGATACAAAGCTTCCACGTAAGGGAAGGAAGGAGTCAGGATTAAAAAGGAGGAACAAAAGAGTTTGTAAAGAGGTTCAACTCGTATCAACACAGCCTGCACGGTGCCACCTCTGGCCCATTACCACATAGAAGA
Organism: Gallus gallus; assembly: GCF_016699485.2. Lineage (NCBI taxonomy): Eukaryota > Metazoa > Chordata > Aves > Galliformes > Phasianidae > Gallus > Gallus gallus. The sequence continues at coordinate 10,957,642 of NC_052541.1, read as the reverse complement.
AGAACAAAGCTGGATCCAAATTCACAATTAAAAGGAAACCACACTATCTGGACAGGACATCTCTTCTGTAGAGCACTTACAATTAACCTTTGGAAACCACAGTAGTGTATCACTGAAGCAAAAAGTACAGTGAAATCCTAAAGAGCATTCTCAAGAGCCAGCCATGCCCTCTGGCAGATACACCAGCTACAGGGAAGGGTTCAGGCTTCAGGCAGTAGGTGGGCAGTGGTCAGACATACTACTGGCTGTTCTATTAAAGATAAGTTGTACCTTAAGTAAAAAAGGAAATCTTGTGAGATGACATCAGGATGTCCATTGGGAAGCAAGCAGTGAAGGAATGACCACAGATAGTGTAGTTCTAGGGCATTTGTGAACAGGTGAGGCTATGGAACAGAACAGTCTATGAGCTCAGGATGTCTCTGCAAAAAGTGCAAGTACTTTTTTACTGGCAATAGTTTGATGCTTGTCTGAGCAGTGCTTACTTCAGAGCACGTCTCATTAGGTCAGCTCTGACCATAACATGTAGTTGCCACTTGCATGGAAATCAAAACAGAAGTCAGTGAATAAATTAATTCACTAAGAGTTTAAAAATCCCTCCTTCCTATCCATCCCTCTGCCCATGGCTCCTAAATAAACAGTAGGAAGGGGTTCGATTCCTCCACGTCTCTGACTTCAAGCACATGCACAGTGTTCCCTCTTCAGTTGGTTATCTTTGATGTAAAGCCACTGCGTGTTGGCTACCAACTCTATCTCAATCCATTATAAACACTCCTTGTATAACATGCACCTTGCTTTAGCATGTAAAACATTTGGTTCCTAAAAACATGATAGGATGGCTAGAGTAACCACTAACCAGACATGCTGGAATGCCTGGAAGTGTCCAAGATTAGTCATTTGGCAGTGATCCTGGGGAAATGCAGTTTTACATATCCCACTCTGGACAGTAAGGTTTAGTGCTTGGGGCCCACATGCAGACCTGACCCCACTTCTCTGTGGAACACAGCTCACACTGGCTGCTGCTACAGCTGCCAGATACATGGGATATGATTGCCACAACAACCTGGATCCTTCGCCTTGTCAAATCCTTATCCAGCATATTCTTTTCCTCACCAAAAAAAAAAAAAGAAAGAAAGAAAGAAAAGAAATGCAAATCAAAACAAATCCTTTCCTATGCTTGACTGTGTGTCATATTTATTTATTCTGGATAATTTCAACTTCTGTGTTTGTCCATTGTAAGAAAAATGCATGTGTCATATGATCATTGATCAGAATTCTGGTGGGTGTTTGGCCATTGTACAAGAGCTCAAAGGTTGGAGAAATTTCATTCTAATTTGAGGGCAACAAACCAAGGTTACTTAAGAGCAACAGGCATGCTTGTCAGCCACACATCAATGCAGAACAAAACTGCATTTGGGTGTTACAGAGCTAGCAGAACCAAGAAGTGGCAATAGTCAGTCACGTTTGATGCAGAACTTGCATGGATGCATTTTACAAGGCTCCTATGCCTCACCCTGTGCCTTTAACTAGAAGTCAGGAACTGGCACACTCACCAGACCACGGACCTGGGCATCATGCTGTGCAGAGCTGCTGCGGCCTCAGCACTTCTGCTCAGAGCTGCAGAAAGTAAAGCAGTGAAAACATGCAGAAACTGGCAGCTGTCTTCATGTTTTTCACTTATTAATCTGCAGAAGTGAAGCCAAATACTCCTCACTCAGGACTGCACAGATGATATTGCTCCTTCAGTATATGACATTCATGTAGCATTCCAATCAGAAAAGAAACCAGCACGAGCAAATAGATGAATGGAAAAACGGATTACTTCAAGTTGATTTAAAGAAGGCATTTAGTTTTGCATAGGAACAAAAAAAAAAAAAAAAAAGGAAAATAGGTGACCAAAATAGGATGAAGCAATTGAAAACAGCTGAGATTTGACAAAAAGAAAGATCACTTCTGAGGGAAGAAATGTAAAAGCCTTATATATTTTGAAAGGCCAAATTATGCATGACTTCTTAATGCTCTAAATGGTGCCAGGTTATCCAGAATCCACTCCAGAAAAGTTTCTGGAATAGTTGATTATATAACTAAGCCAAAACCTTCAGCCAGCTCTGGAAAATCTTCTTTAGAGTCAGACTAACATTTTGTGAGCTCATGTCGATGTTGGAAAATTACTCCAGCTGTAAGCATGAGGGAATGGTTTTGCAAAGGAACCCCTGAGCCTTAGTCTGTTTTTATGATTTGCAATAAGACAAGGCAGAAGGGAAAACTAAAATAAACCTTGATAGAAAAAAAAATAAAATAGAAGTGCTGACTTGCATTTGCTGACAGAACCATTACTGTCCTTCCATTTCACAGTGAGCATGTTTCATGCAGCACTGGAAGCAAGAGCAGGGTTGTGCTTTATTCGAGCTGTACATTTGCAGACAGCATAGGAGAGTTCCTCAGTAATGCACACAGCTCCTTATGACAACATGTGTGATAAAAACCTATTTTACTGCTACAGTCAGTGTCCAAACCACACCAATCGTGATTAAAAATCCTTACCAAACCTCACAGAACACAGGAGAGAGGCAGTCATGGGCATCACTAAATTATTTTCCCAATTCTGGGGGCTTTTTTTTAGGCTTCTGGGCACATCCAAGGCTGAAAGCAGAGTCATCCTAGTGATTCATTCATGTTTCTGGTCACCAGCTGCTCTTTATGTGCTCTGAGTGTTGCCCTTTCACCCTTTAATTCTCCTTTAAAAAAAAAAGGCCAAAAGAAGTTAATGGATAAATGGCAGATCCTATTTTGTCCCTTTAGTCCCTTTAGTAAAACATTGGCAGACATCAGTGAGCATTCTGATTCACATGAGCACAGGTATGAAGCCAACCGGACAGTGTATTCCTATTTTTCATAACAAGTACAGATGTTTTCCTTCCACAAGTGTCCACACTTTTTTAAGTTACAAGAAAGAACTGCACTATAATAAGCAAACATGAGGTCAGACTGTCTTGGCTATATCAAACCAAATGGAAGACGAAAAGAGGGACTATGTGAAATCCAGGACATCTGGGAAACACTTTGTATACAGAGTCCAAAAACGGTGTACATTGCCAACCTGGCAAAGAGGACACAAATATTCCAAACAGAAGCCTAAAAAACCAGACAAATCAATATGTATTAAATCCAACCCAACATACGATCTGTGGGCTCCAGATCCATTCAGAATTTAAGTCAAATTTGGGAAATGACACGAAGAAAAACTCAAAACAGCACATTCAAATACGCTTTGAGAAGAGGGGTTGGCGTAGGTGATTTCCAGAGGTGCCTTCCAGCATCAACTGTTTTATGATTCTGTTAAGGGTTTTGCTTTGGTATTTTCTAAATTAAATGGCTTGGGTTTGATTTTTTTTTCCAGAATGAAAGAGGACAAAATTGAAGAGCTTATAAAGCAACATCAGGCACTTAGGACTGAGCAAAACACGATGCAGTTTTTTTTTTCTTCCCAAACATCTAAATTTTCTCCAAAGAAACTTCTGCTTTTGGTTTCATTTGACCTGTTTATTTTTCATATCCGGGGTGGGGTGTTCAAATAGCAAACCAGAAACACGCCACATTCATCCAGCTCTGGTCCCGACCCCTATCTTCTTATTTCACAGGTGGAAAAATTGCAAAGATTATTGACCCTTTCAGATGTACCCCAGTTTCTTCAGGAATTAAAGTACAGAGCAGGCATCTCCACAGCCAACAGTAGCAAACACTAATACGACAAATGCCAACACTGTGCATTTCCATGGCCTAGGTGCCTCAGAGACCTCCTTTTTAATCCACATACTCCTCCTCTACAACAGCACATCGTCATCATCCCTCTGAGGCTGGAAAAGGGGCAACGATTCACATGCATTCATTTTCCAAAAGATTTTGTTCCAAGGGAAATAAAAAAGGTGTTTCTGCTCTTTCATTTTCTCCCCACCCCTCTTGTTTCCTCTGGTCTATTTACTCTCCCTGTGTGGTCATTGACAGAAGAGAAACTATTTGGATATGGGGTGAGTGGAGACCAACAGCACAGGGAGCACCACTTCACAGCCAGCAGCCACCAGGGTCCCTGGTGTCTGGGTGTCCCCAGCTGGTGTCCCCAGGGTAAAGCACAGCAGTATTTTCCTATAAATACTGAAGGCACTTGTATTTCAGCTTTGTGCTTGGGCAAGCCTATGAGCAACAGTCTACCAAACGTCACACCAGCAGATCACTTACAGCAGAGCCTGGCTTGAGTTCATGTGGGGTAGGTGACTGTTTTGACCAACATTGTATATCTGTTGCCAGCATTGACTGGTGAGCTGTTCCCAAAGCAGACAGACACCATCAGTGCTCTTGTGCACAGGCCAATCCCATAACACGCTCCCCCTTAACACACTGCAGGTCTTTGTCCCCAGATTTACCTTCTGAGTGGAGGGAAAGGGAATTAGTTGTCCCTTGCAAGCCAAACTGTATCATCCAACTCTCCCCATCTTCCCTTTGCTACAGTTAGGAACAAAAATGAAAAGGGATGTGAGCTGCAAGTTTCCAAGTAGGTATCTTTTACCTTTCCCTCAAAATGAGAACTGATACGAAATACTCTTTCCTTTGAAAATGTATTATGTCTGTTTCTACTCAAAAGACAGCCTGTATTTGAATTCAGTAGTCAAAAGATTGCTAAGAGAGCATCCTCTGCAGTGGCCAAAATGTCTTTTAAGGGAGCTATCCCAAAGAGGGATGATTGCTCCAGCACAGAGCTGACAGAGCCAAAGCAGCCAGCCAGATATTTGGAGGAAGACTGCAGAACACAGGCATGTAGGTTGAGCAGTGGAGCACACAAGACTACCCTCTGTACCCAAAACAAACACTGTTCTGGTGCTGCTGCACATCACTGTGCCACTGGGGAGAAGCTGTTCTGCTCTGCATTCAGCCAAAGGTCCTTCTTGCAGTCATGCTAGGAATTAGTCTTTTTATCTCTGTGGGCCTTAAAGGCTATGACTACTCATTTCCTTCTGGCCAAACCGGTCTACAAAGAAGAGTAAGTCAGGATCCACTGCATGCTCTGAGAACTGTCTATATGGTCAACTAAAATCCTCCTTGTGCTCTATTCATTTTGAGGAATCAGTTATTAGACCTATGATCTCTAACTTCTGGAGCTGATTTGCAGCCTGATCCTCAGGACAGGAGGATCTACGCATCTGTGCACGCGTTAGGGAATATGGCAAACCCAAATCAGACAGCTGCTGCTGCTTAAGTACCTGTGCTGTGCATTTGTGCAATTCCACTGCTTCACTTCTTTAATCCAAAAATCTCAGAGCTCTGCTGCAAACATGAAGGAGCATCAATACAGCTATATGGGAGGTTTGGATTGGTAAAAATGGGGAAACATGCAAGGAACAAGAAAAATGCCAGACAAAGGGAGTGGACACAATGGAAGCCAGCTCACTGTATTAGCATTTGTTTGCTCACAGCAACACTTAAGTGCAAAGAAAACCATATCTCCATCATAATCTCACATTTTTTTTTACTAGGATCCTGCATATTAATTCCTATTGATTGACACATGAAACAGCACACTTTGATCATCTTGTTAGTCAAGTATTCTTGAGGCAATACATGACGCAGTTAAAGTCAGCCAGGTTAAGTCCTTGTGTACACAAGGAAGCTATTATTAAGAAAAGCCAATGATGAAACTACTTTTAGCAAGAAATAACCAGAGATTGAGAGCCATGTACACCTTGGAAAATTTCAGTTCATTTGTATCATTTTTCATGACTTTCTGCTTAGCATGACATGGTGCTGTCCCCTAAGCCGTGACCGGTTTAACTTGAAAGTCAAGATTTTGCAAGCAGGACTAGTGAAAGCCCCCGAGGCACCGAGTGTGCAGGGAACATGATACCTTCCCTCTGGGGGAGCATCTCCTTTATACAGTGTGTCTTGGTCTTTTAAACCTCTCACCAGCTTCAGCTCTCATCAGCTGAAGCTCCTGATTTTCAGAAGAGCTGATTGGTCCCAGCTCCTATTGATACCAGCAGGGATACAGGCACTGCAATACAGGGAAATCAGAACAGTATCACCAGCCTGTGTCTCTCCCATTGACAAACATGGCTCAGCCCCATAGGGGCCTTAACTAAGTCTTTATTAAGCCCTTGGATGAGTTTTACTGCAAAACAAAGCTACGAATGAGCATGCACAATTACACCAGGACAATAGCCTAAACTTAACAATCGCTTCCTGTCATTGTCTAAGGCAGCCCGCAGAGCAGAGAATCACCTCATGACAAATCCTTGCTGGTCATTTACCATCATTAATCTATACTGTCAGAATAAATTAGGAGTAGAGGAGCATGTTAATTACAGTGCAGATGACACTCTAGCTTTAATTATCATGACTTTGAAGTAAACAGTGTCAGATAATCGACATCAGCCACCATAAGTGTTTGCTGGAGGAAAGTGCTCTTAAGCTGATGGTGCTGCTGTCCAGTTTGCAGGGTCTGCACTTACAAGGCTGGAATTATATCATTACTCCTCTCTATTTCCATCCACATTAGTCAGGTCTATGGGCCACTTTTTCCATTGCCCATGATATGCCTTAAATTAGGGGGTGACCAATTTTGTCAATGTGTAGCAACCTAGCTTTATTTATAGAACACTTCAGATTAAACAGCAAAAGCACCCAGTGTCCTTTTATACCTTTTCATTTTGCATTTAACAGCTACTTATTCATTTTACTTACCAACTAGGGCTATGTTTTTATAACTTGTGGTTCCCAATTCAATATTATTTTATGCCACTTTCTGGAGGGCTAGGATTATGGAATAAACCTAAGCACCTGGAGAGTTTGGGAGGCACTGGGGAGAGCAGCCAGCAGCATCGCAGAGGCCTGCCTAGCCCATGAGATACGTGCAGCCCTTTCAAGCACAGAGCTGTGCCTGGGGACACCTCATGCACCAGGAGTTCCCTACGGAGCCCCAGGCTCACGTGGCCTCGGGGAGCTGCGCGTCACGCTGCTCTTATCTGCTGCTGCATGTTGCAAAGCAACGCCCTGTGTGTTCCTCCAGACCAGTGAGCAAAATGCAATACCCGAGAAGATACAAGGAGCCTGCGAGATGTCCTGCTTTGCTCTTGTGAGGAGAGAGCAAACCAAGGAAATCAGGAGTTAGAAAAATAAACAAATAAAGCAAAATTAAGGTGCGGAATTTAATCACTCAGAAGACGGGAAATTCAAGGCTATGGTACCCATGGCAACTACTATTTGTCCACAGTGTATGGAACATTAACCTTAACTCCATATGCGGAAACAGAAGAAAAACATGGGACATGTCAAGTATAAATGCATATTTCATGCAGCAGGTGCTCTGCAATGGCTTCTGCGGAAGTGATAATCAAATTTCCTGACTGCAAACCAGGTAAGGTCGTGCACAAGCAGCTCTTCTGAGATCCAGGCTAACATCACCAGGCAGAGCTCCCAGCTCAGCCTGAGCATGGCAGCTTCAAGGACTTGTTTGGCCACAGCATCCAGCCCTGCCTTCTAAGTTCCTGGCGACATTCAGATTTTGTTTAGAAAGTTGCCATCTGTTGATTTCAGGAATGTTGTGGTTTTTCTTTCAGTTGTTTGGGTCAACAAGAATTCAGCATTTATCATATGTTTTCCTTTCAAGCAACTAAAGCAACATCCATAGTTCAACAAGGCAGAGGTCCAGGCCATGCTGCGTGATCAGACTTGCCCGGGGGTCAGCACTGTGCCCTCCGGGCTACCTGCTGCTCAGACATGTGGCCATGTTCTGCCTGTGCCACTCCTCCTCACTGATGTCTCTGAAAACCTCAAAGTCAGCTCCAAAATTGACACTGATGGCCCTGCACCAGGCTAGGCTATAGAAGTTCTTCCAAATACCCACCAAGGGCTACACCTAAGTGCCAGAGCCAGATCATCTGAAGAAGAGCGTGTCGATATATGAGCACCCTTTACATGAAATCCTGCTGCATTAACAGGGAAGATGTCCAACAGCAGCACTGCTTGTCCCTCTGAGACACAGGGACTGTCCTCTGGGGGGTTTGTTACTGCTAGTGCAAACCGCAGGCCAGATCCATGCAAGCTGCGCTGAAATCATTGACCTAATTACATAGGGCCATTAGTAACCTTGGGCTCTTACAATCACAGAATCACAGAATTATGTAATTAGAGAATGACTTGGGCTGGAAGGGACCTTATAGATTACTGAGCTCCAACTCTCTGCTGCAGGTAGGGTTGCCAACCACAAGTTCACTTCTCAGAGAGTTCATCTTAAATGAGCTGTTCCTCACGGGGAATAAATCAATACTTGATATTGCACAGCAATGAAGAGCTGAACAAGACAAATCTTGGAAAAAGTCTGCATATATTTTTACAGAAGTCATAGTACAAAATACCTCAATGTTCAGGAATTAAACTGGACAGACAGCACTGGAATGTCTATGTACTAACCTGAGTCAAACCAGGTCTGAACACTACTAAAAAATCCACCTCCGAAGGATTTCCATTTCTGAATCTCTGACTTGCCATATATGGAAAGGAAATAAATGAGTTCATGAAAGCATTACTGTCACCTTTCTACTCTAACAGCTTACAGTAATGACTTTCCCACCCATATTTATTGCTAATCAAGATCAGCACCGCAAGAGGAGAAGGAATCATTTCTGCCAAAGCTCATGCTAAATCAAAATGATTTTTCCTAATTCTGTGAAAACAATAGCCCAGACAGACTTATCTGCAGCCCGTTAATGGCTTCAAGCCTCCTTTTTCCAGGAGTTAGCTCTTATTTTTTACAGCTCCTCAGGTTTCCCAGGCACCTCTTCCTTACAGCGGCAAGTTCAGCCTGAGCTGCAACAGAGCAGCAAAGCCGAAGCGCTCAGCAAGCACTGCTGAGTTTGTGTTTGAGGAGTTTCCTCAAAAGCAGCACAAGGTGTTTTGCCAGCTAATCTTTCCAGCCTGCAGCTACAGAGCAAAGCATGGCTGTGGACCTGTGTCAAAGGTACATTTGTTAACACATTTTCCCTGGAGTGCTAATTAACATTTACATCAAGTACTAGGAGAGCGAAAAAGCTTCAGCACAAACACACTGCAGGGAAATGCAAGGGGGAAATTCTCTCTCTCTCCCCAGATGCAGTGTGCTGTTTGCCCTTCAGGAGCTGGTGAAAATCCAGTTTGTTTTGTAATCTTCTGTTCTCTAAAATCAGATATTCTTGCAAGTTAATAACTAACCAGCTTCTTTTTATTTAAAAACCCCACAAGCCCATTTAAAATTCTATGAAAGCAGGGCCCTGTTGGCACTGGTGAGAGCCAGCCTGCGTGCGCACCTCCTCCCGAGTCGCAGCACAGGCATTGTCCCTCCTAATTATGGAAAATGATGATATTTTATGCTTTTATAGTAAACAAATAAATGAACATCAACACACTTTCACTTGCATCTTGAAATGAGTCTGAATCCTCTTAAGCTGAACACGAAGGCAGGGAACGCGAGCAAATGTTTGTAGCTGGATCTTCAATTACACATTTTGCGATGCCGACAAAGAGGCTCTAATGAGTAACATTTGTACCCACAATAACATACAGACAAAGTTATTTGCAAACACAGATTTGCACTTAGGAAAAAAAAAAAGTGAAGGCAGTTTCTGAACATCTGGCTAGCGAGCTATTCTCAGTATTATTTCTTGGTAATTGCTGGGAAGAATATGCTATCACACTGATGCAGTATGGTTTAGTTAGTTATGTATTTTAAGACCACAGTAACTTAAATAAGATTGAAAAAAATCCTCTAGGTTTTTCCCAGGGTAAAAAACAACAACAACAAATCTTTTTCCAGTCTTTAAAGCAAAACTAGAAAATTCCAGGTTAGCAGAGGGAAAATCCCACTGTATGAGCCATGATACCGTACTATGTAAAACTTCACAAGTTCTTTGAACATTTAGGCCTTGAGAGAGTGCAAATTATTACTCAGCATATTCTGTTGTTCCACAGCCATGCATCCTGCCCAGGCTCCCATGAACCCTGATCTGTACGTCTAAAGCACTGCCAATTTATTGAAGCAGTGCACATTTGCAGATATGTAGAAATATGACTGAGCAAGGGGCACAGCTGCACAGTACTTCCAGAAATCATTTTAACTCCCCACCTCCACAGGATCTGAGATGGGTAACAGACCATCAAAACACAGCCATTTTGGTTGCACGCTGCTCCGGAGTTCTGTGAACGTATTTTGTTATCTTTGCCCACTTGCCAAATACTCGGAACAATTTTCACCCTCAGTGTTTAAAACTTCTGTTGTTTCATCTCTTTTTTGTTTGGTTGGTTGGATTTTTTTTTTGGAGTGTTGCTTGCTTGTGCCTATTAACTGGATGTCTGTCTTTTAAATAAGAAAATAAGAAGAGCAGAGAATGCAACAGCAATGGATATTTTTGTTGGAGATACTCAGGTGAAGGGCGCTGAGCACTAATATGAACAACAGTCTGGAGAAGCAGTGATCAGTGCTGAGCAGACATCCAGCAGGACGAGGTGATTGTGTTTCTTTTGTTTGATCAGCTCTCGCAACCAAACGTACTGTCATTAGATACACACATTTCTGTATTTGCTGATGATATTTTTAACAAGTAGCAAACTCAGGTATTTTGCAGGTTCCCAGTTCTCTATGTTCTCTCCTAATTTCCAGTAACTCCTATCAAGAAAAAGCAATTTTGAGCTAAAATCTGAACTGGCACATTCCTGACATGATCCCACAGAGGCTTTCTCCAAAGCACCAATGTCTGTGCTGAAATCCTGGCCTCAGCACCAGCAACAGCAAAACTTCCACCAACCCCCTCCAGAACTTGAAAAAACAAGAAAAAAACAGTTTTGAGGGGTACAAGAAGATGGAGGTAGAATGCCCAGTTCCCAATTCACTAATCTTTTAATCTCATGTAACAGGATGAGATGAATACAAACATGCTAACCTGTCCAAATTGGAAGTCTTTCAGATTTCAAGCACAGGAAACAACAAGGATTTCTCAGGCAGGATGTCAGAGTTGTCCCTGTGGTTATATGTGAGCTGAGGACAATGTTGTTACATGAGATCAAATTACAAACACAAGCAAACAGAAAACAATCTCTGAACGTCACTGCCCGAGATTTGACAAGAAGCACAGCTGACCTGTTAGGAAAGTTAAATGATCTACAGCAAGCTTGAGGAGAATATTAGAAGTTTGCTGCTGGACACCACGTTCCACACAATTTAGTTGTCCATTTGTTTGCCCAAGTTAATGCCTATCTCACCTTATGCTTGCTGTGGTTTACTAAATGCATTTGACCTGCAAATCGCAAAGCAGTGGCTTTGCTAGCGTAAGTCATCTATGGATTTTCCAAGAACCTAGAAAACTGTTTTGATACTTTCCACAGCACAGAAACCTGTACTTACTCAGATATATGCAACTTCCCAGGTGGTTGATGACAGTAGCTAACCCAAAACATTACCATTTTAGTTCTATTTCTAATGCTTAGCACAACCTTGCTGTAAGGAATTTCTGAACTTGCTTACAATGGCTGATGTAGGATTTGCATGCATTCTGGTCCAAAGGCAATCGTCTACCAAAGTCACTTGGAAACAGCAGAAAGATATAATATTTTCTGTAGGTGGAAAAAAGAAGTCCTCACCTTGCACCGAGGACCATTTGAGACAGGTCTGGTTTCCAAAATATCTACTCCTTCATTTTCTTCCATGTCTGCTTATTTGAAAAACTTTGGTTTCCAAAGGAAAACATTAAATCACCCTCCAGGCAAAACCAAACCAAGTCATTCAGGCTCTAGCATTCCAGTTTGTCAGATCCCAGCAGTAAGCCACACACAAGCTTCATGGCCGTTTGCCTAATCCGAGGTTTCAGATCCCGGTTCCTTGCTGGATGACAGCAGCACAGTTCTTGGCCTTTCTGTTAAGCTCTGCAGCTTCTCTAGTCAGGTATTTATCTCTCTTGGGTCTTCCTTGTGGATTCCGATTTTCACATAACAAATGGCAAAATCAGATTATCAGATTCTGTCTTTCCAGGTACCGGAAGAGAGCTGACACTGAAGCTCTGATCATCTCAGGAGAAAGGTGAGAATGGAGTGCAGCAGTTTGGCCACACCTCTGCACTGCAGAGTTGGCCTAGGCCATAAAATCACAGGCAAGGTCACCCAGCAACCAACGTTCCACGTCACTGCAGCAATAAAGCCAACTTACATTCAACTTATTGCTGGAGTAGATAAATATTTTTATTAGATGAAAGGAATCCGGGGAAGATTGCGGGGGAGCTGGCTGTTCCTAACTCAGCACAAGCAGCCCTGGGGGTCCCGCAGCCTGGTGCATTGGGTGCACGTGCAGGAGAGAGAACACAAGCTCCTGCACGGATGCCTGCCACACACTCAGCTTAAAACAGCTTCCTTCTCAAAAGTCTGCATAAAAGAGGAACAAATTTACAAAATAGTCTCAAGTTCCCTGCCAGAGCCCATAAAAATCAGACTACTCGATAAGGCTGAGGTGGGTTTTTCCCAGCTGAGGAAGATTCTTCAAGCAAATGGATCATTTCTCACAGGTATTGAGTACCTACAGGAGCATGCTCAATTTAGAAAGACGTTCCTCTTCAAATACTTCGTGCACATCTTAGAAAAGGGCTACAATAAGTATAAATAAAAGCAAGTAACAAAAGATCAACCCTCTTTGTTCTGTTTGCACTGTGTATCAGGCAGTGCAGTTGCAGATATTTGGTGCCCAACAGTTTCAAAACAGACTGTGATCTCTGGCATCTATTTCAAGACACATGTGGCTTCATGCTCAGTGCAGCTGCTTAACTAGCTCAGGAAAGGCTTTCCCTGTAATAATCCCCAAAACAGAGGAGTCCAGGGCACTGGCTACTCTGGACAAGGAAAGTCACTTTTTCTTCTGTCCAATGCATGAATTTCTTCCTTGCTGAGCAATTCTTTATGATTATCCATATGGTAGCAGTCCATCTATTTATTTTTTAATGGGAACTATAGAGGAAAATTAAGTTTTGTCAAAGCAGAAAATCTTTTAATCAATTGATCATATTGGCAGTATCATTAAAAATTAGAGGTACAGGGATCAGATTTTTAGACCCATTTCTGCCATCAAAGCACAAAGTGCAGAAGTGATTTACTCAAGACCACATCCCAGATTCATACACTCATCTTTTTCATTAATCAAATAATTAAATTTGATTTCATGAAATATTTCTCAGCAGTTTAATTAAAATTGGTCTTTAAGGAGTTTGAGATTACATTTTACAAAATGGTTACTGACTCAAAGCATCTATCTAGGTTAGGGCATGAATAGAAACACTGTAGTTGCATGCCTAGCTGCAAGCCAGGTGTATGCATTATTGATTACACATCTATTTCAGAGAAATGAAGTCAAATATGGCAAACAAAATAGGCCAGAAGTGTAAGGACACAGATGTCTCTATGGAGCAAGGCAGGACAGCAAAGGATAAGAGTATGAATTTTGAAGCCAGTAGCCTGGTGTGTGCCCCAGATTCCCCACCTGTGCTGCAAGACTAGCAGTACACACACTCCTATCTCACAAGAACAGTGGGCTGTGCACTGAAGATATTCACTCCTTATCCTACCATTTGCCCACACAAGTTCAAGGAAAGCAAAGTCGACATCCCCTGTGGGTGACAAACTTGTAACATCGTCCCAGCCTTCTCCCAGTGATCAACACGTCTGTGTTCCTCTAGGTGCTGGCACATGTTCACTCCACTGCAGTGTAATTGAGTCTCTGACAACAAGTTTCGCCTATTTTGAAATAATTCAAGGGTCACAGGAACTCACTATCTCCACTAGCAGCAGATCGGCCAAATTACTCCCTGCCCAGCTGGAAGATTCTGCTGCACACAGGTTGGAGTTATGCCAGTCTTTGCCCAATTATTCACAAGGGCTCTTTATGACAGCAGCTTCAAGGACTCTCTGTTTTCTGCCATTCCTTTGAGTCTCTTGGGCAAAAATCTCAGATCGCTAATTGCCTGCTGAATTTTAAGAGAGAAGGCAAGGAACCCAGATGAAATATAAAATTTCTTCATATTTTGGCTTTGTTTTTTTTTTTCTTTCCTGTTTTCTCTTTACAGGTCACCCATTTCATGACATATTAGCTATGTCCCAGAGTAGGGGCAAACTAGGCTTCCAAAACTTGCTTGCATTAACTAACAAGCAAAAGATCTGTATCTAATTATCCACGTAGGTGTCCATGCTATGCCTCCTGCTTTGATGATATCCCGTGGCAGTAATTGTCAGAGTTTTTCTGGTTTTGAATTGGCCATTTCCTAATTTAAAACAGAGCAATTAAAGGAAACACTTTCCCCATGCACAGCATAACATACAATAAACTTTCCTACGGTTGCTGTGGAGAAACAAACTCAAGAAGGTTTTCAGCTTGAACCTTCAGTGTAAACCAGACATCTGTTCCAAGTTGTGTCAGATCACAGGAAGGAGAGCCCACAGCTTGGTTTTCTCTGGACTAATTTAGGACATCAGGACTCTCCCCATGGATTAGTCACTAACCTCTTGGGCAATGACAAGCCAGACACATTTGTCTGTGTAGCTCAGTGGTTTTCCCCTGTAAAGCAACAGTGATGTCTCTTCCCTGCGTCAGAAGGTGACTTGAGGCTGGAGGAAAATAGACTTCTCAGATCATTTGTAGTTGTGAAGTCCTGACTGTCAAGTTCAACCAGGAAAGTGAAGAAGAGTGGAGAAAAAAAAAAAAAAAAAAAGGAAAAATGCAGATGGGTCTAAAGATGGGTCTTGAAGTACAGCGCAGGAGTGGAGATCAGGAAGTGAGAGCTGTAATTGCATCTGGGTATCTGTTTCCTTTTTTATTTCAGGAGAGCCCACAGTATGATGCAGTTTTTCTCTCTGCCTCAGAAAACAGGCAGGAATAACATTTACCTCTGCAGGAGAAGAGCTGTTAAATGGAAGGGGCCATAGAGACAAAACAACCCTTTGCATTTCTAATGCAGAAGCAAGGAGAAATCCTCACGAACATGTCTGAAACGTATTTCTTTTGGATCAGCAGCAAAAGCTATAAACTATTTCTCATTTTGTTTCCTAAGGAAATTGCACTGTATTACTTGTGGGCTCTGCCTGAGTTTCTTGGGAATAGAGCCAAACTCCGTAGAGAGGAGATGTTGAGTTTGTGAAAATGGGTGGTCTGGCAGAGGGAAGGGATCCTGTAAATGCCCTGCTGAACGAGAAGCTCCCAGCTGAGCTCAAGCCATCAGAAAAGCTAATGTGGGAAACTAAAAGGAAGCTGCCAGTGCTACAGAGGGGTATGCATGACACCAAGCTGCCCTAAACCTGGCAATGCTGGGTTCTTAATGACAACCCAGCACTGTTCAGATCTCACCAAGCTGGGTGCTGGGCTGAACTCACAGTAGGCATGAGCATAAAACTCGGACCACAGGTCTTGCAGCCTCTGACCTAAGCCCTGATAAGGCAGCCCATTGCAGAGACTGCCCTGCTTATGAGTAACAAGCTGCTGTCACAAGAAACTGTCAGAATAGGTTAATTGAATCCTAGCACAACTTCAGTGCTATCAGTCAACATTAAACAAAGGTTTAATTTTTTTTTCCTTCCTGAGGCAAGCTGAAAGACAGGGATCAGGGCTGCTGTGAGAAAACATGGATCCTTGATTCAGTGAAATAAACCTGCTTGTTCCAGATTAAATAGGTTTGTGAGCTGAAATCAGAGTCTGAGTTATCGTAGTAATTACTGTATCTTGAAGATTGTTGCAAAGGCTTTAGGTTTTGATTTCTACTAGACCTATCTTGAGTGTTTGGCTGTTATAAATCTTGTTTAGGAAAGAAATCTCATTTTGCATCGTATTGTGCTCACCTTTCAGCAGAAGCGGGGACAAGATCTGAGTATGCCGGTGTTTGCTGACAGCTGTGGTGCAGTACAGCTCGTCTCCAGACATCATAATGAGGAAAATGAACTACAATTGTGAAATCATTGCCTAACAATTGATAAGGACAGCCACTGCAGTCCTCTACCCTGCCTCTTCTTAGCTAGTCTCCCATTTACCACATGTTGCTGGATATATAGAAAAGAGAACAGCAGTATGTTAAAGTACATGCCATGCACATAGAAGACCAATTATTTATGTCTCGCCTGGTTTCCTCTTTCACTGTGGTCAAGAAACGCTGTCTTTGCTATTCAGGATTTTTGTTTTTTTGTGATTATATTCACCAGCCTTCTGACAGCCCTTGAGCTTTCCCAAGGAACGGAACTTTGTAAGTAGGATTACAGGGAAGAAGTTGGAGAGATCCATTCCTTCCAAACAAAGCCACAACAGGTACACTGAAATCCCCTTTTCACTCATGTTTTCAAAAATTCCCTACGGCACCACAAACACCTTGCAACTTGAGATGTCAGCTCCTGATGCCAGCTATCCCAGCGCACCACAAGGCCAAAGAAATTTGGTTCAGTCCCTCTTGCCCAGAAAGGAAGGCTGAACATGTATAAATCCTCAGTCTGCAAAATTCCTGAGCTTTGGGAAGCCCACATACCCAGAACAAGTCACAGTTACCACTGCTATATTGAGAAATGCAATGATCATTTGTTCCCCATGAGAGGAAAATTCTGTGGTAAACAACATATATCTGTATATGAAGTATTAGATAAATACTGACATCATAAGTTGTGAAGTAATGGTACCTTTAACATGAGATAAGGAAAATGCTGTATCTCCCCATTCTATAAGGATGTGACACACTTAATGGCAACCAAAGTGCTTACTCGTCAACTGGAGAAAAAAACTAACAGGTCTGGTATAATTTTTACATGAACTGTGTTACAGAGCCTGGGTCAATGAACTCTGGCTCCCCCGAACACAGTTCAGTATTACAGCTAGCCAGGGCCAAGCAAGTCACCTAACAGCTATTTCAATGCCTTGCTGACTCAGAAGTAATACAGAAAGAAGAATAAAGAGGATAGATTGCATTTTAATTTAAATATGCTGTTCAAAAGGGCATTGCTGATGTACTTCTAAAATGAGATTTCAAATCTGCAGAAGAAATAATAAGCAATTCCCAAAGCAATTGCTGCTTCTGTAAAAACCCGAATTGTACTTTGTCCTAATGACTTGGAATTTGTTAAGGTTCACATCAATAGCTTAACTCCTGGTTCTTCTAAAAACATTCTTTATTTCTAAAAGTGAGCAGTATATTTTGATTAACAGAAGGGAATATTCTGAATAGTGATCTGAGGGAACAGGAACTCCTGAAGTAAACCATGTTGCCCACAGAAATCTCACCTGTGCCACAGCTGAATAGGATACCAGCATTTGATCTTAATTTCCTATAGACAGAGGCATAACTGAACCCGAAGGAGATGTCTTAAAGAATAGATAATGGTCCTATAAATTTATGGCTTTTGGGCCACATTTTTACAATCAGTGGTTATATTGATACCTTTTTGTAGCTCTCAGCCCTTGCAAAGGAGTCGTCAGGAGGCAAAATTCAACCTTCATTTGGACTTAAATGTAATTTCTGATGCACTGTGCAAAGCTAAACAATTCAGCTGACTCCTAAGGAGATAGCTGACTGCATCCTAGCAGTCCACAGCAATCAATCACTGTCACATGTATAGAAACATTATTTCTGATGTTGACCAATAGTACTTTGTGTATAGCCAAACAAAGTGTACCTCAAAAAGTGTTTTACTTGCAGGTTTCACTTACTTCGAGCAAAATGTCGAAAGGAACAAGAAGAATAAACAAAAACTGTTCTGCAACATCCCTTAGGGCAGGCTGGAGAAAAGTTATGGACATCATAGCAGCACCCTCTACAGCTGTTGTCACTGGCAACAGCAATACCTAAATCAAACATGATGCTTTGTGTCAGGATATGACTTTACTTAGGGGTGGTCCCTGAGGTTTCCATGAGGGCCAGAGGGTAACATACCAGGCTCTGACTGCTGGCAGTACTGCACTCATCACATCATCACATGGGCTGAGCAGTGGAAGCCTGCATTGATCTACAAGTGGGAATTAATCCCTGTTATTCTGTGCAAACTACCAAACAGGTTTTCAAGCTTATTGCAGGATCGTGATTTTGGGAAGGGGGCTTAATGAGGCATTCCCTTTCCTGCATCTCCCTTAATCCATTGGAATAAAGTTTACTTTGTAAAAGCTTGCCAGGTCTTCAGGTTCTCTCTCACAGGCGATGCCAAAGGTTATCTAATGAGGAGCTCTTTTTAGGCTACATGCCTCAGTGAATGTTTCAATTGACGCAGAGCTCACCGTAAGGGCAGAATATCAACACCATCTTGTGGACAAAATGAGACATAGGTGACTAAGAGACAAATCCACCAGTACTGACAAATGTTTAAGCTGCAATTACTTAAGATATTTGTGCTGTGTGAAAAGCCATTATAGCACAGTATGACACCTCTCAAACAGTGGGAACAAAGAGCAGTACATAGACAGAGATTATTTTGTGATTGTGCAGTGAAAGAGAAACGAGAATACTCCCACAAGTTTCGAATAATGCCAAGATGCAGCTCAAGAAGTAAGTCCTGTCAGTCGCAGCAAAATAGATGCATAAGCCCAGGTCTATAGACTGGCTAAAAATTAATCTGTCACAGTGATGGACATAAATGAAAAGGACTGAGGCAGAATTTTGTATATAAAACAAAGTTGGTGGGAGGCCTACTTTAGATGAGGAAGGCTAGGTATGACTTAAAACCATGTATTGCTGTCCCAAAATCATAGAGCAGCTGCAGAGCTGCCAACAGCTGCATATCTCCAATAGTATCAATAGTATCTCCAGCTGAGATTCAAAACTCCACGTAGGCATGCCACAGAACTTTAAATAAAAAGTCCTACTTCAAAATGGGTCTGCTCTAAGGCAATAGGACAGGTATATTACACATCAGAAAACAAAGTAAATCAGATCTCCTGTGCAGAAACACAAAATAGTATTTCTATACTTTCTTCTATATGGGAACTCACAGAAACAAAGATAAGGCAATGAGATCCCTAAGCTATCATCCATGTAGATGACAGATAGATCAGGATAGCTGACTTCTGTCTCTGCCAGCTCTACCTACTGATTATCCCTGACAGCAATAATCACTTTCACGTTATCTGGTCTCAGTCAAACAACTGCACTTCCGTTGTCCTGCAAGACATGAAGTGAACAGGGAGATGGTATAAAGTGTTGCAATGCATACACTGGATTTGTTAGACTATTTTTCGTAGACATCCCTTATTTGTCTTACTATCAAGCTTATGAAAATACCATTCTACTAAGAAACCATTTGGAAAGCTCTGTTTCTCATTCATACATCTGGGTTCATTCATTAAGACATGAATTGTGACCATTTGCTGTAACTAATGAATGAGCCACTAACTCGGGACACCATTCATTATCATAAAGCTATTTCCTGCCTGCTCAATAAAGCTTTGAGAGTACTTCAGCAGAAGGAAAGCAGCAGCAGACACACTTGGGAAGTGATAAATGCCCACGGCTGAAGGGCATCCTGACAGTTTCAGCAGAGCTAAACACACCGGGTTCTCACCGTAGCATGAATGAAGAGCCCCTGCCACTCTGGGAGGCTGGAAAATGGAATTGAGTTCTGGCAAGATATTTGACTAGCAGAAGCATTTGTGGATCCAACAATCTAATTTCCACCAGCACCACATAAAATCAGGGAAAAAACTTATTTTCCCTAGCAGGCCTGATTTCTTATTAAAAGAAAAAAAAATCATATGTAGTCACATAGATATCAGCCTGCACCTCTTAGGCACCAACACAGCCATTGCAGTGCTGCCCAAGCATTGCAGTTTGTGCTGTTAATCAGATAGATACCAGATAATAGAACCAAAATATGGCATTTTAAAGTAAACAGCAGAAACAATCAGGAAGAATCAAAAACGAGAAACAAACACGTTCTGCTGGCACAGATACAGACTGAAGGAGCTGACTGGAGGGAACCATTCTTTCCCTTCTGCCCACTGGGAAGGGCAAAATAAAGCACCACTGAAAACCGTGATATCAGCACTTAGCATTCCCAGCCACAAACTATAGATATATAGCAGGAACATATTTCCATAACCTCTGGTTTGGCAATGGTACTTTAAGAATCATATCTTACCTTTAAAAAAAAGAAAAAGGAACCTTTATTGCAGGCATTTATACAGATACACATGGCTTCTTATAATCAGGGGGCCTATAGCAGCTGAGTTTCAGAAGCAAACCCAGAGCCCCTGTCTAGGGAGTGGTTTGAAAGTTCATGCAGCTGAGCTGAATCAGGCTAATCTACCCTGGAAATCTCTCTCTGTAGATGAGGCAAATGATTTATCACCTTTCCTTCTGGCTGCCAGTCAGCTCTGTGTTTCTGCTGCTTCTTTTTGACAGCACAGTCTATTCTGAAAGCTGAAGGTGACTTTCTGCCAAGCAATACCACTTCTTGGACAGTGGAAAGCAAAATATGAAGAATTCATATTTAGTTTATATATAAACTACAGCCTGGAACACAGGTGGTCAAACATCATCGTGCCTGCTTCTTCCATCTTGCCCAATAACAATGCCTGCTACCTTCATGTAATTTGGCCTCCAAAAATTGCTTGCCTTTCTCCAAAAATAGGACTTGGAAAATTATATGCATCAGCATCACACGGTGGCATCTGCCATAGCAATATTATATGTTGTTTTTCCTTCATCATTCCTCTTAAGGTTTCACTGTCTCTTTACCACTCCCTCTTGAATGGGTTACTGGGGAAAATGCTGACTTTCATCATCATTCTTCAGGATCTTCTTCCATAAAGAAAGCCTACTAGAACTTTAAAATATACATTTGATCTTTTATTTTTTGTCATTGCATTTGTCCACTTCATAGAGTCTCTCCTATACCTGCACGATGATAACTCTAAATGGCACTAGCAAGACAGAAGTAACTGTGAGAAATAGTAATTTTACATTTGGTTATACAGAAGTGCATATCAACCCCAGGGATAGCTGTAAGCATACCTGTGAATAAATTTGCATACATACTGTACCAGTGAGAAAATACTACAGTTGCAAGACAGAGAGAAACTCTATTCTCTCTGGTCTTGTGCTACAGGAAACTTGCACAAGCTCCTACAGGGTTCCCAAAATGGTCTTCAGTACTTTGGGAGACTGAAGAAATTTCCAGGTATGTACTGTTTAACAATCACTACACCTCATGGAGTACCTATGTGCTGTTCCCTTTTTCCGAATGTGGAAGTGGATTGGCTAAACGAGCAGCCTGAGCTCAGGGAAAGAGGAGCTTTAATGCTATCAGCTGTATCTTGTGATACTTTATGCTAAGCACACACATGCAGCCCATCCACTGCTGTACTTATAATGTGTAGAAAAATGGCAAAAAATGCTCTTCCACGTGTGCTCCTCTACCCTGCTGTTTTGGTTAAACATCCAGCTCCACTGTCATCAGTGGAAAGCAGAACTCAGTTACACATAGACAAAGATGAGTTTGCATTGTGTAAAGAGCCTTGATTTTAAAAGTAAAAAAGAGAAGCCATCTTTAGTCAGCGAAATGGTTGCAGCCATCTCGTTAGCTCTTCCAGTCTGGCACATCTTAAAGCATTCTAGACTATCAACATGAAACAAATCTGTCTGGTTCTATCCAACTCCAGGTAAAATATGTCTCTTTATAATTTGGTGATACCTTACACAACAACTGGTTTTGCAAGAACTTTTCTGTCAAGTTGGGCTGCACTGTAAAACTTGTAGATTCCTCCACCGTGACAAGAAAAAAAAAAGTTATGAAGGCAACTCCCCCATCAGTCCTACTTCTGGGCAAAATACAAGCAGCAACGCTGCATGATAATACAGAACAAGAATATCCCGCGTTAGAAATATGCGTAAGATGTTACATGTTTCACAGAAAAATCCATGTGCATTTCATATTTCCATCTGTATGCTGGATTTGACAAGTGCCTAGCCCTCCAGATGTTTTATGCTTACTCCTTTTCAGAAGAAGAAGGGCAACACAGAGAATGCAAAAACGTTTATTAGCATAAAAAGTACATATTCAGTAATAGTAATCAATACTCAAATTTCTGTACCTGCTACTGTTGGAGGTTGTTAGAGTGTTGGAGGTTTCAGCTGGGAGATGTTGTGTCTTTTTGTCTGTTTTCTTTTTTACTTTCAGGTTTTTTGTGAGTTTTTTGTTTTTTTTGTTTGTTTGTTTTTAAGTTATGTAAACAATTCACAGTAAAACCCGTAGATGCAGACTAGCTATCACTTACATACTTTAAAAAGTTAAATAAAAGAACCTATTTCAGCAATACAAAAAGTAATATAAAAATGTGTTCAGATGCATGACAAATGTGTTAGAAGGAAATGCAGAAAGACATCACAAGTAAATAAAAATAATGTTTTAAAGTCAGATCATACTAGAAATTCTCTGTATGGTCCAACAAGAAAAGCATTATGAAATTACTCAGTTCTATAAGAAATCTGTACAGTTGCACCTGTTTTAACTGCTAAAATATTAGAATAATAAACTGATTGAAAGGAATAAGAAATGTTAATTCAAGTTTAACATTTCAAGCTGCCTATTTCATAGAGTACTAGACAGAGGTAGATGTCCAATGTTAGTGACCATGCTCATCTAGCAAGAGCCTTTAGCTGTCTTGTCAAGTCTTTACATTCAAAGCCAATGTGAAAAGGCTTCACAGATAAAGGATGTTTTTCAAAAAGCCAGCCAGAAAGCCTGTATTGCTGATGGAAGTAGTTTCAATTATGTTGCCTAAAGTGAAGAGTACTTAAGAACAAATCACTCCCTAGACCACTGTAAGGACACCACTGATAAAGCACTAGTAGAACAAATTAATTTCACTTTTGTTAAAATGGTTGCATGAGCTCATTCCCTATGTTTATATTTGAAGCTAAACCATTGCTGCCTAGCTGGCTTGTGACTAGTCAAAATAAGATTGCAGGGTACCACGGCGGCGGATATCACATGTCCAGCAATGGAAACCACCTCCCAGTGAATTGGCATGGCGAATATTCACTTTAATTGTAGAAATGCCTGCAAGAAACATACATTGCATACTTTTAAATGAAAATCTCAAATTCATGTGGTAAGCTTTGATCAGGACATTAATTAATGCTTTATCAGATCGTATGGCTAGATGTAAGTACAGAAAGTATTTCCTACTCATGTTAAGAATTTCTTTCCCCAAATTCTGGGAAGAGAACAAGCCAGGAACATAGTCAATTCATTAATTCCAGCCATGCCCTTGGGAATATAAAGTACCTAGAGCACATCTGGTATTTGATGTGTTATGACACGTCAGTCATAAAAAGAAAAAAAGAAATCTTTTTTTTTCAGTATGTGAAGAATTTGCTGAAATGCTGCTATGATATATGACCAGGGCACATCTACGTACATTTCTGTTAGCATTTATGGTTCAGACACTGAAGGTGCTCTTTCAAGTGCCTTTCAAGAAAAGTAGAATTCAAAGTGCAGATCTCCAAGTCCCTCCTTCTCTGAGAGGGGAAAAAGAGGTTGTTGCAGTTAATACCTAGGTTAAGGTAAGTTTCCTCCCTCTTCTTTTCAGATCTGATTCTTTCAGCTGTGGCACAGCTTATACAAAGTCCTGACAGATGGACTTGGATCAGAAGACTTCTGTGGTTTGAAGTTTGCCTTTTTGCTTCTTGGTATTTTTGTGAACTCAAGAGAAGCTCGGCAGAATCCACCATCTTTGTTAGGAATATTTTATTTCCCAGCAGACTGATCTCAGTCCTATGAACTTGCTGACTACAGGATTTTACATAGAACTCACAAGGAATAAAGTTCAAGCGTAAAGGATGTGTCACAACTGGTGTTAATAGCCTCATTTTCTAAGTGCATTAAAGCATTTATACATCATATGCTCCTTGCTCATACAGAGAATTAAGAGTGCAAATCAAGAGTTACTCTCTAAGGCTGTATAGCCTTTCTTTAAGAGCAGAAAAAAGCATTAGATTGCATGGTTCGCCCCTGTGAGCTCTCTCAGATTTGAGGGAAGCTTCAATCAAGTGCACTCATCCGTGAACATACCAGCCCTCCTTCTAGATCCAATCTGTCTTTCACCTTTAGTTCATTCTCCCTTTAAAGGAGTCTTCTGCTACTGAGGACTATTATCTCTTACTCTCCTGTATAATGATCGGTCACTCTCTCTGATTTTTCTTATCTAACCATCAGTCATTCTAACCTGTTAACACTTGCATCACCATGAGCTTAGCCTGCAGCAGTTAGCTGGCTCTAGCATTGAGCAAAAGCAGTTGCTCAGAAGGAGGGCAATCTGTGAGCTGTAAGTAGAGCTACCTATATCCTTCCCTCCAAATGTGATGGGAACAATCGGATTAACTGCATGAGTTCAACAAATTAAGTTTATTTTATTTGTCTTTCCAAGGAGTTAAGCATAAGACTCAGATTTTATATTCAATTACAGTTCTCCTGCCACTGCATATCATACTTTTCCCTGTAATGAGGTTACATCTCACAGGAGTGAGAGTCTCCATAAGTGAGCAGAAGTACCTGGTTTACGCAGTCTTAGTTTGAAGTACAAACAGTTTGGAACTAGAAGAGAAATCTGAAGCATTTTGGCTGCTTCACTCAGCAACATGTACATGCAATCTCTCCAGCACAGAATTTGACTTCCAAATCAAACAGACAGTTTTATAATAAAAAAAGCTAATTCAAAAGCAAGCTACTCATAATTTTAATTAGTATTCATACCTTCCTTTGCTGCAAGCCGTAGGGGACACAAGGTATAAGAAGCTCATATTCATATGACCTAAGTATTCAGGAGATAAATCACTAAATGATTCTTATTCATTAATCCAACTGTTTGAATACTTTCTCCAGTGCTGGCTGCTTTGACTACAAGTAAGGCCTCCATTCATCCTGATGCACATAGCTGATCTCAAGACCATTTCACTTTAAGCATATGCTAGAATAATTAGAATAAATTAAGACATACCCAAATTTTCAAACATCTTCTGAATTGAAGTCTCATTGGCATCAACCATCACACGCTTCTCATCCAGCATTAGGACATTCATGGAAAGCCATTTAGAAGACATCCACAGTGGGTGATCTGAATACAAGAGAATGAACCTTTTACAGTAACCGTAGATTTTGTTCCATAAGAACACTCTTAAGAATGCTCTTGGAATTCTTTAAAAAAATTGAAGTATGAATATACCATCAGGAATGAGTGGCACTGGTGGGTGAATCACTGTCCAGCCTGCTTTCTTGAAGAGCTCAATCTGAAAGACAAATTTAGTTAGATTCTAAACAGGCTTCTTAAAGTGTCACATTATGTCCTCCACTTCTTCTCATTTTCTAATGTTTTTCTTAATACAATCCAGATATACAAGATATGTTACTGACAAAGGTGATATATGCAGTTCAGACCTGTCAGGTTAAAATGATACTTGTAAAAGTACTATATTAGTATTACATTTGTTATTGTTAGTATTATTACTTCTCACATGACTACAGGAATCACTGGTATGAGTTGGAGTGCCATTAAGAGAGACAGAATCAGCAAAAATATCACTTGAAATTACTTCTGCATCATGCTTCCTAAGAAACTTAGTGTGCATTTTATTTAACAAAAGAAAATAAATATAGGCATTGTATGGAATAATATGTTTCTCTGAGGATATGAAAATTTAATAGAAATAAGAAGAGGATAATTTGGCTAAAACAGAATGACCTTTCAACCTCTGCCTGAATTCTTGGTAGAGCTCTTTATGTAATCACTTATGTTATGTGTGGGTACACGTGTAACCACGAGAGGGAGCTCTGATTCTGAAAACTCAGTAAGCAACCCAGTTAATGATGGAGAGGCTTCCCAAATAAGAATTAGGAGAAAAAAAAAAAAGAAAAAAAAAGCGGGGGAAGGAGAAGGGAGGAATTCCTCATTGGAACAGCAGAAAACCCTTGATATCTCCTTGGATACAATTACAATATTTAAGTTATGGAAGCATAACAGTAGTAGTATATCCTATATACTTGCTTCAACCCTACATTCTTACAAAATAGATCACTTCCATCATATTTAAATCGTGTACACAGGAAGAAACACACAACACATCTATCTAGTCTCACAATAAAAAAGCAAAGAGCAGCAGCAGAAAACTAGGGGATACATTTCTTAACTTACAATTGCTATCTAAGCTGAATAATTCAATGTTATTTAAGTATATACAACTTGTGGGTTGGCAATGTCTAGCAGAGCCCTAATCCATCTGAATAAGTTTTAAATATAAAACACTTGATACTTCCTCTTTTGCTCTAATCTTACCTGATGGCAGGGACGGTCTGGGTTGGACAACACAAGACCAGGTCCAATGATATTAAATGTGGCATCAATGTGCATAGGGTTTGGATCCTTAAAGGATATTACATGCACTCGGTAGTCAGGTGCAAGATGTCTCCTCATCCATTCAATGCCCATGTAATTTGTAACCTAAAAACAGAACCAAGTTTCACTAGCTAGAACACAAACAGCATCCAAACATGATTTTTATAAGGTTTTATTTAAATAAATACTTAACATCAAAATATTAGAAGTTTGTGCCTCTAACTGGCTCCTGACAGCTAAGAGGCACTCTGTAAAATAACTTATTTTGTCAAAACTACTATTTAATGTTGTTCTGGAATTTAAAGAGGATAAAAATATAAATACCAATCATTAACATAGCAGAAAACTGCTGGAAGAAACCTTTGTTTACCTGACTCCTTTGCACAAAGATATCTCTTCCAGCTCTAATGAAATCAGCAGCATCAAAACATGGCTCAAATTCAGTAGTTACAAATTTTCCCTGAGCAGCCAGTTTATGTCTGTCTTCAACAGAGCGGATAGGATAATCCTGGTTATAAAAAGAGAACAAATTTAGGTTGATGTTGGTAGAAGAAAGTTTTTTTATCTATTTGACACTTAAGACTATTTCGAAATGAAGAAAATACATTTAGATCAGTAACTATAGCACATTCCTTGAAGGTGGTTTAGTTTTCTTGTTTCTAAATGAGAAGAAAAAAAAGCTTAATTATGGAAGTTTAAATAAGTGGTTTCAAGCAAGCACATTCAAGAACAGGTGATGATAGATTAGTTATACTAAGAAGTTAATAGCTCCTTAGAGCCACTGTCTCTACAGTATACTGGCCTCTGGATTCAAAGTATTCATTACTAGTTGAGTTTAACCATCAGTCCAACAAATCATTGCACAGTGACAGAAATACTGGTATGCAAGTTATTTCCTAACAGAGATGGACTTTGTACTTTTTCCATGTTTTAGAGTGGAGCTGTACTTCAATTTAGAAGGTAGATCTTCAGAAACTTTAATACATTTTAGAATCATACAATGGAACTAAAAATAAATTAGGTGGAAAATAGCACGAAAAAAAAGCTACCAGATAAGTAAGGATGAATTGGAATAGGCTCTGGATGTTTCCTAATGCTGAACAATTATTCTAAGGTAATTTCATTTAAAAAAGACTACCTTACATCATTGGGAAGTGTCACTGTACCCAGATAGTTTTAATCATTTCACAAGCAATTTTACTGCATTTATCAAGACACTTTTGTCAAGACCCTGAAGTATTTGGGGGCCTGTAGAAAACTACCACAATTGCCTGAGTCACTGTGAACCATTACAGAGGAAAAAAAGCAGTAAAAACTCACTTAAATATTTAGAACATAAATAGTCAGTTTAAATCCTCCACTATTTCTTCATTTAACTTCCAAAATTTCACGCAAAGTAAGAATTATGAGGTCTTTTCAGTGAAAAATGTGCATAGTCTGACTTTCCTGATACACTCAGAAAATACAGACATCCTCAGAGAATCTTAATTCATTAAAGTAATCTTTGTGATGTCCTTCCAGCGATGCTACATTTCAGTCAGCAATCAAAACAACTCAAAGCAGACCTGAATTCAACAGGCACAGCTTCCTGCTTCTTATTACCCAGGCATACACTCAGTTTCACCAGGAAAGGCCATAAAATATTTGCATACGTGGATAAGTTCCCTATTTCCCCCTCTCCCTTCGAATTTTGTGAAAGAGACATAGAAATGTAGCAAATGAGAATAATACCTGATCATAGAGCTCATCTGCCATTGTGGGTTTGGGGGCAGTTGTCCACTTAGCACCATTGTTGAAGTAATCTTTAATTATTCGTCTGTATGCTCTGTACTCAAAGAAACGAGCACGCCAAGCCATAGGCGCTTCAATGATTTCATTTCCTACCACCAGCAGGATGTCTCTTGGCATGGCAGCATACATACCTAAAAGGAAAAATTTCACTCACTGATGAGACAAATATGCTTTCCCCATTTCTTTCAGGTTATTCACTTTTCATACTGATTTTTACCATTACTGCTCTCTGAAAGACTTGCAAATAGCATCTTCACAAAAGTCCAAAAACCAGACCATAAAGAGGACCTTAATGACATTCTTCAGTTTTTCTAAGTGATCAAAATATTTGCTACAAATCCTCACAATGCTTTGTTACAAAGCCTCACTCATAACAAGTTTACAGCTAGAAGGGAGTCATCTGCAATCTCTAAGTCCCGTTTCCCAAACTGGTTAATGAAAATTAAACAGACAAATGTCTATGGATCACTCAGCTCAATGAAAAGAGGCATCTGGTTATCTAAGTTGACCATATTTCTTAATATTACATCCTTTTTAACAGTGATAGCACAGAATAGGAATTTGATGCAATGCAGAACTATTCCCAGTAGTGTTTCTAAATAAGAAGAAGAAAAAAAAAAAAAGGAACAACCATCAACTGCTTTGTTATGATATAGTGCAGCATTGTAACATGGCAGCAAATCAGGTGTCAGAATCTCCAACCATAGAGGTTTTCTAAGTCATAGCTACACAGAGGCACTGCGATCCGATCTAGCACTGGTTCATACTCCCACTTGAAACAGGAAATAAGACTAAATGGCATCCAAAGCGTCTCAGACAAGAGCTGAACAGCCTATAATGCCTTCAACAAAGGAATAACATTTACCTGTAGATTCAAAATCAGGAGTTCTATACTTCACAGACCAGTCAATTGGATCAGGCCTCTTGACGATTACACCTTCTTTTTTCAAAATATTGCACATCTCTTCAATTTCAGCAATAGCTTTTTTCACGTGGTCTTTGGGGAAGCTTTCACCTCCAAATTTCTGATAGAATCCCCAATACTTTTCATATGTATTGGCCTAAAGCAAAAGGACAAAGTGACAAAGAATAAACAGCAGTTATTTATGTAAAAGCGGAACAGTTACAATATACAAATCTTCACATTTAGAGTTTCTTGTTCTTTCACCAATTCCGCATTGCTTTGTATAAAGTTACCACCATCAATTCCCAGTGCATCTTACATTCAAGTCCAGCAATGATTCAAGGAATCGGTAAGAGTTATTACTGTCCTGCTGATCCTTCTAGAATACGGCTGGGGTGGTGCAGGGAAAGGAAGGGAGAAGCCTCAAGATTTCAGATAAATGCTGCCAATTATTCCTTCTTGAGAATTTCTGTCCTAATAGTATACTACTGTATTTTTGTGCTTACTTCTGCTATTAATACTTACCACTGGCAAGGTTTTGCTCAGATGCTTTATGATGTGCACGTGTCCAGCTAGTAGATATGTGTAAGTGCAGGTGTTAGACTAGTTGTGAATGGCTGATGTCTCTACAAATACTTACACACAGCGTAACAGAGTTAAGTTTCAGCTGTACATGTTGAGAAGACTCACTCAACTAGCAGACAGTTTTAGCACTGCTGACAGACAGTACATGTGGCATGATGCCCAAATAAAGTGTCTTTCGATGAACAGCAGAAAAAAAAAATCAGTTCTGGAAAGGGAAGAAGAAGTATACATTTCATTCCCATTTGCAAATGTAGTGCTTTGGCATTGAGATGGGATTTTCAGAGTATTATGTTTCCTCATATTTTTGGTTATAGATGGATCAGTAGCTTATGTTCTTTGTTTCTATTGATGGAAATACTATCACAAATAGCATAGTAAATTCCTTCTTTACAAGTCTTTTCCCCTTTCCTGTCACAGCCCTACAGAAAGCCTCATTATTAGCAAATTGCAGATGAAAATCATGACAGACTACATAAACGTCTTCTATTTACACTTCAGTTACTATTTACTAGGTAGTGCTGCCACGTGGCCGTGAAAGATTTGGGCTTCATTACAGCAGACCTGTACAAACACACCACAGAAAGGAAAGCCTGCTAACAAAGCTAGCAGAAGTCCACATGCCTGCAGTCATCCTGTTACAACCTCACCCTGCTACTGTCATAACAGCGGCATGAGGAATTCTAAAGTAGCAAGGGACAATGTGCCCTGTTGGCCAGAAGCAGACATGTTTCAGGTAAAGCAGCAGTCTACAAAATGCAAGCCGTACGTTCATCTGTCAGGGGTGGATTAATTCAAGTGCAACAGTTACAGGCAACCCTCTGCTCTGGAAATCCTCTGATAGTCTTCTCTACCTAAAAACTAATTCAAAAGCATGTCCCTGTATTCAGGGTTAAGAAGAAAACACAGAGGTTCTTAAAACAAATTAAAAAAATTAAGCTGCTTCAGCAGCCTATCTTTGGAAGCACTTCATTTGGATTTATGAGCTGTGAAACTAGCAGCTCAGACGGGTCTCTGCTAACACTCAGACAGAGGAGCAAGTGCAAACAGAGCCCTTTTGGAATGACAACAGAAGGGATCAGAAGTAGTAAATAAAAGAGTCAGGACCTCCCTCTACCAGTTCTGTTCATGCAGTCAGAGTGAGGGACAGCAGCGGGATGCAGGAGAACCTGCCCTCTGTAACACAAGGCCTCTCCTGCCACTGCAGCCCCAACTGCCTTCCCAAAAGCAGCATTGTGGGCAGAGACATGGCAGTGATGAACCCCCAACCCTGAGTATTGCTGATATGGCAATTCATCTGAAGGTATTTCTAACAATCCAAGCTATGCACCATACTCTCTACTGTTTCTGGGAATTTGCCTTTAAACTACAGAGGTAAGAAAGAAAAAAAGTCAATCTTGCAGATGTTCTTAACACTTATATACAGGCAAAAGCCTCAGTATGGCCATACTGCTCCTCCACTACTGGAACTTCTTCTCATCCCTCTTGGGGGAGTTTATTCCTTCCCTCCCAACCCTAACTGAGGTCTTGGGTAATTTGATCACCTCAGGGTTGCCAGCTGTGCAGGCACCACATGCAGATCACATGAACGGCCTAGCATTCCTATGGAATCCTGTTCTGTTAAGGAGATAAGTTTGTCCTGAGGAGTAAAGCTAGCTATTTTCAGATCCACCCATGATATATTTTAATCTCCTTAATTCCTTAGAGCTCTCCTTTACTACTGCTCCTCTTTTTCAAACCTGAAAAATGATAGCTGCGGTACACTAATCCAATGGCGTAATCTTAAAATGAAGGCAGAGTCAGAGTAACACAGCAATAACACCCCTCTTATATACCTTCTGAATAGCTGAGGGGAAAAAAAAAAACAACAAAAAACTATACAACTGGGATGTCTCTTTTGTGTTAACTCAGAGTTAAGACTTCAGGCCCCTTGGATCATATACTTGCAACTTATTTCAGACTGTTCAAAAAATACTGCAGCCAGGAAACAGGAAAGAGCTTTAAATAATCTCCTCAGTGCTCATTATGAGCTACAACCTGAAAGTATCCAAGAACCTGTAGTAGCCTTTGAAGGGAAAAAAAAACCAATAACACCACAAATTCATTTTCAGAAATAAATATAAGAGTCCTGTAAGAAAAGGATTATTTTTAAGAAACAGGAGAATCACTCCCCATAGCTGATATATATTTTAAACATTTATGGTGAGGAAACAGCACTACCAACAATCTCTAGACCTAGCTTAAGGTAGGCTTTCACTCGAGATACTGTGTCCCAGCTCTCATATAATAATGCCTCTTCATCAAAAATGCATTATTCACAAAACATACTGAAAAATATTGCAAAGGACAAAGTCATAAATCTCAACTATTTAATATCAACTGCGTCAGAAGAGCACAAGTGAATGACGAGACTTCTGATGAACGTGCTAACTCAAACAAGGGCATCTTCCTAATTAATGCTTAGCTTTGTAGTTAAGATTTCCCATGGTTTTCCAAATGTATTTACCTCTACATAACCTACATACTCCATTTCAAGCTCCCAAAAGAATACGCAATAAATTAACCGTGAAATTTATTCATTCCTCCTCTTTATGCTGAGCATTTCATTTCCACATCACAGCAAAAAGACTTCTTGTAGTTCTGATATACACAGGTGAGCTGCATGCAGCCATACTTCCTTACATTTTGCAAACGCAAACACAATTCAAAACTCAACTTAGAAGTACCTCCAAAGAAAATATTTATCAAAAGTGTTTTATAATTTGAGATGTGCTTTTTGAAGTATTTCAGGTACAACACCATAGTTCTCCTTTTTTAAACTGCCTGTTTTTAATGTTACTTTTTAAAACCCTCATTCATGCTTGGCAGAAGGCATGTAACATATATATACCCTAAGAACTGACATGTAAAGGAAAGTTGTCGAGAAAAAGATTCTTATTTACCTCCCATTCCTGGCTGTTGTGTTACACTGTAGCAACATGCATAGACCTCCCCTACCATTCAGACAGGTGGCCAAGATTTGAACAACATCTGAATCAATTAATATCTTTCACTACTGGCAAAGTAGGATTATTCTACTGTGCCCCCATGGTAGAATTACTGTGTCAGCTTTTGCAGCACAATTTAGAATAAAAAACAGAGAAAATTACAAGAAAACACATTTCTGCAAGCGCACTCTGTTACTAATACCTGTTGGGGTCAATGTATTCCTCAAATTAGACATCTTAAATAAGGGACAGCTAAAAGTAAGGCTTTCTTTAACCTTGCACAGTAGGCCTTCAAATTCCAGAGTTAGTTGTATACTCTGGCACTCCTTGTTGATCTTTTTAAATTGCACATAACAAAAAGTGAAGTTATGTGTTCATTAAAACCCGGCTAACTGTGACATTTCAGCAAGGTAGACACTTGAAAGTATATTTTATCTGACATTAAACCCCTCGAGCACTACTTGAGAACTGAATTTCACCCAGATGTGATGTTACCACATAACAAAGAGCAACATCAGGGGTTTGGGTTTTTTTTTGCATACACTTTCTGTCCATTCACTATGGCATTTTATACAGAAGTATATAAATGTACATACATACATTTTACATTAGAAATGCCAACCCTCATTACCTTTTCTGAGGCAGCTAGAATTTCTATGGGTTGTCTGAAATAGGATTCTGGAGATTGGCAAGGAAGCTTCAGCTTTCAAGGTGTAAATAGAAGCCATAAAGAAGTCAGTAGCAAATTTTCATTGAGCTCACTGGGGCCAAGATACCTTCTCAAATATCCCAGCGTACGTCAAAGGAGTACTCCTCTAACTGGCAATCAGAGCCACCAAGCTGCAGTAATTCATTCATATTCCCACAGACACTTGCTCAGAATCATTACTCAAGTTTTAAATGATAATTTACTAAGGTAAAAGAGGCTGGAGAACAAAAAGTCTTTTCCACTAGTACATCCAGAACTTCCTCTAAATTACCATTTCCAGGACTTCAGATACCTTTTTAGTATGATCTATTCTTTGTCAAAAAGCTGTGGGTCCTGGCAGGGGGCATGGAGGTGAGCGTTAGAGTCAATGTGTTCCTGCTTCCCTTTTTACACTGAGGTCTTTAGCCAATTTTGTAAAGATATTCTTAACATCTTAGTAAGGTCCCTTCAGCAGATGTGTTGTGCCAGCTCATTTCACTGGGACAGCCATGCACTGTACATCCTGGCTATCCCCATGAACACAGGTAAAACCACACATTCAGCACCTTTAAAGTCCAGGTAAAATTCACAATAAGGATCTGGAGCAAGACCAGCATTTGATCACTCCTCTTAAGCTAGAGAATGGGAGCTTCTGCTTGGTTTAAAACCATTTAAATCCTAATGTTCTGGGTAAAGCTTTTCTTAAATGTTCATAAGAAGCAAAGCAAGGCAGAAATGCAACATTTAGAGAACAAAGAAACATGGATTTAATTGTTGCTATAGTTTCGTACATGAAAAAAGAATCTGAAGAAAATGTGTCTATACAAAACATGGGAGTTCAGCAAAAGCTATTTAAAGGGAACAGCCCTGTTTGCCTGCAGCTATAGACCTCTGCCTTTCTCAGTAGAAAATGACACACCATCCTCAAGCAGTAACTGCAAATAATTCCAAGCCCCAGCTCACCAATGGGGTGGCAGGGCTGATGTTATCTCGAACACTGCAAGGTACGACTTGGCAGCTGGAACAAGAACTATATCCCTCAGCAATGTGGTGATGCTGTGAAATCCCATGGATGTACACCACCACCTTGAGAGGGAAATTCTAAGCAAAAACCACACTTTGTGCACTGCAAAGCTTAACCTGTATGTACAGAATCCGCATTACTTCCCACTTCAAGTTGCTTTTTCCCTTTTTTACCTTAACCTCCACAGAAAAAGGAGGAACACAGGCATTTTCAGCTCTTCCCACAATGACCTCTTCCAGGGGGTCCCACTCGTTGTAGGAGCAGACGGGGCACTCCTTGGGCGCGGGGCTTTGGGCCTTGTCCTCAGCAGCACAGCGGTTCTGGGACGCCGCAGCCGCCTGGGTGCTCTGCAGAGATCGCTGCACCCATCCCGTGAAGGCCCTTCCGAGCTTAAAACAGAAACAAAGATCACGTTTTCCTCACAGAAGGCAACATGCAACTGCTCAGCCCGCGCTGAGCGCCTCACACTGCAATCCTAAAGCGACGAGCATCGTTTGGAGCGTCGGCAGTAACACAGTTTATTAGAGGCGCTCTGATTCATGGCGTACTCAATGCTTAAAGGACAACGTGCCTTTTAAAGCACGCTCAGGCGAACAGCGTTGACAGCGGTGAGCGGTGTCACCGAGCCCGACGCTGCCGAACCGGGGGTCGCCGCCTCACGCCCGCGCTTCCTCTGTGAGGAGCCCCGGGGGCACTCAGCCCCGACTTTCCCGCCCAGCACCAACCCGCGAGCCGATGAAATGCGCCGCTTCGGCTCCCCGGCTCCCCCCGCGCAAACACCGCACGCGCAACATCTCTGCGGACGCCGGCAACCTCGCGCCTCCCGGCCCGCGCCCTTATAACGGCCGGCCACGCCCCGCCCGCCCAGCGCTGAGGGGCGCGGCCATTTTCCCCCCTGTGGGGCTGTGCCCCACGGGTGCGGGCTGTCCGCGTGAGGTGATTCCCAAAACAGAGCGAGCGCTGCTTGCCCGTACATGGGTCTCGTTATAGCTGTTTAGTTATTGAAGGCGTATTTCCATGAAATCCCGAACAACTGCAAATTGTGGCTTCCTCAAATGCACATTGTGCTATGCTGAAAAGTCATCCTAAAGTGGAGACCCACCATTGTTGGCTCCTAGGAGACCCATAATCTCTTGATAACATTAACAGATGCTATCTTCAAACATACTTCTGTTTAGGAATGAACTGCAGTCTACAATGAACAATTTCCTTGCTACCAGCTCTACTTATGTCTAGTGACAGAAAATAAACAGTAATGATTAGCCTAATACACATGGCTCTGCATTTTCTCAGCTTTACATAAAAGTGCTGACCAATAATCTGATGTTGCCTTACAGAAGTTGTGAGGTTTTTTGTTTTGTTTTTTTGAAGTAGATAGAGCAAAAATGATTTTACCCTGAGTAATTTTGTTTAAAATAATAAAAACCTTCCTTCCAACCCTATTATTTTTTTGTCTTTCCCACCCATGCAGTGCCATCTGCTCAGCTTTGCTCAACCCCCCTCCAGTCCACGTTCATTGCTCAGTGCAGGGATGCCCATGAATAGACATGATACTCAACGTTACTTCTATATATAAGACCACAAGCAGTGCTAATGATACAGACATGTATATAGAAGGCAAAAGGTAAACATCATTAATACTAAGGTATATTAAAGCGTAAACTATGATCTTAGAATACAGCACATTAGCAACAGTTTTTACCAGGAGCAAGATAGATACAGGAGAAAGCAAGTTTTATGCTACCAGGTAATTAATCATTCAGCAGTTTGCTTTTTTGGCACAGTCAAATGCTACAGGAGAAGTAGGACAGTATAGTTTCTCTCATCATGAATTCACATACTTCTTGGAGAAAAGTTAGTTACTGTAGCTGCTATGATATCTAGAATGCTTGTCCTGTTTCATCTGACAGTAGAACTTTCTGATGATTTGCTCATCTTTGTTAGGACTCATTTGTAATACAGTTGTCTCAAATTATATTTCCTTGTATTGAATATTTCCTTGTATCAAAAAGCTTATTCCTCATCATTTCAGAAGACAATTTCTTTTTTACCATCTATTTATTTATTTATTTTTTAAACAGAAGTTTATTCTAAGTATGCTCAAATGCTTGTTATTTCACTCAGTTGATTTTTCTAGGGTCAGTCTACTCACATTGACCTTCTGAAAGAATTAATGATTGGCTTGAGGCTAAATCCAAAGGTCTTGCTTCTTTTCCCCTCCTTCTCAACTTATCAGCTAGTTTGGGACCTTTGGATCATTCTTTCTCAACTCAGTTTACATAGTTTTTATGTGGTTTTTCTGACTCTGCACAATACTTCTTTTGCAACTTACTACATTTACATGGGTTGTTCTGAAAGTAATGCCTCCTATTCACATCCATAGGAACTACAACAGATACAAAGAGCATAATAACTTTGTTCGATAGAGCAAATTCCCACCTACAAAACACTCTTTTTTAACATAGTCACCACCATGAGCTATGTGTTTTCACCAGCGATGAGCAAGAACCTGCGTGCCGTG
The DNA here is from genome assembly GCF_016699485.2 of Gallus gallus. NCBI lineage: Eukaryota > Metazoa > Chordata > Aves > Galliformes > Phasianidae > Gallus > Gallus gallus. The sequence goes on along the minus strand of NC_052541.1, from coordinate 10,920,750 downwards.
CTCATAAAAGTCTGCACCAGCAGAGGTTACCCACTGTTACTGTCACCACTGCTGAAATGCATTGTCCACCACCTCACTGTGCTCACATCCACTCTTTGGTCTCCATTAACATTCACCAAGCATCAATGAATGTCAGTGGGAGCCATTTTTTTTCTCATGGAAGGATTGAGTTCCATACCTTTCATACACACTTCCATATCAGGCACCACTGTCAGACTGCCCCTCTGCTGCCATCTGTCACAAAACAACAAAATGTAACAGAAGTTTTGTGGGAAGGTTCAACCTCTACTGCCATACTAACACCATCTGCCTCTGACACTGTGGGCCAACGTGATAATATAGGAGCCATTTAATTTACAGGGTCCTTAAAATCATTACAGCAGGTTTGTGCTGAATACCCTACCATTTACTGCAGGATTGCATTTTTCCTGCTCGTATTTTTTCAGTGAAAAACATTCTTTCTCACATCTCAAAGGTCTGTTTCTTCCTTCCTGTCTGAGGTGCAGTTCCTCCAGGACATAAGCCAACCTTCATTTAAGAATAATCAAAGCAGAAATCCTTTCCTTCTCCTAACTAGCATATATATATTGACTGACCTTGAACCCTTTATTCATGCTTCATAGTATTTTCCTTCTGGCCTTCACTAAGGACAGGCCATTGGACCACCAGTTTGTCCTCATGGAGAGCCTTGATATCTGTAATGCTATCCATGCACCCATCACCTAAAATGCAATTAGTTATTGTTATGCTTCTTTAATCACTTGTCTACTTTCTGTGTTATTTGAAAAAAAAAAATTACTTGTCTCCTTAAAGTAATCATTCACATTCACATTTCTCTGTTACTCAACATTACTTTTTTTTCTCTAATACACAACAGGAATTCAAAAAACTCACATTTGTGATGTTTGAATCTGTCATTCTTCACTGTTCACTCTTTTGCATCAACATGAGAGTCCTCTTACTTTTTGTATGCTGGATAGCTCTTTATATCTTCTTCCCCTTCTAAAAGAAGGCTTGATCTACCCACATAAGTTTTAACAGTGATATAAGTCCTAGAGCACAACAGAAACCATTATTTAAATAATTATTCAAGTAAAGCTAGTTAAATTCATTCAAATAGAAGAAAGCCGCTCAATTTTACATAAATTATTTGTTACCTAAATGAAATTCTAGAACCTCTGCACATCACACGAGTCTGAGTTTATCCATAACATTTTGTTGTTGTTGTTCTTTCTGGGTCCCATCAGACATGTGATCTACTAAGTGGGTGCTGAGCATTTTGGATCAAAAATTGCATGAGGTCACAACATGAATGTTACTCTGGCACAACTGCTAGAATAATTGCAACATCTTGAAAGATCCACTTGCTGCCTAAAAGCTTGCCAATTATTCTTAAAATTGTGTGGGGATCTAGTAAAGATACTTTCTTCTACTGCAAACTTTGTTTCAGTAGAGAATTTTAACTTGAACTAGCAACAGGAGCCTCACATCACTATTGCCGAGATCTGACCTATACAGATTAACAGACAAATTGATTTTTATATATTTTTTAATATTCTATCCATCATTTTTGAATGACATAAAGTGTCTATCAGGCTTTTGTATATAACCACGTCATCCTGATAACTAGGACATCTATTTAAAGCAATGTGGTTCCAGTTAATCAGAAATATTCTGGCCCAATTGTATCAGAGAAAATAAAACATAAAATGGTAAAATTCTAGTTTAAAAACACATAATTGGAGAAAAAGCAGTGGGTAGATGCAGTACAGAGAAGTTAACCTTGGCAACAAGACTACTGTTAATGAAGATCAGTGTATAAACTCAGCTATTTTTTAGTATAGCATCTGGTCTCTTTCTTCCTCCAAAATACGCGTATGTATTAAAGAAATGTCTCAAGAGACTATATTACTGTTTAAATGTGAATTTCCATCTGTCCAGAAACTGACATCCCACCTTCCAGTGCATCTGTTGCTGTTCAAAGCTGTAATGTGGTAAAGCAACATACCTGAAGTACTTGAGGGACGTGATGTTTAAGGTTAAAAAACAGCTTATCTCGTCTTACTAGTATTTCTGCTATATTACTCATTAAAATGACTTGTATAGGATGACTGGTCCGAGCTGGTCTTATCATTTATACATATTCAATAATTTTTACAGAAGATATGTCTGTTCAACAATTAAATCATGAGATTTCAGTTCCTTGTGCCTCTTCAAGGATACTGCTCGCTAAATTCCACCAGAACTCACCCAAGAGGAGTTGGCACTGTGGATCTTATCTGTTAGCTAACAGGAAAAACACAGGAGAATCCAATATGCTCCTTTGAAAGCAAGTTTCAAAATTCCTGAAGTTCAGAAATCTGGAAGAGATGCATGAAAAATAGCAAAATTACATATTATTTATGTATCATTATTTCTCTTTTGAGCTCGTATTTATTTTCTTGTAAACTCTATATGATCACACAAAACATCCTTGTCTCTAAATTGGGGGGACGTGGATTTGATGGAAGGACTATACTCTGGGTAAGGAACTGGCTGGGTGGCTGTGTGCAGAGAGTTGCTGTGAATGGCTCAGTGTCTAGGCAGAGACTGGTGGTGAGTGGTATCCCTCAGGAAAACTTGGAACAGGTCTAGAGGAGGCCAGAAGGAGGATCACATATAGGCTGAGAGACGTCATTGCAGCCTTCCAGTACTGAAAGGGATCTTATAAGAAAGGTGTAGCGATAGGACAAGGGGTAGTGGTTTTAAACTGAAAGATGTTAGATTTAGATTAGATATAAGGAAGAATTTCTTTCCTATAATGGTGGTGAGGCACTGAAACGCTGCCCAGGGAAGATGTGGACGCACCATCTCTGGAAGTGTTCAAGGCAGGCCGGCTGGGCTTTGGGCAACTTGATCTAGTGGAAGATGTCCCTGCCCATGGTAAAGGGCTTGAACTAGATGATTTTTAAAGTTCATTCCTACTGAAACCATTCTTAAATTCTATGTATGCACATACCCAATCCGTAGCCATAAAACCTGTGTTCTTAGGAAAGAAGACTGAGATTTCCTTGTCTTAAAGAAATGAAATGTGAAAATTTTTCTCCAACGTGAAAATGGATGAATTATGTACATGTATTATGTCAGAAATGCAAGTAGTAATAAATCAAACTTTTGTAAGATTCTCAGCTCACTGGCATGATGCAGTTAGTGCATTCTTTTAATTTATGCAAACATACCTCATATCTCTTTCCACTAAAATGTCTTTTAAATGGTATTGCAGTATACCACTAAATCAAAATGGTACAGTGCAGGTAGCAGAGGCACATATACGTGAAGGACAGGACAAGGGCCAGCAAGGAGCTAGAAGCTGCAATTAAATAGCAAATAATGACAGAGCTCCAGTGAGATAACCATTAGTCAATTTTTTTGCTTAAAGTTAGTCCAAAAGAAGTTTTGAAATTTAAGCAAATAAAACAGTCCTTGTTCACCAAATCCATCTGAGTTCAGGAAGATAGGACTTTCTACTGTCCTACTGGCAAGTCACAGATCATGCTATATCATAGAAATGCCTGACTCTATAATCAATTACATTTCCTAAAAGGGCTTGCAAAACACATGTTCTGATTAACTACGCTGTATGTGCTTATAAACATGAGTACAAACATACATATAAATATCTGTTCTAATTTTAGATGCCATGTTTCTATTATAGAAAGGTGACAGAGCTGAAGAAAGTTCTGTGAATGCAAGGGACTTAGTGATCATAATCCATGACATTTTACACTGTCCTTTCTAGAGACAGAGCAGTGCTGACTACCATAGAATGCAGAAGGTTCATGCAGCAAAAGGCACATCTCTGGGTTGGATTGATTTCATTCAGACCAGTATTGCCATGCATACAGTAACACGATCTGCCAACATATTTCAGGGTCAGTACTGTGACAATACTTTCTGTCAGGGCTGCCAGCTGAACTTCACAGCTCTACAACATGTGAAATCTCTTGAATCTCAAATAGACAGTCTTTGACAAACTCCTAGTTACATTAGCATGTACAATTTGAAGGCTGTTTTACATTTTTTTCTTTAAAAATAATTACAGACATTATTAACAGAAATTTGCTGTGCACCTAAAATAACAACTGCAGTTTTTTTTTTCCCCTCTCACTCCTAGAGTTAAAATTGCAGCAATGACACACACATCTGAATGGTTTCAAAAATTCTGGTTCTTTTAACCACTGCACCAAGGGCAGCTGAGAAAACTGCTGGCCTCCATATGCAAAGGAGGTTTGAGTGATTTTTGTGTCAATACTTAATATTTGTTCCACTTGTTATTTTTTTTTCTTGGAAGAGACAGAAAACATAGGCTTTCCAACAATCTCATCCACCCAAGCTTCAAGGAGAGAAGAGCTCAATGCACCACATCTCTTAGACTTCTATACACTTCAGGGAGAACGCTGCAAAGACAGCTTTCCTTCTCTTTGACTTTTCCACACTGAAGCGCAGAATGTCTCAAAGAGACTCTCTGACAAAAGTAGTAAGTCACAGAACCTCAGCTACTCCATGCAGCTTCTTGAGTTTTTAACATTCCCTTTGACAGATGAGCAATTACTCAAGTATTATTTTACAGTGGATGATGCAGTTTATTCCTGTGAAAGAGGCTGGAGAACTCTTGGACTACACAACATCACAGATCTTTTCTGTTCAGTTTGCTACAGTTCAGCAAATAAGGCTGTGAGAATAAAGCTGCTTCTTTCCTCATACCTTTTTCAAAGAAAACTGAGTTCTTTGATAAGCATATTCTATCACCTGATGCTCTTGTTGGCAGCATCTGTGACTAATGCTTATACTCAATTCCTCTTAAAAGTCTGTCTTGATGGTAGGACGGTACCAAATTATAAGATGGGATTTGAATATTTATTTCATAAATTCACTGTAACTTTTACACTGAATCTGATTCAAGCCTAAAGTTAGTGGTTCAAAAATATCACTTGCTCAGGACACATGCATGTAATCTATTCTTCCATCATAAATGAAAAAAAAAAAAATGGCAAAAACAAAATTTTCTGGGGAAGAGTAACTTGAAATTCTCCTGAGATTGTGGCTCACCTAAGCTATTTGTCAAATCCTTATCCTTTCATCTCCCCAAAAGAAAACTGAGCAAGATTTCCTTTGGAGCCTCTGTATTAGGAGATGGGATCATTCCTGGCATCTCTCTTCCCTGATCTTGAAAACCACATCTGTTCTGCTGAATTCCAACCATCTCTACCCAAGGAGGATGAGGATGGGCTCAGTGACAACAACCTAGCTACTATCCAGTGTCAGAAATCTCTCATACGTCACTGCCGAATACTACAGTTTGATTCCTAGAATTTCACACCAGTTGCTTTTAACACCTCTGCAACAGAAAGATGATTTTCACTATGACTCAGAGAGCTTCACTTAGAATTTCTTCAGCCTGTTGTGTTTGAACAGAGAGCTATAGCTGAGCTGGCATCTCAATAGAAAGTAGTTTAAGGTTTCAACTTTCATATCTTAGAAGAAAACATGGCATCGTAAGATTTGGCAGGAAATTTCCTAGCAAAACAAGCTTCTAGCTGAAAAGCACCTATTTTTTTGAAATGAGAAAGTTTCATTAAGAGGTTTTAGATCCAATATATGCAGGTAGAATACGCAGAAGGATCTCTTTCCTTCTACTACAGTTAGCTCCAGTTTTCCATGCAGGCCACTGGGAAGACAGATGCTGACTGCCCGCTGTGAGTGCTGCATGTGCACCACAAACCTCCTTACTTTGCAGGAAAATGGTTTAGATTTCCAACAAGAGGTGCTGGAAGCTGTTGAAGACCAGGACCCCTCTCAAGATACCATACATGCTTCTAAGCAATGGGCTAAACAACAAAGCCATGATATGCAGGACAGAGTAGCTGAGATCCATAGTTATTAATTGTATATATAGTAATAGCAGTGTCATTTCATACTATTCAACATAGCTCTCATCTGCTCTGGAGTGGAGTACATCTCCTGTATGTCTGCACAATTAAATATCTATATGTATGACACATAAATCTGGACTAATAGTTTTGTCTAATGAGTCATTCTATGTTTATTCACAGCAAGGTTACACATCTTTTACCTTTAAAAGCAATTTCCTTAACATGAAGGAACATACAAGAACTTGTGATAGAGGGCAGCAAAGTAAAGGCACCCTGCAACATACAGATTTCTGTTGGTTTTTTGTTTTTGTTTTTCTTTCTTTTTTTTTTCTTTTTTTTTCGGGGGGGGGGGGGGGGGGGGGGGGACGACACAAACAGACTGGGCAACCTATGAGGCAAAACTTTCTAAGAAATTCCAGCATGAAAGGAGAGGTTAAGTCACTTTGAGGAGTTCTGTGGAGGTTGGTGATTGCAAAATATTTCAGTGAACAGAAGTGTCAAATCAGCTGCAGAGCTGACTGCCAAGTCAGCTCACATAGGTGACCGACTAGAAATCCTGATGAATTACAAATTTGTGAGCATCATCTGGCAGAAGTGAGGAAAGATCTGGAAAAATACCAATAAACTGCTGATGTTAGCATAGTTTAAGTAGTGCCAGAGCATTTATTTTACTGACCCTTATCTCATGAATCTCTGCCAGACTAGGAGGCCAAAAATGGAATGGCTTGAACTTTGCCACTAGTAGGTTCACTGATTTATCCCTAACCTAAAATGAACTTGGTTCTTGAATATATAAAAGTGATTTTTCCTGGTTAATAGACATCTTGCAACTCATGCAGAAGAGGAAAGCAAACAGAGGGAGAATTTCAGAGCTCAAGATGATGCTTATTATCTCTTCACTCCCCACTTTTCATAGTTCCTACTACTAATAGAACCCCTTGATGTGTCAGTTCTATCCAATGAGTCAGCGGAGAACTCACCCAGAAAAATATATTCTGCTGGTTTAGGGAGCTGGATTGGTCACTGATGTGCCAAAAGAGCACCAGAGCTGGAGCAAAAGAGGCAGTGGAGCTAAGAGACCAGATAAGGATGAGAGGGAAACAGAATCATCCCTTTTTCTAGCACCAGTGAATTAGATCGGGTCAGCCTATCTCTTATAATTAAAATGACCTTACAGAAACACTGCATTAATACTGCAAATAAATCCTTAATAGCAACTGCATTAGTTGTGAACAACAAAGTCAGTCAGAAAAGCATTTCAAACTGGAAACTGAAGATATAAGATTTCAGTTTAACAATCCTAAAGATCATCCAGTTATGGCTTTCAATGGGAAAGGTCAGATGAAGCAGGCAAGAGGAGAAAAAATTCTGATTGATCTGTGACACAGATTCATTCAAACCATAAGTCATCCACTCTGAACCCCAATGCTCTACCACTGATTAGTAAGTGGTTAAGAGGTGTTCTGTGGTTTGGTTACTGTCACTTGAGATTGCTAGAATGGACTGTGCTGTCTTGTACCATTACAGCGAGATCTCCCAGCAAACCATTAAAAAACAGAAAACAGAAAAGAGAGGAGGCTGTATGAACAGAAAAAAACCTGCAACCTGGAGCATTCTATGGTTAGGGAATACAAGGAGTGCTCGGCTTTCCTATGATTCCTGCTCACTTATTTTCCCCTTTACTAGCAGTACAGTGAGCTCGAATCCCAACGTAATACAAACCTGCAGTTACTCGTTACCCTCCAGTGACATCTTGTGGATAAAAACAAGCTGCCCTTGACTACGCTTGGCAAAGCCGTGGGAGCCTGCACCTGTGCAGAGAAGTGTCCTCCGAGTCCAAGGAGCTCTGCAGCATCCTACACATTTTAGCTTTTCTTTATTTTTTCTTGCTCTTACTGCTCTACAGCAAAGGACTACTATAGCAACAAGCCCTGTACAAAGAAGTGAAAATAGAGGTAAGCAAGAAAAAATCAAATGGGAGAGGTGAGCACAGAAACTGAACCAGGAGAAGAGCAGTGCACAAATTCCTTGAACTGCATTTTCTACTAGTAAACAGATACTCTTTTCTGAAGTTGGGAGTAAGCAAGTGTTAAGCAGCAAGGCTTTGCCAGCTTAAGTCAAGGGGAACCTATGCACTGCTTGCTGTAGCAGCAAGAGAAAGCAAATAGTAAGAACCACATAGTCATAGCTCACTGTGTCCTGAAAGTATTAAATGACTGACCCTCCCAGTATGCCAGTGCATCACTGGCAGAGGCTAGAAGCAATAACTTACTTCAGAATCAAGTTTGGACGCTAAGAAAAGTAAAAGGTTACTAACACATCGCTAAAAATATTAACTGATTTTGGAAGCTTAATTTTGAAACCTCCATTTTCAAATACTTAGGCATTCTTTATAAACAACATAAAAATATCTTAAACAGTTAAACAAACATGAAACGTCACCTGCAGTGGTTTGATTTATATTAATCTAGCTAGAAAACTTGGTATGATGCTCACTGTTTTCAGTCAATGTCCTTAATTTCTGCAGCCAACCTAGGAAATACAATATTAAAACTTCTCATAGGCAACAATATATTTAACTACAAGAACTTCTTTGTAATAATTTGAGTGATCAGCCAACATTTACATCTTTTCCAGGTTATTTCCAACATTTATTCTAAAACTGCCTTCTAAGAAGGATGTAGGTGTGTTAGTCCACTGCTATATACAGCTTTATTTCTACTAGTATTTCTCATTATCACAGAAGTTTAATAGGTGATTGACTACCAATTAATATGTTGTTTTGTTTTTATGCCCCCAAGGCAGGCAGGCAGCAGTGTGGGTGTGCTGAGCCTCGGCCTGCTATGTCTGCCCATGCCCAGGTACCCTGCAGCACCCGCAGTCAGGCTGTGTGGAGACAGGAAGCCACTCACAGCTGCCTGCTGCAGTTTCAGTGGATGATCTGTGAATGAGTTTATGATTTCCCACGTTGCATTATGAAGCAAATTAACACCCACACGCAGTTAAACGCTGCCGCAGGTACTTCTGAATACCGAGACTTGTTTTTCCAAAGTTGTTCTGAAGACTTTCCGAAGTAGGAAAATTTTCAAGATATCTGCCATCTACTATTCCAATGCTAGACTTTGAAAACAGTTTGGCGTCCAGCATGTTGGAGCCTGAAGAAGTAAAATCTCATCGCTCAGATGTCTAATTGAAGGTTTGTTTTCTAAAATGACTCACTTGTTAAAAGCATCAGCACCCAAGAAACAGGGGTTATCCTGAAATTATTTGACATCGTTATTCCTTCAGACTCCTCCAGGTTATGAAGGCAGAGTAGGAACGGCATGCATTCAAAAACTCCAAATTTAATGGAGAAAATGCTTACAGGAATGTCAACACTCACCTTCCAAACTACACTAGACTCCATTCTATGAGGATTAAGGGAAAACAGTGTATCTAAGTGGCTATTATATGTCTGTCTGCACTGTGTATTCTCTTTTCTACGAGGACCAAGGAATTGATAGCTATACTAGCAATTCTCTCATTTGCTCTTATAATTTATCAGTATGAACATAGAACTGTGTTCAGATGTTTCAATCTGGACTGGAAAAAATAAGCTGCTTGAAAGAAGCAGACCATATTTCAACATACAAAATCAGAAAGGTCTCAGTGAAAAATGTATTTCCAGTTGCATTCCTTAATCACAATGATAGCATTGTTTTCTCAGTTTAATGCAGCTCCCACTACAGACTGTTCTTTTCAAAATAAACATCCATGCACAAATAAAAGCTTGAAACAGAGCTGTCTTTTGCACAAGAAGCCTTAGATTTGTTTTGTATCGGTGAAGAAACAGCCAAGTTCTAAACTGATTCTAAATTTGAGTTAGAAAAATATTGCAGGATTGTCACTCCAGTGCTACTTCTCAGGGTATTTAATTAAAATAAATATTGCTCCTTTGAGAAAGGTTGTATATCCACTGATATTATCCAAGTGGAATAACATGGAGCTATCAGCATCCCACACTATTCAACCAACATTTAACTTTTTGTGTTACACAAAGCAATTGATCAGTCAAGGTAGCAGTTTGTCTTGTTAACCCACATCAAGCACAAGACCTGCCCGATCTTCAACTGTCATTTTTTTGCTCTTTTCTGAAAAAAGTTCTACTGCTCTTTGTCCTGAAAACAAGATCCAGATACGTTAATAGCACTGACTTCCATTAGTGACCTTCCTATAGAGTCGGCAGTCTGTACAGAGGCCGCATCAATCAAGAAATATTAATCCTTAAGAACTTGATCGTGTACCTTATCAGCGGTCTGAAAATCTTACTTTTAATTTGAATACTAAATTCAAAACCGAGTTTTAGTGCCTGATAAAATATGTTCTGGATCAAAACCTTAACACTTTCTGACGAAAACAGCACAACTAATGTCACTAGTGTTTTCCTGCCTCATTTAAACAGGGCAATAAGTAAAGTTTCTCAGTAATGTTTCTCCTACCAGTTCTTCCTGAATTCAGATTTACTGGTCCACACATTTAACAGTTCAATTAGTATCTAATAGATATCTAAACCATCTGCATCCATCAGTAAGGTTTCAACTTCTGCACTGTACAGATTTCTTTTAATATAATTCTCTTTAAATTTGAAAAATTTAATCTAATTTCCCCAGTTATATGATGACATTGATAAACAGAGCTGTAATTTTGTTTTGCAGAGCGCTATTGAATTTGCAGCAACTTTTAAGTACCTTAAAGTACAACCAGGGAATGAGGGTTTCAATAAAGCAGTCATTAAAGATTGCTTCTATTTTCTGGGTGACAAAATAAACCTGTATATACAAACAACTCAGGCCATTTATAACTCAGTAATAAAAAACATGACCTCAGATTGCGAGCATGTCCAAAAATCCATGTTTTATAATATTCACATTTTAAATGATCTGTTATTCTAACCTTGCCAGGAAATTCTATTTCTTAATATTAGCAAATATTGGTACTTGAAATAAACCATAAGATTGACTTAATAGAGTAGAACTTCTCTAGATTTACCTCAGCCTGATTTTCGTTCTCCTTTTAATTTCTTACCTAAACTCTTTTTGCTCTTTTCTTCTCGAGTTTTCTCTTTCCTAAGCTGCCTGCTCTACAGAAAGGGTGCTTCCATCCTCCAGTGCACTGCTGCTGTCATCCTCGAAATCTCCACTCTCCACAGGACTAATTTTGACTGTTGACCTGACCAGCCCTGTTCTTCACTCTAAAATAAAAAGCATGTAAGTAGGTACCTCCCCTTCCTCAATTAGTTTCTCAAATAGAACACACTAGGACAATTCACAGTTAGTCAGATAGAGACAGACACACACACATAATTTTAGGTCAATTCCATTCTTGCTTTCTTGAAACATGGTTACATAAAGCCTCCTGTGTACTGTTAGCTGATCAGTGCAGCTGGAATGGCAGGGTTACTGTTTTTTAAACGTGAGTGTTGGAAAATTGCACTAATGTACAGTAAAATCTCTGGTTACATCATCCTCTTTTCACAGTGCAGAAGGGATGCTGGCCTTGTCTGCACACACCGATCCTCACAGCAATCTAGAGTTTAAGGCAAGGTATTTAAAAAAAATAGGGCAAAGGGAATGGAATTTTTAACACCCTTTTGAGGCCAACATATTCTGTCAAAATGTCTCTAGTTTACCAATCATTAGTCCTGGCAAAGGCTAGTTTATAAAGCAGAAGTTAGCATTTTCTTTACCACAGTCTACAAACCAGAGTTTCATGTTATATGTCTACAAGGTTTATTTGACATTTTAATCTATAAATACACACGGTTTTGCACCAGTAAAAGCACAGGAATTTTTTTCTCAGTGGTTGTTACCGCCACATACATATTGAAGAAAATTACATGTAGTATTGCATATGAGTAAGCAAACTTTGGTTCTCTTTCTACCTAGAGAGCTCTTAAGCACCGATCTCTTTTACTTGTTAAACGATGGCTTGCAGGGGACAACATGGCAGCTGAAGACCACACTGAATGCTACACTCTGAAAAGCTTGGGACACTGTAGAACTTAATTAATTTTTTGAAGGCACTTTTTTTGAGCATCATCACCTCTTCCGGCAGCCTGGAAAGAATTCTGCCATTTGCATGAGGCTCCTTCTGGTCACTGTCTGTTGTCTTAGGATTACATTGCTCAAGAAGATCAGTCATTGGCACACTGTTGCAGCTAAGTGAACGTGCTGTCTTTTTCTTCCCTTGAACAGACAAATAACTGAATAAGAAAGAGGTTAACTTATGTTTGGTAACATCTTGTACATCTTCTGGAAAACAATCATCTAGATCCCCCTGACCTTGCACTTGCTGACTTATCACACATGTACTGGGACTCGCTGCTAACTTCTTAGGCTGACCTACTATTTTTCTGGAAGGTATTTTGTACTTTCCTTCTAGATAGAGCTGAGAAGCATGACTAATAACACTAGAACTAGGCTCAGAGATCATATTAGGGATTTTTGCCTCATCACCAGAACTGACGCAATGCAATTCATTATGCTGGCTAATGATTTGGGCTGCAGTGCGTTGAATGATGTTCCAGTCTTGCAGAATATCTTCCCTGGTTGTGAACTGGGACGTTACAGTAAAGCGGATGATGAACTTGTCATGAATGGTTGCTGGAATAAGGAAGAGCCTGCCAGAGCTGCTCAGTTCTTTCAGGAGTTTTTCTGTCAGCCAGTTGGGACCCTGTTTTAAATATGGATAGGAAAAAAAAACATACAACTGTTAAAACTTCCAGTGACATCCAAATATCTGCAAGAATTTCAGCATTACAAATCTTATGTGAAAGCTTACTCATAGCTCTTAATGCCTATGGAGAGACCAGTTGTAGTCAAATTATTCCAAAAGGACATGCAAATGTCCCAGTTTTTACCTTTAAACGAAACACAACCAGTCCAAGATGTCTCTTGGCAGGAATTTCAAACAGCGGATCACTTCTTACCAAAGATTCAAAGAATTTGGCTGTTTCAGTGCCCTATGGTAAGGGGAAAAAAAAGAAAAGAGCAGTTATACACTGGTTTATCACAAACCCACTGTAAGACACTAAATTAAGTTGTTAAAAAAAAAAAAACTACCGTCCTCCTTAAGAGGCATCATTCCATTTACACACATGGAGCAAAACTAAGACTGTCAACAAAGCTAGGAATGGTTAATGCTGTCTCTATTTGCCCAAATCCTTAACAGTGATCAAGAATACCTGGGCTAGATACAGGAATTCAAAGAAAGTTGGAAATTTGAATGTTTCTTTTCTCAGATCAAAGTCCTGTTGCAGCAATTATTCATTCACAATATGATCTCTTGTATTTACATTCCATCGAAGAGTTAAGCCTGTAAAGTTTCACAGCAATGTGTCCAGCCACCCGTTACATCCTGCCTCCCAAACAGCTACCACTTCAGTTCAAAGAAAGACTCTACAAACTTACTCAGTGTTGTGCATTGGGTTATCAAGTTGCTTTCCACTGCCTATTGCTTCCAAGAAGGGTACAGGAAATGTTTTGTCAACATAGTCAATCTTCACATATTACTTAAAGGTAAAATCAGCACACACAGTGAATTTCTGTTACTCATCTTTGCATGACTGAATTTAAGAAACTCAGCTACTGGTAAATGAAACGTAACACACTTATGCTTGCTCTGTTAATGCACATACATGCCGAACATGAGCTTGAAGCTTTTTCACCCCAAATGAACGAATCACAAACCACAGCTTCAAAGAACGAAATCGACGACTCAGTGGAATTTGCCAGTGCTGTGAAAACACAACAGCAAACCAATAAGGGCAAAAGCAAAAGAAGAACTGTCCCCTTACCGAACGTGGTCTGTTGCTTCAGACCTACGCTCAGAAATCTTTACTGACACAATACATTTCATATTACTGAAACATTGGTAAGCCTAGAAAAGAGCCATCAAGGAAATCCTATGTCTATGTCTTTTTCAATTATTTGCAAAAATAAGATTTTGTCTATTCCCCCCCTTAATCTAGAAGTGAGGTGTTAATCTATGGATATGCGTAGAATTTTTAGTTAATTTCCAGTATATTGCAATTAACAACTTGTTTGCACTCAAAGAGCGTTATTAACTTGAGATGTGATCTGTCTGTTTACCATTTAAGACTGAGTGTTCACTTCATTTTCTGTAATTTGCATATTTAAATGCCATCCTGAACACCTTCCCATGTCAATAGTAAGAATTCACACAGGAGAAAATTCCTGCAGAGAAAATATCACCTACTGTATGGAAAGGAGTGACAAAAGTGTACTTCTAAGGAGCTACACAATAACATGCAAGGTTCTATTTAACCACAAGAGAGACTCATTGATTTTTTTTTTCTACTCTCTACACACACTCGTAGTGAAAAGCACCATTGATTTCAAGAAAACAGTCTCCTTTTCAGGACTTGGGTGAGATCATAAGAGAAACAATTGGCGGTTGAATATTCTTTCGGTTTACTGTATGAAATCTGCTTTAAGATGGATCGAAAGCAAAATGCCTCAGTTCTCTATCTCAGTACATTTTAATCAGAGGAAAATGTAATTCCTTTTACAGCTGTTTCAGAGCCTGGTGTTTACATTGCTTAATCCTTTTTCTATTTTATCACGTAGCAGAAATATAAGAAAACCACTCAAAATGCCATCAATTGGAATTAAGCGAATAATAGAGTGTACCAAAATGATCCTTCTAACTAAGAAGGCTATGCTAGATCCCCACCTATGTAAAAAATGTGTACTTCAATGTCTATAAATCTCCAAAAGCTTTACTAATTAATCTACTCGTGACCTCCATATGACTTTTTTTAATGTTATTAAGTAGTAAGACCACCTGAAAAATAACTCCAGAGGAATTTCTCAGTCATCATTTGATCATTCTATAGGCAATTTAAAACATCAACTCAAATAAAAACTTACCATGAAATCAACAGCAGCTCCTGAATTGGGATGTCTGAGATAGACGGGGTTAACACTGAAGGTTTGATGCAACTTGTATTTATCTTTAACCCTATCAATTGTAGAATGAACTATATTTAGCAAAAAAAAAAAAAAAAAAAAGTGCAGAGAAAGACTTCATAATTTGCTTATTATCCTTTTGGTGTTGTTTCTGTTTTGCCTTTACTCACCAAAACCCTGTGCAGTCAAAATGGACCATCATCCATTTGGAAGGGTTAAAAGCAAAGGAATCTGCATACTCAATTCCATCCAAGAACAATCGAAATTCAGGACACAGAAATGCTGTTCCTGCATATGCAGCATCAATATGAAGCCAGAGTCCCTCAGCACCACCTGTTGGAATTGAAATTGTTGTTACGAAAGGGATACAATGAATCAAAGTACCTCCTAAATTAAACTAGTTCTTTCCTCTCTTAAAAGCATGCATGTGCAGGAGGCGGACAGGTCGACAACAAAATAAAATGCAAGACAATCAAAAATCTAATTTTATTTTAAGGCGTGGAACCAGAACCACAAAACAAGAAATAACACTGATTTCTGACTTTCATCACATGTACGCCAACTGACGTAGAGTTGGGTCTACAACAAAATTCTCAGAAGTAAAGGGATAAATGACACTTACAAATTGGACCCAGCTCTGAGAGACTGTCAAAAGCACAGACACCAGTTGTACCCAAAGTTGCACAAACCTGGAATGAAATAAGACTGATCAGATGGCATTTTTTTTTTAAAAATAAATGGATGCAGCACTTCAAAACTTGAAAGGCCATCAATATAGTTAAAATGAAATCAAAATGTCCAATTTCAATAAAGCAGAAATTCTCCTACACATTTTCACCTTCAATGAAAGCATTTTAACATAGCAAAGTTATATCTAAGATATTTCTTACGTTGACATTAAGAATACAATGCTATATTAATACTTTTAATCAGAAAACTGAACATACAAAGATGGGCACTAGGCCTTTCTTTCTGTCTTCTGCTATGGCTTTCTTCAAAGTTTCACCTCTAAGGGAAAAGTTCTCATCCACAGGCAGAAATTTCATCTTCACAAGAGAAATCAAGCCAGCTTTTTCTACAGAAGAATGTGCCTTAAAAAAAAAAAAAAGACAAAGCCAAAAAACAGTACAGTAAGAAAGCAAGTCCCGAGCCTGAACAAACATGATAAATTATAGCCTTATAAAAGACATCGGTTGCAATAAAGCCATAGATAAGGTAATTCTTGTAATCCAGATTAATATAAGACTGAAAGTTTGTTCCTTGTGAACAACTAAAAGAAATACTACATTGTAATTTCAAGAAACAATTAATTTATTTGGACATTGGTCAAGATGTCAAGAGCATTGGTCAAGAGCCAATGACAGAACAGGTTTGCAGACAGAGTCACATCATTCTGTAGGCATTTCTCCAAGAACAAGCTTACAGGCCTGGCGTGCAGACAACTAACAACATCAGCAACACCGAGGACTTGAGTGTGCCTGTCTCCAAATGGTAAGAGGCTGAGAAGAAACAAGAGCTTGAAGTAGCATGAGATCAGCACACAGCTATAGCTGTTGGAGTTTCTGGAGAAAGGTTTTGCAGGAAACAGGACAGAAGTGCAGAAATCAGTCACCTGAGAAAGTCCTATTTAGACTCCTGGAACACTGCAAAATCTCATCTCACATCTATTTCATTTCCCCATCCGAAGGGAAGGGCTTTAGAGCGACTTATTCATGCTTGTATTTTTCTTTTGGTACAGTAATGCAAATTCACAGTCATCTGATGGTCCACCTGAGACAGAGGCCAATTCATTCTCCTCATAATTTGTAACCTACTTGATCAGATGCGTAAGCAATGAGACGAGAATTGAGTGAGGACTCGTCAGCGTCTGGCTCAGAAAGCTTCATCTCCAGAATTTTGTTTTTCCGTGCTGCCAGGAGCGCAACCAAGGTTGATTCACTCACAGTGCTCTGCAAAGACATTGCTCATTTACTGCAACATTTTTCTACTTCATTGCTATTTTGCCAGTGATTTAGCAAAGCCGTTCAAGTGCCCAGTTACCCACCCAGTCTCTTGGTCCTCCTATCGCTTTTCTCAGACACAATGGAAAGTCACTAGCTGATGAGCAGCTCTCTGGGCCAGGAACACAAAGCAAAGCCTTTTCACTGCCATGTATTTTTCATGTACAGTACTGAGGTGAGCAAATAAATCACATTTTTCTTTTGTTCTTCTACAGACTAAATTCAGTATCTACTATAAATAATACAAGCCTAAACAAAGCTCTTTCTGTAAAGACAGAGCCTTAGCACTGATTCCAGAGAGAACTTGCTAAGACCATTTGAAAGAAGGTGAGGTTCAGGACTTGTATCTTGAGGCTCTCAGAGATGCAAAGTCAACATGAGATAAAGGAAAAAGAATTTATATGGATGAGGACTGCTGGGAGGACAGTGATAAGTCTTCCCCTTTAATTATGCAGGAATAACTTCAGTGAAACAACAGACAACCAAATCTGATTATCTCGTTCATCCTTAAGTCTGTTCACAAGAATACCTGCTCCTAGCCTATAATGTATTAAGGACTAAAAGCAATAGCAATTCCTATTCCATTATCATCTAAATATAAACTAAAATCTGGGAAAGAAATGTCAATATTGGACTTGTTTCCATTTAGACTTCATTGATTTTGCCTCAAAGAAAATGATCACCAAGAAGGAAATTACTTGAGTGAAACCAGAAATGTTGATGGGGCTAACTCTGATCTCCTTTACCTGCAATACTCCTCCGCCCACACTATCAGGATGGTGATGCAGGAATTTATCTGGAAGGCCCAGCATTTTAGCCAGCCAGTCCATCACATTCATTTCCAGTTCTGTACAGGCGGGACTGGAGGCCTAGAAAATTAAACAAGAACAAGGCTGTAAATTCATTCAGCAAACACAGCAGAAGTTTAAGCCTCGGAGAGTATGCCACATACTACATTTTAATTCATAGCTATTAGCATTTAATTGCCTTGGGAGAAATCTCACCTTGATGCAACAAAGACACAGATTACAAGCTTTGTAACATTGGAGATATAAACAGCTAACCCTGTAAAACTGTGACTCCTACACAGCAGAGCACAATGCTATTTTAATAAAAATGATGTTGTTGTTTGGTGAGTTCTCTAACACAGACCTTGATGTTGAGATTGCAGCAAGCTATCTGAGGGAAAAATGCAGAATTGCAGTTCACCACCACTGCTCACAGCCCCTAAGCAGAAAAGTCACTGATCCATCTTCCAGCTAAGGTAGGTTTTTGAACAGCAGCAAAAGTTTGAAGTTGTTCTGCGGTGTCAACTTTCCGCATATGAAAGAATCAGTTTATGTGAGTTTACATTACAAACTTAACAGAAACAAAGAGAATTACAAACTAAATAGAGAACGTGGAAATGGACACTTCTGTGTATGTTACGAGCTAATCTGATATAAGTACACAGAGACTGTAATCTCCCAGTTCTTACAGGTTTATGGGTTTCTACTGCTTTCTTAACATGGCGACATATATTTAAGTGGAACACCAAATACTCAGACATTATGGGACAGGCCACCAAACATTCTATTTTAGAAGGAGAAAAATAGAAAATGTGCTTTCTCAAATGAGTAGGAGAACTGGAATGAAGCCCAGCCTAGCTTGCAGTCAGAGGTGCTGGCTGCTCTACTGCCTGCAGTGCTCATGTAACAATCTTAGTACTGAGACTAAACCATCAGGGAACAATGCTTACTGTGAGATATGCAAATAATTAGAAAACAGACCATTCTAGTGGTGTATTTTTTTCATTCAACTCTTAATACTAGGTGATATTTGCTTTTATATATGATTTATTTTTACAAGAGACATTTTCCAGTTACACAAACAGCTTACAATGGTCTAAGGTAAAAATTTATACTGACTCATAGAACCAGAAGGAATGACTGCGATCTCCATAATATACACAGAAGAATTTCTGAAGTAACAAAATAAAAAGAGTAATTTACCCAGGTGAATCCCAAGCAGTTAATTGCATCAGCCAGCATATCTCCAAGGAGTGAAGGCCAAGAAGTAAGAGCTGGGAAGTAGGCATGCATGTGTGGACTTTGCCAATGGACCACCTAGAATGAAATTATCTGAAGTCAACTCTGAAAACGTGAGAAAATTCTGCACAAGATGTAGTGATTAGTGTCTGTATCGTGATGGGAAAGGATCATAGCAGCATAATATGTGCAATTATAGAATTGCTACAGAGATAGTATCAACAGGGGTGCAGCACTATCAAATGATAAAATTGTGTCGTTATTTGATAAATTCCAAATTATAGCAAAAACTTTTATCTGAATTTAACAGGCAGACGAAGATTGTGAACAGGAAAGAAATGAACAATGCTGCACAACGGAGTCTGAAAAATTTACCCTGATACGGGGAATCCTCACAACCAACTTGCTATTGCTCATTTTATCAAAGAGCTTGTTTTTCGCTGTATGCCACAATTATACAGCCTTCCTAAGTACTCCTGAAAGAGCTTGCATGCTGGTCACCAATGTAAGCATGCATCCAAAAACACATCCTGCAGAACTTGTGCATTCCCAGGTTTTGGTGCTTACCCCAGTTAGTAACGACTTCTTATTTCTTACCCCAGGCATAATGATCTTCTCTATATCCCCGAAGATGTTGTCCCAGCTATCTGGGTCCATTGGGGCAGAATCCGGCAACTGAGCCCTCATGTAACCTGGCTGTACATCAGGAGTCACTCGTCTCTCTCTCACATTGCTCAGGTACTGGCAAATGTAATCCACCATCTCTTTCCCTGGAAGAGCAAGCCAATGCTTTGAGTTTAGATTATGGGAAAAGCAAATTGCAGCATTAGCATGTTGTGCAATCTGTGAGGAACATCAGACGCAGCCTAGACTGCTGTCAGCTGATGGCTAGAGAGAAGTCTGCATTAAAAATTCCACCCTGTCCCACCTATTAACTGTTTTAAAACAGATACAGAATTTACAAAAGAAAAGAAAATGAAATTCTGCTCAACATTTGGTTCAGATTAGTCCTCTGAATCATCATTTAACACTACATGGTCCACTCGTGGAAAGAAGTAATTGTCTGCACTCTGACAATAGACTCACTACCTTGCCTATCTAAGAAAATAAGACCCATATGTATGAGTGTCAATTCAATGTATTACGAAACAGTCTCATGAATTAGAGCTCCTGTTTACCAGGGAACATGCACATGGCACCCCACACGCAGGAGCTGTACGGCCTTTGGAAGGTTTCTGATTATTCAGAGCAAACATTTTTCATTAGGAGAAACACCGGGCAGCAATCAGGAGACCTGAAATAATCTCTGGTTTTGGGACCAGATAATCTAGGGAAATCTACTCAAACTTTATGCCTTGTCTATATTATTAGTCCCAACTAATAATGTAGGGACACAGCTTCTGAAACAGACTTTATGGAGACTGAACAGTCACAAGGTTGTCATCACTCAGTAGTTCAAATGTACTTCTAAAATAAGATCACGATGCAAACACAGACTGGCTACAGACAGGATAGACTTTCTTACCTACAGATAAAATGAAAACATACTCACAGAAATGCAGTTCTCTTCAAGTGCATTCTTCCCTTTTATTATAGCACAATCCCTTTTGCATCCTCTGAAAACAACTACACAGCTCCATGCTGTACCTCCAATTACGAGGCAACCTCCTCCAGCCCTGGAACCAAAGATTGCTCCCCATCTCCAGAACTGCTCAGTGCCAGTCAGGGAAGAGCCATTGTGCATAGCCTCTTTGCACAAGTTTATTTAGAATCATGGCTTTAGGGCTTTCCCACAGTATTTCAAATGTAAGATCAAGAAGTCTAAGTCTTCCACTGACTCTAAATCTGTTAATTCAAACTCAGTCCTGGGACATATCATCATCTCTACTCCAGCAGATGTAAAGCCCTGAGGACATGGGCAGTTAAACAGTCCACAGCCCACCCTTATTACTGGGTACCACTCACAGCCCTACAACAGCTCTTCCTCAGAGGCAAATGCTACCCGTTTCCATGAGCAGGGGATCACTCACCTCTCCGTCTGTACTCCTCGGGTTCCATGCCGATTCCTCCTAGGAGCACCTCTTCACGCTTGGCCTGCAACCTCTCAGGGAGCTGTGGGCAGACTGCTCTGGTGCCCTGCTAGCTGCTCACCCTTTATAGCTCCCTTTATCTCAGACTTGCGTACAAGGTTTAACGCAGGCAGGTTATTGGTGAGTGCTTCTCTAACTCCTCCCAATGGAGGGCTTTTACAGTCCCTTGTACGTTCTCATCTGTGCTCTTTTGATGTATAAGATGATACATCTTTGAGACGAGCTGCCTTGGTTCCAGTTCTTTCTTGTTTTGCAAGCATGTTTCAGAAGACATGCAGTAATCCATTGTGGATATAAGACACATTAACATCAGAATCATGCAAGAGAAGGAGCTGAAGAGCTTTCAAAAACAAATAAAAGCAGCTATATTTCTTCTGCAGGGTGAAATCAGCACTAGCAGTAGTCATTGTAACAAAGGGACCAGCACATAAATTAGACACTGCACTTCCGAGCAGGTAAGGACTTCACAATAAATAAATTGATTAATTAATCTAGAACTGAGTTTTCCCAAGAACAGAACATCTCCACAACTCTTCATCCTCTGCACCGTCATACTCACCCTGTTGGAAGGAAAGGCATTACAAACACTACCAGTTCCAGACCTGTGATACAAAGCAGGGATTCTCTTTGCAGAAATTCTGCCCTTGCAGATCAGACTAGGTTATACTGCATAGTTATACTCCTCCACCAATAGCACTCTAGAGTGCTGAGCTGGGAAAACACAGCTTTGCACATTGTGCTTGCTTTTCTCACATATGGTACGCACAAGCACTGGGACTTGGCCATATACTTCCAGAATTCCTTTAAGTCCCCCACCTATGTTGTTCTCAGTTTGAACAAATAGCCACGGAGTTCCCCTTGTTCCAGTTTCATTTAGGAACTGAAAACATATCCTGACCTCTTTGGCAGCAGAATCTTTGACACTTCGATGTGGAGCACTAACCATCTTCAGCAGAAGCAACTGACTTGCTCTACACTGATACCAGGCAGTCCTGGGAAAAGAGAGAAGCAGCACTTAAACATCTTAATAGCCTAAACAACTGACCTCTAGAAAGAGAAATGATTACATAGGATAACGTACTCTTATTTTTGCTATTCCCTAGGCTCCTGCTTGTGGCTGGCCACTGCTGGGGACAAGGTGCCAGCTGGGCAGACCCTCAGTCTGATACATCACAGCAGATCCCCGTTCTTGTCATGTGGAAAGGAACCAGCTCTCAGAGCAGCTCAATTCAGCCTGAAAGCCTGAAGCTTCCATGATTCTAAAAAGCTGTTACCTCTTCCTGCCGTGTACTTTCTGCAGAACAGTGTAAAGCCTTTCCGAGTTCATGCTGCGATTAGATATTGGAGAAAAAGCTGTTTCACAGATAAAAAGATGCTGAGACACACATCAGATTAATATACTGAAATAAAAAAAAAAAAAGATAAAGGCACTGAAAGAAGTGCAAGAAGAGCACACAGAAACATACCATATGCATCATCACTTGTTTTATCTCTCATTCCTCAGGAAATATTGGGAAAAAAATTTAACAAGACACTCCCAATAGTTCACATGGATTTCGGAACCTCTCCTGCCTGTACTGTAACTGCTTTCATAACTGGGAACAAAGGCGGTGGGAAGGGGCTGGCAGGACCAAGTCAAAAGAGCCCAGTGATCAAAAACCGTGACTGCAGGTCAGTATGAGTAACAAATCCATTATTCTCCACAGGAAGCAAGTCTGATCAAAGAAAGCTGCCAGCTAATTACAATTATGATTTCAATTTGGAACAGCAAATAAGGACCAATACTTTTAACAGTGTTTTCAGAGCCGAACTACACAATAAACACTCCATGTGACACATATCCTATGTCTTTTGCTCAAGCTGACAGGTTGGCTTTTCATTCAGCACGGAAGAGAATAAACAGGTCCTGTTTGGAACCAGAATAAGATAGGTGATAATGGATTACAGGTAGGGTAAATATTGCTGGAGATAAACCTGGTTTTGTTTTAGCTACGCTGCACCTGGAAGGATTTTGTCACAGACCACGAGGAATGGAATATTTGCCCACAGGAAGCAAAACGAATAGAAAAGGTTCTTTTCATTGTTTGCTGCAAAGGTCAGCGCTGTCAAAACCGTGGGAAATTCTCCATGTGGACGCGAACATTACCACTATCACCACTCAGGCTGATGCTGCAATTCTTATCATTATTAAGAGTTCGGAGAGATTAAACTGTAGTTAAGTTTGTGGGATGTGAGGACACAAACATCATTTTCATCACGGAATAGTTCAGTTGGAGCAACGCCTAAGCAGCACTTTTACATCGATTAACGTGTTCCTGCATTCGCCAGCGACTAAGTTAGCGTTTGAGAAACCCCTACAATACAATGATTTCCAGTCAGTCTCGATCTTCCAGCACACATACAAAACAACAGAAATAGAATTGATTCCCCACTACATATATGTGGAAAAGATATTTAATTGTAAAATAGAAAAAGTAGGCCAGAGTACAGTTTTAAGGGTAATCGTCCTGTATACAGTATAGGTAAACTAGACTTTTTGCTTAACTTTATATAAACAATTCCATAAAAGCAGTGGAACATGGAACAACAAAGCAAAGCACAAAGAGTTTTATCTTACAAAAAAAAGGAACCTGCACAGTAGTTTAAAATTTAATGTAACACAGCACTGAACAATCTTAAGGCAGCTCAGTCTAAGCACAGGACCAGAAGCCAGGAACTCCTGAGATCTCTTCCCAGGTCTACCACAGATTCTTGTGGTCTTGGACCAATTGTTTAATACTCCCTGTGTTGCGCTTATACCAGTTATAAAACTGAGACAATAACACTCACTCACCTGCCTCAGGCAGTACAGTAAGGGTTCTTTAAAAGATTTTACGATGCTCTGAAGATGTAATGTGCTATATAAATCCTAAGCGTAACATATCACTGCACAGACACACACAAACACAGTATCACAGTGAAGAACAATGATGCCGGCTAAGAGCAGCATCACTAAAACATAAAAAATTACTTCTCCAATTGCATAATTAAAATGCAAAAGTCTGTTTAGAAAAAAAGCATCACTGAAATGATTTCAAGGCTATTGGGGAAAACAGACCAGTAAGAATACTCTAAAATAACTAGTTGTGTTCCAGTGGAGACATTCTTTTCTATTGATTTCTGAACTTTAAAACGTTTGTCTCTGAAAACTGCAAGACACACCAAGTGAAGTTGCAGTGCCTCCACCATTCAACTTTAAATCATCTCCTGTGAAAATTAAGATTTTGGTTTTGTTTTTTTAATTACAGAGTACATTCCTCAAGAAACATATCTTCCACAATAAAACCAGCTGCTAGCTTACTTCCAATGACCTATAGGCTAAGCGTTGTTCTCATAATTTGCCCTCCTCTTTGCTGAAAAATACCTATGCAAGTTGTATGTGTAGAAATTATAAAAACATGCAGCATATGTACAAACCAAAGAGTTTAAAAAATATTAGCTTCATATACATGTAAATCTACTTGGATATATCTGAAATTAAATATAAAAATTTCACCGCCTAAAAAAAAAAAACCAAACCAACCAACCAACCCAAAAAATGGTTTTCAGAGAATCTGAGACAACTACTTAAAGCTGTACAAAGATTTCCACCTGGAAATGTCTTATTCAGAGAAGTTGTTACCATGTAGAAATAACTGTCAATTCCTTTTGTCACGTAATTCATTTTCAAGTTGTCAGATGAATCAACATCACCCTTAAAACTGTTCTGTTTTTCAGAAGTTAGATTCATATTAAAATCAAAAATTTCACAAAAACATTGGCTTCGTGTTTCTGGATCCCTTCAAAAAGATTTATGAACTCATTTTGAAACTGTAAAAAAAACAACTATTTACAGTATTTCATTTTAAATACTTTTCACAATTTCTAAATTCAGAGTTTTTATGTTACAAGAAATTCATCAGAGCTCACGGCTTAAGTCCAGTTATCGACTTGTAGCATCTTCTCTACCATGTAATCCTGTGTCTGCACCTATACAGAGAACAGTTCAAGATTGTACTGCAGGTTTTCGAAAGTAACAGGCTATGCAGTATGTTCTTTTTTATTAAACAGCTTCTTTATTAGTCTGGAGGCGGTTCATTGCCTCTAACTTCTGCCGATAGGCCTCTGCTTCTTGCTCCTTCTTCAGAAGCTGCTGACGGTATTTTTGTGCTTCTCTGTTTGCCTCATCCAGCTGCTTCTGAAGGGTTTCTCTTTCCTATTAGAAACAGAACCGGCAACATTTTGTCAAATACGCATCAAATGCAGGTTAAAATGGCAAATACTTGTTCTTTACATGCAGCTCAAGGGTTAGGGCATCATGTAGAAATTGTCTGGTTCTTACCGGGGCAAATCTATACTAATGCTGCTGAGTAAATTAGACAGGAATCACGATATCAGACAACTCCCCTCAATAAGGTCTGAAGTCTAAACAAGGCAAAGCCAAATCTCTTTCACTGCAAAGACACCAAGCCAGCCTTCACACAAAAACGATGAAGTACAAAAGTGGATGGACAGTGATAACAATCAAACATTATTAACGTTTTCCCAACACTCAATTCTCCGTGACTTTTTTTTTTTAGCTAACTTCTAATAGGATTGGAATTCAATCCAATATGATTGCCTCTTTCTGTTAGGCATTCTGTTCTGCATAGGTTTTTCTCATCAGATAGTTAGAAAAGCTGTTCCCTAACAGCAGTGTGCACCAGAAAGCGATAGCTGCTCACTAATTGGAAATTAAGACCTGGTTTCTAAATGAAGTGATTTGAAGTGACTGATACCACACTATCCAGAGGTACAACAGCAACTCCAAGGACACTGCACTGTTACGAACTGAGAGGCATTTAGCCAGATAAGCTTTTTCAACACAAAAGGAGTAACTTACTTGAGGATAGCTTTAAAGTAGTTTCCAAACAAAACACAGAAAATACTGCTTCTTATAAAGCTGCCTTAGAAACCAAGGAGAATGTCTTTCTATCTCCTGTGACATAGATATTTTGTTTGATCCTGTATTGAGCCTAATTGAAAAAAGCTATTTGCTTGGAAAAATAGTTTTGTTTTGATCTTCAATCATATACTATTTCATTAAAGCACATTATGCTTTATGAGTAAGGTTGTATTTGATTTCCCTTCATTCTTTCTGCTACAGCTCTCAGTAGCCACAGTAGGAAGGCTGACAGAGAAGCAATCTCTTTCTCAAAAAAACAAAGCTGTCAAAAACTGAGACCAAGTGAAAGTAAGTTGCTTTTTCACCCTACATAGCATCGCATTCTCACTGAATACCTGAAATAGTTTCAGTTTTACCCCCCCACCACCCCCAGAACAGCATCTCTATTCTTCATGTCTTTGATGAACTCACGTATTTTCATGATCAGAGCCTGAAAACAGAAAATACTCTGCCTCCCTTCTACTTGCTACTGTTCTCAGTACTTGTCATAGCCACAATTAGCAGTCACATGCTGTGCTGAATGTGCTTAAATACAATAACACAGGTGATCTGATCACTGCTAGCAGCAGCATCTGTATAGCAAAAACAACAGGTGAAGGACAGATGTTATTAACAGGTTGATAAAGACTAGCTATAATTCAGAACAGATGAAACTGTAAATGAAATCTGATTTACGCGAGGTTTGCTTCACTGGGAGCATACACTAATAAAACGACAGCTCATCTGATCTTGTTGCTTATTTAAAATGAAGTTTAGTCTCCACCTCTGAAAATCAGGATTCTGCTTTTTTAAGCATTAGGAATGGACAACTCCTGTAGCAGCTGGGCTGACCTGTACCAAATAGTAAGGCAAAATTAATGGTAGAGCCCACATCTCACAAAGCATCTAAAATTCACCAGAGATGTTCCAACACCAGTCTGACCTGAACATATTGCTATTTCAATAATTTATTATGTAATTTAAGCAGAACCAATATGACTTACATAAAGCAGCCATGTAGGTATCAAGCTGGGGGCAAAGGAGTACACACAGCTCTCAGGAGAGAAGCCACAACAGGTATCCCACTAAAACTGGGAAGCAGGCCTTCCCTCTCAAGGGCACCGATATGCTCCCCTGAGCATTATCTGCCTCACAAATGTCACACAATTAAATGTCCTACTGTCAAGAAGCAAAGCTGCAGAAAAATGATGACTAGCAGCAGTTCACCTGCTAAGGTTGTGTGGTTTATTACAAAACCAAGGCTCTGCCACTGCTACGGAGCTCACACAAACTGCGAACACTTGGGTGTGGAGACCAAAACCCAGAATAAGTCTTCTGAGTGTTCTCCACTTAAGAGAGAAACAGAGCCAGGTACCCACAAGGAGTACAGCCACACTAAGCATGGTAGCATGCTAAGGGCAGGATAGAAAAAAGAAAAAATAAATAAATAATATCGGTGGCAGAGGCAAAACCAGTATCTTCCATGCATACTGGCAACTCACAGCATGTTGGCTAGCCCCAGAACTAAGAGGTGCAGCTCTTAAACAGATTATTCTTAATATAAATAGAATAAGCTGAGAAACTGGGGCCAAATGTACTAAATGAGCAGTGAAAGAAACCAGTACTTCTGGAAGAGCAATGTACACCTGCTGTGGACAGATGGGTGAAAATTAGTTCCTTAACTTTGACATCTGAAACTGGGGACTATAACTGGGCACCCAACTTCAGCAAATCCAGAAAGGGCTCTTAGGGTCCTCCTCAGAACATCCTAAGAAATGTCTGAATTCCCCGAAGTCCCTTACAACTATATAAAAATCAATTCAGGTAAGAAGTCAGAGAATTCTGAGTGCTCTTTAGGAATCTTCTGTTTTATGTGGGAATTTTCTTTACTACGTACAGCTTTCCTTAACAGTCTGCATATTGAAGAGAGGGGGCAGCTATAATTCAAAGACTTAAATAACAGATAATTAAAATAACCACACTAAGCAGGAAAAAGGAATATAAATTCATTAATACAACTCATTTACAATTATGACTTTTTTTAGTCTAATTGTCCTGAATGTTTCTAAAGCATGTCACCTTCCCAACATACAAAAAAAAAAAAGACAGTAAATTCAATAATGAAAATAAAATTCACTGTATGTTAATGAATTATGTGTGAAAATGAAAAACAGTATCTGCATGACAGGGATAAATTGCTGCTGCCATCACATAGTTCAGAGAGACTGCTATGCCTCTTGAAAATGAGCTGCAGTGGTTGAACTCAACAGACCCAAGTAAGCAAGTCAGAAATCATCACTATCGTTCAGTATACTTTTGCAGGAATGTTCGTCACCTCACCTGAGTGGGAGGGAGTTCAACTTAAAAGACTGTCAAACTACAATTAATTGTTCAGAAATTATAAATGTAAAACACTGGAGGAAGACAGCATTCTTTGCCTTGAATCAAGTCTTTGTAATGAAATAAGAGGAATGAATCACCAACAAGGCAAAGAAACTGATCTTCAATAATAGAGGTCTTCCACATCAAGTCTTTTTTTAATGGGGAAGAGTTCCACTCTCTCCAAATTCCAGTGTATACTTCCGTGTTAGCCTGTCAAGCAAACTGATTTGTTGTGCACACCTTTAACACCCCAGTTACCAAAGACAGGAAGCACCACACTTGTGGAGCACACCGAGGCTCCTGAAGTCAACTGGTGTCTACAAAGAGGCAGAGGTCTGCATGTGCATTCAGTTGTCCAATCGAGGATTAAATCAGTATTCAAAACGTGCACTTAGAAGTAACAGGTAAAGTCCATCATTTTAACCAACTACTTCCAAGATTCCAGAAACGTTTATAAAACATGTAATTGAAGCTGGAGACCTCTTAGAGAATTATTTCTATTCTTTTAGTAACTACCTTTGAGCAGGTCAATTTATTATTAATCAATCTGGATTTTTTTTCCTTTAGCTAATGATTATTAGTTACTAACTGTAATTTCCTGTAGGAATAATTCAAGCGGATGTTTAAAAACGTGAACAAAAGAAAAGTTTTTATTGTAATAATCATACATTTAAAAAAAAAATGCAGCAAGAAAATTTTAAGTGTTGTGATAATATGTAATGACCACAAAGCTGCAAAAGCCAAAGGTATTTGATATGACAACTCAGGGACAGAGAAATTCAGTGATGGAAAGTGGCAATTACTGCTATTAAACAAGGACAAGGCATAGTGCATACTGAACAATAAACAGTACTCAATTAGGCACAAAGTGTTATTCAATAATATGAACAGAAGTCAGAATACAACTTTTGATAAATGGAAGTATCATAGAGTTGACAAAATGAGAACTCACAGCCTAGTCAAGGCTGACAGCAGTTTCCTTACACTTCTGACCAAAACTAGTCAGCACAGTTAGAAGTAACAGAAGGATTGAGATGGTTGACTTATTTGGCTAAATATGGATTTAGAAAAAAATAAAGCTACAGCTTTAAACTGAAAAGCTTCATTTGTCATATATGAAAAGCTCTTTTAATATCGACTGGTCTTCTGTGCTGTATTTTCAAAAAACTTTATAATGCAGAGATGTGTAATTGTAACAGCTCCAGAATTGAGAAAAAAAAAAAGACAGAGATAAAAACTGACAAACACAGAATCTTACTGTTTCATATTTCCATTAACAGTTATCTTGAATGGAAAGGAAACATTGCTAAGACTGTGATCTCACAATCAGGACAAACACATGGTCATAAAAGACAGATGAGGGGACGCCATTCTCATTCACTGCTAGTGGAAAGAACTGAGTTATGTGATAACATTATCAGCATCTAGTTTTAAAAACTAGCTAGTGATCTTAGAGGGGAAAAAGCTAACAAAAACTTAAACAAATAACATTTGTATGTGCACAACCAGACGAAGCAAACAGCATGCCTATGTACTTTTTACAACTTTGTAACAGATAAATTCCAGTAACAGAGGAAACCAAACAAGTTATTGTATCACACTCTTAATTCTGCTTTAACACAGAAACTTAACTCTAAAACACCAGAAAGCCAACCACATATCCAGTGCTGAACACTCTGGTTAACATACATCATGTAATAGACTCCTTACTTCTATTTCTGCAGACTCCACACGATTTTCAACAATCTCAATGCACTGTCTCTTGACTGGTGGTTCTTCACTTATCACTGTTTCTTCAGCAATATCTGTTGCTGGAACTGTTAATACTAAAAACATTTATATATTTAAATGCACTTTTCTTCAAGCAATAGTTACACAAAATAAAACTCATACAGTAACAATTTTATAAACAGCAGCAAAATGCAGTCTTTCCCTTCAGAAAATGCAGGTCTACAAAATTGGTATTGCAGAGGCCAGTGCAGGGAAATTTATTAAAGCTTTAGCCATCTGTATAATGCTTTCTGATAAGCAGCTGTACTTATTCACCATGATGGTGGACCAAAACTTTTGTCTTTCAGTGTACAACTCTCCATGCTCCACACTGGGAATCTTCATGAATAAACCACAGAGGGAAGCATTTTTATCTAAATAGCACTGGCAGAGCATCTTGAAAAAAAACCACTGAAAAGACACACGTCACAGAACAGCACGTAGTGTACTAGAAGCTTCCACAAAGTACATGTGGTCCAAAAGGAAGAGACAATCTGCGTAATTCTGGTTTCACTGGTTCTGAGACTACTCCTCCAGAACATCAAACTTACTGAAGATGAAGCCAGTAGTTGTCACTTTTCCCTTAGATGCATCATTTCTCACCCATGTAGTTTAGTAATTCTTTTCCTCTCTCTCCTAATGCTGAGCCTCAGCAGACCTGTAGCAGCTCACCGAGCTGCCATAGCTTGCATGCCTGAGCCTTTTACAGTGCAAGAAATCAAAAAATATATCTGAATTGGTAGCAATACAACATTTTCCAAGCGACTTGCATTTAACAATTTATTACTGTAACTGAAATGGTTTCTGCTCAAAAGGCACAAGCTTCCACTCACCTTGCTGCCCATCTGGCATGGTCACGATTATTGGTTGCCCTATTCCACTGGTTGGAATCGAGTGCAGGTTACCAAGCTGAATGCCATCTGTAACTATAGTAATAACTTGCTGACCTCCAGAACTGACAACTTGCTGAATAGCACCATCCACAGATTCTGCAGTCACCACTTCTTCTGTTGCCACAACTATCAAAAGAAACACAAGGCATTAAGTCTATTTATAAATTAAGTTTCATTGTTTCAAATGCATTTTAGCCAAGAAAGAATTCTTCCATGTCTTTTCAAATTTGATCTTCCCCAATTTAATGCAATACTACACATTCTACATATTACGTAGTTAATGAAAAACTTTCACTAGGTGCATACAATGCACTCATGTTTTGCAATATGCATGCAATTTTGTCCTGTTTTACCTTGCTTATTATAATCAGTTTTTATTTAGACTGTTCCTAATAGATACACCCCACTCAAAACTGACTACTTAGGTTCTGGATTAGCATGGCAGTAAGAGGCTGAAAAGCACAACCATTCCTCAACAAGTACCTTGCCAAGTGTACCTCAGGACTCAGCCCTGACTTATGTGCCTATCACAATGGTCTTCAAGACAGTAACATGCTAAATTACCTCTACAGAGCCTTTCAGCTTTGTTTGTACTATACATGCTCTTCAACCTCAAACATGACTTTAATTACAATACAAAGCACAAAATACAACTAAATGAAAAGTTCTGCAGAGCAACACTTTCACACCTTAGAAGAAGAAGGATAACACTAAAAAAAATAAACATTGTACGTATACAACTTAATAGGTAAAAGTAAAAAATAAAATCCCAGCTCAGTTGAATACTCATGATTCAGTAACAAATATATAGTAGTGAACTCTCACTGCTCTTTTATGTTACGCGTATAAATCAAGTTAAGAGAATGACTGCATCCAGAACTACAGCATGCACTGTACACACTGTAACTGGGGCCCCACACTAGCACTCCTATTTTTTAAAACAAGGTACTGAGACAAAGAGCAAGATGACTGGTAGTGCAATCAAAGAATTTCAAACGCATAACTCCATAATTCATTTTCAATTTGTGAGGGTAAAAGCAAAGCCTTTGATTTAAATAACAGACATGAGAGGGCTTCCTATCTCCAGAGATCCAATTAAAACCCTATAGACCATGTTGTGATGCTCCAGATGAGAGAAGGTAGATAAAACTCTGAAGCTTTCATCTTTTAAATTATGATATAACATACTCAGAAGTCACTGTGTAATCCAAATGACTGCAGTCATTGCCTTCTGAAGATCATTATGTTCAGAGATCACTGCCCTATAGCCCTGCTTACATATTCACAGAGTGTTTATTCAGTAAATCAAAACAGTAAGTCCTGCATGAATAAGTGGTATTGTATTGAACTTGATTTGGCTTCCAAGTAAGGATGCAGCAGTAAGAGAGACTACTGTGAAAAAAAAACTATCCAAGCTGCAAGTGCCAGTACTAGCTGCTGGGGTAAACAGCCCTGATCTTTCAGCTTCAGAATCAACACTGCGCTTTCAGTTACAGAAGGAAACGTGATTAGGACTTCTGTAGGAGACTTTGGAATAAAAACCTTCAAGACTTTGTCTGAAAAGTAGTTATTGATCTAAAAGAAAAATAATCCCATAAATACGGTCCTAATTCTTTCCTTGCTCTCTTTCTATATCAACATGTCCAGAATCACTAATCGATACACTTTCATGTGATGAAAAATACTGGCATGACCTCCAGTGCACGCAGCCAGAAACATATGCCTCATCTTAACACCAAACACACATGTTAAACCAGACATTTCTCTGAATTTTCTTTCCATCTCAGAGGTCTGTATATAATGAGCCATTTATTAGCATGTAACATCCATCTCCTCACGTACTTCATGAGTAGAAGTTAAAACAAGCACTTTAATCAGCTCCAGTCAGAAGCATTTTTCTTTCTTTGATTTTACAAAAACGATGTGTTTTTAAGCCACAAGGAACAAGAGGAAGAGATCACAGTAAAGTTAACCTGAAAAGGGGAGGTAAATCTAGAAAGAAGCAGCACAAGAGGCAGAGCCTAAGTGCTTCGTCCAAACATATACGATCTCATATAAAGGAGGCTAAATAAAAGGCTAAATGAAAGCCAAGCAAGAATTCTCTCAGCTAAATTTTTTTCATGTTAAGGTCACTAAATATTCTTGTGCCTATCAGAGGAAATGTTAAGAGAAGTGCTGATTAAGTACACAGAAAGAACATCAGGGGCTATCTCCCATAACTTAACAGAAAAAAGCATTCACAGAAAACATTCTCACACCAAATGCAATTAGACTGTTGCATTCACAAAGACACGAATTAAGTCTCTTGAATTACGCTTGCTTTCAGCAAGAATGAACACTGCTAACATGAGGCCCACAAACACCCAACATGGCCACTATTATTTCACCAAGAAATAATTGTTCGCATGTATCTACCAACCTTTCAAGTGAAAGAAAAGGAAAGCTTTTGTTCACATTGAAAAAAGAAATGAGATTGTATTCTCATTTCTGCGTGAACTGTATCTCAAAAGACACTGGTTATTTACTTCAGTTTAATTTATTAAATGAAGTTAAATTACATGGCTTTCTAACCTGGTGTTTCTGAAGAATTAGACAGTGGGGCTGATGCTTCTGCTAAAGCTGCTAATGTGGCTAATACTGACGTCGATGAATTTCCAAACTGCACAGCAGACACTCCTGTCTCATCTAATAGGAAGAAAACAAAAGTTAGCTGATAATTTGTTTTAACAATCCATGAAGTCCCTTTTATATTTTTATTGTACTGAAGTTAGTACTACACACTGTTCTTAGTAACATTCTAAGCCAAAGTACTATTGTGTAAGCAAGTTTCTCAAGCAAATACAACTTCTGATAATTTACTGTATGAAGGCTTGTTTTCAGTACTAAGATGTTTAAAAACACATAAGAAATACTGAAGAAGAATACGTAAGTACTCTATTTGTACCACTACTGTTCCTCAAGTCTTTTCACTAAATGTAAAATCCTTCCACTAAACACAGCTATCCTGTAGGCAGCTAAATACCCATTCCACTTGATGTATTTCCAGTAGATACCAGACCTGTTAAGTTCACCACCCCTCCAGGTCCAATGATGAATTGTGGCGTTGCTGCATGTATTGTCACAGTATCTGGACTCTCCGGATTCGTATTGATTTGGTTCTGCATTGCAATCTAGGAGACAAGAGTAATAACATCATTCCAGCTGTGGACATAAGTTATTTACCTTGCAACAACTAGAATTACTGTGCATGCCACTCATGCAGGGAGGATCTCCCTAGCTATACTCATGCAATATACATGCAGAGTCACACCTTTTACTCTGTTAAGTGAATGAGAAAATTTTTTCTGTCTTAAAGCTGAAGTATGTTGAAGGGAGAGAAAATAACAGCACGCTGCCATCTCTCCTTTTCATTTATCATACACACGGAGGACCATGTAAAGACAAAGGCTTTCTGAAGATGCACAGGGTCAATATCTAAAACAGAGGCCAGAAGAACTAAGACTACAGCAGTACAATATGCCACCAAAAAAAAAAACAAAAACCCAAAGCTCAACAGCTTCACATTGCCAGCAATTGCAGGTGGCAAATCTTCTTTCTGTGTTTCTTTGAATTATTTTGGCTTTTATTCATTACGTGCCTTTTGCAACAAAGAGTAGGCTGAAGGGACAGACCAGAAGCATATGTACACAGTTCAAAATGTAGAGGAACAATAGATTTATACAGTGGCTTAATAATATCCTGCTTTGCTTTTCTAGTATTTTCTCAATAATTTAGCACTTAATTTATTTTTATGAGCAGTACTGAAAAGTTACAGCTCATATTTCCAGGCAGTTACCTATCACAATCCTAATCCCAATCACTTTGCCAGCAGTTCAATCCCAGTTTTCCTAATCCAAGAAAAATTGCAAACTCCTCTCTTCTCCTCTCATTTCCAGTTCCACCAGGAAATGTTTTAATCTATACATGAAACTAACTAAACAATAAGGTACAGTGAAACCTTCCTGCTATGGCAACGCGTTAAATTTTTCACCTGTGAAGACACCACATGCAAAGAAAGTGAAGAAAACTTCTTGACTTTACAGGTGGTTTATTAACTATAATCTCATTTCCAACTAAAAACTAGACTGAAGTCCAGCATTATTAGTTAATATAATCAATACATGCTTGGTATAAAAGCTCAGCTGATCACATATCTAAACAAGTACTTTGCTCTAAGTTCCTTCAGCATCATGAAACAAAAGTTACCTGTAATATTTCTGCAAGGTCTTCATTTCCATTGTCTATTGCAATGTCCAATGCAGTTTTGCAAAATTTACTCTGAGCGTGAACATCTGCTCCATACTTTATTAAGAGTTCTACAACTTCTTGGTGGTTATGTTCAGTAGCCCAGTGAAGTGCAGTCATCTTGAGCATGTCCTTAGCATTGACATCAGCACCATGCTACAAACAAAAACATTGCATGAACCGTATCTTTAGAAGTCTATGAACTAAATAACACCGCTCGTGGGATGAAGCCCAAAACCATCTCTCTGGTAGTAATGTTCTGTTACCTTACTCTAACAGATTGAAGTCCTTTTTAGAAATCTAAGTACCACAAATTATTTAACTCAAAAGATCCCTAAAATATAACATCTCTTGGTTCTAAAAGCTTTTACTTACTCAAAGCCAAATTAGGAAGGGGTCTTATTTTGGAACAGCAATAAATAGCGTACCTGATATCATGCTGATTGTAATACCAAAATAAAACCCAATTGAGTAGAAAAACAAAGCAATACATACAGTATAACTATTCACATCATTTAGATATTAGTTTCATGACTAAAAGAAAATTGTACATATTTTATCATAAGCCATTGTAAAATCCCCATCTCAGTCCTTGCTTCAGCAGTCTTTACCTTAAGTAAGACTTCTACTATGCTGGCATGGCCTTCTGAAGCTGCCATATGTAACGGCGTTCTGTCCACTTTTGTTCTGGCATCCCGACTTACACCTGCTCGCAGCAGCACCTCTGTCGTTGAGTAGTGTCCGTACTGTGCTGCCAGATGAAGTGGAGATGTTCCCAACTATAATTTAATGAAAAAAAAAAAAAGTAGACCTTGAACAGATGCCAGCATGAAGAACTTTTTCTGGAGCTAACTAACTCAAGTGTTAGGCCACCACTTCTAATTATTTTCCTTTCCCAACATCAAGAAAGGAAGCTGCTGTGATTTTCACAGAGTATAAAGAGGAAAAAAAAAAAGTTTAAGATAGTTTTCAATAATCAGAATACACTAAAAACAAACTGAAAGCAACTTTTTGAGGTACGTGATGGACTTTTTCCCTGTTTTTTTCAGCTGTGATGTTTCAAGAGACCTAACCCCATTTTTAGTGCTGGTCAACATATCATACCACACCAAGCCAACACTGGGAGGGACTTCTGGAAGTCATTTAACTCCAATCTCCTGTTCAAAACAGGCTCAACTTTACAGTTTGGTGACTAAATAAATAAAGGCTTCTAAGGGGTTGCAAATACCCTAAAATGTTAAGTACCTGACTTAGTCTCTCTACACAATCTACTCAAAGCATACGCACCTCCAAAACACAACTCAGAGCATGTGCACAAGGTGGCTGGGACTGCTCTCTTAATTCAGGACTCTTACTGCACTAAATGCATAAACACATTAACTAGGAGGATGATTGCTGCTTTCTCCCGTTAGCCATTCTGAAGCTCACCTTAATATGCATCAGAAGGAATCCATTCACAGACTGTTACAAATATTAGTAGGAGGTTAAATCACAGGAAGAAAAGAAATTTAACTTTGAATTAGACATCAGATGATGTGACTGCAAAATTTCCAAAAGGAACTCCCAAGGCTGGCAGTATTAATGTTTAAATGATAATACATAATGTTTAAATGTAATCATCCGGCTGTTGGAGTTGTTTGGTGGGTGAGAAAAGTAAGAGAGCTGATCAAACACTGCAAAAGTTTCCATTACCCAATCTGTGGTAAAAGGTGCTCCATTGGCCATCAGAATGCGAACCTCATCATCTTGTCCCGCCCGTGCAGCTTCTAGAAGTTTCTTTCCCAAATCTACTAGTGACATCTAGTCAAGGACATAAAGGAATAGAAAGAAAAAAAATACATAACATTAGGAATATTTTAAGCACACAGGTATTGCTGTAGTTTTTAATGACTATTTCTTAATTATTCTGCAAGCCTAAGAACCTAAAACTGAAAAACTGGAATTTTAGACACTGACAAGAAGCTTTCTCGATTATAAGAAACAGATTAAAGTGACATCGGGGGGTGAAGATTTCAGGATTACAGTGTAACCGCAGCAGCTTCCTAGTTACAGCAAACTAAAGTTAAGAGACGTGTGTGTCTCCTTCAGTTTATAATACGAAGTGGTTCAGAAGCTCTCACCTGATACTGCAGCCTCCTGCTGCTTTGTCCAGCTTTCAGACGGTACTGTCAGAGCTGCCATGCCACATGTCCAAAGACATTACAATCACTTATCCAGAAATACCTGTATATATATTAGAAGTACCACTATGCAAAGGCATTCCGGTAAATACAAAACACAGCACCTTTCTGACATCTTGTCCATCACTATCACTTCATTTTGTTTACCCTGAAATAATGCCTGGATTCCTATCGAGGGCACAAAGCCATAGACGTGCTTCTGCACTATCTGCACCAGGCTGAAACGTCTGCCTGAAAACAAATGTTACTGCCTTCATCAGCTGCCTACAGTTACTGAAAAAATATTCAAGCAGTTTCTGAACCGCAGAAGGACTGAGACATGAGCTGGAAAACCTCTGCATCATCTTTAGGTCATCTTTTTTAACAACATTCAAGTGAAAGTCCTATGTAACACAGAGCATATAGAAGTATGCATTGACAAAAGACACCTACCTACGTTCTTATTGCACTGAAGACTTAAATCCACTCTATTTCATGCTTGCTATTAAATATGTTCAGTAATAAAATACAGTACTAAACCCTAAGTCATGCTACTAACAAAAATACCTAACTAAGTGTTTGGCCTGGTATCTATGTTTTCCACTGCCAGGATGGCAAAAACAGCACCACATT
The DNA here is from genome assembly GCF_016699485.2 of Gallus gallus. Lineage (NCBI taxonomy): Eukaryota > Metazoa > Chordata > Aves > Galliformes > Phasianidae > Gallus > Gallus gallus. The sequence goes on along the minus strand of NC_052541.1, from coordinate 10,882,689 downwards.
CAGCAGTTACTTTCCAGTCCCAAGCAAGAGTTAACCTGTGTGACTAACAGCTGTGAGGCCACGCTGCCTATTTCTTACGCAAACTAACAGTACACAGTTCAGAGAGAAATCCCTATAGGGTCATTTTTTAACGTCTTTCCTTAAACCTATGCTTCTGTCACAAAGCCAATGTGTTAAGAAAGTTCTCCGCACCTGGGTCAACTGGCAAAATCTGTGTGGTATGTTGCCCAATAAGCTGAAAGCTACTGATTTTAAAAGAAACTAGAAAGCAGGAAGGGTGGAAACATGCAAATGCAGAACCTCAATGTATCAGCAGAGCCACAAAGAGGAGCAGAAGTCGCTGCTGGCATCAGAGGCCCCTCCACCAAGATAACATCCCATCTGCGCCCGCACGCAGAATCCTGTCCAGTCAGACAAGGGAAGAGGAGCAGGAAGGTGGCAAGGACAGCACAAACACTGACAGTGGGCAGGAAGGCAAGGAGCATGGACAGATGCAGAGGAAGTGACAGCTGACTCTCCTCCAAGGAAAGAAAAAGCAAAAGAGAAACAGGAATAAGAGAAAAATCTACTGCTCCTGTTAGACAGGGATGCTGTGGGGTAACAGTATGAAACAACAGCACAGAAGGCATTTGTCAAGTGCAGCAGTGAAGTAAATGAGCACAGTCCTCCCTTTATCCAGCACCCTTCTTAGGAATGGGGGCTGCATTTCAGAAGGGAAAAGAACACAGACATGCACACATTTTCTGGTAATCTAATAACACGCTGAGGCTAGTTAGAGCTTAACCCAAAACATTGAAGTTAGGAACTAATTCAGAAACACAATTCCTTTTCCTTGTACTTAATTTTGCTTTTAAACATCGGAAGAAATAGTGAAGTTTAGGAATTACAGGTGGAGGCTGAAGGGACCCCTCCCTCAGGGCCCCCCCTGAGCCCAGCAGGCAGAGCACCCACGCAGCGCAGGGCTGGGCATGGAGGACAAGCCCCCGCCAGCACTTGGGCCTCACCCATTAACCAACACACTCTTTGGTCGCTATCAAGGGTTTGAATCTCAAACAAACACAAAACGTCACACAAGCTCCTGTATTTTTCAAGATACAGAGCTTTAACTTCAGTTACAAGGACACGAGCACATTTAGCAGTGAAGCCTCACATCTCGCAGGGTCCTTGGAAGCACGCGTGGGCCACCTGGTGGATGAGCTACGGAGCCAGCAGCTCTGCACTGCTGAACTCTGTACAAATCACCTCTATGCCAACACTGCACTACAACAGAGAATGCTGCTGCCTTTCCAACACCGCACTTGCACGTATTCAGACACTTCCTACCAACAAACAGGAGCATTCAGCCCAAAGCTGACTTCTACTCGGCAGACCCCCAGGGACCAGCACTGCAAGGGCAGCAAACCCTCACGTTAACACATCCCACCCTTTCCTCAGTGCTTTCTCACTGCTGGCACTGGCGCCTACCAAGAAGGATTTGCAGAATCTGAATTTCTTTTTGCCAGAAAAATCCTTCAGCTGCCCCCACCCCGAGATCATTTTGTGATACTGCAATAGCACAGCGACACTACCGAAAGCAAACTTCTCTATAGTGCATTAAAATACACTAAAAATCGGAACTTTCACATCTCAATATTAAACGGGTTCTGCGGTGCCATTAGCCAGGTGCCACCACGTTTTTGTACCCTGTCTTAGATTCAAGTTGTACGTTATCTGAACGGGAATGCCCTCTCAGAGGCACACGCAGCACCGCCTGCAGGTACAGCAGCAATCTGCAGGCGGAGGGAACGCTTTTTAGTTTGATTTAAAACACCACAGCATCTTTGGGCCTGGCACTCTCAGGAGACCACATCTGACCCTTCCTCCCCTTCCACCACTGCAGCAGCGCACCCACGTTTGTCAAAGCCAGCAGGCACAAAGCAGAGCTGCTGCAGAACAGCTGTGGACAGGGGGACTGCGCAGCTGCCAGCGCAACGCTACCAAGGCATGTTCCTACAGGAGCCGCAGGTGCGCCAGAACAGCACCAACTGCAGCGGTGTGAACTGAACGCGCGATAACGATCTGTAACCGTTTCCAAGAACCCCAGAACAAACGAAGTCCTAGAAGACACGAGGAAAGAGGTTCCCCTGCTTCAGTGACACACGGCAGGATTGCACGGGAAGCCAGCTCAAGACTCACAGCTGCGGCATCCACCCACATCCCAGAAAAGACCACCCTTTCAGCATGGCTTTTTTGAAATGGTAGGAAAAAAAAATACCCATACCACTTCCCCAGGCCCAGCCTTCAGAAATGCTGTTAGCACACAGATTGCAACATGGCACAGTATCCCACCAGATTGAAAACAGCAATTTCTAGTTAATTTACCACACCTGTCCCTACCACGGCAATACACTTCTTATGAGTACAGAGTATAAACCGTTAGTGCTAACTGTTAAATCCTTAATCAAGAACTCCATTTTGACCACTATTAGAGTTAAGAGGACTGAGGTGGGCTTTTTTTCCTTTACATCTGAGCGGAATACTTGAACTCTGAACAACTCTTCAAACACAACTTCTTGTTTCAATTATGGTTTTGTAACTCCTACGGGAACTGAAAGGCATGCACTAAACCTACACTCATCTCCTTACAGTGGCGTCTCTTCAGAGGGTCAGCAAGATTCTACCTCACATAATACCATCTAACAGTGGTTCTGGTGACCCGTGTGGGATAAACTCAAGTGGTTTTGTAGTAGTTCCTAACAGAATCATACCCTTCCAAATGCATTTTGGCAAAGACTCCACATGTCACAGCTCAAATCTCAATATAAATACCACAGGCTTAAAGCACCCACACTTATAATGAAAGTTACTCTGATATACTAACAGCAAACTGCTTTAATTCGGGCACCTCTGGCTTTTCTCTGGATTGCGCTGTGCTCAGAACCAAATTCTCACTCATTTACTTAAACAGCATTATCACTTTTATGTAGGACTATGTAAGCACCAGAGGAAAAAAGATCAGAGAGCAGATCAGGAAAGCTAACACTCAGCTGCACAGCTTATGGGCGAGGCAATCACACCTGCCTTTACACAGGTCTGTATTCCGTTAGGTTCATGTATTAACTGAAAGTAGCACCAATCATCACCATAACTCCACTAAATAGCATAAATAGTAGATAAGAAGCCTTGCCTTAAAGGCTCTTAAAAAAGGAGAGCGGGTTTGTCTGCAAATACAACATCTAAGAAGTAACATTATGCAACAAGGGCGAACCACTGGCGTACAGATCGGGTTGGCACTGCAGAGCTCTCACACAGGTTTGGCACTGAGGCACAGAAGGTGGCACGCAGCAGAGCCGACTGACACAAGGAATCCCAGGGTCTGTCGTGCAGCCTTGGAACAATACAACCAGAGAACCTCTCTCTGATTAAATGAAACTGGAAACATATCCTGGAAATGAGTCACCAGTCTCTTTAATTAAAGTAGCATTTTATTATGAGGTATTTCAACAATTTCTTGCACACAGGCTGAGAAAAGCCCCAGAAAACACTGCTTTCAGGAATGAACTTTGGTCAGGAGGAAGAATACCGCAGCGCACACCGGTTGTTAGATTCTGCCATGTGTGCTGAGCCCTATTCACTGCACGTTTGTGTCCTCACAGCAGATCTGTCTCATCCAAAGTGCTTCAGGCTCATCAGTGTTTTCAAAACTCACGGACAGCTCCACGACACTGCGCTACGGACCCCACAGGGTGCTGCAACCGATAGGAGTTACTAACTCTAAACGCGGAAGAACTCCTCTGGGGGATTTCAGCAACACCCTATGGGCCTCGTCAACACCAACTACCCTGACTGCAAGGAGGGAAAAGCGGCACCGCGACCCGAGCTGACACACCGCCTCCGTGTTTGCGCTCCCACTACAGATGTGATGAGGAACGCAAAGTGAGGGTGACAGACCGCGGGCAGCGCCGAGCAGAGCCGCTCCCCCCCGCCGGGGCCGCTTCCCCTCAGGGCGCGTTGGCGCCAAGCCGGGCCCGGCGGGGCCCCGCGCTGACAGAACCGCGCCCCGGCCCCACGCGAGGCCCCACGCGGCGCAGCGGGCCGGGCCGGGCCCCGCTCGGTTCTCCCGCGGGAGCGGCCCGGCCGCGAGCGCCCCGTTCTCGCTCCCGCCCTCCCGCCGCGCGGCGGCCCCCGACCCCGGCGCTGCCCCGGCCCCGCAGGCCGCGCCCGCCGCCCGCCCAGGCCTCCGCCGCGGCCCAGGCCCCGCCGCCACGGCCCGCGCCCCTCGCGCGGCGGGGTCCCCGGAAGGCCGGCCAGCGCGCCCGCTCTCCCCAACAGGAAATCCTGGCTGGGCTGGGCGCTGCGGAGGGAGCCGCGGCGCCGGGTTCCGGGGGAAGTGGAATTATTTTTTACCAGCGAAGAGATCAACTTCCACATCCGGTAACAGGGCCCTATACAAAGGCGCAGACTGACCTGGAAAAGCTTGGCCGGCCCGGGGGGGTGGGGGAGAGACGGGGCGCGGGGATGGGGCCTTACCGTGCCGCCGGCCCGGCCGCCGCGACGAGGAGCAGGGGCGCGGGAAGCCGCCGCTCATCGGCGCCCAAAAGCCCCACACAAAAGTCCCCGCTGCGCCCGGCGGAGGGACACGGCGGCGGAGGGAGGGGAGGGGCGCGGCCCGGCCGCCCCGCCGCCAGCGCGAGCCCCGCGCCCCGGCCTGAGGCGGAGCGGGCGGCCCGAGGCGGCGCTGGGAGGGGCGCGCGGCACTTACCATGGGGCGCGGGATTTATCTTATTACACAAAAATCCGCGGCCGGAGGGGCTCGGCGGAGGGATACGGCCTCGCTGCCGCCAGCCGCGCATGCGCGGAGGCGCGGGGAAAAGGCGGGGGAAGCGCGGGCTGGAGGGGCCGCCATGTTCCGGCCGCTTCCCGCCCGCCGGGGGCTGGGCCCGCCCGTGGCCGCGCGGAGAGGCCCGCTGCGCTGGGGGGGAGGCGGGGCCACGGCCAGGCTTGGCGTTCCTCTGCCGCGCCTGTGGGGCTGCCGTGCCCGGAGCGTGGCTGGGGGCTCTGGGCACGACGGGCCTCGGGCCGCTGCCTGCTCTGGGCCTCTGGGCCCGAAGGGATGTTTGGTATGCCTGACAGCTCCGCTGAGCCCACAGCTGGGCAGCCCTGGCCTTGAGCCCCAGGGTTGCCCTGCAGACATTAGCTGGTGCTCTGAGACACTTGAGAGTTTGGCTCAACCCAGGCGCAGAATGCTCAAGCAGCAGAATGCAATGCTACAGTAAAGCATGAGTCCCATAATCTACATCCTTCAGGAAGTGGTATCAGTCAGTGAATTCCCCCGTGTTATTTTTAGAGATGATTACACTGTCTGGATTCCCTTCATTTCTACCAGCCTTATCAAAACATTATTTCTGCCCCTGACTTGCTGAACGCAGCTGGTAGCCACGTGGGCACTGGGGAAGGAGCCTGGACGTTGCTGGGCTGCTGTGTTTCTCATTCACACAAACACTGCAAGCCAGCCCTCACTGTCTTTTCCATCACGGAGAAGTACTTCACATCTCAGCAAGCACCTCTCACTGCTGGTCGTCATCATGCAGCAGCTTGCACAAAAGCATTTCTGTGTCCTCACAGGCATGCAATGGTGGCATCTGTTGCAGTACTGTGGAGGAGCACAGCATTCCGTGCTGCTGAAAGTCTGAGGGGAAGAATTCACTCCATGAAGTCACGGTTCCATTATCACTATATGAGTTTCATAATCATGATCACAACTTAGTGAAGTAGTGAAGAAAAAAGTTATATTTCTATTAGAATTCACCGGAATTAAGGTGAGAGATTTAAGGCAGAGATGTCTGACCCTGATCGCAGCACAGCTCACATCTGTAAAGTGTGCAGTTTGTTCTGCTTCGTGTCACCCAGGTGTACGGGAGAGTAACTTGAGGCACTTGTCTACATAGTTTGATATGTGGCACTTGTCTAAATAGTTTGATATGTTCTATTAAAAAGCATACCGATTCCTACAGCTGAAATTCTTTTTTTTTATTATTATTATTTATTCACTGTTGCTACACAGTAACGTGCTGGTAGGACACCTCAGGCAACTCCACAGCTCATTATAGAGCAATGGAGGTATCAGCATGTCTTAACAAGTGTTTGAATAGGGTGCACTCATTGCACAGGCAGGTCCTCCCCCTCCTCTATATGGCCGGATACATACATGTTATAGAGGGCTGCTCCAAAAGTAATGCCACCTATTTTATGATGTTGGCCCACAATGGCAGAGGCAGATGTTGGTGGTATGGCAGTGGAGGTTGAACCTTCCCACAAATATTCCATTATATTTTGTTGTCGTGCGACAGATGGCAGCAGAGGGGCAGTCTGACAAAGAGCATATCAGCACAGTGAGGCAGTGGGTGGAACATTTTGGCAGTGTATCTGTTGTAGTTTCTATGGCAATAAATACGAGGCACTACTTTTGGAGTGACCTATGTACATGCAGAACCAAAGGATTTTCTAACACAATTCCTTCATAAAGGAGAAGCAATGAAAGGTCCCTTTGGACAAAATGGACTGAACCCAAAGGACAGTGATAGGACAAGGGGGAATGGTTTTAAGCTCGGGGAGGGAAGGTTTAGATTGGATGTCAGAGTGAGGTACTTCACAGAGAGTGGTGAGGTGCTGGAACAGGCTGCACACAGAGGTGGATGCTTCATCCCTGGGGGTGTTCAAGACCAGGCAGGATGAGGCCCTGGGCAGCCTGGTCTGGTACCAGATCTGGAGGCATGTGGCCCTGCCTGTGGCAGAGGTTTGGAACTTGATGATAGTTGCGGTCCCTTCCAAGCCTAGCTGTTCTGTGATTCTATGACAGCAGCCAGTGTGGACTCAGCATCACCTTTCCCACCCTCTCCACCGTCACGATGGTTTCACAGCCGCCTGACTTTCCTAAAGGAGATGATCTGTCTTTTGCCGGCTTCATTTTGCAGAGGACTGCAGCACAGGATGGAGCCAGGGCCGCTGCTTCTTTTCCCCTCCGTACAAGCACAGACTCTCCAGCACGCGCTCGGCCCTCCCCGCTCCTATTCCACCCGCACACCGACGCGGGCCGTCCCTCAGACGTCAGCTGCCTCTGGGCGGCCCGGGCCCGGCAGCGCGGGGCCAGGCGGGGAGGAGGGCCGCAGCCACCGCGCACCTCAGCGCCCCGATAGGATCGCGGGGAGTCCCCGCCTTCGCCGTGGAGCGGGGCCCGACTGGGAGGGAGGGTGGGAAGGAGGGAGAGGAGGAGGGAAGATCGCCGCCGAGTTCCGCCTCAGCAGCCATGGCCGCGTAGCGTCTCCTCGGCAGCCGTGTTCGGACATGGGCCTGCCCCGGGCCGGCGGGCTGAGGCAGCGCGTCCCCGCCGCGGTGAGTACGGGGCCAGGCCCACCGCGGGCACCGCTCCGCGCCCTTCTCCAGCAGCTGCGGGAGGGGCGGGCGCCCTTGGAGGGGACCACGGGCCCGGGCGCGCCGTGCGGAGCGGGGGTGCGGCCCACAACGGGCGGCGGGGTGCGGGGCCGGGCCGAGCGGAGAGGAGCGGGCGGGGAGCGGCGGGGGCCGCAGCATTCGGCGCCGCGGTGACCTTGGGCGGCCACAGCCCCCCGGTCGCGGCGTGAAGGGCCGGGGCTGGGCGGAGGGGGCGGCCGGAGAGCCGCTGTCAGGGCGGTGCGGCGTCACGGATTGCTGCGGGCCGGGCCTCGGTGCGGGATGAGCCGCTGCGGGAGTCGGGGCCGAGCCTCCGTCACTGCCCTGGCACCGGGCTGCTTGTAGGCCGGAATTCGGTATCTAAAGGCGTAAAGATGCGTCTGTTTTTACTCAGGTTGAAGACCTTTCAAGCTGAATGTATAAAAACAAACTTTTTTTTTTTGTTTTTAAGTTAATTTCATAGCGTCTTCCTCCCCTTCTCCCTCCATTAACGTCAGTTAAACGCAGAACATACTGAAAAATCCTTTTGATTCCCCAAAAGGAGCTGTTCCTGCGCACTGCTGTGCTGCCAGGCCACAGGCATGCCTGTGACACCCCGCTGTGTGGCACGGCTGAGGGACAGCAGTTGGGACGCTGGGTGTGAGCACCAGGCCCTGTGCCAGGCCCCGTGCTGCCTCTGCACACCACATTGCAGAGCTGAGGCCCGTGGGAGCGCAGGAGTCCGCATGAAAGTTCAAGACCTCACAGAGAGCACCAGCACTGCTCTCAGTCCATGGCACTGCATGCTGCCTGCAGTGTAACTGCTTCTGCGCGTCGCTCTTGCTGTTGTCATTCCACTTAAAGCTTACTCACATCCGTGGTAAAGCAGGCATGGTAATTAGAGGTAGAAAAACCTGTTACCAAGAGGTATGCTTCCCCTGTCCATGTAAAAATATTCGTTTTAAGTATTCTAAATGTCCCTACATACCCAAACACGATTACCATTATGTTTTTGGGATGTTGGCCTTGTTTCTAGCTTTCCTGAGAGTGAACAAGGGACCCGAGCCAGTGCTTCAGCTGAGAATAGAGCCATGGATTTGACTAATTTTCATTTTCAAGGAAAACAGTTGGCAAACCTGAAATAGGTTGGTTGCTCTTCCTCACAGAGCTGACTAATAGTAAACGTAGCTGTCATGGCTTCTTCAGTCCCTTGTTTTATTTACAATTTTATCATCCAGTTTTGTTTTGTTATTGAGGAAGGAGATATTCTCTCATAGGTATATGAAGGGTTCACTGATTCCTCAGCATTGCTGTTGTATTGATGCAGTGACTGTAAGTGTGGAGGGCAATGGAAGGCAAAAGCAAGACTAGTCAATTTGTGCTAGCCCAGCAAGAGTGTATTCTGATAAAATTCATGCAGTTCAGATAAGAAAGTACTGTTCATTGCAACTCTTGTAGTGGGATCAAACACACCTTCACCAAGTTCCATGGTGCAATCTCCATGTGTTTCACTGCTGTTAACTATTCCTAGACTTTTTGCAATTATTTTGCTGGACAAAGCATAGCGACCAGGTCAGTTGGGAATCTGATATCTGTGAACACCAAGGTTCAAAATCAGCTGGTTACGTTTTTGTATGAAGGAGCTGATTATAATTCTGAAATCCTAGATTCTTTGTAAACATAAAATCTCAGGCCAATGAAAAGTTCTCCTTAAATGGAAGTGGATTATTGGTAAAGAGCAGCAGCATTTGACTTCAGAACAATAATTCTTATAGGGGAATTGATGATGGTATGATAAGAAGATAAGAACCACAGTGAGTAAAAGGAATAGTTGGGAAAACTTCTGGAAAGTTTAGGTAGTAAGGGCAGTTTGGGCTAGGATGCTATAGAATCCTATACGATATTCTATGCAATGCAATAAAACTCAGGCTCAGGTCCATGTGCAAAAATTGCCACTTTTTGTTTCCTCTTTGCTTCTGTTGTGGAAGAGATGATGACTGACAGAAGTATAGTGCTCCTTGTCTGCATACCTGTGTACTAATCCAGGTACTTGTAAGTGCTTGACCACAGATCACTTTCTGTCCGGGTGGGTAGCAATGCCTCATGCCCGCACGGGAATGGAGTCAGGCTGAGGATCAGCTGAATACCCAGCATCATCTCCAAGTTTTAGTTATTGTGTTCTAGCAGCACTGTACTCAAAATGCAGTGATAAAACTACGGGTAGTTTCTGCTAAAAAGCTGTTAAGAGCTCATCTCCTTTTCTACTTCCCTTAGTGTACAGGAAGATACTGCCTGGTTGTTACTGTATGTCCCAATGTTATTAGATGTTGCGATTGAAAAGAAGCCTAACGCAATCAAGAATGCTATTCCACTGGTTCTGTTCATTATTTTTCCCAGTGTTGAATAATGGAGAAGAGACCCAGATATGCTCCCCGAAACCGCTGGTTATTATTTCCTATTGCTACTTTTGTTTAAGAATAACACAAACTTTGGTTTGGATCAGTGTCACTGTAGGTGGGAGGCCGTTGTTGGTCACTAGCTCTGTCTGTCTGATGTGTTCATTCAGGTTCTGTCGTTAGGGTCCTCAGCAACTTGAGCAAAATTGAAAAGTTTATCTTTGTGAATCTGCATCAACTCACAGAGTGGTAACTGCCTTGAAAAATAATATAAGGACAACATGAAGGGAGAAGCACACCTTGAACTGCAGGAGTTTTAAGGGTCCTCCTGAACAGCCAGCTCTGATAGCGGTCAGTTAAGGAACTAACTTTTCTTCCACATAGAAGAATGAATTGGAAGCTGTAATTAAAAACTTAGATTAACATCTGATGCATGCTGCATGTAATTCCATTAAGTAGCCTGTTGAGAACTTGATTCCCTCCTCCCCTGCCCTCCCCGAAAGTATTATTTCTAATCCATCCTAAACTCATTTTACTGCAGCACGATGGATGAGTTACAGTGCTTTGGAAGGTCAAAGAGTAATACCTCATTCATCAGCTGCCGTGGGGAGCTGCTCATCTGAAAAAGGTGTACAAGTTTCTCCAGATAAGGTATAAGTTCAGATAAGTTTAGTATTGTGTTTGGCAACTTAAAAACCTTTAGTTTTAACTCTAGTTAATAAGAGTGGGAAAGTACAGAAAGTCAGTTTTTGTTCTCAGCCAGAGCTCAGATTTATCTTCATCCATTCATTCTGCATTTGTAGAAATGAGGTTCCAGAACAGCTGCATTATCAATGCGTGTCAGCAACGCTGGAAATTGTGCAGGCATCTTCTGCCTTGCATTCAGTGGCTCTCATCTTCCACATAGTCTTGTTTTTTCCTCATACACAGTAATGTGAAGTTCACATCTTTTTCAGAAGATTTATTTAGTTATATTCTGACAGAACTCAGCCAAATTTTGCCACTTAAGATTAAGAAAATACCAATTACATAACAGCAAACGTTGAAGATATATTTAGAAAGGACTTAGAGCTTCAAAGAAAAAGTCTATTTGCAGTTCAAGGCTGCCAGTTAAATACGTGTTTTGAAGGTAGGATTAGACATGCTGCGCTAAGATCTTAGCACAAGTGAAGCCTTTCCTTGTAAGTCTGCAAGATTATTTGAAAAAACAAGTACGTCTTTGCTTTAGACAAAAAATGTGTTTAGATTGGGAAGGTCCTTTAGTTAGCAGTTGGATGTGTTTTGTTTCGTTTCTACTGAATGTAGAACTTCTGATTGGTTTTCTGCTTTGTTTTGGCAACTAAAGACCTCCTGAAAGTTAAAGCTAAGCATAAGGCACGTCATATAGGGTAGGGAAGATGCATGGGGTATAGGATGAATTCCTCATTTTATGTGCTAAAATTAGTATTTGAGGATTTTATGATTTACTTCCTAGAATTATGTGGAATGCAGTCTCCTAAGGAAGGATTTTTGACAAATGTTCTAGGTTTGGACAAATGCTATGTAATTGGAAATTTAGCATGAGCAGCATCTGTGTCTAAACACTGTGTTACCTACCTGGTGAGGGCTGTGTGCCATGGGAAGGCCCATCCTCTTCCCCTGCCATCCCCAAGGGCTAAAATAGCTTACGCTATAGCATATGCAAAGATTGGAGTTAGGCTGTCTGCGTGTGACTTAATGGACTGTGTCCAGTTCTGGGCTCCCCAGTTGAAAAAAGACAGGGATCTCCTGGAAGGAGTCCAGCAGAGGGACACAAAGATGATTGAGGGCCTGGAGCATCTGCGTGTGAGGAAAGGCTGAGAGACCTGGGTCTGTTCAGCCTGAAGAAGAGAGGACTAAGGGGAGGATCTGATTAATGTTTATGCGTACCTAAAGGGAGGTGGGAGGCAAATGGATGCAGCCAGGCTTTTCTTGGTGGTTTGTAGTGATAGGAGAAGGAGTAGTGGCCTAAAACTTGAACACAGGGAGTTCCATACAAATGTGCAGAACTTCTTTACAGTATAGGTGATGGAGCACTGGAGTAGTTGCCCAGAGAGGTGGCAGGGTCTCCTTCTATGGAGATATTCAAGCCCTATCTGGACACTGACCTGTGCAACCCGTTGTAGGGAACCTGCTTTAGCAGAGGGTTGGACTCCATGATCTCTTGAAGTCCCTCCCAGCCCCTGCAGTTCTGTGATTCTGTGACTGCTACACACAGAACGTCAGATAAGAAGATATAACAGTCTCTTCTGGCCAACTCTGCCTAAGTGTGTAACCACTGCTTGGGAGTACTTCCCAGAGGCCACAGAAAGACAGCTGTACCTGGGAGTTCAACAACTACAGCATGGCCAAGATGTTTCAAGCAGACTTCAGTCTGCTCTAACCTTCGTGTGTCTTACCAAGGCATAATGAGTTCCCTTGCCATTGGTAGAGCATCTGTGTGCAGGGGTTGGTGTTAGGCTACTCATACGATGAGTCTGTAGCACAAATTTTTATGGTACAGATAGGTAAGATGGTTTCTGAAAATATATTTACTGGCTTTATAGTTGAATAAACTTACTGGATATATGACTTTGAACATTCTTAAATCAGCATTTCCTTCCTCCTTGTTTTCCTTATTCTTCTGCTTGTATTCTTGACAAGTTACCTAGTGTTGTTTCAAATAATTCTATCAATTGAGGAGGATTAATTTATACTGTTACCTATTCAGCCAGTCTTGCATGAATAATACATACAATAGATAAAAGAGGACTGTTATGAATGATTAACATTTAAATAGTTGCAATTTAAACGTTATTCCCCTTTTGGCAAGGAAGGTTTGAGTGCAGAAAGGAGCTGGGCTCCTTCAGCCTGGAGGGGAGAATGCTCCAGGGAGACCTCACTGCAGCCTTCCAGTGCCTGAAGGGCACTTACAAGCAGGAGGGGGAGCAACTTTTTATGGGCTGGTAACGACAAGACAAGGGGGAACGGCTTTAAACTAAAAGAGGGGAGACTGAGATTAGATGCGAGGAAGAAGCTCCTTACTCAGAGGGCGGTGAGGCCCGTGCATGGGCTGCCCAGGGCTGTGGGTGCCCCATCCCTGGAGGCGCCCAAGGCCAGGCTGGGTGGGCCCTGGGCAGCCTGGGCTAGGAGGCCCACAGCCCATGGCAGAGATTGGGGCTGGGGGGGCTGTACGGTCCCTTCCCACCCAAGCTGTTCTGTGATTTTATGATTCTTAGCATTTTTTTTTTCTTCTTTCGCTCCTTGAATTGTTTCTCACTCATGCTCTGTGCTACAAATGATTGCTCAGAGTAAACATCTGATTTTGTTTGTTTGTTTAAATAGCAGCATATTTCTGTAAGAAATTCTGGTTTTAAAGCAGTAATGTAGATTAAATGCCAAAGACATAGGTGCCAGCATGTCAATGGTTTGTGGGCTGGTCCATCTTCTGGGGAACATAGTTCTTCTCTTCTGGACAAGTATGTGGAACTAGAGCATTTGCTCTTTAACTCCCAGTACACTGCATGATGTTATGATGTGGAATACCGATAACCAAAAACCATAAAGCCATGACACAGCACTGTAGTATTAGAGTAACATGTCACCAGGTTGTAGTGGACCAGGTCAACCACTGGAGCTGCAAGTGATTACCTGTGCTTAATTTACATTTAGAATTATTAATTATAATTTACACTTTAACTATGTGAGTTCTAGATTGTTTTATATTCCTGTTGATTCACGTAACATGAGCTAGATTAGGCAATAACCACAAACAGGTCACTATAGTAACTGTATTAAAATACTGAAGTATAATTGGGCTTTTTTTTTTCCCCCCCTAGAAAACTACTGGTAGAAGCTTGTAAGAAGTTGTACCATCCTAGAAGGGAGATAAATAACAACATTAACATGCCTGCTGTGGCATCTGTACCTAAGGAGCTGTATCTGTGTACTTCATTGAAAGATCTCAACCAGAAGACAGAAATAAAGCATGAAAAGACCAATAGTACAAAGAGGTATCTATTTTCTAAGTGATTTGGAATTAACTATACAAAATACATCTCTCAGAGGCACATAGTAAATAGAATTTTGATACCTATGCAAGTTAGATTGTTTCCTTATGTATTCAGCAAAGTGTTTTTTAAAGTACTTTTTCCCACATCACAGCATGCTCTTCCAACACAGAAGACTTTAAATGAGGCTGGTGAACAAACTAGCAAAGAGAAACAACTTGGAGGAGCACGATTCTAATTCATGTTTAGTGAAGGCTTTGTATTATGATGGTAAAAACCAAACAATACGTGGGCAGAGGCTGTGAACACTTAAAATAGTATCTTGCAATTAAAAGGTGCCTGGGGACAAGCCAACAATCGTGTGCTTTACACCTCTTCTTTGATTGCAGTTATGTGCAGAGTGCCCTTAAGATTTTCAAAGCCGCAGAAGAATGCAGATTGGACCGAGATGAAGAGAAAGCTTATATCCTGTACATGAAATATGTGGCTGTTTATAATTTTATTAAAAAGAGACCTGATTTTAAGCAGCAACAGGTATGAAAACCTTCTGACTAACCTTTTCTGCACTAGTGAAAGTGCTAGAAGTACAGAAAGTTATATTAATACCCTTCAAAGGATTACACTGATATTACATAAATTGCCTCACATGCACTGACATTTCTCCTTCCTATTTTTGACAGGTTTTTTTCTTAATTGCTTTTATAGTTTACTCTTATCAATGACACATAAGATACATAAATAGGTGCGTGAATATTTTGCATGGAAAGCTAATCCTCTCATCTTTTCCATTCCAAGATCCTTTGGGACAATACCAAGGAGTTTGGGGATTGTGGAGTGTGTTTCTTTTATTCATTTCAAGCCTCCTTCACCAAAAACACATGAACGTGCATTTTTGCTTTTACTTCTGCAACTAGAATCATCTTTTACTGAGCAGAACTGCCCTGTTGGTATTAGTGCTATGGAACAATTTTAATGACAAACTCATGTTTGAGGGGAAAATATTTGACTCAAACAGTACCTTTTGTTGCATTATCATCCTTATAATACAGTATTTCTGTAGATTAGCTATTCTTGATATACACAGAAGTAGGCATCATTAAGCTGTACTGTTAATATGTGGGCTGATGCTTGTAATTCTAGGATTATTTCCATTCCATTCTTGGGCCTACAAACTTAAAAAAAGCTATTGAAGAAGCTGAAAGACTGTCAGACAGCCTTAAACTCAGGTATGTGAATACAGCAGATGATACTGTTCAATAAACATGAAGCCTATGCGTGCAGTTTCAGGCTTTCACTGCAATATAGTAGTAGGGGATTGTGCTTGCAGTATCACCTAGATACCTGAAATTACTGACAGCTTAAATAATTTAGCTACAATAGTGTGCTTTTACAGATTTTTTTTTTTGTCATTGTGTATTCCAATAACTTGCCACTGTCTGTGTTATGTTATAATTCTTGGTGACTATGATTTATTGATAGCATTTCCTAGTTTTGTTTAACAACTCAAAAAGAAACCATAAGATAAACTGTATGTATACTAGGACAGATCAAGAGCCTTTTCCTCCTCCTCACCCTTTTCGTCAGTCATCTGGGACCAAATACACTGATGAGTGTTACTGGTATTTAGGTATGTTTAAAGCCCTCCTAATATGGCTTGGTTTGTACTAACAAGACATTTCCAATGACTTTTTTGTTCCCCAATTCTTTGGCTAGTTGCTACACATTTTCTTTACCTCTCCCATTTCCATAAACATCTACGGAAAGGCAGGTTTACCACTATGTAACTGGGCTGGTGCTAAGGGGCTTCTTGTAGCTCCCCTACACTTCTCAGTTCTAAGCCTTTGTGCTGTAAGCCATGAAATTGACAGTATGTTGTAAGATGGACTTAATCCTATGTGGTAGTAGTTTGTTGTGCTTCCAGCCATATTTGCTATTCATATCCTCAGCTGCTGGCTGTCTTTGCCCCTTCTCCACCTCTTATACTCTGTCCCATCAGTCAGGCATGTTCCCCTCCCCCACACACGCACATTATTGTGAAAGCTTACCCATCCTATGCCTTTTGAAGGGCATAATGTAAAAAGTCAGCTTAAGAGAATGATTAAATAAGAGTGTAGCTACATGTATATTAAAAAAAGGACTTGCCAAAGATGTCTGATGATATTATATTTGAAACAATCTTCAACTATTCCCTATTTTTCATTAGGCCTTGCAATTCAGCATAAGCTACAAATTCACTGAAAGAGTTGACTCTGATAAAGTTATAAAAAAAACACTACACAATAAATTCTAAATTGTAATTTGTAGCTTTTTATGAAATTGAGTTTTGAAAGTTGACACAGTGAATAACTTCCAATTACAGTGACTAAAATGTGTGTTTGTTTAAAGGGAGGATAGATGGAACATGAAACCACTTTGCAGCTACACAGAACCATAAGAATTATTTGTATAATTTCTCTTCCAGCCCATAGGCCAGCAAATAATTTAACTGTTAGTAGTCAACTCAAAGGGGAGCTGCTGACACATTGTGTAGTCTTAGAATTACTTCTATGAATGAGCCACTGTGTACTTCAGAGGCATGTCAGGGCATACATGGAAAGCTGACTGGTAAATATACCATATTGACTGAACTCAGTGAAAACTTTAAATATGCTTTAGTTCCATTAGCTTCCAAGAACAACAAGCTCTGTTCTTGATTTGGCAAAGTCATTGTAGATTGGAAGTCTGTTTAAGAAATAAAATCAGGCTTGCAGCCTACTTCCTATTAGTGGCCAATTAGTAGAGCAGGGTTTGAGGCAGAATTTGATGTCATGATCTAGTTTATTTACAGAGTGCTTAGTATGAAATAAAGTATAGTAGTTGTCATTTGAATCCTTATTAGTCAACATCTAATTAGAATGAGCAGTTATTAATACAATTCAATTCTCAAGCCTTACTGTTTGGCTCAGTCATCAACATTGTTGGTTCCAAACACTTTTTGTTTGGTGGAACACTAGTAACCCTCATCATCTCAATTGTATTAAATATGATAGAATGGTCTTCAACAGCATTGTGACTGTAAAAGCATTAAGTTGATCTAAAAGCTGTAGGACGGAGGCCACTGGTTTACAGTTCTGTGATTGTCCTTACAAAGGCAAGTGGCTGAGAGGAACACCTATATGCAAGACTTAAGTCCACAAAAAAAAATTGCATGTGATTTTTGCATAGATGCCACTATAGTCTCAGAATTTGAAATAGACGGCAGGAAAACTGGTAAGGGCATAACAGAATTGTAACAACTTACACCCTGAAGATGACTGCTGCCGTACAGGTAGCTCTGATCCAACTTCTCCAAAAAAGGAAGTTCAGAGAACTGAAATAACTTTCTATTATCTGCACTGTTGCAAAACCACAGAAAATACCTCGGATGACTGTTACAGTATATAGAAGCTTACCTGCAAGTGACCAGTTTGTACTCCTGCTTCTATGAAATGAAGAGCCTATTGCAACTAGTGACAATGGCTTTAAAGAAAAAAAATTGTAAGCCTGAAGAGTAATGGCTGTGGAATAGGAGAAGAAAATCATACCAAGAGCAGGAGAAACAATACAGACAGTCATGGAGGGAAATGGGAGTTTGTTGCAAGGAGTGGGTGTTGGGGAGTTTTTCACCCATCCACCCCAGGACTTGCTATTGCTGTAGTAATTAACTAAGGCCAGCTTATCATGTGATACTGGAGAGGGGGGAAAAAAAAACCAACACTTTTGTTTCCACAGATATGAGGAAGCTGAAGTACGGAAAAAACTTGAAGAGAGGGACAGACAGGAACTGCAGAAAAAGCAAGAACCAAAAGATGATGGAAAGAGTTCAGCCAAAACCTCATCAGAAAGTACAGTAGATTGCAAAGGAAAAAGCCAAAGGGTAATTAAAGATTTCTGCAAATTCTCTAGTTCAGTTGTAGTTTTAATCTACTGTTTGATATTTATTACCTATCTCCAGCTCAGAATCATACCACATTGTTTTGTTGTGGGTTGTTTTTGTGTAATTAATTTATGCTCCCCACTACCTTTCCAAAGAAAACTCAGAAGGTTGAGTCCTACCAACCTTGAAGTCTTGCTTAAGAGAAACTTTGAAAGAAGCTTCCTTTTGCTAAACTTCCTCCTCAGGCATAGTTTGACCTGTTTCCCTCCAGTTGTATGAGAGTCAGTGTCTGCTGGCCACCTCGGTTCTGAGTATTAGATCTTCATTTAACTTAATGTTTTTTTTTCCCCCTCTCCTTACAACACAGATTAATGGCGAGACGAAGCATTCACTGGAAAGAAAGGATCAGGCTGAGAGTTTTAGTGGTAAGAGATAATGTTTACACAGGTGTGAAAAAAGTCTCCATACGCTGATGCACCTATCGCTTCTGCTGCCGCAGTTCTTTAAAGTTATTTCAATGTCAGAATATTTGGATAAAATTTTGCTATCCTGTATTTCAGTAATAGCAGCTTAGTGATAAAGCTCTGTATTTAGATCTTCATTACTTTTCTTGAACTTTGAAAGTTGACCTGAGGTTTTTTTGTTTGGTTTTTTAATAACTGAATTTATAAACAACAAAAAATATCTTTTCAACTAATAAGAAAATAATCCAGGCAAGGCTGAAGCATGTCAGCTGTTTCAGTTAAATAAGAAATTTCCCCTGCCCGTCCCAGTCCTGTTTTTTTTTCTTGTAATAAATGTGAAAATGTTCCTCTTCAGCTGGGAACTCTAGAGAACATCTGCAGTATATAGCTCATGAGTGCTTGCCTATATAGCTTATGTTAAATGAGACCGTGACAAATTAAACTCATTTATCACCAAGCATGCAATATTGTCAAGTTCAGCAGGTTAGCTGTTAATCACTACAGCAGTGGGAGCAAAAGAATCAGTCTGCTCTGCAGTGTCTCAGCTCCATGGCTTTGTGGGAAGAACGTGTATTAATGTATTCTGTACGCTTTTCTGTTCTGTGTCATCTGTTTACAGTCTTGCTTACTCCAGAAGTGATGATAGCTATCTCCATTTACATTGTAGCTTGTAGCATCTAACAGCTTTTGTATTTCAAGGAGCAGTGACAGCTGAGAAGTTGTTTGCAATGATGACAGACAAAACCATTGAATTGATTATAATGGATACTCGAAGCTTGAAGGACTACCAAGAATCCTGTATTCCAAGATCTGTCAGCGTTCCAGAAGAAGCTATCAGTCCTGGGTATGGAATAATGTTAAATGATAATGAAACATTTAATTTCTCTGAATTAGTGTTTCTTGCTTTCTCTTAAAAACAAAAACCTAACTCTGCATTAGAAAGATCATATGCCTTTACAGCTCATACACTTCACTTTCAGAGTCCCTGATACACACAAATTGTTGAAATATATCCAGACTCTGTTCTTGCATGTTCCAACTTAAATCCAGAGAACATATATTTTATCCAAACACATAAATGTATATGGTTCTTCATAGTGTTGGACGAAGTGTTGCTTGTACATCTGTCATTTAAATGCATATTGATACATTTCAGAGTTACTGCTAGTTGGATTGAAGCTAGACTCCCAGAGGATTCTAAAGATCCATGGAAGAAGAGAGGACACTTTGATTATGTTGTACTGCTGGACTGGTTTAGTTCTGCAGAAGACTTAAATATAGGAACAACTCTTCGGAGTCTGAAAGATGCACTTTTTAAGGTTAAGTTTCATATTTTATATTATTTCATCTCAATAAATAAGGCAGTCTTAAATCACCTATAATTCCAAAGTATATGGATGACAATGACATTCTCGGTAAACATCCTGGTTCAGTTTTCAAAGACTGCTTATTTTGATAGCAGAAGTAGAGACTGAGGCTTTACTTCCCCCTGCTTATGCTGTAGTAGTAGAACTAATTCCTTAAACAGGCAAAGAGCAGAATGATTCAACTCCCCAACAGTTAGCTGGTAAACTTTAAGTACAAATATAGTTCAGGCAGTTCTCCCTGTTTACTGCTTTACAGGATAGTTCCTAAGCCTCTGTGCCTTATTCATGTTCTAATATTTAAGGACCTCAGGAGGAGGCCAAGCTGAAGCCTGAACTCCGAAGGAAGTTAACATGATGCTTACCAGTGCTCCTAATCACTGAGCAAACTTGTTAGATAAAATGCTGAAGTAAATGTTGTAATAAAAATATTTTTCTGCACAGAGGATTGTCACTTGAAAAAGTAGTAAGTGGGTCTGTGTTGGAAAAATTTGGGCCTGTTGTATGTAGAGACAGAAACTTCAATGCTGGAAGCTCTCCAGACTCTGTTCCCCAAAGTGGCTTTACATCCAGCTTAATTCTTACCTAAAAAGATCAAAAGTAACTTCTTAATTTAATGTCTAAAAAGAAAAATTTCAGTAACATGGTTAAGATTGCTTCCACACTGTGTTCAAATCATTTAATTTCAGGCTCTTTTTTCTTACAGTGGGAAAGCAAAACTATACTGCAGAATGAACCTTTGGTTCTAGAAGGAGGCTATGAAAACTGGCTCCTTTGCTTTCCCCAGTACACAACAAATGCTAAAGTAACTCCACCCCAACATGGCAAGAGTGAAGCAGTAACCGTGTCTTGTAAGTATAAAGATGTCTGTAACTAATGTACGCAACATCATTTAATTGTGTTTGAGATGGCCTTGTTTGGGGCTACATCTCTAAATCTAAACTTGAGGGTCTGGTGGAACTTGAGGGTTACTTTGTTGTTGTAAGAGCCATCTCACGTTTTTTCTCCCTTCTATCCCAGTGGATTTTACGTATCCATCTCTAGAAGAGCCAGCTCCTGCTCCACCTGTTGCCCCTATAAAGCCTTCTCCAACAGAAGTGGTTGAAAATGAAGAAACTGGAGCTAATTTGGAAGAGAGGCTAAAATCACTGAACAGACCAAGTGTGGAAGGTGCTGCTGTTCCAAAACCTGACAGCTCATTTGTAGTTAATCCAGCATCGATAACAAGAAGTATCCCTGAGGTAAGTTGTGCTCCTTTCTTTCAAATTTGGTACAAGGTTAATCTATCATATGCAGAAGCCTAAATCCCCAGAGAGAGGTTCTTGGTATTTGTTTAAGCCTTGTAAACAAGAACATAGGCATAGAGATAATTAGAATTCTGTGAAGCCATCATAAATAATCCATAGAACTTTATGAAGATGAATATACTTGATGCAATCATAGAGTTTTTGCTGAGGATTTCTATACAAGCACAGCAGAAAATAGAGGTCAGCAACCGCTCATTAATTCAAGAATTCCTTAAGGAGGTTTTCTAATCAAAACATACAGATGATGAAGCAGGAAGGGCAATTAAACAATGTCTTACCTTGGCTACTCCAAAGCTCTCCTTTCCAGGCACCATATCTTCCTTCAAACAGCAAAACATTTAGGTGGTTTGTCACTCCTTGTCTAGTGCTGAAAACACGGGGACTTCTTTCTTCCTCTCATGGGTAGTGTGAAACTTTCTAAAGACACCTTTGTAGAGTTGTTGCGCTAAAATAATTTGTTTTCTTTGGGAGATAAGGCTAAAAATACCAAACTCTTTGCCTTTTTTAGATAATTCCTTTAACATATATTTCAGTTAACAAAAACTTTATTTTCTTGCTTGCACTAGACTAGCCTTTGTACTTTCAGAAGTTCTGGCATTTAGACAGTACCCTCTTCTAGGTCTGAGCAGAAGTCAGTCTTAAATACCTCTTACATCAGGCACACCTGCCCTAATTAGGTAACAGAGCATGTGATTGAGAAAGCCATGCCCAAATTAGGCTGCCTGATTGCCCTAAAATGATCACCTTCGAAAGCTCAAGAATAAAGACCTGAGTTGCAGTAATGTATGCTTAATGCTGTGCTTATGGTTCTGTAGGGCTTGTTGACTCTTACCTCACATCTGGAAGTTAAATGAATACCTGATTTTATAACGAGCATCTGAATTACCAGATCTACTGAAATTGAAGGTTGATTCTCTGTCTGGCAGAAATCAACTTTATATGCTCTTCATTCTTTTATACATCTGACTTAGAAGTCCAGCCAAGAGAGCACCGGTAGCTGTAGTGAATTGTTCTCCTGTGCTTTCTGTTATAGGTTGATCGTTCTAAAAAGCCTTCAATAAAGATACCTGATGATAATAAATCAAAATCTGAAAGTACGCTCAGTGACAGCCAACCTATTGAGAAGGGCCGCGTGGTTCCGGACCGGTCCACAAAGCCATTACTTGATGCTAAGAGTGTTCTGACAGAAGAAGAAAAAAGCCGTGTGCATGCAGAAACTGCTGCTCTGATGGAGAAAAACAGACGAGAAAAAGAACTGCGGGAGAGGCAGAAGGAAGAACAAAAAGAGAGAATCAAGCGAGAAAAGGAAGAACAGGAGCAAAAGGCAAAGGAAGAACAGAGAGAAAAGGAACACAAAGAAAAGCTACAGCAATCCAAGGAGGAGAGGGAACAGAAGGAGAGAGACGAGCAGATAAAAAGAGAACAGGAGGAGAAGGAAAAAGAAAAAGCACGCAAAGAAGCAATAGAAGCAAAAAAGCAAAATAAAAATGAACCAGAAAGCATTGATGCAAAAAAGGTTGAGACTGACAAAATATCTATAGAAAAAAGAGAAAAGGGAACTCGAACACCGGATACGCAGAGACGTGTACTGGGTGATGTATCTCCAAATAAGGTCAGTGAAAAGCGGGGCGTGGAATGCTTGGGATGATTTCAGTGCCTTCTGAAGTGAGATAGCATCAGTGTGGATTTTAAATATATACAGTATTGGAATCTCATTTAGGCCTGCTGTTTTTACATAAACATATAGGAGAACGCTGAAACCAAGAGTCAAATAAGCTTAAACTGGCTCAGTTCTTCCTTGTAGGTGGGCAGCGTGGATTCCCCGTAAGATCATAAAAATTACATCACGAAGGTAGAATGGATGGTTCACAGTCTGCCATCCTCTATTTCGACTACAGAGCCATGGCAGCATTTTCTCTCACACCACTCTAGTAACATACACTGTACTGTAGTAACAAATTCTTAGGACAGAATCACATTACCATAACAAACTCTGTAGTGCCCCCCCAGCTGCATGAACAGTGATGTAACAAGATTTTGTTGGCTAGTATTGGAAGTGAAGTAAGCACCAGTCTGTTATTTTTGCTGAGAACAGCCCTGTTCCAGCTCTCTGGGGGTTGTGTTTTCTTCTTCCCTCCAATTCATGAAAAATTTGCAGAATTTCATTTTGATTGTGAAAGAATGGTCCGATTGCTCACCAGGAACCATTTATGAAGTTAGGGTACTGAAACTGATGACTTCAAAAACATTTCTCAAGAAGATGCACTAAGGTATTCCTTTCTCCCTTAGCAATTGCTTGTGAAATGGAAATGATCAAAGGAGCCAAAACTTCCTAGACAACCTTAGCACAGTCGTTCTTGAACTTTTGTTTGATTGACAGGGCAACTTCACATAATCCTGAAATGACTGTCCATGATAAATTCATAATCTTGGATTTACACATTGTCTTGTTGATGGAGAAGCTTTATCACAGTGAAAAGTACAAACAAAAGTGAGGAAAAAAGTCTTTATTTAAAAAGAAAGTAACAACCCCACAGATCTTAATGGAGAAAATGGTGCACGTGGAACACTTAATTTCTGAGCTCTTGAGAATAGTAAGTCTGTCTTACGTAACACAACATTCAGTTACAAAGGCTATTCCAAAAAATCACTACGTAAGCTAGCAATGCAGAAAGTGATGTGTAGATAGCTGCTGTAAGGACTTCATTTAACAGCAATGAGAAAAGAAAATTTAAATTTGCTTCTTCCCTATTTTGCTTTATCAGCCTTCTTTACTGACAGCCTAGATGAAAATTGAAAGCCTTCTCTCAAAATCTTTTACAGCAAACTGAGGTTAAAGGACAACCAGACAGTGGAGCTCAAAAGCCAGGACCCCTTAGAGAGGATTCTGAACAAGATACTGAAAGACTTAAAGTAAATACACTGTGTTTCATGTAGCCAAAAACAATCAAGTGCAGATGCTTTGTGATTATTATTTCATGATAAATTCTACCTCACTTTAATTTTCAAAGTCATTATCTTAAGAAAAGACTGTGCTATGCTCATAGCTGTTTGACTTCCTTTTGTTTTGTCATATTCATCTGCAAAAAAATTGTGAGACTTTCACGAGAAATTTTCATATGCTTCTGATGGCATTAACAAGTGTTCCACGCTCATTTGTCATCTCATGCGTACTCTGTTGCATACTAGCTGGGAAGGAAGAAAAGATCTTTGCTGTGTGTTTAACAAAAGCACATATTTCTAACAAAGTGGCTTAACCAGGGGAGGAATGGAGTAGTCAGGATATTGCGAAGCTGAATTGTCTTTTCTTTTTCCTGGAGCATGTCAGCATACGGCTTTTGTCTCTGTTGAGCGGTAGGAAATAGTAGTACTGTGTTGCCATTTTTTTGTCCTACAATGAGTTGCGTTTTCAGCTGTAATGAAGGATTTCTTATTGAACTGTTTTGCATTCAATCGTGCAACTACATAGGGAAGTCACAGGCAGCTTGCTGCTCTGTGTAGGTAACTGTACGTGCCTTACGTTTCCGTTGTATTTATTAGTCCCAGCGGGAGCCATTGACCAGAGCACGAAGTGAAGAAATGGGGAGGGTAATACCAGGACTGCCTGACGGTTGGGCAAAGGTAACTTTCTATTCTGATGTCATAATCAAGCTCCTTGTGCAATTTCCCAGTGCCTTTCAGTTGTCACATTTTTAAGTCACATCTTTATTTTTGCCTCTTTGATTTCCACACGCAGTTATTTTCTGACTTCTTTCTGAATTTTCTGTAATGAAATCAGGGAAGCTCATCTGCTGATTCTAGTACTAAGGAGTTGCTGTTTAAATGCATGTAGGTGAAAGTGGCACCTTCCGCTAAATTTAATCCACTAAGTATTGAGGACAGTAGCTATTGTTAAGGTCTCAGTGTTTAAGAAACTCATGTATTGTTCCTGCAGTACTTCATAAACCTAGTTTTAAAACTCTTTTCCTTTCCCCCCCAAAGTTTCTGGATCCAATCACTGGAACCTTTCGTTACTATCACTCGCCAACGAACACTGTTCAGATGTATCCACCAGAAATGGCTCCCTCATCCACCCCTCCAGCCACCCCACCAACCCGCAAACCCAAGCCACAGGTGGCTGTTGAGCGGGAACGAGAGCACTCCAAACTGAAACGCTCCTACTCATCCCCAGACATAACCCAAGCCATTCAGGAGGAAGAGAAGAAAAGAATTCCTGTAACTCCTGCAGTCAATCGTGAAAATAAGTATGTTTGACAACCTTCACCCCCAACTTATGGGATCCCAGCATAATAGGAATATTTTGTTTTCAACTCACTGAACTCTAAATGTTCTAAGTAGATTTGAAAGAATACAGGAGAGTTTTTCTTTGTAGACTTCAGTGCACGGGCAGATATGTTTTGAGAGTTAACATAATGCTTGATTAACATGTATTTCAGGGGTCATGGTGTCGTTGGATGACAGTTGCTCTTTAGGTCTTGGTATTTGTGTTAATGTATTAAATGCCAGTCTCCTGGCATTTTCAGTCTGTGAAAGAGAGTGTTTAATTTTTAAACGTGAAGAATTAGCTGTTAATTTAATTATATAATTAATTAAAATAAATTAATGCTGATTTAGCCCATACCTCAGCCCGATTACAGGCCAATGTATGTAGGTTTGTCACTGTTTATTTAACTGGCCTTCAGTACCCTAAATGATGTCATTTGGGTGACGTCTTGCGCTCGGATGTTTTGCTGCCTGTGAGGCAGGTGGTTCTGGTGGGTTATGTGCATGGTTTTGTCAACTCTCAGACTGCTAAAAAATAAATCCTTCTTTGCAGACCAGCCTATTACCCTAAAACAGAAATTTCAAGACTCTCTGCGTCACAGATTAGGAACCTTAATCCTGTGTTTGGGGGATCGGGACCAGCTCTTACAGGACTTCGTAATCTAGGGAACACTTGCTATATGAACTCCATATTACAGTGTCTGTGCAACGCACCTCACCTAGCTGAGTATTTTAACAAAAACTTGTATCAAGATGATATTAACAGGTAACAATCTCTCGTATTCTCATCCTTTTATTTACACTTGAAGGATAAAAAGTGTTTTTTTCAATTAACAATTGTGAAGTCAGGTTAATAGGGCTGGAGATTTTTTCCAGAGATTTCTCAGAATTCAGTCGTGGGCCAGAATAGGCTTTACTGGGCAGTCTGAACTAAATTCTGCTGAGTGCATTCATACATAAGCCTCAGTTGTTTTCTGTTGATTGTAGTACACTTACATAGCAATCGGCATAACAAGCTGGGAATAGCAATACCTTCTATCAGACCAATGTTGAATATTTAAATTATAGCATAAAAGTAGGCAGAAATTTCAACTCCGACTAACAGCTTTTTTGTTTTTATTGGAACTGTTTAATTGTATAGGTCCAATTTCCTGGGGCATAAAGGTGAAGTGGCTGAAGAATTTGGAGTAATAATGAAAGCTTTGTGGACAGGACAGTATAAATATATCAGTCCAAAAGACTTCAAAATTACAATTGGGAAGATTAATGACCAGTTTGCAGGATACAGCCAGCAAGACTCCCAGGAGCTGCTTCTCTTTCTCATGGACGGCTTGCACGAAGACCTCAATAAAGTAAGCCATATAGGTTACAAGTCATACATCTGCTAAATGAGCACAATAAATAAATATTAAAATATCTTACAAAGTATAATGGGATTTAAGTTGTGTGCACATGGAGGTGCCTTTTGGGTATGGTTGAAACAGTTGACACAAATGCAGGTTAAGCTCACCGTGGCTCTTCAGAGACAAAGTCCCATTTCTGTGACATCCCTCTGGCTGGCAAGTTTTACATTACCAACATGGCTTGCTGTTATGGGTGTTTAGCAGGTGACTTTTGGAAGAAAACAGTATCAATCCCAAAACAGAAGTTGTTTAAAATCTACATTAGTTTGCAGTGGGTACATATTGCTGCTTCTGTTATTGCAATGTTGTATAGATGGAAATACAAGTATTTGGGATTATAGAATTCAATTTTGTGAAGTGTAAGATATTGATGGAAACAGTGGAAGAAACCTGTGGAAGAGAGCTCAGGCAGATGGTTATCCTGACACATTTAAATGTCATTTAAGTGTTCTTCCTTTTTTTTAATGTACATTAATATATGGCTAAGGTATGCCAACATCTGTTATACAGGCTGACAACAGGAAAAGATACAAGGAAGAAAACAATGATCATCTCGATGACCTCAAAGCAGCAGAACTAGCCTGGCAGAAGCACAAACAGCTCAACGAATCCATTATTGTGGCACTCTTCCAAGGCCAGTTCAAATCAACAGTGCAGTGTCTCACGTGTCACAAGAAGTCCCGGACCTTTGAGGCTTTCATGTATTTGTCCTTACCACTTGCATCCACTAGTAAATGCACACTGCAGGTAAGGTGATGCTAGAGATGAACATCAAAAACATTTCTCTTCGACTTCGTTACGACGCTGCCCAGAGAGGCTGTGCAGTCTCCTTTGTCAGACAGGGATGTGGTCCTGGACAGCCAGCAGGAGGTGGCCCTGATGGCCTCCAGAGGACCCTTTCAACTTCAGCCCTTCTGTGATTTCTGTGCTCAGCCTCTTATCAAAGCAGTTTTCAGTGTTCCAGCTTAACTTACACCAACCTGAAACGTGAACAGATCTGAGTCTGTTACTGTTTAATTCTTCTAAATTAAAAAAAAAATAGATCATATCTTAAGAATTTTAAAACACAAGCAGGATGGAAATATTGGAAGCACAGCATCGGAAAAGACATGTAGGATTTGCTCGTCGGTCACACTATAAACGTTTTGTGGTTTTTTTCTTTAAATCATAGAATGGCCTGGGTTAAAAAGGACCACAATGATCATATTATAAATAAAGTATGTATATAAATATTGTAGGCATTCTATGAAGATCTGGCAGATGATTAATACAAGCAGTAAAACTTCCACAGGTGGATTTAACTCCATTTTCTTCACCTTTGTGAAACATGGTGTGCAGATAACAAGCAAGGTGCTGCAAGTTAACAAGCAAATAGGAAATAAGCATTTTTACTCCATTATCTTAAACACCCGTCCTTCACAATCCATACTTGTGTGTTCTCTTCCTTTAAGGAATGCCTTAGATTGTTCTCCAAAGAGGAAAAGCTCACCGATAACAACAGATTTTACTGTAGCCATTGCAAAACTCGAAGGGATTCTTTGAAAAAAATAGAAATTTGGAAATTACCACCTGTGCTTCTCGTGCACC
Source organism: Gallus gallus (assembly GCF_016699485.2). Lineage (NCBI taxonomy): Eukaryota > Metazoa > Chordata > Aves > Galliformes > Phasianidae > Gallus > Gallus gallus. The sequence goes on along the minus strand of NC_052541.1, from coordinate 10,854,596 downwards.
TGAAACGGTAAGTGAAGTAATGGTTAATGGAAATGAATTAGGAGGAAATGACCAGGATTTGATGAAGATTGGTTGTTCTCATGCAGTCGTTTACTATTTTTGATTAGAAAAAGTTCCAGTTGTATTGCCAGTTGCATTGATACAAGAACTGTATTTCCACCTGAGTCTTTACTGGGCTGTAGTTCACAAAGCACTTCTACAGGAGCACATGTGTGAGCATGAACTGTTTGTGAGACAGTTTAATCTTTAGTCGATATCAAACCTGGGTTGAAAACAGGGAAAATTCACACATGGCTTAACATTCTTAAATAGCTTGTGAATGACTTCTAATGATGCTTTTTAATTCTCTAGATTTTCCTATGATGGAAGATGGAAGCAAAAGCTTCAGACCTCTGTAGATTTCCCATTGGAAACTCTTGACCTTTCACAGTATGTTATTGGTCCAAAGAATAATTTGAAGAGATACAATCTATTTTCAGTATCAGTAAGTAATTCACATTTCAAGTTACTTCATCTTTCTGCTAAGGCTTTATTTACAACCACGGCGACCAAAAGAAGTTATGTTCTAAAATGAATGCTCAGTATTTAGTTGAGAATCTCATATTCTACTTCATTTTTCTTGACCAGGTAAGAAATGGAAGCTTTCAAAGCCATCAATTTCTTCTTCTCTTTTTCCACTTACAGAATCATTATGGTGGGTTGGATGGAGGGCACTACACCGCCTACTGCAAAAACGCCTCAAAACAGCGCTGGTTTAAGTTTGATGACCATGAAGTATCTGAGATCTCAGCATCATCTGTGAAATCCTCAGCTGCATATATTCTCTTTTACACTTCTTATGAACAAAGAGCAGTGGATATGGCCACATAAAGTAGTATGGGTTAAGAAAACTGGTTTTCTTTTTTATAAGAACAAAGTAGTTATGGGAAGGCAAATAAACATGCAAAACTATGGCAGATGTAGTCATTAAAGTTACGGGGATGGTTGCAGCAGCTTCTCTGCAAGCAAGCTCTTTCTGGCCCGTACTATTGCTTAAATCAGAGTGATTAATAATGCTTGTGGTAATACTGCCATCTGTGAAACCATTTAAAAGCATACTTTGCATTACCGTTTATTTAAAAAAAAAACTATATTTTTAGTCTGCTCCAAGATTAAATTCTAGCTTAGTCATCTGAAATCTATTAACAAGTAGTTGAAGATGTCTAAAATTCCCAAGGCATATCTTGATTTTTATCTTCATTCTTTCACTGGTATGGCCTTTTCACATTTCTAACCTTAAGCTTGATTCTACTGTGAATACTCTAGAATGATGTAAACAGTTAGGAATGTCAGTGTACATATTGATTGCATACTTGCACATCAGAACTATGTATATAATAAAACGTTGTCCTTTTTGTGAGAAACTCTAAAACTCAGAGGATTGCTTTAATTTGCCAGCTCTTAAGTAACTGCAACACTACTTATTTAAAAGAAAAAAAAAGCAGAGCTGTATTTTTTGTTAGCTTTTGTCAATATTTGTGCACTTCAGAGTTACTCTAAACAAACAAGACTTTCCTTTTTAATTTTTTAATATAAATTTTCATGTATACATGCATTAAAAACCTTAAGAAATGATTTAAAAATATATCCTGTTAAACATATATTTGGGTTTGTTTTCATTCTCTGCTGGTTTTGTAATGGTCAGGATTCTACATCATGACAGTCTGAGCCATTCACACAGGTTAAAGGCTCTTCAGATGAAGAGACTGCTCTTTTGTGTAGAACTGGTTAGTTTAGGAACTTTGAGTTGGATCTTATGCATTCACCTGGTCTGGATTTGGGTTGGTTTTCCTTCTCTGATTAGATTGGCATTCAAAAAGCTTAAACCCTACAATCTGAACTTCTATCTGTCTACATGCATACATAACCAACAGAGAAACTGGAACCTTCAGGTAAGCACATCTGCATGCTCAGCAGTTCTGCTCTTTTGAGGGGTCTGTGAAGTTTGTTGTGAAAAAGACACATCAGAGCTTAGACAGAGGGAGTGGATGTGTGTTCCTTAGCACACCTGGAAGCTTCCAGACTTCTCTCAAGAAATTATTTCCTAGAAGACCGCAGTAGATGATGAGGTAATATGAATGCTCTAATTTAACGATGGAACAGAACGTAGGTAATACTGCATGAATTCTAGTGGCAGTCCTCTATACTCACTGTTGGCTTTTCATGGCTGTTGGCTATTTGTGGGTGCAGAAAAGGCCTGACAGGTGTACCACAGGTGATTGGTTCTGTCAGACTGCACTGAGGAGTTCTGGATCTTGGTGATCTGCGGATCAAAGCTGTGTGAGTTGTTGCTGAGTGCTTGCAGAATGCCAGAGTGGTTCTGTAACAAACAGCATAGTCTGTTAAAACTCTCCTTACAGGCAAAGCTGAGATGTGGCAATCATTTTTTGGTTGCACTTGGAAGAGGTGAGAGAAGATTCTCCTTTGGGGCTGCAGAGAGGAATATTAATTCTAAGAAATGCTTTAAAACAGAGCAGAGAAACACTTCATAGATTACTATCACACTTATCTATTTTGCAATCTTAAATGTGAAATCCAGCTGTTAGCCCCTGGAACAGGTCACTATGAGCAGAGAGTGACAGAAGAAGAGCCCACTTGATCCTTATTTATAGGCAGGATCCACAGTGGATCAGTTTGTGCTGAAAAGGCTGCTGCCAGAACACGTGCTTTTTAAAACTGGGATGTGGCAAGAGTGAAGGGTAGAGAGGTGCTAACTAACTTCTCCCTGTTTGGTTACATGCTGTGACTACTCTATCTCTGGCTGGAGGTGAAACTTACATGGATTCTGCTGTTGTGCATTTCTCTCAACGGATCCATGATAGGCTTAATTTAGCTTGACAGTGGTCAGTAAGATAATTCCAAAATCAACTACATAGAGAGAGCTTTGTGTGTGTATGTGTGTAAACATTACTGGTAGATGATTAGCCAAGCAAAGAGGGACCACTTCTCTCATGTGCTCTAACTACAATTAAAAGAAACCAAACACCCTTTTTTCATTAGGGTGTGTAGCACTTCCTGCTGAAAAACGTGTTCAGGTAGTGATGGTTTTGTTCAGGAAACACTTCAGTTTACTGGATATATTTGTAGACTGAACTGGGAGGGGCGGGGAGGTGCTGGTTGTTTTGTTGGGTTTTTTGTATGTTTGTGTGCTTTTCCAACTGCTGGATGTTTCAGTGCCTGGATCAGAGGCAGCTCTAAGTCCAAACCAACCCAGGCTTTATGTGTTGCCCTGGACAGGGTGTCACACACAGAAGTAGGAAAGGCAAAGCTCAGCGTTAGAGCTCACAAGCTGTACTCTGAGTTCTTGCAGAAAAATGGGTAACTATATGGAGAGACATCCATATTGCTGAGTGGATAACAGATGTCCCTGAAGAGTTTCCTTCTGTAGCTGCCTTGCCATTCAAACTTGAAATAAAATTTTGAACTATTTTAAATAACGTTCATCTTCTTTTATTGTGTTTTCTTAAACTGGCTTTACTGGGGGAGGGGGAGAATGCCTAATGGCTACCCTGGGTTTTGAAATAGATCTGTGTTAATGCGGAGTATTACCATCAACTGACAAACACACTACGCCTGCAAATGACGTCCAGCAAGAAAAGCAAAGATCTTGCTGCCTGATCCTTCCATATATTAGAAATGGATGCAGGTATTAAAAGCAGACAGAAGTCCAGCTTACCTGGTCTTCTTCTAAGCAGAGTGGAACTAACTTCTGTGGAAGAGCAGAGTGGGTTTCCAATGGAGTGGCTGCCCACTGCCCACAGGCTGCTTAGAGTCAAGCTTTGTGACAAGCTGAAATGCTACTACTTCAGTTTAATCTGCGTATATGGAGCATCAAGTAAGCTGCTGTAAGATTTAATACTTTGGACGTGTGAGTGGGATGATTTCATTGCTGGCAAAGCTGTTCATCAGGGGACCTGAGGAAGAGAAGAGCAGAAAGGGGCATGGCAGGGGAAGATTGTGAGCAGATGAAAAGGAAGAGCGTAAAGCACAGAAAGGGCAGGGGGGGAAGAGGTGAATACAACAGAGCCACAGGCAGCATTAGCATTTAGATGAGGGGCTGCAATTTGACATGGCATTAGAAGAAGCTAGTGAGTTATTATGTACATGTGAGTATGAAACAAAGGAGGAAAATGACAATTTTAGCAGCCACATCATGCAGTTTGGAAGAGGAGCGCTGGTGATTGTGAAAATGCAGAGGAAACGCACAGCCCTCAACACATCACAGCTGTGCTCTTACCTTCTTGAGGGCCTCATGGAGCTCATTCAGCACGCAGATGAACTCCTGCACATCCTGCTGAGTCCTCTTGCTGACAGTTGGACAGTTGGGCTCCCCAAGGACTGAACAAAAGCTCTCCAGGGAAATGCAGTCAAGCTCTCTCAGCCATACGTCAGACATTGAACAGCCAAAGGTGGCTGCAGATTTGCCATCCTCCCTTGTGAAGAATAAACAAATTTCAGACAAAGTATGAAAATGTAGTGGCTCTACCTTCAAAAGGGAGCGTAGCCTCTGTACCTGGAGGAGTTCAAGAACAGGTGGATGTGGCACTGAGGGATGTGGGCAGTGGGCACAATGGGGATGGGTTGACAGTTGGACTTCAGTGGTCTTTTCCAACCTTTATGATGCTATCATAAATTTAGTAAACATACACAGGTACAGTACAGCCCTGCTGGCCTCTGTCATTTGGTCTGAGAGACTGTGTAGATACTGGAAAGTAACAAAATGTGAAGACAGTGATGACAATTACTGGTATTGCCATAAAATGGCAAAAAAAAAAAAAAAAAAGAAAAAGAAAGAAAGAAAGAAAGAAAAGTAAGTAAAACACTTAACGTACCCAGCAAGGAAACAACTGGGTGGTACCTGCAGAGGCAGAGTACTGACAGTGTGAGGGACTGTGGGTGAAGGAAACTGCAGTGACAGGTGAGGGTGCTCTGGCAGTGTCCCCAGACAGGACCAAGTCTCCTCAGTAGCACAGAAGTGCCAGAAGAGTTTGGCTCTGGTCTGGGACTTCCAGCCATTTGGAACAGGAAGTTCCAAATAAAGGCAGTTCTGTCTGCAGACATCGAAGGTCACTGCTGACAGAAAGGGGAAGCGGATGGGGAGTGAGGGAGCAGTGACATGGGAGGAAGGACAAAACCTGACTGTGGCCAGACAACGTCCGTGGGTGCCTGGTGGGGAGCTGGAAGGTGGCTGCCTCCAGTGTCCTCACTGCAACACACAGCATTTGGAAGGAGAGAAAAGTAACAGTAGTGTGAATCAACTCACTTGTGCAGGGCTGCTTCACGCTCTCCTGACAGCAAATACTCCATGAGCAGTGACATGCTGCAGAGGCACTGCAGAACTGCATTCACGTAGCAGAGGTTGCCCACGTGAGTGCCCAGCCCGTGCTGACTGCTAGGAAATCTCATTCCACAGAGCTTGCAGCCTCCCTCCTCCTGCAGCTCAACACCTTCCTACTGGGGCACAGAAAGCACAGAATACAAGCATTAATTATTAAGTCAGACCTACTTAGAAGAAATACAGTATTTTCTCATGAGGACTCGAGAGAAGACTGTACCAACTGATGTCAGTGGGAGATGGCAGAAGTCAGACTTTTCATCCAAACATATGGAAGGGCTGAACTATGACTATGGCAGAGGCTGGGAATGACAAAATGCAAGAAAACAAGATACAAAATGCTAAGCAAAGTTTGCAACAAGAGATCTGCTGCTCAACTGCAGCAAGGGCAGGAAGGAAGCTTCCAGCTGCATGCCATTACTTGAAATGGATGCTTCTGTTCTCAGTTAATTCCGTTTTTGTGCAGACACAGAGAAGGCTGCCACTAACTGCACATCTTCTGAAAGGGGAACGTCAGAAGTTTCAGTCTCAGAAAACAAACACTGCCATTTGTCTTGACATCAAAGCTTCCTGCTAGAAGGAATTTTTCAACTGCTGCCTCTTCAAACCAACACTTCTATGCCACCACATCGTTCCAATGCATTCCTTGGAAGACACATTTACAGTTGTTTTCTGTTAGCACGAAAGAGAAGATTGTATGAAAAAGTTGCCATTGTTTTCTCCTCTGTTTACACAGAGGTTTCTCACCTAATTCTAGCTGTAACCTCAGTAAGCTAGCACTCATGGCAGGAAGATGTACAAAAACACGTACAGTTAACCACTGTTAGGCACTCCAAATCACACATACATTCCCTGACCTTACTTACCCTTTTGGTCTCCTCCAGCAATCCTTCCCAATTTTAAGAGCTAGCCTCACCAATGCACTGTATGCCATTCCTACTTGCTAACAATTTGACAATAAAAAGGTGTAATTACTACCTTGAATAGATGTCTGTCACCTCACAACAACGGAAGGGGATGCAAGCAACCACCCAATAAGGAGCTCCAAATTTTAAACAAACAGTATAAACAACTTTAAGCCATTTTATCTCATTTACTCATTAATCCTACCACGTTTGTGCACTGCAGTTTTCACATTTTTTCCCCCTATCTTCTGGTGTCAGCCAAAGCTCCGATACCTCAAAGACAACCAACTGCTGTGTCCCAGCACAGCAAATAATACTACGTTTCCACACACAGAGCCATCAGATTCACCCAAATAACCTTTCAGACTAAGACAGACAGCAGAAGTCTGTAAACAAGAATAAATTTATTTTAGATTCTTTGAAGATTTAATGATATACAAAATGTATACAGTATCATATCCTTATAACATTTTACCTTTCCCCGTCAAACATAAAACACCATTTAAACAGCTATTGTGTTCGTGCCTTAAGTCTGTATCTATAAGATACACTACTGAATAAAAAAATTTATAGAGCTATACGCTGCCCTTTAATTAAAAATTACAAATTAGTACCTATGTAACAAAAAAAATCGCAGCATGAAACTTCAGTTGGACAACAGATTTTTCTTGCTGAATGCTCAACAATATTTGGGACAGTTAAATTATATTTTATTTGCACGAAGGTGCATTGCAATCTCCCGTACTTTACATAATGCTAATCCAACCCTAGTCTCTCTTAAATAAGTACCACAAATAACATAACATTAAAGATGTTTTCTACACAGTTTTAAATACATTTAAAAGTTATGTGTACATTCGGCTTTGATACACTGGTTTGATGAGATCTTTGGAAGGCGTAACTTCTGAAGCAGTCACTATGTACAACAAAAAGCACTTCCAACTTGTGTTCTCACAAGGCAACTTATTTGGACCAGTACATACTATTTCTTCTATCAAATATGATTATACCAGTCTATCATGGCTTTGTTTGTTACTATTTGATGGTGACGTGAGAAAACTGAAATGTATAAAACAAGAAATCTCATTATGCACAATTCCACAAAAAATAAACAGTTTTACAGCTATGAAGCTGAATCCTGATCCAGGAGACTCTCTCTCTATTGGAACACATCAAGTTCCTACCTTCAACCTCAGCCTACTGGCGTCGCATACACACCCTCATTTGGCTCTGCCCTCTCCAAAAGGCCAGATCACAAGTCATCTGGTGAGAAAACAATAGTGGAACACTTCCAAACACGCTCCAAGAATACTCTGGCATCACAGAGGTAGGTGCTTTCTCCAATCTTTTTCCAAATGACAGTAAGATAGCTGCCAAACAGACAAATGCTTTTACCTTAAAACATCAGCTACCAAAATCCTTTTGGTTGAAGGCATATTGCACACCACAGGACTACGGAGAGAAAATCCTCCACTAAACCAAAACAAAATAAAAAATAAACCTTCTGCTAAAAAGCCCCTTTTAAAAACATACCATAAATGCTCATCATAATTCAACCTCTAAAACGACCAGCTACCAATCTGTTCTCTGTAGATGGTTATCACAAGTTGTCAGGTCCTTAGAGTATGGACCAGCCAAAATTTCACTTATAACACAGTAATCCTTGTTTTGATGTATCTTTCTTTTAATTATGGTGAAGGAAAGATAAGTGACAGCTTTGTGACATTCCATGATGTTTGGATGAAGCCACTGATTTGATCACATCATTAGAGCATCAAACGAAGAGAATTAGCTGAATCTGATTCTTTGGTGCAGCTTCCAGGCTGAATTGTTAGCTCAGGGGAATCATCCTGAGGAAATATAACCTTGTCGGGTGTGTAATCATTCCTCTTCAGATCTGTACAAACAAAATGAAGTCATATCGGTTAACATCTCTTTGTAGAGCAGAATCAATGAAGATAAAAGTCTTTCAAATAACTGGATAGGTATATCTACGTGTAAGTAAGAGTTCCTCAATAAGCATTCAGTGCTGAAAATGGATGTTTTTTATCATACATGTAATAGGAAGTCTAAAGCTCACTTTAAAAAGTAATGGGAGCTTAATTATACTATTTATAGACATTATATAGCAAGTATTAGGTCAACTTTTAAGGGAAAATGGATTCTTCTATTATCTGTTTCAAGTTTACCAGGAGTTATAACTCAAATAATGTCCAGGAGAGGGCCACAAAAATGATTCAAGGGCTGGAACACCTCCCCTAGAAAGACAGGCTGAGAGAGTTGGGGCTGTGCAGCCTGGAGAAGAGAAGGCTCCAGGGAGACCCAAGAGCAGCCTTTTAGTATTTAAAGGGAGGCTGTAAGAAAGAATGGAACAGACTCTTTAGCAAGGTCTGTTGTGACAGGACAAGAGGAAATGGTTTCAAACTAAAGGAAGGGAGATGTAGATTGGTTATAAGGAAGAAGGTTTTTCAATAAGGGTGGTAAGGAACTGGCACAGGTTGCCCAGAGAGGTGGTGAGTGCCCCTTCCTTGACACACAAGGTCAGGCTGCACCAGGATCTCAGTAACCTGATCTAGCTGCAGATGACCCAGTTCAATACAGGGAGTTGGACTAGATGACATTTCAAAGTCCCTTTCAAAAAAAAAAAAAAAGTTCTATGATTCTATGAATTTTTTTTCAATGACCTTTTCTATTTTACCTTCTGAATCCTAGATCAATCTACCCTACCTGCCTCAAATATTGTGCATGCAAATACAGAATACATGCACACTGTTCAATCCTTAATTTCAGATTTTTTTTCTTAAAATGGAACATATTTTTAAAAGTAAAAACACAAAACTGACATTTATTACTTAATCCACTTTCACGGCATGACACAACTGTTTAATTACACACCATACAGTATGCCATGATACGTGAGCATCTCAGAAAAAATACAGTAGCCGCCCTTACCAGGGAGTTTAAGTTTCCTGCAGCAGGAATTACAGTGATGCTTCGCTCTGAAGTTTTTTATTGCATCTTCTCCCAGATTGGCTGGACCAAACACCATATCATATGACCTTAGAAATAAAGGGCATATAAACATAGGCTGCATTCTCCACAAGAAAAAAAGAAGTATATTGTTCTTTAAACTTCTCTGCAATCTCACCTTTTTTCTCCAGCTTTTATCACAGATGGATCTGTCAAATTTTCACCAACACCTTCAGACAGCACAGGAAGAAACAGTTAGATCTATATATTACATCAGTGCATTAATGCTGAAAAGCCTTGGCACTGCCAGCTATGACTTCTCAGCTTTCCCAAGAATGAAGGCAGAAGGAATCAAGTGGTATAGGACGCTCTTTATTCTTACGTGAATTGCTCCTAAGTAGTTTGTACCTCTCAGGTTTCCTTCACCTATTTTTATGTCTGCAATTCTTAACCAATTTTCACCTGAGAGAAATTTCTTACATAGAACTTCTCACAGACAGAATATGTGGCACACAGTTCAGTATAAGCACAGCTTGCTATATTACTACTACTCAAATGTGTCTACAAACATATTTTTATGGTGCTTATCATTACTAAAACTTGCATATACTTATATTCTCTTCAGTGCTGTAGCATTCAGTGCCACACTCAATAAGCTCACCACCAATTCAGATTAACTAGATCAAGACACACTAAATACTGTTCATTATTTATTACCAGCATATGAAGTCTTAATAAAATGCAATCACAAGTGAGTCCAGGACTTGGACTCAGTGGTCTTTATCAGTTCCTTCCAACCCAGGATATACTACGATTCTGTGAGAAGGACCCATATACATCTTCCTTGGTCCTTGACCCCAGTTTCAAAACAGGAACATTACCTTGCAGATCTAGTACAAGCAGTTCCCCTCTTGTATATTCATATGTCCAATGGCTAAAAGCTAGCATAACCTCCTCTAGCATGTTAGTTGGAATTATTTCATCACCATTGTTGTTGTTATATTTTCTAAACTCTCCTGTCATGCACTCTTCAACTGCAAACCACTGCCCAGCAGAGTGGCAGTATAACAGGAAAACTTCCAGGAACCTAGAAAAAAGCATACTTAATGAACATATTTCCAAAATAAATGACAAGCATATCACTACTAATGGATAATTATTTGATTTACTTATTTAAAACATTTGAAACTATTATACCAAGTCATATATATTATCATACGAGCCTAGAATTACTGCAAGAAAATATCAATAAAAACATTGCTAATAATATTTGTTACATTCTTAACATTGAGACATACATTTACACATATCAACACCTTAATATATTTGATCAACATGTTCACAACTCTGTAGGCATTCCTCTACATCAAAAACATGCAATATAATAGAAGTTCAAGTATACTCACCGTGGTGAGTACGGAATGGATTTGGGCTTCATTTGATTGAAAGCAAAGGTGAGCTTCTGTGCTGCCCTCTGCTGCTGAATTTCCTAGAATCCAAAGCCCATATTTTATTGCTGTATTACATAACAGGAAAATTATACAGTTAAAAAGGCAGCGAGAACAGAACTGCCAAATTGCTTGCTTTTTAAATTACACCTACACTTTAAGATTTTTAGCTTTTTGATTAACTAAACCATAATGGAGCAGGTTTTTTTTGTCTGTTTGTTTGGCCCTTTAGCTCACAGAGAACAGCAAGCTAACTTAAACATGATGCTTGGCTATGTTCAGTAAATGACAAGAACAAAACTTACTCTCAAGCACAAGTGTAACACAGTATCCTCCTTATAAATGCTTGACCAAGTGTTCACAACTTCAGGAAGGAAAGACTTGATGATATAAAGATGTCCTGATTTCAGGATGTCATATTCTGACCACGTACATACAACTTTAAGAGCTCGACGTAAACCTCCTCCCATCTCCTCTTTACTTAAAAATTCAATTTTTGCACAGAGTCCCAGTTGTGACCAGGAGGACATGCTGTTGTTCAAGATGTTGGGAGAACTTTCTTCGAGGCGATACACAGTGACCGGTTCACCTATGTTACAATACAAAAAGCAATTAGCACCTTTAATTTTTGAAATTTAAAATTAAAGCATTGAATATCTCTGGGTTCTTAGATTGCAACACATGAGAAGTTAGTAATAACACTCTAAATTAATTTTAAAAATCTAGACAAGCCAGTTGGAATTTCTCTCCAATTTCTTTCATACAGCAACACAGAGGCACAATGTTTTGATCCCCCTGATTAGAACTACTAATGACCCTATTCAAACAGCATTCTGTTCAAACTACATTAAGATCACCGAATAAATGCTTACATACACTTTAAACAAGTCAAAACAATAATCTTAACCTAAAGCAGTCCTTCCAGAATAGCTTTTCATAAAAATTTGTCACCATTTCTGAAGACAAGCATAGTCAGATCTGGGCTTCGTATGCAAATGAGCTGCTCTAGAGAATGTCATACTCATTTATTTTTTGAGTGTTGCAAGACAGATACTATTTCAGTTCACTATCTACATTCAAGTTGCTACAAGTAAGTGTGAAATTTGGCTTGCTCATTCTGTATTACAAGAAGTCCGGACAGGGTTTGTTTTCTGTTTTCTTCTCCAAAAGACTACATTAAGCCAGCTGTTTGAACTCTGACCCTCTTCCCTCTACCCACTAGGAAGAACTACAATTCTCACCTCTTGGAGGCACAGGAGTGAAGGGAATGCTCTGTGATAGCCTCATCAAGTTATTTCTTTCTACAGCTAGAAAAAACAACAGCATTCAATCAGATTTTAAGGATCTAGCAAGTGTCATTAAAAATATGAATGCTTATTCATAAAAGGCACTGACCTGAGTAATAGTAGTTGATATCCATGATAGGCTTGAAAGGAGAAGCAATGCCTGAGAGAGATCAGAAACAATGAGAGAAACTGCCTGATACCTGCATTGTGTATTAAAATAACCATGCACAAAGCCCACTTTTTCAAGTGGCTAGATTTTGAAAGAGAGATGCTATGTAGGAAATTAAGTATCTCATTTAGCTGTTCAATACATCAGGAGAAACTGTAGTACCTGGTAGAAGGCTATTCGTTAAAAAAGTAATCACAGCTACCTGTCCCTTAGCTCCAAAAAATATTCTCATAGGTTTGTTTGCACAAAAAAGCTCCCAGATGGTTTATAGAAGAAACAATCAACATACCATTCAATGCGTCTTCTTCAGATGCCCTGTGAAATGCCAAAAAAGCAACTGTCACTGTTTGTTAAAAACTTGCTTTACATTCATCAATTTTAACACTTCATCCTAGGTCACCTTGTTAAATTGACAGTAGTGCCTTTACCTTACTTTTCAAGGGCAGCACTACTGCTTAATTGCAAAATGGTAATGGAAGGCTGTTAAGTAATCTCACAGCTTTAGAGCTATACTTTAAATACTACCCAGTCACGTACAACATTATGCAAAGTTTGCATCACAAGGGCTCATTCTCACAGAAGTGTTGTAATTAAATTGTGTTCACAACAGCTAACACTTCTGTTATCAGATTAATAAGGTAATGGTTTCAACAGTTAACTCAGGGGATAATTGTTAACAACAGCAATGACTACACAGTTTCAAAGAAGGTTTACAAGTTCGAAAGGTTGGGTAAAGACCTTCAGCAGGAAGTTAGCTCCCAAACAAGTGTCAATACATTTCCATGTAAGAACATGTTTTGCCCTTTGATGTGACCTCATTAATTTAAATAGAACCTGCCATAGCATTCCAGTGAACACATTCAGTTATTTATTAGAAAAATCCTTAAACCTTGTTTTTTCATTAAACACAACAAAATACCACTACAGACAAAAGACAATAACCAAAAAGAAAAAAAAGAGAGAGAGAGAGAGTGTAATGGAATTTCTCCACTAATAGAAAAGTTACTTACATTTGACTGCTACTTGAAGGTCTACCTTGCAACCAATCCTTTAAATCAAAGGGAAATAAATAAACAAACAAACAAACAGAAAAGTTTCAGTTTTGTAAGGAGAATATAGTATATTTAATGCTGGGGGTGAGAGAGTTATACGTTTTAAGATCTCGCAGTGCTGTCTGTTTATTGGAAAGATTACATTAGGTTGTACTGTAGTTGGGTGGAAATATTCAAATACATGTAAGGAATGGTAAAGATAAAAATAGAAAAGGCTAGATTCTTTTTTTTTTTTAATATAGATCATATAAACATTTTTATTTTAAAACAAAAAGGCTTGTTTAAGCAGGAAGGAACACGTATTTTCATAGTAAGAATATTCACAGTATGAAATGGAGAATACGTGAAACTTCCCTCAGCCAAAACAGTTCCCCGCCTGTTACCTCCTTGAATAAATAAGACTACAAATCAGTACTATTCTTTCGTTTCTTGTCCTTTTACGCCTTCAGTTCTAGTTCTATTTGACAACACTAGCAACAACAACAGCAGCAAAAACAATAAAGGAGGAGGAGAATACCCACCGTCAGCAAAGCTGCTTTAGAGTCTACCTGCTGAGCGTCTTCACTTGATGCTCTTCTACTCTTGCTGGGTACTATAAATGAAAAGATTCATAATTGAATAAAGATTTGCATTTACTTGCCTATCTGACTACTACAAATTTCCAACACCGTTCTGACTAAATTGCTTACCTTTTTACAACTATTTGGCTATTTGTTGTGGGAAGCTCAAGGTAACAGGAATTAAGCTGGCATAACTACATCTATTACAAGGAAACAAACGGCACCAATCATAAAATCAGGGTTGTTTAACATTTTGTGTCTCCTTTCTACCCTCCTGGAATATGCACTGTCAACAAAACTGAGTGAAAAAAAAAACAGGTCATCTGAAAAGATGACACACTTACATTGTTCTGAATGGGCTGCCAAAGGGTCAGTAAACCCACCACAAGAACTAGACTGTCTAAGACCACAGTCAGTTTGAAGACCCTACAAAAGAAATACACACATATCAGTTTACAGCTACTACTCTGTCAGCATGCAATCTGCCTAGTTTTCTTTTTCAGGACTACCTATAACTACACTAAAAGTACGTATGCTTTGTAAAATTCTGGATGTACCTCACATACCTTGCTGCACAAAAATGCTAAAGTCAAGCTTACTCCAGCTAGCACTCTTCACAGTTGTCAACAGTAAATATCAATTTTAACATTCCCAGGTACTTATTAAGACTACTGATCTATTCTGAAAGAATATTTTTAAAGAGAATGTTAAGATATGATAGCAGAAGTGTACGTGGTGCTGGATCTCTACAAGTATTGCATTCAGCTGTTCTGTCATCTGTCTTCATTAATGACCATTTCTCATTTGAGAAGTTGGCTAAGACAGAAACTAAAGTTCAGTTTAAAGAAGCCACTGAAAAGAAGAATAATATTTAAGTAAGTTTTGCCACAAAAATCTACATTTTATGAACTGAATCTTCTCACAGACATATTTCTTAGTTACCTACTTTCTGAATATCTACTTGCTACATCTGCCTCAACCACAGTTTTCCAACTCATGAGTGACAGCAAAGCTTTCAGGAAAAAAACGACAGTTCCCAAAAAGAAATTAAGGCTCAGAATTACAGGTATGACAAATTATCTCGTTGTACCTGAAGTCCAGCCATTTGCACTTATTTAAGATTCTCCAGTCTGTGCTTCTTTACAAACTCTATTACTCAAGCATAACATCTGGATATCCCAACTTTAATGCCTCATACTTTGTAAAGACACCCGTTGAGTAAAGGCAAATGCTGCAATTTTTTGTTGAAAATAGACTGTAAGTAGTTATTACACAATTGGCAAACTTCCCCCTAAGTTTTGCTTTTTCATTATTTTGTTTTTTAAATAATTACCAGAATTCATTCTATCTTTCCTTTACAGATAAATGACCTACAAAAACAGAGCTCCCCATTCTCACTGTAAAGAATAAATTCACTATCTGTTGAAAATTGTCTCTAATAAATGGAAACCTTCTTTACTTACTTGCAGCCTGGTAGTCTCTATGCCTTCCAGTATGGCTTTTTTGAAGTCTTCCTGTTGCTCCTATAAAAATAAATAAATAAATAAATAAATGGCAAATTGTTAACATTACTAATAGAAGCGCCAAGATTCACACACACAAAGCTTTTTTGTCACATGTGATACTTACCAGAAAGCACAGAAAGAACAACTTGGCAGAATATTGGCATTGCAACTGGTCATTAGGCAGTTCTCATGTCAGACTCTTCCCCAAATGAGGGGTAACTACAAACAGTTAACTTGTAACCAAGCCATTCCGTGGTTGATTCAGTGACTTATTAATTTAGGTTAACACCACAGTAAAAAAAACCCTTGTTTTTATAGATACATGCATGCGTGTGCATATACACTATAAGCATTTGGAATACAGATTTGTCCTGATGAATAACTTCGCAGTAGTTATTTGTACTTTTATTTAAGCAAACTATAATTACACATCATTTATTTGAAGATAAGTTTACCAGAAAGGGCTTTTCTTCAAATCACAGAAATTTTTGTGTTAATTGCAGTCACTACTTCAATCATGTACACTATCATCTTGCTCTGTATAACATCACTATAAATCACTTAAATCTTCCTAAATACTGATGTTGAAATTTTCAAGTGCCAAATGTCTCATTTGAAAACATCATCCACTAACTGTGGGATAATTTTACCTTAATTTTAACTTAGTTATTTCACTTCAGCTTGGTAAGCTCTTCTCTTCATATTATGAAGCAGCAGTACCTGATGCACACTTAAGGCTGCATGAGTTTTCACTCAGTTGCTTACAGTAAGAGAGATGCATTCCTTCGAGGCTGCATTTTGCAAAGTTCTTTCACATTACTTGTTCTTAAGACATTTTCAAAACACAGTAAAGTTAAAATAAAGAAAGAAATAAATGAAAATTTCCATGCTTACCTCAATATCAGTGCTTCTTTCTTTAATTTTGCTTGCTGCCTCCTTAAACCTCTGCAACTCCATGCTGTCTCTGTGACCTTTGACACAGTGAATTGAAAGAAGTATTTAAAATCAGTGGCAATTGGCCGTTTCCTGACCATGGCAATAGTCTGTGTCATAACAAATGGCTGCAGACCATCTAATTGCTGTGTGCCTGAATGCACCAGAGAACATCTTCCAAACACAATATTTTGACACATCGATTTGCCTAATACAAAACTACTGCTTTTCCCACATTGCATGGACTACCACAATTCAAAATGTGAAATTATTTTTTTCAGATTTTACCTAAATGTACGTTCCTCAAAAAAAGGAACTGGACAGTCTGTATTCAGTGCTTTTATGCAGCCATGATAAATGAAGGAAAAGCAGACAGTTTTATGAGGTAGCTTTTACAATATACCCTTCATCCTCCCAGTTTCAAGAAATACTCTCCAGGATTTTACCAAGCATGTGGCTTTGTAATGAATGAAAGCCAACTTGGATTGATAATGGAAAGCTGCTCTGCACCAGAAGTTTTAGAAAATCTGGACAGTAAGAATGAAGAGTATGTTCTAAATGCTAGATGTCAAAGAACCATACACTAAAAATTTGGCTCCAATAGAATAAGTATAGTTAGTATTTAAAGTTATTAGTGGTGAAGTACATTCACAGATTAGATAGATTTATACAATCACTGAATCCATTACTTCTGTTTAGTCTTGCTTTCTGAATTAGAAAAAAGGGAGGTGGCATTCTTCTTTTAAATCAGGAGGAAATTAGAAACAAACAGTTAGCGTGTACAAATGCAGACACTTTTCCTACAGTAACAAATCTACAAATGGCGTATGTAGGTTCATCTTAGAACTCTAAAGTTTCACAGTAGTAAACTCTTGTCTAAAAATTAAGATTTTACATCCTCAGCACATCTTTGAAATAAGAGACATCCCTGCACTGGGGCAAGACAACACTTCCACAGGCAACTTAACAATTCCAGGTACAATGAACCTACTTAAAGCTTTATCTGTTTCACAGAAATCGGTTAGTAAACCCACACCTGTATTTTGCAATGAATCTGCCACTGTTTTACCATTCAAATATGAAGATATTCTAACCAGAAACATGCGACTTTTTAGTGGTAAGCAAAATTTGAGGGGAGGCATAACGCTGTTATTTAATAAAAAGATTTTGGAAGCTTTTGAAAGGACTGCTAAGAAGTATCTAGCAACAGTGGAAGATCCCAATTACAACAGTGTTTAGAAACACAGTATAGGAGGATCCCTCAGTTTGACACAGATACCACAAAGATATTTGTCCAGGATTCCATCAGCCTAGGAAGTCTTCTGTAATTAAGTCAAGGAATAGACAATATTTTTAAATTTATGTAATGAAATGAGCTCTATAATAAGTTGCAAAGTTTACCTACAATGGCCATACCAAGTTGCAGAGCAGCTGATTGCATAAAACTGCTATACTCAACAACTGGCTAATGTTTTTCAGAAAAATATTGTCTATGTGACAGAATTATAAAGAAATGATAATTTTTAAGTAAAAAAAAAAATGTTCAAGCAACACAGGGAAATTAGAGATGTTAAAAGCAAAAAAAGCAGAGCAAAATGGTAGAATAAAGTCACCTGCAACCGGAATACACCCAAAATACCATACAATTCTTGATAAGTCAAACCTTGTGGTTTAGATTTGGTCCACAGTTTATGAAGTAGTCCCATAAGGATGTTAGAACATAAATCTTGGTTTTGTAGTTCCATTGCATGGACATGCTGACTTTTGGAAAGTTCATCTTTAACATTCAATTTTCCATGTGAGTCGTTGACGGTTGACGTCAAGTCGCCAGTTGACAAAGACAACTTCGTTTGGGGTTTGTTCTTCGTTAAGTTGACAGAGGACTGGTGATCGCATTTGTCAACTCTGCAGCTGTAGTTATCATTAGTGTCACTCTCATCATGAATAAAACCACAATTAATGTATCCTCCATTTTCAACACAAGGTTGAGTGAAAGCAAGGCAAGCAGAGCCAGAAGCAAGAGGATAAGAGCAGCTAATTATGACTTCAGGACATTCAGAATCTACTTTGTTATACTTACCCACAAATGCACCAAATTCTACATTATTATCTCCTTCTGTAGCCTTAGAACAAACAGTCTCTTCATGCTTTGTTGAAGAATCCAGCTGACTTTTGCAACTGGGACGAGATGGAGTGCTAACAAAAAATTTAGCTGTTGGGGATGTTACATGTGGCATACTGTTGGATGAATTGCCTAATTTTTTACTTCTACTAGAGGATTTTGAGATCTCTGAAGCCTGTATTCGCTGGCGAAGTTCTGGAGGGGAAACAACATTGGAAAATAAGGCACTGCCTGAGGAACCTGCCTCTTGAAGGTTTATTTCTTCTCTTCGGGCAACTTGAGCCAACTCCTGACCAATTGTCTTATGCTGGACTTCCTTGTCATCACGTATCAAAACGTTACAGAGTAAAGCATTGTTATTTTCAAGGCCGCCTTGAGGAAAAGAACCAAACACATTTCCAATGCTGTGCTTTTTCCACACAGAAGATCTTAGAGAACCATCATCAATGAGGTTTTGTGCCAAGTGTTTTGAAATGCTCAATTCCCGTGTAATTTCATTGTGAACCTTGCTAGCTTCTGAAGCTTTCTGTGCAGTCAGTGTTTTCAGAGTATCCACAGTTAGAGCAGAGAGATCCTGTAGGTGGCCAATCTGTGAATCTAAAGACTGTAGCGACCGTTTTATGTAGTTGACACGATCACCAACTTCCTTTATCTGAATGCACATTTGTTCCACCCTAAGAAAAATCAAATTATGAAGGAGCTATGAAAAGTATTTTTTAATAAGCAAACAGCACATCTTTGTAACTTTTTCTGCCCATCCGAGGAAAAAAACCCCTAAGATTTCAGGATGCTATAAACTACAGCATTGGACTTCTTTGTAATACAACACTTGTACATATTTTTGAATCAGAGAATTAGTGTCCACATCAAAGGGCCTACAGCACACTTTCAAATGCTTTGACTTACAATTGCCTCAGCTTACCAAATGCCGGCAAAGCTATTCTACAGATTAGGAAACAACTCACATTATTAGCCTCTGCTTAGCAACAGAAAGGCATCATCTACAGTTTGCACAAACACCTTGACTATTTTATTGAAGTGCGTTTACCCTCCTCAAAGCAGTTCAAAATCACAGAAGTTCTAAGCTTCCCTATTCATAATTTTATTTGTAAAAATTTTACCGTTCAAAAGTGACTCGAATCCTCTCCTCGCTTCCAGAATGAAATTTGTCATCCTTCTCATTGAAATACATCTCAACACACAACTCTTCAAAATCATGAAGTTTCTTTTGATCTTCTTCTGTCAGGAAGAGTTCTAAAAAGAGATTAAACAGTTCAGAAGATGAATACGAAGTAAAGCAGTATAGGCAATGGGGATTACTAGCTACATCCTTACAAATGGTGTTAGAAGAAAAACAAAGAAGTGACATCTAGGACCATTCCTCTCCTTGCTAGAGAAAAAGGTAGATAAAGTCAAAGACTTTGCCTAAATTAAGAACAATGATATTTACACACCCCATACCCACACACCTTCTTTCTTTAAGGCAAGGGCTAGATTCCTTAGATTTCTTTGCTAGATTTTATCATCATGAAATATTTTATTTTTATTTTGTAATTTTCAAAAGATTTTTAAATAAGATCAGTTTTTGTGAAATATATACACACACACACACACACAGTATCTATAAATATATATTTTCCCAGTAACACAAACAGAAAATTTTATCTTTTGGTGGCTTGATTGTTATAACTTAGCCTAACTGGAGATTTTCTTGGGGCTGTATATTATACTTTGTAAAAACACTGAAACTTTAAACAGAATCAGACTTATTCAATACTGATGATTAAAGAAAAAATAAAGACCTACTTAGAATCATAGAATATTCTGAGTTAGAAGGGATCCACTAGGATCATCCAAGTCCAGCTTCTCAACTTTGTTGAGAATATATGTTTTAACCAAGACTGCACTTTCTTGCTTTAAACATATAAAAAGAATCATAACTTTTTTTTTTTAATAACTGCTCATACTTGGCCCATCTGAAGTCTTGTCTGTCTTTCTTCTTTTACATATACAACACAACAGGGAAGCCATATGGCTAAGAATAATAAGTGGTGGAGGCAGAACAGGTTTTTCGTGATAGGCCATAATGAAATGATAGCGTTGGTACTTCCATACAATGTTTGAAATTGCCTTTACTTGTAAATACACATTGCTGAAAGGGAAAAAAAAGACATTAAACAATTCAAATTTTGTTGCTTTTTAGTGCTTGCTGTCAAGGTGTTTAAAAAAAAACAAAACAATAAAATACAACAATCTTGAGTCTTAAGGCTAGTTAAGAAAGAAAAACACAAACTTGCCTTTCATTGCACAAGTAATTATAGTGGAAGCTGGAAACATTCAAGAAAAGACAGTGCTCTAAAGCAGGGAGAAAATTAGAAACCTCTCATCTGGTATCATCTCAGTACTTTTCCTCAAAAATGAAAGGCATTGAGATCCATTTTCGAATTTGTCAAGAAAAAGTATTTGCAACTCAACAGTTTTTATTTTTATTTTTTAAACTAGTCCACATTATTTCTGTAGCCTACCATTCTTCAGTGTTAGCAAGTTGCTTATTCCCATACATAAAATACTTGCAGATAATTCCAATAGACTTAAAGTACTCTACAACTGAACAGTTTAAGAGAGGTTTTAAACGAATTTATACTGATGCCAGTCAATATACTGATTCAGAAACAACCTTGTTTCCTTGCAAAGAAATTATAAAACGCTTTCAAGTTATGACAAAAATCTGGTTCCCTTCAGTCTCACAGATGTGACACATATTAGTTACATCACAAATTTCCCTTCCTTGTCATGTGGTTTACAGTGAGGAAGACTAGTTTTTGAACCTGAAAATGCTTTTGCCAAATTGAATTGCCTCAAACTGGTAACAGTTCTTATCTTGCCATTATTAAAGTGAAATTAATATATCAAAGGATTAGCAAGAATAAGTAATTACCCCATATACTTACTTGAAAAACGCAATAAGGAGATTAACCATAATTATGTACTGTACAAAGAGGTAGACAGCTTGAAGAAATGGGGTCAACCATGTTCCTGGCCCACAGAGATGAGCAACTTGTGACTCAGAATTATTTGCACAAACTGAGTTGGGGAAAAAAGCATAATAGGTACAACTTTTAGAACTCGCAGCAGATAAAGACAGGAAAAAAGATCAAAGACTGCACAATAACCAACATGCACTGTTCTGCAAATCAAAATACCTCTATGTATTTAGGAATATAGAAGAAAGATACAGGTGACAGTTCCCAGTTATTAGTATCGTATATTTATATTATTGGTTTTAAAATAAATAAATGAGAAGAAATGCACATATATAAGAAAAAGAAATAGCATAGTATCATAACAGCCAAAAATTTTGGCAAGGCGTCTGTGTGGAAAAATTCCAAAATATTGTTAGGAGTAGCCTTATTAGAAACATCAGTTAAGAAGAATTTTCATTCTAAGCTATTTAAGCTTTATGAAGTATAATGGAATAGTCAAATCAAGAAGTTACATAGCTGCAAGTGACAAAGAGAAGATAATCCAATGGATGGAATCCACATCAATAATACTGGTCATTTAACATCATAAAATGAAATCTCAATATGATCTTATCAGAATAAGCCTTCTTACTTGCTTCAGTGTCTTACCATCGATTTCATAGGCATACACTTCACCAAAAATCATCCAGTATGGATGAAATACAATATCTCTAGCAAGAGTCCAAGATGGCGCCTCATTAGGGTACAATATTGCCTTCCTGGGAACACCAAAACTAAGCAGTACAAGTGCCATAATCACCACAATGTAAAACATGTTGGCCACCTATACAAGAATAATAATAATAAAAAAAGAAATATGTATATATGTATATATATACACACATATATACACACACACATATATACATACACACAAAAAAAGTCAGTTAATGCACGAGGTCAAAATTAGGGTTTCACAACTTTAAACATTTTTACACTGACAGCATAAATTTGATTAATTCTTTGTGTTGTTTAAGGAAAAGTCTAAGATGCTTGCATTTCAGTCAGCAAAAGAAGTTGCTACATAACAAATCCTCTACAAAATTGCATTTTTTTTCCCCCTCTCCTTTCTTATAGCATGTTTACTGTTCTTGGACAAAAGGTATTTTCTTTTTATCTCAAATACTCATTATGTGGAAGAGCAGCAGCCAATGAAGAAGCATTATTTCCAGAATTCAGTGAATAGCTGTACAAAATGTATATGTAGCTTCTGAAAGACTGAGAAAGGACTGAAAAAAACAGAACCTATGCTATTGGCAAGAAATCAAATTGAGAAATAAGCAGCTTGACACTCACCTTTTAAAGAATGATAGCATTTAACTTTGTACAAAACATTTTGGGGGGAGGTGGAACACCCATTCCCCCTTCATATATATGGTTCTTAGGGCTTAAAACTTTGCCACTTGCTCTTCATTTCTCCTCTTATGAGTTTCACTGATCACTTTTCTCAATCTTATTGTAGAATTCTAACTCCACTCTAGCCATGTTAATACTACAAAGTCAGAGTTCAGAAGGAAGATCCTCCTCTTTTTACAGATCCATGACAGAGAAAGGTCCATAGTGAAGGTCACTTCTAACAGTGCTTGTTTTGAAACACATTAAGTTACATTCCAGCTAGCTACTTCTGCACACTGAATTGTTGACATACTACAACAGGATAAGCAACATGTTTTGAAATAAAACTGAGAAGTTATAAACAGTTGTGGCAAGAAAAAGGTATTTCAGTCAAAAAGACAAAAGTAAAATTCCCTTACCATTTTTCCAATCATCATAACGTAAGGGCCAGCCTGTTGGTTTACAGCTAAAAAATCCAGTAATCGCACATACCAAAAAATTATATTGAGACAGTATGTTATTCTTCCAGCAACAAATATGTAATTCTCTCTATAGGTGTTTTCACCAAAATTCCCCTTTGCTCCAAATCTTAAAACAAATCCAATGAAGAAAGTGACAATAGCAACTGTGTCACTAATATTGAAGTAATCACTGAACCACACTTTAATCTTCTGATTAATTTTCCCAGCTTCTGACATAAAAAAAATCTGCAATGAAAAAATAAACAGGTCTGCTCACATTTCTTCCAAATAAAACAAAACCAGAACAGATGAATCATGTTTGGAAAATTTTATACTTGCAAAAATAAAATACCTATTTGAGTGGACAACTGTTTTGCACTGAGAAATCCAAAGAATAGCATTTAAATCTGCCAGCTTCATAACTATGACAAGGAAACAGTGCTTCCTTCTGTTTGAACAAGTTATGAAGGAATTGTTTTATTTGCTGTTTTCGTGGGAGGTTTTTTTTGTTGATTTTTTTGTTTTTGTTTTTCCTCCAGGCAGTCACTGTGGTGAAAACAAGCTCTACTTCCTGTCTCTCAGTTGCACCTGAAATGCACAGCTAGCAAACTAGCTTTCCCACTCCCATTTAAAAGTTCTTATAGAACTTCTCAAAAGATCCTTACTGGTCAGCAACACTGCAGTTGTGGCAACTATCTATCTTGATAAAGCTTTTTCTGCTTTTGTTTCATCTTGGTCTTAATGGCAGAGTTTGATTTATGCTAATAGACGTGTATATATCTAAACCCCCAGAAAAGTAAGGCCTTCTGTTAGAACCCAATTAGACAGTCACAGGGGCAATAAGTAAATACATATTTAAAAAAAAAAAAATCATCCCACCATTATAGTTTTTTATTCTCCAAAATATGAGCATGGTAGGGGCAAAGGTATTACGCATCATATACTCAAATTCTTAGTTTCTCAGGCTGTTACCATAGTTTGAAGCACACTGTTGTAACTGACACAAAAATAAAATCACAGACTGTTAGAGACATACCTCACGAATTTTCTCAATCGCTGACGTGAAAATGTAAGCTATAACAATCCACTCTTGGACAGATGGTACTTCTTCCATTTTTACAAGAACCACAAACGTGTAGAGCATAAGGAATCCTAAGTATGCCAACTAAAAACAGCAAGGAAAATTATACATACAATTACAGAAGAGAATTCCTTATAAACGTGTGGATTTTTTTTTTAAATGTATACAATATCAGCTTCAAGTAGAATTACAGAACTGTGTTTTAACTCTTTAAGCAGAAAAGTTATTTAAATGGGCATTGCATTTTCTTAGAACAGAAGCTTGTAGAATAACTTTTAAAAGTCAGGGCACATTAACACTTTTTATGCTATAAATAAATACAGAATTCTTTCCAACGAATGATGAAGTTAATTACTCTGGCCAGAATAAAAATTCTCACACTAATTACTCTCAGCATAAAAAATTACTGTTTTTCAAAATTGACCTCATGAACATTAAAAATGCTAAGCACTGCATGTGTATTTTTTTCAGAATTGAGTACTTCTCACTTCCAGTTCACCAGAATAAGATTTTGTTTGTTAAAAAGAAAAACAAAACACAAACTGATGCAAGTCACAGAACTGTTACAGAAAGAACCCAAATACCAAAATATCAAATACTGGTTATCCAAACCCCTAACCCCCCCCCCCCCCCCCCCCCCCAGAAAACAACCCCCAAAAAACCACCATATATTACACAGCAGAAAACTCACTGTATTAAACCAAAACTTCACAATTGGTGCATGATAAAATGCATAAAACTTCTGTGTAATTGGAAGTCTTTTAGGTTTTGCCGGGGTCTCCATATCATGCTTCTCTGTGGTACTGTCCAAGATCCTTACTTCTTTAAACACCTCCTAAAATGAAAGGATTGTTAGCTTCACATACAGGACGGCATGCATTTGGAGATTTAATTGAAAAATGCAATTATTTATTTATAGTAAAAATTATTTATAGTAAAAATCTAATTTATCTACCACCATTACCATTGGTATTTCATCTGCTGTATTCTGGAAGTTGTTTTCACTGTCATCCATTGCCATTTGATGTGCATCTTGAGACTGAGGAATATGTGACATTTCAGCCTTAGTCTTATATTCCAACAGAAGTATAGCAGGAGGGAGTAAAATACTCAATATCACCTGAAAAAGATGAAGATTAAGTTCAAATGGTTCACAGTTAGTTTAAAATTTCAGAATAGAGCAATACATAAAATATTCACTGAAAATATACTAGCCAGATTGCCCTTTCTTGTTAGTGAGGATAAAAGTGTAGGAACTAATTAGCTATTATTACTTACAAACTTAGGATGCTAAGATGATGTATACAGAGCGTTCCTTCACTTTTAGAAACAGGAAAGGGAAAGAATCAACAAATTCCAGAACTAGAAGCAGCTAGAAAGAACGTACTCTGAGCCTGAAGATCCAGAGAAATTCTATTTCAACTTTTTTCTTTAACCCACTCCCAGAAACTCTGGAGACACAAACTATCAAGGCATATTTTAAAAGCATGTGAGTGGGGCTTGTCATTCAACTCATGGTAGAAAAATGAAAGCTATGGCATGGATGAAGGGATTAAGTAAAAGCTATTTGTTGTCATCAGCTGGTTACAAAGCAAGCAAGAAAACTGTTAATCAGTTATATCAAGGAAGATTTTAGTAGGTCACAAGTTAAGTTATGCTTGTAGATAATTTGTAGGAAAGATGTACTTCACTACATTCCTAGCAGCAGTAAGTTTTTGGTACAGCACTTCAAAGCTATATGCAACTCTCATGTTGGTTCAATTGATCTGTATCAATAGGCACTGTCAGAAAGCCTATCCCCGATTTGCCTACCCTTGTTTCACTCTGTGCCCTTCTTTTGCTCAGCTTCTTCCTCCAAAATAGAATATATAGAAAGCTTTTCTACATCAAGTCTGTGTTGCCTGTAAAAATCCAAAATGCACGAAACTATGTTCTTACAGTGGGTTTTCTGTCTGTTATTATTTTTTAACCACTATATTTTTAGTAGGGGATTAGTATTCACAAGGTCTCTTTAAGCCTACGATCAAAGACTACTTGCCTGTTCTTTGCCTTTTGTATTTCTGTACCTTATTTGAAAAGACAACAGAGTGTCAAAAGAAGAGTTAACAATAAATAATTCCAGTTTTGATTATGTTATAGGAGACAGTTTCACAGGATTTATTAACACCAGCTACAGTGGTGAAAGCTTTATACTGAAGGCACTTAAGCACATATTTTCCCTTCCATCTAGACATATATTCTGTTGATATTTTTTATGCCAACGATAAACAGTGATGATGCTTACCTTATACCATGAATTCTTCCTCATATTCAGCCTTCCCATCCACATATCTGATAACAACATTTGTGTACAAGTATGAGCAACAAATGGACGAAGCCTTGATGACACCGCCAGCTTCAGACAAGTTGAATTGCTCCAGTTTTTAAGCTCATATGTTAGTAACTTCATTGCCATAGTTTCATCTTGTCGGAAAGACTGTTCTAACAGTTCAACTGCCAGTTGACCAAACTCACTAGAATGAAAAGAAGCACCATCAAAACAAAGAACACTTAGTATGTATAGATTTGGAGCTGAATTTTCTTGTGTAATCAAGTTCCCAGGAACATAATTTGACTGGACTATTGCCCGTCCTTTCTGGTAGATGCATTTATAACATAAATTTGTGACTTCTGTTAAAAAACATATGTGGACTACAAATAGCTGCTAAAGCAGCATACGAATTGTCAGACGGATCCAAGTGGCACATTCAGTCCATTTTAATTTAAATAAAAAACCTGATTTTAACAGCTCTGTGAGCGAGCAATATCTAATACCCAACTTTTACTAGAGTACCACTGAATCCTTCTTGCAAAAAAGGAACTTCCTTTGAGTGTGCTAATGGAATAGTTTTTATTAGTTAGTAGTACAGCCCATTGTTTTTATTAGAAATTCCAAGAAGAGAGTTTTAATTATATAAATGCAATTTACTTGGAATATTGTTTCAGTTCTTCTGAAGTGTCATCAACAAGGTCACTTTGTTTTGCTTCGTATGCCATTGAACGATACACTTTGCACGCAACTAGGGCTTTTGCCATGGACTCCTCGCCATGCTGCCAGAAGAAAAGGGCCATCTTCTGCCTCTTCATTAACACTGCCCAAAGTAATAGCTCATTGAGAGGATAAGGAAAACGTCTCGTTTCAGGATCATCTATGTCTACTATTTCATCTTTGGTTCTTTTCTTTTTTCCCTCTTCTGCACCAGTGTCAATCTTTAAAATAAAATCAGAAAGTTACATTTTTATATCACTAAATTTGATCATTATGTATACTGAACTAAAATACCGAGTGCTCTAATGTCAAGCATCATATATTTCTTTAGAAAAAAAAAAAGAATCTCTGAAAATTTCAGAAGCAGATTGAAGCTGAAGAACAAAAGTTCTAACTTAAGTACAATTCATTTTTAATAACAGAGAGAATGGACTACCTTGATTTTATAGATCAAATGAAATGCAGTAACTATCATACATACATAGAAAGGAAGAAACTCATGAAAATTCCCTGGCTAAATCTTGCTTCATCTACAAAATCATGTAGGTTCTCCCCCAGTGATAGAACTGTTCCAAAGATGAGCGTTTTGCTCACTAGCACATCAGAGATTATCTGGAACACTAATACAGACATTGCTTACAGAATCCTATAAGTGTACTAGACAGTTTATAAGCAAGTACGAAAGGCTGAAACTCCAGCTTTACTAAAGTCAGTAAAACTGCTGCTACTAACTTCAGTTGCACTTGGACTTCAACCAGATTCTCCACTCTTAACTGCTTAAAATTAAACCTAATACTTTCCCCTTAAACATCTGTACCTTTGGTTTGTACGGCTGTGCTGTTTTGATGAAGTGATTATGTCGCATTTTTTCCTTTTTGTCTGCCCTGTTGCCAAAAGACTCATGGCTTTTACACAGCTGAGGAGTAGTGTTTGAAGGATTTCGCCCAGATCGCTGTAGCAAAAATAATAAGAGGTTTGGCTTGTTTTCTTTACATCTGCTTTTTAAACAGTATATAACAAGCTGTTTACAGCTAGATACTAACTTGAGCAATTAAAGTGATGAATTTATATAACAGCAACAATTAGTTTTCTCATTGGTTACGTAAGAATGATTATTATTTATTTATTTTAAACTCACAAAATAGTAAAGCAATTAGTGTAACTGCCAAGAAGTTACAGTATCTGCATCCCACGCCCAAGGGAATCTGCGTGTTTGGCACCCATTCTTCCCCTCTAGGAAGAGAGAAAATACCAGAAGAAATTTGGATATGCTGGAGTAAGAAAGAAAATGATAAAACTCGTTTTTGTTCTCAATCGCAAATAGCTACCAGTTGCCCTCATACGGTGTATAAGCCTACAAGAGAATCAGCCCCTTGCCAAAAAGAACAAAATAATATAGCTCCATTTTTTCACAAAAATATCAAGTTTTTTTTAAATTATGTACAAACAAATCAGCATGTCTTGTTACCCAGTTGCCACATACCCGATTGTTCCCACTGAGACTATTGTATATAGCTCTAAAGCGTTTTCTTGTGTAGGTGCATCTGTAGGTTCCTCCCATCAAATATTCAATAACCAGCCCCACATCTATCAGGTTGATTTTATATCCCGGAGGAAGATTTCCCTAAGAATACAAAAGGAATTTTCAGTTTTGCAAATTATAATCTCAATTTAAACTTGCTTAGAATGTTCCTAATCATTACAACTCTAAACATAAACAAATAAAAACAAAATAATTCTTATATTTAAAAGACACAAAGCATCTACATGGTTCAATATTTATCAGTTTCAGAAAAGACAAGCATATAGCTTCTCTTCTGTACAATTTTCCCTATGAGGTTAGATGCTAGTAGGCAGGGGTCATCGTGTATTGGGTTTTTGTCTTTTATCAGCTTCCAAACTCTCAAAAAGCAAAGCAATCACAACTAAGATGAAAAAGACAATACTTATCATATATAACACACATCTGTGTGGCAGCAAGGCACCACCTACTTCACACAACTACAAATACTGGAAACAAAAGAATGACTGCAGACATAGTTTGTTGCTTCAGCAAAACCTGATTAGTAAAGCCAAGATTAAATTGACAGTCAAACATAAGAAACAATAATAAATCTGGTTCTAGTTTGACAGATTTTTACAGTCACAGCATACCTGTTTGACATCCCGAACAAGATGGAAGAGTGTTGGGTTCGTTGGGCCTTGTTTCTTTATAAAAAAGAAGAGGAAAAAAAAATTAGAGCACAGTGACAACATGAGTATACTACAGTAAAAGCCCAATATTTTTGAATGTTAGCTAAAATAAATAAAAATACAAAAAGAATGTCCAACAATTTGCTTACTGTGTTATAAAGTTCTTCCAGTCTGGGAATTGTAAGAAACTTGTGCATGCTTACTCCATTTTCAATCAGAAGTTTCACAAATGCAACTCTATCCATCACAAGGGCATCCAACATAGCCTGTTCCAAAGAGCCAACCTACAAGCACAGAATCACAGAAATACCACAGAAGTATATTTAGATTACGAATCAACCTCATTCCTCCACAGAGTTGGAACAGGGAAACCCTGTATCTCTAAAAAGCCAAAGGCCACATTCAGTTCAGAAGATCCCCCGAGTTTCACACAATTACAGGATGAGAAAATATTATGAGGACTTAAGTGTTTTCTCTGAATGTATACTCTTCCATAGTTATCTCTTACTGACACACTCAATAGTAGTATACTGGCCTATTTGTTTTATGACATTTGTTTTAATGTAGTTAAGCTTTTCTCACATATTGATATTGGATGAAACACATGAAGACATCAAATATTTACACCACCATTTGGACAAATGGTCAGAACTATCACTGCATATCACTAACATCAATTCAGCTTCCAACTTTTGCGGCACCATTTCTTCTCTAGCTCAGAATATTTAACACATTTCTAAAATTTTTGGGCCATTTTCAACTACAGTAATAGCTATAAGACAATACAGCTATAAGACTGTGAAGTATGAAAAAAATTAGTGTTCTAAAAATAACTCTGCCCATATTCTACAACATCTCTCTACAGAAGTCAAAAGATTCTTTCTTTACAGCAAGTTAAGTTTCTCCCTTACAAAATACCATTCTGCTTAATCCAGCCCATTTACATACCAGCCATTGTTGCCCATAAACAAAAACATGATTTTTGGCAATGTCAACTCTATCCCACGCGAGTGTCAGAACAAGCTGGTCAAATGCAGATGCATTTGTGCCTTAAGAAGCAAAAACAGTAAAAAAGATGAATTATAATGTAATAAACATTAATTCTTACTGTAAAATAAGTAATACATCTGAGTGCTATGCAGTTTATTTAATCAGTTATGAAAGTTTACGGTACTAAAAAAAATGAGGAAACAGTGGATAATTATTTTTCTTTGAAAGTAAAGATTACTACAGATTTTTATAATCATGTAATCACTAAGAAACAACAGCCAGAGATTCCAAAAGCACTTAACTGTCTCACCTTTTAACAGTGCTGTAAGTATTGCAACATCTATGTCTTGATGTTCATCTGACCCAATATGAAAGACAGTAATCTGTTAAAAACAGTAAAATGGAATTAAAAAATGTTAAAAATTTATTTTCAGACAAAAGTTATTAGCTCCAAATTTTTATGTCTTGTCTTCAATGCAGTTTAAGTCTACACTCCATTTAAATTCACCTTTACTATGCCCTCTGTAGTACAGGACAACACAAGACAATCAGCTGAGAAAAAACAAAGCAGAAATCCCTTACACTTTTTAAACCAATCTGAACTTCTTTTCCCAATATGATTACAATACTCCACTGGCTATAAATATCACCTAGTGTTCTATTTACTCCTTCAGTTCACTCTGTATTATAAGATTAACCTGTCAACAAATGTGTTTAGAAGATTATGCCAATTTTAAACCTTAGAACAGCAGGTTATTGATGTCTCATTTGGACATCATATCTGAATTTGAGCTGTATATAAAGTTCTATGAGGTGCTTTTGCTTAAATGGTAAAATGATAGGAGTTATTTGTTAGTACCGTAATAAGTAAAAGAAAAAAAAAAAATCACAGGCTCTCAAAAATCAAAACAAGAGAAAGCATCTCATATCACAAATACAAAATACATACGTGCTATGAACAAAACAGAATCCAGTATGCAGAAAACAAACAGGCTTGGAAACAATAATAAACTTTAATTACCAGAAATAATTAAAAGATTAAAGTCTCCCTTGATCATGAGATAAACTACCCACAAAAAATGACTATCTTCTATAAATTGGTGGGATCCACCAGAAATGATTTTGAATAACACTCGATCATACACAACACTGACATACAACTTCATATTATATCCACAAATACCATATACCTTGCATAAGATTTTTCTATAGCAAGATCTACTTACGAGTTCTTTTTTTTTCATGCACTCCAGCAGTGTCTGAAACAGATGAACTGCTTCACTTTGACCAAAGTTAAATGTCTTTTTGATAGTTGAAATGATTTCAGGCTCTGCACCCTCAGGAACATTCCTGAGATTGAACACGAAAACAGGTTGTTACACATGAACAGTAGGAATGACAACATATTAATTTGTTTCAAGACGTTCATTCAAAGTCTTGTGATCTATAAGCTTATTATTGTTTCAGTGTCAAAACTTTGGCTAACCTTTAGAAGCATATGTTGCCTAGCCTATGACTGTAATATTGCTTCCTAAAAGTAACTGAGCTCTCTCCCTTTCCTTTCCATAGCTAAATCTGAGACACTGTTGACTAAAATATTTTGACACAAAATACCGCACACTCATCCCTCTGAATAAGATCTGCTTCTGACTTTACTCATTATGGACAAAACTGGTTTAGTGCTACATTTCAGCCCTACATTCCTGGTTCTGAGGCAAACCTCAGACCTAATCACGTTTAAAGATTAATGCAAGTCTGACAACCAACTAGAAGCCACTAGGTACCATGGAACACAAGTATATGCCTTTTACTTGTTGAACTTAAACAGATAACTGTCTTCTACGCTAAACAAAGTCTGTAAAAAGCTCAGTTTTAAGACTACTCAGAAGAAACAGTACAGAAACAAATTCCTTTTCAGAAAAATTTCTACTAAACGGCAGCTAACTGAATGAAAACATTTCCACTCAATGTAGTCAAGGGATACTTTTGAGCAGTTTGGTTAACATTATTCTCTGTTATTCTCATAACTCTGGAAGGCCTGGTCAGCTCTGACTTTTGTTGAGCAAGTCTATTGTGTACACTTAATAACAGTCTTATTTCCCACTTGAGCTACTGCGCCTTACGTAATTAAAATCCAGTTGAAATAGATCATTAAGACTGAGTGGGACTTTCTAGTCACACTGGTGTAACAAAATTGCCACACTTCAGTTACACGTCACACATTTCCCCTAGTTTAGGCCGTAGGTGCATACGCTTTTCCTAACCTTTAATAACTATTGCTGATGCAAGTATACTCAAGTACTTAGTGGAACTGGTACAAGGTATGTAGGAGGAGCCTAGAACTAGAAAAGAAGCCTTGATCTTCAGCCAAAGCTGTTACTGCAAAAAATCTGGAAAGCTACGTCACATGTAAGGTTACACTCTACACTTCCAGTTTTTTTCTTTCCATGGATAAAGCTCTTGCACCAATTCGTTTCAAGAACTCTTGAAAACCATCTATGTATAATTGCCAGTTTGGCTAGCAGTACTAGGACTTACCCTCCCTCCTCTGTTTGCTTGTGAACATATGCCAATATGTCTGCAGCTCTGCCTGTTCCTTCACATACCACCACTGGCACAGGAGGACTTTCATGAAGGAAGTCTAAAACTGTAAGTATGACGTTGGGGCCCCCTTCGAATACGAGTGCTACCACAGGTACACCTTGGCCAATTCCTATGAAGTTGAACATTAAAAAAAAAAAAGTGTTTTAATATTTAAGTCACATTTTTCCACCACTGTCAGCATCAACAAAAAATTAAGCATAAGACTTCAAAGCATTTTATCAGGTCTAGCAAAAGAAGTTTCAGTGCCAGAGTTACGGGAGAGACACTAACAGAGACTGTTACATATTCACATAAATGTTAACTAAGTTGTCACTTTTATTTATCTAAAAGCAATAACAATGGCAGATATGCCTGCACTGCTTTGCATATTTCTAAGTTTGAAAAAAAGTAATTACTTTCAAAATATCATTTCCAGGCTTTTAAACAAAAGCAAACAAATTTAAACACACTGACCAGCCACAGGACAACTATTGCGAGTCATCTGCACTGACTGCTTTTTCAGCTCTGACCAAAGCAGCAGTTGAAATTTGCAGAACAGTCATTCAGACTTAAAACATACAAACCAGACTGATTTTTGTATTTTAATTCAAATGCTTGATGAAAGCACCTTATTCATTAAAGCATAGTAACGCTCAGACCAGAATTACTTACTTGCATGGATCCGCTGCAGATTTATAGTTTTTTCCAGTTCTCTCCGCAATTTAACTTCTGCTCCATATTTCCCAACTGTTCCATCATCCACCAGAATGAAATGGGAATGGAGATTATTTAGCACATTTAGTTTACTTAATGGGTTTAACAAGGTTTGATATGGAGCAACCACCTAAAGAGAAGCACACAATACGTTTTACTTGTAGAGACTGAAATTTGTCTCAGTAAAACTCAGCAGTATTTCTAGACAAAGCAAGAGCTGACACATGTAAGCTTGTCATGGGTCAGGATTCACCAGGAAATGCAGTAGCTTTGTTTTATGCAATAAAGCATGCAACTATCACAAAAGAATTCTGTTCTGAAAGAGTGCATAGAAGAAGTACCTTGAAAAGGTGTCTTTGGGAAAAATTGCTCTCACAGACATTAGCCTTGAAGATAACAAAATTTATCACCTTCTGTAAATGTGAGCTCTTTGTAATACTTCAGCATTTTTGTTATTCGATTCAGTAATATAAGTAGGAGAAAAAAAAATAAGATCCAGTACTTAAGAACAAGCTCCTCCTCTAGTGCATTAGCACGTTGCAACTTGTTTACACTAATGAACTTGCAGTAAGTCACACATGTCAATGCACTTTAATAGTAAAGCAAGCACTTCAAAGATACAAAGCAATAAAAAACTTCTTGAGCAGATTTATCAAAAAATAAAGCAGGTAAGTAATCATCTCAGTTAGGTAATTTATCCTTACATCTCTTCCAACAAGGTCATTTCTGTTTTCAATCACCCCCCATGGAGCAATCCCAATAGTGCAAATCTTTCGAGATGATCTGGAAGCATGTTCTCTGAGAGCATCACCAACATGTTTTGCAACACCTGTTTGTGTTTGTAACAAAAAAGATTTCAACGTATCGAATGTCACATCTTGTTAAGAAATACAACTGTTTTGTTTGCTAATTGAGCCTGTAAGGACCTGGGAATTTATTTTATGCAACAGAAAAGAAAAAGCGCCCACAGTACACCTATAAGGATGGGACAAAGTACTGTGTACTAGTAAATCAACACAGCAAGTGTTAGCCCAGGAAGAACTATAGTGTCCAGCACCTTAATCTACTTGTTGAAATTGTATCAAGTTTTTCTTGCAGTTTCTAAAACTAAAACGAACCAACCAACCCCCTCCCCCCCCCAACACCACCCTTCACATTGCTTTTCCTGCTACACATATGTTCAAAATGTATTGTTTTAGTTTCTCTTGACCAAATTCCACATTTACTTCAAGATGTAGCTGTTCATTCATTTAGACTTTTGGCTTTTATAAACTATAATCTTCTTAGCTGTGCACATTCATTGGTACTTTACCTGTGTTCACTCCTCCAGTTATAATCCAGGCTCCTGTTGTTACTGCAGCTTTAATAAGGCCCTTGCCAAGCAACTGTTTGATGCGTGGGTGAAGTTCAAATTTCTGCATGCCCCCATGTACAGAGATAACAAGCTTTGGCAACTCCATCTGCCATTCTTTAAGCATAAGTTGCAGAATAGCTTCAGGTTTAGTGTCATATGATAATCGCACATACTGCAGACACAAGAAGAGAGTTAAAATGTTCAGCTATTACCAACATGAAAGAATTCTGCCAAGAGCCCTTCTCTCTAGAAACGATCTGATTTAGAGCACCAGACTGCCCCCGGGGGCTCTGCTGGCTGCCTAAAGAACACAGCTTCCTTAACAAAGGCTTCAGTTGGACTACTGGAGCTACACCGTATCACTTGCAAGGATAAAATTGCATGAGTGTTAACTGATTTCCATCACAACTAGAAACCCTTCACAAAATGGTTGTGAAGCACATGCCAGAATTTCCAGTTTTCCAGCCCTTCTGGTAAAAGTGTACCTGTGAATTAAGAGCTGTTCACCAAAATTTTTATTTACAGGCATACCTGTTTTAAACCAACCCTTCACCCAAAAAACTTGGCTGTTCCGATAGGTTTGATTAAGCTGCCAATTTTGACCAAATCTACTAGAAAAATCACATATTTCACCTGTCCATAATTGTAAATGACTTTCCAGGAGGGCTCAGATAGCAGATGTTATTTAGCAGATTCTATAAACATTTAACAGTAATGAGTAAGCAGCAGCACTGATGAGTAAGCTGTGTTTTAATGATGTCTGAAACAATGGCACTGAATTATTAATGTCATGTTTTGCTGAAAGGATTAGAAATTGTCACCATTTGCAACATGAAGGCAAACTCGTACATGAATTCAACTAATTCTGATAGATTTGAGTGACTTTTGTTGTAAAAATAAATAAAGGAAATTAGAAAGAGTTCAGATCACAATAAAAATGCCATGATAACAGAGGGCACTGTTTTGCCACAATTAACATCATTTTCATTCAGCCTCCACCATCTGTAACAAGATATTTAAAGTAAGAAGTCATAGTCTAGAATTAATTGCCATACATACCTTAGCCCTGTAAGAGTGAGAGCCACCTTGAAAGTTGATGACACCATAAGCATCGGTAGAGGTTTGTTCTGTATGTTTTTCCACTGACCATTCTTCTATTTCCTGATTACAGTTCTCACCTAGCTTCACATCGGAGTATTTCATAGCAAGACTTGCAGTAAAACAAGCATGTTGTCTGACCAAGCGGCCACAACAGCACCTGCATCCAACCATATCTATTGTTTAGAATGCTTGAATAAATATGCTATCACAAAATGAGAGAATAAATCTTTTATCTGTAACAGAGATTAGTTAGATTTAGAAGGGAAAGATGCTAAATATTATGTAAGTCTCTTTTCTAGAACAAGCCCTGTTACCATAAATACTTGAGACAATAATTAATGACAATAATATATACAATTGCTATGCAAAATGTTGAAGATCACTGCAACAGAAAGTAGGAAACCAGAAGTAACCATAAGTAGCCAGGACACTAAAAACTGAAATTGATTCTTTGACCCAAGTAAGTTGTTGAAGTTATATAAACAGATGATCTACATTATACAGACAGTTCTTCATTCATTAGTTATATTTGTTTTATGCCTAACCTTTCACTGCCTTGTCACTTGCAATACTGATCAAGACTTTTAAAACCACTGTTATAAAAGTGATTATTTAATGGGAAAAAAAAAAAAAGTATTCATAAATACCTTAATTAAAAGAACTCTTACCTGACAAGTTGCTGACAAATCTGACATCCTGGAAGGCATCTGTAAGAAGTATTTAAATACATGAGTAAACATCAGCTTAAATTTTAAGAGATGAGTGGGAGTAGGTGGAGAAACAAACAAACAAACACGGATCCAATGCCACTCATACCACTTCATCTGCTTACAAAAAGATTACTGCGCTACAGTAAAAGGAAAACAAGCTGCAGAGGTTTGTCCATTTTAAACATGGTAACTTCTCTAGTCTATGTGACTGCTGTAGACATTTCAAGCAAAAATGCACAAATGTGAAAGCTTCAATTCTGAGCTTTCAAATCAGTTTTTAGTCTTTGGACCATTGGTATCTGAAGTCCAAAAACATTTCAGCCTGGATTATGCAGTACTCATATGGAAACAGTTTGCCAGATGCCAAGAAGTTACTTAGACTGGCATTTACTTAGACAAATTCTAACAACATATCATTGCCTCTGCACTACTAACACACATTCAAGCTGAGCTGCCTATGTGGGAAGGCTATTCCATCATTTTCCAACTTCACCTACAGAAAAAGACGTTTGAACAGATCTCATAGAACAGTGTCTTTACACAGTACATTTATTAAACAAAAACAAAACTTTATTTTTACCCTCTTTCATCTTAAATATTCCTTTGGTTTTCCTGAGAATTGTTTTATTAATATTTAACAGTAGCATAGCAGAAATAAAATTCTATCACTGTTTTCCACAATTCTTACTTAACCACAATGATGGTTAAGAGCTGGTATGCAAGAGCACACAACTACATATTTTATACAGTAACCTTAAATAATGTTCAGGCTTTCAGCAGAAACAATTTTTTAATCTTGTCCCCTTTAGAAGTTACACTCAGCTGCACCTTTAGCTTCACACCTTCTCTAGCAGTTATGAAAGTATAAATATCTATGCTAAAAGGTATGGATCAAGGATAGCTACAGAATTCTCCCATCTGCATCTCATTCTTTTATGCCCAACTCAGGAACAGCAGCAAAACAACAGCAAGGAATTTGTCGAGTCTGAAGGACATCTGATGGGAAAGTTGTAAAGTCCCTATATGCTGTAAATGAGTTAACCTAAAAGGGCAAGTGTAGGAGATCATTTTGTTCTTTGGGAAATGCTCTGGGAATTTTAACAGCTTCCTAATTACTTTGTTTGCATTTGTAAATTTTCCATGTGCTACAATCATGGCTATAAATTCTAAATGCTTCTCACATCACATGGCTTCAAGGAACACAGCAAATTATGTACATTAACTTCAAAATTCTAAAGCTTTTACTTTGTTCTTTTTCTTCCTAAAAACAAATTCTTAGATATGAAATAATACCTTGCTCCCAAAAGAACAAAGCTGATTTATAACTTTTTTCCCACAGAAAAGACTGAAATACAGGTTTTCTATAGCTCAGAAGGAACAGTTTCTCAACTGCTAAAAAGAAAATGCTGATGTGAAATTAACAAGGGCAATAGTTCATGCTTTGATTAGACAAAACTGCCTAAAATACCAACTTAGAATCTACTTGACTTCCATCTGCAACACAGATGTTGTGACTATGCACATCAAGTTCACGTATTGTAAGATTTAAGAAATCATCTTTATAACAATTGGTGAAAGTAAATGTTATGTTTCTGTTGCTTGATTTCTTATCTCTGAATTAGTATACAGTAAAAAAGAACTAGAGACATGCAAGATGTCCTTCATTAGTCTCAGCTTCCCTCCTAGAAATGCATTTCCCCATTTTTCAAATTCATTTTTTCCTTACAGATCCTAAAGGATGAAAAACAACTAGAAGCGACATGGAATCTTTTGATACATTAACTATTTTTCGTTTGTTTATATTCCCTGAAATTGGAGCTCTCTCCGAAGTCTGGTTTGGAAGTAACTACTCCCACCTTCAACCCCATCATAATCTTCATTTTTCTTTGTTCTTTCTACAAATTCTTCATCACTTCTTATTTCACTGCCAGGTCTGCCTTTACTCTTTACCATACAGTCACACTGTTGTTCTTAAAATTCAGTATTTCTCTGCGACTTTCTCACTCTTCAGAACTATGCCACCAAAAAAGGACCAAAAAAAAAAAAAAAAAAAGACAACCCACCAGCCCACACTGTAGACACCACAGGCATCATAAGAAGCAAAGAGAACAGGGGAACATTGATTAGAGATTTCTGCAATGCAAAATAAATTCAAGAAAAAATGAATCCAATCTAGACACACAGTGACAAGGTCCAGACAAGAAACAGTGAATTACGAAAACAGAAAACAGTACTTAATAGAGATTGAGTAGCTAATAAGATTATGCATTCTTCCTACCTGTGGGGGTCTTTTGAACTTGGTATAATATACACGCACTCCCTCTTGGTGAAAGTATTTTCTATCCAGGATTTCTGTGACTGAAAAACAAGAAAAGGTAACAAAGAATGAAACCTTCCACTGAAAAAGTACTTTTTGAAGAAACAAGAATTAGAACTCCTTTAATTTTAAGAAGCCAAGTGACATCTAACAAAGAAGTCGCATTACCATTGAATGTTTTGCTATCACCCGAAAACAAGACCATGTATGACCCTATAACAGCTCTAACAGCATCTCACAGTGCCTACAACTTGCGATGACCAGAATTAAGTAACACTAGCTCATTCTATACACAAATCTTTTTAAATGTTACCTTTGAAATTGTTGTTTAGATTTTAATAGCAAAAATTTGCAGTCTGCAAAGAAGGATGTAAAACACTAGAAACAGTTGTTCAAAATATACTGTTCAACTCGTTTGCCAAGAAAAAAAACCAACTCATTAAAAAAGAAGGATAATGGAGATAACAGTAGGTTCATCTATTTACCTCTTTAATTGGGCAAAATTTTTATCTTGAAATTGCAGGTGAGGAATTTTTCTAATTGGCTTTTCTGGTAGTCATAATCAGGTCATAACCTTTGTCTTCATCAAGAAACTTTTCATTTCAGTAGAAACTTAGCTAACATCTCTAAGTGGAGTTTTAAGCTTAAACTTGAAACGTGTTTCAAAACATACAATTAAGGATATTTCCTTCCTCAAATGCTTACCTGTTCTAATAGCTGGCCACAGTTTCAATTCAGCTTAAGAAACCACATTACACTGTGTTTGTTACAACTGTGTTCCACGATAATCTCCAGATTATATGCTGTCTGCGTCAGGCTTCAGCAGCACATTGAGAAAGGAACTCAGACGGATTTTTAGCAATTCAAAACAAGATAAAGCTTTGGGATGGCAGTTTGCACATTATGCAATATTACCTTAAACCCTTATTAAGATTACATTAAGATTTCTTCATTGTAGACAGCTTGCTCTGTTTTACGTTTATATTTTCCCATTAGAAAACTTCGAGAAACTTCATACTTGCTCTATTCCATGAAGGGGAAGACAGGTATGTGTTATTCACAGGTACCTGTTAGAGTTCCATGGGAGCTATGAAGAAATCAAGATTTTTTTTTCATTTTTTACTAACAGGTTCAGTAAAGATATATTTTTCAACCCACTGCAATTCCAAGATCAATTTAAGATAATGTAGACACATTTTTGAAGTAGGACTGTACCAGCTAGTTTGGCCCATGGAAAATTGCTCCTCAGCTGCCCGCCCTCTTTCAAAACCTTTCCCAACCTCAGCAGAGCTTTCCTGCATTGCTCATCATGACGGACCTCCAATATTTTTTGTTTAATGACCTTAGACTACAGATCTGTCAACAAACTGCTGCCCCAGCTTCTGATCTCACACCAGGACGGGCACCAGTCCCTTGCAAGAGGAATGCTATCAAGATCCCATCTTGGTCTTTATGATATGAATCCCAGTTCTGAAGGTTACTTTCTGCTTAGCCAAGTGTCCCCACTGCTTATACGAGTATTTCTGTACTTAGTTTCTTAAAACTGAGGTCTTCATACAGCTCATTATTTTAACACTGCAATAGTTTAAGCTTGCATATGAACTCTGCACATACGAAGACAGAGAAAAGCAATTTAATACGGAAATGTTTTAGTCAGCTGGCTAAAACCATACCTTGAAGCAAGCTTTCACAGATGTAACACACTAGCTATTGAAATCGGAAGTATAGAAACCACGTGTAATTACGTCAACCACTCCAAAGCAATATTGTTTATTGTTAATAAGAAGTCATCAAAGCTGGGGACAAGGAACACATCCATGACAAAACAGCAGTTCTCACAATAAGTGGATGTAAAAATTTAAAGTAAAATACCAATTAGATTTAGTCTTTTTTTTTTTTCATAAAGAAAGTACAGTTTCAATCATCCTACAAGGATTTCTGTTTATTCTTCAGCAGTGAAAGAATTCTCAGCAGCAAATGGGTACATCTGTACTACTGACATAAAGGAGGATCTACAATGTTATTAAAACAAACAGACCTTCCTCAGTAGCACTCCTACGCTCTAATGAATACTTA
The DNA here is from genome assembly GCF_016699485.2 of Gallus gallus. Taxonomy (NCBI): domain Eukaryota; kingdom Metazoa; phylum Chordata; class Aves; order Galliformes; family Phasianidae; genus Gallus; species Gallus gallus. The sequence continues at coordinate 10,813,306 of NC_052541.1, read as the reverse complement.
TCACAAGAGATTTTATAAAGAACCTACTGATTTCAGTCTTGTTTCCAGTCAAGGAGCAGGGCAGGTGGAGGAAAGAAACAAAAAGAGCAGAGAAGAAAAGACATTTCCCATAGCTGGATAAGGATCATGTTAAAAAATGTAGGGAGAAGTGACACATAGTATCATACTCCCTGTAAATGAGAACTATTACATAACATTGCTGAAATGGGCAGAGGAAGAAGGAAGATGATGTGAGGACACTTAAGGAAGTATTGCTTAGAGGTAATGACTACAACTAATTTGTCAGCTAAAGATTAAAGTTAAAATAAGAGATCAGTTTTGTATTTTTATGTATACATAATATATATATGTGTATATATAGCTTACCACCCTCCCCTTCATCTCACATTAAGCGCTTTGTAAGAGTTCCTTACCCAAGGTACTACAACAAGATGACAGCTAAGTAGTGGCAGAGTTACTGTAACACCTCACCAAGCTATTCTGAAATTCTCCTTGTTCATCTCAATTTGGTCTGAATTACTTTCTGCACAGTTATTTCATGTTTGGTAAGATTACTTAAAACCTCATGAGGCTTTCAAGGAACACAAATATAGCAGTAGTAAAAATACTAGCATGGCTGATAATCACAAACTTCTTCATGTACAAAAAAAATTCAGTTTATTCTTTCTACTGATTTGTGATATTTTATACTGCTGAAGGATTCTAAGTTATAGAATACGTGTTAAAAGCTAAGTTTAAACTAATCCCAAATACATAACACTCAAACGTTGCATACCGACCCAACAGCTCCCCCGACAACCTTTTTCTATTGAATTAAACAGCTGGATCAGGAAACTGATCTGGATTAAAAGATAAAAGCAAACAGAATATTTCAGACCATGACTTCTGCGGAAGGCTGCTAACGCAGATTTCACAGACCTCAGTTGCAAATTTAGAAGTGGTATCACCTTCTATGGCATCTCATATTCCAGCTTTCAAGTCTTTACTTATACCACACTGTAGTTACCACAGGCAACAGTTTTTAAAGGAAAAGATCTTCCAATCTTATTTGTCCTTCATTTAGAAATAAGTAGGCTGTGTATTCTTTCCCCACTGCCTCCAGTTTTTCAAAAAGCTGAGGTTTCCATTTGGGCAAAGAACAATCACAGACAGTTTCAGCAAGCCTGAAAACAGGCAGATACAATGGAAACTGTGGCAGGAACACACGCTAGAACTGCCACGGAGCAGCCCCATCTGCCTCGGTCTCAAACAACCAACAATATAAGCTTTAAAACATTTGTAGAAAGACTTTCTGTACTCAAGAACGTCCTTTAGCTTGTCTATTCAAGGAATTGTCCGCTAATAAGTTACTACTTCTTATGTAACCATACACACACTCTTATCTGAGAAACTCACTCCATTGGTCAAACATGTGCTGTATCATAGGACTGAACTGTGATCTCTGCTCAGCTAACACGCAGCCGAGCACAGGGCTCCTGCAGATCCAGCTGGAAGGCAGAAATTCCAGACCAACTTTTACCTTACTGCTTCTATAGTCACATTGAATAAAACCAAATAAACCCAAACTAGGGTGAATATGGGATCAAATTAAGATAACGCCTATCAAGTAGCTGGGAATTCATAAAACTTCTTACAGCAAGAGGTGACATAAATAAGACGTATGCTGGATCTCACTGCAAATATTTCCAGCAGCTTCAAGCAGGCAGTAAGCATGGTGCTAAACTTGTTCTCACTACCATCTAACTGAGCAATATTGAAAACATGCATTCCAAGTTAAGTGAGGGAACCAAGCCTTTGTGCATGGGGTGGAGTCACCTGAAAGGCAGCTATGCATACATATCACAAAGAAAAGTTTTGTATTGAAAAAGCCTGAGAGCAGAGCCCACTTCCTCAAGAAAACACCTAGAGACTTGTAGAAAGTCCTCAGAACTTCTTTACTAACATTAAGTACGTAAGCAGATGGGAGGAGAAATGAGAAAGGTAGCAGATACATGGCACCCAACTGCCTCATGTTCATTTTAAACTCCTGGCACCAGCAATCTCATGACTTCTAACTCGCCTGCCTTCCATGCAATTTAAAATTACATACCTCTGTAATTACTGTTTGTTTGTTGGCTGCCTCTTTGTTAGTTTTTTTTTTTTTTTTCTTAAAGGAGAAAGGAAAAAAACAAAGCATTTAGTCAGACAGCTGTATTTAGAAGATGGCTGAAGAAAAGTAGCACTGGTTGCCCATGGAATACACAGCACACATAAAACAGCCACAAAATTTGTTCTTGAATCAATTAAGGTATCAGTGAACCTGAACAACTTATAAGTAACGTCTGTTGTTATGTGCAACGCTAGAAAAATTACATGCCTAAATATCATCATCATGCCATAATGCCAAAGCATATTTATGAAGCGTGCTTTCATCTATCCCAACAGAAAATAGAATATGAAACATCACTCTCAACAATGAAGGATACTGCATTACTGCATTAACTTGGAATCCTTGTTTAATTTTTTTTCTTTTTTTTTTTTGGGGGGGGGGGGGGGGGGGGGGGGAAGGGCTATTTTACCTTCAGCCCACATCTGGGTTATTTTATTATTATTCTGAAGCAACCACGAGTCTCATCTGCAGGAGGAGGTGGTTTCAGTTATGTTTTCCCCACACGCAGCACAGCACCTCCTGTCACAGAACCCGCACAGCCCAGACACAGGCAGGTCCCATTGCACCAGGTGTCTTTGCTATGTTGAAGATCCTGTTCCGAGCAGAACAGTTCACCTGGCTTAAACTCCACTCATAGGAAACCAAGTGGCTGTAGTTCTCTGGGCTGAAAAGTTTCACCAGTGAAAGCAGTACTACGGACCTGAAAACGCTGGCCTCAAAACAGCCAAAAAATACTATTTTTACTCCAAATAAGAACTGTTGAGGAAGCAGGGAGTGAAAAAAGAGTTGTCAAAGAGTATCTTCTGTCAATTCTACCGCACAGCACATTCAGAAACAAATCTCAGCTGAGCCAGCGAGCACAGATATGCATCTCTGTATCAATGGCTCCCTTAGTGCTGAAAACAAATCTTCAACAATCCTATTCTTTATGGAACAGTTCAGGAGATTTGCTCTGAACAGTTTTCACAGCAGCCCAGGTCTCTAACAGAGCAGCCATTGTTTTGTCAAGTTCTTCTCTGACGTAACACAGCCACCACTTAACTCACCAAATCTGTCTGCAGCTTTGGATGCAAAGAATACTTGGGATTTGTCAAAGGCGATTTGTACAGTGCTCTCTCAAACTTGACCAAAATGATTCCAACGTGCTATTTAGATCCTGGGCAGCTCCTGTGGGAATTCCTCCACCAAACAAGCACAAAGAATGAAATAGAGTTGGTTTTCTTTTGCAGACTTAAGTCTGAAGACCACAAGTTCATATACAGAACTTAATATTCCAAAGCCTTCATTTTTCATCACAATAAACCAGAATAAAACCCACTTATCTCATAATGTAGGGACATTTTTCTTATGTTCCGACACAATCCAATCCACTTCCTCCATTTTCCTAACTGCCATATAGTTCTTTCAAGGAGAAGCTCAGAACAAACCAAAGTACCCTATGTGGGAGAAGAGAGTGGGGGAAGAAGGGGCAGACACTGCATTCTGCTCTTTGTTTCCCAACTCTGAACTACAGAATTTGGAATTTTATTAAGAAAACTGAAGAAGATAAACCAGTTTCGCTGCTGTTCATCGGGGCAGGTAAATTGATTTCAGCATTGTTTACATTCACAATTCTCCAGACTAATGAAATAACAAGCAAAAAAAAAATGTAGCTCCTCTGAAGAATCAACATGGTTTTCTATGAGCTCCGAGATCAAACAAATCTCAGTGCATTACACAAAATAACTCATACACCAAAGCTATGATCCAGAAGTAACAAACCGGGAATTAATCCACTGAGTTTTCAAAGGAAAGGAAAAGAATTCTTCAACCCCCAAATTGAAAGCCTTTATTTCAGATGAGACAGGTGAAACAAAAGGACAGAAAAGGAGCACATGAGAAACCACAGGGAGAATATAGCTACAGCTTTTCAGCCCGCACGTCTAACTTTAATACCCACTTTTCTTTGTTCAAATGAATGACTCTATAAAAAAAATAAAGATAGTAAAAGTGCATAGAAACATTTTCAAGCCCATTGTATACTCCCTACTTACTTCTTCCAGAGTCCCTCATTCAGAACTCATTTTTAGGGATGTCCAGGCATCAATATAAGCCAATCCCAAACAGCTTACATTTTTAAATACACAATCTACTTCTCCTTCCTCAACTACAGTGATAAAATTGTATCGTTTTCACCTCTCTCAGCACTGATTTATCTGCAGTCTACAGCCATTCTTATCTGCTTGCTGTCTGCACATTACAAGCCTGCACACCAGCACAAAGGTAAAGTTAAGTCAGCACACTTACCAACACACTAAAGAAACGATGCCAAGCCTCTTCTTAAGTAGATCAGTTAACTTCCATGAGTATCAAGGATGGTCCTTCTCCCTGGTCCCTCCTGTATGGCACAGCAGGCCATTCTGTGCACATCTGCTACAAGCCCTGCATTTTCTGCCTCACCAGATTTACTGCATGAGAGAATTAATTCAGTTCATACTTCCCATTTCTCGCAAATACAAGGCTCTCCTCGTGTATGCCACGCAGGGTGTATGAACAGGCATCCCATTAACTCCTGGTTTATTTTTGGAAGGAATGAGATTTGGAGCAAGTTAAACAATCCGCAGAGCCTGGCTCTGCTGGCTGCCCCTTCCCCATCACACAGGGAGTTCAATCACAGATGTGAAAAACGAGTCAGCTCAAGAACCACAGTGGTGAGGAAGGGCTCCTGCCACCATTCAAACAATTAATCCTACCCTCAAATTGTCTTTCAAATCATAAGCTCAGCTCTGGCTGCCATTATTCATAGGCAGCATTACAGGCTGCAAGTTAACTTCGCATTATGCAGCAGAGTTCTATTTGAGCTTCAGATTTAAAGAAGATCCTCCCTTTCTTGTCCATGAAGTGCAAGAACACCTGATTAATGAGTTATATGCTAAAGCACACTAGAATGACAAAAGCAAACTGCAATGGTATATGTTGTTGGTCTTGCTCTACCACCTATTATCGTGCTTTGTTGACATATCTGACTTATTTTTAATGTCATTTGAAGAAAGGGACTTCTCTGTCATCACAGCTTGGATTTTGGTGCCCACTGACCCAAGTAGGCTATTATTAACTCACTAGAGCAATAGAATTTTGTTATCACTGAGGAATGTTTGACATAGCTGGCCTCAGACAACCCTGTCAATACCTTTAAATTAAAAATACCTTAAAATTAAAAACAAATAAACAAACAAGAAAGGCTTGTACCCATGTTTAAATTACTACAGATCTATAATACTTCTCTGAGTAGCATAGGTGAGAGGAAGAGTGCATGCAAGATAGGTGACAGCACCAGATCACTGCTAAGGATGATGAAGTTTCATATAATGTCTTTAGACACTGTAGCAAGGAGAACCAATTTATGTTTACAGCAGAATTATCAGCATCAGGAACAAGGCCCACCAGCAAACATGCAATCAAAGAGCTGCCTGAAACAGATTTGGAATTTTGTTCACTTTTACACTGAGTACTATTAAAAACTCATTTCATGTAGTCAACACAAGTCAACTCAGATCAGAAAAATTATTAACAGTAGGCTAGTTTTAAAATATGAGCATTTGACTTGTGGTCTGATAGAGACAGAAATTAGTCATACAATCTCTGAAGTGCCTTTATTTCCTTGGTAAGAGGAGCACATGCACTACTCATGGGCAAGATCATGGAGCTGCGGTAGGGCTTACTGTCTTCACTCCTGTTCTCTACATTCTTCCAGCCTGTACATCTATGCACCCAAGTCAGCTATTATTTGCTAGCTACAGTTGGGGAAGCAATCATTCTGGTCAACTCTCAACAGCAGAGTTGTTAGAGATGAAAATAGGATGGAGAAAGTAAAATGAGAGGGAAGCAAGTTAAGAGAAAACAAGAATTTGCTATGGTACAGCTTACCTGATATAGAATTATGAAAATTTCAGTATTCTGACATTCGGCTCATTAACAAATCGCTGCTAGACTCAGTTAGGCTTTCACTGCCTGTCAGCACAGAGAACTAGCTCTCATAACAGAGCTAGCTAAGCCTGTAGTTGCTCAAGAGCATACACTGACTTCAACCCTAATCTCCAGGCAAAGTAATGCAACAGCATTCTATTGACACCCACTGACCTAAACTCTTATCAGAAGATAAAGTTCCTCACTAAAAATATGTGGGTAGTTTCTGTTTACTCTAGAAAAGCACAAAGAAAAAAAATTAACTGTGTTTATTTAGGCAAATGTAAAAGCAGCTAATTTTTACCAGAAATGACATATAATCCTCATTTATAGGCACACTTCTAATGATTTCCATCCTGTTTCTGGGATGAACAATCAGTTGTTTGAGCTACGTGATCTTAATTTGTTGGTTTCTCACAAGGCTAATCTAGAGATCCATTCCAAATGGCTGCTCCATAACTAAAAGAAGGTCGAAGCAAGGCTGGTAATTCCATAGGATGTACAATTGACAGACTCAGTCTTCTCTCTTGGCTTTCATTAAATGCACTATGATCTTGTTATCCTCTGCTGAAGGAGACAGAAGATGCTACAGATTTTCCAGTTCTTCTATCCAAAGTTAATGCAGTATTGCAGGTTACCCATAAAAACAAGCTACCGCAACACACATACGTTAAATACCACAAGCCTAAATAATCACACTCAAATTAAATGCACATTTTTTAGAGTATATTCTGAAGAGCAACCAACTTTTTTTTTTTTTTTTTTTTTTGCAGGGTGTAGGGAAGACTAATCTAAGTGATACTGTAAGATCACAATGCTACTTCAGGAAAATTTGCTGTTTATTTTCATTTTTTTCCAGCTACTCATTTCCAGTTAAATCCACCAGCATTGAGTGATATGTGGCACAAAGCCCTGCCTAAGCTGGACTGGATTGCCTGGAGCTCCTCAGCGGCTCACTGAGGGCAAGGAGTGAAGGCAGACTAGAACTCTAGAATAATAAAGTCAAGAGTAATGAGGCAGCGTTGTGGCAGTAGCAAAACAAAGATACATGTGAAATACTTGTTTTAACAGATGCAAGCCTTGAAATCATACACTTAGGGCACCGTCAGAGAAGACAAGCTGAGCAAGTCACCACTGTGCCCTCCCACCCTCTCCCCACATGTGCCCCTGCCTCTTCCTCCCACACGTCCCACACCAGCCCTCTGGAGGTCACCCAGCTCCCCAAGCCTGCATAACATTATTTCCAGGAAAGCAGATAGCAAGTAGCTTTGACGTCAGAATTAACTGATTCAGATACAAAAACTAAGGCAGCGGAAAGAACCACATGGTCACAATGAGTGGGAACAAGGGAATTAAGACAACCCCATTGGCAGCAGTAAGCTTCCAGGCTAGCAAACAGCACATCTGATCTAAGCATACTGTCAAAATGCATCAAAATAATCCCCCAAAGCACACTTACTCTAGGCATCCAAGAAAAGATCACAGATCTGTCATGCAAAAAAGCATTCTTTTTAAGCAACTGCCTCCTGATGTTCAGGAAGGAAGGGAAGCTAAGCTGATGCTGCCTTATTTCTTGGAGAGCTGCCAACAAAGCAAGAACATATTGCCTAAGGTCACGTATTAGGTGAGCAGATACCCTGGGTTTAAGAATAACATTCACACAATCAGAGAATCGTAGGGGTTGTAAGGGACCTCTGGAGATCATGCAGATCAAACCACAGGTAAAGCAGGTTCCCTACAGCAGGTCACACAGGAAAGTGTCCTAACAGGTTTTGAATATCTCCATAGGAAACTCCACAGCCTCTCTGGCTGGCAGTGCCCTGACATCCTGACAGTAAAGAAGTTCTTCCTCATTTCTGTATGGCCTTCTTGGCCCCAGGAGCATACTGCTGGCTCATGACCATCCTGTTGTCCACCAGGCCCTTCTCCACAGGGTAGATTAGCCCCTAACCTGTACTGATGCATGTGATTATTTCTCCCCAAGTGTGGACTCTGCACCTGACCTTGCTTTCTCCACCCAACTCTCCAGTCTGTCTACGTCTCACAGAATGGCAGCATGGCCTCCCGATGTGTCAGCCACTCCTCCCAGCTTCATATCGTGAACAAACTTGCTGAGGGTGCATTTCTTTCCTTCATCCAGGTCATTGATGAAGACACCGAACAAGACCAGACTGACCACCGGGGAGCACCGCTGGATACAGGCCTACAACCAGACTCTGCACAGCTGATCACAACCCTCTGAGCTATGCCAGTCAGCGAGTTCTCAACCTGCCTCACTGGCCAGTCACCTATCCCACACATCCTAAGCTTACCTACCAGGATATTATGGGTGATGGTGTCAAAAGACTTGCTGAAGTCAAGCTACATGACACCTACTGCTCCCCCCCCATCTACCTCATCTACTTGAAAACATAAAAGTTCAAGTCTTGTACATTTTCTACACCAGGAAGAAAGCACAGCCCAAAGTTTATTGTATTACGTTGTCTAGCAAGTGACTGCGATTATTTTCACAGCAAATACTTCTCATGGTCTACAAAACAGCAAATACAACCAGACTGATGCATTCAAACAATGATTTGTTTGTTAGCAGAACAGTCATCTGTAACACTAGCTTGGAGCTGAAACCAGGACACACATGATCAGTGCTTTCTGTCTTTTCCCTACATAACCAACCTAACACCACCACACTGTCCTACTAATGCATTTGAAACAACTAGATAGAATTTAGAAGTGAAGAGTCCCTGACCTCTACACAAGGAGGTAGAATTTAAGAATAAAACTGCATGCATACAAGCTGGTTTTCTTATGGCTTAAAAACTTTCAAAGGATTTTTCTGCATAAGATTTTTATAAAAGGAAGAAAAAGTAAGGTCAATTGCTCAATGAGGCAAAGGCATAAATCCTCATCAAAAGCATTTCTGAAGCACGAACAAACTAAAGGACAAAGGTTAGTTAAGGGAATATTCTGCTTTTCAATGCTGCTGGCTGCAACCCAGTTTTGGAGGTTAATGTCCACTCCAATCTCCACATCTCTGCTTAGTGCCTCTCTTCCAGGCCAAGGTAAGTGCCCAAAGGGCTGCCCCATGGATTAGTTTGCAGCACAACGCCACAGATGTTTTCAGCAGCACAGTTGAGAAGTCAGCAAACAAAAGCTTGTGAAATTGGGAAGAACAAGCCCCATCCCACTAGCTCTGCATCCACAGGTATTGCAACACGAGACCATGCTAAATTGCTAGAAAGTTGTCTAGAATATTTGTCAGCTTTGGTATCAGCGATTCATTACTCTTTCCCTAGAATAAGATTACTTCTGTGAGCAAGAATTCCTTCAAGATAAGCACCTCTCAGACTTTCTGGGCTAAAGCTCACCCTCAGCCATGCAGCCTCCTAATGCTTTCAGTTCAGTTTTTCACTCTTGCTATTTAACAGAATTCTGAAATCTACTGTTTGGACAACACTGCAGTCAGGGAACAGAAGAGAAACTGGCAATACTTCGTAATTTAAAATATCATCAGCTGCATCCACTTCTGTAGGTTAACTAATTTTTATAATTGAAGAGAAAGTTGATTAACAGTTCTGCAATTACACAACTGGTATTTTTAGGCTCCAATTACATGTCACTTAGGCGCATAACTTAACCTATTTAGGTGATTGAAGTTATGCCCAACGGTATTTGCATGATCACAGCCACCACTGCGCCAGGCTTTGAAAGGAAGCTGGGCTTTTTCAGACTGGCTCTAGCCACAAACTAGTATGCTGGATTGAGCTTACTACACAAAGCTAATTAGACATGCGATTTTAATGATGTGGTACATCAACATGACTGTCTTTGAACTTGGTCATATGGTTGCAGTGCTGAGCTTTATTAAACTCATTAGCAGAACACAGCTTCCTACCCCAAATGAACTGGTTCAGCTTCTTCAGAAATTTAAACAAGGATGGGAATAGCATAAAAAAGCAAATAAGCACGTTAACATCATGGAGGAGAAAAAACCAAAACAGAAATATTTTGCTTTGTGAGAACAAATACTTTGTTCTCTTACCAGCAGTGCATCATTTGCCATTATAAATAGCCTGATGGGAGGGATTCAAACCCACCTTTGTGAAGGCTCAGTTCACAAAGAAAGACTGCAGCACAACATATTTGGGAAAAAAATGTTAGCTAACTTGCACTTGGTAGAGAATATTCAAAAAAGGTCAAGGAAAACATCCTCTCCAAACCATAATTATTCAAGCATAGCTACTCCATGCCTGCAGCACAATTAGACAAAGTCTGCAACACAGTTTGGTTTATATTTTGATGAGGCTACAGAACCTGATTCGTGCTGGCACAGCTCCATCCATGTCAGCACACAAAGCTGTAAGATTTAGAAAACAATCCCAAAGAGAAGGTGATATGCAGAGTAATCAGAACAGTTACCAGTGTGATGGCACAGATCAACTCTTGGGAACAAGCTTCCACAGCAAATTCACAGCTGATGTCAAGTTTGGGGTGAAACAATCTCATTTTCCTAAGACTCTGCACACGTTCCCACCATATCTCATAACAGTGCCAGCATTTACAGTCACGTGGAGAGCAGATTCAGGGAAATGACCGACAAAATAATTAATCCTCAAAAAAAAAAAAAGTGACAAGATTTTTATTCAATTCAGATCTTGGAAACAGCTGAGTGACTGAGCAGAGTGATGCACAAAGGGAGGAGTGGAAGGGTGACAGTTAAGGCTTAGAAGGGTTTGCACTATGGATGTCCAGCCTTTTGGCTTGCCTGGGCCACACTGAAGGAAGAGAAATTGTCTTGGGCTGCATATAAAATATACGTTACAGTTTATAACTGTATATAACTAACAAAACTTATTTTCTTTCTTTCTTTTTCTTAAATTAAAACATTACAAGAACAACAAAAACAAAACTAGTGGGATAACTGACCTTGTTTTTGTGAAACTAAGTCTGGTTCAGTGGCAGTGGTTGCAGTTCTCTGTGAACTCTCAAGGTGTTTTTCTGAGGTATTTGATGAAATTTTACTCTTCCTGTGCTTCATCTTTGAAAACTGTTATTCACAAATGTACCACCAAGAAGTAATGGCATCAGTAAGGTGTGATTGTGAAGTGAGGGATATTCTTCTCTGTGAAGAGAGGTCTCATAAAAGTCTAGTAGAGATATGATCTATTTCTTCTTTGAGCTGAATATCTGACTGCAACACTATACATTCCATTCGAAAATTCTCAGATAATGTATTTATTTTAACTAACAACAGAGTCAGAAATGTACCAAAAAACTGATGATTTTTCTCAGCAGTCTTGAAACCTATTCTCAAATTCCTTTATCAAAACAGAAAACAGGACTGCAAATTTTTCACTATTCACAGGAGTGTGTTTTTAGCCAATGTATCAAAAGGCATAAAATTATTTGCCACAACTTGAACTACCACTGCACTGCTCCCCGTGCCCAGGGTTCAGCCCAGGCAGTGTTAACAGCACACCAATGGTTTGGTTGTTGCTGAGTGCTGAGTATGTACCCAGGGCTGTGCCAGGCTACACATGGCCCAGAGGTTGTACATGCCTGATTTAGACTGACCTACAACCACACCTGAGTGTTCTAGCAGATCAACGAGTGGCTACTAAAGATGTTACGGTGTTGAACATCAACCTCACCCCTTATCTGAGATTATTACACTGTCATACATGTACTCACACCTCAGGTACTCCAGGACAGTCTTGGGAATTAAACTGTCAATGAAGTGAGCAATTACTAGAAGATGTGGACTATTAACTAACACTAGCACTCAAAGTGTCCTGAGTCTTGATATTTTTAGGCAGTAAATGCTTTTGAAACACAGTTGTCCCAGCAGAGCAACTAAAAATTCATTTACAGAGGTACAAGCTTAAGTTTTAAAAGTCAAGTTTGTCAAGTCTACATTCCACAAAAACCAATTAACACTTCACAGTATTAAGATTAGGAGGAGGAAAACTTTGCAGGTATCAGGATAAAAACTGTCAAACATGGACATTCAAGACAGTGGACTACAAAGCGAGAACTGTTTCTGTTCATCTCTTAGCTATGGTAGCAAGAATCAAGTAGACAAGATTAAGAAAATAAGTACCTGTTGGCAGAGAGAGAAGTGGGAACAGCGCATGAAACAAAGGCCGGTATTCAGTTGCAGGTAACTATTGTGTTAAAACTGACTAAGCTGTAACTGACACTTTCCCAAGGCTTGAAAAATTACAGTTATATTGTGATGAAATGCTTAACTAGGTTAATTTATAGTTGTAAATGCGAGTGTTCTTGGAAAGGAATGTATTGGTGCACAAGAGAAAATATATACAAGCTGTAACCAAGGACCAGGCTGCCACAGCCCCTGAAATAGCTCCCACGTTCTCCAATCCAGAGCGAGGCTGCACACACTCACTCCTGCATTCACATGTGCCACCACATCAAGGAGCTTCTGAACACCCGGAGCTTCCGCAGCCCGCAGCACCGGCATTGCGCCATTAACAGGAACGCTTGCAGCTCCAGGGTCTGCAGCTCCTGTGCCTGTCAGGCCACGACAAAGCCTCACATCAGAGCAGCCACCCAATGTAACAAAAGCTCAGCAGTCTTAAGTCAGCCTGAGGATAAAGAAAGAAAAAAAAAAAGAAGATAGAAAAGAGGAGATGGCGATCCATATGATGGAGGATCCATCAAAGTCACATATCTGGGAACTCTTCCAGCTGTTGGAAGAGATTAAAAGGAAATCCAATGTCACTCAACGGCTGCAGAGAAACTGGGAGATGTTTCATCATTTCTAGTGTTAAATTTTGAGAATAGTCAATTCTTCTTCAGTTGCCCAAAATGTTTTAATCCGGTTCATGCACTGCAGAAAAAAGTATACCCATCCCATTTTAAAGAACTGTTAATCCTGCATCTGGGCATTTTCTACACCACTCTTAAAAGGGAGACGACTTCAAAAGAACACAGGCAGCACTGCTGGCTTAGAGGTAACAATGGCTCTGGAGAAAAAGCTTCAAAAATGATTTCTCTATTTCCCTCTCTACAAAACCTGCCACTGAATATACTTTTTCTGGGTCTGTTATTCTACACTTTGCTTTGAAGTGTGAAGACCTAAGTTGCTTTTGTAATTATTAGCAGTAAGTCCAGACATTGCTAAGATTCACATCTATAATTTCCAGATGTAGGCAAAGTCTATGCACAGTTACCCATATTATTTAAAATTGTGTATTAACCATTTGCAAACGCTTTGCAAAACACACAATATGCGTTGGAATAAAATCAACACTCCACATTGGACTGCATATAAAGTGATGCTCTCAACAGGCAGGTTGAAAATGAAGTCACAATAAGGTTGCAAAGGTTCCACATTGGCTGTTTCTGAAATAATCTTCAAGTTGGACCATCATCTGAAGACATCATTTGTCAAACGACATACAAGAAAAGGGCCGACTTCATTACTGAACAAAACTGTGACTTTGCAGCTATAGAAATTGCACTAATATGCGCTAGCACACGTCACCTACCATCCTCCTTCAACTGAAATAAAGATGGTCTGGGATGCACTAACTCAGCAGTCACACTTCTTTTGCACGCACAGAGTTCAAACATTTCAGAAAATGCTCCTTTGAGTCAGTTCATAAGAGTCAATAGGAAAAGAAATACACTGCTCTTAACGTAGAAGTTAAGTAACCCTAACGCTGATCTGACTTCACCAGAACAATTTATTGAAGAAATTCTGACGGTAATCTTATTTTAGGATTATAAAAAGTTTAAAAAATAAAAACGGAATTGAAGCTTAATTCAGACCTACCACCTCAGTAACGTGAATTTTGTATTAGCTAAGGGGAAAAAAAAATACATAGCTTGGTTTATAAGTAGATCTCATACGTTTGCAATGCTTCTCCCCCAGTTCTTGAGAAGGAAAAAAAAAAAAGGATAACTGAACAGTGTTTACTGCTGAGTTTTCCTCCTGATTTTTTATGTCATTATCCCTTCAGGAGTACACTGCCCGCTCATTGGAAAGAACAGATGGGCAAGGAACTTCCTCTGCTTGCCTACAGCGATGACACAATCTGCATCCTCCCTACTTCTGTGCAAGAATTACAGCAGCTGAGGAAGAAAACAGCAAAATAAAACCACAAACTTCAGCTGAGCTGCACCATGGCTCCAGCAAAGCTGGGAATTAAAGCAAGCGGTTCACATCCCTGCTTTCAAACAGCTTGCCTCCGCTTTTCCGTGTTACCAGAATATAGGTGTAAAGGAGACTGGAGGAAAATAAATGGGGGTGGGGAGGTTGGATCATTTTCAGGAGAGGCTGAAGATGATATACTGACACGACACCTTGACCTGTACATTCTAATTATGGAGGTGCGATGCCATCTTTTTTGCTAAGTGATCAAGCCCATCTTCCCCTTTAACTTTCATTAGAGGGAAAGAGGGAAAATGACCTTTAATCAAGAGAGCAACATTTATTCTGACTTTGTTATTACTTCTTAGTGATCAGTGAAGCTATTTAAAAAAGCATTTACTTAAACACATACCTTAAAAAAAAAAAAAGATCTCTGCTACTGCAGTTGCCTCCAAATGGAGACAGGTTTAACTGAAGAAGCAACCCCAGGAGAGAACACCAAGTGCTTTCTCTGAAGTGTTTGACATTTACATGCCAGTAGAAAAGACAACTTTCAGAATCCTGTAATGAAGAATTCCTATCTATCTTCCTCTACACTCCAATAGGTTTAGCAAAAATAAAAAGAATAAAACAAATCCACCTTAAGCCAATGAATTACATTAGCTGGGGGATGCTGCTAAGTAGGTTTTGCTATTATTCCTCCATCCCTAAATCAATTAAAAGAGTGCAAAATTCTTTCATAAGTGCAACTGAACAGCACAGTGCAAGTTGTAAGTTCTGTGTAAAAAGATCACCTTCCTTTAAAGACTGCAAAAGAACTCTACTAGGAAATAAAACACAGTAAGAAGACTGTGGGGAATACAGTGGTGAACGAGAAACATTTGAGGCCAGTGAAGAAAGCAACAAACCTCTTCAGAGCTTGTCCCCAGGTCAGTCAGGGCTACCCGCTATTCCTTGTGGAAGTTGTAGAGCATATTCTCACTTGTTAAAGGCCACCACTACTCAGGAGTATCAGAGGGAAAAAGGGACAATATCTTTAACGACCATAAAACTGTCTTATCCACAGACAGTGACATTATTCAGTAACCTATCTAATGAAAAGCCAGCTGACATGATTTCAACCAGGGAAGCCACAATGCACCAAGTATCTCTCTTATCCACTATTCTAAAGACTGCTGGAATCAGTATTTGTTACATTTACACAATTTTGGATGCTGTGAATGCTTACGGAAAAGAGAAAAAGGAAGTCAAGAAAGACAAAGCTGCTTATGATAAACCAAACATGAAAATCAAGGGCTGAATCAGATGACAGTGGTTGAACCTCAGCTTTTTAAGAGAACTACGGAGATGAATTAACAGAAATGCCATTCCAAACAATGACTATCAGAGTTTGATACCCATTAATGCAGAATAGGTTTAATTTTTTAGCTGTATACCAGTAAAATGACAACTTTCCTAAGAAGACGTAGCTTTCCTTGTAACATTAAGGAGTTCACCTCTCCTGCTGAGTGTCTCCCTGTGAGACAGAATTATTCAGATTAGAAACAAGAAATATGACCTCAAAGGTAAAACTTCAGTTCTGGAAAACACACACGTTATCTTACTGCCTGTTTGCCTTTACAGAAGTGGAACAAAAAATAGAACCAATGTTACTTCTTTCAGCAAACTAGTATGGCACACAACTATTGAAGCCAAAGTAGACACAGTTAAAGGAAAAGAGATTCCAAAAGAAATAAAAATCTCTCTCTCAAAAAAATGGAGATATATTTTTCAGGTTAAGTATCTAACATTATTCTCTTGATTTTGCAGTGCACAAGCCACTGCGTCTTTAAAGTCTGGAACTTCAAATTTGGGCTTATATCAGACAAAACGCTGACATTATCGGTTTATTAAAAGTGCCACTTACAGTTTAATACCACCAGATATTAAACTCCTAATTAGACTAATTGGTGTCTTTCTGGGAAAGAAAATTCAACTTATTATGCAAAATTCTGTCAAGCATATAAATCAGAGACTATAAAAGCATCTCCCTTCCCTTCACACATGCTTTTTGACACATCTGCTTAGAGAGTACAGGTGTAAAATGGGCAACGTCAAACATCAAACCCAACCATGTCAGTAGGAGTTATGTTGGCTTGTTTAGAAAATACTCAGCTGTCACAACGGTCCAGGAGAAGTAAAGCCATTAACAGAATGCATCTCATGGAGGAACATCAAAGAGAAGCAGGAAATTTTCTAGCCTTAGTGCAAAACTTCCAGGAAAGTAAGAAGCACAGCCAGGGGTAAAGATAACCACAGGAAAGGAGAGGGGTTGGGATGCTGAAGTCTATCACCAGCACAGCAGAGCAAGCAGGGAGGAGGCGATAAGATGAAAAGGTGAATGTGGTAAGACTAAGGCTACGAAGAACATCAAGCAACAAGAAAAACAGAGTTTAAGATGCAACAGAGTACCTCAATCCAAGAGGCAATCCACGTGGGGGATGATCTGACAAAATTTTTAAATATAAGTGAGATATCTGTTAAAGGTTAGGTCACATTTCAAGGTACCTTCAGATGCTTCTATTTGTACAGTGAGTGTAAGTTACTCTTCCAAGCAAGCTAAAAAAAAAAAATCAAAGTAAAATATCAGGAATCTGAAGTAGAACTAGTACAAGAACTGCCTGAATACTTTCACATGCACAAAAGGCTTTTTCCCCCCCACTTTAAATAGCAAAGTCAAAAGTGGCATCGTACCAGAAGGTATGAGGGATGATACAGCACACACTTATCTCACATACACACACTCATAAAAAAAAAAAAAAAAAAAAGCTCAACTCTCAACAGCCTCTTCAGAACAAACCCTGATTTAAGGCTGGACACCTTCCAGAAGTTCTTAAAAGCTGCTACAAAGTGATGGAGCAGCAGAGAAACTTTTAGTAAAATGAACTTGCATGGGATGTCCTGTAACAGGTTGTTTATCTGGGCTGACTGAAGAGTAGTTACAAAATAGCATACAATAGGTGATAACCGCCAGGGAAGCAGAAAAACACAGCAAATAGGTTACAAAGGATCAGTTTAGAAATCCAGGGTAGCTAAGACCCACCAGTGTGTTTCTAGGTCAAGAGAGCCCCAGCAGAACGCCAGAACTAAACTTAAACAGCCAACACCCCACGGCTGAGGAGAGCAGAGTACCGCTCAGGCGGTGTGCTCCTTTCGAGGACAGGAGGCTGTACTTCCAGCTTCTTCTGAAAGAGCTCCAGATTTTCAGATTCTAGAAAAGCCCCCATTCTGTGCAGCTGATAGATACAGTCAGACTTATAAGTGAGAGCCCGTGTGGTTTTGAGCAACATACTGCAAAATAAAGCACCACTCTATTTAAAAATCAAACAAAGCATCTGATGAGAAGTTCTGGCAGTGTCAAAATCCATGGCTCTCTCTCCACACTCAGGTTCCCATAGCGATGGGAGAGCACTCTCCGCACGATGGTTCACTCCGACTTCAGCAAATATCGATTATGAAATGAACTAATAAAGATGAAGAATTGAATTGAACTCCAGTGCCAGAAGCAGCGCTGGAATTAAAATTGCTTTCTTTGCAGAGGTTCACGCACCTCTTTGTAAGGGTGCACGATTCTCAGCACACGCGATAACGCTTAAAAGACTTTAAAAACGAATTGGTAGAAAGACGAAAGCAGCGTCGCATCCCGGAGACCCAAGCACGTGAACTCTACCAGCCAAAGCCATTATGACGGATGGCGGCCGCTCTCCGAGCCCCGCGCAGAGGCCGCGCTTCCGAGCGGCGCAGCCTCAGCGCTGAGGGCAGCAGGGCGGCGCTGCCGGACCCGCGGGCACCGCGCGGAGCGGCTGCGGGAACGGCGGGCGCCTCACCCAGCGGCTCGACGCAACGCGGGAGAATAGAGCCGTGCCGCCGGCGGGCGCTGAGGGGGAACGAGGCCGGGGCGCGGTGCCGGCCGCTAGTGGCCGGGCCTCCCCTTCCGGCACGGAGCTGACAGCCCGGGATCTCCCCCGCCCCGCCGCAGCACGCAGCGCCGCGGAACGAGCGCCCCGCCGGAGCGGCCGGGACGGGTCCCGCTCCTCTCCCCCCGCCGCCCCCTCACCATTCTCCTCAGGGCCGGGCTGGGTCTCGGCGCCGACTCTGGCTCTCCTCGCGCCGGACAGCTCCTGCTCGTGGTTCGGCGTCGGCGGTGGCGGGGCCTGTCTCCATCTATCGGGGCTGAGCTCGGCGGCTGCGGAGGGCCGGGTGGGGAGAAGCCTGGCGAGGAGGGAAGACCGGGGCGAGGAGGACGGCGTTAGCTCGACTCCGCACCGGGACCCAGCGCTGGCGGCGGCCTCGGCCCGGCAGCTCTTTCTCATAATTGTGCGACTCAGCCGGCGGAGAATCGCGGCGCTGCCGCGTCAGCGCGCACCGCCCCTGGGAGGAGGGGGCCGCCCGCGCTGCCCTACCCTTCCCGCCGCTTCCCGCCCGCCGCGTGGCTCCTCACGGCCGCCCTCAGGGCGGGGGCGGGACGAGGGCCGAGCCCGGGCCTTCCCGCTCGGCTCCGGAGCTCGGACGGCGTCCCGAAGCACCCTGGCACGTTAAATGGCCGTCAGGGGCCTCGCACGGCCCGGCCCTCCCGCCCCCTCACCCTGAGAGCTCGACACCTTTTTGATCCTTTTTTAATGCAAACACGTGAGCTTTAGCAACCATCTGTAAAACTTCGAAGTGACCAAACGCATTTTTAAGCTCAGTATGAGCAAAATTAGAGCGGGTTGTATCTATTCTACCTCTATCGCAGCCCGCACGGGGCCGAGTTCGACCGCGACCAGCCCTGGATCAGCACCACTAAGCAACGAGCCTTGTGCTTCAACTCCCACCGCCCATTTCATCACTTATCTTTTACATCGAGCTGTGTTCTAAAGCAAACCAACATTCAGAATTCCTAAAGGAAGACAAGTGATTATTTGAGTTTGGTTCAAATTACTTGTGCACGTTAAATATGGAAAATAAAGATTTCCAAGAAAAAAAATCTCTCCTCTGAACTGGATGTCCAACATCAGTTACACTGCTAACTTCTATTTAAGGCACTCACAGTTAATTCCCTGTTTCCTTTGCAAACACAACATGGTTCAAAAGCAAGTTAAATCTGGCTCAAAGGCCCTGGCACTGTTTATAAAATACCACAGCCTTACAAGAGTGTTCATTTTGTATGGTTCAAACTCATTTTAAGTATCATGGCATGTGGATGTTCCTCATCAGGCCTTATCATTTGTCTGCCCCGTTCTGAGTTTGTGCTGCATCTGTCCCTGACAGCCTGAGGTTCAGAACACTGCAGATTTACTACATCAACTCCAATGATTAGAATGAGATCATTAAATCAAATCAAGCATTAATAAAAGCAGCAGAATTGGTAGCTAGATGCCAACCATCATCAGCTTTACGTGTGGCCTACTGGATGGATGCGCTACATTCCCAACAGTGCAATTCAGCACCAACGATGGAGCAACTCCAACATAAAGATTTAAGCATACACACATGAAACTAACATTTCAACCTGACGTTAACTGAGTACTACACAAGTTTTAATATACAACAGAATTCAACTAAATTGAAGATATTAAGAGACAAAGCATCCTTGCATTAACAGCAATGTAACAGGGCAGAGCTGAGCAGTAAACTTGGGCAGAAATGCCTATTTGCCATAGACAATAGGTGCAAATCAGATAAAATCCATACAACCCTGGGGCATTCAGCTCCACCTTACTGTGTTGCTGCAAGGGACTTCCTAATGCTTGCTTTAAGCTAACTTCAGTGGAATTTGTGGTATCTTACACAGGTATGAAAATAAGGCTCCTAGAATCAGGTGTTTCCAGAGGACAGACAATTCAGGACACTTCAACTAGTTCTGAGTACAACATTTCACAACAAACAAGTTAATTTCACTCTTACTGCAGGAGAAAACCTAGGACTGCTGATCTACTGCCACTTGCTCCTGCCCAGATTCCCTTGTGCTGGTGCTCACTCTTGGCTTACTGAGCAGGAACAGAAGGAGCAGTGGAAGCCCAGTAAGATTTGCTGGAGATGGTTCAAGAACTTTCCAAAAGGAAAGCAGAGAGAATGGGGAATTTCTGAATTCTTCAGATAACATATGAAGTACTTCTATCAATGCACCACAATCTGGCTTCCTCCATTCCTCTTGTTTCCTAGTTAATTAATCAGGCCTCTTCACATCTCAAATGAAGTTTATGAGCAAGTTCTTAAATGACTAGGACCTTCCTTTCATCTCACAGCAATATTTGGACTATACTAACTTGCTTCTCATAGGCTTAATGTTTGTAAATTCAAGAGCTAGGAACAAGGGAACGCAGAAGAAGTAGCTGGAGGCCAGCCTGGACATGATGGGAGACTTTTCTCTATTGTTTTAGGAGAATGTGCTTCAGGTGAGGAATTTTCCACGCCCTTTTTCCTGTTGATCTCTGCAAAACTGTAAAAAGATTGACATCAAATTGTTTGAGAGTTAAACTGTTTGTGATAAACTCAGATGGAGAGACAGCACATTGTTTCACTGGAACAGCTTGTGAAGGAAACACAGGGAAAATGAGTCATCAACATCCTCTCTGCCTCACTCTGTCTGTGGGGGGGAGGTCAGCCTTCAGAAAGAGCACTGTGAAAGGGGGCAGGACATAGCACCACAGTGAAATAAATCCCCATGACCTGGAACTGATGGCACATGGCATAAGGAAGTCACCTTACATCCTTTTATTACATTGTTCAGTCATACAAAAATGACATGATTAGACCCTAAGCTAGCAGTGTTAGTCATCCAAAAAGAGTGAATTATGACACACTCAGATGTTAAATCTTGTTCCCATCACTGAAATTCAACATTAGAGAGCTAAGCAGCAGAACAGATTTTTGGTAAGTAATCACAGAATCATAGAATGACCTGGGTTGAAAACAACCTCAATGATCACCCAGTTTCAACCCCCCCACCACAGGCAGGGTTGCCTGCCACCAGACCAGGCTGCCCAGAGCCACATCCATCCTACTTGTTTTACCTTCCAACCACAACGACAGTCAGCTCAAAATTCCTCTAATATCTCTTCCAAATGAATAACTGTCAGCTGTGAATTAGAACAATAAAAAGCATTATTTAAAATTAATCGTATTTGAAGATCTTTAATCTGAAGCAAGTTTCTGTTATCTAAAATAGAATATAACTGCTTTAAACAGAACTCTTTCTATGTGGTTCCTGTATCTCATTTTTATATCTCAAAGCAAAGTATTAATCTGTCACTGGCACTTTATATTGGCTAATTATTTGTTATGTAATCATTACCAGAACTAGTAAAATTTGCAAACCTAACAAGTTTGACATTGAATTAAACCAGCTGTCACTTATCTTACCACAGTAAGTGCTAAAGGATAAATATACGACTTTAAGGAAACCCTTATCTCACTGCTGCAAATCTAGTAGCCACAAAGAAGCTGTTTCACTGTTCACTCACTCTCATGCAGATGAGCTACTGAGTCATATATAGAAAGAAATTCATTCCTTTCTATGAGAAATAATATGAGTAACTTACTAAACAAAAGTAATTGACTTTGACTCTTTTTGATTCCATTATGAAGCTTCCCAGAGATGAGATCTATTACTCTGCAGCTGCTCTTTTAAATAGGCTCTCAGAATGTGTGTTAGAATTCATATAGCTAAATCAGATGCAAATGCCAACTGATAGCGAGATCTAGTTAATGTCCTACTTGAGGTCAAACAGACTCTCTGTAGCAACATTTTTTGCCCTCCCACTGATGTCACCTATGGCAGAAAAGAGAGATTATCGATTCACTTTTCTTCTAAAAGTGAATTCCCCAAACCCAAAATTCCGCCCAAAAAGTGTCTGATGACAGAAGATAAGGGGACTTTACGAGTCCTCCCCATTATTTCTGAAGGGCTTTTCTAATGCCAGTTACTGACGTTTCCATGGAAACATTTTGCCCACTATCTCTCAGATAACGCACCAAATAACACTGCCAACACTGAACTTTTCAAGGATTCAAAACGTTATTTCAAAAGGATGTAAAGGAGAAATAGTTTATTGCTGTGAACTACAAAACTTAGGAAATGTAACAGAAGGAGGCCTGTTTCTGTTGAAGACACGGAAAATAAAACTCAAGAAATGTGCACCTGCATAGTTTTAAAGTGGTTTGGAAATTGTTATCACTTTGTTTGTATGCTACACTGCAGTTACACATCATCTTTTCAAGAGGCCCCAAAGGTTTAGTCATCATTGTGCAGTGTACCAATGTTCTTAACACTTTGTATTTTAAAGATAATTAGTTGAACTGCGTGTTAGCTTTTACATCTGAGAAGATATTCCCTCAAAAGAACAAGTACTTTGCCTTTACACATTCAAGAAATACGTCTTAAAATCTACATATATTTCCAAATATATCTGGAAAAAATAAAGAGTACATAAAATTAACTTCATAAAAAGTCATAAATTATCCCCTTTAACAACTGATTTAGACTCCAATATCCCAAGCAGTGCATGTATGATTTAACGCACAGTGACAGAGCTGCTCATGTATTAAAACTGGTAAACCACCACTGAGTTCTGTGCAAAGGGAGTAATTACAAAAAGGAGCATGGACATAGAGTATCTTTTGAGAATAAAGAGTGCTGATGTGCTGTTACCCAAAGGCCAGCTGTGCAGTTCAGCTACCATTTTAAGGAGGAGAACCATCACAAAAGCATGAGGGTGTTTTTCATGCATTTAGTGTGTTAACTTGGGGCTAGAGCATTATTTCACTTACAAAGTCAGCCATCTACTTTGCAATGCATATGCAAGCAAAGCTATGTGAGGCTATTTAGTTTTTCAGTGCTTACCAACTTTTCTGGGACAGACAGATTATTTACAACACTAGGAAAGGACTGTAGACTGGGTTTTCTGATGGCAATGCAAAGTGCCCCATGACCTAACACTCCAAACTCGGAGTGCAGAACCAGTAACTCAAGTTCAGCTATGTGGTATGGCTTGTCACATCCAAATTAGGCAAATGAGGGTGTGGGTTATCCAGTTTAGAAATCAGCATTAAAGATATTCCAAGAGATGGAAGGGATGTTCAAGCTGATGAGTGAATTAAGGTTGAGTACACACAGTAGTTCTGAGCAAGCGGTTTTTCATTATACAAGTTCCAGAAGTATACAGAAAGATACATTTCCCAACCTATCATCTGAAGTATAATATAAGCAAACCCTGTATTTGGGAATACGATATATTACTTATTGCTCAGAATACATAGTTTAACAAACACAGGCCAAAGTCTTGCACAAAACAGCCAAGGGTGTGTCTCTGAATGTCTCTACTTACATGCGTAAAATCAGTAGCTGCCAGGAGCAGTACAGGGACAATTGCACTATAATGACTGACCCTTTGCAAAATTTCATCAGTGCCTGACTTTAAAAAAAAAAAAAAAAAAAAAAAAAAAAAGCTGAAGCATGTTTGTCAGTTTTGCTGCTTCTGAACTTTATCTCCCTGTATCTTTTACAGGATTTGCAAAACTTCTCTAGGAAAATTGTTTCTGCTGCAATCTTCAGACTTAGAAGTTCTTGTTTTAACTTGCTAGCAGCTAAGCTGGTGCATGGTGGACATGCAGTGCACTGAGATGCTGCGCTTCCACTTCTTGCACAGCTGGAGCATCTCCTTCCACACCTCCACTGTCCAGACTTGCCAGACCCAACACAAGACTAGTATTAATCATCCAACTTTGAACTCTTATTTGACAGTGATCCTCTTGTAGTGCCAAAAGCAGACTCCAGAGTTCAGAGTTGCTCAACACACTTCCAACACCCCAAGCTTACATCCTTATTCTACAGAACTTGCACATGCAGGTCTGTTTAAAAGTTAGGTGGGCTCCCTTCAGCAGTTCTATAAACATGTCATAAACCTTCCTACTGTTTTTAAGCAAGCCCCATTTGACATGTCAAAGAACATTAGAAAATCATAAGTACTACAAGCTAAGGCCGCAAGGTATAGCTGATTTTAAGAAAAAATACGTATTTTAAGGACATTTAAATATGACTGGCTGCATTTCTTCCTGTTGTACTGCCACCAACATAGATTCAAGAACTGATTTTTCAGCGCCTGCTTTTCCTCCCACAGAAAATGACTTTAGTTCAATAAAAACTGCTTTCAGCTCTTGTACCAGCTGTTAGAATTTACTGACCTAAACTTAGCCCTTCCGTAGGTAGGTTATGAAGACCTTATCGTTCACCCACTTCACTCCCATCTGTAAAAAGGAATTCTGCAGGTGGAGTTCCTGAAAACGTGGGGACCTAAAGAACCCAAACACATTTTTTAAGCGCGTTAAATCACACAAAGAACAATGAAGAACTTCTCCACACCAAATAAGAGAATTATCATTGCATTTTGCAGATATTTACACCCGTTTCCACTTTTCCACCAAGCAGCTTCTTAACACATAAACAAGAAACTGAAATAAATCTCAACCTGCACCTATCTACTTTGGAAAGCAGGAGTCAGCAACTGTCTATAGTAACATGTACATATTATGTTTTACAGTACTTAAGTTGCCTCCCATAAAATATAATAAAAATAAATTGATTTATTTTTCAAGTTGCTTAATTCAGCCAAACCTCTAGCCTGTTTTTCTAGAGCAAAAATAACTTCTGTGCTTTTGTATGCAGAGGCTTGCTGTCCCATTTGATAGAGAAAAAAGTACAAATAGGCATGTATTTCCCTTTTTTCCATTGTTACTATAGTTTAGATTTATTGCTAATGCTGACTTTTAAAATCAGCTATCAGAGAAAACTGCCTGTTTCTACTACATCAACACCCCACTTTTCTTGAAGCCATGATGAGAACACATCACAACAGAGCTCGATATTGGATTTGTTTGAGATATTGTTGAACTTTTAAGTGTACCAATACCTTCTGTATTTCCTTGTACTCTTGGGTATTATAATACAGAAGTTGATATATTCTGTAATCTCTCCGCAGAAATCATGGAGCCAGCATAAGTGCACTTCAGCTTCTGATAAAACTGTAGAAAGCTTCATTTTTTGTTTTTCAAATCTAAGTCAGTCTATTGCACCAACGTTAACACAACCTTGGGAGTCAGTGGGACAAGAGCACAGATAAGGATGTACAGAAAAGAAGCTATTGTTTTAAATTACTGTTGCAGGGTGGATTAAGCTGGTCTGCATGACTGATGCATTTGTTTTAAGAGAGTCCAAAAGGTTAAGCTTCCTCATAAACACTAGGCTCCACACTGGAACAGAGGCACATGTTATTATCCAAAGCAAAGTAATATGCAAAAACACTTCAAAACATGCTGTTATTGCCCTGAATAGAAAATGGGGAGGAAAGAAAGGAGATGAGTATGTGCATGAGCAGGGAGAGGGAACAGTTAAACCAGATAGCAGAATACCTGTGAGTACACTCCTAAGAAAAAGCTGAAAGGGAGCTCTTTGATCTAAACTGCAGTCTTGGTTAAAAGGTCTTTCAGTTGCAAGCAAAAGACTGTTCTCAGCTATTTGATGCCCCCTGTGTTCAGGGAACAGGATCTTGCATTCTTTATAAATAAGAGGAATTCCAGAGATACCTGAGTCTCCATCATCAACCTCTCTCAAGAATGCAACACCTTGAACTTTGATCAGTCACTTCTGACTAAAGTAATGTAGATGTACTTTATCATCTATTTGAAAATAAAACAGCGTTCTAATTTCTGAAAGCATTACAAATCCAAAGACAACTTTTAAATACACTTAAATCCAAGACTTATAAGAAGTAAAAAAGTTGAAAGTCAAACTCAAGTTGCAGTGATAAAATTTGACTACTTCTATAAAGGGAAAAAAACTACTCACAGATAATGCAGGTTAGAAAATGAACAGAAAAATACCTTACTAAGACAGGCTAGAAGGTTCCTCTATGGATTGTCTGGCTCACCTGCTGTGCTCAGAGCTGCCAGGAGTGCATCCAGCTGGGGTTTGAATATATCCAAGGACAGATTCCTCAGCCTCTCTGGGCAACCCGTTCCCAGGTGTTGGACCAACCTCACAGTGAAAAAAGGTTTTATGATTTTATTATGGAATTTTATCTGTTTGTGTGCCCACTGCTTCTTGTCCTGTTACTGGACAACACTGAGAAGTGTCAAAAGAGGTGAATGCCTATTAACTAGTAATAGTAACTCACTTTCTTAGAAGAAAATTTACTCCTCCTGCTTGCAACTTTGTAGCCTACAGAATTTTCAGTTTTGCAGAAGTGTCAAATGCACCAATCATAACAGCAGAATACATTGGAAACAGGACAAAAACAGCTTGCTTATTGCATTTACATCTTCTTCCTAACTTCTCTACATTAAAAAAAAAAAAAAAAACATTCTAAGGGAAAAAAAAAAGATAACTGAAGGTTAGTTTTAGCCATTCGCTCCTATTCATGAAGCCAAACATTTGGACGGGTACAGTAGAACTTGCCAATAGGTAAAAAAGCAGCATATATTTTAGCACTTAAATGTCATCTGTATACTCTGTTGGCAAGCAGAATACTTCCAGAACGGGCAGGGCTGACTAAGGTTGGACAGCAAGATCCAATAGGCTGCAATTCATATTAAAAAAAAAAAAAGTCACCTATGACTTGGGCTGATGCAGAAATAGGTGAAATTCTAGTCCAAGATACCTCAATATAATTTAATTTTACTTCCCACGTAATTTGTTTTCATAACTCCTACAATCTGAGCCAACACATACACAATGTACGCAAGTGCCGGACTTTACACAGCAGTTCAGATTGAACTCCGCAACAGGAAGGACAATTAGAGCTAGAAGTGGCTTCTCTTTAGAGTAGTCTATGTTGTGGCTGACCTTTAAAACAGGAGAGCTGTTCAAGGATTTACCTACATATTCACATTATTCTAAACAAAAAAATAATAATAATATGAACCGCAACAACTACTCCAACGTTCAACTCATTCAACTCTTACTCCTGACTGACATGATCTGTGCTTGGGTGTTATTCTGAAATTACTCACACGTGAACAAACTCTTCAGAAGTCTAAGTTTCCTCTTCACCTAACCTAGTGAACACTTCAGTCATCTCGCAGTTCAAGCTCTAGTGGAGAAAAAAAGAGTTACGGAAGAACAAGTTAAGATGCTGTTAATCATGACTGAAAGACAACAGCTGAGTTTCTCATCCACCCTGCAGACTTGGTTGAGTGGGAAGAGAGATTTCCTGCACAACTTATGCAACACAGCTTCCAGTGCCAAATGAAAGTACCACAAGGCAACCACCCTCTCTTTGACTTTAAAGGAAGACACTGTCTGGGAGAGTTTTCTCCTATTTAAATGCTCAACTACTGTGAATCAATGTTACCAGAGGTTCCAGCACATGAGCAGAAGAGGGCAAAGTGTTTAAAAATCCATTCAACTTTTAAAACAAACAGAATCGCAGAGTTCTAAGGATGTCTCAAGGATCACATATCAAACATATTCACGTTCGGTGATTTCTTACCCAGCCTGGTATTCAATACTGAAGCTTGGCTTTTTCTTGGCCTTCACATTTCAGACTAAGTGCATTCCATTGAACGACACTTTTCCAGCGTTTTTTCCTAGGCTGCTTGCAAATAAGCTTGATACCATCAAGAAGCTTGCATGTGTTAAATTTTTAACTCATCATTGTTTGTCACGTAAAGTTTCAGAGAGCCCCATGATTAACAGTTGTGCAACAAGCATTTGCTGAGTTACCCCAGTAAAACTGATGCTTAATTCACAGACATCAGTACTCACCCTCTATTCAGATCAACCTTAAAATGAAGAAAAAAGGGAGAAAGAAAAAAAAAAAAGAAAGAAAGAAAAAGAAAAAAAATAGCAAGCCACCAGATAGATATTTACAAATAGAATCATAACTTCTCTACCGAAGGCAGGATGGATAAGAACTGCATTTACATTGCTTACGGAGATAATAAAATGCACTTTAATTCACCTGGTATTATGAATTGTAACTGTTTTCCCATTTTTTCACAATAAGACAAAGATGAATCAAAGCAACTGCTCAACTGGTTTGTTTTTTAAACACACATAACATTTATTAATAACAATCTTAAAGTGATAACTTAAGAGTCACGAGAAAGGGGGTTGTTGTCAGTAAACATACAATGTAAAGTAGCAAGGTTTTTATATTATTAAAAACAATTTTAACATAGTGTTTAACCCAAGCAAATTTAACATTAGGAACATTCAAAACCACCAAAAATCTTGCAACGAATTCTATTAAGCTTAAAAAAACCCGATTTCAGTAGTCAGAACTAACCTGTTATTTATATAAAATTTAAAATTCCATCATTTTTGTAAACAAAGCTCCTAAGCACTTAAAAGAAAGAAGTTAGTTTACATCCCATCAAACTGCAGCACGTGTGCGAAACCTCAGGAATTATCAGGCACAGAGCATAATTAGGCACAGAACACAACAGAGTTTTCACAGCCAGCTGCTGAATGCACACTTCTGTTGACAACGATCTTCATTTATACTAGACTATTATCAGTATCATTATCAGTTACAGGCAAAAATTAAATAAATCCTCTACAGAGAAGATTTCACAGAAAAAGAAGTCATTTCGTGTAGATTTGTGAAGGTTCTGTGAGCTTTGAGTGCTCTGA
The DNA here is from genome assembly GCF_016699485.2 of Gallus gallus. Classification (NCBI taxonomy): domain Eukaryota; kingdom Metazoa; phylum Chordata; class Aves; order Galliformes; family Phasianidae; genus Gallus; species Gallus gallus. The sequence goes on along the minus strand of NC_052541.1, from coordinate 10,784,449 downwards.
CTTGCAGTGAGTTACAATGCCATGTCTCTCAGGAACTTCCAAACACATCCTCACAACCACTTAGCTTTGGCAGATACTGGGCTTGTCAAAGACCATGACAACAAATCAGCACAGAATTTTCTGTCTGCTGTCAGAACACCAAGAAATACTGTAATTGATTAAACGTCAGCTAGCCCGGCTGCCTGACTTAAAATAACAATTAAAGATAGTGCACAAGATCATTTTATTGTGAAGCTGTCAGCTCAGGTTTAGATCAAGAAAGGTATGACAGGCAACTTGTACCTGAAAACTCTTCCTGTTTTCTTAGAGAAATTGCAGAGCTGGTGGCAAAACAAGGTGGTTATCTTACCCGTATCAACTGGCACCATGGTCAATTTGTGTGAACAGCAAGAACTGACACTGAGACTGTAAGTTTGTTTACATCAGGACTCTCGAGAACAAAACAGTTTAAACTCGATCTAAGTTAGGTCAAGCAGTACATTTGCAGTAAGCCTTTTTTAACTGACAATATAGTTTTACAGTTGTCTTAATTAGCATACTTTCAAAGTAAATCTAGCTAAACTAGATTTAACCAGTGTAAATTCTCCTGAGCCAACATGCCCCTAACTATTAGTGTCTAGAGGTGACCTTCAGACCAACACTGAGGCACTTACGTGAGGCACTGCAGGAAGGGCTGCACTGTCATTGCCCAGCATGTGCTTATTTGGTTGTTTTCTGTACGGTTCTCGGACTTGTACTGACTATAGGAGTTACATTCAATTAAAAATAGGAAAAATGTTTTCATGACTACCTGATGGTAGCAGTAAGTGAACTCAGTGGTTCCCTGTAGTTGACTTCTCCAATTTTCTTTGGTGTAAATTGTTAGCATTACAGTTTTACCAATTTTCTATGCCTAATCCCCCTCAATTTGCAGCTCCCCCCACAAAAGAACTAAAAAAAAAAAAGAAAAGAAAAAAAAAGCATCAAATAAGCACACAAACTCAAACTCCTCTAAAAGCAAATTAATGATTCAAACTAATTTTCCTTTTCCAAGTCTTTAAGAGTGTTTAACTTTAGAGTATTAAAAAGCTAAAACAAATTAGGATTAATCAAGTTAGACAAAGGCACTGAGTGGCCTTAACTAACATAAGCAGTGCTAACGCTATTCATACCTGTTGTTTGTCTATCAACCACAAAGAATTTTCAAAAACAGTTGTTTCTTTAATCTAGAAAGAAAAAAAAAGCTACAGTACAGATACAAAAGCTAGAAAGATCTGACTTCTCATCCCCCACCTCTTTGAACTGATGCAAAGCCAAACGAAGACCACATATATAGACCAAGTCCCGACAGGTAAGAGAAGAACCAGTCCAGACATAAAATCCTAGGTTTTTTCCCCTCTCAAAGATTTACATCACACTTGTTGAACAAAAACTTCCGGCCTTTAACACCATCTTGTTTGCCAGCTATTCCAGGAGCTGCATCTAAGTTTCCAGTGCCACCCTGTAAGTACCTCCCACACACACTTTTAGTGTTTTTGATGGTTGACAATGCATATAATCCAAAGACGTGCATCAAAGCTTAACAATTTTCATGATCAAGGCATAAGCCTGTGAAACTACAGAGAAAAAACAAACAAAAAACCCCACCAAGAAAAATAAAACAAAAAAAGAAAGCTCACAACTACAAATTAAAATTTGCCCTGTTATCTATTTTATGGCTTACGATCTACATAGATTGACACACACACTGTTTCTTCAATTACTCGCAGTAACGGAACTATAGTTTCGTTCTGCAGTTCCTGTGGTTACATTACTATCTGTCTTCACATTCAAAATCTAGAAAGAAATCCTGTGAAGAATTCTGCTATTATGGTTTATTTTTTAAATTAAATCTGACCAGCCTTATTCAAAATTAACAAAACATCTCATGCAAAGTGGTATGGGCAAGAAAATGTTATAAAAATACACTGTATAGAAGAACATTTGGAAAATTGCATAGAAAATATCCATTTATTTAAATCAAAATAAGGCACGGTTTTATTAGATATGTTTTGGCTGTAAAAATGCAAATCTATTTTGATTACTCTTATGTTATTAACAATATTTTTCATAAAAATATAGGTGCATGAGTAAAAACCCTTCTACACAGAGTATGAAATACTCTAGAAAATGTCACCAAATTTACTGCAACTCTTCCGTAAAAAAATTCAATACTATTTTAAACCAGAATCCTACATGTTATTGTCCTCCAGGCTGCTCACTGGCTGGTGCTGCGCCTTCTTCATGTCCTGGGTAATCCAGATGTTCCATCATCTAGATGCAAAAAGTAATAAAAAAGAGGACAGTTCTTTATATAGAAATATCGCTTTACCCCCACTGGTACAACTATGTTAGCTAAGAGAAATATAATTAAACATATGTTAGGAGTGCATTTTAGCAGCGTACAGATAGGAAGTCCTCTATATAGATCAGAAAAGTATTCAAGCCAAGTAATCAAAGCTCTCTTAGTTAATGTTTTCCACTATAAAAGCATTTGCTGTCCAAAGATTCAAGTATTCTTCAAGAAATTAAGTGCACACATTGAAAGTGACTCAATTATTGAAATGGAAAACAAAAAAAAAAAGAGATTGAGGTTAAGAAAAGATTTCAAAGAGACATTTTGGAGAACTGGAAATAGAGCCTATGATCCTACTTCAAGCAATAGCCTGAATAGAAAAGACTGACTTTCTTTTTTCGTAACAGTACAAGCTAGTTGTATTGCAAATGTGTTCTTTGTATATTTTCCTTTTATCTTAAAAAGAATAAAGGAAGTGAAACTGCAAAGACGTGCTGCAGAAGACATGAACTAGATTATTACAAGACTGATTTTAACTTCAGATTAAGGCAATTGATTAGAAGTCACCTGAGTAACACAGGACAATTTTGTTCTTCCCTGACTAAAAAGCAGCTTGTTTCCCTATTCACTGCTGTACTGTTAGAGAAAAAGGAGGGCTGTGGTTTCATTCCTGGGACAAGGCACTGAATTAATCACAACGGTAACATGCACATTTGTTAGCACAACAAACCAAGATCCACCAGTTGGAGAACTTCATCATTAACCCGAGGCCAAAGATTGGGAAGTCTTGGATAGTTTTAACAGCTGACACACAAGGACAGAAAATATGAAAGCAGTAATACTGCTGCAAACAGAACGTGTCAGGGGCTCCTGAGTAGCATGGCAGGTTATCAGGGCGAGGGCATAATAATTCCAGCATGAAAAGGTAGAGAAACCTACATAGTTTCTTCCATAGCAACCCATCCTGCTTAGTAGCAAAAGGGACACAAAGACATGGATGAACGAGCTGCTGGTTACATGGCTTCCAAGCAGGGTAGATTTCCATGTGATGGGGACAGATTACTTTCCTGACAGGCACCCGCTGAACTACCTTTAAACTTCAGCACGGATGTATCGCAAGCATTTAAGCATGGTATGATTCTCCATATAGGGCAGAAAAGAGTAGTTCCGTTAATCTCTCTCTTCTCTAGCTATGACCCACACCTGCACCACATCCTTTTATACCAATGTAGCAGGGTCACTGCAAGGTATGCAAACATATCTTGTTAAAATTAGGTTATTTTAACTGATCTGTTTTAAATCCAGATGCACCAGTGTGTCACACAGCAAGCTGAGACACCACGTCCAAGGCAGAAACAAGGTACTGGGACTGGGAGGAAGGATAAGGAGAGTCTATTGGGCACAGTATCAAGGTAACTAAGACCAAAAGAGGTCTTTTCACACCTCTTATCTTCATGCATCAGAATTTAGGAGTATTAAGGCTTGCTGATACATTAAGAATAGCAGTAGCACACACACAGGCCAGCAGCGAATACCAAACCCTTGTGCCAATGACAGCCTTACATTCACTTCAGTATATCTAGAATATTGGCCCTGTACTGAGACCAAAAACCCACATCAAAAGTCAACCAAAGCAAAACACTCCCTACAATTACAGAAACCAAACAGTCATTTTAAATGAGGATTCAATTATCTGTTTCCAGGAAAAACAAAACACAACAAATAAAAAATTAAAAAAGAAAACCAACCAGTACCACATTACACCAAGTATGGTGAATATGGCTTCCCCTTTACTCTAGGGAGTATCGTCCAACAGCTGGCATAGAGAGGACAGTGTTGGAAAATATTTTTGTAAAATGTTTCCCACATTAAAGTGACAAACTGCTTCCAGAAGGAAGAGTTAACATTATTCACAACAATTCACTGCATCCCAACATGAAAGATTCTTCTCTGAATCAGATAAGCAGCACACAAAATGTGGTTATGACATCATATGTATTTAATTTTTAAAGTCTCTGCTTAATGTATATTTGAGGTCCCTTTAGAACCAGAATGGCTCATAGAACTGGAGCACCTCTCCTATGAGGAAAGGTTGAGGAAACTGGGCTTGTTTAGCTTGGAGAAGAGAAGGCTCCGGGGAGACCTCATTGTGGCCTTCCAGTACTTGAAGGGAACATATAAACAGGAGGGGGAATGGCTGTTTACGAGGGTGGATAGTGATAGGACAAGGAGGAATGGTCCTAAACTGAGACAAGGGAGGTTTAGGTTAGATATTTGGAGGAAGTTTTTCACACAGACGAGGGTGACACACTGGAACAGGTTGTCCAAGGAGGCTGTGGATGCCTCATCCCTGGTGGCATTCAAGGCCAGGCTGGATGTGGCTCTACACAGCCTGGTCTGCTGGTTGGCGACCCTGCACATAGCAGAGGGGTTAAAACTCAATGATCACTGTGGTCCTTTTCAACCCAGGCCATTCTATGATGATGTTAAACTTAAAGGTATTTTGGGCTTTCTTATACACATAAATTTCACAAGACCAAAAAACCTGCTATTTCTAATCTCTCCACAATATATGACAAAGATAGGCCACAGCTTGGAAGTCAGGTACAACAGATGCCTTTCTAAACATGTAGGCTTCTCTTAAGTAGCTTATTCCATAAGTTCATCTCAGTTGTAGGTTCTCTCAGGATAACTGCGTCCTCAAAGCCATTGCTGAAGCAGCAGGAATCTTTATGAGAGCCAGCAGCAAGATAAAGGCACAGTGCTAAAACTGTGGACAAAATTGTTGTTTCAAGCCTTAGAAGAGCCACAGGAATCAGACTGTACATTGTGGAGAGCTGACAAACATGTTTCAAGTGGAAGAAATTCATCATCCTTTTTCCTACATCAGAAACCCTGACATTTTTGGGGGGCTGCTTGGAGTGTCATGACAGATAAAAGAATATGTAACACCTATGCACACTAGAAAATAAGATTCACTCCAATAACATTGCACTCACATAACTCCTAAACCACACCTGTGATTAATTCACAAGCATCTTGAAAACATTATTTAAACGGACAGTACAAAACAGCAGATGCTTGCTGTGTAACATGCCAATCTGTTTATTTACTGTTTCAGAGAAAGGTAAGAAACATTTCTAAGCACTTCCATTGACCAGCTGCAAAAAGTTGGCATGGCTATTTGCACAACTAGAAGACTCGAAAATTCTACGACTGCTGGATTTTCCATGGTGTTACTGAAATGATTTCATAGATTGTACCAATGAAAACTAAATTGCATTTTCAAGTTGACAACTAGGAAATAAATATCAAACATTGTCACACAGACCTAGGTGAGGAGTATAAGCAATCTAAAAGACCCAGAAAAATCTTTACTATAAACTTTACAGCAGCAATACAGTCTGGCCATCTGATTTTAACGTGTATCCAACCCCTCCCACTTCTTAGCTTCCTCCTGGGTTTGTATCTAGTTTCTTTATTACGAAGGCTTTTAAATCAAACCTGACTTACTAAAGTACACTTTGTTGGAAGAGAGAAGCTGACAAGAAAAGTACTTTCCAGTTCAGAATTGAAGATACACTCAGCCAAAGTTCACTATCTAAAATTTTCTTCAGTGCAGAGCAGACAAGTTATGCCCTTTAAATGTATGTACACAACCAGTCTGCTGACTGTAATTCAAGCTTATATTTAGATGCTTAAATTCCACAAAAAGATGAAATTTGAAAACTTGCCTTGCTCTCTACGTGTTGTGCTTGAGACAATAGACAGTGAAAATAAAAACCATGTCTGTGTCAGCAGTCATGAGCTTCAGCCTACCAAGGTAAAACCTTCTTGCTATGGTCTAGAAGCCCCATGCAGCAGCAAGACCTCAAGAGCTGGTCTGAATCCTTGCTCCCTGCCCCACTGCAAGCACTGCAGACAGTAAGGCATGAAGTACATCGCTGAGCAGCAAGATCACAGAGAGACTGCAGAAGCAGTTACTAAAGACAAATTAAAACGCTTAGCATTGTAACAGACAGAAGATGATAAAATTGTTGTTTAGCTCTAGGAAGGTGCAGTGGCACACAACAATTAGCTGGGGAACTTGCACATGTTTGATAACAGCACAGATACGACCACTTTTAAACACCTGAAGTTACTCCTAGGGTTTTGGGAAGTTAAAGAATTAGAAAAAGAATACAAAGCCTTCCTTCAGTCTTGGGAATCATTGCTCTGTTCACACTCTAAAGTTTTTGTGCCCCTTTAAAGGAAAAAACAACAACTGAGAATAAAAGCAGTTTTACATCTTGACTTCACTGCTAACTCCTTTCTAAGGAATTACTTTGAAAAAACTGAAAGGAAAATAGATGAGAAGAAGAATGAAAATTGGAAGCAGCGGGGGACAAAAAGCAAAAAAAACCCATAAGATGATTAATCAAATTGCATTAAAAGAAGGCTATAAGCACACCTTGTAGCAAAGGCGTCCTGGGAGAGTCCGATACCTAAACAAAATTCATTCAATTATTAAAATCATATACAACAATGACAACTTATTTTTAAATTAGAAAAAAAAGGAAAAGAAAAAGCTAACTAGTGGATTACAAGAAATAGCAGCATTCATGAAGCTCAGTCATCTGATACCCTGTACATCCTGTTGTACCCCTATCCTAGCATGCTTTGCCCTGACAAGTCTGCAAGGTTTCACCGTTCCCATAAGGACAAAACAAAGCTCTCCAGACGTCTGGTCACCTCTTATCCATGGAGCACTTCTAGCCAAGTCCAAATTACCCCTGTTTCAGCAGGCTCAAGGTAGCTAAAGGTAATCCTGTCGCCTTCCCGTATCTTTCCTCCTCAGAACAAGCACTGAAAGCTGAGGATTTGGACACTGTGGTTGCATGGATTTTTTGTTTGTTTGTTTGCATCAGTAAGGGCAGTTCAAATTACAGCCTTATGCTGGGAGGACAACGTATAAGAAAGATCCACACGACAGCATTCTGTGAGTGTAACTCGAATAACATCCTCAGGAAAAGAAAACAGTAGCAAAGAAAAGAACCTTGGAAAATTATAGCAGAGTTTTACCAAAAGTTACCCAAAAGCGTTCAATCAGAGACAAGTCTAACTGGGGGTGGAGTAGTGGGGGTGGAAATCAACAGCTTAAATTGTGCCAGAAATGAGATCATCTGACCTCAAAACATGCTAAAGTTCAGAGCAGTTTTAATCCTTCAAGGAACCAGTTTAAAGGATGTGAAGTAACTACTATGGCAACATAATTCTCCCAAGTATGAGTTTTGCTATTAGAAGTGCAAGAAATTTTTGTTGCTAAAGAGATTTGCCAGGTTTGCTTAGGCCGATAGGCTGATCTTACTCAGAATTCAAGCGAGGAAAATAAATAGTGAAGCTCTTTTCCCAACAGAACCAGAGTTAGTGGATTTTGATATGTAACACATTTTTCAAAATAGCAAACAGCCAGCAATTTATATTCAAATGCATGGTAAACCAAACTCATTAGGACCTACAGAGATACATTTCTATTTGCTAGACCTACAAAAGAGAAGACTTTTTGTAGACAAAAATACATGGTATCTAGTTAAAGTGACGATCTTTTCCTGAGCAATTGTAAAATCAGAGAGCCTTCAGCTGGCACAGGTGCAAAACATTAATTACATCAGCAAAAGGCAATGCTTAACTGACAATACCTCAGGAGCTGCATGACCACCAGGTTTACTTTTAGAGGAATTGCCACCATCCAGCTTCTATTGCTCCGCTTCAACTTTGCAGTCCAGAAGCTGAGTAAGCAGAAGCTGCTCCTTTGCGTCATCAGCTTTCACAATCAACTTTCTATCCATTCTCTGAGCTGAGTTCAACTCAACCCATATACAGGAGATAGTTTCTGAACTCAAACAATGTTGCACTTCAGGTCTCTACATTAAATTTAGAGCAATACTGAGATCAGTCCACCTTACAATGCCAGCTGGCAGGGGCTCCTGACACATACAGTCACAGCTGTGGCAAGATCAGGGCAAGGTGTGCATGTCCACAGGCAGAGGCAGATGGCTGGTGGTACTGAATACTGCAATGCCTGGGTAGTGGCAGAGACTACCTCAGGGAAAACAGAATCCCATGCGTGTACATGTGCACTGGGATAGGAAACAGATAATGACCCAGATGTTTTGCTCTTGAACACTCCATATCATCCTGCCAACGTAAAACACCAGCAGTGTACAGGAACTAGTGTCTAAAATTCTTGTTCATCATCAACTCCTTTGAAACATCTCCTAATACAGGACTAGTACTGCAGATTGGAATCTGCAGGCTCAACTCAGTGACTCATGTTATACCACATCAAGATGCTAGATAAGCACTGTTAAAAAAAAAAATAAAAACAGAAGAAATGACCTTCTTCTATGGGTATTGTACCAGCTATTTCATTTTCCTCAAGTTTCATTCCATCATACCACATACAAGGCTAAGATTTTCAAAGAGTCAAAGCTTCCTGCTTTTCTTTATAGAAGATTAACCATTAAGACTAGAAAAAATAAATGGATTGCTGGTATTACCAAGTACTTAGAGAAGCATACATACAAAGGAATTAACAGAACCAAAATATTCAGGGCATCCACCCTACCTGATAACTGCTTCCTTTCCAAAACTTCTTCATCTCTTTGCGTCTCCAAGCAACAAGAGAGCTCGTAATGAGTGTACATGGTACAAGATAGAGAAGGGCAGGTTGTCCCATCTTCATTAACGCCAGAACAACAAAAGTCAGTACCATACCAATGGCATAAGCTGTAAAACACAATCAAGAGCAAGTATATTTTTAAACAAAGTCAGTAGTGTAGTAAGCCAGGAAAACATTTTTTTTCTTTAATTAGGATCTACCTTGCTAATATAATGGAAGAGGGACAATAGATTGTTATGTATTTGCATGCTTTCTCAAAGCAGCTATCATAAAAATACTCACCTAAAGTATGGGCAGCCACACTAAAAAGATTTATGAAAAGATTTGACAACATTGAACCTTTACTTGAAGAAAACTATGTAGTCCTGCCATTAAAAAAAACAGCATGAAGATTACTACTGCTGAAAAAAAAATAAATCACAATTTACCTATTGTACAGGAAACATAGTATACAGAAGAAGAACTTGTTTGAACGTCAAATCTTCGACAATAGGCAACCAGAAGGCCTTGAACAGAGAGGAAAAACAGTTTAATAGTTTAATGAGATGTTTAGCCCTGAATTCCTTTCTCCTCAATTCTCCAAATCAAAGCAGCATAAAAAAAATTACAGTAAGAGTTCCCATTACTGTGTGTTATCTTCTTCCCAGTTCTTTTCTGGGAAGCCAAGAACAAGTTTCAGAGATCCTAAAGTAAGTATTGAAAAATCTAAACCGTAGCACAAATATGCTACTGAGATGGGCATTAAGACATTTTCTTTCTTTTAAGCAACCTAAGTACTTTGTGTTATTTCAGTGTTACTTCAAAGGCACCACAACAGAAAAGTAACAACCCAGTTTTAACACTTCTTCAATAGAATTTTAATGCTCCTAGCAGTCAGCTATTTTGCCTCAGCGCAGATCACAGGCAAAGGGAGAGTCATCATGAGATGGTGCTTTGTGCCTAAGTAATTTGCCCAGGACTCCCAAGTCGAGCTATGGCCAAATTCAGATCTTCTGAGAAAGACAAAAAATTGGATGATACATTTTCCATTACCTCAACTCTAATTATGCAGTCTATGACACAAAAATGGTATTAAGTCACAGAATCGTTGCTTTCTGCCAGATTTCAGAGAGATTTCGTTAATACTGACAACTGGATTTATCTATGGGACTCACATGGTCAAAAAATGCAATGCTAAAGAAAAGTTAAAAAAAAAAACAAAACAAAACCCCAAACCTGTTCATTATTTAAGTACACTGTAACACACCAAGGTCTCTTCTACCCTGGCTTTGGTTGCATTCCACACTAACAGCAACACAAACTGTTGCATTTGATCTAATAAATACTTTGTAGAATAAATCCTAATCTAAGTCAGTTGAGAATCAAAACCAAAGTAAGTTACAATTGCCAAAAATGTCTGCTCACCTGGGACAATAATGTCTCCAAAACCCAGCAATGAAAAGGGCATGTCACACAGTGTCGCTGCTGAGTATTCAAGTCTAGGCACTCTAATAACCACAGGTAACTGTAAAACAGTATTTTAGAAGCCCACATAAATCTAATTTAAAGCACCCTGGTGTTTTGGATTTTTTTTTTTTCTTTTTTTTTAAATGAATGAGCAGTTTTAGCATCATTAATGTATCACTAATGCAGGACTTCAAAATAGGTAGAACCTAAAGTAAAAATCAGAAACCAAAGAGAGTGGATAAGGCCTAAGGCAATAAGTAAACTGGAATTTAAGATTTACAAATAATATGCACGCACCAAAAACAACTTAAGACACCATTCAATCATAATGAGAATAGTAAGTCTGGATTATTATCCTAACTATACAGTATTGATCAATGATTTCCAGGCCCTCAAGAGAAATTTGGATAGTCAGGTTTTCCCCAAAAGAATAGTCTTTTCAGAGGGAATGATTTAAAAATCCAGTATCTGAAATACAATCCTTACTTTCTCATGGGGAGCTGAGCGTTCAGTAGGGACTTCCACCAAGTTTCCATCATTCTAGGATCAAACCCAAGTCAACAGGTATTTAATACTTACAAGAAAATAGCAAAAGCTGGCTATATTTTGTGAGAAAGTTATGCCGAAAAGCACACTATGAATTAGCTACAAAATGTCAGTATTTGTACATTCTGAGTACTAAAACAAAAATTCATACCTTTTCACTGTTTCCAAAGGGACCAGCTGCAACTTCAACCATTATACTTGCCCCATTCTGAAATTAAGGTTATTTTTCCAAAGTTAGCACTTTAATATACCAAAGCACTCATACTACATCTACAAGAAGTGCTTGCACTTCATCTTACAATTTTTTCCAGAAAATTTCAGGAAAAATCCTGAGCATCAAAAGGAAAGCAGTGTTACATGGTACTGTTTTCTGTACAAAAATATGCTGTTCAGCATAAAATGGCTTAAAAAGAAAATCAAACCCACAAATCCACTAGATATAGCTGAAGTTTAGATAAAGATGTGCCAGCTTTTTCTGCCATGACCTTTCTGCTGCCAAAGAAGAGAAAGTACACCTGCATACAGTTCATAGCATGCTGCAAATGAGCGCTGTAAAAAGTACGAGAGCGTGTTCCATAAAGGGAAAGCAGAAGAAGGAAGAAAAGGAAGGAAACTGGAGAACAGTCATTTCTCATCATCACCCTGTCACACAAATGGGGCCAGAGTATTTCTGGGTCTAAGACTGCAGAAGACTTAACTCATTTAAGAAATTCAAGGCACCTGAACAAGCATTGTCATCTACGGCCCATATAAGATAGGAATTTAAACCACTGCCATCTTAAATGGGAAGAAAGAAAAGGAAGTCTGCATTTCTGCCTTGAGAATACCAAAATACTAATCTGTCTGACAAAAATACTGCCACAATGACCAGATGTTACTTTATTTTGAAGAGAAATTCACAGACATACCTTTGTGATAAACGGTGTTATGAAGACAAAAAACACATCATAGAGAAGAAGAAGGCCTAGAAGTATCACACAGGACTGGCAGAAAGAAAAAAAACCAAAAGAACTGTTACTATAAGTTTTCAGAGACTACACAATTAGTTTCTGTTAAAATTACTGTACCACAATGTTAAAAAAAAAAAAAAACATAGAAGGAAGCAGGAAAAAAAAGGGAAAAACAAATCATACCAATGTTTTTATTTTTCACTATTAAAAACAGTAAACAATTATTATTTTCTAATACTTCCTGAGTACAGAAAGGCTATCTCCTGATGTTAAACTTAAGGATACGTGGCACTGTAACACCTTTTTTTCAATTAAAACAAAAAATTCTGTAACTTATAGTACCTTAAAGTTGGGCATTTTCAGTGTTTTAATGAAGTTTAGGCAGAAAGCAATTCCCAAAATGTCTTGCAGTATCCAAGCCCACCTAAACATAAGAACACACATTTACACCTTGTCCACGCTACTCATGGAATCTATGTATAATACTGATATTTTAGATTTTGCTGGACATACCAAGATTTCAAAAGGAAACAGAAAGCAAGAAGCTATTTTTTATGAAGCACTACTAAAAGAACTGCAAAAATACAGTAGCTTTTATGCTACTCCCTGATCATAAACACGACAGTGTCGTACACAGAAGATGAGTTCAGCAGAGGACACTGCAGGCTCCTGCTGTTCACTTGTACAGCTGCTCACTTGCTCAGTGAGCAAGTGGACTGGAAGCCTTGCTTGCAGTATGGCTTTGATGCTACTGAGGATTTTACTACAGTATTTATTTATGGTCTCATGCTTACATTCCTATTTCTGCACCTTTCTACTCCACGGTGATCAGTAACAACCAAGCTAGTTGGTCCTCACCTTCATAACTTTTTTGCAACTCCAAATTACCACACAGTTCATTTGTATAGCTTTGTTCTCTATTATTCCCATACTTGGTAAGTTTCATAAATACTTTTATAATTTCTTTGAAATCGGCACTGGAGTTCAGAAGGACATCATGTGCCAGAATGAGTTGCACAATAGGAAATTTGTTGAGGACAATTATTCATATTACCCTTTCAAGTCAGAATGCGTCACTTACCTATCTTCATTTCGGAACACAGCCCAGACAGCAGCTGCTGCTATGCAGAATGCAGCAAGAAAAATAAGCCTCACTTCAATATTTCTGTTGCCACACGCAATCCTGAAAGAAAAGTAATCTAGTGAAAGGAAAGCCCACAACAGACAAAACACATGCCTGTGCTGTTGCAGCGCCTTAGGCTTACAAAGCATTCTCACCCTCACACCCCCTTTTCTGTCCCTTTGTTTCACCAACACTCAGGAGTTTTTGCAACTGCAGACTTTATCAGACCGCATTCACATTTTCACACTACCTGGAGTATAAACCAGAAGTTACCCAAAAGACACCTTATAAAAATCGAGAGGCATACAGTACCTGCACTGCCCAAATGGGATTTCTCCTATTAATGCAGCAAGACAATTGTACAGGCTCATTGCAGATGCCAAGCAGAAGACCAGTATTATAACATACACTAGATAAAAAGAGTGAGAGAGAGGAGTCAGTGACAAAATACAGTAGGGGAAAAGCATGGCAAACAGGAACCTACATGTGACACAAACTGTAACGGTTGTAGCACTACTCAATGCACCACTGTTGGAGATCACAGTCAACAGAGTACAAAAAAAAAAGTGGCAAATTCTGAAACATCTCTGCCATGATTCGTTCTCTTCAAGACATGAGTTTTGGAATCTCCAAATAGCAATAAAAAACAAAACAAACAACTGAAAATCAACAAAGAAACATCCACAACCAAAGACCAAAACCCAACCTTTTTCTTCTCCTTTCTTCGAGAAGAAACATGACATCTGATACTGCTGATACTGTACTTTTTACAACCACCAGCTTTCTCAATTTCTGTTAGTAGTCCTCCCATCAAATTTCCCCGCAGTTACTTTGTCTGTTCATCCATAAAAATTTCAGCAACTCCAAGATCAGACTGATGATTTAAGTGGTGCTTTAGGATTCTAAACATCCTACTCCTTCCAAAATTTCTATTAAGCTATGAACTACCTGGCTGGGAAGAGTCTTTATATTCTGAGTTCCAACTTGTGATATACTGCAAATCCTAACTTACAGCAAGCTCCTTGAGATACACACAGACAATAGAAACAGTTGTTTGCTTGGGTTTTCTTTTTTTTTTTTGATTGCAACATAGGTCTGGTTAGAAAGTAATTCTAACAGCTGTAAGAAGACAGATGTGCAGGTTTGGGCTGAACTATAGTTAATTTTCTTCACAGCAGCTTGTATAGTGCTGCACTTTGCATTTGTGACCAAAGCAGCCTGGATAACACACTTCTGTCCATCTGCAAGGAGGCTGGAGGACTACAACAAGTCCCAAGACATTTGAGGCATCTGTGTTTATCAGTAACCATTATACATGATGAAGGCCTGGAAGTAGCTGAACACCTGGCTTTCTGGTGGGAAGGAGTGACTGAATTCCTCCTTCCGCTCTACTTGTGCTCACAGCCTTTCCTTTACTTTTAAAGCCCATCTCAACCCATGAGTTTTTTCACTTTTGCTCCCCCACATTGCTGCAGGGGAGCAAACAAGCAGCTTTGTGCTGGAAACCCTCCCTGTAGCACTTCAGTTACACAATTATGCCACAGTTTGAGAAGTAAATTTAAATAAGCAATTGCTTTTAGCACCTCTAGAAAGGCAACAAAAAAATGCATACATCAGCATTGTTCTGCTTTAAACACCATGATTATAGTATGTTTCTAACACAAGTTCATGCAAAATTTGTGCAATTCTGTTCTGTATATACAAGATAGTAATGTTGTAATACTAAGTTGTTAAAGTACTATGCCAGTATGAGTCCTTTAAAGATCGCCCCCCTTTTAATTCTTTCTCATTTGTGAAGTTGCAAGTATGCTTAACCTTTTATAAGTGAACCAAAGAAAGCAATAGAACCAATAAAAGCCAGAAAACTTGAGGGAGTGTCTGGATTTTTTTTTCCTAAAGTATTTACTTTTCCTCCACACCCTTTAGTTTAGTATGAGTAGTACCCTCACCTTTTTAATTTCGTATTAACGTGGACCTGCTCAGAATTAATTCCAGCTACCAGAAAGGCATCACACCAGCAACAACAGAGAAAACTCCATAACCCAAAACTGAAGTCATTATTGAAGTTCAGGTATGAAATACACAAGGAACTTAGAAATCTATAAGCATCTGGAATCTAGTCTATACAGAGAAGCTGGCTAAGGGAAATTGTATAGCTTTAGTGGTTACTCGATCCTAATGTCAAGTACTGATGTTAGGACTTACATTCACATGCTATGGTAATCACATCAGCGTGGTGGGGTTTTATTTGGTTGTTTGTTTTTAATTAAATACAGAATTTTCCCTAGAACAGCATATCATACCATGGTAACAGCTTGTGTCTGATCCAAAGTCCACAGAACTAAGGCTTCTTTGAAAAAGATGTTACATATTTTCTTTGAACTGCTCACATTTTCTTCTCTCCCTGACTAATTTATGACTCCCTTCCGTTTCTCCTCCTTTAAAGGGCCTCACTCTTCACTTCATCCTCCTGTCCCTTTCTCCTTTAAGAGGTCTCCTCCTTCACTTCTTCCTAAAACTCACCTGAAACTGAGTAAACAGGTGAAATTTTTAAACTAAACCTATTGATCAAATTAAAAGATTCAGTCTTCTATTTAGACAAGTTTAGCCAGTGTAGCACTGCCCATACAGTGAAGACAACCAAAGCTAAATAGTCAGACATGAGCATTGTGAAGATTCTTCTGCAGAAACAGAAGAGTGAACTATAATAAATTCTAAGAAAGATGGAATTTAGAAGGAATTTGATTTCAATCTTTGAAAGCTACAGTATTTGTACTAGAAAGTGCCATTTAAAACAGTGCACATTTTCTGGTTGCATGATCTGAGGGCAGAAGGAAGAAGAAATCAACAGGTTGGAAACAAGACTTTAATCAAATTGCATCATTCAAGAAACTACCTTATTGCTACTGTGCCTCAGTGTTTTCTATCAGGGTAGTGCCATTTAGCTTGATACTTTAATGAGGGCACCGCAACCACAGACTCAAGGTCAACTGTGTGTGATACTCAAAAAAAATCTTTGACTCCAAAGAAAAGTTCTCATTGTCATCCTCCCAGGAGTGTCAGTATGTATCAAGAAGAGTTTCTTTCTTTCTTAAAAGTTCCTCACCAGTCACCTCTCCTCCACAGTACTTCACTCAGAATGAGCACTGTACAGGCAGACTCTAAGGCAGTAGAAGAAAGCTTCCTTCTTGTTTAATTAGCAACTACATTTTTTCCAATTTTCCCCTCAATGACAGAGTGCACAATTAAAAAATAATAATCATATAACAGAATCATAGAACGGCCTGGGTTGAAAAGAACCACAATGATCATCCAGTTTCAACCCCTCTGCTATGTGCAGGGTCGCCAACCAGCAGACCAGGCTGCCCAGAGCCACATCAGCCTGGCCTTGAATGCCTCCAGGGATGGGGCATCCACAGCCTCCTTGGGCAACCTGTTCCAGTGTGTCACCCTCATCTGTGTGAAAAACTTCCTCCTAATACCTAACCTAAACCTTCCATCTTAGTCTTATTTTCAGTTAGAAATCTAGCTTTTCAGACATCAACACCTAATAAGATCATGCAGAAAAATACATCAAATAAGATAATCCATTGTTTCTTACCTAGCCACTTGTAGAAGAAATAAAGTAAAATCAGCATGACACAACAGATGACAACAAACAAGACAACTGTTAGAGTGGTGAGAGTGACATTTTCCTCCTTCTTCCGCCTTGTTTCTCTGTCCCCAGGACTTGCCGTTGCTTTCAAATTCTCACTATATTAGGAAAACGACAAATATATTTATCTCAGGTGAGAGATTATGAGAAGTTTTAACTATGATCAAAATTGTTTGTCATAAAGCATTCAGACTGACAGCATTTAGACCTAAACCTTGTTTCTATCAGGCTTCAAAGATTTCAGAAAAGCTGTATGTGTGTTGATTCTCTCTCCACTTTTTCGGTGAAGATGTGTGCTTCTAACTTAGCACAGTTCACAAGAAAAAGGTTTTTAACTGCCCTCCTTTCCAACAATAAGGGAATTGTCAACTTTAATGAGAATTCCCAAACAAAATCCTGATCAGTATGAGGAAAAGCTGCCTAATATCAAAACTTGTAACCTTCTTTTCAGGATGTGTGCTCTCAGCTTTATTAGTGCATCACCTCTGACTACAAAATATCCTGGGCTAAACACAGACTATCTCTATGATAAATTAAAACCAGGCATATTGCACAGCGTCTGAAACCTCAATTACACACAGTAAGCTTCTGCAAAACCCCCACACATAAGAGTAACAAAGCCAGCTAGTAACTAATTCTTTTGCCTTTAAAACACAGAGAAAATTAAGGGGGGGACATAAAGTAGGCATTTTGACCAGAAGTCAGGTTTCTATGCACGCATACTCCATATTCATAGCTCACCATGCAAAATAAGGAGACAAACTGTTGTGTTTTACTCTGTTCTTTGAGCAGATAGCCCTACTACTCTTTGTACAGACACTAGTGAAACTTGCCCATCAGATAGCATGTTCCTCACGGATCCCAGTGCCTACCTACACCAAAATGCTGAATTCAGCACTGAAACAACTCCCTTCAAAAGAAAAAAGCCCATAGGAGCAAGATGAATCACCTTCTTAGAGAACATGCTTTGAATAAGCAGCTTAAAAAAAAAAAAAAAAAAAAAGCTCAGCCTAGACTTATGAAAGTGCACGTCTAACAAGTTTAATATAATTACATCTAGGTTTTTTTCCTCCAATATGGGAGACAGCATCACATTTTGTTATTTTAGCATTCAGTGCTGCCACACCCTAAAGCACTGTGGGGCAAAAAAGAAGTATAATCACATCCAACCTTTAAGAAAGAATCCCCCCTTCTATTTCTTTAATCTCTTTAGAAAACAAAAAAATCACTACTATTTGCATAACAACCAGTGGGAAAGAGGAAGCCGTAGTTATCACATGCAATCCACTCTGAGTTCTGGGGAACAAAGTACTAGAACAGAGAGCATGAAGCTGTATGCAGTAAAGCACGCTGGCCCCTGCAGTGTGCACAGTTGTCCAGGACCAGCTACATCCAATTTAACCCCAGACTAAAACAAGTTCTGTGCAGCTAGCGTGCTTCATTTCACTCTGTAAAGCTGCACAGTCTTCCAACACCATGCAGAAACCTCTCTTATCCACTTGCTTCCTTGCTCTGGCCACACACCATGCTTTTTACACACATCTCACTTCCCCTGCCTAGTCTCAGAGCTGCTCTGCCCCCTGGCTCTGCTGCCATCGACCAGATAACACAGAGCTGAGGTAGTTATCCTGGATGGACTTTGGCTGGAGCCGCCCAGACACAAGTGAATTGTGTTCCTGAGTGCTCCCAGTGACAGAACTGTAGTGCAGACATCTCAGAAGTTGCCACCCAGCCAGCTGGGAGAAAGCAGTTGCACAGGTCTCTGTGCAGCCCATATATGTATGCATACCTCCTGCATCACTGGATGTTGAAGGTGTCACTGAAATTCATGATACCTTCTGCCACAGATACTAGAGTGTTATGATGTTAGTTAGAGGGTATTTGGTAACTTATCAAAACATTAACTCTCACTCATCCTGCCAAGAGCTGCATTATTCCTCAGGGACTTGTACAATCTACTGCTTAGGGTTCCTCAAAGACCTACTGAGGGATACAGCAGAGGAAGAGACCAGGAAAGTGTACATTGTTATACCTTTTTGCATGCCTGTCAAACCTGCCTTCACACTCTTCTTATTCAGAAATACTGTCATATTAATCAAATATTAATTATTTTAAGCAGAAAACTCTAAGCAGCTTAGGTCACAACAATTTTGTGATTTTTCAAGCGTTACATATATACAGAAGAAGCTCAAGGGAAAGCATTTAATTGCACCTGGATCTTCTAACTCTTTAACCGGTACCCTAAAAAACATTGTTTCTTAATAATCACAGCTACAGATTTCACAGAACTTGCAGTCCACATAATGTAATCAGTTCTGTTGTACAGACTTACAGTTCTGCTACTCCGCTCCAGTAGGCCCCGAGTGCCACAGTGAACACAGCAATGACAAAGATGACAACCATACTGCAATCGAACTCCGGCAAAGGTGGTGAATAGAGAGTCACACTAATTTCATTTCCAAGAGTCTGAAAAACAACACACAAGTTGGTTCACAAGGACTAGAAGGAAACCGTATGACTTATTTTCCAACACAATACGATTTCCTGCTCTTAACCTACACAAGGGTAGCAATCACATTTGTAACTTACTGTATAACACATCCCATATTTTTATCATTGTAAAGCACCGATGCCTTTCATGCCACCTTCCAGGATGCTCAGATTTGAAAACAGCCTTATTACTATTGCTGTGACAACATATAGATAGAACAAGGCAAAACGGTACTTCTTTGCCATCTTACAACACTTCTGAGAAGTTATACCTGTAGCTCAAATGCTTTTCATCCCCCAAATACACCAAGTGCTAGCAAAGACATCAGCTCTGCAGGAAAGCATCTCTGGAGTCCATTACCTTGAAAAACAGACACATGCCCACTGAGATATGAGCAGAGGTCTGCCTCTCACTGCTGAAACCACAAACCTCACAGCTCAGATACAGGCAAGATGCTTCACACAGGACACAGTGAAAACACACAGCATGATCTGAGGTGGATTCAAAAAGAAATGAAAGCAATTTCACCTAACTTAAAAAATGTAAGACTGAATAAGGTGAGAGGGAGCAGAGACATAACCGATACCAGTATGTACAGAAGTCTTGAAAGCAAAACCAATGTGCTTTAACTAGACTGAAAGGTGAGACTCAAAGAAAGGATGATAATTTGACAGGTGATGGGCAAAGTTTGCTGTTGTGGCTGAAGTAAGCCAGGGCACCTAAAGCAACCCCACAGTGAGAACAGACTTCAGAGATGTGGTAGAAGAACAGATTTGCTAACAGCCTGCATGTGGGATAAAAGCAGAAGACGTGAACATGTCAGGCAAGTTTGGCTACAGGAAGATCAAACTGGCAGTGGAGAGACTGAATGGGAAGCTGAACAGTGCAGTGGAGAACACTGGCCATTTGTGAAGAAAGTAGATTCATCTCAGCACCTGAATTAGATAATTACAGAAATTAACCTTATTGCAGCCTACAGAAGTCAGAATCATTCCTTTGCCTCCAGTCATGGAAGAACAGATTATCACACTTTTAGAAAATACGGAAGAAAAGCTGATGAAACATTACAGTTGTAGGAAGTGAAAGAAAGTAGATAAATGCAAGAAGTCTTACTCTAATTACTGCATCCTGTATGTAAAAACAAAAAACTAATGACTTACACATTTACGGCAGTGAATTAGAAATAAGCGGGCTGTATTGGTGATAGGTGGGGGGCTGCCCTAGATGACCTTTTCCAACCTCCATGATTCTATGATTCCACATCTAACAACAGTTCTTGCTTTCCTTTTGTTACTATTGTTCTGCTCTTCACTGAGAACTTGTGAAGTCTCAACTGCCCCCGCAGAGCACTGGAATGAAACACAGCACGAGAGCTGCCTGCTTCCCAGAAGGTCTGTGACACTGTGTTGCTACCAACGCTTCTCGTGCACCTGATTCAAATGGTGAAAGCTAACAGAAATGAAGTCTTGTATGAGAACACCAACCACTCCCCTCAGACTGCTACTGTCACTCTTCTAATCAAAAAGTTGGAAGCCTTGAAAAGCAGTAAGACAAACACAGCTGAAGTAGGAAGAGTGCACAATGGCTGACAGCACCTAAGCAGCCCATATCATTCAGAATAGCTACTGCTGGTGATGTGACAGAAGGCTTTGGCAAAAAACACACCAGAACTAAGAATGAATCACTTCCAGGTTAGGCTTTAACTCTTACTACTTCCATGAAGACAGCTCCCTTCTAAGAAAAAAAAGGTATTTTTTCCCCTTGATTCAACAGCAGTATGAGACATCACCTAATCTACTAGCAAAGTTACTTGGTGAATTGTTATAGCTGCATAGAAACAACATGGAACAACACTAGGCATTCAATTGCTCTGAGTCTTGTCTGCATCAATCAGGGATCTTACCTTGCCCTACTTTCTCTCCACTCCAGGTTAGTAAGGCATATATTACAGCCACTCAATTAAGCAAAAAACCATCATCTTCTCTTGCTTAAATGAAGACATTTCAAGACAGAGGACAACCTAAACCAAAACTACTCATCCATGACTATGGCGTATCAATTCTTTGCAAGAATCAACCCTTAATGGGAAAACAGAAAATAACCAAAATTCTAGACATCCAGGCACAGTTTCAGTTTGTATACTTACCTACGACAACTTCCAATGGCAGCTCTGAAGGTTAAGAGCAGAAATGGTGAAATGAGCTTGCAAATACAATCCAGGGAGCTAAGATTACACAGGTTGCTGCAAGCCTCTGCTATTTACTGGAAAACATGTGGAGTGCAACTTCTGCCTAGCAAAGCTATTTGACACTAAACAAAACAAACAAATGAAACCGAAACAAATCCCCCTGAATATAATGGTAGGAGATACCAAACTGCCAGATTTTAATGCTACCCATTTGGCATCTCACCATGAATTCATCCACAGAAGCTTAAACTATACCAACTAATTTCTCCATAACAGATGCTGTCATGCTACAGAAACAGAACATATCATCTTGCAAAGATTAAGGAAAAAGAAAAATAATATTAATAATCAAAAAAATAATAATCACACTTGGTTTAAGAGCCACCTTGACAAAGGACTGCTTGCCTGCAAGACGCCACGCTGCTAGATGTAAGCTCAGCTGTTCTTACTTCTGTACTACAGCTCCTGACGTTTGTCAGGCATCCGCAATTCTGTCCAAGTCTACTGGAAGGATACTTTTCTTGTTTAAGATGAAGATTTTTATTTATTACCCTCCCTCCAGTATTGTTTCCCATTCTTAGCGTTCTAATTAAACATCTTCTCAAAGTAACTTGAAGAAAGAAGCCTACTCATGACATAATATCCGTCCTGTGAAAGAGTATCTATGCACATTCCAATCAGGAAGACATTCATATCTGATCTTAAATTATTTTATTTATTAGTTCAACAATCTTAGACTATACATACCATTACATGCTGAAATTATGTTACTTACCAGCTGCATATCCACTATGTCATTATATCTTATAAGAGCAACTGGTAGAGATAAATTTTCAAAATCGGTCTTGTTATCTGAAGGAGGAGACTAGAAGAGAAAGTGTCAGTGGTACATACATTGTGTCTGTTTGCCAAGCAGGTTTCTATAAGCAGACTGTCCTTTAAATTTCATCATATTTGCACGGAGGAAAATAGAGCTAGTTCATCACCTTTGGCAAAAGGTTAACAAAGGCAGATGTACTTAAGTCAAAATAGGAGCTACAACCAATACATCTGGATTCATGAAGGTCTTGTGCTTTTACAGGATTATAAGGAATAAACAAAACATGTTTTTTATTTCCTATGCTTTTAAAGCAAAGATCGACTCTTTGTGACGACATCAATTCTCAAACAGCAAATATTTGTACTTATATTTTGCAGCCATACTAGAGAACAAAAAGAAGTAACAGAAGTATCTGTAAAGATATGCCAGTGCCCTCTGGATTTTCAGTTTTGGATGAAGTTTTCCTGATTTATTTTTTCTCACTGTGAGTTCAAAACAAAATACTACTTATGATGACAGAAAGCATGGCCTTCTAGTCTCATGAGCAGTAGCACTAGCAGTGCACTCAGCAGGGAAGGTTAACAATTCACATTGGAACCCCACACATCCCCATGGTCCTCTGCTTCTGGGACTCCTCTGAGCTATCTCTGAGCAACACTACCTCAGACCAAACAGATAAGACGTTACCTCAGTACAGAAGAAAATAATATGTTGTAACTTACCAGCCTAGCTTTACTGGCAATCAACAGCATTTTAGCACCCAAACTTTGAGCAATTCTTGCTTTCTCCAAAAAAGTGCAGTTTCCTCTCATCACGACAACTGCTTTGTCCTTCATTACAACAGCAGGAACTTCAGAAGAATCACAGAGTACCGTAGAAGTCAGGTTTTCCAGAGACCTGAAAGTCTGCAGAGAGAAGAGCAGAAAGAAAGCAGTTTGATAACTCACTCTTACCTGGAAGACTGATTAACATGCTTCCTAATTTGAGGTTTGTCACAAAAAGGCATAACAGAAAGGAGTCACACATTTAGCAACATAACATCGGGGCAACAGTTTCTACAGCCCACAGTACTAAGGGAGGTTTAGAATAGTGTGTAGCTGAAACATCTGGCTGCTGGTAACAAGTTTCACAGCAGTTGTAGCTGTAATTTAAACATATGACACGGGAAATATTATATTCATATAAATTCCATTGAAATATCATACTACACAGGAAAATCACCGCCTGTCGTTCTGGAGAATCCAGCATACATTTTGTAGTACTTTCAGGCTTTATGAGTCAAAAACTGAAACAAAAAATAACTCAACCAGGGCAATGTAACCAGAGTGCTGAGGCACAACGAGTGTTCAAAACCAGTTGGTGCTTCAAAAAAATATTTCTATTCTTAAAGTTGAAGATTGGCAATGATTTTTAAATGGTTGTCAGGATTTAGTCAGTCGAGGCATCCTAGGGGCCAAAATAGCACAGCAAAGATGTTCGGGAACACAGGTGATGTTTCTGTTTAACACAGAGTTAACCTGCTAATGGATGTCAGAAGGGAAAGGAGAGAAATTAGAAGAATAATACTGCCTTCACCACTTCCAAACACAAAGCATTTCCTGTTCATAGGAAGAATGCTGGACGAAGAAGATGTGTTTTTGCCTTACACCCTGGATTGAAAAACTCTCAAAAACGTGGCAGGATGAACGTTCCAGGCAGTCTCCTCTTCCACCACACGGTTTCAAGACAATTAAACAGGAGATCAAACTGACACACAAATAGAAGAAAATGTTTCACAGGTTTACAACATTTTTATAAACAAATAAAAAATGTTGCTTGCAAATCTGAAACTTGGACACGGTGATGACACTGAAGGAAAAAGATAATGTATTTAAAATCGGTTTTAAACAGAGAGAGTACCACCTTTATAAACTCGAGGAAAGACTTCTTAAGGTATACAAATGCTCACTGCAAAAATCCATATTTTTCAGTGCAGCACCAATTTAACTCAAAGAAATGAAAATCAGTGACAGCTGATCCAGATTCACCTTGTGTTCCAGTTCTCTTACAAAGTATAATTAGAAACTACTTACAGCATTGTCCAGGCTGCTTGGGAGAGATATCCAGTTAGAATTGTAAGCTATGCAGTAATCCTTTGTTAAGGGACTTATGCCATTTCCAGAAGCGTGCAGGATTCCCTCATCTGCATTTATCTGCAATAAACCAAGGTGTTCTGAATTAAACTTCAGACAATCGCTGTAGAGGCGTTCCCCTAAAAATCTGTCAGGAAGAGGAAACGCCTCCAGAATTCTTCAGAAATACATGAGCGGATTGATTCTATGAGAGATGGGAAGCTGGGTAACAGGACAGAACCCAAATATTTGGCAGATGCACAGTGCTAATCAATAACAGTGCTACAGAAGTCTCCCTCCCCAGGCTGGTTATCAGTATTCTACAGCAAGTGAGTCCTACTGAGAAAAGAAAGCCATGTGACCACATTGTTTCAGAGGTTTACGTCTGCCTGGCTTGAATAGCAAAAACCTTCTTCAGAGGAATCTATTCTATCGACCACAGAGCCTGAACATCTGCTGGGAGAACTGTGTCAAAGGGCCCGAGCACATTAACTGTTTAGCACAGAGCAGTTCCTCAGCGGTCGGTGAGACACACTGTTCCTTGATTTATCACTAGTACAGAACTACCAAGATTTCCTCTTAAATGCAGCCACCTGAAAGTACAAATTAGTGGCAAATTAAAAGCATAAGGGACTTCAGCAGGTGCAAAACCGAGACATTTCCATCCATTAAAGCTCTTTCTGTTTCCTGAAAGAGAATAAGAAGTACCTTCTGTGCTCCAGAAAATCAAGTGTTAACGCCACACTAGCACAGGCCTGCCTAAAAGGAGTGATTACTTGCTGATTTGATACGCATGTTGTGTTTGGCAGGCTTCCTGCTCCAGGGATGAATCAGGGAATACAATTCCTGCTCACAAGGCAGGAGAGAGATCCAGAGCGGGATGCTCACCCTGATATACTCATTGCTGAGCTCTAATCTAGAAGTAAAAAATGAAGAGAAACAGTATGCTGTACCTCACTTGGCACATCCCAAGTGAAGTAGTCTTGCATCCAGCTGAATTTTTATTGTCTTGCAATTACTTCAGTTTTCCTCTTTCACAAGAGACAAAGGTCACAAGTTAGGACTGAAGGCCTATCCCATAGGCAGAAAAATGCTCCCACCTGAGGAAAGGGCCCAGCTGCAGCCCCTGGCAGAAGGCACTTCTCAATGAAGACAATTCTCAATTGCCCTCAAACAATTTGTTGCCTGTTTTTGACCGGTGGTTCCCTCCTCGTGCCTCCTTTTACCATCTTTAGGCCTTCCATGTATAATTCCTCATCTTTCATAGAGAATAAGACATCTTTCAATCCTTATTTTTCCTATTCTGCACTCCAGGTGCAGCAGGGATATAAGCCTGGGCTCACTGTTCTGCTTCCAAGCGCACTGGTAACCCCTCCACATAGAACATCTGTACTGATGGGATTCAGTGGGTAAGGAGATTAAGCCAAGCCTGTATTTATAAGGTCCATCATTGTTAGCATCCAGATAAGACATACAAGAAACTCAATCGCGTAGAACATGAGAAAGGTATTTTACAGGCAGCAAGTAACAACATGAACCTCACAGAAAGGTAAGAAGGTAGGAAAGACTTGGCATGAGCAGAACAAGTAACATTCATAGTTCTCCACTGGCACTGCGACACAAACACTCCCTCCCTCTGGGCACTGTGAGCAGGGGAACAGCTCCTTGCACTTGGAGAGAGGTGGTGGCCCTTCCCTGCATGTCTGCTGCCTGAGCAGCCCCAGCTCCTTGTGCCACCAGTCCTGGGGCACTGCTCCTGGGGCTGGTGAGCTGACCTAACAGCTCAGCTAGAACCGGCCTGCTGAGGTACATGTAGAGTACGGGAAGAGGCAGGACATGGCCTAGAGTTGTACAGGGAAACACCTGCCTACGTCAGTAGCAGCAAACCATAGGGTTGAGGCCAAGGAGTAACATCAGAAAACCCCAGTGCAACTGACAGCAGCTTCGTGGGGCTCACAGATAGCAAGGCAATGCTCTGCAGAGACATGAGCTGCTTCACCCAGAGCCACGCTCACAGTGATAAACTGTGCCTACTGTTGAGAGTAGGAAGCAGAATACACTGGGTCCTGACTTACCAAAGCAAGTAAAAAAAAAAAAAAGATGTTTAAAAAAAAAAAAAAGAAAAAAAACTTAGCAGAGAGGTACTTAATGGAGGTGTACCCTCCATACAGCTTCCACAGGTGATGAAGGTGTTTCGCTTCCATGTTTCCCGGCTCCATTAGGCAGGAGGTTACCAATGGCATCCCCAGTGCACTGTACATCAGACCTGATGCGATGCCCCAAGAGGTAACCGAAGTGTCATTTAAACAACGACACAAACAAAACAACAGGCCGCAAGCGCCCAGCGCCTGGAGCGGCAGCGCGGCCCGTATCTGTGCGCACACCCGGAGCCGCTCCGGGCCCGCAGCCCCGCACCCGGAGAGCCGCTGGGGCCGGGCAGGGGAGCCGCGGGGCCTGGCCCAGGGGAAGGCCGCTGGGGAGGCCTGGGAGCACCCCGGAGCGTATCGAGCCGCGCCCAGAGCGCTGCGAGCCCCGTACCCGCGGCCGGGCTTAAGGAAGAACCCGCCGCGTCTGGAGGCTGCGAGGGCTACGGGCCCCGGCCCCGCGGTGAGGACACCCGGAGCCCTACGGGGCTGCCAGCGCCCGGCCCGGCCCCGCCGCCGCCCGCGCTCGCCCGGCGCGGCCCGGCCCGACGCGGTGCCCGGCTCCAGGGCGTCCTCCCTTACCGGCGGGAGCAGCGATCCACACAGAGCGGCCCACAGCAGCACGGCGGCCCTCATCTTCCTCGGCCGCCGCCACCCGCTCGGCTACGGGCCGCCCCGCGCCCGTCACGGAGCCTCGGCCGCCGGCTCCCGGGGAGGCTCCACTTCCTCTTCCGCCGGGGGCTGCCGCCGCCGGCCGGGACAGAGCGGCCCCTTCCCTCAGCGCGACGGGGACGGGCGGCCGCGGGCTTTGCCTGAGGGCGGCGCTGCGCTGCGCTGCGCGGGGCCTGGCTGCCCGCTGAGCCGGCTGCGGGGCTCGGGGCTGTTGGCGGCCGGGAGGTGCGAAGGATCTCTGTGAGCGCTCCGTGGAGCCGGGCTGCCCGCCTTCCCGGCAGCGCGTCCTCTCGTGCCGTGCCTTCGCTGTGACTGTGTGTGCAGGCAGCAGCTAGTTTTGCACCTGACAGCTCCAAGGCGTTGGGCTTCTGTTACCTCACGCTGCCATTGCAAACAAAAGGGAACAACAACTGTCGCCCCATGTCTCCACAGACAGTGTTTTGCCTCGCTGCACTCTTTTGGGGTGATGTGGGTGCAAACACGAAGCCATGAGAGAGCAGCAGAAGGGCAGCAGGCTGCAAAGCACGGCCTGCAGGAGGTGCCTGAGGGATCAGGCTGAGAGTGTTTCGGAGAAAGTGGTTTTTTTCCAGATCTGAGAGCGCTGGGACTGTGATGTGTGTGCTGTGAGAACCGCTGTGACCCACAGGAAGGAGGCACACTGAAGCAGCTCAGTGATTTACCACTGAGGAAGTTGTGCAACATCCTTCAGTGAAGGCGTTTAGGAGCTTTAGGCCCTTCCCAAAGGGCCTGGGCCTGACTTGGGCCCAGTGTGCGTGAGAAAGCAGAGGGACAAAGATAAGGTTGATGTGACCATGAGAGAGAACACAGGAGCAATGGAAAACAAGAGACAAGAGAGATAAGCTGTGGTCCAGCTGCACTCAGTCAAAGTCTCAGCAGAGGAAGATACTTGCTTGCACCACTCATGCACCAACTGTGGTTGTTACAACCACTGGAGAGGGAAGTTCCACATGTATGCCTTTCCTTCTGCATGAATTTAAGGACAAGGCCTTGTAAAGTATCTCCAGGGAACACTTCCTGCTGCACTGTGGCAAATGTTCAGTAAACGGCTCTGTTGCTGCAAACATCAGAGCACTCACATACTGGTAAGTAAGTAGTGTCTTGATTGCACTCTGATAACAGCTTGTACATCCTGCAGATTTGTGAGGCTGCAGCAGTCTGACCGACATTTCAGTGTGCAGTACAAGATAATGGCACACCGTGGCACAACTAACAATCCATGTTCCATGCAGAATTAGTATTTACAAGACTGGTAGTAAGGGGTAGAGTGTCCATCTGTGTGTTTCTGTATCTATGCTGTTGTCAGAGTAACTGTGACATGTTACATTGCCTACTACCTCTTCTTCTGAATCTAACAAGATCTCAATGACAGATTAATAAGGATTACTTGAATAAGTCCATCAATTGCGTATAGATATAAGAGTATGTATGTGACGATGTGTCCTGAGGATAGGAAGGCTCTACAGAGGGAATTGGACAGGCTGGATTGCTCAGCTGAGGCCAACTGTATGAGCTTCAGTAAGACCAAGTGCTGGGTCCTGCACATTGGTCACAGCAACCCCATGCATCACTGCAGGCTTGGGGAAGAGTGGCTGGAGAGCTTACTCAGCACTGGTATGGCCACACCTCAAGTATTGTGTTCAGTTTGGGGCCCCTCACTACAAGAAAGACATTGAGACCCTGGAGTGTGTCCAGAGTTGGGCAACAAAGCTGTGGGGGAGCAGCTGAGGGAACTGGGATGCCTCACTCTGGAGAAGAGGAGGCTCAGGGGTGACCTCATTACTCCCTGTGACAATCAGAAAGGAGGCTGTGGTGAGCTGGGGGTTGGCCTCCTTTCCCACTAACTAGTGATAGGATGAGAGGGAATACCTTCAGGTTGTGCAGGGGTCATTCACATTGGATATTAGGAACAATTTCTTCTCAGAAGGAGTGGTGAGGCACTGGAACGGGCTGCTCATGGCAGTGGTGGGAGTCCCTAGAAGCTTCCAATAAATGTTTAGATGTGGCACTGAGGAACATGGTTTAGTGGACAGCTGGACTAAATGATCTTAGGTTTCTTCCAACCTTAAAGATTCTATGATCTGACAGATGTTGAAGGATGCTCCACCAGCATCTCAAATGTTAAATATGTTGCCTGTAGTCCAGCAGGACTGTGCAGGTTAGAAATACCTGCAGGGAAGAGCCCTGATGCTAGTTCATGACCTGGGCATCCATATATCCTCCTCGGAAATCTTTACTGGCAATTTAAGCAGTCCCTAAATTTAATGTTAGCTTTAACATTTAACCAGAAATAAAAACAGGTACCACAGTGTCAAAGCTCAGCACTATGAGAAAAAAAACAATTGTTACGTTATTTCTAACACCAGACAGAAGAAAATTAGGTTGCAAAGACCTTCTAAAGCTGGAAAATGACTTCAAGGCCTAAAAGATTCCTTCTCCTTCCCACCCCCCCCAGTTTTCAATCTGAAACTCCTTATTTTGGATATAGCAGGGAGGGAAACTCCTACCCATAGCTTCTACCTAAGCAGCATAAGATACCAACAAACCACCCCAAGAACTGCATCCTTCCGGAACTGCCATAATTACATCCATCAAAGAAAATAACAGAAAAAACTCTCTCAGAAAAAATCCCTTCCCTAAGCCAAACATCAACATGAAATAAAACCTGTAATGACTCAGGCATTCCTACAGCATTTCAAAGCTTTAGGAACAGACACGTTTAAAGCAGGCTTTGCGCACATTCGTTTGAAAACAGAAACTAAGCTAAATAGCCATTAGCACAGAAAAGAAATTGTTTGAATAATAATATGCATATATTGAAATCCTTTTTGAAGAGATCCTGAAATTATCCCTTCCTTCCACCTGCCTGTTTTCCACAACATGCACACACTTCTAAACACAGATTATTTTGCACATCAGGAAACGCATCTGAAACATTTTCCATTCCAATACCATTCACCTGATTCTCCAATGGCACTAGGAATTACTTTATGGGCTACTTTTTTTCACACATATTAGCTCAGCTTTTAAATAAGCTTATCCCAACCAACTTATCTGTTCTGTTCCTTTTTCTATATCTCTCTATCCATTTCAATCTGTCCTTCTGTTAACTTTGAATTACTATCCACTAATTTAGAGTGAAATACTGTAAGCAGAAGATTGTTGCCTCATTAGGTAGGCAACTTACAAGGGTGGCTTTCAGCATTAAACACTGCGAAGAAAATACAATGCATGATCTCTAAAGGGCTAACATTGTAATTAAGAGACTAGACTCTTCACGCTGAACAGTTATTTCATACAAAAATCAGTAATGCAGGGATTTGGGGTTAATTAACACACAAGCTTCAAAAGGATTGAGGAATTTTTAATGTGTTAATTTCTAAGAACTAAGAGAGAACAGTGACTCAAACAC
The DNA here is from genome assembly GCF_016699485.2 of Gallus gallus. NCBI lineage: Eukaryota > Metazoa > Chordata > Aves > Galliformes > Phasianidae > Gallus > Gallus gallus. Next base: position 10,753,898 of record NC_052541.1, on the reverse strand, counting down.
TCAAGGTAAATATATTCATAGAAAAATTAAGTAGAGGGCAGAGTAATAGGGCAAAATAAAGCAGGTGACGTGAAAAAGGAAGTGGGTTAACCAAAGCAAATTCTACCGCCCTAGAAACTCTTGTCTCTTTCACAGTGAAACCTCTTGATTAAAGTGACACAGGTAACTTTGTTTCTCAAAGATGCCATCTCTGAGAGACATACCCGCACGGCAAAAAGGAGGACATATGCAACAGCCTGATCTTCCTCTATCTCCTCTCAAGAAAACGATCCAAAACACAGTAATGCTGGCAGTTAAGGATTATTTATTCATACAAACACACGTCTAGCAACTTCTCCCTGTGTACTAACAGCCTTATCTGAGCATCAGTTAATGTTAATTTACACAATCAAGAGGTGCCTTAGTTTGCTGGACATTATACAGCAGAGAGAACAGCCAATTCAAATGAGGTTTTCAAAGGTTTAAAGTAGTTAAGAGAAACTAGGGAAAGCCTTCCTCACATGCCATTATGCAGCAAGGTCACATTAGCATGCATTAAGGAAGCACTGTAAGCCTTACTTCTGAATTACATTTTCAAGTTTGTGTCATACCCTCAAAGGTATTGAGTCAGGTTTTAATATTCCCTGATGGTAGAGACTGTGGGGGTAAACCTGGATAACTGCATTTAAAAGCATATTACTTTCACTATTAATTTGCAGCTTTAGCACTTGTTGAGACTCAACTTACAAGCTTACAGATATTATTTTTAATAGATTTATATCTACAGAAAGTTGGATTGTTTTGATTGATCTACAAATGCTTAGCTTCAGACAGCTCACTACGAAGAGGTTAATTACTCATTATCTGTGCAGTCTCCATTCACCTTTAGACTCTGCTCAAGCAAGTTACGTCAAAGGTCCATGTCTTTCTGAAGGACCAGCAAGATCAGATGCATGTAAATACACTATTACAAAAAATCCTATAAGCAAACACTTTTCTAATTATTTGATTAAGTATCTAAAATTAGTAAATTCATTAGCACTGAGTTGAGGTGATACAGAACCCTAAGAGTGCCAGCACACCCCAGACTCCCTGAAAGGGCACAATTCTTAATTATAACATGATTTTGCTCAGCTGTAAGCTCGCAGGAGAAGACAGCAGCCCTAGCTCAGTATCAAGCACCTCATGCTGTGTGCTCTTTTGGCACAAGAACCCGCAGTGGTAATGCCCCTCCCTACTCAGAAGTGCTCTCACTGGTTTCTTCCATGCTTCCTTTCTTTGCACAGCATCAGGAGCAAAGGTCTGGCTGAAAGCTGTTGTAGGTTACCTCCTGGTATCTCAGCCTGCAGTGAGTGCAGAACATCACCCAGACCCCATCAGACAGGAGGAATTCTCCATCACCTTTCAGCTCCAACCTGTCCACACTCTTCAGTGCCTGGAAACTGAGCACCAGATTGATCCAGTTAATTTCCCTGAGGTTTTGGCAGCACTGTGAACTGAAGTCAAATACCCTTTAGCACCACCATCTAAGTTAACTTTGCTTGGTGTTCATGGAGGCTGTGGTGGGTGCAGCAGGCCTCAGCATTCTGCCTCAGCTGTTACAACAGCTGCAACCTCACATTTGTCAGAAAAAACATGCCGCCTTGTCTTCCAAACTCATACATGCCCTCGGTCAGCAACTGCTGAATGTAGAGCTAGCATGTGGGGCTTCTCCATATGAGCTGAAGACACTGCAGAAAGGACATACCAGCATCCATCAACGTGGCATCGGCAGTCAGCATCAGATTAAACAGTGCAAGTAGAAGGGTATAAAGTCCCAGCTTAGTCATGCATTTAAGTGCCCAATTTCCTCCATATACTAATTGTACACACCTTACCAATTTTCCAATTTGATATTAAGGAAGCTGTCCTGTGCATGATAGGAAATGGACATTAACTCGCACACGTTCTGCTCTCTGCTCATTCCTCATATACATATACCATGGTATTTCTCCATGGCTTCTAGATCTGCTTCCCTTGTCTCTCTCATTTTAACTCTGGTTCCTGTACTTGCCTCTCTCACTTCCTTCTCTGGAGTACAAGGAACTAAGCAATAACCAAAGAGACTTTATTCTTTCATGTAGCAAAACACAACATAGGCTCAAGAGCTGCATGTGGCGATAAGTCAAAGGCCATACCTTAAGGCTCTGTTGAAGGAAACAACTCTCCAACAGGCCAGTTCCTAGAAAGATCACATCCTGCATGGTACTGGGAAAGTTCTTATATATACATACTGTAACCACATGAATGTCAACAGGGAAACCACTGATAGAAGCAGCCTGGGCCTTATGTGTGAGGCTGTGCCTGGCCTTATGTGCCATCACTGTGCAGTTTGCCTGTAGATGCACAGCTCCTCCTTAGGTGCACAGGGACTTTGGGCATAGACAAAAGCATCTAAAATTGTCGATTTTAATCATTAAATGCTACTCTGGGTCTAAAATCTACTGAGCTAGCCCATATATTAACACAAGAAGATACGTAGTAAAAGTGGTACTACAATTGCGAGGAGTTAAAATGCAAAGTCCACTCTTTTTAAAAATGCGCATTATATCTATAAATGATTTATTCTAAGCAGCCTTGCTTCTCTAAAAACATTGCTCTATTTATGGTTTGTCTTCATTTTCTGCCTTGCTGCCAATCTGCAATGACCAACCAGACCAATTTTTATTTCAGGACTCCGCACCTTTGATGTTAACTCTTCCTTATCTGTCTTAGGAATTTTAGAACTGAAAGCCAACCATCACGACTCAAACTAGAAGCACAATCTAGTAAACTGTGCAGATCAGTGTACAGCCAGTATTCCTTCTAACCAGTCCCACTGAAGAGTTTGCTCTCCTGAGAAAATAGAAAGAAACAGTAGGAAGGAAGCTCTAGCTTCTACCTCATACTATCCAACTGCCTAACTGTGCCTGAATGATTTTATTGCATAGTGCTTTAAGAACCACAAAGCATCTGAAAGCCTTACAGGAGCCCACTCACCAGAGGACATCTTACTGACACACCTGTAACACAACGCTGTTTTTCCCTTTGTTCACCTCATCTCTCCATAACAGTTATAAGAGGCAGACAAAGCATTCTTATCTTTCACTGTTAAGTTTTTATGACGGTGTCACAGTGCTGATAACAAAGTACATCCAAAGACAATCAAGCAGCCATGCAATCATCCTCAAGTGGCAGATGTGATTTCTTATAATGTTACTGTATTTAGTAACATAATAAATTTCGCAATCATGCCTCCATGAAATTTCCTATTGTTAAATTTTGCTTTTTTTTGCTGGCACAGCAAGCAATTCTTCTCTATGCACACTGGAAGTTACAGAACCACCTGGCAGTCCAATATGGCAAAGCCATACAAAGCAATACCCTACTGCATGGGTTGCAAGTTACCATATTACAGGATAACTTGGAATATAGAGTAATGCCATGCAATTTTTATAAGGCCACAGCAAGAGATAAAAGGACATTTTAGGTCGTGGAAAAACAAAATACCTTTCCTAAAAATTGACTGCAAGCTTAGTAAACAGCATGGAATTGTCAGTAAAGCCCAGCAGGGACGTCACGAGATGGACAGACAGGATTTGAAATCACAGCTACTCTCCTCCACTCTTTTATTTAAGGAGGCAGATACAGTGCTGAGACTCTGGCAGACTCCATAGGAAAGATTTAATCCTGCTCTGCTCAGAAGTTACTTTATTTCTGAGCAGGAAAAAGAAATGACAAAAATGCCATCGCGTCACAGCAGCAACATTTCAATGCCACTTTGCACTGCTGGTGTAACTTAATCACAGCCGACAAGACAGACCAACAAGTTTGATCCTTTGGTGTCATTCGCTCTTTTTTCATTTCCATTTTAACTTGAAATAAGATAAACAACAAAAAAACACTTCATGCTGTCATAATACCTTGTGTAGAGCAGTGACAGAACAGACTCAATGGCAAATTGTGCTCTCTAGTGGAGAAATGTGATTCTGTGCAGTAAAGTTGCAAGCCATGCTGATTCATCCACCTGACCAACAGATTTTCAGTGCAGAGAAACATATCAAGAAATGCACAGTATGAAAGGAGTGCAGTGCCTCTTTCAACAGATTCATTATGACCTAGTTTGGTTTATACTGCGTTACATGAGAGACTACAGCTAAATAAGGCTTCTAATTATACAACAAAGAAAATGCCTGAGACGTGCTTTTATGCTTGTTTACATTTTGAAAATAATGGCACCTTTAATGCAATAGCAAAACATCTCCTTTAATAACAGGACTACTGAGTTTACTTGTGTATGGTCCTCGTTAATACCGTACGGTGTGAAGATGAGTTTTGTATCAGGTAGCACTGCTTGGTTTATAAAATGAAGACCGGGATTTTCCTACAAGTAAGTTTAATAACAAGATTATCTGTCTATGTCTTATTAGCCATGAGAACTGAAATGATTCCCAACTTCTTTACTTCTAGTTATGCATACACCACACCCTTATCTTAAAAATACACAGAATGGGTCTTCAGGAAGTACTAATTCTTCTCTGACTCGTTTTCTTGTAACACTAAGAAAATACAACCCATTTTCTTCATCACAGCTCTCCTCTCACTGCTCTTTCTGGGTAAGTACAGACTGATGAATACACAAATTCAATTTAATAGCAGATTAGTTAGAATTTATTTTTAAAAATGACCACTGTATGCTTTCTCAACGGTATACAGAATTTAGCTTCTTTGAACTCTGCGTCCTAACTAGGTTGTTGGAATAAGTCTGAGGTTAGAAGACAGAAATATGAAAGTGTTTAAAAAGCTACATTTATGATTAACACGCTGATTTTAAATGGTATTAAAATATCACATGTATTCTAGTTCAAAAGTAAGGATGTAGCAAGACATGGATATTAAAATTCTTTTTGATGTGGTTGCTGAATGTGACCATCAGCTGTTGACTATTAAGGAAAGTAACATTCTCTTCCTCTTTAGTCCTTTAAGATGAAATATGGGAAGGAAGCATGGGGAAAAAGTTTCTTTTGGGAACACACACAGAAACACAGAACTACCTTTCATGTTCTGACTTCCCTAATACACTCTATTACATGCTTTGCAGCCAAGTGTTCAGATTTAAGAAGTATCATAAGCCATAAACAGAATCATACTAGTTAAAAATCTCCCTCACAAGAAAATCTAGCTGGCAAATATTTTATTTTTAATGAAAAAAGGCTGATAGCTGACCTTATGCCTAAAGCAAGAAGGGAAGAGTTCCAGTAACTTACGGTGTAACTGGTGCGGATTTTGCAGTAATTTAAACACTCGTGTTTAGTTAATCCTATGACAGCAAGCAGATTTCCAAAGTCTCTACACCAATACTCACTCATAATTTTGTCAGAGAGCAGTTGTCAGTGATTGGATAAGAGAGAAATCTAGCTCTATTTCAGTAGTTTTAGCACATCACTTAAAAGAAACATTAACAAGAACTAAGTGATAAACTGTGGTTTGGGTATGTCTAAATATCTGTATTTATGAAGTGCTGGAAGTCTGTAATAGGCAGTTTCCATTTCATATTCTCCTGTCTCTGTCACTTAAACCATACTTTAAGTAAAAAAAATACGTATGAGAAAAACTTCATCTGAGAGAAGAATGTTGAAACTAAAAAGGCAGAACCTGGAGATATCCCTTCAAGTTCTGTAAAGCTATTGCTATAGATAGGTTATAATAGAGAGTGATCTTAAAGTAGATTTCTTTTAAAATTCAATAGCAGTTGTGCAAAATTAGCATACAGTTGTGAGCATATTAGTTACACGATGGGGAGGGGAGTAGCTGAGAGAAATACTTGTTTCCCTGAGTGGGTCGGTCTGCAAAACCTGTATTTTTAGCTATAAAAGCTTTATCACAGAAGGCAGAAGTTTCACTGTTTTCTGCAGACTAAACTAGAGTCTGTTCACTACCAAAAGCCTTGGAGAAATAAAACAAACAAAAAAACCCAAATTACTGCTCAGTAGAATTATGCCTCAGGTTGTAAGCCATCCAAAATTTAGATCAAAAGTTGTATTGTAGGCTATGAGATCCTACCTAGAAATTCAATTTATCCCATGTAAGAAGTGCAAACATCTCGTCTTTCAAATAAAATCAATCTCTGCATTTCTTGAAGAGGAGAGAAAGACAAACCAAAACCCCAGACAATTCAAATCACTTTCCTATCCCATCCTACAAGACAACTTTGAGGTTTCAGGGACACAGCTAGGAAGTCATCCACAGTGACAAACTACAGTTGCTACTACAGCACCGCCATGACAGAACACTTTAAGGATAATTTCCAGTAACTCCTTCAGAAGCTATTGTGCAAAGAATGCAAAAGCTTGCACTGACCTATTATAATTTAAGTACTCTATACTCCATGATAAAGAGGTTTTAGTGAATCTGAAAGCACAGTCCAGGAGACTTTTGTAAGACAGAGCAGATGTCAGCCTTCTTTCAATTTCCTATAGCTCAGCAGCTGCAGAAGTGCCATTTGTGTAGCCACCTTTAGACTTCATGTGGTCTTGAATTGATACAGCCTAGAAAAATAGAAAGTTTAGAATTAAAACATTCATCTTACAAAGCCTGGTTGTCAGAGCAATTTTTATAAGTATTAATTTAATTAATTAATTTTGCTCTGGGCAGCCTAGTCCCGTGGCTGGCGACCCTGCCCGTGGCAGGGAGGCTGAAACTAGATGACCGTGATGGTCCTTTTCAACCCAGGCCATTCTATGATTCTATGATAAAGAGGCAGATGAGCCATTTGTTTACAGTACTGGGTTTCAACAGTAATGGGGAGAAGTAGCAACTAAACCCAGAATTTTTAAATATTATTTTAAGTCAGTGCATGAAATGGGTCTCACTGTCCCAAATTCAACTACTCTCACACCCCTCATCCTGACACAGCTTTAACTGGTGATGTGAAATCTGGACCTGTCAAGCACTTCCACAGAATCATTATCCCAGCAGGCTCCTATCAGGTACAATGACACTGGGGAATATAGATTCTCTTGCTGAACATATCCTGCCATAGTGTTGAACATGTACAAACCAAGAGACAATTCTGTTTTTTCCTCTCATAGTATTATCTGGTATTCTAGGATTTACGAGCTCTACAGGCTGCTGAACTGCGATCTCTGCTTACCCAAGAATGCGCACTTACTGATGAAAAGTCACTACTCATCTCTCTTATCCCCACATGTGCATTGTGAACAAAGTTCATTGGTTCTCCTATCATGTTCCGGTCCAATCGCTGACGCCTCTTCTATAAGAAAGAAGATATCTCATGTTTCTACTCAGAAAATATGAGGCAGCTTTCAGGCAGAAACAAGCAGCCAGTTAAAAAACAACAACAAAGTCAGTGATGTCCCCCTTAAGTGACTCCTTATGGCAATGCAGCTGAAGTTTTTGAATGCTCACAGTAGGGGAGGCTCAAACTCACCTTTATTACTCCTATTCGATATTGAGCAAAAGGTTGGGAAAGTCATTCCCCCTCATGCAGGGGCTGAGACTACAAGCAGTCACACAGACAAAGCTTCTGGCTAAAATACACGCAGTTAAACACAGCATAACACATCCATTTTTAGCATTTACATTACTTACCTCGTTTAATCAAGAGAACGTGACAATGACAGCGTTTTCCATACAAACAAAAGACAACATTATGAATCAGGAAATCAGAAAAGAGATGACAGCTGTGCATCTACCTACCGGCTGGGGCTGCTCACCATTGCACCAGTTAAAGCAAACCAGGAACTCAGTCATTGTATCTTCTCAGCGGGTTGTAAGGTCTTGTTATTGAATTATTTCTCTGAAGTGAGTTTAGGAAGGAATCGCTTCTGTAGAGTCACAGGTAAAGATCACAGCCAGTATCCGACAGGTACACCTGGAAAAAGTTCATTGATTAATTTATATGAAAATGTAGAGGTTTTGTAGCAGTTATTGAGCTATAGACATTTCAACAAGGCTAAAACAAGAGTGTAAGATAATTGGTTTAAACATATCTGCACAGAAGAGTGGGGTCAATTTAAAGATCACTATGTTCATATCAGAAATCAGCACTGGGAGGTGCACATTTATTCCCAGACAGACAGCAGAACATATTCTGGTTTCTTTACAGAAGTGTAATTACAGCAACACAAGAATTACATGAAGTGCTCTTTAACAGTTGATGGCCCTGCTGCAGGTAGGGCTTGCCAAAGCTTCTCAACTCTTTTAGTGTTTCCAGAGATAATAGCTTGAAGAGACAACAGATTGAATGCATAAGCTTTATGAACAGTTGCAAGAGAAAGTCTTCTTTCATCTTCTGTAGTAAGAGAACTCTACAAGCCCAGAAAGCCCTTAGACCACAAAAAAAAAAAGAGCTTTTTAGCTTTTTATGTCAGCAACAGAACCTGTTAATCAGACAAAGCCTAGAGCTTCCCAGAACACAGAACTGTTAACACAGCAGTCCTAAGCCAGAGGCACAAACAGGAAATCTCCCTGGCTGCACATGCCCTAAAGCTGTGACAAAACCCAACTTCCTAGCTTTAGGGATTCATAAGCTCCTTCAAATAAAATTCAGGGCTCTGGAGGAGCCTTTCATAACAAGCTTTTCATATCTCAGATGATTAAAGCAAGATAGTAACAGGTTAACCTATTTAAAAGCTTTTTAAAAGGCTTACAGCTTAACAGAATTTGCAACATCATAAATGCAGCCATTCTGAATTAACATTGAAGTCTCCACAAAGTGTGCGAACTCCCCCTTCACAGGCATCTCCCGTACAGTCCCACAGCACTGTGATTAGCACTTCTATTTCTTTCACCCCTGGAGCTTTCCCTCACCTCCTCACTTCTCACACTTCAAGCAGACTTTTTAAATTTCTGCCATTTATCTGTCAGAGCTTTTGTTACATTTGCCTCTTAGCTGTAGGCGCCCTATGTGATACATTACTGCAGAATGCAAAGCTTCCAATTTATGCTGGATGGTTTTAATACAACTCATTCTCTGACTAAATTGCCATTTTTCGGTCACTTTGTCCTCTCACCCAGGCCATTATCATCGCTGTGTGAGCACAGCAAAGGCACCGTGGCCCCACAGGAGCACGCAGAAATCAAAGCTGTTGCCTACACTTCACATCAGTCACAGACCGTTTGGGTTTATTTCATGTTAAGCGGGCCATCGAATCGACAGTCTTCTTAAAAATCATACAGCATGTCTGTACACCAATAACCTACTCTGAAAGCAGGCTTACTGAGAGTTTATCAGCATCAAATTAGATGGGGACACCTCCCCAGCCCCCCCTGCAGTTGCAGCATACCCCTGCCATCGGCGCCGGGCTCGCTGTGTACCTGTGCCTCCAAAGGCGTCCTGCCGCTCGTCCTCCTTCAAGTGCTGGTGTGCAGCCAGCTCCTGGCTTGGCAGCCCCGGTGCGTTTGCAGCTCGTGTCCTTGGCCCGCAATCCTGACGGTTAAAAGGGCTTATTCAGTGCGGGTCCATGCCCTCTTCACTTCAGAACTAGCCGCAGAAGTCTGTGTTGCAGCGTGCTTCAGACTCACTACAGGTGTCAGAAAAGGAGAACGGGAGCCAGAGCAGCGCTGTGGTTTGGCACGAGGTTCGTGCAGCAGCGCAGCTCCCTCAGCACTACGCACAGCCCGTGGCTCACTTCCACGCCTGCGGCAGCTCTGCAGGTATCATCCCAGTGAACCGCAGCACCGCACGCCTTCCTGTTGTGCTTGACAGCTGAGCTCCTCTTTTCCTCTGCACGGGTCAGGGGGTCATCCTCCAGAGCAGGAATGTCCGCGTGCAGACACGGAGCAGCACCTTCCTCCCAGGGACTCAAGGTTTCCACAACAACTGCAAGAATTTAAAAACACATCTTCACGCGTTCGGGCGCACCCATGAGCAATAAAAGCCAACCAGAATCCCGACACCGCAGAGAAAACAACATTTTGTCACTGTTGGCACAGGGGCCAGAAGCGGACAATATCCTGTTGTTCTTTCTCTCTATTTTTCCCCACAGCAGCACTATCGTCAAGAAGAGAGAGACAAAGGGCCGGGGGAACGGCTAGCACGCGCAGACACAGCTGCTGAATGCGAGGGGCAGGGCATGGCTGTGCTGAGCCCACAGTGCCTGAGTTCCAGATACCCTCCGCTGAGCCTAACACCCAGTCTGCCCCATGGCTGCTCTGCATTATTGCTCAGTTACTGCTCACAGGGCGTTACCGTCCCCCAGTGGCTGTACGCTCCGTGTCTGAGCGGAGAGGTACAGCACCTCGTGCTTCTATACCAAAAATGGGCTTTGGACGCGTCGTGAAACTCGAAGGGTGCAGCAAAACTATTCTGCTTGGTGAAAGAGAAGATTTAGAACAAAAATAACAGCAAGAAACCCCATTGTGGAAGAACCTCAGAGCCCAACAGACGTGGCTCACAGACGCGGTTTGGGATCAGCGCCTGACCGACGTGACAGCACCGCACGGCCCGGCGCCGCTCGGGCCTTCTGCGACCAACGCCCACAGAGGGGCACGGAGGCTCCGCCCGGGGCTCCCTGAGCGCCACTGCCGGTACCGCCGACCTGAGGCGCCCTGCCTGTCGCAAAGGAGACGAGCTGTGCCACCAAACCAGCACCGCTACCCGGCAGGGCCCGGCGCTCCGAGACACGCCCGCCTCAGCTCAGCTCAGCTCGGGCCCCGAGGGCGGGCCGTGACCTTGACCGCGGCGGATGGCGGCGCGGCTCCCGCAGAGGACAGCGGGGCCCGCATGGCAGCGGCCTCACGGCGCGGCCCCGGACCGCCGTGCTTTGCCCCCCGCCCCGTCCCGCCGGGGCCTACAGCGATGCCACATGGCGGCCCGGCCGTGCCGGCTCGCCTCCCGTTGCCCGCTCCGCGGCCGTCAGCGCCGCGGGACCGAACCACGGGAGCGCCCGAGGGGAGCGCGCGGCCGCACCGCCGCGCCTTTGCACGGCGCCGCGCGGCCCGGCACCCCCCCCGCCTCCCGGGTGCGATAGTGCCGCCGCTGTGGCGACGCCCACCCTCAGCTCGACGGCCAATAAACGCCACCCAGCGGCCGCGCTGCAGCCCTATCGGGCGCGAGGCGAGCCCGCCCTACCCAATGGGCGCCAGACGCACGGCGTCGCGGGCTCGCCCATTGGCCGCGGCGGGGCGGCAGCCGCCCAATAGACGCGCGGCAGCGCAGGGAAGCCCCGTGCAGCGGGTGCCGGCCTCCCTTTGCGGAGCGCTCCGGCGCGGCGCGCACCGGCCCTGCTGCTCCCTGCTCCTCCGGCCATGGCGCTGCCCGGCAGTTGACGTTGGGCTTCTCCCCTTTCATCTCCTCTCTCTCTCTCCCTCCCCTCTCCTCCCCGGGTCCCGGCTCAGGCACGTAGGCGGCCGCTACCGGCGACCCCAAGTCCCCAGCCCCGTCCTTCCTCCCTCCCTTCCTCCCCCGGAACGGGCTGTAGGAGTCGGGCCGGGCGGCTGTCGGCCGCGCCATGAAGATCATCATCGGCATCGGCGGGTGAGCGCGGCGGGCGGGGCGCTCCCTCGTGCCGCAGTGCGCGGGGCGCGGCGGGGGAGGGGAAGGCGCCGCCTGGCTCTGCGGGCGGCCGCGCGCACGTGGCTCGCGGGGCGCTGCCCCGGGCCCGGCGGTGACGGCCCGCGCTCCCTCCCAGGGTCACCAACGGGGGCAAGACCACCCTCACCCGCAGGCTGATGCAGGCCCTGCCCAACTGCAGCGTGGTGCACCAGGACGACTTCTTCAAGGTGAGTGCGTTCGCGGCCGGCTGGGCGGCCAGGAGCAGCGGCTGCGTTATCGTTCCTCGTTCCCAGCGGCCGTTATCTGCCCGCAGAGGCGATGCTGCAGGGCTGGGGCGCCCTCCAAATTCCGCTCTGCGTTCCTGCCTTGTGACGGTGCCGCTCCCAGCGGCTGCCCCGACCGAACGGTTTTTTCTTATTGCTGTTTCAGCCTCAAGATGAAATAGAAGTTGAAGATGGCTTTAAGCAGTATGACGGTAAGGTCTCTCTCCAGCGTTATTGAACGGCGTAACTCCAGTTTAATACTTTGATCCTTCTTGGTGCTGACTGATACCAGCTGGCTAACGAGAGCGTTCTGTCGCAGTGATCAGTGCATTAGATATGGAGGCGATGATGAGTACCATCAACGCTTGGATAAAGAACCCGGTCAAGTTTGAACGCTCTCATGGGATCAACAACACGCTGGATGCCCAGATCTCACCAGACAGGGAGGGAAGAGATGAAGCAGTCCACATCCTTATTGTTGAGGGCTTCCTGCTTTACACCTACAGGTACTTACAGTATGACTTCGTGTATTTCAATTTCTGTGACTTTACACAATACCAAAGGTGCCAGCATTGACTGATGTGAGTTGAGGTGTCACAGGCCTGAAGCACGCACCAGACAGAAGAGATGGATGTAGTTTTCCCTTTCTGTTCATTGATAGACAAGCTATAACCCAGCGCACATCTCTTTCAGGCCCCTGATTGACGTATTCCACCATCGGTACTTCCTTTCCATTCCATATGAGGAGTGTAAAAGGAGAAGAAGGTGAGTTTCTTTGTAAATTCCTCTGTTAGCCTGGTAACATCTGCAGCAGCTCAAGACTTGCTTTCTCCTTAAAGCTTTTTTTGTTTTCCTTTGATAGGGTAAACATTAATGTAGTTACTGTGTTGAAAAACCATAGTGCCTTCCAGCAACCAAACCCTACAAGTTTTTATCAGGCCATTGTGGACAGACAACTATTTCACCCAAATTTCTGCTGCAGCTTTAGGAGAAGACTGTTCATGAACACCAACATCAGTCACTTAGGAATCATTTCTGCATCTTGCACACTTCAAACCATCACATTCCCACTTTTTTGGCACCTCTCTCCTTGCTGGTGGTAGCACTGTTGATAAGGTTAAAGCTACACTGAATGAAATACATTCAGGATAGAGTGTAGAAAAACTGAGTGTTACATAATTTGCCTGAACTGTAATTAGACTGCTCTCAAATAACACTGTGTTAATTTGTAGTTCAAGGAATTACACTGTACCTGATCCACCTGGATTGTTCGATGGCCATGTTTGGCCTATGTATGTCAAGCACAGGAAGATAATGGAAGATCTTGGTGTTGATGTGGGTAAGTCCTTAATAACAGAAGCACTTCTATAGGGCTGTTAAAGAAAAAGTTTTTTAAGTCTAGGATATATATATATATTTAGTTGGTTGGAGTATGTTTTTTTTTCCAGTAAGGCAAATGCATGCTCTTCTAATTAGAATCTGACAGGGCTAGAGAAGCATAATTCTATTATAGCTCTCATTTTCCATTCTTATTTTAAGTGCACTTGAATGGAACAAAATCCAAGGAGGAACTGTTTAATGAGGTATATGGGCAGATCCAAAATAAGATCGAAGAATTACTTAACATGCAGGTATGTCTCCATGCTTCTAACTGGAACTCCAGAGCAACCCTTTTAAGGGCTACGTTGAAAAAGCATGGAGCTGTAACTTGAAAAGTATTCATGTTTTTCTGTTTAGAAATAAGCTTCTCCTGGTTCTTGTGACTGAAGATGACTCCTGTTTGCTCTGCGCTGTCTACCTGACTGCCACTGAAGTTCCAGCTTCTGTGAAGACTCAACTCCTGAATTTGGCTTCATTGAGTTTTCTCCTGAAACTGAGTTACATATGGTCATTAAAAAAGCATTTCCCCCTCAGCTGTCATCTTAATTTGTGCTTGAGCCTAGTAGCTGGCCTTATGTGATTTAAGTCTCGTTACCATCTAGTCTACTGTAAATTCTATTTGCATGTACTTAAATTATAATAGTAAAGCACCATAACAGAACTGATGTTAGGTGGCACAACTGTGCTAATATGCATACACTACATCACTGTTCACTGTGGATGTACATCAAACACAAAGCTTTACACCCAGAAAATAGATGAGGTTTTTTGAAAAATACAACCCTGAGAAAAGCTGAATAATGCAACTGCTTTCAAGTCATGTCTGACAGGGCTTCAGCTGATATTAATACATATGGCAAAGTTGACATATATTTCCCTTTAGTTACCTGCTCTGATTTCTATAATCCATCTACAGTTTGGTAGGTAGTATGCTTCTTTTTGAAGAACTGGGATGGAGTAGGCTTTTCAAAAATCAGAGAACAAGAGCTGGTCAGAATGTTTTACTAGCATTTAATTATTTTATTAAGTGCACATTTAGATCTTGGAAGCAAGGAAGTTGGGCTACAGTCACAGAAAATCCCTTACATACAAAACTGATTTAAGGGCATTGATTACTGTAGGAAGTTTCAGTAGTGGCTTGCAGCTGAAGGCAAGCTCACATTTGAGTTGAAACTGCTATCTACATACAGAATTAATTTAAGGCCTTGGATTACATAGAAGAAAGTAGTAAGGCTTAATCCCTAGGAGGTGGAAAGTTAAGTCTGGGACAAAAACTTGATGATTAAAGAAGCCTGTCTATTGAAGAGATGTCCAAAAGGAAGTATACATACTCATCCAGCACGAGGCCAGTCTTATTTCTTCAAGAACTTGAACTGAGAACCAGCATTTACTTCAAGCCTAGATGCATCAGCTTTCTGATAGGAGCCGGTCCTCCCCAGTATCCTCTGAAAGGAAGAGTTGTTTGTTCAAGTCAGGCATTTATCTGCACGTTATCACAGTGTGAGGGTGGTTTTTTTTTTTTTTTACTTCCATATGATACTTTTATTTACTAAGATGCATGCTAGAGGTATGAAGTTAAATATTCTTGCACAAAACCCTATTAGTAGCAAAGTACCCAGAATGCTCAACAAGTTGAGGACTTAGTGATGACTAAGCATACACTTCAGTTGCTAGATTTGCAGGATAAGTTCAACAACTTCTGTTCTTATGAGGAATTGTAAGCCAGAACAGATATCTGGCTTTGCCCTGAAAAATCACAGTGGCTATGCCCACTCTGACTTAAAATACTTACTTGAGTAATGCATTCCAATAGAGAAAGGGCATCATATCAGCTTTCATGTGGTACATTGATGTTCTCTGCTTACTTTGGTCAATGGGAAAGGTCTCCAAAGGCTGAGCATTGTAGTCAAATTCTGCTAGAATCACCTTGTTATAGCTTGTTACCAGTGGGCAGGAAGTATATCCATCATACTGCAACAAAGAATACACCCTTCTCATTAATCTGTTTAAAGGCTAAATACTGAAGTATTGCAAGCTATGTGATTAACATTCGTATTTCAAAATAAGTTTCTAGGTTTCTGCATTTATAGTGTTAATATTATTAAGTTTAAAAGGCTGCCAGTTTGGGTCAGTGATCATAACAGCCATTTTCTTTCAGTTGTGGATCATAGATTGGCATTATAACAGTCCTTGAATTAGAGTTAACCTAAATAACTGCCTAAAGGGCTTTGTGTCATTAATTGCTGGCTATTACTGTAACCAACAGAATAAGTGACAATAGCAGAGAATGAGAGCTAGCGCTGTATTTTAACATACAGAATATAAACCATCTCAAATGTAATTTTAAGAATTTGCAGGGGATCACAGCAGTGGGGATTGATACTCAAGTGAGCAATCCAGGAACATTAACTGAAAAGCCATGCATAAAATGAGAGCTAAGTCTCAAAGAGAAGTTTGAGCAAAGTCACAGGCTTAAGAGCATCTGTAGTACAAAAAAATCTACCTCCTTCGTAGAAGACCGCTTTCTGTACAGGGGAGATAAACTGCACACAGCATAGACGTGTAAAGTTTGAGAGTTTTCTTGGAGTAGGGGTTATAATAGCCTACACTAAATCCACCTTGAAGAACCCAACCTAATCAGCCTTTCAACTTCTTTTAGTCAGAAAGATTTAAATATAAGTTTTTGAGGAAATTGTGAATAATTGCGCCATCTTAATTACTACTATAGTAGTACTACAATTACTTATTAAAATTATTATTATATACAGTAAGAAGCTATTTAGCACCTCCATTGCTGACACGAAGCCCTTTCTATCTTCAGTTCACGTAGTTTAACTGCTTGTCTTGGCAGAACTTCCCGTGTGTAACATTGCCCCTAAGACAAGATCTGTAGGTACCTTTTTAGTTGGCGACTGGTTCTTCATTACCAGGGAAATAGTTTTATCAAGCACTCCGGATTGGGCAGCTACATAAGAATAAATAGAAAAAAAATATAAAAAATACTTTATATTTTTAAAATATATCTCTATATAAATATAGTAAGACTTTGCTTCAGACAGCAATTACTGTCATTACTGGAGCAAACAGTAGTAACAGCGTATGTTGGATAATTCAGCTGTAACTGAACTTGCGTCAAATCAGCCTGGAAACTTTACAGTCCAAGACTGGGGAGGGGTTGGGGGGAGGAAATCCTATTTGAAAGAATGCTTTGGCCTCACTGCTTCCGACATGCAAAGGCCTGACAAAACTTGAACTGCATGTTTTTAGCTTATATCTACTCTCCTATGCTAAATTACACTTGTTTGGTCTTCCCAAACACTTAGGACTCCAGCACAGAATTTTTGCTTGCTCTCGTTCATTTTTAATGCTGCAAGGGAAGTTCCAGACTAATGCTGCAATAGTTGCCTATATCATTCCTCTTGTTAGACTAATAATGTACTATATAGCCTTTTTTTTCCCCCACCCTCAGATTTATCTTTTTATTTTTAGTTACGATATCATGTACCTAAAGTGTTTTCATATTGGACCCTGTGGCTACGAGTACAGAACACAGTCTTCAGCTGTAACTTATCAGCTGACACATACGTGTGAGCCTCTAAGATAGAGCAGACAGACTCACTACTCTTGCATTCTTCCAGAATTCAGTAACAGCTTCATTTTACACCATTCTGAGAACACAGAAAATAGAACCAGTCCAACTCTGAAGTACTTGGAATAAGAAAATGGAGAATTGATGGCATCAGAATAATCACTAGCTAGTTAGTTAGTCCAAGGGACTGAAGTCTTTTTGAAAGATGGAAAAAAAAAAAATAATGGGAGTTAAGACCTCAAGAGTAACAAAACTAAACAGTGTCTGGTTTAAAAGCTTACTGTGACTGCTACACTTTCCAGTACACAAACATACACCTTTACCTACAGCCGCAGCAGTTCTTGATGTTGGAAGGTTGGTGCAATCTCCAATACCAAAAATATTGGGATACTTTTTATGTTGTAGAGTTTCCTTATTTACATCTACCCAGCCGATTTCATCAGAGACAGGGCTGTTGATAAGTACATCAGGTGGCCCCATCGGAGGTGTGACATGAAGCATTTCGTACTAGACAGAAAGAAAAAGTACAAAATGGCTAGTTAATAACAGATCATACTATATTGATGTTAGAATATAAGAACAGTATGAAAAAAAGCTTTATTTTGTTTTAAAAACAGGCATATAGAGTGAAAATTTGCTCTCAAATTTGAGACGCATCTATTCCAAATTCTTTATTAACAGGAACCTCATTAGTCTGTAAGCTGCCATATATAAACCATGTAAGCTGCCGTAACAGCAATTTGCTCTCCTCCATATATACCTGAGACGTTCCCAAGTTACATTAACAAGGTACGCAGAGCTCCAGGCACAGTTTGTTACTTCCACCCCTCTCTCCCCACCCCTTCTCACCACCTTAGCTTTCGAATCTTTGAAAATCGAGGATGTTACTAAAAGGATGAAATGGCAGTTTACAATGGAGCAACAGATATTATGTTGTTTTAATGCAGCAGTAACGATACTGTATATACAAAGAGAAAGGACCAAACTAGAGACCTGAAATTTCCTAACCTGATGAACTTCAGTCTCTCCAGGTTTGTCCAGGTTTTCAAACACAGCTTCTTGCTTGTCTGCTCGAACTTCAATAAGGTTGCACTTATAGTTAACAGCAATATTCCTCTCCTCTATTATTTTAAGCAATGCGTCAGCGTATTTTTTAACACCAAAAATGACACCAAGTGAAGTGTTGAACATTATGTTTGCTTTGGGTCGTTTTCCTGTCTGCACGGAAAGATCAAATTACTAAGTCTGATAAGCTAGCAGAAGCAATAGAATTATGCCACACTACTGGAGTTGATAGAATTATTAGTGCATCTTGGCGCTTAATGCAGTATTAACATTACAATTCTCAAGAAACAGCTATTTCACAGCACGTTAGACAAGATACATCCTTGTACTTTGATATTTATGATGCCTCACCCGTTCAGAGTGAGATACTGAAGATACTTCACACAGATTGCTAGTCTGAAGAGGTGACTGCAATATACAGCATTGTTGTTCAGTATAAGGTTAAATACAATAGCTTAGCACTATGTAGCACTCTGAAACCATCAGTTCTATGCATTATTCAGATATTCACTCAGTGGACAGCTTGTGAAATTTAAAGCATGCATGAAGTCTGACACTTTCATTTGAAGCTGTCTTCTGTTTCCACTAAGTTTGCTTTCCCAGCCCAGCAAAAAGCTCTCCTGTCACTGAGAATGTGTGCCAGGAAGAGTGAGGATAACCACTTCTCAGATGAACAGAAAGACAATCCACATCAAGTATTAACTACTTAAAGCAACAAGAATGAACACCCAGCCAATGTGATTTTAGTGTTCCTCCTGAAGTTAT
Source organism: Gallus gallus (assembly GCF_016699485.2). Taxonomy (NCBI): domain Eukaryota; kingdom Metazoa; phylum Chordata; class Aves; order Galliformes; family Phasianidae; genus Gallus; species Gallus gallus. The sequence continues at coordinate 10,735,321 of NC_052541.1, read as the reverse complement.
AAATTAAATACATTTGTATTGGTAGTCCTCTGTAAGCAGGTTAAGCAGTTCATCCCTTATGAATTCTGAATTCTGCAAGTTACTCCAGAAATTTCTAAGATGCTTATGCATAATTCAATTAGCTTCATTTAGTACACATTAATAACAGAAAAAGCAGATCAGTCATTTTTATTTAATAATTCTGAATCATATTTATCTCATGTGGTTTTTATTTGTTGTAAAAGAAATAGAACAAACCCCTGAGAATAAACCTTCCTTACAACTGAGGAACAGCCATTGTAAGAGTGAACAGAATACTTACTTTCCTCCAGTAGGCCTCAGATAAATACATGATTTTCTGAGGAGCCCCTGCACATTTCACCGGAGTGTTTGGAAAAGTGAAGATAGCATTTCCTTCCTTGAAATCTTGCAAGGCTTTCCACGTTTTCTCTACTGTATGAACTGAATAATTGGAACCTATTTTAGGGTGATGAAAACCCTCAGGCAAGCCTTTGATCTAAGAAAACAAAAATAAGGTTTAACATATAGGCAGTAGGAATTTTGTCTTCATCATCGAGTATTAAGTGGAGACTTGAGATTTCTCAAGACTATTTAAGAAGCCCACAGTTAAAAAAGCCCATATGCTACTTGGTATTTTTGAATATACGTTTACTAATCAAATAGTTATTTCCATTAGTAAGGAAATAGTAAGTATTAGTAAGTTATTTCCATTAGGGCTTAGTAGATGACTTAATAGATGCAATATTTACTGAAATGACAGTTCTGCAACATCTACACCATAAGTGTTCAGCATAGAGCAAAGCATGAAATTCAGAGTAAGAACAGGAAAAGTCACTGCCACATCATCATAAGTAAGAACTCACATTAAAAAAGTGTTACAAAAATTCATAAGGTGAACAAAGATTTTCAGTGCTCAGTTTCAGATATCTGAAGTATTTCTTAAGGATATTCTGCTTTGGTTCTGTCTCCAATGGTTATTTTCTCACTACTTCTGCTATGCTCTAGCATCTGTTTTTGAGAAAGGCAGTTGTCTGTTTTGAATTAACAGTTTGTAGAACTTCTAAGAGGAAACTGAGTCATGTTACATACGTTGTACGTACATACATACAATAATACATAGCAATGTGTTTGAGACATTACAGTCTACACCACGAATTACGTTGTTAATGAAGACAAATAAGAGACATGAACCTTTTTAAACTGGCCACTTTGGGTTTAATGCCATACCAATCTATCACTGTGAATTTTATTCACTAAGTTCACTACACAGTAATAGTGACTGGCAGTATTACATGGCTTCCCCACTGCCAAATTCTGAATTTCCAAATACTGAGTTTATTTTCTTCAATCTGTACTGTTGAGATTAACATGGAGACTGAGAAAAACCACTAAAACACAATGCAGTTCCTCATTCTGCTGAGATTATCAGCTGAATTTCATCTGGTGTGACTTTGGTTGATTAACTCTTGCTTTGTGTGTGCCTTGGGAGCAATTAAAAAAGAAAGTCAAATATATTATTAGTTACCACATCACATGTTGGTCACGTTAAAGCCAGTAGAGTCAAACTCCATGAACATCCTGCCTTTGTATTTTTCCTCTTCCTGTGCATTGCTACAATCATTCTAGCACCAACAGCACCAACATCTTTCTTCAAGTGCCATTGTAAAAAGTGTACAGGAAAACTAACAGATATGGGAAGGGTGCCAGGGCCTATTTAAGAACAGATGCAACTCTGGTTCCTTTTAAAGTATACCCTTTAGGAGAGGTAGTAGAGTGCGCGTCAAATTGATTCTGCAGGACACATTTCACTAACTGCTGCGTGTTTCTGTTTACATTAGAGATGCCTCACTCTACTTTCAGAATATTTCACTCTCATTATTAGGCTGCACTTACGTCCAGATTTAACTTGCTGCCCCATCAGCTGATGTTGCCGTAGAGATGGCACAAAGCTACCTTGAAAGAGCTTCCTAAGGGTAATTTGGCTTTTTACATACAGATCTATGGTGGGACATACTTAAGTCATTAGGCTGCCTTCTGGTTCTTTACTTCATATTGGTGTTCAGTATCCTGAAGTAAAAAAATTGCACTGAAAAACCATTTACTTTAGTGAATCATGAGGACATGTGATGCCATTAGAACTAGTAAGAGCATGATTACTGTAAAATAAATACCTTTTCGTAATGCAGACTAATCCCAAGGGCAATTATCAAGTATTTGTAAGATATCTGTTGAGTAAGTGGGAAAAAAATTAGATAAAAAAAGATCAAACACAACAAAATATTATATCAAAACAAATTTAAATCATCTGATAGCAATAGTTTCCTAAGGGTGAGCATTAGTAAAGTAGGCATCAAGCTTGAGTAATAATTTATTGTTAAAATGCTAAATACGTGAAAAGTTACACATGCAGGCTTTGCTATACACAAAACCAGATATTTCAAGCAAGGTATTCCATTTTTTATGTTTAGTTCTCAATGAAGAGGGGAAAGACTTATGATGATGGTGATGTCTTAAGCTGTAGTCATTCTCACACAGTTATCTGCAAAATTTACTAGAAATAGAGTTTAGAATCAAGTAATTCCTATAAGGCCTAAGCAAATTTCCTAGCCTCCTAGATGCTGGGAAACACCTTATTCCATTGGCAGTTCCAAGGGGATCTGCAGAGGTAGACAGACAACTCATGACACAGAATAACATTCTTCTAACATTATTACCTTGACATCATTCTCCAGCCTCACACAGTTCTTATCTGGATCCAATGCTGTAACTCGAGATTTAATCCACTCAACACCTTCAGGCATCACACTTTCTGTTGGACGTGCAGAAGCTGACAGCTGCTTTGCACCAGCACCAACCAGGGTCCACAGAGGCTGATAGTAATGAGTCTGAAATAAATGTTTTAACAGATGTTTAAGAACAATTTAATTGCACTTGATTATGAAGGCACATCACTCCAAATAAGAGGCAACATCTATTAACATTCTATTCCTAACAAGAGAAGGTATACAAATAACCAAGAGTTTTGCCTCACAGTTGGAAGGATGTATGAATCTCTGTGATGGGAGAAAAAAAATCTCATACCAAGCTTACTAAATTCAACTTAATTGGCTTCCTCTCCATAGTAAGCTGGGCTGGAAAGGGATGAGAATCAGATCAAACCGATCACATACACCAAATACTTATTCTTTCAGCATAAGGAAGACTTACCTTACTTGGCTCAACAACAGCCACGTTCCCTGCCCCCACTTTCCTCTTCATCCGAGCGCTCATGGTGATTCCACCAGAGCCTCCACCCAGCACAAGTACTTCATAATAATCCTTGGCAGCACACCTGGCTGCTGTATGGAAACCAAGGGAGCTCTTCTTCTGTATGCCTGGCTTCAGCAGCCATACTCCAGGACGGAGACAGGAAAAGGAAAACGCTGCTCCAACTGGTGACATCTTTCAATAAGTGGGAAGCTGCAAGATAAGGAAAAGTACAGTTAATGATGTAAGGCAGTTTTTATTTATTTATATGGCCATATATATTTATACATATTATATATGGCCATAAACATATATATATTTATATGGCCATTGTCTTCCAGGCAAGAATTAACGCTAAGCTTTTGTTGCAGCTAAAACACTAAAAGTTTAGTGTTTTTAGTTTAGAAGCTAAAACTTCCAAACTAATTGTAAGCAATTTGGAGAGGGTTTAAAAAAATTAATCACTGACTCTACTAGAAAATTAAAATTTCATACAAGCAAATGAATTCTAACAAATGACAATATATTTTTCACCTTATCTTAGCAGGAAAACGTGTCTGATACTATAACATAGCTAGACATCTGCTGTAACTTTGGCTGTAAGAGATTAATGTCTTAAAAACAAAAAGGATTTGCGAGGTTGTAGAGTGGTGTGGTTGTAGGATCTAGTGTTGCAGACCATTGAAACAGCAAATGTTAGTTGTGCAAGCATACCAAGTGCCATTCTGCTGACCGTAATGTCATACAAATTAATAACTGTTAGTATTTTAATGTTAGCATATACCAGCATATGCACAGTGCAGACATATCCCTTCTGGTTCTCTGGGCTACAAGATATCATGGTAAGCAAGATAGTTTTACATCGCTTTGAGCAAGGACACATGGGCTAGTCTACTTTTGCAGGAGAGGTATTGAGCCCTAGACTTGACAGGAAAATAAAGTTCATTGAAATAATGCTTTACACCTTCCTAGATTTTGGATATTTGAGTTCACCCAAAATTTACAACAGCAAAACAGCTGCAAACAAAGGCTGGAAATCCACATGTATCCTTGCTTACAACTACACTTTCCACCTGACAAACAAGAGTTAAAACCATAAAGTATAGCACTGGTAGTGCAATTGTGTTACCCAAAGTCAGTCAAAGTTGATCTCCATAAATACGTTTCCCTCCCTCCGCTACAACAAACAAGATCTTTCCCTCTGATGAATACATTGCTTGCACACAATGAATACCACTTTCAAGCTTTTCAGCAGTAAAACAGGTATAAACTCATTTTAATTCATTTCCTCATTGCAGCATTGCCAATGAGGTGTTATAACTTGAATAGGAACTTATGACAGGATTTTCATCTACATCCTTTTGTTTAATTCCTTGAATCATCGTGCAGGAACTCCAGCTTTTTCACTTTAGAAGGGCAGACCTTTTTTAGTTTATGGACTTACAGAGTGGAGTTTGAAAACTAAATCGGAGAACTCAAATATTTTCAAGAAAAGTTCCAAAGGTCAACTTCAACAATTCTCTATAAAACTACACACGTAGTTTAGCAACTCATTCTGCACCTTCACGTGCCATCTTAAAATCCATCAACTCAAGTATCCCAAATTCTTTAGAAGTGCTGTTATTATCCCTGAAGCATAAACAGCTTGGGAAGGAGAAGAGGAAATGTGGGAAGTATCCCCAGTATAAGTTATTTTACCCACTTTGTTTTAAAGGAAGTTCCCAAGATATACATATATTCTTCCCATCCTCTTCCCTACAGAGGAACACCAACTCCGGGTAAGTTAGTTTCACTTTAGAAGGCTGCTTGCTGTTTACCCAGTGCAGGCCGTCATTTGTAGCGCACAGCCTCACTCAGCCATGGGGAGGGAGCTGGTCTAGCCCTAGGAGTAAAATCTACCTAGTGCAGATGCTTCATGCTCTCTCCAAGTCAGAAAGAAGAATTTTAACGATGAGTAATTGCTGCAACTTCCGTCTGTGACAGTTTTAAGGACAGCCTATTTCTGAAAGTTCATGAACCCAGGGTTTGGGGTTGGGTTTTATTAGGCAAGTGAAACAGGCACAGTGACCAGTTCTGCAGTGCACAGCATGCCCAGACACACGGAACAGCACTTCGTTTTTGTAATGCTAAGTAAGGAATAATTATCCTCTCTGACTGAATAGATTTTGAATTAAACATGCTTATAAATGCACACAAGATGTGCCTTAACTAACAGCCACCTAGTGGACTAAAATGCAGCATTTCTTTGCTTTGAAGTTGTTTTAAAGCACACATAAACAACAATCTGAAACATCATTTGCAGGCAGATGTTCAAAAACAAACAGAAAATCCTCAGTATTAAACACTCAAACCAACATCTGCACTTCATTAACAACACATCAGTCCTCTGATTTGGGAACTGGAGAGGAGACAGAGGAATAACAGAACTGAAAGAAAAAGCAGAAAATCACTAATTAGTCTACTGAATTGAGCTGAAGTCTTAAGCTTCTAGAAGAGCACTGTAACATACAGCACTCTTTCCAAGCGTCCTTTGAACTACACACAACAAAACATCCTTTATGTAGCATGAAATCACACTGCTGATGAAGAACTTCATGCTTTGCCTGGAAAGGCAAAGCCCACAGCGCTCCTCCATTCAGTGATAGCTCCTCTCCACCCATGACAGGTCTGTTTAAAACTAGTTCTGTCACCCCGAGAGGTAAATTTATTCTGAATGCTTTCAGGACGTGGTCTGTTACAGTGACGGAAGCTTGCGTAACACTACTGCAGCACACCCCCTATAGCACCACATAAAAATCAGGTCACATAGCAAGTTCACCAAAAATGGCATTTCTGTGAAGAGGGATAGCATTTAAAAGCCTTTTTAAAACAGTCTTAGCTTGAAGATAATCTCTGATTCTACTCATAGCTCTCATCTCTTTTACTGTAAGGCTATTTGTAGAAAAAAAAGATTCAGAAAAGAAAAAAAAGTGTGTTGATGTGCTAGTAAAGATTGTGTACTGCCTAATAACTGCCTAACACTAAAGAAAACGTGTTGAAAAAACAGTTAGACTGACCAGGAGAGCTCAGCAGTATTTAGTGCCTAAATGCCATTAAACAGATGGAGATGGTATCAACAGAACAATACTGACTTTCCTGTCAAAAACAAATATAGGAAACATTTTTCCAGAATTAGCAGCTTACAGACCTTTAAGGGACTGAGAACACAAAATGAGAACCACCCTCATTAAGCTGCCCTTGAAAAAAACAAGAAAACCACTCTTCTACAAGCATAACAGAGGAAATCATTGCCAACTTGCTATTAAATTTTGCTTTAAAGAAAAACCTAACTGAAAATGGGCCTATTAGGCAACGCATTACAACGTTTTCGTGCATTTTAACCAGTTCCAACACCCACCCAATAAAACAGCAAACTCAGCAGAACAGAAATGGTGCTCCTAGAGTCCTATCACAGAACGGCTTGGGTCAGAGGGGACCCTACAGCCCACCCAGCCCCAATCTCTGCCATGGGCTGTGTGCCCCCCAGCTCAGCTGCACAGGGCCCACCCAGCCTGGCCTTGGGCACCTCCAGGGATGGGGCACCCACAGCTCTGGGCAGCCCATGCTCGGGCCTCACCGCCCTCTGAGTAAAGAACTTCTCCCTCATATCTAACCCCAACCTCTCTTCTTTTAGCTTAAAGACAGTCTCTCTTGCCCCACCACTACCAGACCAAAAAAGTCGCTCCCCCTTGCTCGTAAGCACCCTTCAGGCACTGGAAGGCTGCTCTCCCCGGAGCCTTCCCTCCTGCAGGTTAAAGGAACACAAACCTCAACCAGTTCTGCAAAACCCACGAGGAGAGCAGTTACTGTCAGCGAGAAGTCAGCTCAGGAGCCGTCTAACGCTGGAAGCCGAGCGGAGCCGGGTTAGGGAAGTCTCAGCGCGGAAAGTAAACAACGCGCAGCCACCCCCGAGCAGCTGGCCGCAGCCGGCGTTTAACATGTGAGCTTCCAATGCTCCGACCACGCTCGGCCCGCCGCGCTAACATGGCAGCCCGCGTGTTCTCGCCTCGCAGAGCCGCGCACCTCGCGCGCCCACCCACACACACCTCCCACTCCGCTACGAGGCCGCCCCCCCACCAGGTTGAGCCCCCGGCCCCCTCACACCGCAGCCCGCGAGCTCCGCTCGACCCCTCGCCGCCCCGCACTCGCCTGCCCGTTGCTCCGCCGGCGGGGCCCCGAAGGCTGGAGGACCGCGTCGCCGTCCCTCACGCGACGAGCGCCGGGTGCTGCCCCGGGGGGCGCGGCGGGGCGGAGCTGTGCGCCGCCAGGTGTTGGCCGGCAGCGGGCGGGCAAAGGCCGGGAGGGCAGGCGGGCAGTGAGCTCCAGCCCGCTGCTGCTGGCTCCAAGCCTGCCCGTACCTCCGGCTCTGAGTAGATTTCGTTATCTAGCAGCTTGCCTGCTGGTGCGTGGTAACTTTCTTTTCCGCATCAAAATCAGAAAATAAACCATCAGAGCCTCAGAGTGAAACCGAGCTGCAACTCACCTCAACGCACCAAGCAAGGGATCCCCTCAGCCCGCTATGAGCTGCTGAGCTCAGCCTCACTGCGCTTTCCCCAAAGTCTTTACAGGGCCTTTGATTTATGGCATGGTGACAGGTGAAGTAGTAACAGTCATTAATCCACTGAGTCACGTTTGTTGAGCCAAGAAAAGCCATGCAAAGATCAGAGCTGAGAGAAGCGTACAAAGACAAAAGTGTTTATGCCAAATCATCGTAGGAATTAAAAAAAAAAAAGCAGTGATCCAAACCATGTGTCAAACATTTCCTTCTCGGGTTTGGGCCTTCCCCTCTCGGCATGTTTTCTGATTAGGCAGAGCTGCTGAGCTGATAACAGCACTTGTGGGAAGCTGTAAAGAATGGGGCAAAGGTGCTGAGGACTTAAACTGGAAAATACCACGAAGCTTTTCTACAGTCCTCGTGCAGGAGAGAAACAGGGGATGGGAAAGGGCCATCTGCTGCTGCCCGGCTGTACTCCAAGCACTGCCTTTGGCACATTTTTCCTCTAAGAGGTTGATGCTCAGCTTTGAGAAACCTTTTTTCTTCCTTCCTTTTTACTTTTTTTTTTTCAGAATATTTTTAGAATTGTTTTAAAATATTTTCTTTATGTTTTCCCCACAGAGTTCTTACAGAGTTTTGCAATATTAATAAAGAAATAACCTAAACGTACCCCTTAAACAACTTATAACGCACAGACCAAACACGAGGTGGGGACCTCGAACACAGAGCCGTCCTGCGGCTGCGGGGGGAGCTGCCTGGCTCCCATAATGGGATGTCCAAGTGGGATGAAGGTGTGTGAGGAAAGGCACGCTGCCTGACCGTGCACCTGGGGCTGCTGGCACCCCAGTGGGCCGTGGGAGTGACAGGTAAGGCTCTCTGCTCAGCAGGCAGCTGAGAAGCTTGGCGCATGCAGCCTAAAGCTATCACTTGGTCTATTATTCATTATACTGATGCTCCACGGGACAACTTGGTGAAATCTAAGCTAAAAGTAATGACCTTCCACAAACAGCCATCTGCTTTAGTTCAGCTGAGGTGCCTGAGGCAGCTGCTGTCTTTGTGGGCAAGGGAACCCACTTCTAGTCAGCCCTGCTTTGCCAGCACGGATCTGCCCAGCCAAATACATTTCAATATCCACCTACAGCAATAGGTAACTTTTCTCATCAGCTCTCATCTTCAAAGAGAACTGTACCTCCTTCTGCTTTTCTTTATGCAATTTATATACATTTTTGTCTAGACTTCAACAGCGCGTATTCAAAAGTGGGTATTATTTTCCATTGGAAAGTGCCTACCTGACAGCAAGTACAATCTCAAACGAACTCTGGTAACACCGGATGATGTAGAAGAAAAGCAGTAATCCTGTCACATCACCTTTGATATTTTCTTTTAGAGATATTCCTCTGGCATACCTCTAAATCAGAGCATCTGTAAGGTTAGCAAAAGAGCAGCAGTAATAAAAGCAAAGCAAAGCAGAAGCAGAAATAAAAATACATTCTCATGCAGGTATACTATGTATGATTGCTACCCAATTATAAGAACTGGAAAAATCAGCAACTCCTGTTGAGCTGCTGAAGGACTGGAACACTGCTTTCAGGTGGTGGGGCGGCAATGGGTTCCAATTAACTGTTCTGTAATTACTCTTGCAGGCTGTATTTGCACAGTATATTACTCAGTACCCGGGACTCTGAGTCCCAGATAACAGGAAAAAAAATAAAACAAATCCAACCCCACAAGTCTTGCTCATCGAGGCAATAAACCAGATAGTTAATTTATAGGTCTAGTGTTTTCCTGACTGACATATGAACAGACGGTCTTGTTTTCACAGCAGTTCTGGGCCATATATTTATTACAGTATGTTAGAAGGCTGAGCTACTCTATCTCACAACTCACTGTTAGTGACAGTGCCAAACTAATTACTGTTACTGTTTCAGAGATTAATGCCTTCAAACGTGTAGAGTTTGAAACCATTCTACATCAAGCTTTAATTGATTTGCTTCATTAAGTTGCAACCTACTTGTTGCAACAGTTCTACAAAACTTTTTTCCTCCTGTTTTCATTCACACCTGCTAGGCAGGATGTTTGATTTGTTTTCTTAAACCCCATGACTTGTCATCATAGATATAAATGGATGGATGGGAACAGAAACAAGGAGAAATGGAAGCACTAAGTTAGCAGGCACAGCCAACATCCGTGCTCGCATCCTGAACAACACTTAGATTAGAGATTGGAGGTAGAGTGGTAAACTCCCAGATCTGCCACTATCAGCAGTTGCTGTCTGGAAGAAAACAGATAAAGGCCTCCACATTATCCCTGTTGTGACCCCCCCCTTAGGTCCCAACTGTACAACTCTTCTCTGACAGTTCTAGTCAGCCCAGACATTCTTTATATAAACCACAGGTTACATCAAGCATTTGCACAGCTAATCCAAGAGGAAAAAAACAACAACAAAAAAAAAATCAAACAATTAAACCATTTAGATTAAAAAAAAAAAAAATTACTCCAGTAGGGTCAGAGCATTGAAAATCCAAGTAGGGAACTAAAATAACCAGCAGTGTTGCAAAGCAAACGGTAGGTGGCAGAAAGCATCTGCTGAAGCATAAGGAATATATCAGCCAGAGGACTCCCAAACAAGAATCCCAACAGAACAGCTGCATAAGCAACCTGCGCAGTATTATTTATGCCTATTAGCATGCCATGACTTCAGTGATACAGTACTATTTACACCTATTATCACTGAAGTCCTGGCACACAGACTAAAACCAGGTAGCATATTCTGTTATTACATTTCAAAGGGAAAATATAAGACAAATATTTACTATGCTCATAAAGCAAAGTTACCACTGTCAGCAAAATAGTCAAATTTCACTGAATTAAAAAATTGGCTAACGTGAACCTGAACAGTGGTGGGAGTGGGTACCCAAATTAAGCATACAGTTCAATCTAGTGATAAAAGCACAGGAAACCAAGATTCCTCAGTCAGCACTTATAATCCATACATTTGTATAATCTTAGAAAATCAGAATTCAAAATGATATCGCACATTCAAGTGAACTAATTCCACTGCAATAACCTTATAGTTCAAAAATGAGTTGGTACGATGAGTAAGAAAATGTATACAGGAATAAAGTTACTCAGTCTAGCAAAAAGCATCAATTCTTATGCTTAGAATTCTGTATTTTCAATAGAAGTGACCATGGTGTTCGAGGGGGAGGGGGGTGGGGTGGGAGGGGGAAGGAAAAAGCAGAACAATTCATAAGCTTCCCCCCAAAACAAGCAGACAAACAGTGAACCAACCAACCAAAACACAACAGAGCTCAACATGAAACACTAAACTGGATACCAGATGAGGTAACGTCAAATGAGAAATAGCAAAGGAAATTAATCTTGATTAGGATACTTCACTGAAGCATCTAGTTTCATGTTATGCTTTAATAAGAACCATTTAAATTCCTAAAAACTAATTTTGAAGTTACATTATAAAATAAAAAAAAAAATTAAACAATATTCAGTAATGTACATTTTGCTCCAAAAATGGACTGTAGAAATTCTTTAACATTTCTTTTAGAAATACACATAAACCACAGCACAGGTCAACAATCCACTGGCAATTACGACAAAACAAAAGCCAACTTCAGTTTTAACCTATTACTACTTCAGAAAAGGCATTTCAGACTACTTCAGTAGTTTGTTCTCCTTGCTCCAAACACACAAAGTAAACAGCAGTAATGTTTTGATGACTACTCATAACAGTCGATCTTTCAAAGAAAAAAAGTCTTACAAATGGAAATTAGGACTTCAGGAAAGTACAGCACAGCAGAGTCCAGGCAGGTATACAATGTTTAAACCACCTAAAACTGAAAGTAATATCGACTGTGTGCCCCTTGGATGTCTTACCATACAAACTGTATGGATACCTTTACAAAGCTTGCCCTTCATCTTACTTCAATACATGCCACCTATACTACAACTTAAATAATAAAAACAACATAGATCATTTGTTAGACTGTAGGCACAAACAGCTTAAAGCTCTTTTACCAGTCTAGACAACGTGCACATTCATCTGAATGGGAGTTCACACCAAGTGCTGCAACTAATTCAATTCAGAGAAATGGATATCAACATCCATACGATATTTATCATAATGTTCATTAATAATAATCATTTTAAGTAAGGACAACATACAACACTAACTCACATAGCCCCTAAATACACATGAATAAATGGAAAAAAAAATGCACCAACTTTTCCTACTGATAATTGAATTCCACATGAAGATGAAATTGTTCAGCTCTGGTTATGTCTCTATTAGTCAAACAAAAGGAAAAAACAATAACCAACTAAATCAAGGTTGAAAAAAAGAGTCTGTATTTATGACTCACGGCACTGAAAAGAAATTACAACTGCCAGAATCAATGCAGATTCAGTATAACAGAGGGGCTCTGAAGTCCAGGGACCAGAATTGAACTTTAACAACCACAACTCATATTTTGTCTGGAAAACACACGTCCCAATCACCAAACAGCTCAGAATTCTAAGCACCAGAAAAACACATTAAGAAGTTATAGGTATTTAAATACCCATGATGCCTAGGTTCTCCAATATACATTATATATATATATTTATATATAAAATTAACTTATACTGTCATAGTATCAAACTGCATAGCATTACAAAAGAAGGCAACCTGAATGACTAAAGTAAAAAATTTGAATGTTACCCACTGATTATTAACATTCTGGAATTTATAACACCAGAGTAGACCGCTGCTAGTAATAACCATAGCCTGGTTTAATCAAAGTTTGCCTTAACTCTAGAGAATGCAGAAATGATTAATTTGGACAAGCTGTTGCACGCTCTGCTTTCACGTCCTCCTTGCAGGTTTTGCTGTTAGCTGCTTCTCTCTCTCCAGTTCCTTCTCACGTTGCTGTTCTCTTTCCAGTTCTTCTTTCTGCCTCTTTTGTTGTAGTTTAAGTGCTCTTTTCTAAACAGAAAAGAAAAAAAAGTTTCACAGTGGGATTTGGAATTAATACAAAATCCCTCCCATTCTCTTAACACTCTCTTCTCCAATTTACAGTGGTTATGACTCTATGTTCTGTAAACTACTTCTGTGTTTTTCCTCTCTTCTACTTCCATCCTTCTTACAAACAGAAACTCTAACCTACATGATGAAGGATGAATTAGTGAGGTTTAAGGGAGAACAGTTTACATTTTCATGTATCAGACAAGGTGTGTACTGTACAATGTGTTCTTTTAATTGAACATAGTGAAAGACTGATCTTACCAGAACTGACTAGCAACTGCTTACATAGCATGAAGTCAGTGAACCCGTGCCACTTAACAGTACATTAAACAGGAGAAAGTCTTACATTTATGACAGTCTAGTTCTCATTGTAAGAAGCACAAAAACTGAAACTATGGAAAGAACTAGTTGGAACAGAGAGGATTAAGAGACAGAACGGAGTACAATTCTTGTAACGTACAGCTTAGCCACGATGACAACTCTGAGACTTACTACTAGTTATGATACTTCAGTTGCTTAAACACAGAAAGCAGTAAGCAAAAGATTGAAACAGGTGGTTAGGTGCAACTGAAAACATGGAAAAAACATTTATGAATGGCATTTAACAGAGATTCTATTATCACCAGAATTTTCAGCATCCATCCAAAATAAAAGTTAAGACAATAATACATAACTAAATTGCTATGTTAGAAAGTAAGAAAAGTTACTCAACTTACTTTTAACTTAGAAGTCTTCTCATGGAGCATCATCATGTCATTTCTAATATTCACTAACTTGCTGTGATAGTGTTTAGCTTCTGAAAACTTCAAAAACATAGCAGTTAAGGCAGTGACCATCAAGTTGAAAAAAATGTCTTTTTATTTTTAACAAAGCTACACATCAAAACAGTAAGTACAAACATAGCATTGCCAGAACAGTTTGATAATAGATGAAGCACGTTCAAGTTTATGTTTAAAGCTTACATACTACATGAATATAGAAAACTATTTGTAATGCTATAGTCCAATGGAAAGCACAGAAATAATAGCAGGGCAGCAAAGTCCTAGGCTACAGCAGGTGAGGATTAGCCAAAGGCAGCAGCCATAGACACAGAAACCAAGAAAAAAACCTGCTCACCCTTAGAAGGCCTCAGGCAGGCAGATATCTCCAACAAGACACCCTTGCCTCCACTGCCAACCCTTAAATGAGGTCTGGGAAGGAGTGGAGCCTGGCTGCACCCCTTCCAGTCACTCAGCTGCATTGCATTGCATGCACCTGAGCTCCCTGGGTTGACCCTGCCTTCCCAGCAGGTGCTCAATCATTGGTTCAAGCCATCACTTAGCATTTCTGCTACACCATCATATCTCAACAGGTACACCTGGCAGTCTACTGAATTAAGATTCACCAAAATGGAATGAAAGTATTGCCAATTTATACACCACATGTTTCAAGCACCTTTCCTACTAGACTGGACATGTGCACAGAGCTCATCTTGGAACCTCAGTCCTGCTCAATAAATGCATACATTTACTTTGGCTACCAGTTCAGAAAACTAGACTGAATCTGTTCTTTCCTCCCAGTGCCCTTTCTGTTTAAGGGAAATCTGCTGGTTCTGCATCCTCTCCAAGAGGAATTTGTCCCATGTATCTCAACTGGTTGCTAACCTTCCTGCAAGTTATAATGAAAAAAAAATTAAGTTGCTACTAATACTTCGTCAGGAGAATCCATACTAGTAGGGATTTATAAAAGCATTAATAGTACTTACCAAGGCATTGATATCAAGAATGGAGTTACACTCTCTGAATTTTGTAATTTCTTGTTCTAATGTTTCTAGTAATACCACTTGGTTCTGTCTGAAACAAGAAAAGATCCATAAAACTAGAGTAAAGCAGCGCAGCTGCAAAAGCTAGGTATTCAGAACAGATATTTCTCACTCACTAAATCAGGAGTTTCCTTATTGGCAAGTTCTTACAGTGTTATACTTAGAAAGTTTGAGGAAAAAATTTTGCATTTTTTTTTAAACTGGTCCTGTAAAAAATACTGTCTTTGATCATAAAGGCATAAATGTGTGCTTCCCAGCATCAAGTTCTTCTTATGGATTGCTAGCTGATCTCAGTAAAGATGCAAGTAAATAGTTTTTGAAAAATCCCAACTGAGACACACAAACTCAGTTTTTTGCTGCCTAGTATTGTACAGGATGATAAGAAAACCAGGATGACAATCTGAAAACCTTCAGTGACAGAGGCAGTAGGCAAGTTTCAGCAATTAAACACCCCTGTGCGGGGATAGGTTGAATGAAGGGAAAACAATTTCCTCTTGTCTTTCTACTCAGTTGCCTCTGAGTCATGCTGCAGCACAAAGTTATTTCTGCATAGAACTTGTGTGGATCCACAGTGCTTATCAAGAATCTTCCATCCCACACAGATCAGCTAAATTCCTTCCAGACACAAGCTGTCCTTGGCAGCAGCATAACCACATTACGCATCATGAAACTCAAAGCAAGGTACCCTACAGAGCTGAGATGGCTCTGTGTAAAGCCCCCTCCAGTTATTTCATATGGCACACCCAGCCTACATTTGAAACAAACTATTCTCAATTATCAGTGAGATAGCAGTGTATAAAGAATTTATATCTGCTTAGCAGTATTTTCTTAGAGCACTTTCTGCAACACAGTTTACCAACTGCACATCAACAATATACTGCACTACAGGCAGCTTTGAACATGAAGGTTACTGCTACAAAGTACGTCTATTGTTTTCAGCAAACTTTGCATTATGGAACAAGTATATAAGAAATTTGCCCATCTGCTGTGCCTGGCTTATGGGAATTTAATGTTCTAGTGCTGGATGCTCTTCAGCCAAAATTCCAACAGGCAACACAGCAGCCTGTACATCTCCCAGTACTCCGAGCAGTAGAACTGCTCAAAATGGTCCTGTCAGAATATAGAAATGCTACAACAAACTGCCTTCCAGCTAAGCTAGAACATCACGTGGAAAAAAAGTGGCAAACAGCATGCACATAAAGAGAGCTGCATTAAAAACCTGCTTACGTAAGCTCCTGCAGAGCTGCTTTGGATCTCTGAAGATCAGGCAAATAGTGAGAAATCAGCCCTTCAGTCAGCTGCTCCACCGCTCTCTCATCTATAATAGGCAGATCTGCTTCGACTCCTTCATCTGGGGAGGCATCGCTGGCACCTGCGGGAGAGGAGCAAGGTGAGCGGGGCTGGGCAGCACTGACGTTGTCTCACCGACAGCAGCGGTACTTTCCTGTTTAAAAATAAAAGGCACTTCAGCTCCGCAGCTGTACAGTTCTTCACACCGCTCCTCTTCCCGCCCTGCGAGCTCTGCCCGGCGCGGTTACCTCACAGCCGGACAGTGACAGAGCGGGAGGCGGCAGACGGGCCATTCCAACGACACCCTGTGAAACCCCCGCCGGTTCCGCAGCACACAAAGCGGGGGGGAGAAGAACGCTATCAGTCATTCCGACAACGTATCGAGAACGCTCTAAACCGTGACACAGCCGTTGCTCTCGAAGCCAGAGCACAGTGGCGCTACTCGGCCTCCCCGCGCCCGGCCGCCCCTCACGCACCCAACGCCCGCCCGCGTCCGGCCGCCTTCTCCTCCTCCTCCGCGCCGCTCATGGCCGCCACTCCCGCAGGCGCGGGGTCCCGGCCGTCCCCTCCGAGCGCGGCGGCGCGACGCCCTCAGCCGGCCTTCACCGCACGGCTCCGCAGGCTGCGCCCGCCACTCCGGATGCGGAAGCGACGCGCGGCCCGTGCGGCGGGGGCGGGAGCGCTCCGCTGCCGGGGCTCGGGGCTGCCGGCGGGAGCGGTTGAAGTGCCGCAGGGCTCGGACTGCACGGAAAGGCCGCTTCCCTGCTCCGCGCTGCTGCCCGGGGGGGTGACGGGAAACTTCAGGTTTTGTGAGTGAGGGCTGCGCAGCTCGCAGATGGGGTTCCAGTAAGAAAAGTGAGATGATCCTTCAGAAATAGCTGTGGGTGTTTCGGGTTTGCGCTCTGCCTGTTCCGGGCCTCCCACGCCCTCCAGGAATAGACTGGATGGGAACTTACATGAGGTGCCTGTTTCTCCAGATTGCTTAAAATGTAACTACTTATCAAACCCAACGCTCCAAAAATGAGGTTGATAGAAGTGTCTCTTTTTCCCTTTCCTGTGCGCAGCGATCCTGCGTGGCTCACACGGGGGGCTCTGTTGCAGGTGGAAGGTCTGGGCTGGGATGTGGCTGCTGCGGGCACTGCCGACTCTGTGGGCCTGAGAGGGGTTCTGTGGGGATTTCTTCTGACGGGTGAAGGTGTTTGAAAAGGGAGTTCAATGAGCCCTGCAGTGAGGATCGTGTTTGGTTAAGAGGCACGCTCACCTGCCGCTCTGAATTTCAGGGAGCTGTGAAAAAGCGTTGCTAGCACTGCCTCTGTTATCTAAACAGGGCTTTGGGGCCTGTGCTTTCCCTCACCGTGCTGTGTTTCTCCAGGAAGGCTTATCGGTTCAGAACACAGCAGTGACAGCACTTGGCAATGCGTACAGCCTGGCCCTGAGCTGCCATCGGGGCAGGAAAACACGGCTCTGTCAGGATTTGTAGAAGCAAAACTCAAGTCCCTTTTAAGCCAGAGGAGGATGGCTTAGATGACGCTGGGCCTCATGGCTTGTTTCTCCCTACATCCTTGAAGGAATGTGAAGGGCGATGTGGGACACACCACCACCCTGCAATTGCTGGGGACGGTGCAAGGAGTGGTGTTTCTATGGGGAAAGGAGGAGGCTGCGCGCTGCACACCTGTGACCGCAGCACTGGACGACACAGCGCACATGACAGCAGCTGTCCGTGTGCCGACAGATCGCACCCGAGCTTTACAGCTTTCTGAGTGCAACTTGCCTGCCCCATGTGCGGCTCCGCGGCGGCGGGGTTCGAACCCGCGTGCTACAACCCAGCGGCGCAGGCGCAGTGCCGCGGCGGCGATCGGCGGGCGATGCCAGCCGCCGTTCCTGCCCGTCACTCCGCGTCCACCGCCGCCGTCCTCCGCGCGGCTCTCCCGGGGGCGTTGGGTCCAGGCGCGGTCCGCGGTCCGGCCGCGATGCCCGGAGCGCGGCGCTGAGCGAGGTGACGCGCATGGCGGCGGCGGCGCTCCCCCTGCGCCGGCGGGGAGGCGGCCCCGCGCCCGGCGCCGCCTGCCCGGCCGCGCCGTGACCGGGCCGCGCCGGGGGAGCCGCGCCGCGTCCCGCCGCGCCGCTTGGGACTGGGCCGCGGCCGGCAGCGCCCGCGAGAGGACGGGCGGCGGAGGCCGCGAGCCGCCGCGTCCCCGGGCGGCCGCGGTAGGGCCCGGCGGCGCGGGGCAGGGGCCATGCCCTGAGGGACGCGGGGAGCCGCGCCAGGATCGGCCGCGCCCCGCGGGGTGCCCGCCGCCGCCGCTATGGCCGGGCCCGGCCTGTGGAGCAGCATCAAGTCCGCGCTGCGGAGGAGCGAGCCGCCCCTGTTCCTGAACGACTCCAGTGCCTTCGACTTCTCGGACGAGGCGGGGGACGAGGACTTCCCCCGCTTCAATAAGCTGCGGGTGGTGGTGGCGGACGACGCGGCGGAGGGGGCCCCCGAGGCTCCGGCCAACGGGCTGCACCCCGCGCCGCCGTCCGACGACGAGTCCGTGGCCGAGCGGGACATCGCGCTGCGCGGCGGGCCCGAGCCCTGCGGCCGCTGCCGCAGCCGGAGGGAGCTTTGCAAGCTGCGGCGCGTCAAGAAGCGGCTGACGGCCGCCGCCGTCCTCTATCTGCTCTTCATGACCGGGGAGCTCGTAGGTGAGTCGGGCGCTGCTCTGGCCTCGGTTTTACGTGTTTGCGGAGAGAGCCGTTTGGAGATCGGAGCGATTAGTGATAAGCCCCGGGGGGAGCGGGAGCGAAGTCCAGCCGTGCTTTCCGTGCAAGGGAAGAAAGGGGAACTTGCAGCTTCCTTACCTGGAGCTCATCACCTCCCCAGAACGGCACGAAGTGGGCATTTTGTTGGCTCGCAGCTCTTTATTGCTCCTGTTCTGTAAGTTTCTAAGGTGTGATTGGCAAGGGAGGACTGCGTGGTGTCACACGGGTACGCATGAAGGATGGGTAATTTCATCTCCAGTGTTTTTTGATTACTACCATACAATCTTGCTGTGTTTGCAAGGACAGCAGGCAAGTAGAGTTTCCAAGGGTGACACTGACATAATAACAAAACCAGTATTGGGAAGTATTTATCTTTAGCCATCAGACCCGGCAATATACTCTGGTTTCTGCACCCAAGAAGACAAGCTGCCCAACAGTGCAGTGCAGAGCAGAGCGCTCCCTTGACAACTTCCTGATGTCCCGCGGTGCTCTGGACCAGTGCGTGTTCCAGCCAGGCATAAAGCATATGATCAAAGTTAAAACAAGCAGCTTTTTAGTACTTCCCAGTACAGCAGTTCACAGTGCTGGTTCCTTGGTTAAATCACGTTCTTTGTAGTTTTTGTTTGTTAGTACTTGGAAAAGATCTGCTGGTTTTACCCAGAAGAATGAGTCCGGTGCTCAAGTTCAGCTCCTATTACTCTCTCATAAAGGCACGCTGTCATTTGCTATTAAGGTTGAGTAGAACCTGTGCATAATAGAGCAGTCTGTACAAAACATGTCTCTATTTAGTGGCTACAGTGGCATGGGCTTGACATAAAATTTAAAGTTGGAAGTCCTCTGGATGTGTAACTAACACATGTTATGCCTTCACTATTATCTAACCATTTTTACAAGGTGTACTATTTATCTTTTGATCGCTTACCAGTGCAATAGCAGTGCCCTGTTACCACCTGGTTTTGGATGTGCCCCATGACGTTCAGTGTAAGCACTTGGGGCTGCTCAGCCACCTGCAGAATGCTGGAACTCTCCTTCACTTTGGCTGGTGTGAAGCAGCGGGGAGCAATGCACAGTGCCTGCATGTGGATGCACTGCACCCATCAGTCATTAGACAGGCTGTTAAGTTGAGCCCGATCTTTCTAGCAGCAATGACTGACAACTAATTTTCATTTCATAACTTGCATTTTAACATACAGGTCTAGATAATAGAAAATTTAGTGAATTTAGGAGCCATAATTTGCCAGGAAAAAAAAAAAGCAACAAATAAACTGTGAAGGAAGGATGCCTCAGGTACTGCACCACGGAATAGTACCATTCCTCCCACATTCATAGAACAAAATAACAAGCCGTAGGAGAAATGGTCATTTTTTTCAGGGGGAGAGCAGATAACTGACTGCATCTGCACCATAGTTTTGTTTGGGCCTTGTTTCAGGAATGTGGGTTAAGAGAAAACAGTGGCTTTGTCTCTCAACACCTCGCTTTCAGCGTGCAGTTAGTCATTAGTAACACTGCCACAATACATCAGCTCATCACGGATCAGCACTCGCTTCAGGCTTGCAGGGATCTGGTTGAATGCCTTCATTTGCCCTCTGGCTCTGTTTTTTTTCTCTGGCTGAGATTTTGGCGCAGTGTGAGCTCAGGTAAATTTGATGAGGGATCAGTGTTAATATGGTGTTGCGTCTCAGCTGTGGACATCATTTGTGGTAAGCGTGATTTCTTTTGATTGTACTTATACTGGCATTCTGATACACGCTGAATTTAGTCCATCCGAAGGGCACGATGCTGAGTAATGTTCCCAAGCTGTTAGCAGCTTGATGCTGAAGTCACAGAGACTGTGTTTTCACAGTGTTGTAGATATCTCCATATCTAGTACATGGTCAGCTCCAGAAATAATAGGTGTTGAGAGGAAAAATACTCTCATCGCTGTCACTTTCTCCGCTGCTTCTCCCTTACAACCAGGACTTCTGCAGGCTCACGTCAGAGTGGCTGATTTCTCCTTATGAAGCATTGCTACTGTAGCTGGACTCATCGTTCTCAGGTTCCTGTATGCGGTTACCAGTACTGGTGCAGTATTTGGGCACTGCGGCAGACAGCTCTAAGGCCCAGACCCATAAAATATTCAGGCATCCAACTTTCAGAGAGAATAAGTAGGACTTGAGTATCTGTGTGCTTCTGTGGGTCTTGATGTGAGTACCTTGTCATAGGGCAGGCAATCAGCAGCAGAATAAGTGAAGAAGCCTGCAAGCCCACAGCACACTACCGCTTCGATGTATTTCACTCTGGCCCAGCATTGAGTTCTGTCCCATTTAGTTTGAAATTCTGGCACTTTTTGGACAAACTTATAGCCAAAGTATTTGGGAGACTTTGGCTACGTGGGCCATTAACAGACCTCTTCCTATCATCTTTGCCAGATTTGAATTTCTGCAGGAAAGGCAGAAGTGCTTGTCAGACAATTAGTCTGCTTGGTAGAAAACTTTCTGCTGTCTGGTACCTATGTCAAGATGAAGGAAATTGTGTTCCAGCAGCTGCTTTGTGAAATCTCAATTGGCATATGTATTTTTCCAATTACTGCCAAGCTCATTAATCCAGCCCACATCAGTGTTGGTTGCTTAATTTGATGAACAGTCATTGCAGAAGTCAGATCGCTTTGTGGGAGCCATTTAGCATGAAGAAATGGAAAACAATGCAAATCACCTTTCTTGACAGCTTTTTGATGCATTCAGTTACGTTCAGAGATTTCTAATTGATCATTCATGGGGAGGACTGCTGTCCTTCACAGCTGGGTGAAAACAGCGGTGAGCCTTCAGGGTTTCTATTCATAAAGGTTGTAGATGTCTGTTTTCCTGTTTTCTCCCCCTCAAGCTGTTGACTGTGTCTCAGCAGCCCCTGGGCGGTGCTCCACCAAGCAATGAACCAATATAGTTGGAAGCAGAGGGCCTTCAAATTCAGAATTTCATTCATCTCAATGATGTTTTCTCAATCCACATGCTCCATTAAGACTACTTTTAATATCTGAAATCTCTGTCTCTGGAGAGACTAGCTGAATTGGAGCTGGCTTATCTTGGGCTGAAGCACTTCTCAATTTAATACTCATGGATTAACATGTGTACTGTAAATGATTATATACAGAAAGCGTTGAAGTGAACGTTTTTAGACGTAAATTGTTTTCTTCTGTGCTGACAATAAAACAGGCTGAGTTGCACATTCCTGGGAATTTCTGAAATTGTGAGAAGGCAGATTATCTTTGAGCTGTGATGGCCTGTGGAGAATTTCAACCTCTAAAGAATTTCACTCTGAGACTTACAGACATCTAAATAAAGGGGCTGGGGGACAGGAACAGGTGGAACAGAGGTTAGTCAGTAGTTACAGGAAGAACAAGCAAGTCATGCAGTGTCAGCCCTGCTGCTTGTGTGTGGCTGGGAAGAAGGGCATAGCTCTGCCTGCAGATGGGCACTCACAGATAGATGCACACACGTTTTTCACTGATCTTGAAGCAGTCAGCCTGTTGTGAATTTCCCCTCACTCTTCCCTCACGGTCAGCCTCTTCACTAAGAGGCTTTTCACTGTGTACAGAGATACCTTTACTCAAGATATGTTGGCTGGAGCCTGAAGCCTGCCAAATGGCACGCCAGCTGCATGCTCTGCTTGCTAGAATCTACAGTTTGAAGGATCTCAAGGTAAAATGAGAAATGAAATAATAGCTGAGCTGACACTGAAAATGTAATCTTTTCTGAGAAAATGGGCTTATCTTCACACAGATGGAAGATGACGCTGCCTGTCCTTGATTCCCCATTTGGATAAGGGATGCTTGAGAGAGAAGCACATTGTTTAAATCTCTCTCACCCATCTATGTACTGGTAGCATTTAGCAGTTGAATTGGAACCAAGATATTGACCTTCGATCTCAGGTTGTTTATCTCCATACAGCTCATAACTATGAAAACAAATATGGTAATAAATAAGAAAGGAAAATGCTGTGAAAGTTATTGTCATCAGTATACATGAGCAGAATTGATACGCCTCTGCCAGGACAGGGAATGATGGTTAAAAGATAATGCCATAAAAATAAAAAGAGGGTGGGGTAAATTACTTTGCCATTGAGTCACTGGATTTCTGTCCTTGTTCCGTTGTGTGAAAATACTTAACAACTGTAGTTCAAATAAAAAGCATCAGCCATTGAAGCATATGCAATAACATACACAGAAAAGATACTAAACTAGTTTGCAAATGTTATCAAGCAAGTAGTCTCAGTGAGAAGAACAGGACTAACTCCTTTCTATGCTGCTCGGATGGAAAGCATGCTTCACTGCATTTCTAACTATGGTAGCCGTAAATTATAGCATGGCATGTTGATTATAATGGCAAAAAAAATACTCCTGCTCAGTGATAAGAGGTACTCTGATGCACTTAGTGCAGTGTTCTGAAAATAAGTAGCTGAAAATTGCGCCATGAGGGTAGGACCCAGACTCACTTATCTCTCTTGACTGTTCCAACTTTGTTTTCAGGTGGATATGTTGCTAACAGTCTAGCAATTATGACAGATGCACTGCACATGTTAACTGACCTTAGTGGTATTATTTTGACCCTACTTGCTCTCTGGCTGTCTGCAAAGTCTCCCACAAAGAGGTTCACTTTTGGATTTCATCGCCTAGGTATGTAGATATCAGCTTTTGCTAGTAACAGTTTTTTTAAGCAATAATGCTAAAAATATGTAATTCTAGAAGAAGAGCTAACTGGAATGAAATCAGTAATAAATCTAAAAGTAACTTTAGGTTAAACAGTCTGTCTGTTGTGTATCCACTACATGGGATGTATTGCTACAGGGGAGTAAATCATTTGATCAGAACAGTACAAATGCTACATCTGGGACCAAAGTCCTATGAAACGTGATTAATGATTAATCCTGAGCTAACTCCCAGAAGTAACAAGTTCTGTGGAGTGCAGGATCGGATAGCTCTGCAAGAAGTCTCATGAATCACTATTCTTCTTGCACAAAGAAGAAATCAAGATATCCCTTCATGTCCAGTACAGAAAGTTACTTAACTTGTGCCCATTTTGGGTATGTGTAAAAAGAAATATTAGCAGAAGTACATACTAAATGTTGGAAGGGTAATTTCAGGACTCATTACTTCACATTTGGAAGTGTAATGATGATAAAGGGTGCTTTCATGTGGTTGCCATCTGTACTGATATTAATAATTTACAGTATACAGATGAAGGTGTTGACTAATAGGCATTTTCCCAAAAGTTTGAATGTATGCTTCATGAAATAGATATTTTGGATGTTACGGTTTGCTACCTCTGTGCTTCCTGCAGGGTGTCTTTTTTCAAGGAATTTCAAACTCTTGTGCTGCCATTACTTTAAATTCTTATGATGGCTGCCAGAACAGCAGTAGAATTCAACAGCTCCATCACTGCTAGTCATTTGTCATCAGTTAGCCACTAATGCATGAATGCATAACTGTATACCAGCTAAGATCTTTGGGCTTTAGCAAGAAAGCATTAACAGTGCCAGCATTTCCCATTGCAAACTTTTCTTTCAAGAACTTTTAATTTTGTGATGAGAGTTCCCCCTAATACTGAAACCTGACCTTGCAGGTATACCCCTGGCATTTGTTCATGCTTTCCACAAGGATGTTTGCTGGCATGTAGACGTACCTTAACCTCATTTAAAAACAGTTTGAGCAGTTTATGTATTTGTAACTCTTCAAAAACCAAATAGTACAAAGAAAGGACATAACGTAGCCTTCTAACAGAAATGGTTCTTAAGGAAAAAAAATGAAGTTTTATCATATATTACTCAGTTTTATAAGTTTTCACTTATTAATTCAGGATCTCTGTAGCACTCTGCAAACAAGATTCCCTTTGGATTTCTGCCACCTCGCTTTAAAAAACAAACAAGCAAGAAAAAACCCCATTTTTTTCCCCCTCATTTTACTGCCAAAGAAAGTACTGACCAGATCGATCCAGTGGTGGCCCATATCTATATCACCCATCATTTTATCCCTGGAGAAGACAGAGAGCAACTTCCCACACCTGCATCAGTTCCTCCTCTCTTTTCTGCCCCCCAGCAACAGGAGGTTGTCAAACACCAGACAAGGCTGCCCAGACAGGTGGAGTCTCCCTTGCTGGAAATACTCCCAACCCAACAGCCCAGAGCAGCCTGCTCTCATTGATCCTGCTTTGGGCAGGGCTCTGGACTAGACGATCTCCTGAGGCCCCTTTCTACTCATCCATTCTGTGTTAGCAGCAGCAGCATAGTGATCTGTGTAGGAAAAAAAGGACTAGAGCCTGTGAGAGGGGAAAGAGCTTCTGTGGCTACAGTGAGGAAGGAGAGGTTGGTAAGGATCCTGCAAGAAACTCTCAGAACCTTGATCTAGGCCTTGTGAATACTGACAATGGCATGGTTGAAAAATGACAGTACGCATTTTTTGTGAAGCTTATTTGCCTGATTTTAGGCACCCTTTCTGAACACTGTGGCCTGAGCAGACAGTTTCACACATCAGTGAACACTGGCAATGGAACAATGCTGAGTCTGGGCTACATCTTTGCTGTAATACATTTTTCCAAATATCATATACACTAAGAGGCTTGCCAGCAAAATAATGTGAGCTCATCAATAGCCTGAATTTCATGAGACGTTAAAACACGACAGTGTTAAAAATAGGGTACAGATAGAGCATCTGTCACAGGAAAAGAAATGTGCATTTGCTTAAAGCTGAAGCATGTACAAGAACTGTCTCATGACCAATCTGTTTTGGTGTTAAATTTTAAGATATACGTGCACTAAGCACTAAGATGTACCACTGAATGGTTTCCAGTGCTCATTGTCACTTTTGTTTGCAGAACCATTAATTGTCATACTACTACCCATAAATGCTGCTTTGTAAAGACAGCAGACCTATTGGTTGCCTATTCAAATTCCAGCAGAAAGCACCATTTTTCATCTTTTTGAATTCTCTTTGAATGTACATTATGTATGCTCCATCTTTAGTTTCTTTCATTTTCTGTGGTGAAAGGGAAGCTGACAGATCCAGGAATGAGCTAGAGGAGTGAAGATGAAAAAAGGAAAATTGCAGCCTTATCTGAAAAGAGTTATATTCCTTAAGCCAAAAATAGTTCTGTTTCACCAAGTGGAGATATGTCCTTCTTAGAAAGACACTGAGCAGATCTAAACACAGATATAGAACTTGGCATCTTTCCACTGCTGCAGAGACAGCATCAGTAATGACAGATCCATCAGACCATTGATACAGTGCATACTTCATTTCACAAGTGAAAGATCTTAGCACAAATCTATAATGTCAACATGATAATGACTCTGTGAAAGCTCCTGCAAAGAACACACTGGCTTCCACTGCAGAGAATATGCTTTTAGATTGCAAAACTACAGTACATTATTTCTCTGGTAAATACCAGTGTACTACAGCTTCACAAATTCAACCAACAACAAACGTTCTGCAAACTGAAGAAATGTCTTAAAATACATAAATAATAATAATAAATAATGGCTGTTGCCCTGAATCATCTGCCTGCTTTGTAAATAAAGCTTCCACTTGTGTGGATGTTTCCAGGATTCCACATTGCTCTCAAATCAGGGATTATGATAGTTGCCTTTCAAAGCCTCGTTACTGCCTGGTAATGCTGGTACTCATCCAGGCACTGACACACTGCTGAGCAGCTGACTGCACTGGTATGTGTTTCTTCTCCTATAACGATGTCACCAATTCAGTGTATGGATCAAATGATTCTGATGCTGTGAAACACACGTTCTATATTGTAATAATGCCTTTATTTGATGAATAAAGGCAATTCTGTGTTAGAAATGACACCTTCAATACTCAAAGCTGTGCTACACACTGACAGATTCAAAGCAGAGGGAAAAGGACAGTTCTTAGATCAATATTCTTTTCTGCTATGGGCTAACTAATAGCTGATTCCTGGGGAATGCATCAGGGCAAAATGTGTGGGACCAGAGAGGAGAACAACAGTTAGAATTCAGTGCAAATAAATTCCAACCCTGATCTTTGAATTCACAGAGGAAGGTTAAGTTCCCAGGGATCCATCTGGTAAGTGACAGTAAACACAAGAGGATACACGTCATCTTTAAATCTAGCTTAACACTGTGGTTCTATGATTAATCTTATTTGTGAATGTTACTTATGGTTTACTAGCTGTTGATTAGTACTGTAGGACACAAAAGTTTAACTAACTAAGGCTCTGTCCATAGCACAAATAGGAAATAGAAGTAGATCTGAGACTCACTTTCACAATGTTCTTTTCTCTGTTTGCAGAAGTACTGTCAGCCATCATTAGTGTGTTGCTGGTCTATATCCTTATGGCATTCCTATTGTATGAAGCTGTTCAAAGAACCATCCATATGGACTATGAAATAAATGGCGATATCATGCTGATCACAGCAGCTGTTGGTGTTGCAGTTAACTTAATGTAAGATCTCCTTTTCTCTCCATTGATGCTCATGAATATATTTCTGAATAAGCTCTTAATTCATTAATGGCCTGTAACTTTCTCATGGGACGTGGTTTTGCTGCACCTCTTCCTCCTCATAAAATAAAACAGGAAATGATGCCTCCTTCATTTTGTTTTGAATTAAAGAAATAAAACAAGGTCACAAAAAACACGCACACAACTCTCAAGCCCATTTCTTGGAGCATTTTTCTCTTTCCAATTTCAGAATGGGTTTTTTGCTGAATCAATCTGGACACCTTCATTCCCACTCCCATTCCCACCGTCACTCCCACGTACCTCAGTCAAACTCTCCTAGCGCAGCCCGCAGCAGTGGCCACGGACACAGCAGCCTTGCAGTGAGAGCAGCATTTGTACATGCCCTTGGGGACCTGGTACAAAGCATTGGTGTGCTTGTAGCTGCATACATCATACGTTTCAAGGTAAGGAATGGCTGATCTTTGAGGCAAGGTGTGATTTTTGTTAGTTTCAACTGCAGTTATCACATTGAAAATAGACTTATTTTTCTAAGCAATGAAAATGATATGCTTTATGTTCCATTATAAGCTTCATATAGTCATGCAAAATAAGCAGAGGCTATTACGCATTATGTAATTATTCAAAGAAATATTCACAGAAGTTGCAGCTCTAAGTAACTGTGTTTCTGAGTTATGTTTTTATAAATAAACTTACTTTAATGTATCTTTTAACACTTTGGACCTTCTGTTCCAGCCAGAATACAAGATTGCTGATCCTATTTGTACATACGTATTTTCCATACTGGTAGTTTTGACAACAGTCCGAATTCTGTGTGATACAGGAGTTATCATTTTGGAAGGTAAGATCCTCACAGCATGCAGTGTTTTATGTGTCAAATGAAGCACTGGCACTTGGACATCACAACCACCACCACCTCCAGCAATGTGGGCTGTGTCTGGAATTTTGTTGATCTTACTTCAGAATTTCAGTTCTCGCTGGCTCATCTAAGTTGCAACAGTCTTCAGGAGTCTCTGACCTTTACCAGCATGACACAGGTCTTAGCACTGCTCACAGTTTACCATCACAAGATGGTAGAAGTAGAACTTATAAAACTTTCAGCTAAAATAAATAAACGTCAGCTATACACTTTAATTACTTGTAAAGTTAATGTGAACACATGTAAAAGGAGACAAATGCAGGCCAAATGTTTGGACATGTGGTTCATGTTTGACCCATTTTCCCCTTTTCCACAAATGTGATAGTATTGCTTACATGTCAGATAAAACTGGAAGTAAAAACCAGTGTGAAAAGGAAGGAGGCAAAGAAAAGAAGCAGCAGAACATATATAAGCTTAACTTTTGACCTCTTGTGGTAACCTAAAGGGAAAAATGCCAGCAACACTCTTTGCATTATTGTAACTAACCTGCCCATGTTACTGCTTATTCCAGTACTTTCATGTAGGGATGAGAAAAAAAATCCTTGTTTTTACCTGCACCATCCCATCTGTTTCATATGAATTATTGCTGACTTCTGCAATCAAAAATCTCAAGATCTTCAATACCAAATGCTTTCCTTGTCATTTAGGAAAAGAATAACAATGTAATCTCACTGCAAAGGCAAAAAATGGTAGAATACATTTAAGAAATCTCATTTAGCTCCAAGGCAACAGCTGAGATTTAGCTGAACAGATAAGGCAAACTAATGGTGTATTGAATTCCAGATGTTTGAGTTATACCTGTTTGCATAGGTATCCCAGCTGTTATAAAGATATCTGAATTAATGATGTTACTAGAGCAATGAAAGGTGGCCTTAGTGTGTGTTAGTTTTTCCAAGTACCCAGGAGCTCCAGAGAATGGTCTTGCAAGAAATATGTATATAAAGCATTCTTAAGGCAGCCTTTCTTAGGTAACGTTTCAGTTTCCCCACTGTAAACAAGCAAAACCCCAGCTTCTTGAAGACTCTATAGAAACAACAGCAAAAAGAATGTAAAGAAACAAATCCATCTTTGATATATCTAGTCTGAAGATTATTCAAGTACTTATATCAATGAAAACCTTCAACAATTTATCTTTCAGTTCTGATTCAGACATGTAACCGATTTAGGAGGAAACCTATCCTTACTTTGTCAAGTTCTGGTAACACAACAAAGAGCTTTTCAGGCTGAAAAAGTAATTATGTGCATAGTGATTTATACTTTTCTTGAAGTGTTTGAGCTAAGCAGTTATTAGAGACTAGGAGCTATAATATAGTTGTATCTACAGAATTACATTGCTCTGAAGGAGGTGATGTTGGCTGCTGTTGGAGACTGGATTCTGGAACAGACAAACTATGTTTGAGACAGCAGTGTTATTCCTGTACTGCTTCAGTATCCATACTGGAATCAATATCCCAATCTGCATATTCTTCTCTAATGATAACTTAAAGTTACTAAACACTTCCAACAGCACAAATAATAAACCCCTTTAATGTTTTGAAAGTTGTTGTGACATTTTATTTGATAGACTACAGACTTTGCAGAAGACAGTTAATTTTATCTTATGTTTGGTATCACAGGAGTTCCAAGGCATTTAAACGTGGATCGTATTAAAGAAGACTTGATGAAGATTGAAGATGTTTATTCTATAGAAGATTTAAATGTTTGGTCTCTCACTGCAGGAAAAACAACTGCCATAGTCCATTTGCAATTAGGTAAGCTGCTACATGGCTTAATTTTAGATTCAGTCCAGCCAGGGCTGGGGAAGATAACAAAACTCAAACCACTTTATCTCTCATCTGTATATTCTTACTTACTCACATCCAGGAAATAGCATTCTGGGTAAAAAAAAAAATCTATTGTTTATACTTTTGTACAGAGAGAGATAGAAACCATTAACCCATAAGAACAAAGTGTAAATGAAAGTTAGGCAAAGAAAGAAAATACATTTGTACTGAGACCTACTGACCCCATAGTGATCCAGTACAGAATTTGTTTTTCCTATTTGATGGGATTAAGTACTTCTCTTCAGAAATTCCCTTACGGGAGGATCTGATTCATGGAAAGTTGACTGTTTTGCCAAGACATGCTGATATTAACATCTAACATCATGCGTATCAATTCTTAGAAAGCTTTCTCTGTACCCCTATTTAACGGAGACAGTTTTACCACAATACAGTTCTAGATAATAAAGATGTGAAATAATATATGTAGCATATCACGGCCACAGAGCAATAGAAAATTAATAAGGGAGTTTGAGTAAAGACATCTGAGTTGATAAAACCATGTGGTAAATATGAAGACGGTTCGATTGTCCGGTTTTAAGGATTGAATATTATGAAATCTTTTCCTGGTTTTTCCAGTTCCTGGTAGCTCATCTAAATGGGAGGAAGTTCAGTTCAAGGCCAGACAACTGCTGCTGAACACGTTTGGAATGTACAAGTGCTCTGTCCAGCTTCAGAGTTATAAACAGGAATCAAGCAAAGCCTGCGCAAGTTGTCAGAGTTCCAGTGCCTAATCTCATGTTTTGGGAACTGCTGCCTTATTCTTTATCTTGTAGTCAAAGACTGAGAGCAATAAATTCAAAGTGAATGATAAAAATAACATGTGGATTTATACCATTTAACATGCAGCAGGGAGAACTAGTGCTGCAAGTGCAGTGGTTGCCCTACAGAACATGTGTTCCATTCTCTCCCTTGTGCTGGTTTATTAAATTTATTATGGTTTTGAGACAAAGTTGTTTTCAGATTGTTTACAAACTGCAACGTGGTTCTGCAGATACCTCACAAATTACAGTTTGAGATTGTCTTTTGTGTACCACAAAGTACCTGCACTCCAAGTGGAGCATCGAGTATTCAGTATTTCAATTAACATCTGTAATATTATTGATCATGCCAGGGTTCCATACATTATGATCTCCAAATTCATCAGACAGTATTTTTACAATAGTCATTCTCATACAGTATTTTAAATTACGATGCATGCAGTGCTAGCTGAATTCTTTTCTAAACTGTCTTGTTGGAGACATTGCAAGACGCAGGATTTACCTTAAGCAGACCAGAAACTTAGCTTTAATCTGGACATTCACAAATCCAGACAGGAAGATCCTTGCCCAAACTTCTGGTGTTTAACTGGAGACCCAGCACTGGACCCAAAGTGTTCTCAGTGATTGGTTATCTGTAATGTATTTTAGAATAGGGTTTATGCTTTAGAAGGAGGTTATTTATTTTACAATTTTGATTTGTAAGATAAAATTTATTAATAATAATTTTGAATGTCTAAACCAGCATTTGATTCACATTAGAAGGCCAGTTAATTAGCATGCATTCTAATTATAATACATGTGCTATAACTGAACATTTTTCATGATTGCTTTGTTGAAAAAATAGAATGATAGGAACTATGCTTGACATGAAGGTACTCAAATACAATCTACAGACGTGCAAAATACTTAAGCGTACTAAAAGGCAAGGGGAGAGCAGAAGTTTTAGATGTAGTGTTCCCTCACTCTTGGATCTCTGACCTATTCATCTTCGCTGTGCAAACAGGATGGCAGTATCCTCACAGAACAGCCAGTACAACAGCAGTCCCTCACTACTGAGCTCTATGAATCAAATGAAATCCGAGCAAGCTCAGTGACCTCACGCACACTGGACAATGCTATCACAGCAACCTACAGAGGCAGAAAGGTCTTTTCTTATTTATTGAGAATCAAAGCAGTTTGAAAAGACTTTTCTCATCCTGACGCTTCGAAGTCCACTGAACTGAATTGCTTTGCCTCATAGCTTAATCCCTATACTTTGAATGTATGCAGGATAATAAAACACAAGCCTTCTACCTGCCGCCAATCTACCATACAGCCAGGCTCACATTTATGCCTGTTGCTGACGTTAACTGCATTGAAGCCAAGGGCAACAAGAATGACCTGCAGTGTTCAATAGACAGACAGAACTTTGCTTCGAGTATTTTTTTGCTTATTCTGCACTTCGGTCTTTACACAAAGCTTCAGCTGACATCAGAAGTATTTCTGTATGTGGAACAGAGATGAAAGTTTTGGACCAGTAACAGATGCAGTGATACTCAGCTGTGAATACTTAAGCTATTGTCTTGAAACTTGATAGGGTTTCACATATTCATCAGGGTGATTTATATCTGCAATTGGTAGCAACCGTCTTGGCTTGTTTTCTCTTTTTATTAAGATAGGGACCTCATGATGAATTTGCAGAGGTGAAAACTCACAACACAGTATTAATAACACCAGACTCTGTTTGTATTTGTTCTGGCAAGAAATTGGAACACTTGAACACAGCATGGGAGTACGCACAGCTCAGACACAAAGGAACACTGTACTTGGAAAGTTAATGCTTCAGTGCAAACATTACCACTGATTAAGCCATATCACAGTTCATGAAAAACGTGCATCCCGTTCTTAGAAATTCCCTAAAAACAAGCAAAGACCTTCCACCACAACAGGTATTTTGCATATACTAATACTCAAGCAGGTTTTAATTAACTTGGGATTTACAGTTGATGTAATTAGAAGTTGAAGTATGGTAGACATGTAATGTATTTGGAGTTTTTTATTGTAATGATTTACTACACTTTTGTTTAATTGAAGAAAAAGCGGAAATGTGTTGCTTTATTGTGGGTTTTATTAAATCAGTTATTAAACTTCACATTGTCTTATGAAATATTTATTTGTATTGAGGTCTCTTGCCTTTTTCTTTGATTCTTACAGCAGTTCTTTCTCAGAGTGCCTATGAGCGCTCAAGCTTAACTCAGCTTAGTGACACTGCTTACTAGGAACTATGGCTCCCTCTTCAGTCAGAAAAACTTAAGTCTTGTTGTTTCCCATGCAGTAACAGAACTTCAGAAAATACGAGCTGACAAACTGTGGTGAAGGAGCAGTTATACAGCAACTGACAAAGCATTCCTGAGGCCCTTCAGTCACACTTGAGGGGCCCTTGTTATCACGGCCTGCAGACTAACTGGAAGGACTTCAGAGAAAAAAGCGACAGTAGGAATTCTGAATGCAAGAGACAAGAAACGATGTGGCTATTGGGGAGATCCTGATATGTAGATTGCCTATTTTAAGGCCTAACTAAACTCACGTGAATATTTACATCTGTGTGGGCCACCTCTAATTTGTTCTCTTGGTCTTCATAAATTAGTCAGGAGACAAGTTGTCTGGCACTGCTGCATTTCACATAAGAACCCAATACCAAATTCGTTATCAATCAACATCAAAAGGCATACACTTAATTTGTAATGGTCCTAGCGATGGAAAAGCACACAACAGGACTACAAATCTAACCAAGCAAGAGTA
This sequence comes from Gallus gallus, assembly GCF_016699485.2. Classification (NCBI taxonomy): domain Eukaryota; kingdom Metazoa; phylum Chordata; class Aves; order Galliformes; family Phasianidae; genus Gallus; species Gallus gallus. The sequence goes on along the minus strand of NC_052541.1, from coordinate 10,701,951 downwards.
ATTAGTGCACTTCTATGGAACAGAAAAGTATGCAGAAAGTAACATTACTTTGCAAAGTAGCTGTTGGGAATGTATGGTTAAATACACATTAACATCTATACTCTGGAAGCATGAGGTGTCTATGAAGGAAGTCAAGTTATCTTTATGGATATCAAAGGGTCATTTCGAGCATCACCTTAGAGAAGCATAGCATCAGTAGGAATAAGAATCAGATCTGGTGCCTTTCCAACCAGCTCTGCAGCACATCCAGTTTATTTCTTCTGAGCATCACAAGATCATTTACATGCTTCTATATTTCTATCTCTACAGGAATCCCTTCTGTGAGAAATAAGAACGTGTTTACTCTTTATGATTAGTCCCTAACCTTGCTTAAGGTCAGAGGTTTCCACAGCAAGCTTCTCTGCTTTCCAGAGCTATACCAGATCACTGTTGGTGACCAAACAGCTGAAATCCTGTGAGAATTTTGCCACCTACTGCCATCTATGTAGAAGAAATTTATACTGAGCTACGATTTTCACATATCCTTTCCCAAACCACAGATACAGCTTTAATGACAACTGTAACATGATAGAAAGCACAGTAATGACAGCAGAGCAGCGAGGTCCCAGGCTGCAGCAAATGAGGATTTGCTCAAATGCAACAGCCATAATAAATAAATAAACAAACAAACAAATAAATAAATCTTACCTCCAAAAGGCCTCAGGTAGGCAAGAAACTCCAGCAAATTCCCCTTGCCTCCACTGTTAACCCTTAAATAAGGTCTGAGAAGGGGTGGATCCTGGCTGCACCCCTTCTGGTCACTCAGCTGCATTGCATTGCATTGCATTACATGCACCTGAGCTCCCCTGGGTTGGTCCTGCCTTCCCACCAGGTGCTCAATCACTGGTTCAAGCTGTGATTTGGTATTTCCTCTACAGCTACTCGTAAAAGCCAAGAAGCAGGCTACAAACCCTCACATCTCATTCTTATATCCTGAAATGTTCTTATCCTAAGAAGAAAATTAACAGAAACTCATGTTCTTTCTTTGCTTAATCCTAATTTTCTTTTCTAAATCGTGTTGGCATTTAAACTTTTCAATACCAACTACATTTCCTTTTATACCAGCAGAATCACCACATGCACTGTCATACCTGAACCTAGTCTTCAAAATCCAAAATGGTATTGTCAAGATCTCTTTGCTCACTGGTTGCTCCTAGCACACTCAATTGTCCCAGGTTAGCACACCTAGCTCAAGCTTGTGTTACGCTGCACCCAAGTCACTTTGCTTTTCTCACTCCATTTTCTTGCAGTACTCTGCCTTCTCCACAGCTTCACTAACCTCCAGTCAGCACCCTGTGTACGTGCAGCTTGTGTGGTGTGAGGTTTATGGGTGCGAAACATCCAAAAACAACTGCAAGGCCTTCCTTCTCCCACTCTGTTCATGTATGCGCTCACCTGAAGCCCAGTTCCTCTTTGCTCTCTGTATGATCTGTCTCCTAGCTGCCAAGTTGCAAACTGACATGGAAGAGCTATTCTGAAGCACGGGGCAGCCGTTCTGTTAAAGCTGTGAAGCGTGCACACCTTCTGCAGCAACCATTTCTGTTGAAACAATGAGCCATTTTGTAAACACAAGCACATTCTGGTCCATGTGTCAGCTTTCTAATTTCCTTACTGTGATGGCTGCTGGAAAGATAAGTTTCAGGGATGTGAGCCTCCATATGGCGAATATTTGAACCTAGAATACAGGTACTCGTTATTTTCATGGATTCCATGTGGTCCTCTCTCCAAGCCCATGAACATGTCCAACACCGAACAGCATGGGTTGGTATTCATGCCTTTCCCCAGCTCCCCAGGAGATGGTGCCCTGCCCACAGCCATCAGGGCAGGAGTGCTGCTTACTGAGGCGTCACTTGATCAGGGGTGTAATAAGGAAAAGCACAAGCATAATGCTGTTTGATTACCGGGAAAGATTTAAGATATTTTAAAGTTCTATACAAATAATATCCGTAGAATACAGAGAAGAATTGCCTCCCTCCAGCTCCAGGTGTGCAATAAAACTGTTCCATGTCTGGAAATTGACCGTGGGTATGGCTATCAAATGCAATTAGAACAAAGTAGATTCATTCATGTAAACAACACTACTTATCATGCAAGCCATCGGTCTCTACAGGGTGCTGAATTCATGTTACCAGAACAAGATGTTAACCAGAAAAAGCTTTATTATTAAAATAAATGACCTGATGACACTTGGAATCAAAGCCATAGACAGAGTAGTGATTTCTCTGCAAATCAGGGAGAAACAGAGATAAATACTGAGCACCACTTGCAGTGCTTACAGTGCTACAATTGCTGGTGTTGTTTAATCTAGCCCAACTGGCTTCACACAGAGGCGGAACAACTCAGAACCACATCTTCCTTCCTGTAAAGTCTTCTTTCATTTCTTCAACCTATTAAGCAATTCTGTATTTTCCAAGCTTCTGCAGAGAACACAACATCAGTCAGAAACTGAAACTGCCCAACCGGTTGCAGAGACTGGTTCCTTAGTGATATTTGCTTTAAATGTAACCTCGATGGAACAAATTATGATGGCTTTAAGGTATCCTTGCTGCTTGGGCTTGCCATGGAGCAAAGGTCAAGGCATAGCATAGGAAATATAAAAGCAAGCAACTCCTTGCATATCAAATGTTAAAGGGTGTGTACAGCAAGCTGTAAATGAAGACAGATTTTAGATACATCCACTTGTTGATAGCTATACAATATACCTTACTTCATTAGATCAATTAGCTGTCTTTGTAAATGAGCAGTGCCTGAGTGTCACTGTTCCTCTTTCAGAGTTATTACGCTTGAGATTTGGCTGGAGGAAGTGGAGTGGTTGCGCCTCTCCTAGAAGGAAGTCCCTCTACCTGTACCAGAGTTAGCTAGAAAGAAGCAGCCCACAGAGCAAGAGTCGCACACCAAGATGAGATCTTACTCCTCGGCCCACCAGCTGCCGTGGCTCAGTAGGGATATGCATACTGCAGTGACTTTTTTTTGGGTAGTTCATACTTTGTTGGTGACATGAGGTGTGTTTGTGTACAAAAGGGAGGTGGCAACTAAAAGCCAAACAAAACAGATAAAGCCAGAGCGTGGTGCTCCAGTCTGCAACCCAAACACCACACAGCCAACCACAGAACACACCAGCATTTCTGGGACCAATAAAGAGAATATAATATAATAATAAAGAGAAGTGTTGCCCATCTGTCTGTTCTCTGTTGGGTTCCATGCATCCTTTCATCTGTTTAGTGAAGAGTAAAAAAACCCAATAGGTAAAGAAGTTCCCTTAGCTCATGATTTCAATAACTGATTACACATTGCTTCAACAAAATGCTCATCTCCAGCTGCAGTATCAGGATACCTTTGTGCTTCAGTATTTCTTACTGAGGAGAGTATATTATGTCAGTGCCAAAGACACAACAACAAGGAACAGACTGAGGAGTCAAACTCAGCTTTTCTTCCATAAATACACCCATAACTTAGGTGGGAATTTGCTTTTCTGAAGCGCTGCCCCATAAGGGCGTATACTCCTTGCTCTGTACGGGCATCAAGAAGTGATACACTTGTCACGTAGCTCAAACAGAAACATCCACACGCCTCCCTGCTTTGCATACAACAAAAGCTTCCTCTTTGAACTTACGAACCCAGAGGAACATGAGACGCCCAATTCTTCAATGTTCTTCTTCTAAGAAGGCAATTTAATGAACGGACGCCTACTTTCATACATACACGACCACTACAAGGTCTGTGGTAATAATTCCACATCTCCCTGACACTCATAACTTCAAACTAACTGTGTTACAACTGCTTTGCATAACATGTTATTGTAACATAAAAATTACTGCTCAGAGTTTGGCAACGAGGCAATGAACAGAAATGCAAGTCATTATGACCAGGATTTTGGCAAGTACTTCTGCTTCTGGGAGTAAGGTGGATATGGCAGTCTTTAAGCCAAATGCCCTATTCTGACTAAATGTGTTTCCTTCAAAGCATTTCAGAAAAGCAAAAACAAATGCAATAGAGGCAGCATGAAGATAACGTGTTTCACCAGACACAGAACTAAGGTCTCACTCAGGTTCTACCTGACTCTACTAAAAATCTGCAGCATGGCTTGATAAGGACAAGAAACATTCCAGGCTTTACTGCATTGTAGAAGTCTTCCTACGAGTGAGAGAGATGCATCGTTACATGAAACATGAACAGCTTTAATATGAAAAAAAAAAGGCTGTTTTCATGTAGTCGAGCAGTGATTCACAACAAGCATGTGACTTTGCTTTTCTTTGATACTATTTTCCTGTAACTAGCAGGGATTACAAGTAATGTTTTTTCAGCCCTTACTTCCTTGTTTGTGCTGCAGCAGCATCAAGTCTGGTAGGGGATGGCATTTACTTACTACAAATCCACCTTGAATTAAATAGTAATAATAATAAAAACTACAAGCAACCAGGAATGAAAGAGCCTTGTTGAAGATGAAAGCTTCAATGCATTATTTATAATTAATAGGTTTTCGAACTGGTATGGTTTTCTGACCTCTCAGCTAATCCGTTTGCACCTATCAGTGCCCCATTTGCTCTCTACACATCACACCATGTAATAAATGTATTTAAACAAACTGCATTGCATTGATCCTTCATAAAATCTGCAATTAAAAACCCACACATTCTAAAATGTTAACATGGGAATACAAGGAACTCCAGCTTTTCAGAACTGCGGGCCGTTAATCCACATCACAATCCAGTGGGACAAAGCAGGTGCTCATTGCACCTCACAACACGCATCAGTCCTTTCAGAAGGCAAAGTACAGCTCTGGCCAATGAACTACACAAACGCTCAGTCCCTAGTAGCCTACCTCTGGCCTACCAGAAAAGACACATACCAAGTGACACACCAAGCAGTGACATGGCAGGAAGCGGTTTGCAGCTGTACCTGTGAAGTGGGACAGCCAGCAGCACTGCCTTGTGACCGCATCACTTCTCAGATGTTCCTTTAGGCAACGCTCTGCTCCCCACAGCCTATTTTTGGTGCTATTGACATTTTGTCCTGAGTCTGTAGATGCTCAGTTTGACACTGTCTGGTATTGTCACTGTCTGTACGGAACTTCCATTCACTACAGCAGAGAATACTGCTCTTAAAAGTAAGTAAACTAATAAAGAAAAAAAGAAATTGCTCTTACAGGGTGTTGTATTTAAAAGCCCCTGCTTCAGCAACACTTGGAGGAAAAAGTCAGCAAAGCCACCCAGAGTCTGTCTGAATGAATTAGAACTTAAAGAAATAACACCTCCCAATTTATTTAAAAAAATAACTGAAAAGAAACACAGAAAGGAAGAAAGCTGTTTCACAGCCCTTTCTTGGACTGCCAGTACCAAATTCCACAAGGCTACAGGAATCAGGATGAGTCACAGTATTTAGGAATAAGAAACTGTCTGATGACTTCAAGTTTGGAGTCACAGAACATCAGCAAGTTACTTCACCATTTTCTTGCCAGGAAACAGCGAGATCAGTCAGATTCTGGTGTATCAGAAAACAGAAGTAGTAATTTAAATAAGTTAAACCAAGGTGCTCTGGTGTATTTGTTCCAGTAGGTGCAACAAAGGGATGCAGCAAGAAGAAAGAGAAAGGAGTTTTTGCAGAAAAGAGGAGCGTGTGAGAGACAGAACACAGGTAACACCAGGTTGTGCTGCGGCCAGGATTAAACCTTTGAAGTGGAAGAGACTGTGTTTCTGTTGCTTGACAGCTCATAAAACTGGAAACATGTTTATCTGGGCTGTAACAGACTAGCACAAACACTTTCTGAGTGTTACAGGACCAAGGTCACCAAGATGCCTGGCTTTACCTTAAAACCTTTCACTGCAAAGTCTAACCTATCCACACAGAAGGCTCTGTGAGAAGCGGGCTGCTGCCTCCAGCCAGGCCAGGCCATCACCAGCTGCTGTGCAATATGGCTGCCACACAGTACGGCCACCTCACGTGGAAATATGAGGCACATGAGGCTCCAGCAGGACTCTGCCATACATGGGACAAAGGGCATGGGGACAGAGAGAGACCATTGCATCTGTCCCGTAACACACAATTTAGATTAGATATTGGGGAAATTCTTCACCGAGAGGGTGGTGAGGCCCGAGCATGGGCTGCCCAGAGCTGTGGGGGCCCCATCCCTGGAGGTGCGCAAGGCCAGGCTGGCTGGGCCCTGTGCTGGGGCACACAGCCCATGGCAGAGATTGGGGCTGTGCAATCTTCAAGTCCCTTCCAACCCAAGCCATTTTATGATTATACGATAACTTTATCTGAAAATAACAGATTATTAAACCAGAATCCTTTGATCCTTAGGCCAAGGTACAGCATGGGTAGGGCTTATACAGCCTCCATGAAGTGCCCTGCAGAGGTGTCTGATCTTTGAACTGGGTGAGGCCTATTGGTGCCTGTTCACGTTGGGCTTCCTCTGAAGATTTTATTTGGCAGCGGTGGCTGGTTTATGAGGGGAAAATGCTTTCAGCAAATAATCTACCTGCTCTCTATTCAAATCAGCACCTGAAGGTAAACGACTGCTGGGTACAATTGCAACTCCCGTAGTCCATTTCCTCAGTAATGCTTTTTGATTTTCATTCCTGTTAGGCTTTTAGGTGATCGTGTTATCTCACTCTGCTGCTTGTGTGATAGAGATGTGCTATATACTGAAGACTTCGGACAGTGAATTAAAATCACTTTGAGTAATGCGGCCACGTTTGGTTAATCTGAAAGCTTTTTTGGGAAACATCCAACACCAGCTACTGCCCAGAATCAGTGAATCGTCCCCATCGCTTGTGTTTGTTTTCTACAGCTAGTGCTGGGGGCAACAGCCCTCTGTGCTGAGACAGATGACAACTGGAGGATGAACAATTTCCTTTAATGATTGCACCAGGCCCCTCTGTTACTACCACTTACTGCAGAAACCGCATGCACCAATGAAGTGGCTAGGTAGTAAAGCACAGCAGAGAACCATAGAGCATCAGGCAGAGAAATGCTGACATGAGCTATCACGTGCAAAGAAAACCAAACAAGGAACTCAGCACAGCTCTTGAATCCTGCAAAACTCATATCACTGTGGGTAATGCCTTTAAATACTACTATAATAACAAAGACCTGTAGTTAAAATAAAGATGCACAGCAAAAGGAATATAAAGCTATTAGGGTTTTTTTTTTTTTTTTTTTTGATTGACAAGCTTCACCTTCCTTTTTGAAAGCAAAAATGAATTCAATTTAAGAGTGTTTGAAATTTTGCTCAAAGATCTTGTGAACTTACAGAGCTCACATGTAAAATGATGGTCCGTTCATCCAGGCAACCAAGGCTGTCTCATGTCATGGCTTCTTTGAGGATATATATATTTAATGGTGCATCAGATAAGCTGGAAAAAGGGGAGATGCTAAAAGGAGGTTGGCAAGCATGTATTGTCCTTCTCAGGCCCTAGCTCTCTTATTAACTCAGAAAAAAAGTAGATATGACAGTGATGGGCTGGGATGGAGTAAGTGAAATACAGATTAGGAATTTAAGAAGGACTCCTACAATAAAAAGGTAATGTTATAGAAGCCTGGAAAAGCTGGCATTTCATAAAGCCTGCTTCAGATCCCAGAACAGACACCGGCACCCAGGTTCTGCTGTGTGTTACTGCTTTACGAAAGAAGGTATTTTTAATATTTGTTATAAGTTTCTTCTGATGGTTTGAACTCACGGACTTACTGTTTTATTTACAAAGTTACATCAAACTTCCGCTTTCAGGGGGAACATTTATTCAGTTTGCATGTAAACCTTCTGTACTTCCAGGAAACTATTTACAAACAGGCTGTAATAACTATCAGCCAGCTGCAGCTAGAAGAGCATAACCATATGGATTATAATGATTTCAAATGGTTTTAATCCATAATCAACAAAATCAAACAAGCCAGTGACTATTATAATGAAACTTTGTAATGTATGTGGAAGCTGGAAAAGTACTGGAGAGGGTGAGTGAAGGTACTTAGGTCGAAAGAAACAATGGCATTCAAAGACCATACCAGTGATTTACTGGAGGACGAACTCATTTAATTCACGTATCAACTCAGAGCACAGCACAGTATGTTTTTGGATTGATACAGACAAGCAAAACATGGAAATACACATAACTTACAGAAAATAGTCTGCAATAGTTCTGTTTAAATGCTTGCAAGTTGTATTCCCCAGAGAACAGGGTTTTTGTGCTTACATACCACCCAATTTATCTCACTGCGTCATTCCCTAAAATGAAAGCCAAGCTTGTACTCTGAAGTCCTGTAATTCCTATCACCCCCAAATGCTGCTGAGTCATACTTACTTGTTCAATTTTTATGCTGCAACTTAGCACAAGTGGGATAAATAACATTTTAATGTTTTCTTCTCAGCACCAAATATACCTTTAAGAAAACATAAATCCTCCGAAGCCGGGCTGCTGACGTGTTAGGTGTTTGCTGCAGCAGAATAACCTCCAGCAGGAGCTTCACTATTACTCACTTGAGGAGGGGCTTCTTCAAATTAATTTGTTTCAGTTTTCTTCCTTCCTCTCAGCCAGTAACGTGCATTCTTATCATCCAGAGTAGAAGAAACTTTGTCATGCGTGTGAAACTGCATGGAATGGGCTACCTACAGAAAGTACTCAGGAAAGGTCCGTTCTACCACTTGATGCAGTTATGCCCTCACCAGCTTGGTGAGGATCTGCCTGTTGCACCATTTCCTTAGCCAATCTATCAGAAAACAGACGTTTAAAAGAGGAAGCGTCTCTATAAAGAGTCATTCCTACTTTTAATCTCTTTCACTTTCTCTTTGTTGAAGAAGTCCCTCATAGCTTATACCTAAATGTTAAAAAAGAAACCCTGCTAGCTATGCAGTAAAATCAAGTTTGCATGCGAACTACCAAGCAGAAGATGAAGAAATTAACATCTAAAGTAGTTTTGGATAATGTAAATTTTCTAATTCTAGTAACTTTTTAAAAGCTTAAGCAGGAACAATATTTAAATGTAACAAACTCTCTCATTTTTAATTCCCTTTGAGCAGTGCTGAAGTTATGTTTTCACCCTGCGTTCCTAAATACAGCCTTAACTCATCTATTAGACTCCTTGGTAGTCTAAGCTGAGTGCGCATGTAAGTTCTAGTATCAGCAGCAGAACCTTAACTTTGACTTAAATTGTCACTGCACCTAATGTAGGGAATAAATGCAAGTGTATTTGGGGCAACTTATGCTGCCATACATAGACATCTTCTGGCTACTATGACTATTTGGTCTGTATACAGTACACATACAATATAAAAGCATAGGATAAAGAGGGAGCAAAGCAGGAATACTAGTTTAGAAGAGCTTATGGGTAGTCTCCATGTATGGAATGTACACAGAATGTTGCAAAATGTTAAACAGATTTTATTATGATAAAACTACAGTATTAACTTTGAGAAAACAAACTCCAAAATTCTATTGTAAAAAGCGCGAAAACTTTTTCCATATTCAATTACCATCCGAATGTTCAACATCTGATGGCAAAAGCCTGCTGAAAATGAGCTTTGACACAGATTTTTGGACTAAGTGGATGTTGTATGCCAACTTCTAAGGCAACATGCAACTCCTCATCCAGAGCCCAAAAAATGGAGGGAGACCCTAAAAATGTAGCAGAAGCATTTCCGCACACTGATTTCAGTAGTCAAGTTTGTGCAGAAGTGATTCCACTAGATTCATAGAGTACCTTTAGAGGCAACAGAAACTTGTCACTTCGTAAGCTTTTTGACACTTTCCAACTCTTCGATAGGTTTCCATTTCTGATGGATTGTTAAGAGCTGGAAGAAATTAAAAGGAAAACATGAAAGAAATCAGCAAAACCCCGGTATTCAATTCGCTCTCAGTAAGATGTTAGTCTTCCCTCCTGCAATATCAGATCAGTTTATCAATGAAGGATTTCTAATAGCTTTACATTAGCCTATTAAAAGTAATCAAAAGTAACAAGGGACATGATATCAATAATCAGTTGAGCAGAATCACCCTGATATGAAACAAACAAGGAACTCAACTATTACCCCCAGATAACCTTATTTTCCCCATCACCCAATGTGCTCTGCTGAACTAAGATGTTTTTCCTTACAGCTGCAGTACTCAAAAGCACCCTTGGTCAATTTTGTAATTCTCTTGAAATACCAAGAGAGTATAACCAGCATTTCCTCTGTGCCCATACATCCACTGTTAGCAGTGGAACGGGGGGAGAAGCAGCTATGGGCCAACACCACCAAGCAGGCCCAGAATGAAATACCCGAATTCCCCTCTTTAAATAATGCAGGGAGATTCATTACACGATTAGCTCCCCTTTTAAACAAGCGCCAGCTTCATTTTTTCTTTTCTTATTAATATTTTCCTGGCTCTTACACAGTTATTTAAGCGTATTCCTTGTGTTGGAAATACACACCATTGGCACAATTATTTGTGTTAATTACCTTCTGAGGCCGGGTAGGATCAATGGTTTCCCATGGCTCCGGATTGCCACTCTTGTTAATGCTTTAAGAGAAGATAAAGCAAAGAGGCACCGTGTTTTAGGCTGTGAACTTACATCTGCTTTTCCTGTATGAGCAATCTATGATCAGCACAGCTATTCCTGTAGGTAAGCAGTTCCCTGAAGCACATCTATACAGCTTTGGGAATTTCTCTTTTCAGTGCTGGATGGGAATCAATTATGCTTGTTTTCCTTGTGGCTTCCAGAGCACCAAACACCCAATCTGGTTCAAGCATAACGTGCCATCTTAAGGCAAGAAAGCTGAGAATCAAAAGCGAATAAAGGCTCAAATAAGAAGGGGATTTTAACCCTGGTGGCTAAAGATGTTCGTTTCTGTCACTTTAGAGTAAGCAGACATTTTCCCACGAGCTGTAGGAGCACAGCGCTTGGCCGCAAGGCACGGCGCAGCCATCGGAGCACTAACTCACAGGGAGCACACAGCATCACACGCTGTGCAGCCGCACCAGCCTGCCTGCCCGCATCCCTGAGCCCTCAGCGTCCCTTCGTGGGAACATCTAAAGCCAATCACACCTAAAGCGCAGAAAAAACGTGACCTATTCGAAGCTGAGAAACCATTCACTTTAGTCTAAACGAGCCAACTTGTTCAGCGTTTACAACGGGCAGGTAACTTTAGCGTTCCCGGTGCTCTGAAACTCGGCTCGGACTTTTGACTCTTCCCGCAAAGCAGGGATCGGGGCAGCGCCGGGCTGCTCCAGCAGCAGCGTTCGCTTACATCACGTCGGATTTGCTGAAGAGGGAATAGACTGAAAAAGCAACAGCCCCAACGGCGGCGGAGGACACGACTCCAAACAGGGGGATGAGCTGAAAGACACCAAAGGGAGAGGTGAGCCGCCCGGAGCGGTTACCGGGAACGCAGAAGCGACGCCCGCTGCATTCCCGTCCCCCGCTCTCCCCGCACCGCGATGCCACGCACAGCAGCAGCCCCGAGCGGAGCCGCCGGGCACACTCACTTCTTTTTTCGTTCTCAGCAGCTGGAAGAAGCTCGCGCTCATCCTGCCTGCGGACCTGCGACAGATAGTCCCGTTAGCGCACCGTTCCTCGGCACTGCGAGCCCCCGAGCGGGCACGGCACCCCGCTACCTGGCGGGACGGGCAGCACTCTACGGGGCAGCGGTGGGGGCAGCGCGCTCTGCGCCCTATATATACGCGGTGGATACGCGCGGCGCCGCCCACACGCACAGCACCCGCAGCCCACAGCCCGCACCCGCCCGCGGCGCGGGGCAAACGGCGCTTGCGCCCCCTGGCGGGCGGCGAGGGCGAGGCACGGCGGGACACGGTTGCGATACTGCTCTCCTCCAAACGCGTTCCTGCTCCGGGCTGAAACACATCTATAGGCCCGAGAGCGCAAAGGGCTGACCCTCTGCCCCAGCTGCAACGACAGATGCTTAATCCGCACCCTCACCCTTTTCCCGGTGCTGAATTTTAAGCACTCCCATCTAAAGCACTTTGCCCTCTGCACTGCATGGGAACTCTCTCCCACCTCAACTGGGGAAAGCTTTTCTAGCTTTTGGACTTCACATTGCTGTCGTGCCCGTGTTTGTAATCAGAATGAGGGAAGCTGCAGTAGAACAGTGCTGTTCTGCAGTACTTACTGTGTCTCAATCACCTATTTCAGCCTCTGGCAGCCCAGGCCCAGCAACCACTGACACCACAGATCTTTCAAAAGTCAACTTTTACTGTATTGCATACAAACTGCAAATGGCAATAAATACAGTATGAAAAAGCAGAAAAGACATAAGAGACTGCAAATCTTTCCCTGTGATATATTAAGTAGCACTCAGGGCGCATGATCCCTTTATGACTCAAGTGGTTAATTCTTGACTATAGATTTTCTCATAAAATTCCAAGTCTTTCATGCTTAAAGATGGCTTTACAGTCTCCAGGGATTTCACAAAATGTCCATGTTTTACAGCAGTCGCTTCAAGTCCATTCTCCTGCAATGCCAGCAAAGCAGCCTTTAAAAAAAGAAAGAAAATATTGTAAGTGCTTCACAGCTTTAAGTTGCACAGAAGTTACTGCAAGTAATTCTAATGTTACACAAAACCAAATTTTAGACAAACCATATGAAAACAGCATTGTCCAACTTATGGTACTTACGACAGATCAGATTAGAGTATGCCCCACCTTTACTTTCATTGTCTGAAAGTGACAACATATCCTTAATCACTTTTAGATTTTCTTCCTTGATAATACGTGCTGCTTTCAGCTAGAAATGCCACTGTTGCTTTGCAGTACATGCAATACAACTTCCCTGGATCTGAGCATTAATTAGAAAGGCCATGTGATACAGAAGGCAGTATAACTGCTTCTACCAGTGGGATAATTTACTTCTGCCTGGAAATCAGAGAAAGCCTTTATACTGATTGGGCTTTTTTTCTTAAGAAAGAACTTTTACTTGCTGCTCCTGTTTTACTCATTCTCTTCCCCTTTTCAACTGTGGAATAAACTGTACTACAAATAGCTTGGTAATATGCATGAGTTCTCCTTTTGCCACTGAAAAGCCATATTTATAGTTTATTTCACAGATGAACCACAAATATTTCTTACCTCCTTGCACAGATTCTCAATGTCAGCTCCAGAGAAGAGGTCTGTTAGGGCTGCTATATCTTGCAGTGACACATCAGTATCTAATGGAATTTTTTCTGTGCAGATTTTCAAAATGGAAAGCCTTCCCTGTGAGGTGGCAGATAGCAATGAGAAAACCAAACCAAACAATTACTCCCACTCCAGAACAGTTCAAGATCTAATGTTAGAACTAAGGAAAATACAGAACAACACAAAAACAGAATTACCATGTTTTTGGTGAAAGAGTAAATAAAGTATTATTAGTAGAGATAATATTTACTCTGTCATCTAATTCATGTCTAGTATTCACAGTTACTACTTCATGAAAATAGACTACTTTAGATATGATGATTCCATACGCAGTCTGCTTTGGGTCATCTCTTTTTTAGGGTGGGGAGGGAAGCTCAGGACAAACATTTGTACCACTGAACATTTACAGGGAACAATAAAGATGTGAAGAAAGGACAGCCAACTTATGATACTTCCCACAGTTTGTTTTTGTAAATAGATATATTTCAGACTGTTGTCTATTTCCTCTGAGTAGTGCATCTACATAATCAGTTCAAATGTTACTGGTATTTAAATTAGAAATATAATCACTCCCTTCCTCACATACCTTGAGTTTGGTAACTCATCTCCAGTGAGTCATCCCTCAATTTTGATACACATTATTAGATTATGTTCTTTCTATTCTTAAAAGAAAGTATGCTGGCAATTTTCCTCTCTCCATTTAACGCCACATATGGATTTGTGATACATCACCTTTAGATCTGGAGGTGGAACATAGATCACTCTGTCTAATCTTCCAGGGCGCAGTAAGGCATCATCCAGCATATCTGGTCTATTTGTTGCAGCAACTACCATGAAATCTCTGCTCAAAGTCTCCTGAAACTCCAGCTGAGTAAAGAGATGGTATGAAGACATTAGGGCAACACAGTTAAGACAGAGATAGGTTAACACATTTGTTAACTATTAGTGACAGAAGGGGGAGAGAGAACAGAAAATGCATCTCAGCATGTAATTATCTTCCTTTCGGTATCAGTACTTTACTTTCCTCGAGATGAAAAACGAACCTATCGAACAGCAAAAATGACACAGTCTAAAAGAAGAACTTATGTCAAGCAAGATGATTTTTGTGACAACGTACACCAGCTATTTCTGTCCACGAGCCAATGTGGGTATTTTGTTCAGTGTCATTGAGGAACAGTTTTATAAGAACTGTGAGCAGCCTTCATACAGTATTTTATAAAAATCAGAAATGACAATGAAGTAGAATAGCATCTTTTTAACATTGAGGATTTTAAGTTTAAAAGCATGAATGACAACAATTCAAGCTTTTGAACACCTGGGCTGCACTTATTCATACTATACAGAAAAGGGAACATCAATACCTGTCTTTCCTCATCACTTAGTTCTTCACATCTCCCTTCAAGCTGTAGTTTATTTCCTCTTCTTTCTGTGACTTTCAGCCCAACACCATCCAGCTCATTGAGAAGAACAGACAGCACCCGCTCTGAGACACCATGGCCACTTTTACTGTGCGACCGAGATCCCAGGATAGAATCAATTTCATCCAGGAATATTATTGCTGGAGTATTTGCTCTCGCTTGGCGAAACACCTGTGTTTTGGATTTTTAAAATAAAGTGTTAATGCACATGTTCTTTCAGATAGAGTGAAACCACTGGTTTACATACAGTCTTATTTTTACTTAGTGACATGGACTTAAATTTATTCACACAAAAAAAGATACTTTTATTCAAAGAGCCATTCCAGCTTCCATTCACTACAGACAAACTCTGCTTCTGAATTAAGTTCTGAAGTGAAATGAAAACGAAAGGGTAGAAATATTTTCAAAGCTTAAAACTGGCATCATTTTAAGGCTAGACTTCCTGTTCATATCTCTCTCTATATAGATGGGGAACTATAAGTTAGCTATCGATTTCATAACCAGGTAGGAGTGTTAACTATCATTTTTCCAAGAGCAAAATGTTGACCTAACTTACAAAAAAAAAATCAAGCAAAAATAATCTCTACACCTTAAACAAATTGAAAATTGTACCTGAGATAAAATCTTCTCTGAATCTCCAACGTAAGGTGAGAATAGTTCAGCACCACTTACAGAGAGAAAGGAACAGTGACAACTGGTGGCCACAGCCTTCACCAGTGTGGTTTTCGCACACCCTGATGGTCCATAGAGAAGAACACCCTTTGGACGAGCCAGGCCCATCCTTGCAAATGCCTGAGGAAATTTCATGGGCCACTCCACACTCTGCCAATACACAAACAAGGGATGCAATTCTCAGTAACAGAACTGAAGATCAAAGGCAACCAATTAAAAGGCTGAGCACAATAGCTCACTCTTCAGTGCATACATTTGAAAGCAACACAGAATGCTAATTTAGTCCTCCTAGGTAGAAAGCACAGGTAGCCACCCTTCTGGAACTTCTCTCTCAGTCTCAAACAATAAAAGGCAATTCTTGAAGGATGATATACAAGAGCCACCTCTGGCTATACATTCAGAAATGAACTGCTGCAGAGTTTACCAGCTACTGAGAAGCACACTAATTATTCCATTGTATTATGCTTGCTGCTCTTATCTTGTGATGCTAAATGACAAGCACTGTAACAATTTAATGCAGTAGAAAATAATGCTTAAAATGTAAAACCATGTAATCTGCAAGATGAAGCATTTCTGTAGCATACAGAACATCTTGGAGGATAGGTCATCAGAAACTGTCTCCTGATCTAAATGCATTTACACATTACCTGTTTTAACTTCAACTTCACATCTTCAAGACCACCAATCTGCTCCCAAGTGATGGGTTTACACTCTTTGAGTCCAATTGCACTTCGAAAAGAGGATGGCTGAATTTTTTTAAAAGCTTCTTGGAAATCTGCCATGTTAATCAGCACTTCAGCTGAATCCTGAAGGAAAACAAGGTGTATTACAACATTTTTACATCACAATTTATAACGCTTTATTAGCATGCAAAACACTTCACAAAAGGCCAAAGGCAACCATAATCAATGAAATTCCTGCCCTAACAAGCTCCAACAGTGCATAAACAGATGTAACAAGGCAGAATATATTCTCTTCATGGCAAGTTGTTGTAAGGAAAAAAACTTCATCAGACATGAGTATTCTAGAGAATACATTTTTCTCCCTAAATCACAGCTCCAACTTAGTCAAACAGATGCTAATTCAGGGTTACTACACACAAACTCCTAAATTCTCTTAATAATCAGAAAGGTCTTAATATTCATGACTCTCAAACAGACTGAAAGTGCCAATACTAAACTACAGATGCAATAACAGAAGTTCTGTGATATACTTTATCAAGGAGCTTGTAGTTCTCATGGCAAACAACCCATCTACTTGTTCATTATTTTCATTTGCCCACCTCTTTCTTTCTAGGATACCAGGCTCAAATTATTATTTTCAATCTGCTTATGGTAGCAGGAGGAGATGGATGTTCTAGAAAAGCAATATTCTCATTTTTCTACTGGAAAGAAGATAGAGGGTTCCCTGTAGATGCCAACACTCAGGACATTTTGCAGATATGGCTTAAGATTTCCACTCAATGGCAAACATTCCTCACAATTCTTGTAGAAGTCAGCATAGATAGAATAACAAAAAACCCCACAGTATCTGAGAAATTAAACTCCTGCACACTGTGCAATGGTATGCCTTGTATTTATTACTTAACGTTATATCCAATCATACAATCCAAATGGTACATTTTCACTGTTAGTTACACATTTATGTGACAGCCCAGCTGCAATTCGCAGTTATTAAGAAACAGAATTTTAAATTGCTAAAAACTTCAAAGAAGAGCTTTGGTGAATGTTATTTTAGCATGCCAAATAAAACCCTAGAACTCTGCTTCACACATTCACAAAAAGATGTGTATATAGAAAAACTTTCTGCAAAACCTTTCATCTGCAAGGAAGAAAATTTACTTTCAAGACAGGAACTTCACAGGACTAGTGAAACAGCAGGCTTACATTTATAGCACTTTTTTTTTTCCTCCAGTGTTCTAACTTCTGAATTCTTCATCTTGTTCAAATCCTCAAGTAAAACTACGTGCTAACAGAGAAAGGGTGTTATATAATAATCATGACTTTCCTCTTGATTGATTTGCAACCATACCAAAGAGCTGTGGAACACAGCCTGCATAGCAGCTTCTCTGCAGAGCGCTGTAAGGTCAGCTCCAACATACCCAGTTGTCATTTCTGCCAGTTTAACCAAATCAATGTCCGTAGAAATGGGCATACTACAGGTGAGCATCTGCAGGATGGATCTCCTCTGTGTAAGCGTTGGTGTCCCAATAATAACCTAATCCAAAGAAGATAAATTTTAAGTAGTTACTTTGCCATATTCCTCTCATTTTGCAGACCTGGCCAAGCAAATTTGTCTCCACCTTAAAACAACTTCCGAAGATTTATACATACTTACATTGCAACCAAGGAATTTAGGAGAAACTTAACAGTTTATAGATTACATGTATTTAAAGCATCTTTAATTTACACCTACTTTCCAAGTGAATAGTTGTTGTATAGTCAGTTGTTCATAGGACACTATGAGTTACTGTCCATCAAATCCTGTCTTAAGGTAATAGAAACATCTGAGCAATAAGGTTATTATTTCTTGTTCACAAAGGCTGAATTAGATATCAAAACAGGTTTATTTAATCAAACACATTATGTAAAATACAAGCCAAAAGGAAAAGCACCTTCAAGGTTGACTATGTGAACTGGGGGCTCATCTTTATTAACCATCCCCTTACCACCTCCCCTAAACAGAAAGAGAAAAGAGGACTAAAATGGATAGGAATGCCTGCTTACTTCTCTGTCAAACCTGCCCGGTCTTCTCAGTGCAGGATCCAAGGCGTCAGGCCTGTTTGTCGCTGCCACGACGACCATCCTATCCTTACGACCAACACCATCCAGCAGTGTTAGCAACTGAGCAACAAGGCGATCCTCAGGAGCACTGTTAGAGCTCCCTCGCTTTGGGCACAGAGCATCGATCTCATCAATAAACAGAACAGTCGGGCCCTCACAGGACATTTCCCTGCCCTTTTCAAAGACGCTTCGCAAATTCTCTTCGCTTTCCCCTGGCCTGGAGCCGTACAGCGCAGGGCCGCTGATGCACAGCAGATACGCACCCGCCTCTCTTGCCACTGCCTTCACCAGCAGCGTTTTCCCCACTCCCGGAGGGCCGACCAGCAGCACCCCATTGGGGACGGAGAGCCCCAGCTTCTTAAACGTCCGTGGGAAACGGAACGGCAGGTCGACCATTTCCTTCAGAGACTCTCCCACATCGTCCAGCCCCGCCACGGGAATTTTTGCCGTGTCTTCCGTTAAAAGCCTGTACCGTTCTAACGTGATCACCTCTTTAATCGTTACGCTCGTCTGAGGGGTTATCAGTCCGGCTTCCTCTGTCACGGGGTCTACGGAGAGGATTTCAACGTGCAGCACGGGAGCGCGGACATTAGGGCCAACGGTAACAACGTAGTGAGGGGAAACGTAGACGTTGGTCAGCAGGTCCCGGACCGCCTCCTGCAGCCCCGCGGCCCGCCTGGGCGCGCCGCCCCGCAGCACTGCGCGCACGGCCGCTCCCCGCAGGCGGCGGGAGGACAGCGGCTGCAGGAGGCCGGGACTCAGCGTCAGCCCGCGCAGCTCCGCCGCCGTCAGCCCGGTGCTACAGGCCGGGTCCGCCTGCACGTACCCGTCAGCCAGGTCCGGCCGCGGCCACGCCGTGCACAGACAGCACCCGGCGGGCAGGGAGATCCGCAGCGGAGCGCCCAGCCTGACCCCCAGCGAAGAGAGGGCGGCAGGGCCCAGCCTGCACCGCTGCGTGCCCTCATCCCCGGGGTCCGGAGGGAGCAGCTTGAGGGGCGCCGGCTCCATGGCGGCCCGCTCCTTACTCACCCACAGCCGGCGGCACGCCGCCAAGCCCCGCGGAAGGCACTGCCACAGCGTTTCCCGCGCATGCGCCGCAGCGGAGCACGAGCGCGCGGTGGGACTCCGCCTCCCCTCACACGTTCCCGCCCCCGCGGAGGAGTTGGGAGCCGCCTCCTTCCCGTGGGCCCTGCCCGGGCTTACCTTCACAGTGCCGCAAAAAGCTGCTAGGATGCGAGGTAAAGCCATCATCTGTGAAATCTACACGTGCATAATTTCAGTCTAGCGAGTAGCTTAACTGTGAGTAAAGTAATACGCACAGACTGCATTTGAGACCCCACAACACAGGAGAACTGGGATCTCCGTCACACGGGGCAGAGAGGGATGCTCAGCAGGACCAGGGGCCGTCCAGAAGCTGTCTGAGGGCTCCTGCAGAAAAGCATAAGGAAATCCTTCTGGTGGTGTCCCGCTTTATTATGGTCCTGTGTGAGCCAAGGGCTGTACACAAAACAGAAACCAGTATGAGCAAAAAGAGGCAATGTGAATGTCATTAGTTCAGCTAATTCTAAATGCTTCATTAGGAGTTTCTATGAAGTAGAGCCCCAAAATCGTTAATACAGGCAACTTTGCACACTTTCAAAAAGTTTTTTTTTTTTTTGAGAGAGAATAGTAGGATGAAAACGTTATTTAGGAATTCTTATGGGAAGCATTGCTGAGTGGCTGCCCTGGATTGGAATGCTTACCTTTGAGTAGTCATGCTCCTAAAACTTTTACAGACCCCAAATTCAATACTGACAAAGTACCAAAAAGATCCACCACCGAGAGTCTAGTTTAAACTGTCAACCCCCCAAAAAGCAACAAAACCAAAACAAACCCAGCACAGTTTTCTGAATGTTCACTAGATGGCAGCTGATCTTCAAGAATGACTCGTTTCTCCATGCAGATCCAACAGTTCCAAGGGAGCAGTCATCAGCAATTAGAGAAATCCAATGGTGCCCATCATTGTCTTTGCTGTGTTTCAAATATCAAACTGAAAACCCAGCACAGTGAGTGTTCAGATCATTTTCAGCTTTATTCTTTCTGCTTTGTTTTTTTTTTTTCCTCCCATGTTCAGTTTCTTGCTGCTAATTTATGGGGAGGAATGTTCCCTTATTGTTTGCCTTCATATTTCATGGGCCAGCTATACTTCTTTTAAAGAGTGCCTGCAGTACTGCAGTAATATTCTAAAGAGAAGGAATGCTTGTTTTACTTTTGGATATACCTTCTATTTTGGTAAAATAAAACATTGTTCATAATTCTCATTTCAACTCAAAAAATAACTGTCTTAATTATTGGCACTCAAAATAAACAAGCTATTAAGTTGAATATGTTTTTGGTAACTTCAATTATATTTCGTCAGTCTTTTTTGAACTAAAACTATCAATGTATTTAGCATTTTTTCTTAAAGGCAAATGGATTTGAAAACACGCAGTAATAACTATAAACTGAAAGATGCTTATAGCAGGTATATAGCATCTTTATCCTTCGGGACAACATCTACTGGAGGTCCTCTGGCAAAATGTAAATGCTGTATCGTACCTATGCCAGATATTGCACATTTAAAACACCATGTTCAGTTATAATAAAACTTCATAGCTAAATTGTAAAGATATACTTAAAGAAGAATGGGAATGAGCTCTTGCACATCTGCATGCTTTTATGGGAGGGCCACCTTCCATGTATTTACTTAATTTTCCATTGAGAATCCAGTCTTGTATCTTCATATGGAAGAGATTCCCCTTGCAGTTAGTAGGAATTTTGGACAGGCAAGACACATGAGGATAGGCCCTATATTTTTCAGAGAAGGGTGTGGAGGGTCTCTGACTACTGCCAGACAGCTATTGTGAGGTTACTGCACCTTAGATAACATACCTGCTGCATTTCTGCTAGAAGTTATTGCCCTCGCTGCAAACACATCAGAAAAGAATGACTGCCTGAACCTGAATTCTTCCAGTGGGGAGTCTGGTGCCTTCGCTTAGATTGTAAAGGAAATACTAAGAGACTATAATTTCATGGGACAGAGTTGAGAGACCCAGCTGCAAATTGCATTCCCTTCACATATCTTTGGAGTAATATCCTTTCCGAGAAAAAGAAAAACAGACAGCTGCAAGTAATTTCTTAAGCTGTTTTTGTCACTTCATCAATATTTGGCCTTATACCTTTTGATTACCACTTAATGATGTTTGGTTATCTGTTTCAGTTTAATACATAATCAGCAATACACTTATTTGGGGTACTAAATGGCAAAATCCTTCTACGCTATTTGATATAGAAATGAGAATACACTATGGAGAATTACACACAGACCATACAAGACTGAGGGACTTCACCAAAAAAAAAAGCAGATTAAGTTTTGTATGCATAAGTGTGAAGTGATGCACAAAGGGAAAAGCTCATGGAAAATTGCTACCTAGAAGTAATCTATATTTTCATCAGCTTTCTAGGATTTTCCTAGAAATAGAGATTGCATCTATTGTAATTAGACAGATCAATACAAGGGGCAAGGCATTACAACAGAGACATGATAACAGAAGAACTAGCACAATAGAAAGGTGCTACAAAGGAAGGGAAGAAGATTGCTCACCTATAAAGGAAAATCCTAGGATCACAGAGGAAAACTTCACTAACAAGGGATCTCCAGAAAGAGATCCTTCCCCAGTGGCAGTCAGCTCTTAAATGAGGTCTAAGAGAGGTGCAGCCAGGCTCCACCCCTTCTGGTCACACAGCTGAATTGCCTTCACCTGCGCTTCCAGGGCTGACCGGGGTCCTTTCCCCAGGTGCTCAATCAGTGGTTCAGGCCGTGACTCAACAGTTCCCACAGTATACTAGGATTTTTCCTGGTATATATTTTCCTCATATTTTCTAGATATTTTCCAATGCATCCAGGAGTACTCCCTGCTTTCTAAGGCTATCTTCCAACTTTCTAAAAAGTCTCCTGCCTTCTAGGCGTTCTGTTTGTTCTTTGTGAGAACATTCTGAGTTCTTTCTAGGAATCTGCTCAGCTAAGAAGTCTTCCCAAGCCTTCTAAGAATTCTGAGCATTCTTTCTGGGAACATTCTTGGTGCTTCCTTTGAAAGCATACCTAATAAGTTAGGAATATTTAGTATTTTGATTCAGCTTTCCATTGGGCTGATGTATTTGTTTTTGCATCACAAGTTTATGAGACTTGCTGCCTGATATAAATACCAGATCACCTTACTGCTTTCATTCATGCAAAAATGAATTGTCCATACGTTACCAATGCCTTCTTCACTGGGATGTTGTTACTGTCAGTAAATTCTACGAAAAACAGAAGTATTTAAGTTGTTAATTACTTTTTCTTCCTCTTAGCCCAACGCAAACGAACTTATTTAACTCAAAAATAACTGTCTTGCTATATACAAACACTATATTGTTTGTTGTTTTTGGAAACAACTGCAAATAGATTAGATACACTGGATACCTGTTGTGTTACTCTGTGTACCGCTGTTGTTTTGGTAAAACATGTTTTTGTGCTTTTCTAAATCACTCTCAAAACCGGGAAACCTGATCATGTGTTTGTCCAATACCTGTGTATGTTATCAGTAGCAGCACTAATTAACAAGTGAAAACTTTGAAGAAAATAAAAACAAGTGACTTAAGTGACTTTTTACTACTCAAGCATTTAATATACTACAAAGTGTTTTGTTTCTGATTGTCCTTGTGTGCTACCTTATCAGTAAAGACAGTTGCTAGAATTCATATTTAATCTTTTAGAAGTGATGGTTCTTAGATATTACTATTTCTTCCTTTGGTGATGTCCAAGTGGTAGCACATTGAACTTCTTCTAAAGAGTAGAACTTAATGAGAAATCATTAATGATTTGACAGGCTTTTCAGAAAGCTCCTATAACTTATCAGATCTCTGAGTGCACTGAAGCATTAATTACCCTGTCCTCACCTGGGGCCTCCACCCCCACCTGTGCCCATGGGTGGTGCTTTATTTAAACCCTACATTGGTCTTTGCTGTCTGAGCTGTGTTGTTGATATTTGTCTTCAGAAGTGGCTGTAATATGGCTATGCTTCTTATGGGTAAAAAGCTATCCTAAGGTAGGCTTGACTAGCTTACCTATAAGCCTTTTTTGTCTCTGCAAATTCATCTAGTGAGCTGTACTCCTGGTTGACTCCTTCCCTGCACTGTTTGGGTAGTGTGGGCTTGAGCCTATCGAGTTTGGTTTTTCCTCTTATAGAGCTGATAGTCTTTGTACTGTGACAAAAAAAAAAAAAAATTGTTTTTATAGTGTTGCTGGTATATCACTGTTATGTATGAATGCATATGTTGGAGATGTTCTTTATGAATATGGACTTTCTTTTTTAAAAGCTTGACCTGTAAGATTTCATTTTTTAATTGTTATCTGTGTTCTTAATAAATAGTGTTTAGTTGTTATGCATGTCTATAACTATTTTTGAGTTCCTGAGGAGGTAGGTAACTGTAGTGGAAATGCTAATTCATGGCCTGAACCAGTGATTGTGCAGCTGGTGGGAAGGCAGAGCCAACCCAGGGGAGCTCAGGTGCATGTAATGCAATGCAGCTGAGTGACCAGAAGGGGTGCAGCCAGGATCCACCCTTCCCTAGACCTCATTTAAGGGTTGAGACAGTGAAGACAAGGGTGTCTTGCTGGAGATTCCTGCCTACCTGAGGTCTGCTGGGGTAAGCAGATTCTTTCCTACATCTTTCCTTTATTTCTGTGCCAATAGCTGCTGCATTTGAGCACATCCTCAACTGTTGTAGCTTAGGGCTTCAGTGCTTTTTTTGTCATTGCTGCGCTTTCCATGGTATGCTAGTGTTACAGTACCTCTATTTGTACATACTGTGAAAGCCAGATTGTAAGTGATTTTCCTTCTTACTTTTTGTAGCTGATCTGTGTAAGTTCTAGTAAGGCGTAATGATGTATGCTGGTTGTCTTATATTTTGTTGTGAGCTTTAACTTCCTTAGCGTAAAACTCAAAGGTGCTGAGATAAACCTTAATTCAGCCACTTGAAATGAAGGATCACATGTTGTACTTGCAGACTAGGACGCTGTGTGAAGACAGAGCTTGTAATCAGAACTTGCACATCAATATTTCAAATAAACCCTGGATGGGACTTAAGATAGCCTATTCTGTTGAACTAGTTTATACTTAAAGCCACTACAATTTCTTTGATATTACATGTGGAATTCTGCAGAATTCTTTCTACTTTTCTTTGAATTATCAGATAATGTAATAAACTTAAGATTAGAGCATCTATTTAATGATGTTAAAATAATTGCATCTAAATGCTATAGGACAACTTAATTTCTAGCTCCTAATCTCTGAAGCCTTTAAAAATGTATTTCATCACCTGAAGTTCTAATGTAGAAGAATGACACTATATTCAATTACTCAATACATTTTCAGAGAGCCTTACTTGTTGTTTATGGGGGTTGTCAGGCCTGCTTGTGTGAAGATTAACCTGATGCACTGATGGAGGAAGGAAAAGAAATCCAAGGTCTTTCACAGGAGCATACTGTGTATAGAGTGAACAAATGCTGTCTTATGTTTAAATAAGTGGATGGTAGGCAGTTAACTGTATTGCTGTTATGTATTTGCAGTGAACTGAATAAGCTGGTTTCTTTTATAAAACAATAGGCTGGCTGAAAATACTAATGTAGATTGTTCAATTTAATGATCATTGTATCACAGAAATGTACTGCTGGAAAAACTATTCTGTCACTGCTTGGAAATTCAGTGAGTTATAAATTACTTCCCTCATTCTTGTTTTGGTGATTCACATGAAAATACATTAAAATGTTAGAATAGTTCTAAACTGTATGAGATTAAGTAAATTCCTTCATATGCTTTCACTGTTTCCTCTCCTAGAGAGGACAAGAACTCTAGGAGAGGTAATAGTTGGATTTAGTTACATATTTATTTTTATTATATTGTGTGTAGTATATATAATATTGTATATTATATTTAATAAGCATACTTGCATACCTGATTAGAGATAGTTACGTTAATTCCCAACTCTCACTAGCCTATTGTTGAGAGGGTTGGAAATGAAAATTTATGAAGGCCTCATTTCCAAAAGGATACATGCTCACTGCAGGAAGAGAATTAAGCATACTGTTTAGACGGAAACAGAAAACAAACATCAAAACAACTGCAAGTAGCCTACCTGTGGGAGATGGACAAGCACCTTCAACTTTCCCTAGACCACTGAGGGCTTGACACTACCTAACAAATGCCAATTATGTTGAAAAATCTGACTTCAGTTTATTACCAGTAATTCAATACAGATATACCACATACAGCAGTGAATCTTGATTTCTGTTAGGCTATTGTGTTGTGAACTAAATACAATGTATTTGGTTTTTCTGCTGTACCAATTGTCTTTCAGGCATCAAGTATGCTACAGTATTAATAGAAGTCATCTGTGTTCCTTAAGAAGAATAAATAGCAGCATAAGTAGAAAGGGACCAAGACAGCAAAGAAAGGTCAGAAATCTTGGACTAAGTTTTTATAAAGCATAGTATAGAATAGAAAAGACATTCTGAAGAGAAATCTAGTGGTCTTCTGGACAGAAATCTGTTCTTCCTATTGGAAGGGGTGTGAATGCTTCTACAGATTTTACTCAAGTATGAAATATCAGAATTGCTATACATTTTCTTCATGTTTATGCTCAATTTACACTTCAGCTCAAGAGAAGTGTCTGAAAATCTTAGAGACAGTCCATCTGACTGCTGGTAGGAGTGGTTGTCTTTTAGTAGTGTTAGTTTTTCCTTCTGCCTTTGGGAGGAGTCTTATGCCCTCAGCAGTCTTCTTTCCTAAAACAAAGATCTTGGAACACAATCATGCCCAAATATCAAAGTTTTTTCCCTTGTCATTGCTTAAAACTAGATAAATTATTCTGGGCTTGTATGAATTGTCACTTGTCTGTGTTCTTGCCTTTCTGTTTCAAGCTGCCATGTTTTCCCTTCTTGTTGCTTCAAAATACTTCTGGAATGAGCCACCTTTTCTACCTACCACCCCAACCTTTGATTAGCGAGCTTTCTGAAGTGGGATGGTTATGACTTATAGGGGAAGTGGGAATGATTGCGACACTACCAGAAGAGTTCCATATCTTCATGTTACAATGCAGAATATTCTCAGAGAATTAAATGCTCTTTTAAAATGTACTGACTTTCAAGTGCTGGCAGTTAAGTAATGCATCCCAAGTGCTCAAATGAATAGTAATGGAAGAAGATCATAGCAGGAAATTTCAGTGGCTTACCTCCTTAGCTTATGGTAGGCCTGACTATGGTCGTGAGATTTTTGTCTTTAAAGAAGTCTATGTTGAAGGGTTGCCCAAATTCAATGACTAAGTCATGTTTCTCCACTTCTGGGTGTAAAGCCCAGTGAACTGGGCGTGAGTGGAACATGCTTGTGTTACTGCTCCCACTACACCATCTTTGGCTTTGTTTCTGTTTGTGCTTTTAGGATTTTCATTTGTCTTTGTAGACAGACAGGTAAATAATGGAATTCTTCTTGATGTGTTGCTGGTTTAGTTTTTCTTTAATTTAAATTCAGGTATCAAGTAGTGATAATTTGAATCTGTCACTTGTTTCTGTTAATGAAATTAGTGTAATCTGTGCTGGTTGTTTCCTTACTGTTTCACATGGGTATTATTCCTGTTCTGTTATAAAGGTCAGTTGTTAAAAGAGTTCAGAACAATGAATATTGCAGTTACCAAAACAATCCACCTGACTCAACTACTGAGTTACGTTTATTGGTTCATTATCACAGTGATTCTCAGGTATTCCATCTGACACAGATCTATTACTGTCCAAGCATCAGAAATTATTTTAAGTCTGAGGCCAAGCTAACTGAAAACAACACTTCTAATGTTATCTTGATCCCAAGAAAGAGATCACCTGAAAAATTCAGCTTCAGATGTTCAAAATTGGGATTTGAATACTCCAATGAAGTTATAATGTCACTTTCTTGTGTAACAGAATTCCTTCTATTGAAAAATAAACCAGCAGTCTCAATAGTTAACTGTTTGGTTTTTATTGTTCTAAAAATCCTTTGTGTGGGCTCCAAGGGACTGAATCTCTGGCTGGGATTTATCTAAACAACAAGTTATTAAATGGAAAATTGAAAATAATGTTTTATGACTTTCCTACTGTTTAGTGTAGAACTCTAGGGAAGTTCCTTATATCTCATCGGTTGATATTTAGAAAACATTTTGTGAAATTTTGTTACTGTTTTTGTTGCTTTATTAGAACAAGGCATTGCAGGGAAAATGATGAAGTAGCTAAGATAAGTCATGTATATACACACATCTAAGAACTGGTTTAAATTGTCAGTCTCTTGATGAAAACTGGGCATGTTTGGTTTCTCAGACTGTGTAGTACTGTCACGAATGTTTTGCTGTTCTGATGAAAGCATCTGCTGCCTGCTACAATCTGCTTTTCCTCTTTTATAATTTTTGAGAATGTGACAGCTGAGTTTTTCAAACATCTAGCAAATGTCAGCTAGTACATGTGAGCCTAGCTGCACAAAAGCAGCTTGGTATCAGTATTGGAAAAGGGATAGAACTGTATTTACACAGGGAGCTGGCAGCATCAGGAGAAGTGTTTGTTGCACTTCTTGTTTTCCTCCAGTTAGTATGTAAGATAAGGAACAGAGCTTTCTGAGTTATGGTAAGGCCTCAGAGTTCTTACTATAACAGTATCCCTCAAGAAACCTGGCAAACCCATGCAATAGTAATTATTTGATTCTATTAGCACCATACTCCTGCCTTAATTTCAGGGAAGGGAGAGGTAGCTGAACATCTTTCATTGTAAACTTAAACAAAGGTTTGTATGTTGTTGGTACATTGTATAGTGTTCAACTTAAAGGAGTGCATTCTATCTGTTCAGTGTGCTCTTGAGATGAACATTCAAGCTGACCTTTGTAGAAATACCTATAGCATAGGATAGACTTATCAAGCGTAAAAAAGGTGGTGTTAAATATAATTACTTTAACATTTGAAGTAATGTTTTTAGCTATGGAATTTCTAACTGTTGCATCTGTAGTAGATGTAACTGAACATATAGTGCATAATCTAGCAATGACTGCTACCTAAGTATAAAGGTTCTGGCAGACCTATTGCCTCCTAAGGGGGGAACTCCTTAAAATTGGTTCCTTGATCCTTTAGCTAGTACTGTGGGAGCTAAATTCTAAATTGGGCTTCTAAATTGGAAGCATATCTTCATGGACAACTGACAGTGGTATGAAATTCAATGAAGATAAATGGCTGGTAATGTATCTGGGATAAAATGATGTTAGATGGTGCAGGGTGCTGACTGGGGAGAGCTCTGTGCAAAGGGATCTGGAGGTCCTGGCTGACAAATTCAGTATGAGCTGTTAGTGCCTCCTGGCAGGCAAGAAGGCAAGCTTTGTTTTGGGGTGCATTAAACCCAGTATAGTCAGCCAGTCAAAAGAGGTGATTCTCCTCCTATTACCTGCTTTAATAACTTAGAGGTTTTGGTAACTGTAAGGGATCAAGAATGCAATTGCCTCAAATACATCAGCTTTCAGATGTTATCAAGGTCACCTCTGTTCTTCTGCAAATATTATGGGCATATCTTATTTTGAGGAAATAATTGTAGTGAGGATCTTTTTTTCCCCCAGTATAAAATATTGTTCTTTCTCTAACTTTTCCTGAATCCTGAGTTCATCCAGTGTATGAGATAAACTTACTGCAATGATGCAGATGTCATAATCAGACTTTGATGTTAATTAACCTTTTCACTGAAGTGACTGCACAGTGTTCTGCTGGGTCTGCTTTGAGATCTTATGTGGTGCTTTAAAAGTGCTTCAGGGAGTTAGATAACCAAACCCATGCAGAAGATTATTTGATTCAGATACCTACCTTGTTATTTTGAGATCCCTCCTTAACCATGTATTCAAGAATCTCTTTTAGAGAACTATGGAGGCTGGAAGTATTTGCAAGAGAAATACTTCTCCTTCAAAGTGTAAAGCATCTGTTTAATTTGTGAAATGAATAATCCCTTTGAATTGGGAAGTCAGAAGCACAAGAGTATTCTTCCAAACTCCTTTGTGGATGACTAATTTAACTGTCACTGACACTGACAGTGAAAATATGTACATCTTGTATTTTTGTTATCATACCAAAGTAAACAAAAGAAGCAGAAAAGAAAATAGGGACTGATTTTTTTTTTCATCTATCAAGCTAACCACATTAGCTCATGGGTAATCTCCTACATCACTCAAATGGCTGTGGCAACTTGAAAAATGTCTTGAACTTTGCTAGCTTGAAGGCACTGTTTTATTTTCCAGAATCTCTCCCAAAGGAGATTCCTGTTGAGAGTAGCTTTAACTGTAATTGAATGTAGTACTTAAAGTTTGTGAAAGATTAAAGTGTGTGATTAAAAAAAGTAATAAAATCACTTGTCAAATAGTCTTGGTAGTGGTAAGAAGCTGTTTGTTACCATTGTGCTGAACTATGGTCTCTGAAGCAATGTTAGGGAAATTTACCTGCTGAGCTTGGTGGAGCTGCATCCAGTCACAGCAGATCTCAATTTGACTTCAGATGTCCTTGTATGTGACAGCAAAATAAGAATATACTGATCTCTGGAATAAATTGGTTAAAACATAGTTCTTATTGCATAAAGATGTAGCCTTAAAAGTATTACTAAGAAGTTGTTGATACATTAGTACTAAAATTATTGACACATTAATACAAGCTTCTTATCATTGCCATCTAGCTCTGCTCATTTGAATGAGACAGATTCTTTAGTTCAGGATATTCTTTGCAAAGTTCATGCACTTCAAGGAAGAAAAAACTATATGGCATCTCAGTCTCAAAGGAAGCCTCTTCTGCAGGGAGTCCTACAGCACCAGAACTCTTCAGATAAATAGCTTGCAAGTTATATTTCACTTTCAACTGAACTACAGTTTAGAGTCTGGATTTGTAATCCAGTGGAGCAAGATAGTGTACTGAGCCACACGACTGTGAAGTTATTTCTAGTGAATATGTCTACCAAGTATCCTTAAAGTGTATTAACTTGCATAAATTATGACTCAGGAATTCATACTTCTGAGACAAGTGATAATGCTCTCCCATAGGTCCAAAGTACTGAATGATGGTTGAATGAACTTGAAGGTCAGTTCTTTTTGTTTGGATGATCTAAGTAGATCTGGCTATTGAAACAGGCAAAAATGAAGTTTCACTTCTTTCCAATCTTTTCTGAATGAAGGTCTCTATAGAAACACTTTTCCCTTAGTCATGCAGCTTATGTTTTATCCACTTGACTTTTCACTTCAGAAGCTTTTTTTGTCTTTGAAAGCTGTTAGGGGTTGTGTTATCCATATTTTACCTTAAAACAAAGGATCAGACTGTCTGCAACAGTTCTTTCAGGTTTTATATCCAACTCTTACCTTTACAAAACCCAGCAGAAGGTTGAGATGTAAGGTCCAAATCTTTGGCATTCTGTTTGCTCCATTGCTTAGTTACAACTGTTTTTTTTGTACAGGCGAAACAGCAGCTCAGTCAGTGATAAATTCTGTTAGACAATTTGTGTGAGAAATCTCACTGACTTCAGTGAGAGCTGGGCAGAATCCTGACAGCCAATTCAGGAGGACTGCCCACATTGCATAGAATAGTATGTAACCATTCACATCTGTATGAGGCTTGTCCCTGTGCAACTGGCTGTATTTAGTCCTCAAATCACTGTCTGCTGATCAAAGTACTTTTGCAGACTGAGTTCACTGTGTTTAAGTACTTGCTCTGGTAAGGAGTTTGCTCTAGACTTCGAGGTTTGAATGTCTAGCTAGAATTCTTGTTGTTTGTGAACATAACTAGCAGACAAGCTTTTACTTTTCTATTCCTCTATATGTATTGTCCTCTATTGGCTGGTTTGATTTTTTTTGGTCCAAAATGATACAGCCTTCCAAAGAAGAAACTCTCTCTTTTTGAAAGTTATTAACAGGGAGATGAAGTGATGGAAGTGATTACATGTACTTGTTTTTCAAAGCTGAGGATCTGTTCTATTAATTATGTGGTTAATGGAAGAAAGCCATTGAACAGGGAGAGGGAGCATGATTAGCTAACTGGTACAAACATTGTGAGATCACCTACCCAGAGGGTGTCTGTTCTTAATACAGTTCAGGTTCGGGGCAGAGTAGGTACAGAGTCTTCCAGCTTCAGATTCTCCTGTGTCTGTGTTTTACTGAAAAATGTATCTGTGCTACATAAAATTACACTCTTCAGAGTAATTTACATACTTTTGCCTCTATGGTGCATTGCATTATCTGAGACTAATTTAAAACAGACCTTTATGAAGTCATCTTTCAGGAAACTTAACTTAAAATGGAAATAAGAAGGCAGTATTAAAAAAAAAAAAGCCAGCTACAGTTGACTTCTGGAAAAATGTCTCCACAATGGGAGTGTTCTGAAGCTTTAGAAGTCACAGTACCCTTCCCCCATGTTCTGACTTCCATCAGCTCCTGTGGTAAAATGTTCTTCTGTCAGATTTGTTCTCACTATCCTTGCAAGGAAGCCTTTCTTCTCATACTTCATTTGATTTTATTTTTCTTTTAGTCTTAGTGATCTGCTGGAATATTTCAAGTCATTTAAATTTCCAGTAAGTATTACTCAATAATATACATGGATGATGTTTAGCAAGCAGACAATGTGCAGACCTTTCACTTTAATGAAGTACTCTCCAATCTTTGTTAACAGTAACAAACAAGAACATGCAGTAGAGAGCCTGAGAGGGTGCTCTAGCAATAGGGAAAGGCATGGTGAAAGCTGTCATTGTCACTATCTCCTGCTGCACTGGAGAAAATGCTGGAGGGAGGTGGTTGTTTGGGAACTCCCATTGCTTCTCTTGCCAGCTGGCTCCAGGGGAAACTTTTCTGTGCTTCCCCTGCCTCTGCCCCCTGTAATGTGTGGCATCAGTCTGGGGACTGAAAATGAAATGCTGTGATGGGTTAGCATGCATAACATCCTTTGTGCAACAGATGTGGAATAGGAAAATGTTTTAAGGCCTAAGGAGTCTGTCAAAGGGAAGTCATCCGTGAGGGGAAAAAACATTTGATGGAGAATACTGTAGTTATGTATCAGCTCAGAGCCACTGTTTGTTTCTTCTGAGCCAAGAATACACAGGATGCAGTGTTACTCTCAGATGTATGTGGGTGCCTCACCAAGAGAGCTTGACTTGTCTTGAGTTCCTGTGTCTCACTTCCTTTTCATAGCAATAACTTAGCTTGTGTTTTGTGTATTTTAACAGTCATATTTTTTGTAAGAGTTGGAAAAGAGTGTATGAGATCAGATTTTTCTCTAACATTCTCGTTTTTATGGCCTTGTTAAAAACTTGAAAGAACAAATAAAGATAAAATTCACAGTAGTGAGGATAGTGTGTAGTAGGACAATAAGATACAGAATGTATGCTTCATTAAGGAAATAGTTTTGTTTTCAGACTTCTTCCTTCCGTACAAGAATTTCCAGCTTTTGTAGTAGTTCAGCTAAAATTATCCTGTGCTGTATTTTCCTATCAGACAGGCAGTTATATTGAATTTCAATGATCTAGGAAGTGCTCTTGTTTTGTGGGCAAGTGAACCTGTTTTGTTTGTTTAAAAAAAAAAATGCAGCAACAATTATTTCAACCTCTGTGCCTTCACTGCACCTGCCTTGCAGTGACATCTGCTGGGAGAAGCAGGAAGCCTTCATTGTAATTATAGCTGTTTGGAATGTAGAGTCAATTACACTCTACTTTTGAGGTTATCATTCTTGTCCTATCAACACTACATACAGATGTAGCTGTACTAAGGAATAATTATGAAATACTCATAATGCTAAACTTGTCATTTAAGTATTCTAAGTGTCATACTGATGGATGTTCCAAATAAATACTTATCCTTTTCTTCTAGTTTTGTTTGGTACGTAAACACTGAAAATAACTGAAAAGTGGGGAAAATATAGATGAGAAATCACCTTTTATTTTTGTAGAATTGAAGAAGTAATGGAAATATACTGATAATTGGATAAGATGTTGGTTGAAAATCTCAACAAATTGCAGATTATTTTTAATAATTTACTTTTACAGAGCTTTAGGTCATCTGATAGATCTCAGACCATTACTGTACAATATTGGTACTTAAACTGCAGGATTTCTGTGTGCTGAAAAGGGGAACTTCCAGAAGTGCTTAGTGTGCTTCTCAAAGGAGGTAATAGATGTCACTGAGAATTAAAGACAGCTGATAATATGTGTAGTAACAAATGTTAGAGCTCTCCTAAAGAGGACTAGTAAATAAGATGTTAGAGGCCAATATATGCTATAATCATTTATCTATTTTAAATAGAGGAGATGCGAATGAGGAGGATTACAGGCCTAAATATGTACTGTTAGACTCAGTCAGCAAAATTCCTTATGTTAGGTAGCTTCATAAGTGTCAAAATAAAACAGCCCATCTTAAAGTGGTATTCAGGAAGGCTTAACCATGAACTTCCACTTCTGTATGGCTGTGTTAGAAGTGAGACAATGTATCTGAAGACAATTCACAGGAGTCTTAAATGTGCATTAGTGAATTAATTTGGAACTGCTTTTTAGATGACCCAATTGCTGAAGCAGACTTAAGTTTGGCCAGTCAGTTACTTGATAGTATCTGTTGTATAGCCAACACAGATGGACTGTATGATGCTCAGTAAGTTTTTTCCTATCCTCTGATGTCTTGCCCTTAATCTTTCACCACTTGTACACCACATGCCCCAAAGTATCTATCAATGCAGTTAGTCATAACCAAATAAGTGAGATAAAAATTCCTGATTTTTTTGGTATCTTCAGCTTTTCCTCTTAATTTTTTTTTAAATAACCAGATGCTAACAGTTCTTCAACTTTTCTCTCAAAATGTCTTTGCATAGCACACCATGTTAAAATAATGCTGCTATTAGTGACACATGTAAGTCACACAGAGCAGTAATGAAAAGCAGTCCAGTTCTGAATTTTGGATACTGTTACAATTATGCTTATGCACTTTGTATTATACAAGGGAAATTTGAATAAACAAGACCCTTACTGAGAAGGGAATTGCAGACAACCTCCATGAATGTACTCATTTTTTTTTTCCTGAGTGTTCCTCAAATATCTATCCTAACAGATTTGACAACACTGGCAATGCATTCACTTTTTCATTAATAACAGTTTGTTATTAAATAGCTTGGAAATTTAATAGTACGAAGCTTAGATCCACTGTCCTTTTATAGTAAACCATGTGGGTAACTGTCAATCTTCAAAGCTGTTCTGTGTTTGAATATGTCTGTATGCAAACAGATATTTGCCCCAGCATTTAAGACGGAATGATTTGTTTCCTGCAGAACTGCAGTCACTCTTTCAAAGCACAAAGGATGGTACAATCTCACTTTATTTCTGTTGTCTGATACAGCCAGATTATTCCATTGTTCAAATTTAAAAATAAAAGCTGCTTTTTCTTGCAGTGTTTTAGATGTACAAACTCAGTAAGATTACATAAAGTCTGAGTTGTCATGCATTTCAGTTTTCCTTTCCTGTTCTTGTTCTGACTAAATTAACACCTGATGCCAGGGTGATTCTCCTTAGCTCTTCCTTCCAAACACAGGGGTACAGTGTTAAGGACCTGATGAGTCTCCAGTCAGACTTTACTTTGTAAAATAACCTTGTGCTCCCTGGAATGAGGTACCTTTGTCTTAATTCTGTATTCAACACAGTTGCTATGTAAACAAGGCCAGAACTCTAATTTCATTTGTTTTAGGTCTTGTAAAAAGTACTGTCATTTGTTATTCTAAAAACTGTTGGAAACTGCAGGAGAAATCAGTCATTTTACAATGACAAATGACTACCTAACAGAGGGATGCTACTAGTACACTTAATACACAGCAAAGGTGATATGATGTAGAAATCTGAAACTTTCTGGACAGAGTAGCAGCCAGCTGGCCTGTGCAGCAACTACTGAGAAAGTGAGACTTAACTTCTCTAACTAATCAGTTATCTGCAGCACTGTACTGCTGTTGAAGTGGTTACTGTGTGTTTTCTGAAAAACTGCTGAATTTGTTTGTTCCCAACTCTATGATTTCATCTATCAGCACATGAAAATTCAGTAGTTCTTGAGACAATTCTGGTTGTTCATTTAAGGGACTTCCTCTTTGCTAAGGATGTCCCTAGTGAGAGATGCATGCCACCAATTTCTTTGGATTTTTTTTCCTGAACAGCACTCAGTACTTGTATTCAATAATAGTAGTGATGGCTTACACTTATTTTTTTATTCTTTTCAGAATTACATCGTTTTTTTAATGATCCCAACATAAAAAGTTATCTTTAAATATGACACATTTCATTCTAAAAGCTTTTCTCCAAAAGATAAGTAGATTGGCAGCTTTGGAAACATTTCTGTAATCATCTCCTAAGAGTTCTTCAAACATGCTATTTTAGGTTTATTTTGTCTTAAAACAAATATTCCGAATATGTAGCTAGAACTTCTGTCTATATTATTCCCTAAAAAGGAAATCTGAAGTAATGTTCTGCTCATAGTCTGTCTGCAAAATCTTGTAAAGTGCATATTAGAGAAATGAGGGAAGGTGAGAGGATTCAATCTGGAATGGATTACTGAACTGGCAAAGCATAGTTTGCATTTTGAAATATTATATTCCAATGTGATTTTGTAATTTGTCTTGGTCATTTTTGTGTCATGGAAAAAGAAATCTATTTGCAGGTTTTTCAGCTGACTCTCGGTGTGCACTGGGTAGGCTCTCTTTTACTAATACCAGATGTCAATATTTTCCTGACTTGTCTGGTTTCATACTGAAAGATCCAAACTCTTCTATATTTGTGGCTTCTTAATACTAAAGTAAAATGCTAAATGATTGCTTGTGTATTACCAGGTCCTGAATGCCTTGCAATGCCAGTCCTGTTTGGAATGTAGTTTTTAGAGTAAGGACTGTGATTTGGCATGGGACTTTTTGCGTAGATTAAGAGTTTATTGCCATAACTTTAGGGAAGATCATCTTTCAGGGACAGAGTCACTGTATGTATTTACTTGGAACACAGAGCTGAGGATCTGCTCATAGGAATCTTAATGATAGACATCTTTTGATTCTTCTGGGTTTTCTTTGATCCAAATTCTGAGCTCATGAGACACCAACCCTTTTCATTTTCACATCAACTGTTGTTTTCATTCATGGGCTGGAACTCCCTGACAGCTTTAGACTGTCTGATCGTGCTATAAGTGGAATGAGAAGAACAACTTTATCATGGACAGAGCACATCACTAGTACTGTCTCCTACTGCTTTTTGTTTCATTTGCAAGAGAGGACGTACTTCAATGGTTAGTAGGAGGCCAATGGGCCCTTGATATCTTTGGGGAATTAATAATGGAATAGAGAAAATGGAATCTGCCTTGGAAACTTACATGACTGTTGTTTTTTCTTAGAAAAGTTGTGCTTTCTCCTGTAAATTTGGATCCTGTTCTCTTGCTGCATTAGTTTTTTTTCAAAGGAAAAGGAGGCATTATATTCATAATGTGAATGAAAATAGACCCGTATAAAGTACACAAAGCCTCCTTTCTTTACCATAAAAGGAATAAAAAGTCATTTTGCATCCTAATAATTTCCTGACTGTTTAGCTACAGGGACATACTCATTTTGTGAGCACTTGTGAAACTTTATTTAGGTTACTGCTACTTCCTGGTAGAATCTCAGAAAGATCACTGCTATGAACAGATGAATGATCTCAGAAGTGGTCTGCTGTATATATTTAATATATATCTAGTTAGTTAAAAGCTATAAATGTTGGAACTTACCATGTGTTTCTTAGGGAAGTTAAAATTGAGTGTTATCTACAAGTACTGGAGGCAACAGAAGTTCTTATGGTCAGTTTTGATTCCATTCCATTTTGAACTGTAAGCTTGTTCCATTCCTGAAGCTCTTGGATATAATTACTGCCACTCAGTGTTACAGTATTTTAACTGTAAAGCAGTTGAAGTATTATATGGTACCAAAGGTTAACAATGTTTGCTAAACTCATTTAAAAAAAATTCCTTTTACTGTGAACAAGTCCTTAGTAGACACAGGTCCCAGTGCTTAGGCTGACTTCTAAAGGTTTGTTTAGACTTCCTGTATCCGTGACTGCACACTTGAGTAAGAGTAAGGCCAGGAGTAAGTATGGACAGAGATGAGAGGCTGGAGAGCAGCGCTGTGCAGGTGAATCTAGGGATCCTGGCTGCCAGGCTGTGTGTGCCAGCAGTGTGCTATGGCAGCTGAGAGGGCAAACCATTTTCTGGGTGCATTAACCACATGTTAGACAGCCAGCTGGAAGAGGTGATCTGTATCTAGTGTTGGCACACCCTCATCTTGAATATTATGTGCAGTCTGGGCTCTAGAATTTCAAAAAAAAGGTTAAGATAGTTGAATGCATCCAGTGAAGGGCAACGAAGCTGCAAGAAGAGGCAGAGTTCACTGTTTGTATGCTTGGAGAAAAGGTGGTCAAGGGCTGACCATTGATCTTTACCTCCATCTAAGGAGGGAAAGTGAAGAGGGAGGTGCCTACATCTTTTTCTCTCTGGCAGGATGTGGGAGAATAGCTGCAAATTTTGTTGAGGCTGTTTGGACCAGACGTGAGGAAAAACCTCTTTACCAAGAGAGTGGTAGGAAACTGGAACAGGCTTTCCAGAGAGGAGGTTGATGCCCTATGCCTGTCCATGTTTAAGAGACATTTTTGTAACGCTCTTAATATGTTTTTACTTTGGGCTAACCTCGAGGTAGTCAGACAGTTGGATTTAATCTCTGTAGGTCCTTGCCAACTGGAACTATTCTGTTCTATGTGTGTATTTCTTGATGATTTAGAGGTATGTGGTTTAAAAGAACACTTACTGAAAACCAGTTTACTTAGAATTTTTACAGCCAGGAGGAGCAAATAAGCTTTTGAAGCTTTGAAAAAATCATGCTAACCCGTAAGAGAAGAAACTCTAAAGACTTTGTGGAGCAACATAGGTACACAGCACAGTGCTACAGACAGGCTAACTGGCCTGTGCGGACTATTTTAATTTAATTTTACTGCTTCTAAATATGGGTCAGCACATTAGCAGCCAATTAAGGTATCTACTTGGCACTGTTGTGTTGTCTCTTAGCAAAAGTAATGGATGATTTATACTGAGCTATGAATGTCTTATTCAAGAGCCTGTTAATTTCCTGTGTGGAAAAACTCAAACTATTTGGTATTTCACATGCATAAATACTCATTTTCTGTTCATCTCTGTGTCCAGGTCTGGCTCTATTCTCAGTAAACATGGATGCAGTGCTTTCCAGGGACACAGTTTTGTGGAATTTTACATTATAAAGGGAAAACAAGATGTTATGAAATAGATTTAAAGCTTGGAATTCTATACATGCTGAAGCCACATGTTCATAAATAATTTTATAGGTACCTGAATTTTAATGTATGAATACTTGTTCACTGCTTACCTTTCAATTCTCCCCACCTGTGCCAAACTTCAGGAAGATATTAATGAGGTGACTTCAGGCATAAGTGTGTGTAGATGGGAAGGAGCACAGAAGCAGTGGTTCAGGCAGCTGCTTATTCTGCATGTGGCCAAGTCCCAAGTTTAGGCTTGTTCACTTCCAAATAAGAATTCACAGCTTCAAGAAAAGATTTCTAATAACATTACTTAGCTTTGTCAGCTAGAGAAATCCATAAAGAAGCATGGATTCTGTTCTATTTTTTCCTGTGTCACATGTGGCATTATCCCTTGAAAAAGGTCACTAATTTTTCACATTCTGCAAATATTTTGCAGTCTCTTGACCTTGTCAGATACAAATGAAGAGCTCTACTAGATAAAAGTGAATAGCTTTTCTAATGGTGACTTGGCTAGTCAGGTAATTATTGATCTGTTCTTTGCTGCGTAAGGAAAAGTTGACTTTTAAAATGGTTTTCATTTAAAAATCTCTAAAACTAAATATCTTTTTAAGGAGTCCTGCCTCGTGTACTTTCGGAGGCTTTTGCGTTGCAGCTTAAAACTCGGCATATAGAGAATTATTTGTTACCTAAGATACTTAACAATGGATAAGCCTCAAACAATTTTACTGAGAGAAAGTGAGGTTTGCAATGAAAAGAACAATATTATGCTGTCATCAGGAGCGTAATATGTGAATGTGATTCTATTCATTTTTCTCTTGCTATAGTCTTTTACAAATGAATTCAAACATCTTGTACCAGCCGTCCATATAAACAATGATCATTACTTTTGCTGCCATTAGATCATGCAGACTGACTCTAGGGCTATTTGGAAATGTATTACATTGACTTCATCAAATAGAGAAGATGGGAGAAGCTACTCTGTTCAGTTACAATCACATGGTAATACTTAAATGTGCTAGCTGAAAAGTAAGGTTAAACTTTACGCTTTCTGATTCAGCTTTATATTGCTGTCTCTAGGGTGTCTGTAGCATAAACTGCCAGTGTTCCAATTTCTGTGTAAGCAGTATCAGGCTCCTTTACATATTAATCCTTTATAGCTTTAGGGAATTACATCAGGGGTTTTGGAAAGAAGCAGGACTGTTACTTTGAACAGTGACTTGGAGTACCTGGAGTTCAACTGCTTCAGAAACTATGAGATTCTATTCATTGTTCTGATCTGTGAGACAGAGCTAAGGTTACTATACTGTAAAACTCTCCTGCCCCTCCCCAACATGCACATGCAAACCATCCTGTACTTGTGGGAGAAGTGATGCTCCCTGGGGCTCACCAGGAGTGGGTCGTGGTATTAGGAATTCAGATGCAAACGACTTTCAGTCTCACCCAAACTTGGTGTCTGTCTGACACTTCTGCCCCATGATATCACCCCTCTGATAGTGGCTTGCAACACTTAACATTCTTCTAGAATGCTCTTGAGGTTCCTGCTGCTTCTTTCCTCAGTCAAAATGAGCAGGCTATTGATGTCAAAAGAAACTGTAGTCAGCACACCAGGAAACAGGAGGGTCATCTTATTATGGAATCTAAGTTACAGTGACACCCATCCTTATGGAAGGAAATGTCACCTAAAACATCTGTAAAGTTAAGTGGATGCTACTGCTTCTGCAATAACAAATACAAGCAAAGTGACAGGAGTACTGTAGAACTTAAATGCTTCTGTGTAGAGGATGACAGGTGGTAGCAGGGCTGCTAACTTTAGCATTTTTCATACAGCTTTGAAAAATAACACATTTTTCACTTGTTAGTGAGATATAGGATTTGAGGCAGAAATATGGATAAAATATTATATAAATACACCTTAAAAACCTTTTTTGAGATTTTAGGCTACAATTCTTAAAACTCAAAGGCTTTTACACATACAGACATATTACTGTTTACAAATGATTCATGCAAGGTCAGATACTTCGCTTAAGATATCATGTTTCCTGTCCATAAGAAAATCCTATACCAATTATAGAACCACAAATTAAAGTCATCTAACTCTGTCACAGCTGCCTGTTGCTAGAAAGTAGCTGGGATTCTAGTACTGCTTATTGGTACGTTCTGAGTGTTGCCTATCATGTAGTGTGGGGACTTGCATTACTTCTAAGGAAGGCTGTTTGCAGTCCATGTGTCTTCCTACTGACTAACTGGAACATGGTTATTTATACTTGATTTTTGTTTTGAACACAACTTGGTAATCAAGCTTTTGTTGATATTAATACTCTTTAATTGTTGTTTTCATACTTAACGAACAAGCAGTAGATGGTCTAAGCAGTATCATTCAGATGTAAGAATTGGATTATGATATACAGCATCTGTTTGGGGATATAAAACTCTGAAGACTGTGGATCTAAGATTCCATTTAGATTGCTAGTAAAGATTAAAACTTCCATTTTGATCAACTAGTATCTTGACCTAAGCTTTGTTCTACAAATTATCTGGAGAAATACTGCAGATAATTACATTTCCTACAACTGTTTTCTTTAAAGATTATCCAAATGCTTTAGCACACCTGTAAAACTAAATAAAATTAAGTTAAATGTGCTGCAACTAATATATGCTTCCCTACTGAAGATAAAGTACAGAAGACAATAGAAATGGAAAACCAGTGCATTCTGGCTCTAGATGAAAATACTGCTGTTGAACTCTTTCCAGAACAACATGTACTTGGATCGGTATTAAAGAGAAGTATTGTGAATGTCTAAGCCAGATGACCTAGCACGTTGATAGTGCAGGGCATATTTCACAGTTACACAAATACCTAAACTGTTTTTCAGTCTGTAAAACAAGTATATTAGAATCTTAGCTAAAAGCAAGCGAACCTGTTTTTAAGTGTTTTTCTTCTGAAATTGACTTCAGTAGCTCAAAACTGCTGTATTACTGTTATAGAGAAGCACTCTGACTCTTAATAACTTCAGGAAACAAGATGTGAAATGCTCTATTTAATGTTTAGAAACCCCTCAATGCTGCAATTTTTTGTACCCAATATATACCTTTAGGTTAAAAATGTCAATAGGCTTTTACTTTGAGTTGTTAAAGTAATATTTATTGATGAGCATGGCTTTTTCCCCTGTTTTTGGTTAATGCTGTATAGAATATTGTTGCAAATGCTGGCAACATGAAATATTGTTCAAGGAAGACTATTTCCTGAAGACCTCTGTTTTATTTGTGAAAGGTGGAGATAAAATGAAAACATTGCTGAGTCCCTGTTGTCTGGGATATTGCTATTTTCTAAATTTCTTGAATACCTTGAAATTTTACCCTCTGAAGCCAGAAAATAGCATGATACAATTCCCACTGCTCAATTCCAAATTTAAAAACGTTGCTAGTTCCCTTAATGACTCTTGTACCACTGCTCTGTCCCTGAAAAGTATTTGCTAGGCCCTCCTACCATTTCCCAACACGTTCCCCAAACAGTGAAATGCAAAAGGCAGACTTTTCATTGCTTGATGGTTTCCATGGAGACCCTTTCAAATATTCATTTTAAGTTACCTGTAAACCTTGGTTATATCTTATTGGATACAATAAAAAACTTATTGAAGTAACTCCATCACCTTCCTGAAGCGTTTTTTGTCTTATTCTAGGTGGAGCCAGGTAACAAAATTTAAAAGTAGAGGTTTACAAGTAGATTTTGTAAGATCTGACTCTTAAATACGTCTGCTTATTGGTTGTGGACAAATGATGAACATTGTTCTGGAAGCTGCCAAGAAAAAGGGCAGGAAATTGCAAGTGAGTTTCTAGGTAGATAAAGATGCCAGTGAAATCACTTAGATTGACTGTCATATTGATTCTCCATTGATCCCACTTGTCATATTGTTGTAGGTAGATCATTATGAACATATATTCTGGCAATAGATGGGTATGCAGGGGCCTGAGAGTATGAGAAACTTGTCTCCTAACATGAAGGCCTGGCTAAAATAGAAAAATACTGGCTCTGGAGAAGTTGGATAAGGCAAGGTACCTGTCAGAGAATACAAGAGAGGACTGATTGCCATGTAGGCACTTCTTACAGAGTAATTGGCAATAGAAGCTTATTAAGATCTTGTCACTTTTCCTTATTTTAAAATTCTACCAAAACTTTTAAGTCTCAGTTTTTTAAAGGGGAAAAAAAAAAAACAACCCCTTGTTCTCCTCATTTTTTACAGGATGTAGACTTTGTTCTTTTGAGACACTAAGTAACCACCTGTTTCCACGTGGAGTTTCAGGAAAGGTTCAGGAAATTTTCTTCTAAAGACTAAGCAAGGATTTGCATTTTAATTTTCCTTGCCCAGAGACAGAGTTCTGCCCAATGAAAAGAGTGTGCGATAATTCTAGAGCTGAAGCTGACTTAAGGCTTTCTCTATTAGAGCTTGTACCAATGGGAGAAGATGCTAGGAGCCTTCACAGGAAGGTTTGATATACTTGTTCCTTTGGAGGAGAGTTATTTCTATTCAATCTATTCAAATGAATGAAAACTTCTAAAACAATCTATTTGGAGTCATGGCATATGAACTAGAAGCCTATTAAGCTGTAGCATGCCATTTAATCTGCATTTATTTTCATTCCCTTGTGTATTTTGATAAACAGGACATTGTTATTTAATAAGCAATTAAGGATGTAGGTGTAGAACATTGTCTTAGGTGAAATTTATCATAATTCTTCAAATGAAACTTAATTCACTAAATATTTGGAGTATCAACTATTATGAATACAAGGACTTCTCATAGATGAGTCAAATCTAGGGGAAAAAAATCATGAATACATAGTAGTAGATATGAAGACTATAGTTGCTTTTATAACCGGGGTTGCATGTAGCTTGAATGAAACGTTTGTCTTACCATACTTTCATCAAAACTACTTGATGCTGACTGGGGTGAATTTCAGGGAATATTTCCTTTCTTGGTATATGGAAAAGGATTTCTTAGTGCTCTGTTTAGGCATTACATGGCATTTATTTCTAAACTCATGCATGACTTCACAAATTAAGTTTTGTGGGAAGAATGTTAAAAACATTTTTGAACTTCAGTTTTTAGGTCTTACTGAGCACAGAGGCTGTGCTGGGCAGAATACAGGCTCTTTTTGTAATAGTGCCTTTAAAAGCTTATGAAAGTGAAAATATTAGTTTGATGCTTTGAATAAAACTCCTTCTTTGCTCTACTAAACAAAAGGGTAGTTTTGTCTAAACTTATGCAGCTGTTAAACTAATGCAAATACTTCTAACACTGGAACAAATGTTTGTACTGAGACGGTGTCCATTCCTTCAGTGTATTACTGGAACCTCTTAGGCATTACAATTTTTCCAAGTAAGAGTAGTCTAAAAATATCAGAAGCTGCGTATATTTTAGTCTTTTTTTCTGAATGAGAGGACTATATATGCCATTTTGTATTTAATAGTCTTGCCTAGCAGTCTGATTTTTTGACTGCTGTTGTGATCTGTTTTATGTAACTTATGGCAAGTTTACATATTTTTCATGACTGTTAATACTAAATTCTGTACTAGGAAAAGGTTTTAGGAGTCCTTTACAAGAAAACATCCAGTACCATGTGGTCATTGTGACAGCTTATCAGGAAATGAAAAAGGATAAAAATAAAACCTGTTTAGTGAAACATCTACACATGTTTTAGTACTTAATTCTCTTGATAGCATAAAGGACTAGGAGTGTATTTATGTTTATCTAACTTAAAATGGTTAATGAAATGAAGAGCTGAAATCAGACTTCAAACATAAATCCTATTTAAAGAAATGAAACCATAGAGCAACTGAATTCAAGTACAGGTTTAGCAAGGACTTACTCACAAATCCACTACCCTGTTATGATTCCTGCGCTGTTATGCTGCGTGCACCCTATGCTGTGGTGTTATTTTGTGACATACGCAAATATACAAATGCTACTTTGGTGTTAGGTTTTCTAACCTGCAAGAGTTCATTTTTTTTCTTTGCTTTTCTGTTGTCAAAGACTTAGCTTTCAATGCTCAATGTCTTTGGGGCTATGAATTAGTAAAAAAACATCTTATGAATGAATAGTATGCAGCTAAAGAAAAAAATAGGCTAGTCTTATAATACATAAGAGAAATGGAGTTGTAATTTAGGAATTCTAGATGGCAATAAGCTTGAAGGAGCTATGAACAGGCTCCATTACATGTATAATACTGTAGAATCTTCAACTACTGAGGATTTTAAAATTTTGTTTTTAAGTTGGTATTAAAATGAGCCACTGATAACCTTGTTTCTGTACATCTAATGACAGTTGTTTACAACTAAGTTTCTTGTACACTGTGACAAAATAGGCAACCAAAATCAGCATTGCTGAGGAGTGAGCCACTCACTACTTTCCAATAATCCTGTGATTTCTTAGTCTTTGGTTTTGTTTTACTGTATAATCCAGTGTAAATTGTTATCTCTCAGAGAAATATTGTGATATCTTAGA
This sequence comes from Gallus gallus, assembly GCF_016699485.2. Lineage (NCBI taxonomy): Eukaryota > Metazoa > Chordata > Aves > Galliformes > Phasianidae > Gallus > Gallus gallus. The sequence continues at coordinate 10,657,044 of NC_052541.1, read as the reverse complement.
AGGTTGAACAGCGTGGGCAAATACCTATATAATAGCCAAAACAAGTTCATAGGAATATGTAGCTTTTGCTCCATAGAGTACTTGTGTGTTCAAAAACAAAAGAAACTCTTCCAAGTGGCCATTCAGAACACACAGGTTAAGCACCATCTCTGAATATATTGATGTCGCTCTGAAAGTTGTCTCCTCTTTATTTCCATGGAAACTACAATAAGCACAATAACACTCTTAGAATAGGACAAATTCTCAGCTACAAAACACTGTTTTTCAACATAGTCACAACCATTAACTATGCATTTTCACCAGTGCTAAACAAGAGTGTGTGTGCTGTACTTGTAACAATCTGCATCAGCTGTTCCCACTGCTGAAATGCACCACCCACCACCTCACTGCACTCACATCCCCTCTTTGGCCTCCAGAAACATTCAGCAAGCATCAGTGAATATCAGTAGATACTGCCCAGGGAAATTCAGTTCCACCTCTTTGGTTCATATACACTTCCGTGTCAGACACAGTTTTGTCAGACTGCCCCTCTGCTGCCATCTGTCACATGGCAACAACGTGTCATGGAACACTGGTAGGAAGGTTCAACCTCTACTGCCCTACTACCAACATCTGCCTCTGCCATCATGCACTGGCATAAAATAGGAGGCATTACTTTTGGAGAGGACTCCATCTCCTGGATGATCTGTCTTTTCTTGTGAAAAGATGGAGATTATAAAGATAGGGATATTACTGCATGTGTCTAAAGCCAAATTGTATGAGAATATAAAATGGTGTAAGATGAAAACAGGAAGCCATAAGATGTGATCTTGTTTCTTGCTGTTTTCACTTTGACCACCTGAAGTTGGGGAGAAAAGAGCAAACAATTCAATTCTGGACCAGAGAGGTGGTGGGTGCCCCTTTCCTGGAGAAAGTTGAGGTCAGGCTGTGTGGGGCTCTGAGCACCTGGTCTATAGGTGTCCCTGTTCACTGGGGGGGAGTTGAGCCAGGTGGCCTTTAATGGTCTCTTCCAACTAAAAATGATTCTATTAGTTCTTGTGATTTCATTCCAAGAGGTAAATCAGATCATCCAGCTAAAAGTTTTTTTTTTGCTTAAATATTTTCTTATTAGATTACATGTGAATTACACATTAGTTATTCTAAGTATCAGAATGGTGGCATAACACAAAGCATATAGCTCATGCTAGAGGGGTTTTTCAAAGTGGAAACAAAAATCTGCATGGAAGAGAAATGTTTTTGTGATGTATTGCAGCCTGATAGGATCTTAGATGATATTTCTACTAACAGTTATAATTTGAAGGAACTTTTCTTCTATCAAAGCAAAACTTATATTTGGGTGAAACCGAAAGTGTTTTAGACCATGTAATAGATAATTACTGCATGTTGCAGCAAGCTACAGAGTTGGGTAATCTTATGTTAATCAGTGCAGTTCAGTTTTGACATTTTATTTTGTGTTTCACTCTTAACCTTCAGGGTATGTGAATTAAGGACAGATGCTTTGTTAATTTGGAGCCAGTGACCAAGCTTAGGACACTTGATTTATATCACCTCTGTATACGTGGGTGGCCTCTGATTTCACTCTCAGCTTTCTGTTTCTTCAAGCTGTAGGTTGCAACCTCTGTTGTCACTGTACAAGAATTAATTCCAGTTGGCTGCTACAAGTGTATGCTTTTGTCTTGCATCATATGACGTCCAAGGCGCAGCTAATGGAATCTCTTTAGAATATCCAGTCATCTGCTGTACGGTACTGTATGTTTGCTGGTTTTTCCAAATTTGGGCATTGCTTAATTACACCCATGGAAAAAATTAAACAAAAATTGGGGGGGGGAGCAATAGGACAGCTGAAAAGAATCACTGGCATTCCAGTACACTCCTTAAATAAACACAAGCTGTGTTCTGTGGTTAAATATGCACTGTACTTGTCTTGAGCCACAGTTCTCTGTCTGCAGTATACAGTATTTAACCAGAAGATCATTCCTAGTTTTACCAAAGCATTTACAGAAATACAGATTATTCTGTCATAATGCTACTGAAAATGCAGCTTGGCTTATGGTACAGCCGACAGTAAGGAGCTCTATCATAAGCAAAAGACTGGAAATACAAGTTTTTCTCTTCTCGCCTAATGTTTCCTTGAAAATCTAGGTATTGCACTGTGAATTTTTTTAAGGAAATAATGGATGGATGTTTCAAAGGATAGGTAGCATGATTTCACTCTTAATGGTGCACGCTTGATTCTTACTCTAAGAGTAGGTTGGTTTGTTTATTGTGATAGCTTAAGATTGGGTTTTTGCTGGGGGGAGAAAAACAATTCTTATCAGGTGAATCTGGAACCTTAGTTCTAAAGTGTAATGAGTCATGTTCTTCCCTATTTGTAATCTTTGTTTAAAGGGAAGATAGGGATCTTATTGGCTAGTTTTCTGTTTTAGTCTGTTATCTGAGGATTTAATTAGAGTTCTTTATTTGTAGCGCGAAAGGCTGTCTTGTTTCTCTAAGCCAGCCTGTGTAAGCAGCCTTGGAGGTGTTCACATAAGTCAAGCTTGGGAGGTGATGTGATTAGCTATGAAGTTTCCCCAGTTTTTCCCCAGAGTCAGTGGAAATGTAAGGTCCTCTAACAAATGATTCAGAGAAGTCTCTCTTATTTGTTGACTTGTCTCTACTGGCTGGAGTTGTAGCTTGGAGAATCTGTGTGTTCAGTTCAGGTGCATAAAGTTAAGATTATTTCCTTTTCTCTCCTCTTGTGCACAGAGACTGAGCTTGTGTTTATGATCCCCTAGCAGCTGAAATATGACTGTCAAATCAGTTCTGTTACAGGACAGTAACTTCACAAAGTGATACACAAAGTGAAATAAACAGAGGAAGTGGTACCACTGTTTAATGATGAGCAATTTGAAGTTTTAATGTAGCTAATACTGGCTGAACTTCCACGATACCCAGCAGTTTCTTCCAGCTCTTAGCTTTTTTTTTTTACCTGCTTCTCACTTGTGTATTTGTGTTGCTGGTTTTTGCGTTGTGGCTATGTAAACCACCTGGCATGCTGTGGCTGATTTCAATGAAGTCTGTCAGCACCATCACTGCTAAAATAGTTTTAGTGGTTACGTATGCATCCACAGAATGATACTTCATACATTTTAGTGTAACTCAGTTCTTATGACAAGAAAAGAACTGCTCCTTTTCTGTTTGGGTTGAGGGAATGTTATTCTAGAGTCTAATACTTGTAAAAAAAAAAAAAAAAAAAAAAAAAAAAATTTTTTGCATCCAGTTCATATTGGATGTTGTAAGTACTCTTCCTTTTTTCACGTAAGGCTGCATGTGAAACTCTGAACAAGAAGTTATGCAAATTCACATGAGTTGCACATTTTGTATTTTATGAGTTTGTGACAGCTTTGAGTTATCAGTGCAGTGCCTGTGAGCAGAGGGTAAGTTTGCAGAGTAGCAGTTACCCAGCTTACTGCATATGCAGGCATTTTTTCAAAATATCTTTTAGTGTTTTGAAGTGGTTTTGTGTGGTTTATTCTCAGTGTGGTAGCTATTTGTCACAGCTCCTTCAGAAATTTGGATCATAAAATTATATTACTCTAAAAAAGAAATACCTTCTTGATTTCTAACTACAACACTCATTGAACAGTTAGGGCAAATGAAGCTATGTTCTCAGACAAAGCAGTGTATCTCATTTAAAATGTGATTATATAAGACCTTCATTAATGTCAGAATACATGGAAAGTTCATCAGGATGGCTGTTCTATCAACCGCTTCACATATAGGATTGTGTGTATATTTGTGGTGTTGAATTTTACCTGTGTTGTGCTCTTTGCATCTTGTTGCAGTACTTATTCCCTCTTTGAAGTCTACTTCGGTTTGAAAATTAACCCAAAATCATATATTCATAACATTGAGTTCTGGTTTTCTATTTTTGATAGTCAAGTGTTTTATGGAGGTGAAATATGATAGCCTTGGCTAGAAAATAGGAATTAATCAGGTATGAAATTATATATTAAAAAAAACAACAAAACAAATGGAAGAACAACTTTCTAGTCTTTTCTTTTTCAGTTACAAACCAGAATGGTCAGATAAAGCTTTATTGTAAAGGAAGCAGGTGCCCTTATATTTGAATGGCTTTGTCCATCCCTTTAGGAGTTAATATTTTTGGCATCGAACTGTCTTGTGTAAGTGCTTCCACTTGAGGCATTAACATACATTTAAGGAAATTTCTGAATTAATGTTCAACATATTCAACATCCAATGAAAAGATAGCCAATTTAGATACTTAAAATTGCATAGTTGTAACGTTATTAGTGTAAGTAGGTGCATAAGTGCATAAGCGTCTTCTGAATGAAGAATGGAATATTTCCCTGCTCTAAAGCTAGCCAAATGTTCCAATTATTGTGTTCCAGCAGCTGATCAGAAAATTAAATAATATGGGTTCTGAGATTTTACACTAATTTTTGAAACAATTAAAATGTTGACTGTGTGCAAGTATCCCATGTCTTAGAATTCCAGTTTTTAATTAGTGCAAGTTTCTGAATGTGCATGCAAGTAATTCAAATCAATATGCTATTTAAAAAGAGTATTCTCTGTTCTGGGGAGTCTCACACAGTGTGAACTTAAAACACTGAATAAAATTCTCATTTATTTCTTTTTTAGGAATTTGTGTTCATTTAACATAAACCATTTCATGACTTTTAAGATGTCTGTGATGTTAGTAAAACATCATAGCATATACCTAACATTGGTTACAAACATAGCTCTATTGCAGAGAGAACAATAGTTTTCTTGACTTTCTTGTGTTCTTATCCAGAAGGCCAACATGTTTTTTTTTTTTAATGAAAATAAAGCTGGAAACATTGGCATTTGATTGTTTTTTAGGAATTGCTTAGATGCTAAAGTCTTATGTTTTTCACAATTTAGAAGCTTAACGGTTGCATGTATGATTGTGTGTGGGGCCAGGGTACAGCTGCCGTCTGGAGAAGGCAGTACCACAGTGGTATGTTTGAAAACCACAGTGTGGTCACATCTTACACAAGAATATAGGGAATGATCAAGCTACATTATTGTTAGTGAAGAAGCACACAACAGTTTTATACTTAACATACAGCAAATCTGAAAGTAGAAAAATACGTATTTTCAAGACATACTCTTCCATTTGTTTGTAATTCACACAACAGCATCATATGTTGTTACACTAAAATACATAGTTTTTGAGGAACTGTTACACTAAATCAATTTTATTGTTTAATAAATAATTTGAACTGGTTGGACAAGCAGATAAAAAAAATTAGAGGGAGAAAATCCAGCCTGAATATTAATTATGGAGGTTTATGGCTTGGGGAAACTCATTGTGAGAATGTGAGGGAAACAGTATGAAGTGTAATAGTTCTGTTTTTTTCTTGGAATGCATGTAATATAAAGCCACCAGGTACAGAGTCTTAGCAGGCTTTTTCCTATACAATCTATATATATTGTAGATCTGAATATTAACGGTGTGTATTGTTTCACCAAGTAACACAATGCTGTTTATCAAATGGAAAGTTGAAAGTTATTCATGGCTGGTGCTACCATTAGGTACGTTAATCCACTTGAATAGCACAGTAGTCTGGTTATCCCTAAGCATATAGATTAGCCTGATTTGCACTTCCACTCTTTAGAACGAACTTCATTTTTAAGTAAAATAAAATCCAGTGATTGGTATGAAACTGAGCTGAATTTAGAATCCCAGAATTCATACTACATATTTCTGAGGCATAATTTAGACAACTGTTGTGGTATTTAAACTTAAAAGAAATGTTTAGTATCATTGGAGCTGTAGGAACTCTGAATGCGTGGACAAGTGACTTCAGACTTGAATGTTTCTAATTCTCTTCCCCACCTCATTCTGTATGAAGCATTTAATACTGGTCGTAATTCTGTAGTTATTTCCACTGCTTCACAGTTGCCGGAAGGCAGTTCTAACACTAAACTATCCATCTCAAACTCGTAATTAATGATTGCGCATCTTGGATGTGAAGTTGCACAAAGAACTGTGACAGTGTTTTCTGAAGCCTGTTCAAATAAGTGAATATTTTTAAGTACTTTCCTCCTTCAGTTAATAGTCTCCATGGTGTATTTTGTGGCAAGGCATATCTAACTGTTCACCTTCATATGCAGAGGTCAGCTTTTGCTTTCCTTTTTACAGTGTCTTTACTCAGGTGGTTTTTGAACTGGAATGCACTGTTACCTTGAGTTGCCAGTTCAACCACCAGGTGGCCATCAGCGAGCAGAAGTCGGCCTGTCCTTGGGTGGCGGCTCTATCCCAGCTGTGGGGATACGAAGGGGAAAAGCAGAAGCTCACCTCTGGTCACCAGCGCTCATTTTAAGATTTCTTGATTGTCGTTACTACTCTCACCACTGCTGAGCTCTTGATTTCTGCTATTAATACACCATGTACACTTGTATGAGCTTATTCTTTGAATCAGTAACTGCTACCTTTCGAAAAGCATACTTGTTTTTTAGTGGGGAGGAATAAAACAGCAGAAAGGATCTATGAGACCCAGATTTATATTGGGCTGTGGTTGTTTATACAATTTGGATGTGCTCAGAATAATTTATTTTAAATTATCTCTATTATTAACATTTAAGAAAGTTGAGTATTTGCTAAATTAAAGTAATAGGAATATATAACAATATATTATTCTTACAGTTACCAAGAAGGAAAAAGAAAAAGGGGGTGACAACATATTGATTTAAGTTTTAAGTAAAATCTACCTTCATGAGACAAATGTGCAGTCTCAAATGTGTCCTACTACTATCATGTTCTACCAGTACTTGCCTTCTTAGTATGTAACCTAGCATGTACCACGAAAAACATAACTGCTTTTTCCTTTATGCAATAGGAGTATTGTATTGGAAAGGAATAAAAACCTCCTTCTGCACACTTCATCTGTATCTGTGTCTCATCCAGGGAGGGCTTCTGAGTATCACTGTAACTTGTAACTGTATCAGTATGATTTTGTAGAATATTTTAAAAGCAAGACCAAAGGAATCCCCAAAATCATAAATCACAGAATGGGTTAGGCTGGAAGGGACCTTTAAAATCATCCTAGCTCCAACCACCTGCTGTGGACATGGTTGCCAGCCACCACATCAGGCTACCCAGAGCCCCATCCAACCTGGTCTTCAAAACCTCTATCATGGAGCCACTGTAACTTCTCTGGGCAGCCTGTTCTGGTGCGTTACCATCCTCTGAGTAAAATATTTCTTCGTCAGATCTAACCTAAATCTTCTCTTTTAGTTTCAAACCACTCCCCCTTTCCTATCACTATCAGCTCCATGTCCTTCTTGTGCTGGGGGCCCCAGGCCTGGATACAGTATTCAGTGTGGGGCTTCATGGGGGCAGAGTGGAGATGGACAGTCCCCACCCTCACTCCACTGCCATCCCTCTTTTGATGCAGCCTGGGATACTGTCCCCCCCCATCAGGATGTGAATCTGAGTGTGACACCTCTTGCAGCTGAAGCAAGAAAGCCTCAGGCGGCCAGTAGTATACCCTGTCCAGTGGATGTCCTTCATTAGTCTGAACCCAATGCTTCTGTTTCTCAGAGACAGCTCTTCAGTCTATGTACTCCTTAACGTAGAGGGCAACTCCCCTGTCCCTCCTACCTTGCCTATCCCTTTGAAAAATCTTGTAGTCCTCATTCATAGTATTCCAGTTAGTGATTTGTCCCACCATGTTTCCATGATAGCAAGTAGGTCATAGTTTCCTAGTTGCACTGCAGTTTCTATCTTCTACTTATTTCCCATGCTGTATGCATAGAAATATCTTTAGATTTAAATGTATCTTGAGGTATAGTCAGACTATCCATTCTTAATTAGCATTATACCATTACTTTTACTGTGTGAGATGAGTAGCGCAGGATCAGTGCCAATTAACTGAAATGCAAGTAGGCAGATGTAGTACAACTATTTTTCCTGATTTTGTTAGGAGCACAACTTGACCTTAAAATCATCGCTGCATCAAATTAATGCCATTAAATTACCTCCAGTGGATTTTATAAATATCAACATTTTGTGGGAATGCCGAAACAATTTACTTTGTTTAGAAAATCTGGTTCCTGTCATACTAACTTATGTTACTTTTATGTGCATGAGGCTTGAACTCTTCAATATAAATCAATTTTTTTTGCCCTACTGATTTAACAGAGCTTCCAGCTTCATTCTTGAGAATATGGCTGCTTTAAAAGATACAAGTTTAGTAGCTTTAGTCTCTATCTGTTCTTCTGACTTTGAATCTGGTTTCATAGTTTCTGTGTATTTTTCTTTACATTTCACAGCTTGTATCCTGTGATTTATAGCACTCCAAAATTTCCTAATGTTCTCATTTCAGAAAGATTTTTCTCTTTATGTTGTTGGAATGTAACACCTTTCAGAAAAAAAATAAATTCTAGGATATTTATACTAAAGCAGAATTTGTGTTTCTGGCTGCATTGCATATGTGGTTAGCTGCAGTATGTGATATGAAAGCAAAAGCAACTGTTGGAGGGTGTGGCTGAACATTATGTAATGGCAACTGTAGAAATTCACAATAGGATGTACTTCCAAGCACTGAATTAGAGAAATGCATGTTCCTATGCTAAATGCTTGTTGAGTTGATAGCTCAATTTATTAAGTCTCTGTTTACTTTTTAATCCTCAGTATCAGCTGGAAAGCTCAAGGTTTTTCTTGAATAGCCAATTTTAGAGAGTTCTTTTTAGCATTTAGTAGGTAAAAGTTAAATCAAATCATCTTGCAAGAATTTTATAATCTTCTTGTGTGTTGTGCTTAAGTATGCTATCTGTGTGATTACATTTGCATAAGAGGGTGAATTGTGATACTGAGTTGGAATGAAATTTTCTAGTAAAAGTTTCAGTTACTTTAAAATTCCTTTGGCTTTGTTTGCTGGAAAAGACAACACCTGAGTCGTTAAATGCGAGAAATGACCAACATCACATCATCTCTTTACAATAGTTGCAAAATCAGCTGACTTACCAGAAACTTTCAGGGTTCTGCTGTTAGAACTAATGAGGAGAAATTTTTTGTGAGTTGACTACAGGTGTAAAACTGATGTGCTGGTAAGTTATTCCTTTACAAAATGCATGAATTGTAGAGCTGCTTAGGAAACACAGGAAGGCAATAGGAAATGAAGATACTGACAACATTATCAAAAATAATGGGAAATTTGGAAAGTAAAGTGTTGATATATAGCAGCCCTGTTACTGCGATAAATGTTAAACCCTCTTCTCTTTCTGAAGGGGAAGAAATTGGACTTGTCTTGATACCACTATTTGTCACTTGAAAGGAACTGTGATAAAGAAATATATTTGTTTGTGTGGGGTGAACTTAACCTGAATCAGACTAAATGTCTGTCTAATCTAGGGTCCTATCTTTAGTAGTGACCAAAAGCAGATGCCTGGGAAAGAGCAAAAAAAAATAAGGCAACCATTCAAAATTCCTTGTGCAGCTTCATCCACTCTATTCCCCTTTTTCAGGAAGATGTGTTATCTTTGTGTTTACTAGTTCATGATGGATTTCTTGTCCTATAACATTAGTCACCTTTCAAATTTGTAGGGAAGTGTATTTTTTTCACAATGCCCTCCAAATATTTTCTTCCTAAAATGGATGGTTACTGCTATAATTTAAAAAATTTACATTAAGTACTGGTAATAGAATAGGACTGAAGGACTTGTTCAAGTTGGTTGTCTGAAAGCTGTTCTGAAGGTAATGCCTCCTATTTTTTATTATGGTCCACGATGTCAGAGGTGGATATTGGTGGTTTGAACGTAGAGAAAATGCATAGCTAATGGTGATGGCTATTTTGAAAAATAGTATTTTGTAGCTGATAATAAATAATAAGTAAATATATAATGTAAAACGAATTATTTTACAACAGATCAGCTTACCTTAACAGTTTTATTGTTGCCATCTAAACCTAGAAGAACTTGGCTACTGATATGTAAAAATGCCTTTGGTTCATCTATTTTGCTGTGGAGAATGGGGAAGTGGTCTTCTAGAGGCAACAATAGAAAAGGAAAAAAATAAAGAGGATGTGGAAGGATAAAGAAGAGAAACAGTTGATTATATAATAACCACTATAAAGTAATTAGCTTGAACAGGGAGTTTCTTAACCTACTGATACTGGAGGGACTGTATAAACACTGAAAGCCAGTGTTAATGAGACCATTCCCTCTTCCATTTCATGTTTGTTTTAGTCTAGGATAACATTTTCCATTGCCAGGAATTATATCTGTTGTTTGATGCAGTATATGGGCTATCTGAATAAGCTGACAGCTATTTTTCAGCTATTCAGTAGAAGTACATTTTCTCTCTTTGCTTCCAGGTGTGCACACAGGATTTGACATCTGTGGCCAGGAGGGAATAGAAGCAGTTTTGGCCAATGGCTTTGTTTGCCCAATGCTTCAGCAGCCCTAGCTTGCTTATAGCAGGCATTCTTATTTAAAAAGTGCCAGTAGTTGTGTTATTTCTTCTAAGTAATCTATACTTTCCCACTGGTGGATTTCTAGTTTACCTTCTGTGAATCCTCTGCTCAGATTAGTTGGTATTTTCCAAGCTTATAAATAAAGAAAACTGTGATTTTTACACATAATATACCTAAACATTAAAATATTTATTTTTTTGAGCTACCGAGATTCATAAATAATTACCTATGAAATCTGAATGCTTGATAGACCAGCAGTTTAGAAGTAAAAACACTAAAACTTGTTTGTTTTGGAAAAAAAAATTGATTAGTCATTACACTCAATGATCTTTTTCATTTTTGAAGTTCGTTAAGACATACTTCTATATCATTTTATACTCTTCTGCTTTATACCTAGAAGGAAAAGAGAACCATGTGTTCTGATTTAAAGGTAAAACCCAGGGCTTCTCTCTGTGGTTTTAAGGTGTGTGTAGATAAGCACTGACAACATGACTGCCCCCTAAGTATATTCACCAAAAAAGAGAGCCAGTAGGCATTTATACCAAGGTAAAATCTGTCTTGGAATTTCCTGTTGTTTTTTTTTTTAAGACCCAATCTAGGTTTCTTATCTTTTGGTAATGCTTGATATATGGGCTTTTTCTTCAGGAAACCGGTTGGTGATTTAAGAAGCCATGGAGAGGGCTGAGAGTGGAGTCCTTGCAAGCTGAGCATGTTTTAAGTTACTATGTTGCTAAGGGACACCAGTGGGGGAGATGATACTTAGAGCTGTTTAATGCACAAATCCTGAATTTTGCCTATTGAGTACATCAAATATTTTGAGAATGATGACTTAAAAACTATGACCTCTAATCCTTTTCATTAACTTTATTGATGAGCCTTAAGATTCTTCATTTCCAAATTTCTTAGTGAGAAATATATTTCTATAGGAAAAAAAGTCAGCCTTTCAATCTTTGTTAGCTTAACAACTTTTTCGTACGTGTGTAGGCAGGATTCAGATGCGTTTCTTGTAAATTCTTTGGGCAAAATCTTCCACATTCTGCTTGGAAGTTTTTACTAGATCTTAAAAATGGTCATACAAGCCAGACAAATTGCCTTGTCAGGAACCTTGTCCCAGGTGTCCAACAACAAACAGCTGTAGAGACTATAAAGCTAGGGCAAGTGTGTAATGTTGCTTTCTCACATCACTTTCCTCACTTCCAACAATTTACAGCTGAAGGACTTTCTTAACTAAAGGTTGTGCTTTAATATCTGTCAAAGGCTTTGTCTTCCAATATTTACAATATCCTGCAGCAAGGAGTTCCATGATTTAAGATTCCCTTCCCTGTTGTGCCTGCTGTCTGCTACTTCCATTTAATGCCATTTAGCTCGTCATTAAATTTGTTGTGATTTTATAGTCATCTTTCTTCTACACACAGCTCTTATTTAGCTGAAAAGTGGTAGTCTATTCATTACTGTTGATAAATTCAAAGCTGATTGCAATCTCCTCATGCTAAAAAGTAGATAGCTTTGGCTTCTAAGGTGGTTTGATCTAACAGGCAGGTGGAAGGCAAAGATATGTCTTTCCTGAACACCTTGAATTATAGTTTTTTCTGTCCATGCATAACTCCTGCAACCAGGTGGAGGAATAGAGGGGAAACTCTGAACTGCAGCTGCAGTGCATATTCCAAAAGTCACACAGTGGTAACTTCAGAAGAGGAAACAGCTCCTAATGCTGCTGGCACAGCTCCAGAAAAGGGAGAATCAAGGATTGTGTGAAAGCATGGATAATTGTGAAAATATGTTAGTGTTCTGAGCCTTGGGAAATAACCTTTCCATGTCTGTAGATGGGGATGTTTTTCAGTAATTGCAGCAATTAAACCTTTGATTACAATTTCTAGAATTACATAGTACTGGAAAGCTTCTGGTGAACACTAGAAAAAACAGTATGCTCCACATGGACGTTTTTGCTGTTTTGGGTCACCTTAGTAAATGTAGTACATGAGTGTGCTGGTTATTTTTTTCTAGGGTTTAGGTTTGATTCAGATTAGAAGAGATTTAAAGACCCATTTGTGTCTTTAAATCTTTTCAAATCTGAAGACTTCGTCTTTTATTAATTGATCTTTCATATTCTTAGTAAGTGATACTTTAAGTGACTTATAAAAGGCATAACATTTGAAAATGAATGAGCTTTTATTTGAGGTTGAAGATAAATATTTGCCTTGTCATTCTCTCAAATGCTATTCTTGTTACAACACTGAATTTTCAGCATAGACTTAAATGAAACATGAAATGTTCAGGTGTGCCTTTATTTACATTATAATAGTCCCATTTTGGTATTATTTATCCCACAAAGAAATTAAGTCAAACTTTGTGTAATGAATAAGATTTTATTTCTTCTGGGAAAAAATACACTTTTCTTGTAAGCAATATCATTTACTCTTCTCTATGTGCAAGCAATGAAAGATGATATTAAAGTTGTGTTTTGCAGTCAATACTCTTTGTACTAGACATTCTGTAGAATTCTGTGTATTCTACATTTAATAAAGAGAATTTTCATTTGCTTCAAACACTCTTTGGACAAATTGAATTTAATATTTATTTTGCTGCCTTAGAAAATGCAAAAGTAGCTTAAAAAAAAAAAACCTCAGTGTGTTTCAGATTATAAAGCCAACTGTTTTCAAGATTGTCCTCCTTTAAGGGCAAGATCTTTTGGTGTACTTAGTATGGTGTTAAATATGTTTTATGTTTGTTACACAGTGAATTTTAAGATATTTCTTTCCTCAACATTTGAGTTTATATAGTGATAGCTCTTCTTCCTAAACTATATCAGATGATCTCTTGATATAATTCAATAATTACCTGTTATTAATCCTCATCTAAAGTATGAATAGCAAAATAATACTGCTATAAAAATGTGCTCTCTGACTGAGCTGTCATTTATTGGCTCTTATTTGGATTTTTAAGTTTGTCAAAGCTGAGGCGTATGAGACAGGAAGAAGCAATCCCAGCTGCTCATGTAAAGATGTATCAATAGTTTGCATGTCGTGCTTCAGTTTTATCTTGAAGCATTTCTAAATTTAACTTCTGAGTTTCACTTCTATCCTTCCAAAGAACATTAATCATTAACTGTATGACGTCTATTCTTTTGGTCTTGTAAAACCCATTTTCTTGATTAATCAGGATAATTTTATTTAGGTGAGCTTTACAATATGAGAACTACAAAAACGTCTGAATCTTAACCCTTTATGGTGACATTTGAAATCCACAGCTTCATGCTTTGCAACTCATTTTCAGAAACTTATTTGTAAAATGTAATATTGCATTTTTCTTTCATGATTAATACAATTAATACATCCAATCTGAGTACATAACAGTTCTGTATAAAAAGATCTTGGTGCCATAGTGTGTTAAATTATAATGTGAGTTGAAAGTGAATGAAGTTGTAAGGAAAAGTAAACATTATTCAAGGTGCTTAAAAAGACAGTCCAATATCAAGTAATCTACCTGGACTTAATAGACCGGATATTCTCAACTTTAGTATGATCAGTTTTGTTTGTTACATTTGAGGGTCAGTGCAGACCCTCAGTAGAAAAGAGAATACTGAGAAGAACAATTAAATGTTTTGGAAGCATGACTTTAAAGGAAAGAGGTGAAATTGAGTATTCTTCACTGAAAGTTAAACTTTGATATCAGCTCTCGGGTATGTAAAAAGCTGTTGAAAACAAAAATTGATTTTTTTTAAAGTCAATTATGAATAGGGCATGTGTAATTGTAGCTGCATCAAATTAAATGCTTGGTAAATGAAGATAATAGGGAACTGAATGTTTTCTCAGATGGTGGAATAGTCATTCTTGGCATTGCCAGCAATTTTTAGGTAGATCTTATATTATTTTGAGGTAGAAGGTAGACTAGAGGAAGTTGTTAATCCTTTCAAGTCCTGAGATTCCATGAAAAACTGGTTTATTTACTTACTGATTTTACTGGTTAACATTTGGTTTCAATCTTGCAAGTGTCATTTTTGTTGGCAAAGCTTTTTCATATGGAAATGTTTGATGGTTCTTACATATTTCAAGGCATAAAACACCTTTAGTGATGAAGATTAATATGCAACTTAGCTCACCAGGTCAAAAAAAGTACATTTAAGTTGTAGTGATATACATGCATAGCTGTATGATGTATCAATATACACCTGGTGCCAGCTAATATGAAATAAAGATGAACTGTGTCAAGTTTGCTCACTACTTCCAGAAAGCAAAATATTTACATCAATCAATGGAAGTACTGTAAATAACTTGAGAATGAGGAAAGATGATGTCAGTTGTAGAAACACGGATAGGATGTACAGCATCTTGAAATGTTTCCGTTCTCAGTCCTGTAACCTTGCTATACCTTTAGCAGCTTCTGGATGTCTAAATAACAGCTTATCCAAAAGTGACTTAAATCAGGGCAAATTACTTTTAAAATAAATATGTAATCCACATCACTTGCACACTGTATCACATAATGTAGTTAATCTTTGCACTGATTTTTTTTCATTTGGATGTGTATTAAAACTTTCCACTGGATTTATAGTGGATAAGCAAGTTAATATTTTTTTAACACACTCGTATCATCACAGTACCCACAGGAAATGTTAACTTTACCATTTGCTATGAAATCTGTATACTTAAAATATTTTGGAGGGCTAAGTTACTTGTAGAATAAACAGAAAACTTGCTATAATTCACTTTCATAAAATCTATGCGCAACATCTCAGAAGTTAGACTGTACAATTATACAAAGGATGTGGTTATGCTGTAATAATGTATTATTCATTTGTCTTTTGTCAAGGCTTTTCTCAAACTTTCCAATGTAATAATTAGAAAACAAAACAAAACAAAAAACCCCAAACCATTACCAAGTCCTCATACTTTGTAGGTCAGGAGTTCCCCATTCCTGCTGCAAACCAGACTGATTTCAGTTAATATCATTTGTAAGTAGCTGAGTGATCTATTGTAAGTAATGGTGAATGCTTAAAATTTCTGTTCAGAATCATTGTCCATGGTGGTTTTTTTGGTAGTCCCTATGGAGAAATACTGTTCTCTAAAGAAGTTACTTTCACTGTGGACGTACTCATAGATTTTTAGAGAAGCAAGGGTGTATTAAGAATGTTAAATTAACATTTCAAAAAGTTACTGTATGACATCTTCAGTGTCTGGATGTTGTATTATATCAAAGCTTTGTATCTTCATGTTGTTCTTTCAGATGAAGAGTGCTCATAGAATACCCATTGTTCTATGATTTTCAGTGTGCTTCCTTTTTTCACAGATGTTAATTCCTCCAAAGGATAACTGATTGCTTTTTCCTTTCTTTCCTATCTGTACGTGGCATATGTTTTTTTGGCCATAAAACAGATGTGATCTGGATTACCTAAGTAGCTTTTTATTAATGTTTTTATACTTAGCTAGATCAACAATTAGGGCACTGAAGAGTGTTATTTTGGCTACAGTAAACAGGATGGGTGACTTCTACTGCTTTGCCTTATCAGTTGCTCAGTGCTTGTTTCAGGGTTACTGTTGAGACATTACACCCAGAAACTGAATGGCAATCTAAGCGATTTCCAAACTTCGTGAAGTTGAGAGACTGCAAAACATACATTGACTGATATAATGGTGAATACAAAGGGTTTGTAATAATATTTTGTCTTGTTTTTTAGCAGAGTGTATCTGAATATAAATTCAAATGCTATCTAAAGGTCAATTTTTGTATAATAGAAATGTAGTAGCAATTATTGGCACTTAAAAGCAAAATAGTACTTCATATCTGCATTTGTATACGTGTTCACATGGTTCAGTTTTGCATCTTGTTTGTTAGAACTTGTATGTATGTGAAACAACAGAAGAATTTTTAAAACTAAATTGTGGGAAGTGATCACTACATGTTAGGATTCATCTTTAGGATTTTTTTTTTGTAATAAACAGACACTTGCATGAGCTTTGACTGCTTGTATTTCAGGCTGAACCATGGGTTGTTAGGATCTGGGTGTTTGTTTTTTCAGCTGTACCTGTTGGCCTAATAATCTGACTCTACAAACTTCATGCCTTGTATCCCTAGATTACCTTGAACATAACCGTTACAACTGTGAGGATAAAGATGAAAGTCTAATGGTAAGAACTCCAAATTAATTCTGTATGCTTTCTTTTATTAAAAGATTTTATTAAGATAAGCAGTTATCTGGGAAAACAAAGAATCCCAATTTGCAAATCTCTGAACAAATTCTGTGATAGCTTACTTTATATACTTAATACAGACAGCATGAATGCATTAGAGATGCACATAAAGATTGACCTATTTGCCTTTTTAGTTGGGTGCTTTTGACTGTAATTTTCTGACAGTAATGCCAGTTTCCAGAAAACCTGTAATCTATTTGATTTATAGAGGAAGTTATACTATAAGGAATTTTAATTTCTATTTGAGCAACCAAAACATAAAAATCTCAGAAGTTCTTTTGCCAGCACCTCTTAAATTCACAGAAAATAAAAATCTGTTATACATAGGTGGCCAGCCAACATGAATAAAATGCCTTTATTCATCATTTCTGATTATTTTATTTTAATATGGAGAAATGCTGGAGATTTGAATGGTCAAAATTCCTCAATATATTCTTTAAAAAAAAAAAAAGAAACAAAACCAAACAACTGCCAGTAGGGTTCATATTCTAGGAATTTTTTTCCGCTTATACTTTTGCCATCTGTAGCCTTCTTTAAATGTGCCAGTACTGAGATGCTACTCATATTTCTTGTGTAAGACTTCTTAGTTTTCCACCACTTTACTGAGACTTTTTCAGGAATTGATATTCGAGTAAAATCTGTCTCCTACAGATGAGCTGGCAGCGCTGCCTGTTGACCCGGTTCCTTTAACCCTGCACCATCAATGCCTCTGAAAAGTTAATACGAAACTCTTTCTAATCTGGCAGTGTTACTATTAAAATTGACAAAGTATTCATTTACTACACACACAAATAATCCTGTAATCAGCAAGTAGCAGAATATTAAGAATTTAAAACTACATCTGGGATACTCCGGGATTTAAGTTTTACCTGGCATTTAAGTTAACCTGCCATATCATGTTTACCAAAGCTCTACACGTGTAAAATATGATATTTGTTAAGAAAAAAAACTAGAGATGCTCTGTTACAAATTCTAGTGAGAGTTAGGTAAGATCATGAACCTTCCTGATAGCTATGAGTTCATACATATGTTTTGTGGAACATTGATCTACAGGGCTTTTTTCTTGACTAACAAAACGGTCAACTGAATGAGTTAAAATGTGTGGTCATTCATGCAGTTGTATATTGAACAACATGGAACATAGCATGGAAATGTGCGCATGTATACATGTAGGTCACTCCGAAAGTACTGTCTCCTACTTGCTTCCATGGAAACTAGGACAGATACAAAGAGCACAAAACGCTATTGGTAAGAAGATTCAGTCTTTATTGCCATACCACCACCATCTGCCTCTGCCTTTGTGGGTCAACATAATAAAATAAGAGGCATTACTTTTCAATCAAACCTCATATTTACATGTGGATATGTACTGAGGGGGAAGAGGCAGTGGTTCTACAGTCTGCTTTACAAAGTGACCTCATTTCTTTATTAACACAGCACAGCTTATTCACGTGTGAGCCAGGAAAAACAAAGTGTCCTTTCCACATCGTGCAGTTGTGTTATTGGTTTTCCCACCTCATGTGTGAGTAGAATTGGGGTTGTCACCTCATTGTGGTCAGTTCCACACCTTTTTCAGAGTAAACAGCATGTGAACTTGTATACGCAGCGTCTGGGCCAAGGCCTTTTTATAAACCAAACTTTAATTTGTTATTGTTTTGGCAGCTACAAATGTGTTTGTGAGACCATGTGGGCTGGCTGTGGAAGACGCTATAAAAACTAACAGCAGAATGTTCATCTGGAGATGTTCTATGTTATTTATGAAAACATAGAGCCCAATCCTGCCACCTTCTCTCACGCTAACAATCCCACTAAGGTCAGCCAGGGATTATATTTCTGTAGGGATTACTTATGTACATAAAACTTTACTGGATTTGATACACGGATGGAGTTTTCAAAATCTGTAAGGTGTTGAGATAACTGGGGCTGTTCAGCCTGGAGAAGAGAAGGCTCTGGAGAGACCTGATGGTGGACTTTCAGTATCTAAAGGAAGGCTATAAGAAAGGAGGAGGCAGACTTTTTATCATGGTCTGTTGTGATAGGATGAGGGGAAATGGTTTCAAATTAAAAGACAGGAGATTTAGGTTAGATTAAAGAAAACAATTTTTTTTTATAATAAGAGGGGTGAAGCACTGGAACAGATTGCTCAGAAAGGTGGATGCCTCATTCCTGGAAATACTGAAGGTGAGGATGGACAGGGCTTTGAGCAACTAGAATGAGCTGTAGGTGTCCCTGTGCACTGCAGGGGAGTTGGATGGGATGACCTTTAAAGCTACCATTCAACTCGAATGATTCTATGATTCTATAACTTGTATCTACTGAAATCCACTGAAAGTTGAAATGCTATCTGTGCCCTTGGACCTGATAAAAATTAAGTGACTGTGAATTAGAGGGAAAAGTCTTTGTATTTATTTGTATCTTTTATTTTGTAGGTGTATGCTGTAAAGACCTGGTTGTGGGAGTTACCAGGGAAATGTATGGTAAGAAATTCCATTGATGGCATGATAAATGTGTTACATTTGTCATACCTTTTGACAAATAGCTTTTGCTTTTTGTTTTTTTTTCTATGATAATCTCTTACATAAATAGAAGTGTAACCTAAGATGGTTTGCAAAGGGAAGTGTGAACTGGTCACAACATGCAGACAGGATTATCTTTGGGATTATGGGTTCCACTCCAAGCTGTCTTTGAAGTTGCTGTGTTTATTTTGAGGGACAGTGCAAATTGGGTAAAAGAATTTGCTACTGATCCTTAACTTGCAGCCTCTGACAACAGACAGCCTCTGACAATTCTCCCTGCTAGTTCTGAACTTCAGCTCCCTGTGCAGTATCCCATTGCATTACTGGCCAAACTATCAAGTCAATATTCAGCATAAGAGACATTTTGAAACAATTCAGTTTTGGAAATCATTTCAAAGCCATTTAGATTTATATAAGGAACTCATTAAAAAAAAATCGAATTTAAATACTGTGTCAATTATTTATGTACATAGACTATACATTGAAATGGTTTAAAATTTGAACCAGTTCATCTCAAACAGAATCAATTTGGTAAAGATAACAAACACAAGTGTTTCATTGAACAAAGCATTTTTACTGCCACTTACTTGCCACTGATTTGTTTTATTCAGATGTCATCTGTTAACATCTTTTTATATTTCTCATGCTGTTATGACATTCCACTTTGGAGGTATAGTATGAATGTAGTCCAATGTTTTTCTGGTCGGGTATAACATCTATAGTAGTCATGCATTTCTTTTCTGCATATTGAAAAAGGTTGTAAGTTCTTCTCAGGAAGAAGGCCCATCCCTGGGCCATTCCTGTTTAGTTAACATCTGACATGCAAAAATGTCTTGTTTCCGCAAAACCTGTGCAGGACATAGATATCTAGGTGTTTTGAAAATTGCTAAGCTGAACTTCTTGGGTAGACTCTATCAAATCTGTTTTTTTATGTAAGGTTTTTGTTAAAGCTTGCCTAATTTTAATCTGATATTAGAGTGGTCTGATACTCGGAAGCTAATGTTCTAACAAAACAGCAATGGGATATGCAAAGAATTGAGCTGAATCAAACCATTAGTTTGCTTTTATGAACTTGAAGTTTGAATTCAAACCGAGATCTCATATTGCGTTATAGAATATCTGCTCGATACAGTGTCTCAGTACTTACTGCAGTTTGAGGAGCTGCTGTTTTTTCTGCCTTCATTCTCACACTAGAAGTGAAATCTAAGCTGTTGATGAGAGAAAGCACCATCTCTGATACCTATATTCTCATGCTGCCACTGCTTGAAAAGCCCTGTAAGCACTTGAGGTCACATCAGTCTTCACTCTGTCCCTGCTTCAATTCCATTATGAATCTATCTCATTTCCATATTTCTTTTGTGCTGTGTATGTGCAGGCTTAGATATCCCAAAGAACTGTGAGCTAATGTAGATTTAGACCTCCATGCCATTTTACACTGTTTCCCATTTTCCTATCACAGTGTTATCACCCTGGTTTCCTATGAAGATTCAGTTCCCAGTGTTTCTCTTAAGACCTTCAGCCTCGCACTTTACACTGATACACAGAGTTGCGGGCTGTGTGAAGACTGTGGTAGGGAAGAGATATTATGTATGTAAAGCAACAGATGATGCTTTATTATGTATCCTGCCTGGTTTTGTCCTCACTCCTTCCCAAATCATCTGCCAGCAGTTTTTCCCTGTTAGAATAAGATTGACCCAGTATGGGTGCATCTCTCACTTCCTGGCAGTGGCTATAGCTAAGATGAGTTAATTGTGGGAACAAACAGAAGCTAAATAAGTTTGAAGCCCCTCTTTATTACTTAAAAAAAATGAGGAATAAAAGTGAAAATTCTACCACTGTTTTATTCCAGATCCTTTGGACTAGAACTTTTGTTATTATTCTTTTTTGTAACATATAAATTATCAAGCTTTTTTCTTCATTGAGAGAGGACACAAGGAAGTAGTTAAAAAAACAAAACCATGGAGAGGTAAGCAGCTAATTTCTGTATGATCTGAATTTAGTGTTTGGGGATCCGGACTGAGATAATCCGAAGTGAATAATCTCTCCAGAACAGCATAAGAAAAAAAAAAAATTTACAGCCCTGATACTCACTCAGTGGCAAAGAAAACACAGAATAGGTTCAGTACTGATTACTAAAGAAAGAGAACAAAACACATATGCAGCTATTTTGGAGAGCTTTGATCTGACATTTTTATCCCGACTGCTTTCAAACCAAACTTTTGCAGTCAGAATAAACTGAATTATATTATACAAACCAGAAATTATCTTTTTCTCTCCAAATTTGAGAACAAAAAAAGCAAAGTGAGAGAAGTTGGTAAGCAGTGGTGTAGCTTGAAGGCAAGCTGGGAGTTAGCTAACAGCAGCTGGGTATTTGCACAGTTCTCCAGAGGAAACTGATGCTAGTTCAGTGCCATCAGAAGTAATGGCATTTGAGAGGTGAAAAAAATCTTTAACTGTATCACATCTGGGCAACTAAGTAAAGACTCTAGACTGCTAGTAAGTGACTGATGCATCTGTATGCAAATGACCTAAATATCAAGTTGCCTTGTGGTTACTATATATATTTGTATAGCTCTTAATAAGCATAATCATGAGTAATATGAATGACACTGAACTCTAGCCATTCTGTGTCTTGCTTTCTCAACACTGCAATTGCTACTCTGTCCTTCCCATATCTCTGGGGATATGAAACAAGACTTTGTTCTGTACCTTCAGAAAGAAGCAAGTGGTCTGCTTTTCCTTTTTCCATTTGGTGGCTTTTTTTCATCTGATTCTAGTAAAACTTGAATCAGATGAAGAAAAATGGATTTAAATATGGATGAAGAAAGATATTCCATAACATTAACATTTGGCTCAGTAGATTTGTACCTTCATTGGTATCTGAGTAAGGCCAACAGTAGGAAACATTTCCTGCTTACATATCTCCAAAGACAAATTAAATTCATGGTAAAGATTGTGTGGTGTTTGCTTTTGAAAGACATTGAACCTCATGACTTAAGATGTGCATTAGAGATGCATCTTCCTACCTTACTAAAAACAGGTGTTGCTGTTCTGCTTTCAGAAGGAGATGAAGTTACATAAATTCTTATGTATTCAGGCACAGTGAAATTAAGGGGGAAAAAACTGCTAGCTAAGATAAGGTCAGCAGTCAATATTGTTTCTTTTTACAGAACCATAAACAAAATCATGAATTCACTCTCCAGAATGTCTCGATGACAGCTCTAGTAAATTTAATCTGGCTACAGGGATGAGTAGTATTTTCCTGTTACGCATTCTATCTCTTTTTTGTCTGTGAAACGATTCAGATCTAATTAACCTAGTGTCAAGCTCTCTGATTTCCATCCAGTGGTTCTAACGCAGGGCTCTAAACAATGCTGTTTTTTTATATAAACTTATCTTGAAATATTTGTTCTTAACATCTATTCTTTATCTGTGGACCAAAATAAATTATCTCAGAATTGTATGTCTGCAATTATGAAACAAATGGTACCCACAGAAGGAAAATAGTATTTTAGTAACACTGAAATCCACATTGATTCAGGGCAAGACGTGCTATGAGTAACCTTCACCAATCTCTTGTTTTCCTCCTTTGGACAGAAGTTAATTTCAGTGAAGCCACTATGAATTTTGCCATTAACTTAAATGGGGACGAACTAGCACTCTATTTGTTTCTTTTGTATGGTTTTGTAGGAATTCCCAGAATGACTGCCTATCTTGCCCTGCAGACCTGACAGTGGGCCAACTTCTCTGCCATCTGTATCTGGACAATCAAGTGTTGCACTGAGTGCACTTAGCTATAATATTTAGTCCAATGATGTGAATTTGGATTTATATCTATTACTCTTTGGTTTTAAGAGTTTTACTTCATTCTTGATCTTAGTTTTATTTTAGATGTTGAAGGAAGAAGGAACTGAACTAAAGGAGGGGAGATTTAGATTAGATGTCAGGGGGCAGTTCTTCACAGTGAGAGAGCTGAGGTGCTGGAACAGGTTGCCCAGAGAGGTTGTGGATGCCCCCATCCCTGGAGGTGTTCGAGGCCAGGTTGGATGGTGACTACTTAACGAAAACAGCCTTTTGCTAGTTTGGACTAATTAACTTCAGCTTTCCTTTAGTAAAATAAACACCCAGATAATTATTCTGGAATTTAAGAAACTAGCTGTAGTGATCATCTTGTTTTTGAAATTTTTGTTTCAAGTAGAAATTTAGAAGCTGCTCAGGTAAAGCTGGGAAGTGTGCACAGCCTGATTTCCTATTTCTTATGCAGAATTGATGGGTTTGTCATTTTTCCTTTAACAGATCTGGTTATGATGGGAGAATCTGTTAACCATCATTGCACTGCTTGTTAATACTGCAATGACTGTCTTTATAAAAACAATGTAATCCCACGATTGTAATCTCTACTTTTTCTGCACAAGCCTCCAGCAATGGAGCAGTTTAAACTCCTTTGAGCAGAACCTCTAAAAGGAATTACTGCTGAAACAGGGAAGAGTATTAGAAGTTATTCAAAATAAATGTCCCAAGAATGTTTTGAAGCAGAACTGGTCTATTTGCCAAACAGCATAAAGAGGTGGATATTATGCCATTATACCAAGTTGTATATTACTTATAACTATTGCAGAGCATAAACATATGTCCATACTAATATAATATTCTTACCAAGTTAAGCATGTACCTAGATATTCAGACACAATGTGATTATTATCTTGTTTTCCTCTGGAAGCAGTCACATATACTATATATCTACCCAATTACTCCTTTTTTTTTCTAATTTCAAATACAAACAATACCAATGTTACTGTAAGAAAGGAAAAGTAACCTGTGTTATAATAATGAAGACAGTCTTTTCCTTGAAGACGCTGTATGTCTGTCATGAAATTCTTAGCAGTGTGTTGTGGAGTCCTAAAGCAGAGTCTTTTCTTTCTCAAGTAATGAAACAACAAATTAGAATGTTATACAGGCACAATTCTGTCCTTGAGTATTTTGTGTTGTGACTTTTACAAGCATGGTAACATCATTTTTTTTAACAATAATACCGAACATGCTCTTAAATGCACCCTTAGAGCTTTATTAGCAAGACTTTTGAGCACTCCAAATCCAAATACAGAAGAAGAGTGAATTCAGTTTAGAGATTTGTTTTCAATATTTTGAATAGATCTCATCCTGTGTCACTATTTTACAATAGTCATGGTAGACTTAAACTCAAGATTATCATTTTTAGATGAAGATTAAGTTTGGATGTGATCTGATAAAGCCATGCAGTGTATAATGGTAATAAAAAGGTCCAATGTTTTTGCTATTGCCGGAACACATATTGAAATGCCATCTAAATAATTCATGTCTTAGATTTTTTTCTTTTCTTCAAAACAATGCAGTCCTAAGTGTGAGACTGTTTTAAAAATATATGAAGGTGTAATCAATATTCAGCTTACTCATTCACGATCCCCTCAGGTGTCACATTTCCAATTTAGTTACCAGGATAGTTTTCTTTTTTAAATGGAAGGTTATTTTTCTGTAACGATCTAATTTGAGAAGCCAAAATGTGGTGGCAGGTTTGACAAAAATAATAAAAGTGGTGAAATCAAGGCTGTTCATAAACTTGCAAGTTTAAAGTGATGTTCTTCTTGATGAGCCTTGATTTTTTTTGTCCCTTGATTTTTACATCTCTAGGGCTTTTTGCTAAATTGATTGTCAAAATTATTTTAAATCAGGAATTTCGGGTCTTGATTAAAGATAGCAAAGTTTGCATAATTTCCAACTCTACGCTTTGCAGAAGTAATGGGAACTTTGTTATCATTATTTTAATTTAATGAAAAATATGACCAGTTTTGCCCTTTTTCCAAGGGAAAGAAATCTTTCTGTTATTTTTCTGTTGAAATTTTGAAATACTTAATTTTCATGTATCTCTTTCCAAACTTCAGTATTTCTTTTACTTTTTACTTTGGCTATATCTGCCAAAGCTTATCTAGTATTACATATATATATATCTCCAATATATTATTACGTATATATATATTCAATAGCTTGGATATTGATTGCATCTCTAACCTATGTGCCCTGCCTAGGTTTTCTTCCTATACTTCATGCTCCACATTGCTCTGCATTGGTATTGCAGTGGGTTTTTTAGGCACACAAAAGACCTGTGTGGGGCTCAAAGATTTGATTTACCCATTTATTTAAATAGCTTACAGAGTGGGAAAACTTATCAAAGTTGTGAGATTCCTGCGGCATAAAAATAATTCAAATTCTGTGTTTTGAATTTGAATTAGGAAAAAGAAAAACCCCCTGGGCACCTGTTGTTTTCTGCCTTACCCTTATTAGTAATAATTGTAATGCTGCATGCTTTCTCTTTTGTGGTACTGTCATTTGTTTTCCTCGGTAAAGAGCCATTATTTGAAGCAATAAAAAATGCCAGTAATTCAATAAGCATGTGAGAATTTTCCTGAGGCAAGGTATCTCATTAGAAACCAACTTGAGAAGATGGGCATAAAGTAATAATGAGTACTTGCAGCTTTCATTTTATATTTTCCTCATAACAGCAGATACATACTCTGTCCCGTTCTGGAAAGCTAGATGAAAAGAACCTTTCAACTAAAAGCATTTCAATTTTACCTTGTTTTGACTTCTGGTGCTGCCATACTTAACTATTGTGTAATGAATTCCTCTAGTATGTGTTGAAGCCAACACACATGGCTGTGTATGGGATGAACTTGCAACTGCAGCATCCATATAGCTATCTTGGAATGATGCAATGAAAAGAAATGATCATTTAGAGCACGGTATTCAAGATCAGAATTCAATATAATTTGTTTTCAGAGCATGGCATTAGAATTCCTTTGGGTTTTTTGATGGTCTGCATTCATAATAATATGAACGGATGTTAAAGAAACTTGATCTTCCTCCAGATGTACTTGCAAAGAATTTAAGTCTAAAGGTATCTATATCTCCTTCTTTGGGATTGACCAGAGTACAGTTAATCTGTGAAACACATTGTAAAATGTGATTCTTATCAGACAGTCATGAGGTGTTTCCAAATTTGAAGTAGTAGTTGATTTCTTATTCTCAAAAATAAGCACCATATGGTTTTGTAACTAGTTCCCTGACTGGCCTCCCAGCTCATGTAGTCTCTGGCTTCCTGACAAAATTGTTGACTTTGGTCGTGCATTGGAGTGAGCTATTAGTTTTAAACAGAACCCGTAACTTGTGAAACAAAGCTTTACTAACTCATGTCTACAGTAATATGCAAATTTGATTTACTAGCATGTATAAAACAGGCATCGAATCTGTGGAGAACATGTGAAATGTTTCCAAGATAATACATGAAAGCTTTGACAACTACTTACTTTTCTTTCTCATCAGGGTGTGGTGAATGCTGGTTACACAGTCTTGCCAAGTAGAATGGCTATTCAAGCCAGTAGCATTTATTCCAATAACATCTTGAAATTATTAAAGCTATTTCTCCTGACAAAGAATATTTTCACTTTGAACAAAAGGATGATTTAGATTATGGAACTATTGATCTTGTCACTAGACGAATTTTGGTGATGAAGGTGAGTTTCAACACCAGTTAAACATTTTTTTTATAAATAATGTACTGTGGGAAAGCAGAGGTTTTCTGAGCGAGTTTCACTATTTGATGAAAACCTGTCTTTCAGTATCTACATTGGTAATGTGAACAGTTTTTCATGTGTTTCAAGCACTGACAAGGCATTAATAGGACTAAAATAGGTTTATAAAAATAATGGTAGTGTAAAATCAGTGTTGCACTTTTAACTCGTGTTTTTTAAAGAATGCATTAGTGAGAATCAGCCCATTTGCTGAGCTACTGAACTGTGCCGTAAGAACTTGCCAGCTTGTTTATGGATTCATCAGTATGTGCTGAACAAAGGTGTGTTGGAATAGCTGAGCTGCATGTGAGACTCAAAAGGATTTTGAATAGTTTAAGTACTAGATGTAGTACTTAATGGTTTGCTACTACTGTTTCTTTCAGCCGATGTCAGGAGAGGTAGAACATTGTTGCTTATAAGGACACGGGCTTTCTATTGAAGCAAGCATTTTTAAGCCTCAAAATATGAAATGGATTTCAACCCTGATATGACAACATCAGACTACATCCTGCATAGTCTCTGTAGTAGAAGTAACCTTCTACCCTTTGATGGCTTATTCTGGGGAAGAGAGAAGGAACTAGATATGCAGTTGAACTGCAAGGTGGCCTTGAAATATATGAAAACTGAGATTGCTTATATGGTGACTGTGACTTTATGTATGCAAGATATTTCTTAAGTGTCTTGTTGAGTTCTGTTTATTTTGGATATAGTAGAGAGCAAGCATTAACTTTTGTTGTCATGGTGAGTTAAGAATCCCTTTCTGCCCACAGGTAGTATTAAACTCAAGTACATTCCTGCTAAACAAACATTAATAGATTGGAATTCTTTTGACCAAGAAAATGTTTGTAAGGAGAAGCTTACAAGATCAGCTTTTAAGGAATCCTTACACTACTAAAGGACTTGGATTTTTTATTTTAATCTTGAGAGGCAGGAATGGTGGTTGTTAGGCCAAATTTGGTGCAGCAAGAACACCAAGATGGTTCTTACAACCAACTGAATTCAGTGATCAGTACTATTTTATAGACAAGGGGCTATCATCATCAGAATCACGTAAGGGTCAAATCCCATTCTATTTACTCATAAATAATCCCACTAATTTCAGAAGAATAGATGATAATCATGGTTACTTTGTCTGAAGGATCAGTCTGTCATAATACAAAGAAACACAGTGTGCTGTAGAAATCCATCTTAATGGTAGTTTTAATCTTCTACCCTACAGAAAGGTAGGGTATGATTTCCAGAGTCTTCTCCTCAAACAACATCACTTTCTATTCCCATTAGGGGAAAAAAAAAAATCAAGAATCACAACCACATTCTTATGATCTAGGAAGATATTTTCTCTATCAGAAAATATCAGGACCAGGAATAGGACCCAAGGGAATGACACAGAGCTATGTTAGGCTGGGTCTTAGGAAAAGGTTCTTCACTGAGAAGGGTGATCAGGCACCAGAACACGCTCTGTGGGGCAGCAGTCACAGCACCAAGACTGCTGGATTTCAAGAAGAATTTCTACAACTCTCAGAAATGTGGTTAGAATTTTGGGTGCTCCTTTGTGGAGCCAGGAATTGGACTCGACTCCCCCTGTGTGTTCCTCAACTCAGGATGTTCTATGGTTCTATGACCATTTCTATGTCTTTTTATAGAAAGTTCAAGGGAATTCATCCTTTGTGTTGTAGTCCACGTGGCATTTAGATGATGAGCCAGTTGAGAATAATTTTTTTTTAAAAAAAAAAGCTCCTGAAAGGTAGTATGGCTTTACATTGAAAAGTAGCAGGCTGTGGTAAGCCATGATTGCTAATATATCATGTTGTTTACCAATTGAATGAAAGGCTTAAGATTCAACTTTTTAAGATCCTTGGTGAATCGCTGTATACCTTATATTAAAAAGAAACTTCTGATGTTAATTATACATGCAACAAAGAGCCAATATGATATAGATTAGGGACCCAATCCAGGGCCAATTGAAATTAACATAGTCTGCTCTCAAAAGCTTTTGGATCAGGGCCTGTGCATACTGTATAACTCCAGATGTCATTGTCTGTGTTGAAATATATGTCTGAAATGGAAAATGAATCATATAGCAAGGTTTTGATTATGTTGAATAACATTTTCCTCATAAACAAGATTATGCTTTTCACATTTAACTACCTTTAAAAACAATGATAGAATGGGAATAAAGAGCAATACAAATGTTAGGAGGGAAGGATACAGATAGCTCACCTTTTCAAGTCTTTATGACCTTGTAGACTATTGTATGAAGTAAGTAACAGCAGAAATATCTATTAGTTCAAGGAAAACGATTTTTTTTTCCTTTAATACAAGAAGTTGCTCGTAAAGGAATAAAGAAGAGAAAGGAGACTGCTTCAGTTACGGAACAATTCCATATCTAAATGTTGTGTAGGATCCAAAGGACCTTCTGTACTGCCTCCACCTACAGTCACTGACTTGGAATGTGTCAAAGTATTCTTTAATACCCTAGTGCTGAGATCTGTTTTCTCTGATTATTGTTAGGCAATCTGTAGGCAAGTTTTAAAGTTTTTATAAAAGCTTCCTAAAATGATAATCAAACTGAAAATTAATCTTCTGTGAGCTCTAGGAGCCAGACTCTGATATTCTTTCTGCTTTAGGTTTTCTCTTGATTAGAGAGATTCACACTGGTACACTGATTTGCTCAGTGCTTACTTGGGTATCTTTTAACAAAACATTGTGCAAGTGATGACAAAATGTGTCTCCAAGTAAAATTTATTTATTAATTTATTTTTGGCTTAATGAAATGATCTAGTCTTTTCCTAAAGTGGGAAAAACATTTCCTTAAATCCCCAACACATATGATCAGAAAGACTAGTACTGGGAGCAATAATACTTTATCCCAAGGAAGCATTGTTGAACTGTTTGTGTGGTCTGCATCCTTTAATAGTGTTCAGATGCTGCGCTGTGGTCTGTACTACTAATGCGGTAAAGGTTGTGAGAAGTCACTGGGGAGTTTGACATATTTCATTTTGTTTCTTTTTTTAATGAACTTTTTTCCATATTTGCCCAAGTGGATTTATTTATTTATTTTTAAGAAACGTTATTTTGTAGTCCCCCATGCACTTGCTAGACCCTGCTGTCCCCACTTCATCCCCAGGTTGACAATGATTCTGTTATTCCGAAATTAGTCTTCTGGCAACGACAAGGTATACAAATTCTGCATGTAGAAACATGGGCAGGAAATGCCTTCTGCTGCCACGAGTGTTAGTAACACAGCTTCAGTCAAAGGAGAGCTTGGATTCTGTGCCTGCTTTTATTTTATTGTTAACAAAGAAAAGTATTTCTTCTTCTCAATGTCTTTTTTTTTTATATAGGCTTAGTAGGTATTTTAGAACTGACTTATTGCTTCTCCTAATCCTGCTTTTACTGAAATGTTGACCATATTTGTTCTTGCTTAAAACTGCTTATCACGTTACCCAAGCAGTCACACCTGCCCTCTGTTTGCCTCTTATATCAGTTAAAAATGCAACTTCTGTTAAATGTGCTAACTGCTTCTTTCTTCTCTCTTGTGCTTCCTTCTGTCAGATTTCAGTTGAATTTCATCAGGAGAGGTATATAGGAACAGAAAGAGATTAATGATTTACCCGAAGTGAGTTACAAATGAGGTAAGGAGTTGTGCCTCGGAACTTTTGTTCCAGGTACAAAGCAGTGCTGTTTTCATTTTTACTTAGATCTGTGTTCAGACGCAGGAATTTTACTGCCAACCAAAGGGTTGTGTAATGATCATTGCTTTTAAATATAGGAAAGCCGACATAAACATCAATTTCATGTTTATGCCCACTGCATCTATATTAAACGTGCATACTTCTGGGAGCAATAGGATGGCCAGATATCACGTTTAACAAAATTAATTACAACAAATCTCACTTTGTTTTAATTTGATCATATTTGCACTGAGATTATCCCTCCACAGAGGGGATTTTCAGCTGGAAACCTCTCTAGTTCTGGATAATCTGAAAGACATTATTATTATCATTAAATGATTCAGGTTGAGATATTAATGCTTTAAGCAATGAGGAATGAGGGACATGTGCAGAATCAGACCATCTAGGAAAATTCTTCACTTATATGGGCAAATATGTCATCCCTTTTTATTAGATCATGGAATATCTTATCCCTAGGGCCAGGGAGACATTATTAAAGGCTTTTTGTCTTCTACTGTCCTTATTAGAGCATATTCCTTTGTGACTTTGCTATGCTTAATTCAAGAGAAAACAGCTTTGCATTTCCAATTCCATGGTATTCAACCAGTTACAAAGTGACAACTAATTAATTTGCAGAAGTACCAATCTGTATCTATTGTAAGAACATCAGGAAAGTCACCCTGTTTACTTTTACTGGTTATTCTTAAGTCTGCCTCCAGATACATGCATTGTTCAAAACTTACTAAAACGGAGCTATTTCTTATGAGAGGCAGAACTTCATTGGCAATTGTCTTTACTAAAGGCAGAGAAGGAAGTATTTAGGGAAGAAAACAATCTGATAATAATAAGAACTGAACTGGTTTTCTTACCTGCCCTTAAGGCTTCCTATATTCTGTTAAACCATTCAGTACCAACTCTGCAAGAAGTGAGGTGTCACACTTCTTTAAAGTTGGTTCGTTCTTATTTATTAAAATCCAAAATCATCCCTGAAGAAAAATCTAATGTATGCCCTGGAACTTGTAAGAAGTTTACAAGGCAGCTGATAATAACAAAGCTTATCTCCCAAACTGTTGTTTTACATTTCTTGTATGGAATCTTCGTTATTTGTAATGGTATTATATTGACATAGTAGAACAGTTTGTAATGTATATTTTAAAAAACCTAAGTAAAATATTTCCCTCTGTGCTGTAACACACTGAAGTAACTGACCAATTCAATCTTATATGCAATAAATGCCTCAAAAAGTGAATACTGAAAACAGTAGCATATAGTTTCAATTTATATTCTACACACAAATAATGGATTTACTAATTCCTAGAGTTTTACCTGTTTAATTGTGAGGCTTGGATTAACAATTAGATGAACACTGGGTCAAAGAAATATGCTATTGTTGCTCCCTAAAGATGAAGTGTGGGGTTGCTGAAGCTCATCTATTTCCACTTGTAAAAACAAGTACTTGAGCACTTCTGAGATGTATTCTGGGAAGATTGCTGTTTCTGGGTTCCTTATGTTGCTTCTCTTCCATAGGCAAGCCACACCTATATAATCATTCAGCTATTCCATTAAATACCAAATCTTCTCAGTATGCAGCATCTACCAATTTGCTTCAACTGAAGTATTGTTAGTATCTTTAGGAGATGGTTTGCCTTTTATCACACTTAAGTCTTTGGACTTGGACATCTGAAAAGCCTGTAAGTATTTCTTGAAGATACCAGCCAGAGCATGATGTTTGGCCTTCCTGAATGTTTGAAGGGTATTGTTGAATGGCTAAAACTATCAGTTGTATGCTTTCATATATACATATATATGGTTCAAAATAGTATAGTAAATATTTCCAACTCATTCAGCAATGCAGCTTAGTCGATATATTATTTGAAATAAAGTCATCTTGTACTTTTTAACTAGCAGAAGAAAGGCTGTGTGTTCACTATATATGGTCATAGAGGAATTTCAGGATGTTTTTATAAAAAAAAAAAAATTTAAAATGCAAAATACAAAATGGAAGTTTATATTTAGCTTGACTTAAATAAACCCTTGTCTACTCATAAAGGATCTTAATAAAATAGTTCTGCATTAGTCAGTAGTCCAGAGCAGCACAAATCTACCAAAGGTATGATACCTTTCAGTTTGAAGTAATATGATAAGAATTTTTCTCTTAAGGCAGGATATGAGGAACTGAGCATGAGAACAATAAAGAAAAACATGGTAATTGAGGCATTGTAGACTAATATTAGAAAACAATACATCAATGTTTGTGTTAATTAAAAACATATTCAAATGTGTTTCAATGGATCCTGGAACTGAACTGCTGGGATGTTAATTAGTTCCATGGTTTCTATTGGTGTCATAAAAAAGTAGAAACCAGAAAATATTGAAAGAAGCAATGTGCAGAATTCTTGTAATCAGAGAAGAATATTCACTTGCATTAACAAGCAAGAAATCTTTCTTATCCTTAAATATAAAATATTAAATATTATTTCTTAGTCTTTCTGGAGCTTATTCAAGTCTTTCAGGGTCCTTATATTCCTTTTCGAAGAATAAAGCTTGAAGCATAACTATGCTGTCTGTTCACCTGTTTATAAGTTTTTGTTTTTTGTTTTGGATGATGTATTTCAGCTCAGATGTGTGCTGCCAGGGTCATCCGGCCACAGAGCTTCTGCTCTGGACTTGGAAGTTGCCTTTGGTGCTTCTGGTATTGCTGCAGGGTCAGGTGCAAGCAACAGCAGGAGCACTGAAACCCTCACCACAAGTGCTTGCACAGGTATCTATAGCAGTAAACTGTTTCAGCTGATGTGAACTTGAATTTAAAGGAAAATAAATATTTGAAAAGCTCAGCTTTAATGCTGATTCTCTGAGGAGGATTCTGTATCTCATGCTGTGAGGGCCAGAGAAAAGGGAAAGGCGCTACTTTTTTTTTGCCACTTTGTACCTTAAAATTGTGG
This sequence comes from Gallus gallus, assembly GCF_016699485.2. Taxonomy (NCBI): domain Eukaryota; kingdom Metazoa; phylum Chordata; class Aves; order Galliformes; family Phasianidae; genus Gallus; species Gallus gallus. The sequence continues at coordinate 10,623,678 of NC_052541.1, read as the reverse complement.
CACTATTCTGATGCTTCTGGAGGCGTTTTGCATGCTTGATTCCCTGTAGGGAACATGTGTTTGGAAACTCAGATGGATGCATCCACAAAACTCTGCCCTACATAAAAAGCGGTTGCTTCAAAAGCACAGTTCTGGCTTACTTTCTTACAAATTGTCATCCTAAAATGTTCTTGCAATGCATTTTTGGAAAATACTTAATTAGGTTAAAATTTCCTATAACTATTATATTTCTATTTCATTGTAGGAAAGGAAAACAACATTAAAAAGTAAACAGTCCTTTCTTGCTCAACAGTCTGTTTACACTTTGAGTATGAAACACGATGTAATGTTTTATCTTGGATCTAAAACATTTCATTTTGCAGGTCTTACCATTGCGAAACAAATTTAAATGTCTGATCTTTCTCAGACTGTAGCTACATTTCAGCCTGGTTGGTCTGTCAGTGGGTCTTACATGCACTGTTGAGTATGTGATTGCAGATCCCACACCTTGATGTTCACCTTTCAGCTAGTGTTCTCAACATCTGGGCACTATGTTGGTGTGTATGTTTCAGTGCTCGTGTAGTAACTGACAAAAAACTGTTAGGTACTCTGTTCTATGAAACTGTGAATGAAGTTCCTTAGATTAACACTCTCCACTCCCCTGGAAAACAAGGAGGAGAACAAGAGTGATTTTGAGTTTAGCATTGATTGGGAAATACATTGATATTGGTCTTAAGGATTTCTTTTGCTGGATTTGTGACAGAATTTGAGACTCCATAGCGAGGTTGTGGAGTCTCCCTTCCTGGGTATCTTCAAAAACTGCCTGAACATGGTTCTGGGCAGCCTGCTCCAGGTGCCCCTGTTTAAGCAGATGAGTTGGACCATATAACTTCCAGATGTCCCTTTCAAACTTAACTGTTCTGTGATTCCATGAATTGTGGAGTATGGCAGGGACTGAAGCACTTCCATTTCTGAGAACTTCTTAAAAAAAAAAATTAAACCACCCTACATTTGTCTGTTATCTGCAATATATGTTTTTCTTCCAGCTAAGCTAATTTCCATGGAGACCAGTATCTTTAGTATTTTTATTCTGTATCAGTAGCTTGTGTTATTTTCCAGTGCTTTGACATTAAAAATACATCAGTGCTAAACTCAATACAGCAGCCAAACTTGCTTCCACGTTTGTTGAACTTGACACTGCTTCTACCTGGGCACCACAGGTTTGAGATGCTGGCTTCCTGATAGAATCAATGGCTGGTATGGTAATTTATTTGTTTGATCCAAGCTATGCTGCTGGATTACTGTGCAGACTTGGTGATAAAACATTATACTCAGTTATGGTAATAGGAACAAGAGGGCAATTCTTGAGCCTCTTCACTTGCAAGATAAAAGTAACGTAAGATTTTTCGCACACATATCCAGCACTTGCTGAATGCTAGCCATAAAGTAATATCGTGCATTAACTGAAAAAATTGGCATAAATTATGAAGAATCAACAAAGCACTCTGCAGAATGTTTATCCAGCCCTATAGAAATTCTCTAACAAGTCTGCAAAGCTTTGCAGGATCCTGCAAACCACACTTCAGAGATCCAAAACTTTTTAGCCAGCAGCACTGTTGTAAAATAAGCTGTGGATGTTTGACTAGTCAGATGTATATGCATTCCTAGCCATTGCTGTAACTATGGGCCAGTTTAAGAAAGAAATAAGAGAGTTTAGGTTTTATCCTGCAAAGTAACAAATGATTTCAGCTTCCATCATGTCTGCATAATCTTTCAGCAAAAAATTCTAAAGGCTTCTAGAGCAAGCTCAAAACATGTGAATAGTGATAATGGTTAACCAATTTCTGACAGCTATAAGCACCTTGATTGGTTCCTCTGGAGGGAGCTCCTGTCACGCAACGTGCGTGGAAAGGAAGTACTATGAGTTTAGACCCTTAGTTTATGAGAGTCTAGAGTATAGACTTTGAAGACTTGAAAGTAAGATGCTTCTCGAGACTGGATGGCTGGTGTACAGGGTGTAGAGCTGTGCAGAGCTGTCTAGCCAACATAAGGATTGCAAGCTGTACATGTGTACTAGAGCAGCACTTGAACTTTTTTACCCTGTTTTTTAGTAACTCCTTTACATACAGCTTATGCACTTGTACATGGCTCTTCACTGTACTGTGTAAACTTGCAAACGTTTCCTGCTGGTTACAGGCATGGTGGAATGGGCATTGACTCATTTTCACATGTGGGCATAGAGATTAAACTACTGCCTGTGAGAGCTGTCAGATCATAGTGGAGGTCTCTCTGGTACCACGAGCTTGCGTATGTAGCTTTGCAGGAGTTGTAGCCATTCTGCATGTAAGCTGTTCCTAGTGCACTTTAAAAACAACTGGAAGAAGTAACAGCTCTGTGATTTACTGGTAAAACCAACAATATACTTTAATATTAATTGAATAATAATAAAAAAGTGAATGGCCTTTACTTAAGGTCTCACCCAGCAACCACCCTTGAGGAAATGAGAAATGCGCTGTTTCATAACAAGCGAGAAGGGAGATGTTATTTAAACAAGGAACATCTTTGTTTTGCTAGGGAAAAGTATTAAGGTAGTTTTGGGAGGAAGATTTTTTTTTTTAATGGAAGAAAAACAGGATTTTCTCAAAAGCTTCAAAATGTGTGATTTTTATGCCAAGTGAGATGCTCAAGCTTTGCAAAAAAAATAAATGCAATACTGAACTGTTCAACCATCGCTGTACTGGCTTCACAGCTTGTTAAAGAAAAGTTTAATGAGCTGAAGAATAATACAGCCAACCTTCCTAAACAAACTACATGAAATCTATTTATTTTGGTTTTCTTTTAGTGGAATCAAAACTATTGTGTTTGACCCATGTGCTCATTTAATATATTCACATTTAGGGCATGTCTTTGCCAAATGTCTTTTGGGGAAGGGATATGACCCAGCACCTGCTGCAGGAAGTAAACCTATGGAAATTGTTGGAACTTCAACTTGAACAAGCTCTGTCTTTGCACATCTCATATCTATAGGACGGCATAGCTGGTGAGTTGAAATGTCAGTTAATCATTCTTCCTTCACTGTAAAAAGCTGCAAAACGTTATAGTACTTTGTGGACTTCAGTGAACAAAAGTCTATGGTTCCACGTATGTAGGAGAAAATCCTTTAATAAAACAGTTTTTATGCACTGGATTTTCTGAAACTGTTGAGCATTTGCAATGTAGCCAGTAGATCTGTTTTATGCCTCAGCTGGAACCTGAGTTGAGACCTAGGCCTTTTCTCCTTGAAGTTACAGGAGGTAAAATCTTGGTATGTACCTACATTTATAACTGAGCAAATTTCTCCAGCTGACCCAAGAATATAGTTGGCTTCTTTCAGATGCAGCTGCATGCAGCGCTTAGCCAAACGGATGGGTCATCATGACAAGGGGCCTCTGAAAGGAGAGGAGATGATAGGGAGAAAATAGAAGAGAACTGCCAAAGTGCCTCCTTCAGCAAAGCAGGATGCTGTAGAGTGTTAAGTGCTGCTGTTTTTGAATAGCCGCATTAAAAAGTCCAACAGAAAACACTCAAGTACGAGGAATGTTATTAGTCAAGATGTTTATATACTCGTCTCCCAAAGATTAAAGAAATTATTTTTAAAAGGCTAAGGATTTATGTGCAATAAAATAGTGAATTCTAAGTAGAACACTGCAGTGTTAACCATGGGGGGAAAAAAAACAGAAACAACAAAAATAATCCAACAGCAAAAAAGCAGTGTTCAGGGCGCTAATGATTTGTGGTTTTAATCTTCACTTAGTTGTTTGTTTTGGACTTCATTTATTTATTTATGTTGCTGCATAAATCCTGAGTTTGTAAAGATGGCTGATCTCTCTAAATATATTTCATGATGCACAAGTAAGGAAGGCCATTTCTCTGGAGATGCATGTGATCTATATCATCAGGAAGAAAGACAAAATGGCTCTGAGGCTGCTGACTACTAAAGCAGAGGTTCCAGAGTACCTCTGAGTCACCTTGTGCAAGTCATATTTATTTCATGTAAGAACTCTTCAGTACTTTAGTTGTCTTAGGGCTGCTCTTCTTCACTGCACCCAGCTTAGAGGGTGAGATTGAAACTCATAAATGCTTTTGGTCCAAGCTAAATTAGAGATGATAGTTCATAAAAGAGGATTTATAAGCTAAATATAGTAAAACTTAGTACAATGGTATCTCTGAGACAGTAAATACAAGAGTTCAAAGTCAATTTTTTTCCAGCAGTTTTAAGTTTTCTAACTCACTGTCCATCCTATAAACCCAGTTTGGAAAGGCAAGATGATGCATCTATATTTCATCAAGTTTTCTAAAATAGATGCAGCTTCACTGCTGTAAACGAAGCTAATTTGCTTGTGTACTTGTATCCAATACTGTGAGTTTGCTGTTGTATTTGCCTGCATTTTAGAATCTCTTCGAAGCACCAGGGAAAACAGACATTTGTGTTTAAGATTGCTTTTATCAGCCCCCAGTTTCTCAAAGCAGACCTATGGCTGTCTTATAACTGAATGCTGTTCTCCATGTACTGGTACACTAAATTCCTTTGGCTCATGTCTCTCAGTCACTTGGAGGGCTCTTGCAGAAGGTATAAAAGTGGTGTGGCCAGAATATCCTTGCTCTCTCTAATTGCCAGGCTCTTGGGAGCCATAGCCAGCCATGTGTGGAGGTAATGAATGAAATGTGGTTCTACAGAGAAACTGATACAGTCCAGTATCTGTAACTGTTTCAGTTCTCTTAAAATAAAGCCAGCAAAAGTAAACAAGCAACACTAAGCAAAAAAAGAAGAAAAAAACCTACTATCATGGATGCAGTATACATTTCGAGTTTTGAATTTAACTACCTCTTTGCAATTTAGTTTGCTCATGTGCCCTCTCTCATCTGAACTGTGTTTTACTTCAGTTGCTAAGTCAGTGGAATAGCTGTGTTACTGGAGTGCCATGTGGTGCTTCTGGGGAAATGAGCGGCTGCTTTTGTGTAATCGTGATGGTTTAGGTGGGCTTTTGGACAGGCAAGGTCAAATATGCTGCTGTTGACAAGACAAAAACCCTTACTGAAGAAGGAGAATAAAGCTGCTTCATTAAACACAGAAAACAAAGTGAAAATATCAAATCATTTTTCAGAGTTGTTTTCTCCCTGTTGTTACTGATGCAGTAACAATAAGGACACTTACTTGAGCAGAAAGGTAGAGAAATAAGAATGAGGATAAGGTAAAGAAAGTTTTTAAAATGTTTCAGCTCTTTTCTCTCTCTCTCTCCTTGTAAGAATATCTGTTAGGGGTTGTTCAAGATGTACTTTTAATAGTGTTTAATTCTCTTTGGTATACAAATATACTTCTACATTTGTAGGTTTTTATAAGCTGGAGATTAAATTTGTTAAATGAACAAGCAATGAGATGCTAGGACTGGACCGTATTTGCCTAGATGTTCTACCTGTACTCAAATATGAAATTGCTGAACTGTTACTGGTGATGTGACCTGGTGGTTGAAAAGGTTTAGAAGAATGGGAACTAGAATGTGATGCTGATTTAATAAGGACTCTAGGAGAATGAGCAGAACTACAGACCATGCAGTTTGACTTTACTGGGAAAATGTGTAGAACTATTTAAAAAATAAGTAAAAGGAATTGGCAGGCGCATGGGTAAGTATGTTTGGCAGAGAATCACTGCTGCTTTTGCAAATGTCAGTTTTCAAAAACTCAGTAGGAGCTTTTGATGGATTCAATGAGCATGATAATAAGGGTAATCTAGTTGATATTACTGGCACTGTTGTGCCTTCAAACTAAGCCCCATTTCTTTATTAGAGTTAATATAGAAATATGCTAGCTATACACGAGAACTGTGGCTAGAAGTTTGGGGAATTACTAACAAATTTTAGAGCTCTGTTCTACCACTTGAACCCAAACTGTGGAATCTCTTGGATTACTGAAAATGTTGATTCCTGGACCTACAATGAATTGTGTGTGAATTCAGTGCTTGTCACGTGCAGAGCCATGGAACTGAGGAACTAAACAAAACAGAGATTGTAGATTTGGAGCAAGAGTGAGTATTGAAATAAACTACGTGTTATAACATAATGGATGTTCTCCTCAGATTCCACATATGTGCTCTATTTAGCCTCACAAGGGCCTTGTCTTAGACTGCCTCTTAAATCTTAAAGAGTATTTATTTTCGTACCTTACATAGGGAAGGTACAAAAGATTTTAGTGTTAGCGTATGTAACTGCCACGATGCAATCCTAGATTGGAGTATCAACACATGGACCTAATTTTTTTTTTTTAGATGAAACAACAAACTGCCATAATTTATCGTGTGCTTGATTAATGTACTTCAGTGTTGTCTTGATAACCTGAAACAGTGGCTTTTCTTTCATAAGTGGTTCATTTTTAATGTACTTATTTTTGTCTCAGATGCATATCTGGCTCTGTTCATAGGTGTAAGTGGCCCAGTGAACTCAGCAGCACTGGAAGATCCCAATTCTCTTACTGCTGTTGTGCCACGATGAGAACTCTGGAAAGAGAAAAGGCTGCTAGAAAACAGTGGCAGAACTCATACAGCATTAGTTAAAGGATCTTTCTTGCTCACAAGAAAAGTGCCAACATGTAGAATGGTAAACAAGAGATGTCTTTTCTGAATTGACACCTCATATGCAAGATGAATATACATAAGCACAAGTTTAACTGAAAATGTCCATTCTCTATGTAGAGAAAGCAGAATACTTGTGGGGTCCTCGGAAAAGAAATCCCATCCATTTCCATAGGACCATCCATAGACTGGAGAGAGATAGTATTGTGTATTGCCTGCCTTCCTTGAATCTACCATGTTAAGCCTTCATGGACTTGAAAAGATTCAAGATTATCTTATTTCTTACTCTAATGTATTTTTTCAATGCATTGTCTTTTTATAACGAGCAAAGTCACTATTAGGCTGCGCCTATGTTAGGCATTATTGTGCATTTAAGAATTCAGCAATATAGTTTTACTGTCAAATACCCTGGCAGCTGCTCCAGTCATTAAGTTTGAACCAGTTCCCCAGATAGAATAAGCCATATTCAAGGAAAAGAGGAAACTTTTGGCAATGCAAAGATTTCTATTCTATGTTTTTTTTGCCAATGCAATTTTGACTTGAGATACAATATTTTTGTTTGCAAGCATTTTTGTACTCTTAACTGACATAGATATGCTAACTGAAGCCAACAACTGTAAATAGACTTTTATAAGATTGAGAGGAAGTATCGCAATACTTCTGCTTGAATATGTAGACTGAGGTGCTTTACATGAAGTTTCTGAAAATTGAAGCTTGCTTCTCTGCTGTAAATAATAATAATAGACCACAGCACTGCTTTTGTCCGAAAGTCTGTAAACAGAAAAAGCTAGAATGTTTCAGTTGCACTGCGATCACTGGAAAACATAGCTTCAGGTCAGCCAGGATTCATGCTGTGTTTGGCAAATAATTTAGTCACAAAAATGAAGCTTAAAATATTTTTTATGTTTTTGAAATACAGTCTTTTTATTTAGCATTAGCAACATTTGAAATGAAGTCTGTAGTTTCAGCTTGAGAAAACTTCAGCTGTAACTCAGAGTAGTATTCCTCTGCAGAAAAGATGCTGCACAGTGAGACAAAGACTTCCATTTTCAGTGAGGTGAAAATACAAAGTCGGTTTGCGCTGGAGAAGCAGTTTCCACCTCTTGCTGTGAGGCTTAAGGAATATTCCATTTTTTTCCTCCGGCAGGTAGTGGTGAAGAAACCACACGGCCATGGGTGTTTTTAAAGGTGAATGTGTTACTTTCAAAATTCTACAGCATCCAATTTATCTTCAGAAGCTGTTAACCATGGCAGTAATATGTGATCCTTCACAACAAGAGAACAGGAAGAAGGCTGTATTTTCTTCACAAGCAACACTTTGAATGTGGGTATTATGAAGTGTCACCAACCAAAATCAGTATTCATTTTTAAGTATTGGGATTAAACTGAAATACAGCCTCTTAAAAGAAGGGATAGCCGTTTAGAGATTATGTTGGCGGTCATTCAGTACCTTAATGTTAACCTTCTATTCTGGTATCAGTAGGTTAGCATCTTAGTGGCATGCAGTCTTTTCATTCTTGCAGGAAAGCTTCCCTGTCTTTACCTTGCCGTGTTCACCATTTTGCTGCAAAACAATCTGTACGATCTCTGCCGGCACACAGCCCTTTCAGACACAGAAGTCAATGGTACCTGAGAGTGATGGAAAATTTATCAGAGGTAGGTGGACTGGATTTTCGCATCAACTTCTGTTTTATATAAGTATGTTAAGATCTTCATTTGCTAAGAGACATAATTTTTGAAGCAAACCATTGAGACAAAAAAAAAAACAGAGTGAAAATACTGAAACTCAATGTAAAAGGAGAGTACAAATGGATTATTATACATCTGGGGCTGCAGAAGCCAAAGTGAAACTTAAAAACCAGAGAGACTTGAGCTGAAAAAAAAATTGCCAGAAGCAGTGGCAAAGAGCTTAAATCAGGTAGGATTACAAGTACCTTGGAAGGTTTCTGCTGTAGATTCAAAGTTGTCATCTCTTTTCAATCTCAATATATCTTTACCCCATCCACTGACATGACCTTTTATTCAACCTAAGCTTGGATGACTTCGTGCTACCTTCCAGGAAAGGAACTGTTTTTTGCAGCTCCTTCTTACTCATTTTGAGAAAAGGATTAAATCTTTCCTCTGACCAAGCATACAGGCATGCTAAAGTGAAGCCACTTCACACTCCTGGCCAAACAAAGAACAATAATACCCACAATAAGCAAAAGCAGATGGCTTCAGTGGCAGGAAATGAATGAGCCAGACTGCAGGTAAAATGGCTTTCTGAACACATCTCAGAGGTTTGTAATGACAGGTTCTTTGTTATCTGGGGCCTCCCCACAGGAGGCCAGATGTCTTCTGTTGTGAAGGGAGATAGATAGAGATGCTCTTCCTTTTCCTCCCCCTTTAACTTATGGCTGTTTAAGTTACTGCTAATGGAAGTAGAAGCCTGTTTTTTTCCCCCTTGCTCTCTGATGTTTTTGGAAAGAGAAGAGATAGTTAGTGAAGGGGTATTCTGATATGAAAGGAAAGGCCCAGAACTGGCCTTTACCTCCCAGTGACCCTCATTTTAAAGAACAGGGAGGTCAGAGCTGCTAATTGCACATGAAAGGATTAACTACTTGATTGCTTTCATTTGGTGGGAAAAAAACTATTCATTAATCTAAAAGTTGAAAAAACGTATCAGAGGTATCAAGACATTTTCAGTGTGAGGTTGATGACCTAAATGGTTTGGCTTATACCAGTTTTGAAATTAAATAGAGGATTAAAATCTTTTTGTAGAGGGGAGAGCAGGAGATGGGGAAGTACATCTGGTGCTCAGAACAAAATTGCAGCAGAGTGATAATAACCTCCTTTTTCTGCCCTTATAAAAAGTTTTCATAGGAATCTCAACATGTTAATTACAGATATTAGATGTGCTTGTATCACTTGGTATAAGAACAACCTCAGTGTAATACAAGAGTGACAGTAGATGAAAAAGAACCTGAACCAATTCCTGGATGCAGAGTCCAGATTTAAAATCTTTTCTGCACGTTGTTTTCACTTGGGAATTAAATTAATTTACTTTTGAAATAGATTCTTAATTCCCATTGTTCAAATAAAGTGAGGTACAGAAAACTTAAATTTGGAAGCCATTTTTAACCTTATGAAACTGTTTTCTGAAAGTAACAAAGAGCAGCTTATATAAGCTTTTATCTGACCTCTACTTCTTAAATAAAAAAACATGTTTTCAGGGAAATGTCTTGGAAGTACCTTCCCTCCCCCTCCCCCCCCCCCCCCCCCCCCCCCCCCAAGATCTCTCTCTCTGCTTCTTGTAAAACACTGGGTCAGTGGGTTCATTTTATTTTTGTTTGCTCAAAGTGGATGAAAGTTCCCATCTCAAATTTGTGCGATACAAAATCACTTCTATGATTTAAAAAAATATTACAGCAATCTTCACAAAATAATAACAGATGAGATTGTCAATAAACTATCAAAATTCAAACCAAAGGAGATAGCATTAATCAGTGTAAGAAGCTCCAGTAGCAATAAAAATGAATAAGAAACGTGTTGCTTCAGTAGCATCGACACATGACTGATTTTTCTAACTGCTTGGTACACATGAACTCACAGTGTCATTTACAGCTTTGCCATTTAGGTGTGTGTGTGTGTATGTGTGTATATATATATGTATATATATATATATATATATACACACTCATACATATACATACATTTAAAAATGTTTTTTCTTATTGACTTCATACCTATGCTTCTTTCCATGCTTTTGTAATTCACACACTTCATATGCACTCATATAACTTAACTGGCATTTCTTCTTGCAAATGCAGATATGCTTTGGTTGTGCACCGAGATGGGATTTTATATGCATTCACTTCTGCAGATGTACTTATCTTCAGGTCTGTAATCTCAACCTGCAGGGAATATATCTGTAGCTTATTTAAAGCAATATTTACTTGGATTTCATCAATATCTTGATGCATTAAAAAAATATATATATACACACATACACAGCAAATCAGCTGAGTCTGCATGGATTCCCGTGTAATAGTAAAAAAGTATATTCTTGACGTTTTTTTCAGTGTAGCATTTCTATGCTTACTAGGATATGAGGGCACTCTTCTGGAGAGTACGGTACAGATGATAATTCAGTCATATTTCTAGAGGAAAATATACAGCAGAAACTTTGGAACTTGTGTTTAAAAATAATCTACTACAGTTCTTCAATCTGTGTCACTTTGACAAGATTTAGTTTTTTGTCAGTAATGCTAATGAAAATACCAAATATGTATCCCCCTTATATTCTGCCTGTAATCAAACATTTTTTAGTATCTTAAGACTATAATTTTTACCAACATAATTTTATTTGGCAGAACAACCTAGTATGATTTAAAAAAAAAAACATATATACAATTTTGCTCGTAAAGTAACAGATCCAGATTCAGTACCTCTGCCAGCACTACCTTTACTGCTAGAGCTTGGCAAAGGCACACACACAATTACACTCACACACGATGACTCTGCCAGCAGTCCTATGCATACCAGCAAAAATGAAATCAGAAAAGACAGTCTTATTTATGCCATGCAAATGTGCACAATGCTGCAAAAGAAATAACACAGTAGATTCACGGTCTGCCTAAGTTAAGGAAGTCCTGTCAGGAATGCTGAGGTCAGAACCACAGTCTATCATACTTCTTGTCTTTGTACATTTAGCTTAGGTCCTGAAAAAAGATCTACATTTTCAGGTAAGTCCAAGGGTGTTCCATGAGCCCTTTCTGCTGCTTAGAGTATAAGAAGATGGCATCTACAAAATTTTACTATGATATTCTTTAACGTTAACCCATAAAGTTAGTGTTCCCCAAAATAATAATGAACTTATGTAAACACTTGGATTCTGTTTGAAGGAGTCGACAATTATGCAGGAAATTGAGAATAATTTTAATACAACAGTATGTGAATGGTACTATAGAAATCATGCACTGTACAATGACAGAGACCTCTTTTCTATTACAAGGACAATTTTCTGGAGTCAATCATCAAGTATGTAATTTATACTCCATTTTCTCAGTGTGGCTTTTCATTTACTGTTGTCCCCAGTCCTCTATTAAATACCATCCTAATAACTTCACGACGTTTTTGAAGTCATGTAACTGAAATCAATTATACTGGATAAAACATATGAAACATCCAAAACATAAATAATAAAAGAAGCTAGCATGCCAAATGCTTTTTTAGAATTAGATGTACATGGGACAAAGGCCAACTTCTCCAATCCCCACCTGAAGAAATTCATTGTGATTAGCAGATCAGGTTCAAACAGTACAGTATTTAGTAAACCATTAATTCTATTCAAATAAATAATTAAAATCAGACTAATCTGAGTAGTTTTGTATCCTTCTCTGTGCATGTTATGCACACATAAAGTTACTTTTAGAGGAAAACTCTTAGCCATGACTAAGAGAACCATCTGTTTTGAGATTTCAGTCAGGTAAAATTACATTATTACGATAGATCATCATTACAAAAGAAACAAAATAAAAGGTTGTTACCTATAGACAGACAGTTTATTCTTTTCCTGTGCCACGCTTGGCATTTTTAATCAATGTGTACATGAATGAAAAGAAAAAAAGCAGATTATCATATTGTCCTTTGTAGTTCTCTTTCAAAATCTCCTGGTGATAATCCACGAAGAAATAATAAATTGCTTCTATTGTGGAAAGGTATGTATCTGGCTTTCCTTTCTGATGACGCCAAAAGCAAGTTTTCCTTGTTTTCAACTCAATTTGTAGTAACCCTGTCAAGAACAAAAAATTGACATGGATTAGAGAAGGTGGATTGGGGGATAGGATGCCAAACGAGGCTGTTTGAGGCAGGAATTCCACTCCTTCCCTCATCTTCAGTATTCCCAAATTTTATGAGTAATTTTCGGAGTTAGGTTTGCAGAATGGCAGAGGTTGGAAGGGACCTCGAGAGAGCTAAAGGATGCAGGGAATTTTTATGATTTTATATACAGGTATTTCATTTAAGCATTTCTGTAGCAATAACAACTTTTTTATTTTTACCTTGAAGTCTTTCATCGGTTATTATTTTATTAGTTTGATTCCAGGTACTGTCAATAAATACTATTTTCTTCAGTTTAGTGCCTTCATTCATGTTGCTTGAGTTGCATTCATTTAAATCTTTTTCTTCTGTAGGTTCTACTCTTGCTTTCTTAAGAAACGGCTCTTTGGAACAGTCATCATCAGTGTCACAAACACCTTTCCTGGAGTATTTTTGGAGATGGAAAGCAATGTCTTTTACTGAAACTGAATCGGGGCCAGGAAAGATAAGTGCCACCTAAATGAAGAAAATAAACGAGATCTGAGCAATATGCTAATGAAACAGTAAGAATTGTTTCATTAAAGAATATAAACTTTTGATCCCTACCCACAAGCATTTAAGTCAGTGGAGAGGGCGTTTCTCTTTAAAGATTAATATTTTATATATATATTTTTTTCTAAAAGGCTAAAGGATTGCATTAATGAATAAAGACACTTAAAATTAAGGATGTTTAAATCTGGCAGATGCTGACTAGGATGAGCAGAATACCCATCTGAGTATTTTTGAATGTCTGGGTATAACACTTCTTACGGTACACGGTATGACACATTATCTACCACCTAGGGTGCTGGAAACAGGAAATTCAAGGTGCTTAGATGGTGCTGCAGTATCTCCAAGCTTTGCAGGACAGACTATAACCATTATATGTTTGTAGGCCCATGCTTTGAGATGTTCAAGATGGAATGGACTGGATTAACAGAATAGCGCTTTCCTCTCTCTCCCAGAGGAGAGCAGTATCAGCTGCAGGACGAAGCATGGAAGATAGCTCCATTTTTCCCCAGCACAAAGCCATGTTATTTTATTTATATGGAATTTCTTACTTCATGTCTTTTTTCTTTGTATTCTGGAATGCAAGGGTACTTGTAAATTGTAACATCATCAGGAGCCAGGAGCTTAGCATGCACAGCAGTGCTCTTGCCATCACTTTCATTTGGGTGTTTAATAATGTCAATCTTCAAAGGTAACTAAAGCAATAAAGAAAGAAAAAAAATATTATCACATACAAAACATGTATGTGTGTATATATATATATACACACATACAAAAGCTTATTTAAAATTCAGGATAAATCCTTATGGGCATGTAATTAAGACATACTTCCTTTAAATAGTTTACAATTATTTTTTATGTTAGAACTAAACCAGAGTAAACCAGAGACAAGTGACAAGAAGCACCTGTCACATTCTCTGAGTTCATGTAAATACCTAAGTATGCAATGAATGCAATTTGGAATGCTGTAGCACTGGTGTGGTTAAAAGCTCTAGAAATAGTACCAAAAGATAGATAAGATACAGGCTTAATTTAAGCAATATAATGGTCTTAAAATATGAATACTCATCTGTATTACATATTAGGCCTTGGTTATGGGCAAATCATACCTTATTCAGAGTACATTTTGTACAGGCCAGAGTTCTTACAAGCTGAAGAATGACGGTAAAGAAACTTTTAAAACCAAAGTGAACTAACACTCGTGAGTGACTTCTGCTTATCTTCCCAACAATTAGGCACGTAAACATTTATGTGAAGAGTGGCACACTGTCAGCACCTGTGCATGTGATTTCTCAAGTAAGAACAATAATTTTATCTAAATGGAATTTATTCATTTGATATCACTTCTGTGTTAAAAATTACTGTTTGTAAAGAATGAATTAGAAAAGAAATGGTCATAGACCATCTGTTCTATGTCCCAAGTAACTAAAAGACAGAAGAATATTATAAAAGATTCATAAGAAATATTAACCTTCACTGTTGGGATTTCTGTGGTAGGGACAGTTTCAACAAGAACAAAGCATGTGTAACAATAAAACATCCTTGAGCTACTGCATCGTGGGCATTTTGATCTCCCACTTTTCTTTGCCTTTTCAAGTACTTCCTGTGATGCTAACTGTAATTTTTGAAGCGGGTTATCTTGAAATGATGATGGAGTCTGCAGTTCTAGACTTCCCAAACGTGCAGTATTTCTTTTTGGTCCTTGAGAGTTTTCTTCATTTAGAATTGTAGATGAACTTAAAGACATGGTTAGCTGAAACAGACAATATGATTTACCTGTTAAATAAAGATCCGTAACAGTATAATTATAAACAGATTAGTCTATATGATCCTATGATTCCATACGATCCTATTAACAAATGTATCTTCTACAACAAAAAATAGCACAATCATCTGACCTAGTGATTGTCGTACCAAGAACTCCAAACAGATTGCAGGAGCATGTAAACAGCCAGACAGAACTTCAGATCTGTATTCTTAATGCACATGCACTCATCATTTTACCCAGATAACTTAGCCTATTAACTGTGCATGTGTTTTTTTTTTCCTAGGGGCAGGATCTGTGTCTAGAGGCCTGTGAAACACTGCCTGGCACTTAATACCTGCAGGAGCAGCCCCATCAGTTTTCAGCATGACTACTGGTAAGGAATTAAACGTCTACAGGACAGAAAGCTGTAAGATCTAACTATAATTAGACTTGGATCTCCGTGCTGAAATGTATTGCTGAAATGCAGGCAGACAAACTAAATGGAATTCCTGTTGACAGAGCTTTGTGAGAGAAAGGAAATCATCCAGGAACAAGGCTTGAGGCTAGATTAACGCTTCTGAAGAGCTAAAATAGGGTCTTGGTACTCCATATACTAGATAGTAAGTGCTGGCAGTCTGAACTCATTCTGCAGGTGCATATTTGTTCAGTAACACTGACAGAACAGCCTTTCTTCCAGGCTTTCTGCACGACATACCCTGCAGCTGGCGCACAGCCTTCTCTTTGCTGTGAGTAGCACGAACAGGGCTCTACCTGCCCCAGCCGGGATCATTACCGCTGTGTGCCGCAGCTCCAGGGACGCTGCCTGCCCGGGTCGCTCCCGCCGCTCTTCGGCCCGTGCAGGAGGAGCCGCCCGCAGGAGCCTTAAGCTGCCTCTGCGCGCTGCGCTGCCCCACTTCAAATGAAAGCAGTAATCCCCGTGTTTACTTCTGGCTAACCGAGGTTGCCTTTTATGTCAGGGATCGCACTTGAGAAATGATGTAACCCGAGAGCCACGCTTAACGAAAACAAACAAACAGCGATTCCCCAGATGTGGTCCAAAGGGAACTGTTTAGATAAAACCAAGCGTAATCTAACTGAAAAACAACAAAGATAAAACGCTCAGCGAGCTTTACAATAGGAATGCAAAATTAATCCCAGATAAATTATATACTTGTGCATGCTTTGATACCTCTCCCTCCTGCAGCGACAAGCTTTAACTTTTTAAAGGTCAGGAAAACCCACTGAAATACAGTCAAAACCCAAGGCGGACAGGTTCCCTGGTGCGATCTGCTTTTCAGTAGCTGGGAGCGAAGGGCCAAACCCGGCCCGCACCGCAGGACGGCGGGCGGCGGGCTCTACTTCCGCGACGGCAAAGGCCTCCGCAGAGCCGCCGGCCCCCGCCGCCCTCCCGCCCGGCCCCTTCCCGTGCGCCCCCGGCCCCGCCGTGCCTTCGCCGTGGGTCGCGGAGCTCCGCGCCGCTCCCTGCCCCGCCGGCCCGGCTCCCAGCACGCGCTGCGGCCCCAGAACGCCCCGGAACGCCGAGGGCGGGCTGCGCGCCGCGGGAGCGGGGCCGGAAGGACGTGGCGGCACCGCGGTTCGGCGGGAAACGGTTGCTAGGGGCCCTTAGCAACGGCACGCGCCGGGCTGCAGCACGCGGCCGTCCGCCCTCAGCTCCTGGAAGCTTGAGTGTTTTTTGTGTTTCCTTTCCTGCCCCGTACTTTGTTTTTTTTTCCACCGACCGTACATAACTGCATGCTTACGGTTGACGCCGAGGGCTGGGGAATTTTGTCACGGTATTTCTTTTTGTTGTTGCTGTTGTTTTTCATCTCTCTCTCTCTCCACGGGACTGCAAGCTTCTCTGTGGAGCTCGGGCTGAGTGAGGGCACTGCCCTGCTGTGACATCCCACGTCCTGTGGTCACGGGCTGCATTTTTAGGCTGACGTGCCTGTGCGAAAGCAGTAATTTTGGTATAGGGAATGTTTATCTTGACTGAGCCAAGGGCAGTCTGTGGTATCTTACTTGCAGGAGCCCTAGGGGAAGAATTAACATCGTGGGCACAGTTTGTGCCAGGCTTTGCTGTGTTACAGCCCGCAGACCTCACTGAGGTGGGTGGTGCTGCAGCCTGTAATGCAGAGGGCACCGACTGGGGCTCCCTTGTTCTGCTTCGGCCCGAGCTGCTTCTCATGAGGTGCCATCTCCTGTGCTTGAACGATTTCTTTGGATGCTTTACCCAACTTTTGGGAACAGCAGAGCTCATCGTCCAGAAGCCGTGTCTGGAATTGCAGTCACTCCTTGTTATTTGATCCTGTGCAGCACTGAAGGCTGCCATCTTAACCATTCCTAAGAACGGATGCTGCACCATTATTTTGTTCTGAATTACTCATTTCATGATTTCCCAAAGCAGTTTTTCTTTGAATGGGTGTTTCTTATGTTCTTACATCTCTTTGGTGTTGTTTGTGCTTGGAAGTAACAATGTATAAGTAACAATGTATAAGTAAAAGTTATACAGAACCTGAGATATGCAAGTCGACTGATTTCAGTAAGACTTCTGCTCATTTACAGTCCTTGCATTGCTTTTACTTTATAAACAAAACTGGGACATATAGAAGCAGAGGAGACCTACTTGGTGATGCAACTTTCACATTTTTTTTCCCTGTATATATTTTAAAAGTACATAAATGATATAAGTATCTTGCTACTTTGTGTGGATATGTCTAGAAGAAAAGGGAACTTCTGCTTTTATGGTTGCATCCTCTTTAGCATCTTTCTCAACATTTAGGAATGTGAAGTGATTCTTCTGCTTTTTGCAGAAATGACTGAATGAGTTGTACATAAGCTACAGAAATTGCCTTATTTGTAAGTTTCAATAATCCAAAGTTTAAATATATGCTCATATGTGTTGTCTTATGGTTTTTAGGGCATTCTGGTGACAACAAATCTTACTGCATGTCAGTCGAAAATGGAAAAGCCTCCTTTGACTTTTGAAGAATTCCTACGGTCTCAAGACTTAGTGAGTCTAACTGCTTGTTATTTTAGCTGCCCATGTGTACAATGGAGTGAACATGTAGGAGTGGGGTGATGAGCAAAGCCATGTGGATGTAAATATCAAGAACTGAGTTTGAACATGTATTGTATTCCCTAAACCCTCAGTCATTGGAAACTAAGAGGTTTGCAGCAATGGCAGCCCATCAAGGGAGTGGCCTTTCAGTTAAATTTTTCTAGAAACGTAAACCACGGAGGAAGTTTTTGTCTGCTGTACAGCACTTTCGTATTGTTGGAAGCATGCTTGAGTGACGACACTGACCCAAGCTTTGTTTAAAATATTTGATTAGACCACAGCATTACTAACACAACACAAAGTGCTGAACCCTACGGCAAAATGTGCTGATGAGTATGACAGAGTGAACAGCTAGCTAGTTTTATTTTTTAATGAGGTTGTTTTCTTTTCTTGTACTGGGAAGCGTGTTAGGGGAAATCTTTCAATGTGCTTTTATATTTTGTTAAATAATTTAATATAATGTGAATACCAATGATTCCAGGCTGGATGTGGCTCTGGGCAGCCTGGTCTAGTGATTAGCGACCCTGCACAAAGCAGAGGGGTTGAAACTCGATGACCATTATGGTCCTTGTCAACCCAGGGCATTCTACAATTCTTCATAATTACATTATTTTTGAAAGAAACAGAAAATTCCTTTTCACCTGCCTACATAATTTGCAAGTATTGATTTGCTCAAAGCCTCTAACTGTAGAGCTATGAGGAAAATTGCTCTACTGCACTGAACCAAAACGTTTTATCTCATGTAAACAATGAAAGAAAAATGTTTTAAAATGTTTTTTCAAGTGGAACATTTCATTAAAAGAATTTAATTTTTATTTAAGGACAAATTATTTGGAGGAACAATCTGATATAAAAATGGAAACATTATAATTTTGGATAATGTCAAAACAAAATATTAATATATTTTAGTTTCCCAATTGGTTTTATTTGCCTTTTTCTTTTTAATCCTAAAGTACTTGTGTGTATTGCTAGTTTGCTCTTCATTTGATTTGGCAGGGAGGAGGGAGAGAATAATTTGTTTTTCTGTCCAGCTATTATGGTAGAACATGTCATTGTTTTTCAGCTATATTAGGGGTTTTAAAAAGAAATCGATCGTTCCATATTAACACTTACTAAGTAATTTCAGGGAAGTAACCAATTTGATGATTGACTTCAAATGACTACCATTGGTTTCAACGGGTTGTTCAAATGTTTAAGCTACTAGTTTTAATTCTTCACTGACCAAGGAGCAGTTTCTTCTTATGCTTCCAAGGCTGTTCTCAACAGATGGAAGACATTACTGTCCTTTCAGAGAACTTAAATTGCACATGATTTTATTTGTCTCTTTAGAAACACAACAACCCTTTTTTTCCCTGAGTTATCTCTTTTTCTAACTAAAAAGTTATAGTCCTTTTAATTGCTCTGTGTATGCTATAATGGGCCTCCTTGGCCTATTTCTGTTTTTCCCTCTTATTGAGATGATATAATCATCTCTGAATGCGGCACATGGAGCAGCAGGAAATTGCAGTCTATGTTAGCAATGTTGCCAAGATCTGACGTTCTTAAAATGTGTAAGTAAAATGTGTTTATACTGGTATTGCAACTCTTTATCCAGAATAAATTTCACAGGTTCCCAAATTTAATCTTTCCATTTGTATCATGTTCAGAAATAATTACTTTTGATACGTACTGATTGCAGACGGACTGGCCAAGACGTGTCTGTTTGGATGAGCCTTATTCTTTGGTGGATAACTTAAGAAAAGACTGTTCCTTCAGTGCTGTCTCTAAGAGTCTGCATGAACATGCTCCATTGACCGTCAGTTCACTCTCAGATTTGGAGAAGAGAATGAACACATGCCTTATTGAACTAAAGAAACATGCTGAAACAATATTGTCATTACAGTGTGGACCAGCGTCTCTAGAAGAACAGCTAATTGCCCCTGAACAGAGTAATAGTCAGTTCATATTTTTAAAGTAGAAACTATAGTTAGAAAATGAGAAAAAAAAATCCTAATGCCTTTAGAAGACTAGTGATTTCTGCCTACTTCTTGGTAACAGTGTAGAGTAATAGAAAAAAAAAAAAGAATAAAAATGTAGGTAGAATTTTTGTAAAAATTGTAGATAGAAATGTAGGTTTAGAGTTTGCAAAATTCCAGAAATTTAAGTAAAGTTAACAGTGCACGTTGGAAGTTTCCTAGGCGCTATTTAAAACAAAGATATCGTTCCAGAGAAGTGTTTGCAGCTTTTCCTCATTTGCAAGTGTGAAGTGTCAATTTTATAATTTAAAAAATCTAATAAGCTGAAGTTCCAGTTCTGGCTAGATCATAGGAACGTTTTGTTTCAGACCTAACCAAAGTGTCTCTGAAAACATGTTCTCCACAGATCTTGCTGTTATAAAGTAAGGATGAGACATGTAGAAGGACAAAAATGGTGATTTTCAAGTCTTCCAATCCTTGCAATAATGCAGTAGGATGATGCAGCGTCATGTTTTGTGCATGTATGCATTTAGACATAGTCATAGATAAATTAGAAGTCTTTGTCTGATTAGAGCTTTTAGTCCATCACATCATCAATCCAGATTCTATTTCTAGATAAAATTTGCTAATTTTTTTAAAGAGATTCCTACTGAGCAAATTGATCCAGAACTTCTGACTCGGAAAAGTGAGATGAGGAAAACAAAGGTATATTATGTAATTATGTATTTTTAGTTCTCTTTGTGGGTTAGATGAGAAGACAAAATTTGCAAGTCTTTTCCTTGGATCTAGAGGTTAGATTACATTTACCTTTGTATATTTTTGGGGTGGGAAAAAAAAAAACTGAACAAAACAAACAGCCACATTTGAAGTATTTTTTTCTTTATATCTCTAAAGGTATTTTGTAATATATACATCCCCTAAAGGCTCAGTTTTAGATGGTTGCTCTTAATCTGAATTAGACTCAAAGTTCATAGTATGAATTTTCCTGGCTGAAAATATTACTTATATAATTGTGTGAAATAACATTAATTTTGAATTGTGAAATTAATAACTTTCAGGTTGCCAAACGCATTACTGAGGAGTCAAAGGGTTGGCATGTAGAGGTGAGCTTTATTGCGTTAATTACATTTTTAAAATTACAGGGCATTCTTTCTTATAAATGTGTTTTGAACTGTAAGTCAAAGAAATACCTTTGATATCAATCCAAGGGAAGAAAAACTGAGATTTGTTCAAGATTCAGTATTAAATTTTCTAGACAACTTGAATTTAGGTGTATTACATAACAGAAATTCCAAATACAATATAAATATGCTGGGCAGTTTTATTCATTTGATTTTATCGTCAACTCTTGGGAGCGTAGTTTGTGACTTTTCAGTGAGGAAAGGGGCCTTGAAGAAAAGATGTCTGTCACAGCTTGGAATATCTTGCCTCTGGTATGTTTTGAATGTTGGTTAGATGCTAAGCACAATCAGGTTCTTTTTTTTTTTTTTTTTAATATTAATGTGAATACTCTCAGAACTGAGCCATAAATTACTAATAAGATAGTGAGTTATTACGCTGAGTGATGCAACTTAAAAGACCATATTGTATTTGTTATTTGGTCTATTAAAACTCAACTAAAGGCTCTGTTAAAGAAACTATTGAGATATATAAATGTAACAAATCCTCTGTTAGATTCTTGTGGGACATCTCCGAAGTATCAAAACAATTACAAAGCATGGTTGCTCCTAACATATCTGCCAATGGGATAGATTTCTCAAAGAGCTTGTACAGTCTTCATCTTTGAAAATTTCAAGACCATGCAAAATAAAGCCTTGAGAACCTGCACTGTTCTCTCTCCTGAGGTCCCTTCCAACCTGATTTAGCCTATGCTCCTGTAATATTGCTATCAGTTGGTAAGAAACCAAGTAACTATGGTGGTAATACAGACAATGTACATTGTGCATTGGACACTCTGAGCTAAAGAAAATACCTTAAAAAACTCAATCAGCTCATTTCAAACCGATGCTACTCACTAGGTACACTCTTATGCATCGTGTAACGTTGTAAGTCACTGTATATGCTGTATGGCCAATCAGAAGTTTGTACTTGTCTGGAAACTGATACAGGAGCAAATAGGCCAAATATATCCTAAATGGCCAAGAAACAGTATCATCTCAAATTGAAAAAAATGACATATATAGGTTGAAAGAAGCAAAAAGCCCAGCAAGTATGAAAAATTGGAATGGGTTTACTCATTCTTTCTAATAGAAATTTTTTTTTGGGGGGGGGAAATCTCACAAGAAACGAAGTGTGTCAAAGATTGAAGTGATCATATCATGTACTTTGACAGACTTATGGTGAAAAAAGAAAACAACCACAAAAGAAAGTATTTTTATAAAATAGAGTCACCAGCTCTGTTGGAGAATCCTTTGTAGGTTTTAATTTAGAAAAAAACTGCTTAAGTTTGAAACACTCTTTTCTCAGTGCAGCATCACAAAGGGAACATAATTATCAGCTTTGGTTACTGAAGATTTTTCTTTTCTTTTTAGAGCTGTAATTACCCTGGTTTCAAAAACCAACCTTTAGAATTATCAAGACATTTGGAAGCTTCAAAACCTTGAGACTTAGTTATAAAAGGTCGATATTGCCAAGTACGTACTCTTTTCTTCAATATCCTTATCACAAGCTGCTAATAAAGAGTACTGCAAAATATTTTGACTCATTCATCTTTGTGTGTTCCACTTTCATAAAGGTTTTAGTATCACTATTAGCATTTATTGAAGTTACAAAACTGCCTGATCTAGGAGCTGTTTAATTTTAGCTCATCATTGTTGAAGAATTCTTCTAGCTGCCCCTGTCCTGTGTCCTACAGTTGGCCAGTAGATAAAGTAGTGAAAAAATAATGTAAAATCCATATTAAACTTAAAAAGAGTTTCAAAAACAAGGTAAACCCAGAATTACAGTATAGAACATGTAATTTTTTTTTACAGTCTCTGTGGCATATATGTTAGACATCATGTTAAATTACATGGGCTTTTTTGTTTGCTTTTTTACTGTGTCTGACTACTTATATCTCACAGCACTGAGGGAATGATTGAACATTATGCACAAAGAGAGATGGTTGCCTGTAACACCTCAGTCTAATTACAGCAGCAATTGTAATCTTGTTGAAGTATGAATTTGCAGCAAGTATGTAAAGCACTTGAATGCTATTATGCAAATGGATTCCAAATGAATTTCTTCCGTGTGTGATCATACACTCATACTCCATAGCTGGTGGGCATGAACCTCATGGCTGTGAAACTGATCTTGCATTAGCGTATCAAACAGGGCCTCACTACACATGCTACTACTATATGCTCACATCTCCCACCTGGAGACATAAAAAGTGAAGATATTCCTTATTTCTTTCATATGACCACAGAAGAAAAATGAAGACAGTGTCCAAGAGCTTCTAGGTGCCCTGTTAATTCATGCTAGATAATGGCTCTTCTTCATTAGGTGAGGAAAGATTTATTTGATGATATGCTAATTCTTTCAATATGTGTGCATCCATCTTTTACTACTGATGAGGGATCCTTACTCTATCTAAAATTAAAGCTTTCACACCTGCATCTGGACTAAATTAGCCAGGAAAATTGCAGTTGACAGTTTGGAGTATTATTTTAATTGTAACCTTTATTTTCTAATTTTCTACTCATTTCAGTGGGAATTAGCAGTGTCTTCAAATTCTTTGGTTACTTCATTAGCAGACAAATGAGAAGGCATTGTCTTTTCTTGTGTGGTCAGTATTTTAATTAGCAGTTGAAAAGATAGGGTTAATTTAGAGCTGTGTCTCTGCTGTCTTTGTGATCAGCCTTAGATGGTGATCTCTGTCCCTGTAAGCTGTTAGTTGACCCAGGGTAACATTTTCCTTGCAAAAGTCCGTTTGTGGAGGTGACCCACTGTCACTGCCACCACTGCTGAGAGGCACCACTCACTGCCTTGCTGTGCTCACATCCACTGTTGGATCTCTGTAACTGTTCAGCAAGTGTTGGTAAATTTTGATGGGTTTAAAAATTTTGGCTATTGTTTAAATGTGTGCAAACCTACCCAGATAGCCAAGTTACAAGTAACATCAAAATCCTTTTAGCACTTCTGCATTTGTTCTGGAACAACTTCGAATCAGTGCCTGCCTCCAAATGTCAATGGAAGTTTATCTGGTGCCTGTATCTGCTTTGTTGTTAGGATTAGTTACAGTATTTGTGCTCTTGCATATTTTTAATTATGTTAAAATTTAAATGCAGTAAGTGTGATTTGATGCCTTATTAATTTTATGTAACTTAGTTTTTGTGATTTTAACTTTATATATTTAAACATTTTGTTGTAAGTTTAGAGAAAATTAACTAAAAAAACCCCAAGCAAAATAAAACAAAAAAACATTGAAGATCTGAGAGTTGTTGGTAACCAGCAAATGCAGATGTGTCCCCATTTACGATGGCCTAATGGTGAGGTGCCCAGGGAATCTGCTTTTGTTCTCAGTAGAAGCTGAACATTTCCCTGCGAGCTTTTTTTCTTTCAGTATGTCCTCAGTCTGAAAGAAGGTTCTCATTTTCTTCTGGATTGTGTTCCAAATGAAAACCCTTGCACTTCCTATCCTTGTGTAGTTTCAGTTTGTTCTGTGGTTCTTAGATTTTAGAATTGCAGCATTCAGCATAATAAATATTTTATTGTTCGTTTGACAGAAGGAAGTTCTTGACATCTGAAGAAGCTTGTTTCTCTCAAAATCATCTATTGCAGCATTTCAGGAATTTATTTGTGCTGATTTCTCCAAAAGTTTAAGGTATAAATGAATTCGATGTATTCCTAGATCTGTTGTTATTAAAGAAATAAGCTACAGATTCTTCAAGTTGGCTATAGATGAAAACTGAGTACATCAATTACAGGCCGAAGACTAACTGACATATAACTTTAAACAGCAGTAGCTGAACACATAAACGGCTAATTTAGATAGCAGGTTTATCCCATGATGCCTATAATAAGCATTTAGTTCAAAATTGTTTGTTTTACTTTGCTTGCTTTATGTATCAATGCTAGGACTTGCATAAGGTATGATTTTGCAGTATTTAGGTTAAGAACATAAATTAAAAATGTATATATTCTATTACCTCAGGTAATCATTGTGTTCTTTATTAAGAAGAGAAGGAAAATATTCAAATGGTAGGAGACTGTGGTTATGTACAATGGCTTCAATTCAGTACAGCACTTAGATTTCATCTTAGTTATTGGCTGGTACACCACATATGCTTCAAATAATAGACATACTTAAGTATGATTCTGAATCAGGAACTACTGCAGTATACTTAAAAAAAATCTGTCAATACATATAGAAGGAAATACTAGAGTAAGAAGTGGAATTATTTTAAGAATATATTTTAGTATTGTATTGTCAGCACTATAATAGTATATGTAAAGATGAGCTCTAATAGTCTGACACACAAGTATATTAGCTCACAACAGCATATGAATTTATGCTGATGCCTTCTTCTTGGGTTCATGTTTCACCCTTTGAAGCCCAATCAGGAAGATCAGGACCACTTCTTTGACAGACTTGCAGAAAGCTTTGTGGTGCTTTTTTGTCTTGTTCCCAGGGATAGTAAAGATGTTTCCCCCCTCCCCCAGGTAAATGAGCACTTAGTAATTCCACTGATATACAAAAAGATGCTGTATTTTGGCTCATAAAACTATAACATGTCCCATAAACAATTTTACACATATCCATGTTGACAGTGTTTGCCTGCACTAGAGAGCTGCATGTATGTAGAGGAGAGACGGCAGTCAGAAATACTGAGGGAATCTGGAAATTATCACTTTGTCATGAAGTTGATTTTTTGGCTCATACAATGTGTGAATAATAAAACAATGTTAAAAGATGAGAAATTTCCAGATTTCTTGTTTTTAATTAGCTGCCATGATCAGCTCAATATCATCAAACAATACTTTATCCTGATTTTAGGCTTAAGAGCTCTTGCTCAAAGTACATAATATGTTTAAATCACTCTCATCGTATTCCATCTTAACTGGGAACTTTGATGTTGGCTAAGCACGTTATTGAGAAGTGTGTTCCTTACTGTTGGTACAGCTGCCTAATGTTTCACACGAGTAGTAGAAGATAGCACTATTCTTTTTTTAAAAGAACGACTTTGCAGTTACTATGCTTCACTTGAGTGTTTTTTCATTAGGTAAAAATATTGTAGTATGAAAGCTCTTTTTGTAGCTTTGTTAGACACGGTGTTATTCTTGTTTTGGCAGATGTATCCTGATCGTTTGTCTCAAATCCTTTACTTCACTTTCTGTGAAGCATTTCCTGAATGCCTTAGCAGATTTGATGATGATTTTATGGACATATTGGTAGACTTAATTTTTCAATGGATATCAGGTACTGTGTTTGTTTGTTTGTTTTTGTTCAGACCACCAGATGTGCATTTCAGTGAGAATCTACTGCTTTTTTACCCCCCCATAATAGTAAGACACATAAATATAAATATATATAAAAAAATCAGTGCTGGAAATACTATTGTTAAAGCTAGCATCCTGTGCTCTGATCTGGTAATAACGATGATGATAACAACATCTTAATTCTGATTGTTGGCAAATATGATTAAACATTGTAAAACGGTACTCTGGAAAGGAAACAAAGAATCTGAGCTGTCTATCTGTGGCATTGTTTCTCTTTTTTTAGTAAAAAAATAGCACTGGATTTGACCTTTCAAGATGCTTTTGACAAAAATGTATTAAAGTATGTCTGTAACATACTTTGATTGCTAACCTGTGCTGTATCAATGCCTTGGCAATCTAGTTTAGCATTCTGTTGTCCGAATGCAGCTGATACTCTGGAAGCATTCTGCATTCTAATTATTTATTTGAGCAGTGAGATTAGTTGGGCATGACCTTCCAGTGTTTAATAATGATGAAGTCTTGCTGCGAATATGAGAAATTTCAGACGACCAGATTACCTTTCTATCTTTCTATTGTGACACAATTTAGCTACAGTTTTGCAACTATTTCCATATAAGGTGATTGAGAATTAAATATTTTTCCCCATTAAATTAAGCTATTTCTGGGTCAAAATCCCCGTATGTATGTTGTATTAGAACTATGAGTGCAGTGAGAGCACTGATGTCACTGATTGTTTCAAAGCTTGTGTGTCTCAGAGTCTGAGTGGGTGGCAACTGATAATTTCTTTAGAGCTGGTGGATATCAGGATAATGCTGAAAAGAAAGTATAGTATTTTGAAGATCATATATTTGCTCTAATCCAGTCCTATTATTGCTTTACAGCAGCGACTCTGTTCTGGCATAGTTCTTGTCGCTGTAAAAGTACTTAAATATTATAGAATTAGCCAGCAAGGATGTAATCATACATGGAGACATAATTGAACTGATGAATGCTGATTGTTTCAGTGCTTTCTTGGTGATACATTATAGAAGAGCTATTGTTAAGAATCTACAGTAAGCACGTAAATGCAGTCAGGATAGAAGACATAAAATTCAAATATAGTACAAGAAAAACTGTATTAATTACTGAGAAAGCTGCTGAACATGGCAAGCATAGGTTGCTTTTTAGTTAAATAAAAGACTAGGAGGTCTTCCCCTCCCCATTTGTAGGTGGCCTTAAAGTTATTTCTCTATTAAAAACCCCAAACCAGAAGAAAGGTATAAATATGCTTACTGGATTCTTGACTGTACCTGTCCTAGAAGCTTCCCTTGGATTACCATTAGATATTGCCATGTCTTAACAGTGTTTATGATTCGTAGATTGTACACGTTATTTAATATCCATTTCAAAACTTAGATTTAGAGCAGATTTCTATCTTTAGTTCTCGTTTATTTAGATTTCATGACAATGTGGAATTCATTATCTTGTATGTTGAGCTGATTGACAAATGCAATAGAAATGTGTTTTTGAAGTAGGCACAAAATACAAAAATATTTTCTCAAAACCTTTCTCTATGTCAGTCAGTGTTTCTTGAGCAGAATTTTCTTTTTAGTTACAGACCGAGAAAATTATGTATAGAAATAAAAATACCCTGAAAAATCTAATTTAGAGAAGGTTTACATATTTCAAGGTTATATGCACCAAACCTCAACTGGGCCTTTAACTTGAAAGAGCTGCATAAACCCGCAGTAAAGTCTGTAATGTGTAAAAATAGATAATGGATGGAATTAACTGAAATTTAGTCAGACTGAGAAAAAAAAATCCTGAGAAATGAGGATATCACTGCTATGGCAGAGATTCTATATCTGCATGAAATTTATAGTGTGGGAGCTGTGCAGAATTCTACTGGAATGAATACTGAAAACCACTGACTAAAGTAAATTATGTATTGCTGCCAGAATAATTCACAACCTCACAAAAAATATGCAAATATATTAAATTACTGGAATTGGAACAACCACAAAATAAGGATATTTATTCATGTATAAAATCGAGCAGAGGTAGAAGGGAGATAGCAAAAAATCTCTGTGAAGACACTGGTTGACTTTAAATACATGAATTTAGTTGTTTTAGTTATTGGGCTTTGTTCCTTAGCTTAAGGTTGAGCATAAGCATAACACTGTTTACACTGGATACAAGAAAGAATGTAATTTTAATTTAAATTGGGAGGAATCACACGGCACATTTCAAAGTAACATCAGCATTTTTCTAAATTTAATTTTTTTTTCCCAGGTCTAAAACCAAGGAAACGTATGGAATAAATAGAATCTTGAAAGCTGTAAGGTTACCACTGTAAAATGTAACAGTAAAGGTGCTACTGCTGACATACCAGTGAGTGAATCTGCCAGATCCACAGCAGCTCGTAAGTCTTGTAAATATTTTTAAACTCATAATGTTTGTTATGTTTGTGCATATTGTAATGTAGATTGTAGTACATTGCAAAATCTAATTGTCAACAGAAATTATTAGTAATATTTTCACTTTATTTTTGCACGGAATCAAAATGCCGTAGCAATTAAAAATAAATTGATTGGTCATTTCCTCTAATCCTGTTAACAGGTATTTTTTGGCTGCTCCTTTCTCTAGCACATGGTTCTCATCTTCATTCTTTGTTGCACTGTCTTCTACCTCTTTGTCTTCCCTGTCCTGGTGAATCGGATATTTGGCTGTATTATTCTATGGTGCTAGATGGCTGTTATTTCTCATTGCTGCTATATTAACATTCCTTCACAGTTCTTGTGCCAATTCTGCTTCTCACTTGCTCTCTTTCTGAATGTTTTGTTTCTTCAAGTTAGCCAGATTATTCTCTCTTCTATCATATCTCCCATGTCTGAAGTTTCTGTTTTCCTTCCTCCTTTATTCTGCCAGTCTTTTCTTGCTACTCTTAGTCTTCCTTCTGCCCCCAAAGCTTTTCCAATACTTGCCTTTTTTTTCCTATTCTTTTTTTTTCACGTGCTCATGTGATTATGTGCTTTTGTGGATTTAGATCACTCCACCATGACAAAAGTAAGGAAACTTGATTTTTGTTGTAAAACAATTCAGAGGAAAACATCTGTGGGAAAACTTATAAATCTGCCAGTCTTAAAGATAAGGTGATGAAAAAATTCAGAAATTCATTAGTGATGGAATCAACCTGAATGGGTTGTTTGTGTGCAGATCCCCAGCCTCTACCATTTTCAGTGATACTACTCTGGCAGATTTTCCCAACAGCTATGTTAAATGGTTAGGAAAACACAGAGGCTTCTCTCATATTTATTAATGTTAAGGGGAGAATGTTTGGAGCATGCTGTACTCAGGAAATCCTGAATTAGTGAAATACCACAGAAATTTCAGAGGCAAGGAAGTCTTCTAGCATGTGCCATCATTTCCCCACAAACTTGCTCTTGTAATGTAGATGTAAGACAACTGTGTGGATTTTTATGTGTGCAGTGCGGTATGAGCAATGAGGAAGAGTTGCTCTTGAGAGCTTGCTGAAGGATTTGGTCTCTACAAATGAATGCAGCTTTGCAGAATCTTTGTGTGGATTGGCTATACACCTCTGTGACTTAATAAAGTAAAATAGTTCACTGTCATTATATATTTCATGTTAGCTTTTCTAAATAATTTTCCTTTTTTTCCCTTAGTAGTTCCTTTTGAGTATAATTGAAGGGGGGGGGAAAAGGAGAAGCACTGTTTCTTTTAAATTGAAAGTCAGTGTTACTCTCTTCATGTTACAGTCTTGGAAGGAAATTCTTGTTTATAAAATCCATTTTTTTGTGTGTTGCTCTGTTTGCAGTACAGGTTTTAGAAACAGAAATGTATTATGTTCTTGAAGACAATTGTCAGAGGAACATTTGGGTTTAAAATATAATATGCTTTTACAAAACCAAAAGCCAGTGGAAACATTTGCATGATTTTTATAAATTCCAATGGTTTTCTTCTGGTATAATCATGTTTCCTTTGCCTTTTGGACTTTGGTCATTACAGTATTTTGCTAGTACATGAAAAGTAAGAATACGAAACTCAGTAGAAAGTGATTATTTGCAGAGCAGGTTCAATAAATCACCTCAGTTGTTGGTTACAATAACACTTCTGGCCTGAGCTTGCTTCAATGACAGTAATTTTTTGAAGTCACTGAAGCTATTGTGGTCTTAATGCTTCTTTGCAAAAGAAGATAGAATGACTTCTTTTTTCCTATGAAAATATAATAAAAGGGAGAAGCCTTTCTATTTTAGCTCTTCCTATTATTATCCTATTCTGTGCTCTACCACAGTGCTTTAGGCTCTCAGGGCACTCTCAGTTTTGTTTAATAGTCTCTTGTTCTCATTTATGAACACTGAGAAGCTTGTTGCTTGCCCAGATCCTCTTTGGTGCGTAATGTCCCATGAAATCAATAGGAAAAGGGTGTATAGGCAAGTTAGCTGTCAGTATGTTGTGTCTTACACAAGAATTGAGCATCCATGGTTTCCACATGTTCAATTTCATCTGGAGGTCTCGTGTAATGTTCCTGTACTATGCAATAATATTACAGCAACCCAGTTAGACATAAACAAGGCTAACCTTGTTAGCTAGCTTGAACGCAGACAGCAGTCTAACCATGACAATATGGTGTCCTGTGTTGCGACCGAAATCACTGTGAATGTAGGCATAAATTCAGCAATATCCCCCCTGCTGACTTGTGCCCTGCTGAGATTATAATGGTGATTTAAAACTAGTATGGAAATATGTTTAATGTATTAGCAACATGTGTCAGGCTTGTACCTCTTTTACTTACATACAGAGTAGGACTTTGACCATGACTTTCTTAAAGTTATGCGTGAAATTTATTGCAGAACCAAATTTCAAAGGCCAGTAGATGAATCATAATAACTCAGCAGTCACTAGCTAATGTCTATCATGTCTATTTATGTCTATCAAAACTGATGCTGTCCAAGGTAATAATAAATTGTGAGAGAACTGGGAATCTCAGCCTGGAGAAGTGGAGAGTTGGAAGGCATCTTATCCATATTTGTAGAAACCTGAAAGGAGGATGCAAAGAAGCTGGTGCTAATCTCTTCAGTAGTGCCCAGTGCCAGGACAGGATGCACAAACTGAAACATACATTCTATCTTAACATCAGGAAACCCTTACTGTGCTGGTGACTGAGCAATGGAACTCTCCTTGGAGTATCCCTCTTTGGAGATCCTCCAAAGCCTTGTGGACATGGCTGTGAGCAGCCTGCTTTAGGTAGCCCTGCTGAACAAGGGGTTTTGGACCAGAGGTGCCTTCCAACCTTGACCAATCTGTCATTTTGTGTTGTGTTGGACTTCAGTTTGAAAACATTGTAAATTTTGTGCTAAGTATATGCATTATACTTCATTCTCACCAGGAAGTAATTTTCTGAGTTGAGTTCTTTTTTTCTCCTCTATATTATGAGTCAATGTTGTCAAGTGCCAGGCCTCTTAGTAAAAGCATTTCCTAATGAAAGAAACCTATTTTGGTAAACTAGCATCTGCCTTCTAAACAAAGTTGGAGAAAACCTCCTTTTTTTTTTTTTTAATGTCTGGAGTGTAAGCAGGTTTAGAATTGTCTGGAATGCTTGAGATTTAGAAGCTAGCTTTACTCAGCCAGGTATAGAGGAGTTATTTACAGAGCTCAGGTTTTAACACTGGGTGGTATTTAGTTGCTGTAAGACAGATTTGCAGATCAATCAGTTTGGTTTGCAAATTTTTCTAACCTAATTCTGCAGCTCTATTTTATATAAGACTGTTTAAATGTTTCTGGATTTCTGCTTAGAAGACAGTTTTAAATTAAAGGTATTCTCAAATTTGATACACTGGATGGATCTTATCTTGCTTTCTGTTAATCTTTTCCACTCTGTACTGGAATAGAACAAGCTAGGATGTGTTTTAGCCTTTAAGAGTGTTTGTTAATGTGCCAGAAAATAATTGAAGAGAAACCATGAAAAAAAGGGAAAAATCTGATTTTTTTTTTTCTCAATTAGAACACCTCCATTGCAAGGTCAACATAAGGAAGGTATTGTAACGTGCTGGCTGTGTGACTCTGCTACTGCAGGGATTTGAGCTTAGGCATCTTTTCCTGAACCATTCACCTGGAGGCTATACGTGCGATATGACAGAAAAATGTAAACCAGCTTTGGTTTACCTAATAAGGATGGTAGTATAATAATGCATTGTATAAAACATAGAGCAGTACGTGCAAATTACCTTAGGGACTCAAGAATTGCTTGACCGTATGCTTATATTCTTGAACAACTTAATCAAAAGGTCTTTAGAAGAACCTATCTGTATCTAATTTAAGCACTATTTTGCATATATTTGCATATGAATATACATACTTGCACAGAAGTTTAAATTTCAGTTGAGCTTTAAAACACAACCTTTGGGAGATTTTGCTCTTTCCATTTTTATTTCAAAGCTTCAACTAAGCTAATTTGTATCTAAAAACTTTTGCTAGTATATTAATGTTAATTGTGAATAGGAACTTTATTTCAGTGTTTATATATTCACAGAGAAGTGCAGACAGTTTTCAGCAAAAAGTTGTATCAATTCTTTGATAGTACAGTCTATTGTTTTCCCTGGACAAGCAATAGATCAAGCAGCAGAAGCACAGTGAAGGTTTAATGATGTAGTTGTATTGACAGATTTTCTGCGTGGTCTGGTTCATATCTACACTTCAGTTTTTGATATTACTAAGTCAAACTCCACAAGTAATTTCCAAATTATAGCATTTGATAAGCACATAGTAGTTAAAAAATATATATGTATATATATATATCTTAAAGAGAGCTGTTGCAGGCAGTTCTGTGTGAGTGCAGTTACAAAGAAGGTGTGTCAATATGTAGAAAAAAAAAGATTGTGTCTAGATACCTGTGCTGAAAAGTAGAGCATTGAAGTCCATTAACTCCACTTGACTTCATCCAAAGCTGGTAATGATTGTGTAACAGCTGTTTTAGCTAAACTTTGGTGATCTTTGAGCACAAATCACAATGCTGAGAAAACTTGCAGGCAAACTGAACAGAATGAAGTAATTTTCAGTCATGCAGGGCTTGCTTAAACACTCTGATACCTAGAAAAGTAACGTATCTCTTCTTCATCATGTCACGTGGATCTTGGCTGGTGTTTCAGATTGGTCATGTGGGCTCTTACACTGTTCTCTGAGTATCGGTTCCACCAGCTGAGGATTTATTCTGCAACTCTTTTACCTAGTATAACTCTGAGCTGCTAGTAAATCAACTTGAGTGTGTGGCAGAGATTTTTTACGTTTTTGCATTGTTTCCTTTGAGATGTCCATTGTGCGATTTGCTGCAGGCTGTCATTTTTGTCTGCCATCCAATGTATGTTGGCAAGAGGGTTGTGTACTAGACTTTGTGTCTGGTCACAGAAAAAAATTCATGCATCTCAGCCAGACCATTTTGTTATTCCTTTAGAATTAAAAGCATATGAAACAGATGCGGCTTAATAAGGTTTTTTTTTTTTTATAAATAACATTTAAATAACTTAAAACAATAAAGTTCAAATACAACTTAAAATAAAGTTTAATGCTGTAACAACAGAAAAAGCATGTATAAGGTTGAAAAAAAAAATTAAAAGCTGTATGCCCTAACAGGAATTATACAAAAGATAGGATATGTTACATAAAATACCTTAATATGTCTGAATTTTTGCTTTGTCGTTATATAAATTGTTACTTTGTGAAAAGTGAGATGAAGTACGTTATTTATTCCTATTATTTTACATACACTATTTTGAAACATCTTTTAGAGCAGCATTAAGTATTTGTTTCATTAATAGATAGGAACATTTTTGTAGTAGAGTAAACTTATTTTTTCCAAACTAACTCTTTTTTCTGAATGCAACAATAGACATTTACAAGATTATATATTTTTTCTGATCATATAGTTTATGTATACGACATCGGTTTCTTGGGGAAGTATTTAAAATACTGCTCAGCCTCCACACTTACTATTGACTTGATAATCTGACAACTCGTTCCAGCAGCCTTAAAGTCTGACATATTTTACACAACATTATCATCTGCTTATTATTATTATAGCAGCCATATTTAAGAAGCAGATTGTTTTCTGTGTTTTTTTTTTGTGGTTTTTTTTCATTTAAATTAAATATTATCAGATAATCAAGTCATGACTTATTCTTCAGGGTAAATTAATTTAAGAAACTACCCAGTTAAAATGACTAAGATAATGATTGTACAACTCTTTAGAATTTTTTACAGCTTTTAGTTAGGAAATCTGGTTTTGTGTATATTTTCAAATCTTTTCCACGTAGTCTCTTAAAAATAAACATAAATGCGCAAGTCCAGCTTGTTCAGTTTCTCAGTAGTATTCCAGCCTCTCTCGATACCTTGTCAAATAATCTTCTTAAAAATATTCTTCCTGCTGGAACTAGTTCTGTACAGATCACGTATGATTAGGATATTGCCAGAGGAAGAAAGTGGGATGCTCTGTGTTCTTTCTTTGTTTTTTTACCCTTCATGGGAACACCTTTGTGGTTTAGTGTAACAAACATCTCTTTTCCTTTGTGTGTCCATTTTGCAGAAGCATATGTATTATAATGGTTTTCTTCAATTAGTTCTATGAAGTTGCAATCCTCATTGCATACTTTCTGTTGAGAATAAACAATTTAGAGTAAAATAATTGCAAGTGTTTTTTAAATACGATCAGAGAATATTTAGATTGAGGGAGATGGGGGAAAATGATGCATCATACAAGCAACATATTTGTGATATTATGAGTATTAAACAAATTGATATATTAGTAATAATCCAATAATATTATTAACACTGATAATAAATAAATTATGCTTCTGAAACCTGAGTAGTGAATACTTCAGCTTTATATATTGCATGTTAACATTTCACATTTTAAAAAGTACACAAGCTCCACTAACTGAATTTTCAAAGTGAGTATGGAAGTCATGCACACATGGGATACATTTTTATTTTTTGGGACTTTATTTCATTTCACACAAAATATGACATATGTTTTTAAGATAGTTCATGATGATTGTTAGAGACGTTAGCGTGGTAGTTGCTTACATGGTTGAGGAGAATTTAGCTTTCATACCTTTCCATAGAGTCTTCCTGACTTGTTCATTGCTAGAAAGTATTCACTTTCCACTCCTTTGATTGCCACTATTCCAACTGCCACTGTTCGGATTTCTAGAATACCTGCAAATGTACACAGGAAAAATTACGTTGATGCAAAATCTCTGCTTTCCAGTCAACCTGTATGATTTATTTAAACAAATATAATTCTGTGCTTATTGAAAATCCATATCTGCATTTAATAGAAAATTTATTTATTTGTTTATTCATGTGAAGAAAGGGCTAGATTTTTAAAATCTTCTGTGTGTGATCACGTCTGCACACAGCCACTTACAATTAGTATGATGAATTTTAAGTATCTACGGAAATTAAGATGTTAGTATAAGAAACTTTTATATTTTCAAAGAATTGGTGGATCTTAGGGTTCATCATACTCTGGGTTTCGTTTAGAAGAAGTATATCTGTAGCCATCACGGTTGAAAGAATTTGTGTAAAGCCTTTATTTTGAAGACACATGTAGCTGTATCACAAATGAACAAGTGTAAACCTTAGAACTTGCAAGTGATAGGAAACAGACCACAGTGTCTTACGTAAGATAAAGTATTTGTTTGACCTTTGCATGCTTTTATGGTTGATAGGAATGGGCAAAGATACTTGTATTTGAAAGTAATTAAAAATTGCACTGAGAGCTTATTTATTGAAAATCAGAAAAAAATTAGTGCTTTTCTATATATTCCTATAATTTTTCATCTGGCTGATGAGTATCAGCAACAGCTTTCTGTAGCTGCTATGATACATCTATCATAGCATAATATGATATGCAAGTACTTGCAATGTAAAAGTATATTTAGGTTAAATTAAGGTATTAAGGAATGCCAGGTTGTTTTCAAGCTTAAATGTTACTATTGTTTTAAGCAATGGTTTAGATTTACATTTCTGAGTTTGAGATGTTTTTCTCCATGTTGGGTCACATAAAGAACTTTATGCAGTACTGTTTGTATTGTGACTTGTAGGAAAAAGAATCCTTCAGAGCCATTTCAACTATAGGCAGAAACTCAATAGCTAAGCACAGGTAGAGAAGTGAGGGAGGAGGAGAGAACTGTGTGAGCTTGTCACCTGAATGATGACCTTCCATTGAACAAAACCTTTCCTTTCAAATTTGTATTGACTCTTTACAGCTGATAATATTTTTGTCATTTGTTGTTTTTCAAGAAGGCATGAATGCTGCTGATATTTCTTTCCCTATACTTTATATCTTAATATTTTTTGCTTTCTTTTCTTTCTATCTTGCTTTCTTCCCTTCCTTGATATTACCATTGTATCAGTCCTGACCAGTTATTACTTACTTTTTTTCACTCCTGTTTTCCCCACCAGTAGATCAGTTACCTCTTCTCTTGGTGTGTGCCCTGCTGGGCATTCGTTTCTCTGAACAGTTATACTACTTAATGCTAAGCCAACTTTAAGTTTAAAGCTTTCAGAATTCTTTGAGAAATTCTACTCTGCTGCAGGCCTAACAACAATTCTTACAAAGGGCAATTTCTAACCGAAACTTGCAAAAATTATATTAACTTTCATTTAAATTTCACTTGAGAGAAACCACAGCGAGGCTGAGAAACAGATGAACATCTGCATCTAGCCAAACAAATAACATGAGGGTGGAAGGGATCTCTGGGTCATCAAGTCCAGCGCACTGCTAGCCTGGGAATTGCATCAGATAATTCTCTTTTCATAAATGTTGCCAATACTAAATTGGAGTTGTTATTTCTTTGCCCCCAGTGTTTCCGCCAAAGGCTGTTCCAGAGCTTGATTTATTTTAATGCCTACAGGCTCTGTAGTAATTTGCAATCTGCATTTTTTCAGCGACAGTTTATATCCATTTGTTCTTCTGCCTATGCTAACCACTGTCTTAAGGAGAGGACTTTTTCATTTTTGAAGTTTGTTTGAATTTTCTACTTATACAGAAATGAAAAAAATGATTCAGAATGAGTTTGTAAAACAAGTCATTCTAATAGGAATGGAGATTTCCTTGAGTAAGCTGCTGTTGGCTGAAGTTACAGGAATAAGAAATACTATTGCTTTTAAAAAGGAAATGCCAAAAGCTTTTGCCTAAGGCAATATTATTATTAGAATTTTTATGTTATTTTAGCTTTTTTTTTAATGAAGTAGATATTGACATAGTAACCTGTAGGAATTACTTTATTTCATTTTCAGGTATTTGTTTTTCTACTCTATACTCAGTTCAGATATAAATGTCTAAATAAAACTCAGAATAGTTTTTCCAGCTGATGAGTTCAGGATAGAAATAAGGGAAGCAGAAATATTTTAAAATCCTCTTGCAGAGAAAATCTGAATGACAAACGTTATCTATCAAAATTATATTCTATACATTCTTTGAAATGACAGTTTATGTGATAGATGTATTCAGAGATCATTAACGGGCTCTACATTGTATTTGTTACAATTTGTGCATAAAAAGCAATGGGTTTATAATTAAAGACATAAGTTTACATTCATAAATTATTATGCATATATGATACTACTAGCTATATTATGGTATGCTTTTCAGAATTGTAAGCAATTGTGCCCCCAGAATTAGGGCTAGCTTCACATAAATAACATGTGACACTCTGACTCAGAGGTGATGAGACATCCAAAGATGTTCTTAAGCCTTTGAATAGCACATTTCTAAAGTATTCTATCTATCTGTGCATCTCTCCATAAATTTTAGTGAAAGAATATGACATAAATAATTATGCGATAATTATGTCACATTAAAAATGTTGTGCTATTGGCAACGTTCAAGACAAAGAAAAGAAACCTGTGAGACTTCTCTGGAAACAGTGCTTGTATATTCATGATTCTTGTCAGAGAATATTGTGGCCTATCACAGATGGTGCGTGTACTAATTTTTCTGTTCCTAGTTCTAGATCTTTGCTATTCTGTTGTCTTAACCAATCCCCAGCAGAGAAATTTTCCCTTTCTAGCAAAGCATTTGTTAGATTTAGGTCTCCGAGGCAGCATCTCGTGCATTTTTTAACTTGAATCATCACTAATCTTCTCACTCTATTTTGAGACATATGCCCAAATTCCTCAGAAAGATGACAGCATATGGTAAACTTCCTTTCCTTCTCAAATCTCTGCCTCAGTAACTCTTCTATTTGTTTCAGAAATGTAGCATTATTACAATTAATCAAAATTTTCAATTAAATTAGATAGGAAAGAGAAACATTTCTAGTAAACTTTTGGAGAACTAAGTCATTACATATAATCTTTTGTATGGAACTCACTTGTTCTGTTCATTACAAAGTGTTTAAGAAATTAAAAGGTTTTCCGTTATACAGAAACAATGCAAAGAAGCTGATCAGGTTGAGCAGTCATATGCTGAAGGTTTATTAATTTATCCATACC
This sequence comes from Gallus gallus, assembly GCF_016699485.2. Taxonomy (NCBI): domain Eukaryota; kingdom Metazoa; phylum Chordata; class Aves; order Galliformes; family Phasianidae; genus Gallus; species Gallus gallus. The sequence continues at coordinate 10,585,075 of NC_052541.1, read as the reverse complement.
AGCACTGCAGTTATGTCACATGATTAAATTTAGTGTCCAATATCAAAGGCCTTCCACAGACCAGGAAGAATGATTTTTGAGTCATATAAATTAAATATGGACGGAGTTTTCACTACTTCTTTTAACTGCTTTACCAGTTGCTTCTGAACACACAAGACATAAGGTGACCAGCTTTTCCCTCCGCACCTATTAAATAATTAAAGGAATCTTAACACTTATAAGCAACGTAACATCACTGTGAAAACATCCAATCTACTTTTCTGTTTATTTTTTCAATATGCAACTTGATTTTCCCGATACTCCATTACTGCAAGAGAAATTATATGATGGCAAATGGATACTAAGGTTTTTTGTTGTAGGAACCTGATCTACCAGTAGGTGTCATGAGGTAAGAAAGCCGTTTAATCAGAATTTTGGTCAAGTACAGGTTTTTCCTGTTTCTTCTGTCAGTTCTGTAATCATCTGTAACTGGTGATTCTTGCCAAAAGGATGCTGAGCAAAAATAAGTCAGCATTTCAGTTGATATGGTTATCCTTATGTTCTTAATGTTTATGGTTTATAATACAATTTTCATTGTTACATTTAGCCAAGTCTGTGAATGAATCTTTTTATGAGGCCTTTTTAGGTTTTCATTCTTTCTTGTTTTATAAACTCACCTTTTTTTTAATATTATTATTATTTTTGCTTTGAAATTCAGTACCACTATTAAGCCTTTGATAAGACAAACCAGGAACAATATTTGGTTTACTGGAAAGTAACCCAGTGATCTCATTTTTCTATAAATGCAGGAAGGTCTTTGATTTTGAGTAACCGATATTAAAATCAGCGACAATACAGCAGTTTACTCTAAAGATTAGTTTTATTAGCTTTATGTGGATAATAATCTCAGTCAAGCAATTCTTACCATTCTAGTGAGCCATTTTTAACAACACTTAAGGCATGAATTTATATGAAAGAAAATGTGTTAGTTTCATTGATCCTCCACTGTGAACCTAAGTTTTTCTGCTTAGTTCTTGTTATCTAAATCAGTGGAAGTAGGTAAATCTTAGTAGAAAGCCTACTATGTTGCGCTGTTTTTTGTAGGCAATTTTATACCTAAAGTGCAAAAACCATATCTATAGAAAAAATAGTGAGCTGTCTTATATGTGGGATCTGTCATTGTCTGTTCCCAAATATTAGTTTTAGCACGTGATACTTCAGAGAAATTATGAAGAACTAAAATGGACAGTCAGAAATTCTGCTAAGGATAACCTCTTTTCCTCAGTGTAATTGTACATCATTCATTGTCTTATTTCAGCAAGTCCATTCTTTGAGGCTTCCTTTTGAAGTAAAAAGTTCTAATCCTTTCAATCTCTATTCACGAAAAAAAATTCACTGAGCTAGGAGAGGAAAGAGAAAATTCTTGTATGTAGCTTTTGAGAACTGTTTCATCCAAGTACCCTTTCAAAATTCTAATAATTTCAAAATTACTTAAAGACATGCTTAAATTGTTAAGGTGATGATGATAGTAAGTTCACAAGGCCAAACTTCAAATAAGTCTTATACAGGATTGAGTTAAAAATGAAAATGTAAACTATGTTTTCCAGTTGCTTTGTCTGAAGAATCCTTGTAAAAATTTAGGAAAGGTTTAAAAAAAGACTTGAATATACAACAAATTAGCTGGGAAAGAAATCAAATTAGAGACAGAAAGAGAAAAAAAAACTGAAAATGGGCATGTAAAACTGAAAACAACTGTAATTTCTATTAAATCAGCATGAAATTCCAAACAATTTTATACGGTTGCATGGTCAGCATATCAAATATAACTCAAAGTTGCCAGAGTGAATGAAGATTCCCACAGACCTGAAAATCTGTCTGGTGTACTTAAAGGACATTCAACTGAGATGGGCTATGATCTCTCTTTAGAAGATGTTGACTATGGATGCTGGCAGCAGACTTTTTAACCACTTGAGGCAAATTAAATATCAGACAGTTGATATAAAATCCAGTAGAAAAAAACTAAAGACACAAAGCAACCCTGTAAGTTAACACAGCAGTTTTAGTGTGTGGAATATACTTCAGTTTTTGGAGACAAATGCGTTCTGGTCTAGACTGGTAATTGCTCAGTGCTGTATTCATATACTTGTGTACCTGGGGACTTATTTCATGACTGTGACTTCCAGCCCAGTACCTTGGGCTGGAAATTTAAGTAGAAAAATTGGCATTTAGCTACATCACTAGGACAAAATTGAGCATTCTCCTGTGCAATTCTTTTTTCCTTTGCTGGTGTTATTTGATAGTTTTGTTTTGAATCTCCTTGGGTTTCTTTGCTAAAGATCAGAGAACAAAAGTACTCAGCAAGCTATCTTTTCACATGCTAAGGAGCTGCCCCAGTACGTTGGGTGATAAGACTGTGGGAGGTTTAAGAAGAGCTTTTAAAGAACGTTGTATTCAGTCTATCATCAGTTAGCTCTTTCCCAAATGTGCCGTATCTTGCCAGTATCCTCTGAATGTTCCATTGTATTTCTGGACACTACTGCTGTTATTTGTTAGTATCAGAATGTCTCTAGGCATTAATACAAAGGGAAATGTTTACATCCAGTAGATTTTTCAGCAAGGCCAGCAGCAATTTCATCCCAGTATTTTCCTGTTCTGCTAGGTACGCTTTTTTAAGGGTAAGATGGAATTTCACCTACTGCTACAAAGACTTCTGTCGTCTTCTAGATGCTCAAAAGAAGGGAAGAAGAAAAAGCAAAGCAGGGTTTTTAATGAAATAAAAGCAAAATGTCCAGACATTAGTTATTATTTTATATTTCTACTATTTTCTTTCAGAAAGCTAACAATATATCTAAAACTATTTTTAAAAATATTCTAAATGCTTTAAAATACTTTATATATATATATATAATATATCTTTATGGTACTTAGCTGTCACCTCTGAGTACTGAAGTTGAAAAAGCACTCTGTTGCTGAATTTTTGAGAAAGGAGGCTGGCACTGACAGCTAAACACTTGTGACTAATGTGTTTGTGGATCCTTTCCTAGTCAGGATCGTCTTCAGATAAAACATGACATTTCAAATGGGAAAACAGAAGGTAGAAAAAACTTGGATGGAGAATAAGTCAAAACAAAATGGAACTACGGAGATATGTCTGACTTGTGTTTCTAATTAAATTTGGAGTACATATTTATGAATTCAAGTGATTTTTAGAAAAATGATTCAAGGCCAAGAAAAATGCACTCATTGCTTACAAGACAGTGCCTTATGGTTGCAATTTGTTCTTTTGATCTGGGTTTTACTGATTTAATGTTTGTTTGTACCTCTTAAAACAAGAAAATACAAATCACTGTGGTCAATCACACAAGTTTCAAAAAGCATTTGAAGTGTTACTTGTGCATGTGTGCACTGAGCGAGGCAGCATGATAAATACATTCATCAGCTGCCATACTGTATTTGAAATGCTTTTCCAGAGGAATCTGTCAGTATTGGATTTCTGAAAGTAAATGGGTAGTTTAATTAGGTAGTTTTGTAAGTCATTGGCTTCAAAAAATGGTAACCCATAGGAGTGTATATGTGAAGTATTAGTTTGTAGTTAAGTTATTTTATTTCCTAATGCTATTTTTAAACTTATGCATTTAAAAGCTTGTATTTGGGTAGGCAAATTTGTGTGCTCATTCTCTCTCAAGTCTAATGGTAACGAATAATGTTATTGATTTAAGAGATATTGTAATGTTTAGTTATTTTTCTACCATCCCCCCCCCTGTTAAATTATAACTGACAGAATGTCAAATTTGCTTTTCTAGTTTATATACTCTTTAGCAAGAGAGGGAAAGTGTTTACCAGGTAGTACCGTGTAGAACATATGATCATATGCTCTGTAAGTAGAAGTAGGTCTAAAAGTATACATCATAATAGTTTTCATAGCAGAGAATAGATTGTCCCCCTTCTCAGGAATTTTCTGTCTGTAGTTATGTTTTGAATAAACCATTACTTATGGTAACAGAAAACAAGGTGCCAGACATGTCTCAGCAGTATGGATATTCACTGTCACTTCCCGTTTTTTTCACTGCAATGTACTTGCTTTTCCCTGTGATACTCAGTATATGGATTTTATGGCAGAAACACATAGCATATTTTGCTATTATGGCAGAGATCAATATGAAAGACAAAAAAGTTTTTAATTTAGAGGCTTTGTGTCGTATCCATGCATACATTTATTGTGCACGCATAGACTATCAGAAGCATTCTAGATGTTTAGGTGGCTATAAACATGACCTGCACATAAACAGTGTACAAGTCTGTCAAGGATTTTCGGTAGAGCAGTTTTGAACCTACTGTCTCAGTGAGGTCTCAGACATCTGGATATCATGGGCAAATACCCAAAGCAGTTAAAACTCCTGGTTTCCTCCTGTTCGTAATTTCCAGGCAGGAAAACCGTAGTTGTTTAAGGAATCATGATTAATGACAGAGAAGCACTCCTAGGGGACGCCAATACAGCATATTTTTTGGTCAAGCATCCTCAAGAACTTGCTTATAAGATTCTGCATGCAGAACAACTGTTTAGTTAAGTATCAGTGGCTGATATTTAAAAAATTTATTTTTGCAATTCAATGGGCACAAGAACAGTAGGCATAATATATAAAAATTATGAACTGCTAAACAAAAGTTTATCAAAATTTTTTTGTACTTCGTTGGATTTTCATATATTTATGGTTTTAAAGATTCCTTAATTTACATTATATGGTTCATAAACGTATCCACTGTTTCTTAATACTAAAAACTGATTAAAACATGGATTACTAGATGGAATCACTTTGTAATAAAAACATCATCCTGGTGTTATTCAACAGCTGACTGATAAGTAGGTTACGGAGTTGGCAGTGTATCAAGGATTCTTTAGGAAGCTGCTAACTTAATAATTCCATGAAGACAGCAGAAAAGTAAAAGATCAGAACCAGTGAAAGGAAAGAAGGTACAGAAGGAAACTAAAATAACTGTTTAAAATGCCATTATTTTACTTACAAGATGTGTACTTGGACTTGTGAGTGTTTACCATTATGTCAGAAAAGGAGGGAGTAAGCTAAGTTCCTCTCTTAAGTCTTCATTGTGCAAAGTATTTGGAGTTTCACATGCATCGTCAAAGGTATAATCTGGCTGTCGGAGTATGTATTACTGGTATCACAGCACAAGAAGTCTGGTTTGAATATCTAGCCTTTTTACTCACAAACTTATCATATTTGATCTGCAGTAAGAAATATTAAAAGCAAAAATACATTTTCTAGTTACTTTTCAAAGTGAATGATAAATGTGAAGCAGTGCTCATTGTTTTACAACACTCAGTAAATCTTACCTTCACTAAGTACTACAGTGGAGTAGTGTGGATTTCAGTAACTGAATTGCAGTGAATTATTGCTGAAGAGAAATAGCTTAGGATTTCTGAAAGTATTTTCCCTTGTACTGTATTATTTTGCTTTGTTTTTATGTTGACTTTCTGCTAATGTTGGTGGGTTAGATAGATTTGCAAATCAAACACTTCCTTCTTCATTCAGAATGACAGCATATTAAGAGTGAAGCTAAGCTATTAGACTTAAAATCACCTCTCCTATGAATGTCTCTTGGGAACATTAGTGCTTGTGACCACTTTCTTTGCAATTTTTCTGTTGATTTGATCTTCAAAATCAGAAGGGTGTGACATTTTTCTATAAAGTAGACTGTAAAACTATGGAACTTTTCAGTTGAAAGCTCTGACTTGTGAACAGCAGTATGTAGTACTGACAGTGGAATAACCTGCTGTCCCAGTCAGTCATTCACTTTCTCATTAAACTTATTTAGAACCCTTCAATTTTGCTGATCTCCACTGTGCCTATAAATATTTTCTTGCTCAGTGTCTTATATAATCTGCTGTTGTCTCTCATTTTTGTTGGAAACTAAATTTCCCTCCAATAAAAATTGCCTTGGAGCTAAACATATGGTTCAATGAAAAAAAAAAGTATATCTTTTCAAATTAATAGTGTCCTATAAAATCCAAATCTTAATCCGCAGTCTGAAAAAGCACTCTTATTATAGCATTAGTAATTTATTGATATTAAAAATGGAAAAAAGGATGATGGAATGCCTGTTTACAAAATAATTACAAGTGTTTTCAAGCACTATGAAAATTAATAGTTTAATGCTGAACAACAAGTTGCAGTCATATCAAGGATGTCTCTAGTATTTAAATCTCCTGTGGTAATTTCACTAGAATGAACGATGTCTTTTAGTTTTGCAGACTTCCAGGACCTAGCTTCAGAATAGCAAAACTGTGTGGAGCTGCTGATTAGCCTTTTCACAGCATTGTTCATTTAGTGATACAAAACTTCTCAAACTCAGAGCTTCAGTCCTTACAGCTATTTTACTAATCCAAAACTTGTAAAATTCCACATTAGACCAGAGTGTCCTATAAATAAATGAACTTATTCCTCAGTATTTGTCACTATCCTGTTTTGTGTTTTCATGTAATAAAGAGCTGTTGTCTTGGAAATATTCCCCAGTGTCACTACGGGTTAAATTTCCTTCCCCCTTTCCTGTGTAGAATTAGCAATCATAGCTGATGTAAAATTAGTCATGTCTTTCCATTGGGAGACTTTTTCATCTGTTTTTCCAAGAAGAATAATCCATATTCACATATTTTTTGTTTGTATAAGAAATTGATTACTTGTCTGTTTTGTGCTCTGAAGAATTTCATTTCCAGGTGCATTTCATGTGATGTTCCAGCTTGTCACCCAGAGAAGGTGACTGCAGGCAGTAGGAAAGATAGCATAAATGCATCATGGCACTGCTGGGCTCATCCAGTTAAAGGAGGCAAAAATACATCTAAACCAGAACTTGCTCTTTTTCATATGCAGTATCCCCTCACTCACAAGGACTGGCTGTTTTGTTCTGCATAGTGTAGTGTCTCCAGCCATTCCTGTGCCAGCTTTTCTGGTCCCTGACATGGGCTTGGGAAACAAACAGTGTAGCTGCATGCTGGGGACAAAAAGAGTCTAAAAATTCCCCTCCTATTCTCTCCGGATTATTTAGAACTGTACATTGTTGGCAAACATTACTGAGATCTATTTTTAAATGCTCACAGAATGATCATGATGACATTCTTAGGGCTGAAAACTATATTATTATTTTAAATATACAGTGAAATGCATTTTTTTTCATAGTGAAAATGTTCCCCGATGTGGCTAATAACCGAATTGTTTAAAACCAGTAAAATTCAGTAAGTGAACGCATAAGGAAGAAGCTGGCCACAGTATTCCAGAGCTTAATTTTATGCTGAAGAGCCACTGGCATAGGGACGAGTAATTTTAAATTGTTTTTAATTTTGGACTGAACAATTTTGTTTCACACGGTTAAGAAAATTTAATTTCACTGAAATCTCTGCTGGGATAGATATGCATCTTTCCGTACTCTAAGTACTACTTAATGTGGGGCCAATGCTACCTAACTGAGTACATTTCAGTTAGATTTCCAAATCACATCTGATACCTGGGGTAGAACCAGCTGAAGACAGACATCTGAATACATAAATTACATTGTCCACAAGAACACAAGCAAGCAGTACATAATTCCTTTCAAGGTACAGAATGTAAGAAGCTGCTAAGAAAACCATACTAACCCTTTCCTGCACCAGAGTGGGGAGTGATAGAAACCATCTGGCTCATTCTTTCTGCCTTCAAAACATTGCTGGACATATATTTATATGATATGGTCTCTCAAATTGTTCTGTTTGCTGCCAACAAATAATTTAGATTTTAGTTGAATTTGAAAAATATGTATTAGACCAAACACTGAAATGTAAGCTAATGGAAAGAGAAAATGGGGAAAAAAACCCCCACAAACAAATGAACTCAAACCTTGAGTCAAAAACAATCAAATGATCTAATCTAATTCCTGTAAATAAGGATTTTTATACCTGATATTTCTTCTGCCCTACTCACAATAGGATCAAAATGTGTGTTAATTATCCAACAGTCTTTTTGACTTTTTAAAAATAGCTTTATAAATCTTTGTCTGTATTTCATCTGATGTCATTCATTTACTTTTAGTTACACACTCCTCTAAAAATTCTGTCCAACGTATCAACCTGACTATGAAAATCAGTATGATGTTTGCCATTGACTTACACGCAGGCAGGTTTTTAAAACCTCTCTTTTTATTTACATGACCAGATGTTTATGAATGCGTACTTTCCTCATGTTAATCTCTAGTACTCTCATAGCTTTATGATTCCGCAGCAAAACTGAGGAAAAACTGCAGCAGCAGCGGTAGAGAAAATTGCTTCTCTGACTCGGTACCAATTAGTGTTGCCAGAGCAAATATACGGTGGGAGCTATAGCCAAATTTCTCTTTTATTTTGTATTTATTTATTGGTGTAATTTGTAATCTGCCTTTTTAAATGCAGCTCAATTATCCAGTTTGAAAATCATTTTCAAATTTTTTTTCAGTCTTGACTTCAAATGTTAGGATGTAGAGGAAATCAGGTGTTAACCATTTTGAGTTTGCTGACAGAAATAGTTATGCATACGCTTAGTTTTGCCCACACATGTAATTATGGTAAAGTAAGTGAGAAAACTATTGCAGCTAATGTCATGTAAGTATTTCTCAAAGTGAATTCCTTACAATGCCATCTGTGGGTATTTGCAGCAAATTCTGAAATGTGATGGGTTTGTACACAAATGCCTGGGGTGTATAGCTAATTATTCATTTTCATAGTATGTGCTGACAGATCTTCTTTTCCAGAAAGATTCTGTCATAACAGCACTTGTGGTGGCCATGAAACCCAATTCCAGTAGCAACTGGGATCGTTCATCACATTGCACACAAGTAATAAGCACCTTGCACCATCTGTCACTGGTGCACAGCCTTTCTGTGCCCTGCTTTTCTCAAGAATAACATGGAAATAATGTTCTAGCATTTTAGTTGAAGTTATTCATACCCTTAGAAGAAGGAAGACAGGCTCTAGAACTACTTCCAGTGTGTTGTGATGTAGTAACGTAGCGTTATATTCTGAAGAGAAGTTATCAGTCCCAGCTAAACTGTGAAATGTCACGGAGTTAAGACAGCAGACTAAACAGTTAACAGAGCATAGCCTTAGCCAAATTACACGAGGAATTTCTTTAAAGCACATTTTTGTTATGACTTATTGGTTTGCATACACAGTGCTGATTCTCTAGCTTTTGTTCTAATTGTTACACCACCAAGTGTAAATCAGTGTAGTTATGTTTATTTCAGTTACATTATAATCATTTAAGTCAGCAAGGGGTGCATAAGGGGAACACGCAAAAGGGAAACTATGAAGCTGGAAAGTTGCTTTATGTTATCAGCCATTTGTTCACGTTACCCCAGTAGCCACCTTACAGGGTAGTTTAAGAGGGTAACTCCTGTATGTACTGCTGCCTCACTCTGCCTTCCTTAAACACAGAGCTCATAGTGACCAAGTCCCTTAGAAAGGCTAAAGAATCCTTTTGATAGAAATTAACCCAACACAATCCGGTTCAATTTTAAAACATTAGCAAAATTGTTCTGCTTTAACACTAGTCTCTCAAGTAGTCATACGAATCTATTTGAAATGTGGAAGACACGTTCTAATTTCTTGACCAACTAAGGAATATGTTGTATGGCCCTGAACTGCAGAAGGGAAGGTGTGAGCTCTTCTGTACCTGTGAATTGCAGTAGTCAGTTGTCTTGTCTCTCAGCACACAGGTACGACGTTATCACTACTTTGTGGCTGTTTATAATAAAGTTGTCTGTGACCAGTCTGTTAAAATATTTAATATCTTAAATTCAGATCCATCCCAGCAGCCACATTATTATATTGGCAGCATTCCAAATTTCCATCTCCGGCAATAATCAAACAGCCTATTTGATAGACTACAGTGCGGTGCGCTGGCATAAGCATAAAGACAGGCTTTTCTCTTGATCTTTAGACAAATGGAAGCTCTCATACCACTCAAGCATTTGATAACAGCTTCAGACAGGGGCCTTTGGGAATGCTTCACTTTTTATTTTCTCTATGACAATTCATATAATTCTTATTTTGCTTTTTTTGGGCATCGATGTCATGAAGTTTTGACGGGCTGTATAGAAGGGATACATAAACAATCCGTAGCAGACTATATGGACTCCTTTAAAATCTGGAAAGCAGCTGGTCTATGAAATGTAGATGTTTGAAAATGACTTTCAGCTAATAGGCTTAAACAAGGACCTTGTTCAAGCAAGAAAGCTAGAATGTTCTCTGAAAAGGAGTAAAGCAATATGGCAGTGAGTTCTTCCACAGGATCACAAAGCTAGAGTTCACATGAAGGTGCATTTTCCACAGACTATGGGCTGAGTAGCAGAAGGTATACGTACAAACTTCTCAGATTTTTATTCTGTGGGGGATTTGCATTAAGTTTTTATAAATTTCAGCTTATGAGACTCAGTTTGCAGGCCTGTTTATAAATGCTCTATTTATGAATATTTCTTCTCTGTATGGTACGATTCTTACCCAGTGTAACATGAAAGTTACTGTGTAATATTAAACTCAACAGAAAATTCTAGAACTGCGTGGATGACCATGAAGTTCTACTGCACAGAGCTTGGCTCTGCACATACTGATACTTTTTCAAATATATACAAAAAAACTTGTCCTTGGTAAAGAATTTGATACGCTTTTGCTCTAACTAAAGCAGTTATGGATATTCCAAGCAGTTGTGCTGAATAAGCCTTTTCTTTCTTAAAATATCTGTGACTCCAGCTGTCTTGCAACAGAACGTTGCTGGAGAAAAGGTACCAAAACTGACTGAGAATGTTTATCTTTACCACACAGCATGTGACAAAGTGCATTTTATCCTCTTTTTGTGAGACGTGAATTCCTCCGTGACTATCAATGTATTGATTCACATAGGAATGCAAATGTTGTGCTGTAGAACAATTTCTGCAAAAACAGATTTTTATAATTCTACTATTAAATATATATTCTTAAATATAAGAGTAAATAAGGCAAATACTTTCTACTCAGTATAGATATGTGGGTCTGTGGTTTTAATATAGCTCCCAAATACTTAGTATATACTTCCATTTATATCTTGTATACAGAAAGGTAATTTTGCACATAAATCTGAGAAGTTATGGGTAGCTATTTTTCAAATTGAATATCCTAAATTGAGTATATCATGATGTATTGTGCCCTTAAGCCTCTATCTTCTATAGAATAAATAGAAATAGGAATTTTACTCTGAGATAGATGTTAGTCAGATACAGATAAATAATTCTGACTTGAAAGTCAGGAAGAGATTAATGGTGGAACAAGAATTTCATTTTTCTTTATGCCCAATCTGTACCACTGATGTTACGAAACAGTATTTTAAAGTAAAAGAACATGGAATTGCAGAAGCAAGAGTTACTACTTGGCATTCTTTAAATTAACTCCTCAGCCCTCTGGTAGGCATCAGGAACAAAACTCAGACTGATTTCAGGAGAGCCAGGCTTTTACAAACCGTCTGTATTTTTCTCTCTCCTAATATGGGTCTTTCAACTCCTGAGCAAACTTTTCCTGATGAATCACAGTGTTAGATAGCTTTTCCACTAGTCAGTAACTTAACTCCTCCACAGCTGTACAGTACTCTTTTTTCACTCTCAAAAGCAGCTATTTAGGCTATTAATGATAGTTCTTTATGGTTTGTCGTAAGTCAGTAGGAGTAGAACACCCGTGTCTTGAATATATGTTGAAAGGAAAGTTAATGCTGTACTTCCCAGTGATTACTTTCTCATGTTGATTACATCTCTGTGTTTTTGAGTTTTCAATCAAATACTATGCACATTAATGAGGGAGTATTTTTTTCATGCCAAAACCTATATTAATGAAATAAACATGGCACAGTCTGGCACAGCTCAAATCAGGCCCTTTTTGTGTACCACTGTGATAAATTGCAGCACATGTGACTACCGTAGATGGTATATACAAATAATTCTCTAGTGCTGCCTAACAGGGGCTAAGAGGAAAACAAAGAAAGACCCACTGGGATGGGTATGGAGCTGGAAAAGAGTAAACCTTGTCTAGGAGCTGTAGCTAGCTCCTAGATGCAGGAACAGGAGCTATAACTTGTAGTTCCACTTACTGAGCTGATATCATTTGAAAGTATCCATAGCTGTGTTGCTGAAGGACGAATGAGAAAGCATTATAATAATCTGTGACCCAAAACTATCGGAAGAATAGGGATTAAAATTCAGTTCTCTTCTGACAAAAATAGGCATTTATTACATTCCAAATGATAAACAATTTTGTATATTTCTCCACAACAGTTACGAGAAATGTCTCTTCTTTCACTAGATCATTTTCTGCTTATATAATATAGGCCTTGGAACTCTCATCACATTCTCCTAAATAATCTGGTTGGATCAGAACTAGGCTGTTCACCACCTTACTAAACATGTTACAAATCATATGAAAAAATCTGCTTTTGGTCTAAGTGGTGCAAGTTTTATCATCACTGTATAGACTAGTTTTGCTTCCAGTGTTCCATCTGGATGAAAGTACCATTTCACAAATTGTCATTAAATCAGTCACAACATGCCCTAGAACAACGTGATTAAAATAGATGAATTCAAATTCAAAACACTTGATTACTTAGTTAAAAAAATTAGCAGAGCATGATTTCCTTGAAAGATGTGGTAATAGTTTCCTAGAAAAATGTGGCAATCTTTTTTTTTTCTTTAATTTTGTTGCATGACAGTTATTTGCATCTCTGAATTTCTCAAGTCACACAAAGAAGCAGACAGAATTGAAGTCATAAGAAGTCATTTTAGTTTGATATTTACAATCAAGTTGTCTGGGCACCAGTTTACTTGTTTGAACATTCTGATTGAAGTGGGTGTGTAATAATTTCAAAGAATGGTTTTACTAACAGTTGTGTTATTTTTGTTGCTCAACTTATGAGGCATTTAAAGGGACAAGTGTAAGTGGCCTAGGGTTCTTGCCATTTAGTTCTATAATTTATGCAGACTCCCCTCAGCTCATACTCAAAATTCATGTATCGTTTGGTTTCCTTTGAACTAATGGATAGTAACTACAAACTCCAGTTCACCCAAGTGTATGGCTGTCACATTGGTAGAAAGGTAGAATAATAAACCAGACCACTTGTCTTTTACAGCCCTGGTAAGAAAACTTCCTCACAACTGCTGGAGCACATGCTCAGACTAAATAGCAGCACTTTAAAACAGAGCACTGGTGCTGTAGGGGTGGCAGGATGTGAATGGGCAGAAGTCTTAGAACACCTGTGTACGGATTACCTAAGTAAGATAGCACAGCTGACACAATTTAGTTGGTCCACACTGCGTAAGAAGAGTTCCTTACAGGCAAAAGGCTCTCCCTTTGTTCCCTGTTATGGTTTTCTTCATGTTTCTTATATTCTTACCTGATAAGGTGAGTGCTAGTATTTATTTCCTGAGTGTTTGAATTTTTTTTTTTTTTTTGGAATTGTAATTTAGAGATGAAGTACACTTTATTCATTTTGATCTAACTTGTATATGGTGTTTTAGAATGCTCTAAGGAAGTGCTTGCTTGCCCTAGAATGTAATCTACCTTCCCTTTGGTTTTAAAACAGTGTTGGAAATATTGGCCAGGTTCTCCATGCTCAGTTAAAGATGTAGAAGGTTCAGTTAGAAGAATGGAGCTACTGGAAATAGGTAAAAGGCTTTTTTTCACCTGTAGTTTGAATGTAGCCTTTTGAAGTTCTGTCCTGTTTGGCTTTTGCTTAATAACATTACCTTATATGCAAATATTGTTCAATTATTTGTCATGTTTGCAGCTCATGTGTTGTCAGCAACTGCTTAGTGTGTTGTAGGGTTTTTGGTTTATTTTTGTACTAATTTGGTGTTAGTGAATGATATTGGTAAGATGTGCCCAACTAATAGAAGCAACAGCACTGGGTGGGGATAACATAAATCTCACTGTGGACACAGGTCTTTGTTCCCGTCCTTTTAGTAGGGGAGTATTACAATTTTTCTTGCTGTAGTGCTGGGAAATTACATGCCCGTGGTGATTTCAGGGCTTCTTAGGTGCAACTTCCCTGTATAAGCAAGCGTGAAGGACTGCTAATTAGGAGGATCTTGTAGTGTCCTTTCTCACAGTGAAAACCTGTGGGTTTTTTTTTGCAAGGTGGCTCTAACTGGCACATCTGACTGCTGGATTATTATATATAATCATTATTTGCTGGATTTACAGACCTGTTTTCCTAAATCCCTGTAAAATCTCACCAATATGTACTCAACTGCTTGGATGTCTGTGTTTCACCATGCAGCCCCTAAGATGCCTAGGCTATCCAATGGAAATACATTAGCATAGTAGAATTTTGTTGGTGAAAGCTGTCCTTTGCAATTGTATTGGTAGTGGCTGCAGGCTTTGGGATTCAGTTATCTTTTTCATTTTCCTTGCAAGTTTCTATCAGGTGGTACAACTGCTGGTTTTGGAAAATCTTTGCTGCAGAAGCTATATGAGTAGCAAATTGGCTCCTTTCCTGCTCTGCGCTGCGTTCTTTTCTTGTTAGCTATACCCACATTTTCTCCCCAAACCAACTGCTGAGTGGCTAGCTGGGAAGCCTGAACATTGTCCCCACTAGAGTTCGTGTAGACCACTTAAATGTGAATCTAACATCATCCTGCAGTGCTGCAAGTGTTATTCAAGAAGTCAGAAAGTACCCATAGTGGGTATTTATGCATTCCTGACAAGCATATAGAACCTCACATTCACCACCATATTGCTTGCAGCTGTGCATACAAACAATCCACAAAATTGTGGCACCTGTGCAGCCCTGGGATTTCAGCCCAGCACAGATGCACATGCAACCTTTTCAAAATGTCCTGTTGACTGTAAGATCCTAGCTCTAGATTATGGGTGAACACATAATCTGTCCTTAACAGAGATAGATCTGTGTATTTACTCTGAGCGGCCACTTCTGATGGAAATATGAAAACACACTTGATGTTTAAAGGTCACAGTAAAAACTTACAAAATTAGAACAGGTTGTTAAGGAACATATGGTCATGTTAGCATGGTTGGTTTTATTTGAAAAGACTTTCTGCTTAAACAAATATTAAAATTGATGGTAACAGAATGACTGAGGACAAAAAAAAAAAATGACTGAGGTCTGATCAGCTTCTTTTTATAGTCTATAGCACCTCCCAGTGTCTATTAACACATTCAGATGAAAGCAAACCATCTTACCAAAAACAGAAGTAGAACATGACATACATACTATTAAACTTTAGAAGCAGTAATGCTAAGAATGCTAAGAGACTCCTCCAAAAAACACAAACCACCTCATAGGTAATAGGGGTTTTTACAGAATATTGTAATTGAAGTGGTGGGGTTGAGTGGTGTTTATTATTTTCCTTGTTTCAGAAGTTATTTTGGTAGTAGGTTCTATGAAATAGATCTCTTATCTGTGTTTCCATTTAGTTTTGTATTCATCTATCAGCATTCTGTCTGTAGGTAAATCTGAAGGATGACATTCAGATCTAAAATGTTGGTTTTTAAATCGAATATCTGGATTCTTTTATCATTTCAGCCTGTTGTTTTTAGTTTGAATTGTCAGATTCCCACTATAAAACCAAAAGAGCAAGTGCTCACTTGGAACAAATTCACATAGCTCTGCTATTGTTGACTGGGATATACTTGTCAGTTTGACTATTTCAGCTATCTCAGGAGATTCTGGTTTTCTGTTGATGAAGTGTTCAGGTACTAGTTTCATGGCAGAGGCAGCATGTGAATGCTGTAAACAAAATCCATTATGATTTAATCCTCATCTCATTTGTTGTTTCCAAAGCTAAAAAATAGCTAAGAAAGTGTATTGATTGCATTGGCATTTTTATTGCCTTTTTGTGTGTTTGCATGAAGTTGTGGGCCACATCTGTGAATATCCATTTCCAACTTTTCAACACCAATTGTTACAAAAAAAAAATTTCCATTTGTATAAATGATGTCATGTGTTATGAAAGTTTTGAAGTGTGACAATTCATTGCTATGACTGTTAACCTTTGTTACTGACATAGGAATTTTCACTGTTAACTTCTTCTTAATAATGTTTCTAAATTACGTACACTAGGAGGCTAACTTGACCTTTCCATCAGCTCATATCCAGAATTAAAAATTAAAAATAAAGTCAAAGGTAAAAAAAAAAAAAAAAAAAAAAAAAAAAACAATTGAAATACTGTTGCCAAATATAGTCATAGACAGTCAATTATGCAATAAAACCATTGTGCCACCCAAGGAGAGTTACAGCATTCGCTGGCCTGAACTTATTCAGTTTTAATTAAGAAAGTGTTCCAAAATATATGACTAGCTGGTACATCTTGCGGTGTGGAGAAGTATAATTGCATGCTTTAGGATGTCTTGATCTTTCTGAGTTTTAAGGAAAATAGAGGGGAAGAAATAACTCTGCACAGTATTCTGGGATCCTCAAAATCTAAAAAATCACATTCAAATACTCAAACAATACAGAAAGCTGAAAGCTGTGAAAGGAGATGTCTGGATTTTTGTTTTGTGTTGCAGATGTGGTATAACAAATTAAGTTTTCTACCAAATTCTATTTACCGATATACAGAATTGCTTTATGAAGGCTTGAGTTCTGTTTCCCTGTCTAGCTGCTGAGTTTGGTTATTCTAGTTACTATTCTAAGAATCCATATTTTATTATAAAAGTATTTATTGTCTATAATGTTAACACAATATTTTTGTAGGTTTGGAAGTTTTTTCACTAATCTTTTTTTTTTTTTTTTTTTTTTAAAGCTCTTTTACACATAGTTGAATTATTTTATTTTTTGTGTGTAGAGGCCTGGAGAGTTAGAAGAATTTTCCCAGAGTCTATAGGCAAGTTGCTCAAAATCTTGGATTAGCCTCAAGTCTCTTGAGTCTCAGGTCAGGGCCACTTTAGCAAATATTCTACAGGATGGATAATTAACGTGCTTAGTGATACATCACTGATTATTGCATTTTTCTTTCTTTCCATTGAGAAATCGTAAACAATCGAGGAAAAGCTGTGGGCTAGAAGGAATGCATTTTATCATTTTTAATTTATCTGTAAACTACTTCTGCAGTAAGCTGCTGGGTTTGATTGATGGTTCCTTTAAAATTGGACATTGCACATTTCTGATAAGTCTCTGTATTGAGTGATTCAGAAGAACTCTGCAGTCACAGCTGAATTATAAAGATATCAAATCAAATGAATCAGTTCAAGCACAACAGATGTAGGCTCAGCCTGTTTTCTACTGTTCACATTTCTCTTAGCTCATCCCCTGGTTTTGAAGCACACAGATAGGCACAGCCTTGTTGGTATATGTGAGTTCCTGAGGCTGTTGACTACACCTGAGCTCAGAGCTCCTTACAGAACTTATGCAATCACCTTGTGCTCAGGGCGGGAGGAACACTGAGTATAAGTGCTACTGTTTTTTCTGTGGTAAATGCTACAGAATGGACAAGATGATGAAGATTCAAGAGGTAAATTCAGTAGTAATAAAGGCTTTTCTAATTGTATTTTTTGGAACCCCTGTCATAGTGTTTCAGTTAAACTTAGATCTGAGCACTGATAGGTGAGCTCTTAAGAATCTTGATGCAGTGGTTCAGGACTTAACTCCCTCCTTTTTACTCCTTACTTCTCCCAGAGGGCACTGTTAGCAAAAAGTCAGTAGGAGCTGGAGGACAGATATATCTCAGATGTTTCTGTTAACTGCATCTTTGCTAAAACATGTCATCAACATCAGTTGATGGTGAAAAGCTGGTATTTTTAATAAGGTATGGATAAAAGTATAGGCAGACTGTCTATCAAAGGTTCAAACTTCAGGGTCAGTAATTATCACTAGTACTGGACAAAGAGCTGGAGGTGGGAAGATCTAGAGGAATCTTCTGTATTTTGATCCAATTAATACCCTGTTAGAGAGAACATCATACTTGCACTGTGGGCTATTTCTAGAGGATATATACATAAATTGGTATTTGAATGAAATCTCTTTCTGTTATAGTAATTGAAAAGATTAGCAGTGTACTAATGTGAAGCAAAATCACTTTCACATGAGTGAGGGTTTGTTTTCTACTTAGGCCAACATATTGGTTGAATCAACAAACTCTTGAAAAATCAAGAATGCTGTTGCAAAGACAGGCATTCTGCATGGGCGGAGCACAATAACCCTCAAATGAATCTGGTACATTAATATCTGCCTTCAAGGATTCAATTTTCAAATACTCAATCTTCTCCTGTCTTTAATGTGTATATGAACAACAGAAATTAAATTTGATGTGAAAACAAAGTATGCATACCAATACCTGGTTTTACCCAGGAAGCATATATAAAGTACTATTGAAAATACTTTTGATTTCTAGGCAAATTTGAATGTTTAATCATTGAGATGCAGATAAGGTTTATTTTGTCTACAGATTACATGTGCACAAAACCAAGTTAGACTTCATTTAATTCTGCTAAACATTATGAGATGTTGGATTTTGATCGAAATAGAAATAGTTTTCCAATAGAAGTTTATCTTAGGATAAAATTTTGAATCAAGATTGCAGCCATTTCATGCCTAGATATCACTAAGCTATCGTTTTTCTTTTTTTTTTCTCCTTATGTTTTTGGTCCTCTTTACCCACTGAAAAGAGGAGGAAACAGACACTTTCTGGGTTTAGAATGCACATGGAATATGATAGGATCAGACATGTTAGGATTCAGGTTCCGGGAAGGCTTTTCTTGTAACTAAGAGGCCCTTTGAAGTCTTTAAAATGAGATTCCAAAGGCAACAGAGCGTAGAAAGTCCTAAAGCATCATCCAGTTGTAGTTTTAAATCCTCTTGGATAGAGTCAGTATGAACTCTGATTTTTTTGCTTTCCTTTTTTCTGAACAAAAATAAAATCTCATGAAATTCATAGACAAAAACCTGAATTAAAAACTAAACAGTATTTAGGGGAGAGTTATTTTCTGTCAAAGCTGAAGAGTTAACAAAATGCTGTGTTATCTCTGTGATCTGCTCCATCACTCGCTTGTTTCAGTCATTAATTCTGAAGGTCTGTTTTGTGTGCCTACTTAGATTGTTTTGTGTGAACAAGATATAAAGCCAATGGTTTATGCTTGGGCAAAGTATAATTAGTGATTGTCAGAGAGAAATGATGACAGATTTTTCTGGATGGTCTCATCTTTTGGCTGCTTTTTAATTCTTGCTTTAGTTTTGTCAATGTGTGACACTTCTCACTCTGTTTTAGTCTTCAGTCTGAAAGCAGAGCTGTTTCTGTGAAGTGCAAAGTAATTTCCTCCACTTAGTAAAAATTTACTTAGTTTACTCTTGTGTTATTTGCTTATTTTACTTCTGAGTTACCCATTTTGAGTCCACCAGAATGCTCCTCTGCTTTCTGAAACATACACAGAATAATGTTCTCTGGGTACATAACAAGGTCATCACTGTTATAAGCAGGGATTCATCAGTTTGCTTTCACTGATACGGTACATGCCTTTCTTGAACTAAGCAATTAACTTATAATGCAATTTGAAACAAGTGAATGATGAATACAGGTTAATTACAATTAATGAGTCGAGATTTGGTCCAGTGTTATGTAATGGAATTTCAATCCGTACACACTTAATGCAACAGCTTTTAAATTAACATCTTAAGAATTTTTTCAGCTGTTACTTCTATAGAATATGCATTTTGTATATATGATGCATATCTATTCTGTAAGTTACTTGAGAAATTTGAAACCCTTATTCCTCACCATCTTTGCCTTCTTACATTTGTAGTCTTGACTGACAAAATCTGTATGAATTTTGGCCAATGATTTTTGGCCAATGAAACTTGCCCAAGTTATCATGTAGAATGATGAAGTTATCATTCTACAGCCATTTCTAATTGTGAAGATTGCTCTTCACTGTGTTCATGCTTCACAATTCATGGGCTGAAAACAAGTCATTGACTCTGCAAGACTGTCAATGCAGTTTCTTTAATGTTGGTTGAAAAATGTTTTTTTTTAATTTTATTTTCATTTTAGTAGTCCTTGCTAGTAATGATTCAGTGGAGAGAGAATATATTAGTGGATATATTAGGATAAAATTTGAAGATGCTTCTCAGAACAGTTCTTCATACCTGTTGATTAATTTGGCTGCAACTGTTCTGGGATTCCATCCTAAGAAACAGGTTTGATTTACATTTTACTAACTTAAAGCTTCCAGAACTGGAGTTCACAGAGCAGGAATGTTTGAACACACAGAATAATCAGTCTTAGCAATGGATACAATTTTTAAATGATGCTTTTCAGAAATCTTGGCTAAAAATAGCCAGTTTAGTCTACTGATGTTAACCAAACAAAACAATTGGTTAGGGAAAGCAGATTAGTTCAGGTTGTCTTCTTTCGCCCCCTCCCTCTCCCATCATTTTCTCTTAGTGTATTTTAGTGTAGAGCCATAAACACATCTTCAGAAAGGCTTCCTACTGTTGATTAGAGTATTTGGCAAAACAAACAAAGCTAAATTTTTGAGTTTCTCAGAAATTCAGTGCTCCTATTTTTGTTTCACTTTGTCTATATTTCCTTGTTCTACTTATCTAACAGAAACATTCAGATATTATTTCCTACTGTACAATAGATAAAATATGGAGAGGGAACCAAGTTTAAGATGGTGAGAAACTTCCCATATACTTTAGTTAAGTTTATTGATAACATTTCATCACAGTGAGTCTCAGTTACCAGATAAACCTTTCAAGTGTTGATTGTTTTTCTTCAGATGCTCATTACATTTACCAGAAAGAGTTCAGTGTTTTTTACATATAAAGGTAAGGGTATAATAACTCAAGGATGTGTTTCTATAATTTGTAGCTGTTTATTACCATCAGTAACTCTTCATAAAATGCTCAGGAAACTCTACAGGAAAGTGGTTTGCCTTTAACACATGGTGATCTGGTATCCTCTGCTGGTTTTACTACAGAACATTTCAGGATATCACTAGTGTGCTTCAGCAGCATGGAATCCTGCAGATAATGGAGGAACCTTACTTGAATTTGGAATAATGCTAAATTACTAACAGAGTTCTTAGTTAAGCAGCGTAGAAACACAAAAAGCAAATTTACATAACTACTGAACTTTATATGCTGCCATAACATTTTATGTACTTGTTTGTAAATAAACACAGAACAAAAAATGGATGCAGCCGATATTTCCTTCTCTGCAAAAATCAGAATAAACTGTTCCAACCACTAGTAATAGTTCTTCCAGTTATTTTTATGAGAGCTGCATTTCACTTCCAAACTAGCACTATGGATCTCTACTGTAACAATGTCCTCCTGAAACTCAATGGGAGTCTTCTTGAATATGGACCAAATAATTTATTTGGCTGCTGGCCATGTGTTGTCTTTCAGAGCAATATAGCTATTCACTACATAATAGAACAGGAAGAAATGAGACATATGGAAACAAAATTTAAAAGCAATGGTGACATTACTCAATGAAGTTTTAGATGCTCAAGTTGACAAGTAATTAATGCAGTCATGAAATAAAGAAATAGATTATAAAGCCCACTATTTAGGTGCTTAGCATTGAAAAGTGCTGTTTTTATAGAAAATAAGCTGTCAACTTCAGTTGAAAGATGAGTCATGCCAACAATTCTTAAAGTTTGGGGTTTTAATTTGTTGGTTTTTTTTGTTTTGCTGCTGTTTTTATAAAAACCACAATGGTATGAGAAACCTATATTAGTTTATATATATATATAGATATATATATTAGGTAACTGTATTTAATAGCATCATGGGAAAGAAATTTGATCTTTCAGATGACTATACACACCAGACCAACATGTCTGTCTTTTAATTTTATTTTGAAATATGCAATATAATCCTATGTGTTTTATTGTTGTGAATTAAGACATTACTTTCTTAATTAGATGTCATGTTTATGTATGCCATCCATATGATAACATGAAAGCCAAGATATGAAAAATAGTGATTGTAAAATCGATGTCATCAGTAGCTGTTACTGGGAGATATACAGGATATGTGCGAAAAATATACATTAGTACAGCAATTCTTTTGCCAGTTCGAAAGTTGTATCTGCTACAGCTTTGCAAAATATTATATGTCCATTCTCTCTAGATGAGTCATCTTTTTGGAAGAAAGAGGAGAGAATATTTTTTCATCATCATGATCATTGTAATAATGAACTGCAGAAACTATAATAGATTTGATCCCTGGCTTGGCAAGCTCTCTGAAAGATTTTGCAAGACAGTTTACATAATTCTTTCCATTGAACTTTCTAGTATTGCATATATTTTAATTTTAACTTGAACATACCAAACTTTTTAGTAGTTTGTATAAGCATAGGTTAATGTTTCATAAGTATTTTATGAGCAGAGTTTGTGGTTATACATTTTCATACTTACAATCTTAATTCACTTGTTAAAATAGGCTCTCTGTTTGCTAATAGTTACCAGCTGCAACTAATACATTAGCAGATCTACCATGTAGTATTTAAAATGACGCATTTCAAAATCAATAACAAATGTCCTGCTGTAGGATTAATTGGCAAACTCTTCTTATACAATGGTCAGTACGCTGTACAAAATTCTTTTGAAATTACTATAAATCAAGAATAGGGAAACAATGGCGTGTAAATTCTTAAAAACTTAGAAGTCAAATAGGAAAAGCAAAGATACTACTTACTGTAGTTGTTGTTTGCTTCTCTCGTCCCTTTTACTTTGCCTCGCTTATCAATCCTCATATACCACTGAGTTCGACAGAAAAGTCTTCTCACTCTTACATCCCCCCCTTCCATATAATCATAGCTTCTGGTATGTCGCTCAGGGCTGGAACAGTTCACATTTGTAGCCATTTGCTCTGGAGTCATGTCATTGCAAGCTAAAGATATAGTGCCCATTAGAAAGATAATGTAAAAGTATGATCTGTAGAGCAAAATTGGCAGGATCCATGTCAGTATCCATTTGTGCATTATAGTGCAGTGTTCTGGGTGTTCATGAACAACATAATGAAAATTAAATCTCAAGTAGACTGTTGCTCTTAGGTCACCGACCTGCCTTCTGTCTTTACGAGTTACAGATTCATTTAAATGAGATTGTTCCCTCTTCTAGAATTCTGATCGTTATTCCTTAATAGTTAATGGCGAAATAGAAGAGCTTCTTAAATATCTCTTCAGTCAGAATATCCTTTAAAGACACAAGTTATAAAAACCTTTGTTGTTGTAACCTTCTGTACTACTTGAATTTGCTGCTTGCACTGAAAGTAAAAGATCTGTGAGAAAAGGTGCATGTGTAAGTCTTTATGCTCAGTTGTTACAAACGTGCAAGGATACATTATGCTACTGAAAAGTACTTTACATAAATGTATGACATGCTAAGCTGACTCTTACAAATATGCAAATGTATATACAATAGATATCTTTCACATAACTTATTTATTACATAAACAGACATTTAAACTGATTGTAAACATTGTTCTATCTTCACTCTTAAGTCCTTCCAAAAATCCCCTACTGATACAGTAGACATACTTTCTCATGCATGGTAAAATTTTGCTGATTACTTCATGCATATATCTTTGCTGTTAACACAATTATCAGGTAACATTTCCCTAGTTTAAATTTCAAGACAGACTTCAGTCTTAGCCTGTGTTTTTATTCCTACTTTTTTCAGTTTAGCAATATGAGCAGTTTTCTTAATGCTTTTTAGCGTCTAGTATATACAAACGAAGATAAAGCTTATTAACTGTTAGAAACTGTTAAACGTTCTCGTAAAGGACAGATAACTTACTTTTTCCTGTTGATAAGAGCTGGATACCCAAGTATTCCATTTCTGTTGTCTGCTTTTTGCAACATGAGACACACCACTGCAGCTACAAACTTTCTCAGCTCAGAAAGACTCCACCAAAATAATAATTGTTTCCATAAATCAACACGCTGGAGAGATGTGTGCTTATGCGTGTGCGTGCATGTGTGTGTAGAGCCTGTTGTTCAGTCCTTTTCGATAAATACCTTTGCTGACCTCACTTGGAAGCAATTAGAATTTAACCAGTCAGCTGTCAGTTGAATGCACGAACAAAAATAAAAGGAGGCTTGCATTGTATCGTGTCCAATGGTCATCAGAGGGAGCTATGTACATAGTTTATACTTCAAATCTCCAAGAATCTACTTTCTAAAAACACAGATCCCATGATGTGTGGATAGAACTGCTTTGCGTGCTAGTTAGTGTTTCTGGGCTTTGGTTTAGGTCAGTATTTTTCTGTCTTAAAAAAAAATTCTCCTCTCTTTTAGATGCACACACTTATTTCAGTTTTCTTTCAGATCTTTTCTGCAGCTCAGTGGATTCATACTCTGCTTATTGCCTTTCTGATGGACATACAAAACGTGTGTTCATTACGTACTGTGGAGAGAGTATGCTGTGGCCGTTATAGATTGTGCTGCCTGTTTTTATATCATAGACATAAAAAGAGGGACCACTGCAAACAAACAAAAAACAACAGTGAGATTTGGCTTGATCTTCCACTGGGGGAAAATAGAAATGCATATTTAGATGTCTTAAAGACTGACGTTCAAAACACAACCTTTATCAACATGAAGAGTGCTACTAGGGATGAGCCTTCCTTAGCATAGGTGGTTACTAGTTCCTGAAACTTGCAAGGTGAGAAGGAAAAGTTGTAGCAGTACAAGTAGAACTCTCATGCACCAGCCTGTGGATGGCCGGCAGACTTCCACTCCTCAGAAGAGGAGTAATGGGTAAATGTTTCTGGCTTTCTGCTTATGTGTTTGTACTTGTCTCTAGCATCAGTCTGCTACCCGAAGTCTGTGTTCCATTTCACCTGTAAAACCTGTTGAGGTTCTGATGAATCTATTTATAAAACTTACAGAAGCCAGGCTTTTAAATACCTCTTGTTTAGCTTTTGCACTGCTACTGAGAATACATCTCAAACCCTTCTGTAGATAATAGTAAGAAGGAAAGTTTGGAATTAATGAATCAAGAATTATTTAGTTGTCTATACTTGACATATTAATGCAGTTTTTCATTACCTGCTTTGCTTCCCTTGCCACATGTGGCTCTACAGAAATGGATTACAGTTACTTCTTAGAAATTAATGGGAATGCTGTACAGAGGCAGCTAAACACCATGCAGAGTACATATGTGCCACCTTGTGGTAAGGGGGACACAAATAACACGGGGGCTTTCGCTGGGATGATCCTAAGTAAACATCAAAGGTAGAAGAGACTACCTGACCTTGTTTACACAGCCTTTCCTTTATACAGAGAGTGAGCCGCTGACTTCCTTGAAGTACTCGACTTCCTTGTTAGTGCTTCCATGGATTAATCCCATTTGTCACTAATTTCATTTAGTTCTAAACATTGTCCCTCACAATCCAAGGGTGATCAACTTCTTAGTATCTCCATTTCAGCATTTTGGACTGTTTTCTATATTCTGTGACTCAGCCTGGTTTTTCTAGTTCAGCTAGGGCTCGGTATGTGCATGACACTGTGTGACTTCCAAAGGCTGAATGTCCATGGTGGATACACAAAGAGACTTTCATTAGGTTAACCCTTGTAAATTGTGATTACAGCTGTTTCCACCTTGACTTTGTGTCTTGTCAACCCATGTCTACCATTCTGACCAGAAGTGGGGCTGCAATGATTTATCCCAGTTGTGTTTTTGCCAGTACGTTTGCTGGATTTATATCGGTGTGTTCTCAGATCTATTCCACAGTCTGACTACAGAATGATAGCAATGAAAAAAATCTGTGGTATTCAAAAGGCTTATCTGTTGTGCATTAAAAAGAAAGCAATCAAAGGTAACATGTAAACTCTCTTTTACTCAGCAAAGTAGGATGCAAGTAGAAATGGTTTTGTAAATATTCTGTGTGGATTTTTTTATGAGCAGTAACAACTTTCACTTTCAGATCCAAACTGGTTTTAATTTTTTAATTTCCTTGCTAACTTGTTGTTTCTGACAGTTAGTTACAGGAGAAAGATATGTACCTGAGGTGTCAGATCTAGGAAGCTGGAGCTGCATGTGGTCCAGCCATAGACATGTATTTCTTTTGAGTCTGAAAAATAAATCATTTTCTTTGTGTTTTTTATGCTCTGTTTCAGTTCAGATCTATATGAAGTTTTGTTTAGAATAAAACAAGTTTAAATAAGGCACAAGCTGTAAGCTTAGTCAGTGAACAATGTAATTATTCTTTAATTACTGCTGATAGTTTCAACATTCTCACTTTTTCTGATTATATAACATTTTTCAAAATCCTTGTACTGTATTTTTATTTAACCACACAGATTTGTCTTGCTACACAACTGCTTAATTTTTAATGAAAGGATGCCATCTTGATCTGCATATGCAAGTCATGATTTTTTGCATGAATTTAACTCACTTCTTTTTAAGCCAAGCACAACTAATAACCTTCTCAAATTATTTTAGTTTTATGGAATATT
This sequence comes from Gallus gallus, assembly GCF_016699485.2. Classification (NCBI taxonomy): domain Eukaryota; kingdom Metazoa; phylum Chordata; class Aves; order Galliformes; family Phasianidae; genus Gallus; species Gallus gallus. Next base: position 10,558,639 of record NC_052541.1, on the reverse strand, counting down.
TGGCTTGACTGGAACTTCTTTCTCTAGCTTCTTACAAACATGCACACAAAGGGCTTTGCAAATTGAATCCCAAGCAAGTCTTTGATGATACAGGGAAATTGTTGACCTGAAATGCTAGCAGTTTTGTATTTCTCTAGTAAAAAGTGTATTTAAAGAAAGAAATCGAAGTATCGTGGCCACGTGAAAATTGGTAAAATAAATGTGCTTCTATATTAAAATCTGCCCCCCCCCTCCATTAACTCATGCATTGTTTCCTGCTTGCTTGCACTCACTTGCAGCAGTGCTGTGGGCAGTGCACATACTGGAAAGGAGAAAGTGAAAATAACTTTGCTTTTAGTTGTGAAAATTGTGCAATTGTGTAATAGGTGCCATCCAAGTTCTGCATTGGGTCATAAAAGCAGTTAATTAAAAAAAAAAAAAATCACAACAAGGAAAATCTCCATTTTGTCCAACTTGCCTTCAGGGCAATACATACCTGATATTCTACTGCTCGTTGTTCCCCAATTCATTTCCAATTTGCTTTAGAACATCTGCCAAAAGTCTCAGAATTGGAGACAGTAAGAAGATAGTCTCAGTGTCAGACTTTTAACCTAAGAAGCTGGATGTTAGGACTGTGTGGCAATAGCTGAGATGGGATGGAAATGTCTTATGAAATTCACTTGTAATTATTGAATTTTATATTATCAGCAATAAATATGAAATGGTCTCTTCAAACTTTGCTTTTAACTCGGAACATAGCTATGCACAGATATCCAAGACTGAAATATGCATGCAGTGTGTTTTTGTGTTTCTTTCCTTAAGTACTCAAACAAGCCAGCCACTTCTAACCCTTCACCCAGCTTCATACGTAGCTTAATTATTTTGGTTTACTTGATAGTTAAACATTTTATTGCCTGTAACAAAATATAATTTGTGAATGAAGTCTAAAGCAAGAATGGAACTTTATTGCCACAATAATACATAACCATTATTATCCTGTCTATCTGCAAGTCTTTTAATCTTAGAAAACAATTTTAGTTCCTTTTAATTGGAGCCCACTTGACGGCAGATTTGGAGGACAGTTTTCAGCCTATTTTTTTTCCTAGTTTCCTAACTGTGGTTTCATTCATCTTCTAATACTGCATATCTACCTCACTGAACAAAGGTTGATTGAGAATGGAAAATTATCCTCTTATTCAAATATTTCTTTACATCTCTAATTAATATCTCATCATGTGCAAACGATGTGGTCCTGTCTTTGATTTTAACCACAATTTGCACTCTTTGATTAAAGTACAATTAAGGTGATGTGATTAGTAGACTTCCAGTAAATACATTTTGGCATCTACTCGTAGTCAGACAGTGGTGCATTAAGCACTGCACTTTGATGTGTAAAGATACTACCAGTTAAAGTGGGAAAGAAAGGATTAGTAAAAATGTACAGCAATTATGACACGTGACTTAACATCTTACATAGATATATACTTGTATTTAATGCAAGGACTTGCAATGTCACTTAACAGTGGGTAATCTAATAGGTATATATCTATAGCATTTAAGTAATCTGAAAGCTGGCTGTGTGGAGTAGAGATAGCAAGTGGTCCGAATTTGTGATAAAATGCTTTAAGTGAGAGAGCACTAGGATTTAATTAGGGGAGTGGGACTGAACACTGCCAGGAACATGCAGGGGAAGGAGGAGCTGGCACTGAAGAGAGGACGATGATTCAGAAAGGCTACTGCAGAAAGCTGAGCAAGAGATGGGGACCAAAATACAGAGACATTAAGTCAGTAGGCAAGGAAAATATAACAGGAATACTTCCAAAACATAAAGTGAAACCAGGGTTTACACAGAAGCAGTTTTTTGGTTGATCATGAACCTTCAATGCAAATCTTTGGCATGGCCCAAAATACGAGGGACCTCAATTTTCTTACAGCCTGTGATAGCTGGCAGTTTCAGTAATCAAAGAGTGGTGATAGATCTGAAGTGTACTGCTTCCACTTGAGTGCTCTGGATGCAACAGCACTCCTGGGATGGAATTTTAAAACTTAATCACACGCACGTACGTGCTCCATGTTGAAAAATTACTGGTGCTGTGGGGTAATGTACTCCAAGGGCACAAAACACCAGTTATTTATCTTGTGCATTAAGTTAGGGAGGGAACTTGTGAGGAAAAGAATGATGACACAGATTAAAGTCTGTATCATGCTGCATACTCACAGAGACTGCCAAACTAATGTTATCAAAGTAAACTCTTGTCATCTCCTGACTAATAGTTACATTTTAAAAGAACATTAGAGATATAAAATTATGGGTAATATATTCTTACATAACTTAGAATGATTTATGAGTCAGATTTCTATCATACTGCAGTGATTTACACAGCTAAACATCTGGCTTTCAATCACATTAATGTATTTTGAGTAGGTAGTATGGGTTTTCTTGAGTTTGTTCCTAGCCTTTGCTCCTGCAAAGTGTGTATTTCATTCTTTTTTGTCGTTGTCTTTTTCCCCTTTCTAACAAGCATATTTTCTTTCTTCAAATACTTGATTTTTCCATGCAGCTCCTGCAAGGACAGTATTTGCACTGAGACTCACTCACCTAACAGCAAGATCTTTAACTGATGTATATATAAGTGAACAAGAAAAGGAATAGAAAATATCTATGTGGGTAATCACATCGTTTGTATACTTTCATTGTAGTTTAACAATATTGTTTAGACTTTGAACACTTACCCATACAGTGCACTGAAGGTGTCACTGTAGGGAGTGACACTGATGTAAATTATGACATCTTCAGTTTAAGGGGCATGGCTATATCTGGTAGCCTAACTCCATGTACTTGAGCAGGTCCAGGATTTCACCTGAGCTTTAACATGGATTCCTTCTTTTATGTTATTTGCAAGTGTTCTAAGTTGAGGTTTAATTTGACTTATCTTCAGTGGCTTGCCTTTTTCTGTTCAAAGTAGGCAATTAAGAAGGTTGATATCATCAATAAAAACAAATGCAATATAACAAAACACAAGATTGTATATGGCAGAAAGGATACTGGATTACTACTGTTCCTAATATTTGATTTTAGGAAATAGCTAGGGTAAGACCTTTCCTAACTTTCAGTTAGCTATTTGGCTGTATTATATTATGTGTGTTCTAAAAACAAAATAATAGTAATAGGGGGGAGGGGAGGAAAGGGCCCTGTTTCCCTGTGAGGTTATGCTGTTTGCAGAGACTTAAAAATGCATGAGTAAATTCAGAAAAAGAGCAATTCTCTATAATAGTTGTATGTTATTAAGTACCTGTCGGAGACAAGGACACTGTTTAGTCACAGGTGTAGTACTTTCCAGCTGTTTACAATTTGGATGACAAATAAGCATTTGCAGAACTGAGTGAACTTAATAAGAGTGCCTTTAATAGAGAAACCGTGTTAATGACTGATTTACAGTGTGCACTCCACCACTTTATCCACTTTTCTGCATTCCCTCTCTGATAATGAAGTCCGCGATATCCTATTAAATCTGTGTAACTTCAGGCCAGAGTAATCATTTGATAGGAGTGTGAAAGGAGGATGTAAGGATGCTGTGATCTGTACTAACCACGCACAGGTGCAGGGTTAGAACAGGTGTGTCAGCATGGTTTCTGAGGCATCTAGTGTGGGTACGGACCAGTGGATCAGATTTTCTATGGCTTGAATATAACGAGCACAGTAAAGTTTCAAAATGCCTTTGCATTCGAAGGACATGGAAAATGGAGAATATGTCAGAATTGTAGAGCTCCTTTCAGAGTTCCTGAAAGAGAGTTTAGGCAAGATGTGACATTTCATTGCCTAGAATGAAGGTAGTTTTTATTCCAAGGTACCGTCCTGCTTCTCCATACATGTAGTTCTTTTGCCGATTCGAGGAGTAATCCGTTCTGTTGGTGGACAGTTGTACTTTCTTGAGTTTAAATGTCTCCCACTGCAGCTGTTGCACTGTTAAGTAGTTATTTGCTGGGCTTGTGGCATTAGCACGGATAGAATTTTGTCAGCAGCTGATGAAGGTCAGGCTTTAAAACAGATCTGAATCAGAACTGATATAGGTCTGATCTGCCTCTTCATTCCTGGCTTTCTTTGCTTATTGTAATTGTTACGTTACTAAGATGATTTCTATGCTTTAACAGCATTTCAGTTGCAGGTTTTTTTTGCACTTAGTTTTGACAAAGACTGTCCATTTTAGCTAAATTTTATCCACTCAAACCTAAATATTACTGTTAAGTGTAAATAGAATGCAGAACATTTGGGAGGTGATAAAGAGGCAGAGGGGAGACCAACCAAGGCCTAAGTCATCTGAATATTCTGTTCTCTCCCATGGCAGCATTTTAAACTTTTATTACTAAAGAGAAAAGAAAACTTGATGCCTTGATAGCAGTTTGTCTAGTGCAGTGATAGCTTTTCAGAAAACTTACAATATCAACTTACAATATTAGCTTGAATAAATCTGCAGCATCTGCCTGGTTTTTCTACCTGTTGCATCTCTTGGCTATGCCATGCTTGACCACGCATTACTGCAGCAGATCTTTTTCTGTATTGAACATTTTTTTTGAACTGACTTTGTATGACTACAAAGAATGTATGACTACCATCTTTTTACTTCAACGGCTTAAATGTTTAAATTTCCTCCTCCATTACAGATGAAAAACTGTGGCATATGTTTAAAAAAATATGCGTCATGTTTGAGAAGATGATGTTCATAAGAATGTTCATTATTCACATAGGAATTATATGATTATGGAGATTGCTGAGCACAAAAAATAAGTGCAAATGACGTCTTGTAAATATCCAGTACCCTGAAAATCATTTTTAAAATTTTCTCATTTGTATATATATCAGATTTTAGTTTTCCTGATATGATGGAAAACGTTTCATAAACATGAAAGTAGGTGTATATGCTCCAGCAATAACGTTACTGTGCTGAACATGGGAGCCAACTGTGTTTTTTTTATTTGTAAATGCAGTTCTTAAAAAAAACACAGACTAAGAAGATAAAATCACTCTTTTCTCGAATATTTATTTATTTCTTTTCTTGAAAGAATTTTAACAGTCAGTTTTTTGCTAGTTAACCACATTGCAATAAAATCCTTCTCCGAAGATCATGCCTTTGTTTATTTGTTTGTTTCATAGCATTGTTAGGAATGAACAATACATTGGCAGCATCTGGTATAAATTCTTGGTTTCTAAGATGTCTCTGGTGAATAGTTTATCAAATTTAACGTGTATTCTATAACCTTTAGTTACAGATTAATTTTTCTATGCAAGTAAATGGTCTGTGCCCTTCCTGACAAATCCTGTAGGTGCCTAAAATATTCATCTCTTCTTGACTGAGAAGCCTGTGGAAGAAAAGATAGTTACCTTAAAGCATTCTAAAACCTTGTTACAATTCTTGGATCCTAGTATGAGGACTGTCAGTAATGCCCTTTACTTCTGTCTACTTTTTTTCCATGGCCTTGCAACCAACATGACTTCAATGGGCATTATATCAGCATCAAGAAGAAAATAACTTTGACTGGGGATCTTATCAATGCTCAGAAATACCTAAATGGGTGAGGTTCAAGTGCATGGGATCAGGCTCTTTTCAGTGAGATTCCCAGAGACAGAATAAGGGGCACTGGGTACAGACTGGAGCACAGAAAGTTCCATACCAAGGGAAAACTTATTCACTTTGAGGGTTACATAGCACTGGACAAAACTGCCCGGAGAACCTGTAGGGTTTCCATCTTTGGAGATGCTCAAAACCCGCCTGCACAACCTACTGTAGAGAACCTGCTTCAGCAGGAGGTGGATAAATGATTTCCAGAAATCCCCTCCAACTCCTATGATTCCGTGAGATTCTGTGATTGATGGACTTCTATTTGTACTGCTGTGGAAAGAGTACATGATTATGCCCACAAAAGATGAAGCAAATTTGCATGAACAATGTTAATGCTGCATTTACCAGAGTCAGAGTTTTTGATTTTGCAGTCTTACTACCAACTACTCCAATATCAGAAGAAAATTTGTGCATGTTGATGTCCACAATTTGTAGTGTGAAGCCGTAGGATGTGTAGAATCACAAAACAGTTAAAAATACGCAGAAGCTGACATCTATTCCATTAGAAATATTTTGCACTGCGGAAGTATTCTTGTGCCTTCAGAGGATGTTTGCAGTTTTGAGTCAAACTGCTTTTGCCTCTTTCTACAGTGTAAGGAGCAAATAATTTTACTTTAGACTTGGTGAGCCTCTGCACAAGGAGAAAGTTGAGCATCTTCAGGTATCCAAAGGGGCCTGTTAATGTAGCAACAGGTGTTAGCATGTGGAAGAGAACAAAGAACCAGCTATGGGCTGAAGAATACTAAATGGCATTAACATCGCTGAAAGAGAAATAATAGAAGAATCCTGGCAAGTCCCAAAGGAAGTGAGAGAGAGATGTGAAGCCTGGGAAAGAAGAAAGTAAGGAGCTCCTAATGTATAAAGTAAGTCAGAAGAAACAAGAGCTACAAAATAGGGGATCCTGTGAAGGTATGCTCAAATAGCCTGGGGTCATTTTACCAAAGTGCAGGGAAGGATCAAGGAATTTCTCATACAAATCCCCTCTCCTCCTGTCTAATGTTTTCTTTCAAAACTTAGAAAAGAAGTAACATAATCTGACAAATCAAATATGTATGAAGCTCTACTGAGTGGAATCATTTCTAAGTTTAGTGTAAATATATTGAATATTCAATGTATTTTGACTCTACTGATGTGCAGTAAAAGACTTCTAGAGACTTGTACTACACAGGGAAAAGGCTTTGTTCACACACAAAGTATTTGTTCATAAAAGCCAGAAATAAGTTCTCTGTTTTGCTCTCATAAGCTGTACTATTTCAAGGCAAGTTTAGCAGATCCGATTGCGAGACCTGTGCTTTTCCCAGTGGAAGTTCCTCTCATCTGAGGTAACCAGGATAGTAGCAATTAGAGTTGGTGCTGAGGAGGATCAACCTGGGACTCTTTTCTAGTTCTCTTGAAATTTAGGTAGGTAAGGGACAAAGACATTGATGTGATTTGTTTTGTGTTGTAGTGTGTTGGTTTTTTTGTTTTGTTTTCCTGCTCAAGAGACCCATTCAACTGCACACTTATCAAAGAAGGTAGAGAAGTTCCCTTTTGCATGGTCTTTGATTTCTTTCCTAGATGCAGAGATGCAGGGGGGAAAAGTACCTGGCTTCAGTATAGCCACACTGAAATCTACTGTAGAAACTGAGGCATTGAGGATTGATCCTTTTTCCTTTGTGAATGGAAATCTTGATCTTTTCTAAAGCATGTGGAGAAAACAGCCGGTCTGTTCTATTCTGCAAAACAGTGCCATTATGTCTTAGTCACAGTTTTCAAGATTCCAGATACTAGCTTGCATTTAGCACAAAAAGAGCTCCCATCAGGATTGGCAGGAAGATAAGGCCTTCATTTAGTGGCTCTCTGGAGCTGAAGATTATTTTTGGAACTTTCATATCATATTTACAGGCTAGTAGACCAAAGCAGTATTCCTGTAAAATATAGGGATCGAGATATAAAACAGTCACTCTTTTTTTTTTCCCCCTATGAGAATTATTTCTTGTGGATTTGTAAGCAAAACTGAAAATACTGATTTTTGGGTTTTTCTCTTCATTTCAGTGGACAGAGTTTTAAGATAATGGTGCATTGGAGTGTAACCAAAATAGATGTCTGAAGAAACAGATTGCTCCCTGTTTCTTAGCTCTTTTTGTAATAGAGGAGAGGTCTGGTTTTGAGGTTTTTCTCAGTTCCTGCCTCACCTTTCTGAAGATACATATGCTCTCCCTCTTCAGTTTTGAGAAACACCCCCAGGGCATCCTTTTTATTTGAATTGATTTTCTGGATGTTTATCTTTTTCGATCTGGTCATGAAAAGCACATCTGGTTCCTATTTTAATCAGTATTCCAGGGGGAGCAACATCATATTATAGAAGACTAACAATGCTAAAATAATAATCCATAATGATGCAACTTCTGGTAATCTAAAACTGTTTTATCCACTGTTTGTAGAAGTGTGTTAATGATGTAGGCCAACTGATCTCTTTGTAGATTAAACTCACCCTGGGTCCTAATAACAGAGAAACGTCTGACATCCGCATAGACAAACCCTTCGAACCGTCAGGAATTCCTGGTGTTTTTTTAAAGGTCTGAATGTTTTAGTATTTACGGAAAGTGCCAAACCAAAGGTTGTGGAAACTAAAGCAATCTGCTGAAAAAGAAAGTAAACCAGCCCCTGTGTTTGTTTACGGGTGAACTTTTGCTTTTAGAGATGATAGGGTTGGAGGTCTTAGTCATGTTTTTCTTTACTTTATTAGCTGAGTTAGTACTTGGCCTATACACTGAGCCTGCTGGAAAGTGACAGTGATTATCGTATTACAAGGCTGTGTGCTAGCAGCTCAACCAGGGTGCCAAACAACCTTTAGGTGGTAGTATTTTTTTTCTGTATTTCTTGGTTTGAGTCAGTAACAAAGAAGAGAAACTGTTATCATTTCTTGGAGTTATGCATACATACGTACTTGAAGCAACTGTGTAACATTGAAACACGATATCTGTGAAATTATGAATTTGTAACAGTCAGTAAAACAGCAGACTCCAATACCCAATGTGAAGTGGTAAGGTTTGTTGAAGCGCTGACCTACCTTGGCTGTATTTCATATACCTCCCTGCACTGTCAGTTCCATTAAAGTATGACCACTGGTGCCATCTTCACGCTAGGCTTTCACATTATTGCAGAATTACCTGAAGAAGTTCTTTAGAAATAACTTTGGCAGGTGGAGAGGATGTGTACCTGAGTTGAGTAAGCTCTAATTTCAGAGTATCAAACCCTTTCATTCAGCCTTCAAAATATTTCTTGGAATTGTCACTTTAACATATGCCTGCTTCTCTCTTCACTCTGATTCAGCAAAGTTCCTCACTGAAGCAGGATGTGGTATATTTTAAAATTGAAGGCCCAATTTAATATCAGTGTGATTGAATCAGGAGTGACATTCTTGGCAGGATGACAGTGTTATACATTAATTATTTTAGAGACTAAAATTCCATGTGAAAGTTGTGGTTCATGACCCATAGTCCTTTCTGCTCTAACCTGGTTTTAAGGAAAGCTAAAGCCTGGAATAAAAAGAAAAACTAAAGTTTTGCGAATTCTGTTTTTAGACAGGAATAGTTAATTTGAGAGCACTCTGACTGCAGCCACCATCAGTGGAATTCTTCTAAAGGTCCGTGCTCCTGGTAGGCGAGCATGAAGGAGGTACAGAAATGAAATTCAGCAGTTGGTGTCTCTGATTTATTAAGAAGTACCGCTCTTAATTTATTTTGTAAGTGCAAGCCTTAATATAGGAAAGTGAGCAACAAATGGTTAAATTCTTAACACTTCCATGATATCATTCCTGAGAGCAAAATAAGCTATTTTTTTTCTCACAGGTTTAAAAGAGCAGATTATATAAAACAGCAAAGCAATGGAATCTTTAGAACTTGCAGAACAGAAAAATTTAGAATTTTCTCTGAACTTCTGTAAATAATCTATACATATAGATTATATATATGTATCCATATATATCTATATCTATCTATATATATAGATATATCTCAAGTTAGAATATTGGGTGAGGGATATCCAGTGTCAACATTAAGTTGGAAAAGCCACTATACCTCTCATTGCTTGACGCTTTTGTTTTGCATTTTTAAATAATCTAGAAACAAGTGCATGAATGCTATTGCAACTCTGTTGGCCAAATAAATGCTCTGAATAGCTTTGTTCCATCATCCTGCAACAGAGTCAGTTACGCTGATGAAATGTTAGATTTTTAACTTTCCATTTACATGAGAGAGATTGTAAAAGACTATTCTGTGGTGTTATGTATCAAGGAGTGACTTGCTAGAATGATATGGTTCCTTCTGCTGGTGGAGTCCAATTTTTATAACATCTATGAGGTAGAATATTTTTCACTCTGATACTGAACTGATTATTTCTGCTGCGCACATCTGAAGTGATAGTACATTGCTGCCAGACATGGATGCATTTCAGTGGTAGATAAAAGGAAATATTACTAGCCACTATTTACAAAGCTCCTTTAGAACCATCGTATTTTGTAGCTATTGTATTTCTTCAACAGTTATTTACATAAAACCAAAAAACTTTAAGAGATACTTTCTTGTAAAGTGGGGAGGTGGAGTGGAATTACATAATTGTAAATAATGGAAAGATGGAAGATTCTCTGATTTGTTACTTTGGTGAACTGGATTTTGTTTGACCTTTATTCCTATTTTTTGAGATATTTCAGCTGTATTTCATAAACTGTTCTCATCTTTAGAACGTTCCAATTTGGAAGTATTTTCATGAGTCAAAAATACTCTTGCTTCTACTGAAGGAATGGGGTGGAGATTCCCAATTTCTCTGTCTCTTTGGCATACTTAGATTTCCTGAGTAGCCAACCTCAATCTGTGGGTACTAAACCAAGTTTCCAACCTGGGAATTTTTTCAGGTCATAGATGGTTTGCACTGGCTACTGCTTCCAGCACTGAAATTATACCCCAAATATGAACCACATCTGTCTTTCAGTACTCTTGGTTTAATTTCTACATTCTTTTGACCGACTTCAAGTTCTTTCCTCTAGAATGTTTCCTGTACATATTATGATTGAAATTCTACGTGAGCTGTGTCATTGCTTTCAAAATGCAGCATAACTGTGTAGATAAGAGAAGAAAAAAAAAAGCCAGTACATGCACATTCACGTGATTTTCCTTGTATATGTATTTAAGAACAGAGTATGTGTTGTCACATAAAACACATTCCCAGAATGAGATAAAGCCTTGGTAAACAATGAGGGATCATAGAAGTTCTTTGACTTTTAAGAGCTATATTTTATCATCGTATTTTTCCCACCATTTTATTTCTCAGCTAGTTGGAACTCAAGCTTGTAGTTTCTCACAGCTCTATCATGGATGTCAGTATTAGAACAAGTGCTCTCTTTCTTGCCAAATTTTATCAGCATGCATCCTCTCCACCTTCTCCCAGTAACAATCACAACTTCCACCTTCCACTTTGGAAGATGCTGCTGTCTTGTTTTAGAGAAGGCAGTTCAATTTTGCCTTCTGTCTGAACCATAGCACCTGTCGCTGGCAAAACAGTGGGCTCACAAAAGTAGTGATCTGGAATTTTCCAGATAAAATCTGAAATTTTCCAGCATAGATGGGTAAATAAGATACATGGGGGTGGGAGAGAGGCTGAAAGAAATCTTTGGCATGAATCTCCAGTAGTTCATCAAAGAAGGTTAATATTACCAAAGCCGTAATAAAATGAAACATACTTTATTCACTAAAGTTAAATTTATAATTTCTCACTTTTATTAATAAGCATACTACTTAAAATTCTGGTTTAATACAACCTTTACTTCTCTGTCTTATATAGGTAAAAATCATTAGTTTTATTTTCTCACTGCAACAAAGATGGTTATGATACTGGATCATATGATTCCTCTGTTCTGGAATAGAAAACCCACCTGACTTCAATGATTTTCTTAAAAACTGATGGTATGATGAAGTCACCCTATTTAGCAATCAATATTAAAAGATAAGAATATTAAGAGCAGCTTTATTGCACAAAATGAAAGCAGAGAAATGATCTCTGCTTTATCAAAACTTTACACGTTCTAGAAACAGATGCCCTTTCAAATCAATACTAAAAAAATCCTGGATATTAAATTTTCAAACAGTAACAGCTGTCAGAAATCAATCCTTCTTAACTGCTCTTGGAAAAAAACAGATTTACCTCCCAATTAAACATCATCATAGAATGAGCTCCTAAAATCAATGTATTATTTTTGTATTTAGTCCAAGGAATTCAAGTTGATAGAGAATTCGTTGTATGTTTATTGTAGTTCATAATATGGGAAGTCTTTTGTAACTGCAGTTAAATTTTACCTTTGCCCATGCTCACAGAGTAAGGAACGTTTATCCCAGCTTATCTATTTCTTTGTGTTTTTTTCTTTTCTGCTTCTTTTAATCTATTTACATGAATGACAAATAATAAGTTGAGAGTGGTGTGGATTCAGCTGGTTGTATTGCTTGCTGGGATAAATTATTCCAGGACCTTTTTGAAGGGAGGAGTCAGTTTGGAAGCTTGACCTTGTTTTGTTTCAGTTTTGCTTTTATTTTTTAAAAAAAGGTAGATGTAAATATGAAAACGGAATGTTTAGAGATGGAGTTTCAGACTGTAGGAAAATGCCCGCTATCTTAGAGCTGGGCTCTTTCTAGATCCTTCACCACATGCCTACAATTCACACACAATTCCCTGCCTGCCTGTACCTGTTCATGCTTTTTGCTATTCTGAGAATACATCTGTGTGTTGGCAGAGCAGGCTTTAAATGGAGATGCATTTCCAGTGCCTTCTGGGCATCAGGAACCGATGTCTTCAGAGACAGGGATAGCACCACACTTTTTTGAGCCATGATTTAAAGTAGTCAAAAGCTCAAATGATTTCATATTTGTAATTCTAATTTTAGCCATTTGTTTTTATTAATTAAAAACATATGTCTAACATGTATTTTGTGTAACTGAAAGTAAGATGCAGGTTAACATACTCATGTGAGGGGGAGGTGGAAAAGAAGGATGATCTGTGGTTTATAGCCCATTTTTGGAGGATTTCAGTTCTAACTTTCCATTCAACTCAGAAGTAGAGACAAAGAGAGAGTTCCTGAGTATTAAAATAAACGTTGGGAACTGTGAGAGAAGGTATAGGATCATACCTAATCCAGTAATATTCTTGATAGTGACCAGTACAGAAATGAGGAACAAAGAAGACAGCCTGTCTTTCTATAGTATCAGTTTCCTCAACCCAATAGAACAGACTAATCTGAATAGCAGTAATGGATAACAGAGTATTTGTGCCTATGTTGTTGGGCTGCTGGTGGTGGGTGGGTTTTGCATGCATACATCAATTTGAGTGATGAGATATCAACATCCATTTCTCAAGAGTTTGCCACCATCAGCTTTTTTCTGCCAATACTCTTATTGTTCTTAGTCATAATTACATGCAGTATTTAATCAGAAAGGCAGATAAAGTGTATACATACATATATTCAGCTCTTTCACACACAAATGCAATATGAATGATTTCCTTACCTAGATGTGCAATGAAAAAATATTTTTTTTAGAAATGTATCAGTATTGAAAGTAGAGAACAGTTGCAGTACACAAAATGTTTTGCAATTTCAAAACATTTCAAGTTAGATTCCTTGGTGGTGAATAAAAAAAAAAGAGAACAAATTTATTTTCATCGTGGACTTAGCCAATTTCTGTTCCCTAAAATGTACTGCTCAAGGCTGTTCACATACTCTGCTAGTATCTCCATAGCTGAAAATAAAGAGAGTTAGTTTTCTTCCAGCATACAGGCAGAAAGGTTCTGGAAGCATTCATCACCATGTAATCTCTCTGACATGCACACAGTACTAGAGGAATTTCCTAGATGTGCATGCAGTAATAATTTGCCTCATCTCAGAAAAGTTGGGGAGTGGAGGCCACTGAAATAATTGTTTGTGTTTTGGGTTTGGTGGGTTTTTTTTTGTTTTTACTATTAGCTAAAGATACAGATGCACTTTCAGTTCTTCCTTTCTTTCATTTGTAAGTACTTCACAACATGCCATGATACCTAATAATGGCGTAGGCACCCTATTTTTTTTAATCAAAATGATCAAAAACATTTTTTTTTTGTGGTTAAACACTTCTATTTAAGCTGAAAACAGCAGCAGAGTAAAAACTTCCGTAAATCAATTTGTGCATGAGATCAGAGCAGGCTCAGAGTTTGTTCTAAGTTTCTGCATGCTAAGCTTCCAAGAAAATCAACAGAAGCTGCATGTGAAGAAGTATTGCAGAGCCCATTTGTGGCTTAAAGATACTAAATAAATGATATAATCTGACTTTATTTTAATTGAGGAAAGAATTGGATTTTAAGTTTAGGACATAATTGTACCTGGATTTCCATATGACTTTGTAAGATGTCAGTTTACTTCTGATTACGTCCTACGTAGCCTGATTAGGTAATCATCTCAATCAGTGTGCTCACGTGGCTGTTCCTCTACGCACTGCTGGTTTATAAGGCTATTTTCTGATTTGGCTCTACCAGATCTGAGCTATTTTCAACAAAGTCTTCTGAAAATTTATTATAGATAATGTGATATTGTTTCCAGCTGTTTCTACCCAGTACTGTTATTAAATACTGGAAGATAAGGCAACCAGATCACTTTCTCTATCAGACTTTGACACTAGGTCATGGGAATTAATAATGTTCAAAACATATCTCAGTTGGAAACATCCGTCGGACATCTCAACCAGCAGCAGATGTTAAAGCCAAACTGATCAAATTATTACCTTGCAGTGCGAAAGAGGAGAAATATTCTGGAGGCCAGTCATGACATTTGGTCTTTCTGGGTGGCCTGCTTGTCTCAACCGATATATTCTAAATCCTATTCAAGACACTTTCAGGTCATTGAGCTAGCAGCAACAGATGTCATTCCTTCCCACTACACATTAAGATATCGGTGAGGTAAGATGTTAGTGAGATATCGAGAATGATTGTATCTGAGCTGATATAATCAGACTTTTAAAATTCTTGTTGTTACTGCTTTATTTTATAAGGACATTATTTAGCTATCTGGAAAATGCCTGTGCTGCCTCCCAGTTGTAATTCCTAACCACCTTCAAGCTAACACTGAAGGTGATATACAAGAATTAATACTGAAAGAACAGGAACACCCCAAACCATTGCTTGTTCTCCAGAAGCAGCTGATTCAAAACACTCTGTGCTAACTGCAGACTACATGCACTTTTAGTTATTATTGATACTGCCAGCGTGATCGAGGGATAAACAGCCATTATGTGTCTGCTTAAACATTGATTTGTAAAGGTAAGGCTTATGTACTGCTCATGTGAGTAATTGCTAAACATTATGCTGTGTATAGACTGTGGTGTCTGACGGCTTTGGGCTTCTTGAAGAACCACATCCCTATTCGTAAAACCACTCTCCACTTGGGAGCATGTCCAGCACGCTGCATGATGTGGCAGTGCTGACAGTGCAAATTGCAGTCACAGCTGAATATTTTAATAATATGTATTTTTAATTTAATAAAACGTACTTTAAAGCAAAGAAATCTACTGGACATTTTGGCCGGTATATTAAAGCTGTCAGGAGCAAAATGCTGTAAGTAATCTGAGGAAGAGAGAAACGAACAACTATAGTAATAGTTTGCACACATTAACAAAGCAACAACAACAAAAACCCACTAAACATATCTTTGTGTTACTTTTTTTATGCTGTGATGTTCTGTTGCTGTGCACACAGAAGCGGGTACAAATGAGGCCTGTTTTTTTTTGCATATACTTGCACAAGTGGATGGATGACGGAGGCTGGTGCCCCGCAATCAGCAGAAGGGGGTACTATCTAAATGGACTTCTGAAGATGCTAATGCTAATCGTGGAAACTAAACTTCTTATGTGCTGAAAGAACATTCGAGAACTCTTCAGTGTTTATATGTTGCTCTGCTATTCTGGTAGAATTTATTTGCTTTTTCTGCCTCTTCCTCCTACTAGGGCAGAATTCTACTGAGAGTAGAATTTCAATAGCTGTATGCTGATGTTGTCTGAATACATCACTACTGAGAAAAGTTGTTTAACCTTTAAGATATCTGTTTTGCTTAAGGACTGAGTTAAGTGAGATGTACTTGTTTTATTTAAGGTTTGAGATGTGCACTCTATTGAACATCTTGGTATCTTGGTCTGTAAAGAAGCTCATTTTTCCAAAGATTTAAAGAAAAAGAGGGAGCACAGCTGATCGTCGTCGAGTTAAATTGTGTTGTAAAATCATCTCTCAGAACATTACAGTGTAATATAAAATGTTTTACAAAACTTACATTAGAAGTTTTGGTTACAGTATATGAACTTGAAAATATTGAATCCAGAAAATAGGAATTGTTATGCAGTAGTTTGGGAATATTAAATGAGCAGAACTGGGAAAAGGAACCTCAGTTCCTTCTCCCAGAATGTCATATGAGCTTTCTGCTTGCAAGATGTTTTAATATGCAAAAGCCTTCAGCTATCTATTGCAAGATGTTATGTGTTATAAGTTCTCTGATTACTTTCTAATTTTAAAACAAATGAGACTAGCAGAACATCAGATTAAACTTTTTAAAAAAGGAAAACAAAGCAGAAATGGCTCTTCATACAATTTTCATAAGCACCCAAGGATGCTGTTAAATACCAAATGTTTAAAACTTCAAAGATCCCAGAGTTGGTTAGTAGAAAATGTCATAGAGAACTCTAAAATGCAGTCACCACCTCTGTGGCTCCTCAGCCACAAAATGCTTGTGGCCAGGAGAGATTTCTGTGGAAATATCACTGTGCTTGCCATGCTCTTACAGTCATCTTCAGGCATCTCATATTGGTCAGAGTTGGAAGTAGGATACTGCACTGCATGTACCTTTGGTTTGACTGAGAGGAGCTGTTCGTATGTTCTGTTATACAAAGAGACAATCCAGAGAAGTCTTGTTTTGTTTTCCTATTAAGAGAAGTCAGATTTTAAAGGACTCTGTGTATATCAAATACAGCAATTATTTCTCTGATATTCTTATTCTTACAAGCTCTTAATATGTTCATTTTGTCTTTTAAAATTTTCTTGTGAGATCAGAAAGCCTAATCCATAGATTTTTGTATTTAAATAAGGAAGAATCAAGAGCAAATCTTTTTTTTTTTTTTTTTTTTCCTTAATTCCATTCTTACTCACAGCCCACGCTTCTTAGCTTCACAGGCTTGCCTAGAAAGGCATCTCTTTCTTGTGTTGTCTGCAAGTTTTTGAGATGTGTCAGTGGAAATAAGTGGTATCTGATTTCTCAAAGCTGTTCTTAATTTTGGTGGTAGAATGACATTTAGATAACAACTTGAGATATCTTTCCATCATTGACTTCTTCTTGAATGTCCAATTTTTCAATCTCCAGTCTTTGTCTGATGTGTTGTTTTGTGGTCTGCTTATCCTGTGCTTAGTCCCTTTATTATTGAATATCTTTCCTTGTAATCTTCGTTGGGTCACCAGGTCTGTCTTTCTTTAACACATTCATTTTCCTCCAAGGCTCATAAGACCAGTAAGGTAGAAAATTTAAGTTCAGCGAAGCAGGTCCTGTTGTATTTATACCATGCCTGATTTTGAGTTCCTTTTTTAATAAGGGAGGTGATAAGCTGTGCATCTCTCTTCGCTGACAGAATGCAGGCTTGTGAATCTCAATGATGTGGAACAGAATCTCCTCCGTAGAAACCCTTCTTCACACCCTTTGGCCACGATGGCAAGAGCACCACTTCTCTAAGGATCTTCTCTTTCCTTCTTTTTAAATTGAAGACAGATTCTGAAAAGCATTATTTGTAATTCATTCACATCTGGAAAAAAAAACTTCAAAGGTTAGAAATTGCCACAGTTTATCTGAGCAAAGAGCAGTAGTGCTGTCTAATCAGAGGCAGTGTTTCTCATTTTAATGACAAAGATTGGACTGATTTTTCCCATGTTGCCTTGGCTTTCAAGAACTTGCACAAATCTCAGACACTGGGTTCCTTGCAAGAGTTAACAATTAAAAAGCCTACTAACAATACTGTTTTCAAATGATTTCTTTGGAAAACAGTGAGTGAAAAGAGGTGCATCTCCAAGCCTATTTGGATGTTAGGGTGTTGCCAGTCATGACACAGTAAAACAGATTACAGCTTAGTTTGGGCGGTTGTCATGCCAAGTGCAGTTGCTTTTGCTTTTGAGCACCAAAAGGATGCAGGTGCTTCATGGAAGGAGAATAGTTAAAAATCTCCAAACGTGCTTTTAAAGATTTCTTCTTTAATTTCTTAAGAAGTAACAGCTGGTCTTTCTGCTTATCACCAGGTGTATTAGATAATGGTCTAGTTGTATTAGATATCAGTTTGAGACTGACTGTTGCTGCACTCTTCAAAGTTGACCTGCTATATTTTTTTCACTTGCTTTTCAGAATGAATTTTGTAATCCTCAAGAGAATTTAGTGACACATTTCAGTAAGCAAACCAATTTTCATTTGCAAGCTGAGTCCATTTAACATGGATTTGTTGGCAGACAACTTTGAGCCATACAGAAAATGTTAACCTCTCCACTGCTATGAATGTATATGCATTCTGCTTCTCCTTGATCTCAAAAGCATGCAGTATTTGTTACTGGGAAGCTGCCTGAAATCCTTATTTTCACACTAAGCTGCAAATATACCTCTGTTGAAGTTTCATAGTACAATAATAGTGCGTGTAATACAAAATGGACATGTGTTCTGATTCTGTGCATTGTATATACTTATACACAAACATACATGCACAAACTTTATTGACTTTCAAAACTGTATTTGACACTTCAATGAGAACCTTTTTTAAATATGTTTGGTTACATTCAGAATCACAAACAAGTATAGAGACCTTCTGAGAGGCATCGGGGTGCTCCACAAACTGTAGAATTTTCATAATTAGCACAATCAGAGTAATTTCTGTGGCAAGTTTATATAAAACAGCATTAACATATTTTAGCTTTATTTTGAAAAGTTAATTTGAAGCGTGATAGTTACAGAGGTGTGTATAGAAAAGCAAAAGGTGGGTATAGTATTATATTTCTAAAGAAAAGGGGTAACTAAACTAATTCTACACGGTACATTTAAAATACAACCCTATTTGCATCTCGATGACTGAAATGAAGTTCTTTCCAACAAAGAACAATGTCTGTGCTCAAAGAACCACAAAGGACTGGAAAACTAGAGAGAAGTTCTGCACTTTTCACAACTGCTGATAGCTGTGCTTGTAAGCCTTAATTTAGGCAATCACTAACAACTCACTGGTGTTGAAGACAACGGTAAAACAATTAATTTTTAAGTTTGAAAGATTGCAGTGATCGTTTGCAAAACACTTGAGCACAAATTCTAATAGAAGAGCAACGACTCCATCCAGACAAAATAGTACTTGATGTCAGTGGGTGTTTCATCTGTGTAAGGTCTTCATTATCCAGACCTCTGGAAGAAGGGCTAAAAAAAAAATCCATAAAAAAGAAACCGTAATAATTGTAACAGCTAGATGTTAATGAAAGCGGCAAGACTTAATATGTTTCAGCTGATTTTCTTTTTAAACAGATGATAGTTCTGTGTTTTTCACTATTGTGTTATAGTTATGCATCTGCAAATGCAGCGTGGCAGACCGAAAACCTCTTGTGCATGTTAGATACATATCAGCCACCATTACTATTATCTCTGTGAACTGTAAAGATTTAGCATATGCAGCGATGAAACAAAAGTAGTCACCATGGAGTTACTGTCACACTAAATGCATCCAACGTGTACAAACGCTATGCCTGAAGACCTGTCAAAATGAAGAATCAGCATGAGAATTTTGCAAAGATGTAACTTACTCCTGAATGCCTCTTACTTCTTTTCCAACTTCCTTCTCCTTTCACTCCATTTCGTTTTGCTTGCCAGGAACTGAGTCCTGCTGTAGAGAATGCACTAATTCCTTAGCGGTAAGGGAGAAATCAGATAAAATGAATGTCTGTGGGGCTCTTCTCTGTAGGATGACATGTTGTAAAAATACAACTGTGTTCTGAAAAGTGACTCTTGAGATGGCATCTTGGGAGTGAGTGGGGGAAGGTTATGTTTATTATCTGTTAATGACTTCCAGATTGAGTTTGCTCAGTTTGCAAGTTAAGGGGAAAAAAAAAAAAAAAAAAACCACCAAAAAAACCAACCCGCCAACAACCAACCCTTTTTTAACTGCCTTCTCTGCAGTCTCAGTTTGAGATTTAAAAACCATGCTGTGCTAATTTCTAACCCAAGTATTACTGTCAGCAATAAAAAGGTGCTTAAGGGTATATTGTCTTTTAGTTATAGTGTCCATCAGTGAACTGTAAATGAATTTTAATTTTGTTGATGTCAAAATCAGAGTTTGTTTAATTATTGGTGATTAATTCCTTCTTACTACCTCTGTTGAAATGGCTTTTGGACCTACCTACTGTGGAGGAATGTTGAAAGAAGAGGAATAACCTGCTGTGCTATTAATTTCACATTGCTGTTAAGGATTCGTGGGTGAGGTGACAGGAGTCACAAAAGCCCCGCTGGCTTACTGACCATGGTGTGAGCACAGATTTCTCATAGGTTTGAGTATCTAGCATTCATGTGTAGCACAACTGAGAAAAAGTTGTGAGAAGAAGCTATATTTTAATTAAATCAAATGATGTAGTTTAGAATACATCAGCTTTCAGATGTGCAGGTCATTTAGATCCAGCTGTAATAAGATGTTATCAGAAACAGAGCTAGCAGTTCAACAAACGCTGGGATTAATGTAAGTGTGGCCTCTGACAGTGCTTATATGGCGGTGCTGCTGACCTGGGTCATTACAGTAAAGGAGTGAGCGTTATCAGCAGTAATGCTTCACTCCTTTCTTTTTCTGCCAGATACGCAGTCGTTCAGCATGTACTAAAATCTTGTCAACAAAGACCTCACAGCTGCCATCTCAGGCTGCAGGGCTCGGCCACATTCTGAGATGTGGCTGTTCCATGGCTGTGTTCCATCTTCTTGCAGGGCTAACGAGCTGGGATGCACGCTGTCTGTCTCTGTCGCACTTGCACCAGCGCAGTTGGATCCTCTGGGGATCAAAGTAGGGGGATAAAGTCTTTGTGGTGCTTGGCATCATTTTTCTGTCATTTTTCCTCCTGACCGGTCTTTTGGCATTGTATTTTACAGTGGCTATTCTTTTACTCTATGGCAGGTGATCAGGATTTGAAATCCCTCCTGATTTTAATAAGCAGTGTAACTTCTGCCCTTGATACGCCCTCAGAAGAGCTCCCAGTTTTCCCTACTCCCAGTGTGAGGGTATTTGTTCCTCACAGACACTGCACACCAGTAAAATCTGATTTCAATGTCAGTTGAATTCTTGGGCTCAGCCTTTCCAGCCCTTGTCCACCTGCTTGTTGCTGCGTGGTTCCATTAGGGTATTTTTGCTTGTGCTCATCACTTCTGCAAGCAGTGGGAGGTTTTCTTATGGCACGCAGATGTTATTCCCAGATAGCATGTGTCTGCCACCTTTTTGTGAGCAGGTTTAGATCATACTCTGAGTCTGAAGACAAACTTCTTCATTTTCTTTCCTAAATTCATATCTGAGGGCTAAATGTTGCTGTGCTTATTGGTTTCAGAAAGTCCTAAGCTGTCTGTAAAACCAAGCCTTTTCAATTATGTTCTCATTTGATTTTAAACCTGAGACATAAAGAGTGTACAAATTTCTGCAGAAAGAATGTGGAATTAACTGGTGGGCCATAGAAAGAATTGCTGAGACAATCAAAATGATTTTCTTCATTGATGATTAGACCTACTCCAGGAAGAGTTTGAGCTAAGCAAGGATGTGGCCAAATAATGGTCCTGTCTCTGCAGTGCAGCTAGCTAGAGCTCCATTCACACCTCCTTGAAGCTCTGCGCTTGGGTACAGTGCCTTATTCACAGTCCTGGAATCCTTGCTTTGCTGCAACAACTCAGACATCCTTTGAAATTATGATTGAGCTTCTGCAGTGGAGAACTGCATCTCCAGTGACAATGTAGAAAAGGACAAGTTAAAATAAGTAATACTTTCCAGTAACTGCAGATTTGAGATGTGTTTCCCAAATGTACACATTCACTATCCACAGTCCTTTTTCTCATTTTCTACGAGTCTCCCTTGCAAGCCCCGCTATGTACGGTAGCATGTAAAAGGTGGATGACTCTATGTAATCTGTGTGTACTACTAAGGCAGAAAGTCAGCTCCTGATACGCAAGCTCCTGATGAGGATGTTTGAACAGATGCCCATGAACCAGCATATCTCAGTGTTAAGTAACCTTTCTTCCTATTAGTATTGTATTGTCTTTCTCAGAATTCAAACTAGCTGATATGGATGTGCTTGGTACATCATCCTCCCCTTTCACTAATTTTCAGGATTTTAGAACCTCATTCTTGCACATCTGCTTGTGAGAGTAGACGAGTTGTTCTGAAGGCCTGTGGGATAATTGTCATTGCAGGAAAACATTTTTGAATGGCATTTGTCTGCTAACATCAGAACTGGAGGGGATAATTTCATTTCAGTTCTCGCTTGGCAGTTCTTCGTCTTGCTCTCCATCATCTTTTCTGTGCACTGAGTAGCTGTGTTCAAAGAGAAATTGGTGGGTTTTTGTTTTGTTTTCATTCTTAAAGAAAATTCTTCACTTTGTGGTTCTTTTCATTTGGTGATTTTATTTCTCATTTTAGGAGCTTTTGTATTTCTTTAAGGCAAATGAGGCATGTTAGTGGTTATTTGTAATTCTTTTTTTGTTCAGTGGATTTCCTGTTATGCAAAAACGTAAAGCTTTTCTCACTGTTCTTCCAAACTTTTGTTTTCCTGTCTTGATAGTTTTGTACATCTGTGTCTGCTTTACAACCTGTGGCTAAGGCGTACTTGCCCAGTTAAGATCTGGCTTTGTCTTCATGGATGCCTGACTATTTACTGTAAAACTGCAAGTCGGTTTAGAGACCTTCAAGAAGTGCATGACTTCTTTTCCTTAACAGCTTTCCTAAATAGACATGAGAGCACTGAAGATCTATCTAAAAAAAATTCAGCGTGTCATTCTTCCATACTCCGTTTGTTCAGTAGTTGCCTTATTTATTTCTGTCACAGAAAATGATAAGGGAAGCTTTGCAGGACATAAGGTTTGCACTTGGAAAACGTGTGTGCATATGTGTGCATTACATGAAGTGTAATGTTTCTATAAGGTGCACAGTCAAAATCCCATTAGCAGCTTCATGTTCAAGCTGCCCTAAACTGAATACTCATACACCCATTGTTTTACAGCTTCTTTTTTTACCTGAGTAGAAGGGCGTCGGTCTGAGGAGAGCAGGTATTTACTCTCCACCTTGTGCTGCCTTAGTGTAGCAATCTAGGACTATTAATAATACTCCTTTAAAACATATGAGATGGAGCTAGGGATCCATGTTTTATTGCTAGCATTAGTAAGATGTTGTCTTGTTTCCAGTGAACTGACAGATCAGTATGTTCCAGTAATGTAGTAACTGGGTTAAACAGCCGCCTTAGCGCCATTTTGCATTAACTGATTCATCATCTGCAGTGAAGTCTCTTTGGCATAGCATTTTCTTATGGGGAAAAAAGTGTGGAAAATGCATTTTGGTGTCTTAAAGGGATAATGGGTTTACTAAACATTTCACTGTGTGTGATGCATATCCTACAATACCAAAAAATGCTGCATGTTGGAAAAGGATGTCAGAAGAATAGGAAGACAGCAGTATCTACGTATGGCCAGTAAATGGAACAGTATGTTCTTTCTATTTCTGTTAGCAGAGGACATAATTTGCAAAGATCTACTTGAAGATAGGAAATATATGGCAGATGAAGAAATAAGCGCAGATTGTGAATGTATAAATGATATGCCAAAGGAATCTGAAACCGTAACAGAGGTTTGCTTTATTTACTTCTGATGTTAAAAAGAGCACGCTGAGGGTAGCTCACTAACAAGAGCCATGTTTCTGTTAATATTTATGAACTACGTTATTAAAATGGACTACACAACAGTGATCTACATAGTGGCAACATCAGAAAATAGACAATCATAGAGAGAAAACATGTATAATTGGAGAAAATAGCTGAAATATGAGAGGATTTTTCTCTACTGATCTTAGTTGCAGTAATTTTAGCCATGGTTTGTTTTAAAAAAAGACAAAGTCAGAGAAATGTAATCTTTAAGTTGTATAGATGATACTATCAGTGGCTTTGAATCCTGCTGCATTTCTGTTGGATTTCCCCTTTATTAAATGTATTTAGACTAGATTGTATCTTATTATTTAATTCAGCTCTCCTTTCTTCTGTGTTTTAAGGATTTCAAGTGTTTGTGAAAGGAAAATACTTCAGCTTTACGTGAGAGTTAATGAGTCAGGTTATGGGGACATCTCTAATGTGGTGAGCTGAAGTTTAAAATGAGATTTACTGGGTATATTCTCGATACAACTATCACATACCTTCATTTTTAGTTTATTTTTTAAATTGATTTGTGTAAAATGCTGCATTGATTCAATAATACAAGATGTCCTGCAGGTGTTTCTGTTCCATGCAGAAGACTTGTCTCATGCCTGTTGTAGTCTGCAGATTTCCTGCTTAAAATCAAGAGAGAAAATCTCTGAGATAAGAACATCACCAGTTTTTGTCAGTTTCTGATCCCTACCTTATGGGTAGCACCAGTATAATGGTGTATTCCTATAAACTGGTTTCCTTCAGCAACACATTTTCAGCAGAAATATTTGTTAATATATATGTAGAAGTTTCTCTTGTCCTTCTGCTATTATTTGCAGATAGTTTGACAATAAGCTTTACTGATTTTATTTTTTTTTTCCTCTCTCATTTTTAGTCTTTTTGCATTGGTTCAGAATGCAAGCATGTGCTCTTTAGGCTTCACGGCCAACGTCCTTTGGTCTCCTACTGTCTGAAAAAACATAAAATAGATAATGCACATTCCGTGACTGGCGGAACTGAGTCTACTAAAGCTTACAAACTACCAAATCCTTTTTGACTCCCAAAATGTTGCATTTTAAGACCTTTCTTCAAAACTTTTTGCCAAATTGGTTTAAACCAGCTGAGGCAAGAAGGAGAAGAATGCATTACTAAAATCTCACCCTTTTATTTCGTTTCTTTTTCTGGTATGCTCACAACAGCTGAGATGGTTTTCTCTTTTCTAGACTGAGGCAGACCACAGTCATGCAGACGGTCTCGGCAAGTGTTCTGCCTGAAAGAGAGAACCTTAGAAATACAACAAAAAGATCTGATGTTCATCTCATTATTCCTTTAACCTAAAATATGGATTAAAGTGTCTTCAGTAAGACTGCACTTCAGTTTAGGTACTTTATGTTTCTTGTTTTTTGGGGAGAATGAGGCTGAATGAGAAACATAAATCAAACCTCACAAAACGTAATGGAGCTCCTATCATAGCTGGATTCTAGGCTTATGTATTGACTCGGTTCTGTTATTGCACTGAACCGCCCTCTTTGGATCCCAGCATGTATAAATCTTAGGGAAGCTTAAAGTCTACTCAGAATTTGGATATATTTCTGCCTGGCATTCATCTTTCTGAATGTAGAGGGGATTTATCTGTTGTGTAGTACAGATATTAAGAGCCTTTCAAAATCAGAGATTTCCTAATTAATTCTATAGGTTTCCTGATGTACATAAAGTTGTGCATCTAGTTAAAATTTACTGGAGTTCCCACCAGATATTTTCTGTTTTGAATTCTCAGGATTCTTATTCTCTATGTACAGAAGTGTTTGTGCACAACATGTGTGCATGCAGTTTGCCACTTCTTTTTGGTACCAAGTGTTCAGTGCAGGGAAAATCACAGCTTAAAGAACGCTGTCAAACCTCTGTTACAAGAGGACGAGTCCCATGGCTTCCATGAATGTAGGCGTCAGCTTCTCTGTTGCAGTAGTTTAACTTCACGGCCTTTAACAAATCATCGTATGGGAGACTGGAAAAGTTCTTTTCAAGTTCTCAGTGTGTTATTTTTATATTTGTCAAATTCTTTCTACAAACTTTACAAGGAAAAAATTGTAAGACTTGTTATTAGGCTGACTAGTGGGATAAAAAGAGAAGTTTAGACATCTTGTGAAACAGATTGTTTTTCTCAGCAGATTTTAGGTGACTGTTCACAGCAAAATTATGTCTAAAAATAAGTCGTGTCCACTTCTTTATGGGTTGATTGAGAATAGAAATTTCCACACCATTCTCCCTTTAATGTGACCACAATGGGCAGTTATAATTTGTCCATTTATGTAAAAAGAATAAATTAGCAAACTAGCCACCATAAACTGTTAGCATATCCACAATTGCTGACATGTTTATTGTAATTTGCAATATGCATGATTTGATTTTCAAAAATGTTCCATTTTTTCTTTTTTGAGAGTATGAGTTATAAATCCATGAGTCACAGAAAGCAGGAGATTAATAGAACTTAAAAGTTGCAAACACTACACAGCACTCATCCGTGTCACTCTTAAGAGAACAAAACCAACATTGAAAAACATGGGAGGTTGAAATTTTTCACAGTTTGATTAGAAGTCTGAAACCTTGTATTCATTTTGCAGCTAAACAGTTTTTCAGTGTCTCTACATATGGAACTAAAGGCAGCTAATGAATGTGTCATTCCATGTCAGCATGAACACGTCAAGTGCCCAGAGAAAATCTGAATATGGACAAAGACTCAAACTTGAGTGCACTGCTCAGAACACTGCACACAGTCGCAGCACAGAAGCCCAGTATTTTGTCTAAAGATGTATTTCTAACATTTTGTTTTAGCGGTATGGATTTCAAAGGAAAAGAACTTACCTCCAAAAAACACATCTAGGAATTAAAAGTGGCTCTTAATGAACAAACAAAGGAACTAAAAAAAAAAAAAAAAAAGAAGCCTTTGCAACCATAAAAGTGGAGTTCCAAATATCATTCCTCTTACAACATGTTTCCTGAAAATAGGCTGTGGAGCACAAAAGTCAGTTCTGGAAACATTATAACTATGAAACTAAGTCCAGTAGTCGGCACTTTCAAAAATAAATAAAAACATCAGGCAACAACTGTATGCTAATTGCATTTAAGAAATGAAAGACCACCTACATAGGGGGAAAAAAAGATCTCATTAGAGGAGCTCAAGCAGATAGTTGAGATTCAGATTCTGTTAACGCAGCCCCTTAGGCTTGCATGAAAAAGCTTACAAAATCGTTGCCTTTTTGTGAGTGATGGAACAGAAGCACAGG
Source organism: Gallus gallus (assembly GCF_016699485.2). NCBI lineage: Eukaryota > Metazoa > Chordata > Aves > Galliformes > Phasianidae > Gallus > Gallus gallus. The sequence continues at coordinate 10,531,812 of NC_052541.1, read as the reverse complement.
ACGTGTACAGGCATCTCACGTCCACCAGCTCAAGTGTGCTGCAGCTACGTTCATGTGCATTTCTTGGCACTGGCCTCACAATTTGATTTTTGCCCTGCTCAGAGGGTCTGTAGAGATTTTTCTTGATGGGTGTACTCATTCAGCACATGGAGAAAGGAGGCTGCCAAGAGCTGGTTGTGCAAGGCCTCTTGTGCACTACTTTTGTGTAGCGCTAATAAATCTCACAAATAATTGTTTTTCTGCCTGTAAAATTGCGTTTAACCAGCTGACACAGGTCACAGAATTCATCTTCAGACATGAAATCTTAATTTATTATGACTAACTATGCAACAGATTATTTTCATAGTATTGACAGTTCTGTGGTGGAAAAGAATTTCGGACAGAGTATTCAGACATTCTGTGGGTCAGAGAAATGGATTCAGAACTGCTTTTCCAATAGTCCCCAGGAAGTCTCAGGCCTTCCCATCCAGCCACGTGGAGCTGCTGGCTCGGTGGTACTCGTCCTGCTTTCTCAGCCTTTGAGGCTGAGCTCGGTCACTTGATCTCCACCCCTAACAAGGGCTTACCAGAAAGCAGCTTTGGAGGGCAGCACCCTGAAATCTCATAGTCAAGGAAGTTAAATATTTTATGAATTTCAGGCAAGACAATAAATTGTGGAATTTTTCAGCAACAATAGCGAGAGGCCTGTAAGTCTGACTTCTGAAGCCGCTTACATTGGCCATCATATTCCCTCTAGAGGAAGTATTGAAAATCAGTTCCAACAGTGCCCCACTCTCTCCCCATTGGCCATCATCAGATTATAGATCTTCAGAAACAAAAGGCCCAGGCTTCCTCTTGTTCTCTCAAAAGGCCTTCTGAAATGGAAAAAAAATAGGAAAGGTCTTGTGAAAGCTCATCATCTGTTCTGCTGCTGCTACACTGGGATGTGCTCTACACTGAATTACACAGGAATGTAAATGAATATATCTTTACAGCCTCCAGGCCTGCCTATAACAGACTTAAAGCAGCTCAGTAGATATTTCTCCATTGATTGTTAACTCTTTGTCCCCCAATATTTCTATTCTTATTATTTGGCTCTGATTCAGTTCATGATTCAACTGCAGAGCGTTAACTTTTTCAGGCAGGAGTTCTGCAAAAGCCTTGCTAGAGTCTTTGGGTTCCGACTTTAGCTTCTGTTTCCTGTTTGACCTTGTAAGTCAGCTATGAAAATCAGAGTTGAATGTTTCTAATATCATAAAATGAGGTTTAGACCTTCAAAAAAATATATATATAATTTGTGCAGCTGCTATTGCTGCTTAGAAGTGGCTCTCTGAATCCTTCCTCAGGGATAGGGTCTTGTAAGATATTTGTACAGAGAAGAATTAAGATGGGTGCCTGGAGAAGAAGGGAATGGTTACAAGAAAGGATGGATGTTCACTGGGAGAGAAACAATGGAAAATTCTTCAGCAATTAATGATTTAATTCTATTGCTACTGCTGTTTAATCAGTGAAAACACGCACACAAAATCCCCTTTGAATTCAGAGCAGGTCAGCCAACCTTAGATATGTACATGACATGTAAGGGACAGGTAAGAAGCTGGAAAATGGGGGGAAAAAAAATTAAAAAATCCTCCATTATATGAAATCTGGCGAAAAGAAGGCCTTCCATAATTATCAGGTACTGCAGTAAGAGTTTCACACAAACCTGCTTCAGTGTTACTTGAAAAATGAATTTGGATTTAAAAAAACAACCACATTTGGCTTGGTTGTTGGATAATAGAGCATATTCTTACTCCCATCCCAAATCACACGCAGCTTGGCTGGAAAGAAGACAGCTGCTTGGGCACCAGTGTGCTTCAGTATGAAGTACATCTAATCTTTATTGAGTTATTTGAGCCTCATGTGCCAAGTGTAGAAAGGCATGCTTTTGTGGAGAGAGAATTTCTTTCTTCTTTTAATATTAATGTGTGATTTTGGCCAACAAAGTGGAGCTTAGGAGACAATAGCAATTCTCTAAATGCATTGGAGTTAAAATCCAATAAATATACCGAATGCTTTAGTATAAATCCTCATCTAGTTTGTTGCTTCTGCAGGAACCACTGCCACTGGAAATGGCTCTCAAGCGTTTTATTTGCCTATTAATTCTGAAAGCTTCTTAGTGTCTTCTCACTCTTTTTGCTGTTTTTTTTTCCCCACTCCTTTGCAGTTTTTCCATTAATAAGTCTTTCACATACCATAAATTTGGAATGCGTTCCTTAGCTGCGTGTAAGATTCTAGGCAAGGCAGTCTTACATGTGAGCCCATGCTCTGTGTTACCCTACGGAATGAACTGGTTGCTAGGGCATATGGGCTGGGGTAAAACCAGGTTCTGCTGAACTCAGTGTTGCGGAGACCAAAGCAGTTCCAGGAAACATTCCTTTGCAGGCCTTCCTGGTAGGAGTGGATGACCCAAGGGAACAAAGTCTGCCCAGAGAACACCAGTTCCCAAGGTAACATTTAAAGCATGGTCCTCCCGCCTTAGAATGAGCAGTGCGGTCGCGGTGAGGCAGCTTGCAGAGGTGTGAGGTACTGCTGGCATTGCGGTGGCAGATCCCTTTCCTTAGTAAACGCGGCGCTGTTATCACAGGCTGTAATGTGGTGTCCTGCGGAATCCTGTTAACTACTTTTAATACAAGTCCCAAACCAGAGGGCAAATTATAAGACAGATGATCAAGAATGCCATTCAACTTTTGTCTTCCTTTTATGTGATACTGAATCTCCAATCGTGCAGCAATACATCCGGCAAGGCTGGAAGAGCTGCAGTAGTGCACACATGACAGCAGTACTGCTTAGCAGTGCTTCACAGGGAGCGATTCTCAGCTAGTTTCATATCCCCTTGTCCTGCTTTCTGCAGTGCAACAACAGTGCGAACCAGTGACTTATCCACAGCAAGGCTTCCCTCTCAAAATCAGCATTTAAAATCTAATATAATATAATAAATTCACAGGTTTAGTGATGTTAAGCTTTCCTAGTCTGGCTTTCATGCTGTTGCTGCAGCATTAAGTCTTTTCATAGAGCTTTCTTCTTGCTGAAGCAGAATAGTCCCAAGAATCAGGAAGAACGACTTTAGTCCTATCCACAACAGGAATGATTTGCATGGTATCTCTTTTTAGAACAAGATCTTGTGAATATTGTTCAGTGTGTGTATGGCTGTGTCTGGTTGAGACTGAGCATACAAACAACTTCTAAGTTAGCTGAAAGCACAAACCTTTCTTTTGACTGAAATTGTAGCACAGCAGTCGCTCTGACCTATCAAGATGTTATGAAAGGGGCACATGGACTCAGGAATTTCAGGATTATACTGAGTGCACAGCAGTTACTAACATAAAAACTGACATTCAGATCATGTTCATTTAGAAACTAATGTTCCTGAAGGTGTTATGCAAGTAATTACTGTATATTACGTATTAAGCAAGTAGTGTTATACGTTTGTGTGTAGAGCAAGTCCAAGGGAGCAAATGTCAAATAGACAGTCATGATTCACTTCCATCAAGTGAATGGTAAAGTTACTCTTCTGTTTGAGATCATGAGTATATTCCTATGTACAAGATAATGGAGTCAGCAAATATTGAGATGAAGAAGTACATGTCAATGAGATTAAGATAATACAGAGTATTAATATGGCACCAGCCAATATTGCTGCAGTTGGATGTTTGACTGTGTCTCTATTCCAAATCCTTTTTGGAAAGGCTAAGGACCCATTTACTGCACAGTAAGATTAAACTCAGGATTGAATGAATTACAGTCAGACATTGCAATAAACGAAATCGCACTCCAGTGATGATAATCATGGCTTGTGCTAATAGTATGAGTCACCTCTACGTATGTTCTCTGACACTGGATTTTGGTTGTTTTCCAAATGTGTGTGTATATACTGATTTGCATTATTTTATTTTGAACTGCAAAAGAGATATAGGTAGAAAAAGTTATTTAAAATACAGATCTGGAGAGCCTTAATGTGCTCAGATGTTGCTGCTTTATGTGCAAAAATTCTCATCTGAAATCCTTTCGCTTTGCTCTGAGAAAAGCTACCGAAGTTCTTGCTGCTTACTTTACACATTGTTGGTGTATCATTCTTATGCTCTTTTTTCTTGTAAAACAATAATATAAAAAAAGTCTTCAAAGGTTTAAAAAGCAAATAACAATAAAACAGGAATGAATTCATTCAATTTGTTTAAAAATTGTTTTTATTAATTGCAGATTACAGCCAAGTTATGGTAAAAACACTGAAGCAATTAAAAGAGAAAGGAAAAAAATGAATCAGAAGTTTAGAAGGTTTGTTTTTTTACTCTTTTACATTGTGCCAGTTTTCTGCTTTCCTCTTCTTTGTTTATGAGGATATCATTTATACGATTCACAGAAATGCAGTGCAGCCCATAAACTTGCCCACATGTTTTTGGGAAGCTTCCATGACAGTGTGTGACATTCTCAAGAAATAAAAAAGAATCTAAAATATCTTTGTTCTTCTTATACAGTGGTTAGAGCTTCCATTATTACAGCTGAAGCTCAATTCAAATGTATTACTGAATGAACTGGTATGCACTGTGTTGTACGCCGTTTCTATGAGAGGATAATAAGGAGGAATTCGCTCAAACAAAGGATGGTATTTATTAAGACAGGTGGTAGTAAAGCCATGGCTTTATTTTTCCTCGAAATCTCTTGGTTAACTTGGAACTTCTTGACGATGTTTACCAATAGTTATTTGATTTTTGGAGTCTTATGTTTACAGCTTTGGTTGCAAGCGCAGCACATCTGCTGCACATTATGAGCGGACTACAAGATATTACATTTCCATTGATAGTGTTAGGCAATGTTTAGAGAGTAAACCTTTCTGTAATTATAGCTCCTGTTCTTTACTGTCTTCCTTATCCCTTGTTTCCCTCTTTGTATCCTTTTAACTGTCTTCCCTCTAAATCCCATCTCTTCATTTCTCCTCTTTGTGCCCAGACCCTGTCCTTTTCTCTCAAGTGTTTGATTTGCTTCATCTTACAGTATTTTCTGTTCCACTCTTCCTGGTTGTCAGACTACAAAAATTCTTCTACAATCTTCTTTAGCGATACTATTACCATTACATGTCCCCTCTGAGGTTCCTGAAAAGATCTGGCGGTCTGCGTTGGCTCTTGTTCATCTGCTGTGCTCAAATTTGGCAGAGTCCTCTCACAGAATTAGTAGCCTCTAAGAATTCATTTCTGGCCTGACTTAGTATGGGTAATGTACAGATGATCTCTTCGGAGAGATCTCTAATATGATGCAGACTTCTGGACATTCACATGTGCTTAACATCATAAAAATATGCACGTTATGTCTTTTATGGCTAAAAGGGTTATGACATGAGCAAAACTTCTGTGTTTTCATTGTAGATAGCAGAGAAGTGCCAGTTAGTGTGCTGTGAAACAGGGCACAGGAAGCTGATCTCCTGGAAGCAGAGGTAGATCTTAATGTACAGTCACCCCTTTGTGTGACCATTATCATTTCTCCTACTGAGAAGGGCACTCAACTGTGGGTGTTATGTTTCCAGTATATTGTGGTTACAACCTGGAGCCTGTCGGGAGCTTCTTTAGGCACTGCATGAATTGAAGGAAAGTGCAGTTTGTGGCTATATTTAATCCTCCATAGCAGTTTTGCCTGAAAATGCAAATTCATCTACCTAGTAAACACGCAGCTAGGACTGAAAAATGAGTATAAGGTACTTGGACAACTCAAAGCCAAACTTTACTTTGTTCTTTGTTCATTAGTTTAGTAAGGCAAGTATGCTGTCTTGTTGTATAGGTCACAGATAGCATTCTCACTGAAATATTCGTAAGTCACCCTCACACCAAGATACAGAAGATCTATAGCTAGAAGTTAAGGTTTCCTGCTTAACATAATGTGTTCCCAATGTTTTATTTGGCCCCCAGGTTCCCCTCCAATATTATCATTAATTGCAACAGTAATAATTGTATCTGAGACTAGCATAAAACATGTCACATTCAGCAAGGCCCATCCATTTTTGTTTTTCTTAATTCATCAGGTTGATCTTCCGTTTTCAAGGATTCCAGAAACAACATCTGGCCACTGATCTAAGCACTGAGCAGCCCTGCACACATGGCAGGGCTCCTACCCTTCAGGAGAATAGTTCGGTGCTCTACTTGGTCTTGCTTTTATGGCAGAAAAAGGAAAAGAAAAGATCTGCTGTAATAAACAATCATCACTTTTTCAATTTCAATGTGTCAATAGATTTTGGTAAATCAGCATTTACACTGAAAATATTTTAATACTGGGAAAAACAGATTTTGTAATCAGTGTTTCTGATTAATTCCTTCTTCAGAAATATATTCTGATAATAGCAACTACTCATAATAAAACCCAGAAAAGGCTTTCATTTACTGTGGCATGGGAAGTCCTGCCAGTTATAAATGCTCTACATAGTTTCTTTACAATTGTTATGTTCTTTAAGCCTCAACAAAAACCAAAGCTCCTCTTCCAGGTTTGGTAGCAAAGAGACCATTATTCTCCAGTGCTAACCTTTGGCCATCATTTTGGTAATAAGCTTTTTTAACATTTTTTAGGAAAGTATTCAGCTTGTCAGTAGGCACCATTGACACAGTGCAGCCGCCCCATCCAGCTCCAGTCAGACGTGACCCGATGGCCCCAAATTGCCTAAAACAAAATAATAGAAAAAATAATGAAAAATAAACTAGAAGGGGATAATTTGTCATATATAAAATTCCTACAGAAAATTAGTGAATACTGAACTCAAAATACACCATTGTCGTCTGACTTGCTGAAGTTCACTTGGTTGCACATGATAGTCCAGCAATCCGTAGTTACCATTTTGGACAAAAAAATTCCAACGCTTTAAACTGCAGTGTAGTCATTTCTGTCAATTCTGAGTCATCCTCTTTTACAGTGCTTCAACATCAGCTGTTCTAAGGATCACAGCACAGCCGAGATGAAGAAAGCAGGGGAAGAAAAGGGATTTTGTTAGCAACATTCATAAGGCATCAGAAGTGAAAACAGAAATACATGACAAAAATAACAAAAGAGGGTTCATAAGCTAATTGCACAGGATGTAGGCATGCAAGCCATTTTCTAATGTGGCAAAGACAAATAGCTCTATTCTTCCAGGACAGATCTAAAACATGCTGAAGATTCGCAGGCTTCTTCCGCAGGACTACAGAGAGGGCTGGTCAAGAAAAGGAGAGTTCAGAAACTCCTAAGAAGTCATACAGAGTCAAACATCTGTTAATGCTGAAAGGACTGGGATAGGTATCCATCTTTAGAGGAGACACATGAACTTAACAGATTTACAGCAGTAAAGGTAAAATAAGAATATATTCTCAAAAGGAGAAGAAAAATGCCCTTAATAAGGAGGGTGAAGAGAGAGAACAATGACAAATAAAACATTGGAAATATAAACCATTCCCAGTCTCAAGATACAAGCCTGCTGGAAATGTCCTGCAGCAAATCCCGTGCCAATACTGTGCAACATTCAGATGCCACGTCATTAGAACTTAGATGAATTACTTTCATTAGTTTGCTGACCTGTGCTGCTTATCTTTAGTTAGATTCAAAAAAAAAAAAGTAGGAAAATACCACGTGGCAGCCAATGAATTTCTTTGGGATGTTTCTAACATTGATAGAGCAGGATGGTTTAGAAAACTCATTTGAAATCTTAATTCTCGTGGGAGGTCTAATCTGATTTGCAAACAAGTACTTGTGATATGATTCTAAGATCCATGCTTTTCTGAGACTTCCTGGCCCTAGAATTGGTTTTAGGAGAGTGAGCGTCATGATAACGATGTATTAGAAAATGACAGCTCATTCCAAATAGGCTGTAGTGATTTTTCATATGTGCATTTTATGTTAAATGAATGTGGTATACTGCTGGGTTAGTAGAAGTTTAGGTCATATTTCAAGCAAGTACTTACATATGTGTTTCATTCTAAACATGCTTACACATCTTCTTGAATAGAAACACTTTCTTCAGTGTGTCTGTGTGGTGCCACCCTGCATATTGACTCGATTTTATGTTCCTTCTTTATTTCCTGTTGGTGTTTTATTTTACTTATTATTCCTGTAAGCCACTCATTCTCTGATGCAATTTTCTGTAGTTTATGGTCCATGGAGCAACCTCCTAAAATGAGCAGGATCCAATCCAGTCTCAATTGCAATCAATAGGGAAATTCCCATTGACTTTGTAAAGCCCAATCCTCTTTTCAAAGCGGTAAATCAACTGTCTGTATTCGTTTGGTCTGTTACCTCAGTCAGAACGTTGTATTTCAGATGGTGTCTGGCTTTTATTTTGGTGGGCAACTGAAATCCCTTCAGAATTGTTCTGAACCTTTCATTGATTTCATAATTCTCTGTGGTCATGCTCTCATGCCTCATTTTTACTGAGTCATTTTAAAATACTTAGTTGAAATAAAGCATAATGTAGGCAGAAAATATGCCTGTTTCAGAGCTGAAGTCACTGCGTTTCAAAACACTGTGGCTACCAGTTTCAAATGTGGTGATGTGATCCGATGCTGAGGGCGTAACGCTGAGGAGTTTGGCACTCTGACACCTGGATGTCGGGCACCTGGGATGAGCAGAGGCTGGAAGCCAGCACCTAATTCTGCACATGTTGGGGAGGCAGTGCACAGGAATTACCTACGCCAAACATGAGAAAGTGAATGGTGGAACAAGTCTGAGACTGCCTTTTCCATTGAGTCTCACTCAGCTCAGTCCTGCGTTAGACTCTTCTGGTAAAGTAGGATTCATAGTCGCATGTTCTTTTCTTGTGCACCAGCATTTAAAGTATGCATTTATGAAGAAAGGAGAAGTAAGAGCAAACAGTGACTCTTGCAACAACAGTTGCAGTTTGGGATATAGTAGTGATAGGTAAGACACTGCAATACCACGTTTTAAAAACAGTTCTGTTGGGAGAGGTGAAAAACACTGAGCAATATTGTTAATTCAAAATGCTCATATTTGTGATCCAGCTATTTAGAAAGCATGGAGTTAACATGATGAGATTTCAATATAAATTACGGGGTGTTGTGGTGTGTACTTGTTTTGTAGCTCAGTGTGCATTTGAATAACATCTTTAACTTTTGTTGGGTTTTTTTTGTCTCTGAAAGTGCTGCAAACATGTTGGGTTTTTTTGATAATTGGTCTTTCAAATCATGCTGTAGCTCCAGGCTTAAGAAAATAATGCACCTGGATATAACATAAGAACCACCCCATTTAAAATGTGATCATAGAGGATTCAGCCGTCTTCAACTGGGAGAGGCATTGCAGGTAACAAAAATTATACCTCCAAAAGATGGAGAATAGAGGAATGAAAGTTATTTGCAACATTCAAACAGTCGGGGATAAAACACCTAAGGAATTTGTGAGCTCAGTTTCAACTTTTTGTCCCTTAACTGTTTAGTAAACCACCTGTGTTTTAAAAGGCCAAACAGGTAAATCAGCTATTAATAGCACGAGAGAGGTTAGACAAAGTACAGGTCTTCTGTCTTCGTGAAAAATAAAATACTGACCCACTGGCGGTTATGCTTTTCAGCACTACAAACCACAGCAAGTATGGATCCCTTTCCTTCTTGGCAGATGTTGTACAGTAAAACATAAAGATCTAGGCAAAACAGAAAACATCTGGATATGCAGATTATTCTTCACAGTTTAAACCTTGTAAGGAGAGAGCAGCAGTAGACTTGGGCAATTCTGTGGAATGTATTTTTGGAAGGGCTTTTTAAAGTTACAGGGCAGCTGTATATCATTTGAAGTAAAGAATGTAATTTATGTAGTTGCTGGCCATTCCTGTAGTCACATCAGCCAAGGTTTCCTAGAGTGACTGGAGATTTTACATGCCTTCATTTTTTAATGCACAACTTGAGAAAAATTGAGTTTTTTTCCCAATGGTTTTAAAAATTACATGCTGGCTTAAGCTGCGTGCATCTCCACAATAGCTATAGGCTTTTACAACTCTAATCAGAAAGTCATTATTGACTACTAAACTTCTACGAAAGGAGGTATTTCTTAAGAAATATTCATGATGGGATAAGACTGTAAAGAATAACCTAATAATTTATTTGGTTTTTGCAATGAATATAATAAAAAACAGTTGCAATCATTTAAAACATACCAGTTAGAAATCATTTTTTACAAATTTCACTCTGCTGTGGCACACAGCTATGCCCATCACAGTAGCCATGGGCACTGCTGTTGGTAAGTTAGAAATGTGATGTAACGTGGGCACACAAATCACTTTTTTCTTCACTATTTGTATCTTTGTCCATGGAACTGAAACGCTCTGATTAATTTCAATTCAATTTAGTGAAATCCTGACTGCTTACTCCTTTCCTTTTGGTTCTGTGGCTATGTCGGTGCTGCTGCCTACAAGCCAGTGGCACGACACCCAAGCTAGGCTGCTGAGCTGTGAAAGCACAGAGCTCAGCACAAATGAGAAACAGAATTTCCATCCCTGTACTGGGATTCGTTCTGCTATGCACTACTGCAAACATCAGTACTAGCTTACTCAATGTAGCACAGGTAACTCCATGCTGTAGTGTACAACTTAATAGCTTATACCTATTTGAAATGGTAGTTTTCTCTCAGCATTTCTGACAACCTGCCCTATTAGAACACTTCAGAGAAGGTTCCTGATGTGGCTGGTTACATTTTCAGAGCTCAGCTATCTGGTACTACTGACCAAGAAATCAATATTGGGAAGTTACTGTAACTAACAATAACACAGAGGTTACTTTGTAAGGCTTTTCCTCTGTCAGCGGAGTCACAGCATAGGCTGCTGATAACTGGTACCAGATCTGGACTTTGCAGCCCATGCTTCTTCATAACTCCATAGAGCACAATTCTTGTCTTCAACTGACTCTGGAGACGGCCCTCCTTAAGTAGGTGGGACAGCCATGCTGCAATCACCTCACTGACCGAGGGACTGCTGTAGCTTATTCTGCTATGTGACCGCTGTGTGATATAACAGACTGAACTCGGCCTGTGCCTTGCATACAGGAATGGCTCCCAAGAGAAGGAACAAAAATTATGTTGTTAAATTACTACCAGACTGTCCAGTGCTATCAGGACTTCTGTGTTTTATCACAAAACAGCATGTGCATCCCACATGCAAAACAATCTGTGAATGTCCAGAAGTCCTGCATTTGGTTTTTAAGTTTGTGGTTTTCTGGCTTTCCATCTTGTCTGCCAAATTAATGAGACTAACCTGGTGTATTAAATACTCATCAGTATCATACTGTATCAATTTACAAACCTGGTAAATGGGTATTACAACTTAATAAATGTGTATGACTATAAAAGTAAGAATGCATATGGCATATTGCCTCTTGGTAAAATTCGTATTTTCATTATAAGCCAGACTAATGTATTAGTAATATATACATGTATATATGTTTAAAAAGTGATTGCTGGTAAAGAAGTGCTTTTGTAACCTTCATTTTTAAATGGTAAGGTGTTCCTTTTATTAATGTTAAACTGAAGCAGATTCTGTTTTCTCAAAGATTTAGAGATTTGGAGAAAAGATATGATACTTTTATAGTCTCTAATTCTGCACAACAGGGAAACAACATTCCTTGACCTCAGGCTTGCAAACACTTATGGCACACTACACTTCCCTTCTGGAACGGCAGTAACCTCTTAATGCTCTGTCTTAGGGCAGAGTTTCCTAAATCATGCATGCCCTTCCCCATGGAGAACAGGAACTGCAAAAGGTGAGCAGAACTATAGAGGTGGCATCTCCAGGATCTGTGATGAAATGAATGAGGGCAGCAGCTGGGAGAGGGGGCTGGCAGTGGCAGGGATAAAGTAGCAGTGAGATGGCTTGGCTGGGCAGCTGTTTATTCCCTTATGCCACTGTTAAAGTGGTTACCAAGCACTGATTTCTTCTCATGGAAACTGAATTTAGATTCAAGTTAGCATAATTTGTCTGCTCCGTGATTAAACGTACCAGAAAAAAAAAGAAGGGAATTAAGTGAAGTGTGTACATCCTTTTGTGCTGTTGCTGTGGTGCGGATGAAATACCATATCAGATGTGAGTACTAAGTATTCATTTTTACTTTCTCTGTTCACACACGGTTATACCAGATTTTATTATCCACTGTAGAAGAGTTATGAAAATAATGGCCTGCTCCTTGGGGAGGAGTAAGAGAAAGAGAAGGGGCAAACGACAGGGAATGTATTCTGCAGTTGAGAGGTCTGATTTACTGCAGCCAAACTGAGTTAGGGAATGCAGCAAATGAATGAGGCTGGGGCAGGGATGGAGGCTGAACAGTGTGAAGGCTCAGGTGAAGCTGAGTCAGCCTCTGCATTGGTTAGCATGCTCATCATTTAAACGGCCAGCCACGTTCCAAGCTATCTGGTGCCCTAAACAAAATGCCTTTTCAAGTAAAAAGGAAAAAATGCGGTAACATTTAACAATATACCATTATGATTTCAAAGCAGCCTAACAGTTAACTTATGCTCTAGAAGCATCCACCCCATGGTGGCAGTTCTTAAACGGTTAAGTAATATTTGAAAAGTGAGAGGGTTCAAATAAAGCAACCAAGATGATGCTTAAAGAAAACCAGTTATGACTTCCACAACTTAAAAAAAAAAAGCTGACACATTCTAACACAACACTTGTGATGATGAATCAATCCAAAAGCAAAGCCTGTAATAAAGCCATAAACTGCAGCTTTCATCTGAAAGTATTACACAGATGTCAGTAGGGAAACAATTGACCATGTAATGTCCCTGCAGGAGATTAATTCTGTAATAAGAGACAAGAATACTTTCATTTTAAAATTGCAATAGCCAACAATGTCATCTTTTCTCATCATTTCAAACAATATTCTCAACAAGGGATTACTCTTCCTTGTGGTCAGAACTTACAGGCAGATGTCTACCAGCCGATCCAGTTCAGGACAGCTGCATTCATACATTTCCTTGCAGCTGATATAGCTCTGGTTCATTAATTCTCCCAGCAGCTGGATTGCATTGTCAGGTGCTTCGCTGCATATCTTCTTAAATTCCAGCACTCTGGCAGCTTCGCTATACACGTGCTTTGCACGCTGGTATAACTTGAAGGTGGAAACTAAACAAAAGGAAAATATGAAGTACCACGGTTAGCAATTTTTACTAGAAAAGGAGTAATGAAATATAAAAACATAGTAAAATAATTATTTTTATTAATTAATATTTCATATTAGAACAATCTACACTGAAACTCTGTCAAAAACTTCTGCCAAAAGCTCACCCACATCTTTAAAAGCCCAAATAATGTGGTATTTACATTTCATCAAAACATATTGTGCACATTTTTCTAGCTTTACAACTTCATGCACATATCAGAAAGAGTGTCATTTTAAGAGGATGAGATTCAAACTATAGAGATGGAGTCATAGGAGCACTGGAGAGTGCCTCGTGCCCTGCAGGCTGCCTGCACCTGCTGGCCTGGGCACTGTGTGCAACTGCTCCAGGCCTAATCTGCATCAGTTATGTAACAGTACAGAAAGACCTTTTTTGTTTTCTTTCTTTCTTTCTTTCTTTTTAGAAGTTTTCTTTTCTCCCTTTTTTTTTTTTTTAATGAAATAAATTGAAATGACATTATTCATTCTTCCTGCTGCCTAGGTAAGGAAGCCCTCTCTGATTTCCACAGTGCAGGCTCACCTGCATGTGTTAATGGCATGCTGAAGGAAGCAGGTGCTTTCAGTTTGATTTTGAGGGCTTATTTTTGGTATGTTACCATCCAGTGTCAGTGCTGCCTGCGTAGACATGAAGAGAGAAGCCCAAACAAGTCCCTCTTAGCACTGACCTACTAAGATCAAAGGCTGGTGCAAAGACTTTGGCTGACGTTTTGTAATCATGCCACGAAAAATAGAGCAGTTCCTCTGGGATGGATGGGAGGGAGCTCAAACCTGTGTGGCCATCAGGGCAGGGACCTCCGCCAAGCCTGGACAGTGGGGTGCAGCAAAGGGAATGTCTGTGGTTAAAAGCCCATCGAACTACTGTGACTTACAGGAGGGTTAGGCTGTTGTAGGTCATTATTTTTCCTCACCCAGTACATTTCTGTTTGTTTCAATACCATGGACTTGTAACTGCTATTGAAGAAGTATTACAGAAGCATGCATGACAATTGATGATAAAATTGGTTTACTTAAGCTTTTTGAGTTGTAAATACTAGATAAGTGAACGGAAATCTTTACTTGGGACACCTGCTGTAGTATGTTTCATCCATGCAGCTCAAGCACCTCAGAGTATCCCTCAGTTTGGTTCTACATGTCAGTTCTCCTCCAGAACAAGGACCCTTTCCTGCTATTGCCTTCTGGTCCCTCTCACTTTTTAAGATGGCTGATGAAACACTCCAACAGAGGTCAAAGGACAAATCGAGACAGACAAGCCCCAGATTTGGGGCAAATCAACATTTGCAGTTGTACATTCAAGTCTTCCTTGATGGACTGGAAATAAAATTCTGTCCAGTGTGAAGACCTGCATGTGTGCTCTCCAGATTGCATCCCTTACTAAAACTTAGCATCTGCATGATCTCCTCTTATCTTTCCAGAATAAGTGTAAATCACAACTGTAAATGCTGAAAATATAGTGCTGAGAGGGACATAAATAGTCTAAAATGATAGAGAAATATTGAACACAGGAGTTTTCTGCTACTGGTGATAATGCTTCTAGTGCAGTGTATTCTGTAACTTCATTCAGCCTGCTACTGAGAAATGCTCTGACGCTGCCTTTTGAGCAGCCCTTCTGACTGCATTTCACATTACAATAGAAAAGACAAAATTGGGTGCCCCACAGAAACATCTTCTTGTGAGTATCACGGGGAAAAGTGTGTTCTCTCATCCCACCCAGAGGTGTGTTTCACCCCACTGTGTTTTGTTACTGCTGGAGTTACTTGTGCTGTGTTCTGTGGAGCACGCCTTGGTGTTTGTTATGTTAGAGAAAGGCCGCTTGGCATTTTTTAAGGATGGTGTCTCTTTAAATATGCTTTTCTTATAAGCCATTGTTTTAGAGCAAGGAGATTTCTAAATGTGCATTCATTTAGGGAATATCTAAAGTTGCGTGAGAGATTGCCATAGCTCACACTCTCTTGTAAATCACCATTGAACAGTAGTAACCCAAAGAATGAACTGAAAACATGTCTGTTTTCAATTGTAAGGCAAGAGACTTGCCAAAGGCTGCGATTGATTCAGAGACCACCCTTTGGTAGAGCAATGTTCCTACTGACCAGATTACCTTTAAAATCTCTGGGGCTGAGTTGTGCTGGTTGTGTTAGGGATTGGGGCTGCAGTGGGCACTGTGCGCTGCGGTGTGCCGGAGGTGTGAGCTGCGCTCCGGGCAGCGCTCATCTGGGGGACAGTCAGTGGGTGTAGGGGAGAAGCTGCTGCCTCGACGCTGGCTTTCTCTCAGTGTGAATGCAATCCTGGCAAGCGGCTCTCAAATGAGCAAGAGTGGCTGTGTGCTATTTTCAGACTTGTCCTTTGTGGATATTTACAGAATTAGTATTGGGTAAAGTCTATCGTTGTTATGTTAGCTGTTGGTTGTTTACAGACAGCGCTTTATTTCAGAAAGCAATGTTTATGTCTGGAACAGGTTTAGTACAGTTTGCTTTTCTCTCTGGCTGCATATTTGCTGTTCAGGTAGAATTTTCTTCAGGACAGCAAACACCTCTGTTCTCTGCAAGTCCTATTCTAAAGCAAGGAAACAATTCGCATACTTTCAGCTATCAACACCAAATGCTTCTGGTAATAGAGGAACTCTGGATCTCTTCTGTTTGGATGGGCAGTCCAACAAACCATCTCCATATAATAAAAGATAGCACAGCACACATTATTTCCAGAAATTACATCTATATTTGAACCTTTTTGCTTCCATCACTGCCTGTATATCAGATCCACCGAAGCAAGATCTGAATTAATAGGCCATGCCAAGGAGCTGTGGAACCCCTGATTTTAGAAGGGTGCAGGAGCTGATCAGAATCTGTGTGCTTCATGGGAAAACAACCACGTCTTTTACAATTAAAAGAGAGAGATGTCCTAAGCCACATTCTGTCACGGTTAAAAGAAAACTTAAGTGTGCACAACTGATTAGTTTATATGTGAGCTAGGGCTGCAGGGCTCTGAAAGAAGAGAAACCGAAGCGCTCGAAATAAAGCATGCAGTGTTACCCAGGACTGGTTATAAGCTCTTGCCCTCTTGGGCTCAGAGGACAGCAAAAAAGCAGGGTTTAGGGAACTAGTGCCAGATCCTTAAAAGCATTTGGGTCCTTAAACCTATTATTGTTTATGGAAATCAGGTACTTAACCTACTTGAAAATGTACATATGTTTTCCTAATACAGCAAAGTATAATGGCCTGGTTTCTCCCACTTAATTTCCAAATGAGGGGTGCAGACATCCTCAGCTCGCTCTCCCAACAGTGGAAGGGCAGCCTGCAGAACTGTTTGTCCCACCTGAGGCCTGAATTGCCCTCTGATACCCATTTCTCTGGTGACTGGAGAGAAATGTAAAACCCCTGCTGCAGTGACATTATGTCACACTGGGATAAGAGCAATTGTCTAGCACATGCCTTGAGTAATGCTTCTCCCATAAAAGGATCTGTGCAGTACCCAGTTCTGATGTTCTATTTGTTAAAAATGATGTAGCTCCATTTGCACTGATGGAGATTTGTATCAGCTAAGGATCCAGCCTCTGACCAGAAGCCACTGTTTGTTGAAAATCACCATGTATTTTCTCCCTGCTGCTTTCCGTGTCACTCACTGCCATGCAAGAGGGAGCTGTATGATTTTAGACCTGGGCATGCTGGCACAATCAGAGTCTTGGGGTCTTTTTTGTCTCTTTCAGAAGAGACAATATAGAGATTGTGATTTATTTTGTATGATATCAGCTGCACATGTAAAAAACATTTCTTGTGGACTGAAGTGAGGGTGAGCTATGCTTTTTACAGATTTTAAAGTTTTTAGCACATTTCACCTGCAGTCAGACTGTCACTAAGCCGCCTTCAGGTCATCACTCCACTAATTGCATTTCTACAAGAGGACACGGTCCTCAAGGAATCTCATCCACTGTTAACTGCTCTGTGTTACCGCTCCACTTCTGCTTTTCAGAGAATGTCAGAACTCTTGCTGACCCTCTGTGCACCCTCGCTTTGCTCCTCTACAGAGTTCTGTAGTACCACCTATGAGCAGCTAGATCCAGTTCCCTTACAGCCACTAAATGCCCTTGAAAGAAGCAGTGACATTTTCCAGTGCGCTAATGTTTCACACTGCAGCGAGAACCTCGACATTTGTTAAGACACAACTGACTAACGTTAATGGAAGTTTGTCCAAAATCCATATAAAGTCTCTTGAAATAAACAAAAATCCTAGGCTATCTGTCCCAAACAAATGTTAGTTAAATGTAAGAGAAAAGTTTACTGTGCGTTTGCAACTGTATGGTCATATTTTTTGTTTTAACTTAATGAAAACTGTGCAAACCTGTACTCTCCACTTAGACGGAACTTTTCCTTTACAATTAAACACTGTGGCTTCCCAGCAACTCACATTATTTGCTGTAACTTCAACTTCAGCAGATTCCTTTCTTTAGGGGCTTCCTGTACAATTCTGTCTGACCTTTAGCAAAAGACCAGCCTCTTCAGGCTGTGTATTTTTTTTCTAGCTGCTTTGGCAGCTTCTTACGATCTGCTTCACTGTAGATTAATGAGCTACACATGGCTGATGGAACTGTTAGAAATTTACAACAGGAAAAATTCACCAATGCAAAATCATGTAGGGGACAGTTTCTACCAGCGTTACCCACGTGGAATAGTACCTTTCTCTGTCAGGCATCCTGCTGATTGAACATGAAGAGGGTGAAGGTTTCTGGCTCATAATGTATGTAGGAAAATGCTGCCAGATGGCTTTAATTTGAGCCAGATTGTGAACCCCCTCCTCAAAGTGGGGAACAGTTATTCTGCTGGGACTGCTCAAATAACTGTTTGTAATCTGGCTCTCTGAAAATAAACCAAGGGACCAGTCATTGCTGGGTTCAGTGACCCATTTAGCAGACACCTGCTCTGAGAGAACGGTAACTACCAGCTTAAAGTAATTCTCCAGGGAAATGTGAGCCTTAGCAAAACTCTTGCAACTAACCTCGAACATTCAGCGCCTGTGCCTAACCTGTGGCCCACCCAAAATGTCTGCTTCTACCTGTACCAATATGGGATCTGCCTGGAGCAGCCACATGCTGGGGCTCATCCCAAGCAATCCATGTCTTTCTGGAAGGAGAACGGTATGTGCTCAATTTCCTCCATGACATGGAGCAGGATGAAGCTGTCACCCCAACCCATAAGCTAGGAAGTGCTCTGAGGTTCACCATTGAGAAGGTAACTTCTGCTCTTGTAAGACAAGGGCACTCCACTGATGCACACAACAGAGCTTAATGTATCGCTGAGCAGCACATCTGTGTCCACCTTCATATGAAGCTGTGTGTTGTTTTCTGCACAAAGAGAGTAAAAATTGTTCTTGCACTGAGATCACCATTAATACAGATGACTTGGCAGTGGGAATGAAATGCTATTCAAACACCACTCATTGCAACTACAGGAAGGTTTTAGATCCATTGTCTTCCCGGGGGACAAACAAGAGGGCAGTTACACAGCCAAATCTTGATGGTAAACAGATACCTGTTATTCCGATGATGATTTCATTCCCAGGACTAAATAACAAAATTAGATTATAATTTTATATGTGAAAAGGAAAAAAAAATGTTTTAAAATAACTCATCTAAGAGGGAAAAACATCTTATAGTTAAAGGAATACACTGTTTTATAGGCGAGTATCCTTTTGTGGTGAGACTTATAAATACTCCACATCCCACAATAACCACACACTAAATGTTCTGTGAAGCCTTCAACTCCAAGACAAAATTATGGTACTGCATACCTTCAAATGTAAGAAATATTATTTGTTCTAGAGATGTTCAGAAGCTGTAAGTACAATCCACGTGTAAACATTTGGAAGGGGGATTTAAACTCAGGATTGTGAGTTGGCCAAGGAACAGCTGCATGAGGCTTTATGGAGGCTTTATGCAGCACCTGTATCTCTCCAAACCTGGGGAACAAGTGGGCTGAGCAGTGAGACACTGCAGGAATCCTTGAGAATCCTTGAGTACTTGCCTATAAAAGAGATTAAAAGTTGTTGTGCATCCAGTCACAGCTTGAGACTTGCCCAAAGCCTGTTCGTATAACTTTTCTTTGGGATCTGGAGTTTTTCTTTGGTCAGCCTTACATACATACAGAACTTTGGGCAAGCACAGTGTCATCACTGGAGGAGCAGATGAGGGAAAGCTGACTTCAGGCTAAAATGACAGATGTGGCACTTCCATATCCTTAAGCATAAGACACAGTGTGTGTACAGAACATTAACTCTGGATTTTGAATAATACAAACGAATTAAAACTACTGACAGTTTATATTCAGCCACAGAGAAAACGTAGAATCCAGTAAATGATCTACCTGGTTTTTCTCAGGCAAATATTTTACACTTCACATTGTAATATTGTAACAGGAAAGCTAATGCAAGCTTTACAAAGGAAGAAAGGTACCTGTAACTGTTACAGCTCTTTGTTCATGTTGAGCAAAAGTTCAGCCATACTCTGAAATGCTCTGCAGAAATGACTGACTTTGTTGGTAGGTTTTCTCACATGAAGAAGCGAGGCTTTGTTGTTAAAGTGTGGTGGGAAAGTAGAGGGGAGATAAGAAAAATATTTTTGTCAAATAGCCTCTGGTTTTCCAAAGCCAACATAAAATGCAATTTGTTCAGTGTGTTAACAAAAAACATGACAGTGGATTGAGGTTATTTCTGTGTCTGTCTTGTTTCTTTTTTGTATATAGTTTTACAGAAATCTCTTATTTAATTTTATATTGTACACGCAAAGAGACTTGCAGCATAACCCATTGTATTTGGCCTTATCAAATGAAATCATGGTGTTACAAGTTTAAGAGATTCCATTCGGCAAACATCTGCAAACAGTATTCAGAGCCCCAGTATAACATTTCCTTCGGTTTCTTCTGCAGCTTTTGTGTTTCAGCTTCTTATCCAGACCTTTCTTTCTGAAGGGGTGTGGAAAAACCCAATCCACCCTTTATAAACCCTGGTTTATAAACCAGGTATATGGATTGTAAACATCTTTGTGAGTCTTGTACACCTTCATAAAGGGGAGAGTTAGGGGACAGCACGCTATGCTCAGAACTCCGTAATTCCCCATGAAAATGTTGTAGAGTGCACATACACAGACCGCTCTATTCTTTTATGTACAGCACAGAGTTAACAGAGCTCTTCCTATGAAGGTAACGATAGACACCATATTCCATGCTGGTACCCCTCTGGCAATGTAATTAGACACTAAGATAATTTTATGCTCTCTGATATCACTGGCTTGCAAAAAAGGTTATAGGTTCAGGACCTGTTCCCTGGTCAATGTATAACATTTACAATTGTTCCAGATGTGCATACTTTTTAAATATATGCATCAGTTTTGTATATATATGTTACTGATTTACATGCAACAAATACATACCTCCCTGAAACCAGTCTGGGCAAGTATATAATTTGGCTGTGGAAAACAGTGGAGGCATTAAAGCCACAGAGTGGAAACAAAGAAGTATGGGTTCTTTAAAATTCACAAAGCAAGATCCTAATCTAAGTTGGAAATGCCTACGAATGCAAATTAATTATTTCATAAATGCTCTATTATTAAGTACTATTAGCAACCCCACTATCTACCTCTAAGACAATTCTTTCTTTTAGAAGTCACTGGCACCGATACTCAAGACTACACGGTATAATCATACACAAGAATATATGGGAAATACTTTACATAGTAAATTGTTTACCTGCACCAACATTTTTATATCTATATGGATAGAGATATATAGATATAGATATATATGTATGTATATACAGTAGAAATGTCTTCCTCAGGAAAGAGTGACCTAGAAGACTTGCATCCTCATGCAGGTTTTATGAAGTGGTAATGTATTTGTCCATTCAAAAACAGAATGACAGTCTCTACCTATGCTAGCCCTGAACTCCAGTTCAGAGAGAGCAAACAGGACTTATTTGATTGATGCTGTAACCAGCCAAAATGTCTGGCTTTGTTAGAGATTCTGCTTATAAAGGAAGCCTAACGTAAGACTTCTCCCTTGAATCTACCTAGAAATGACTCTAAACTAACACTGACTAATCTAAAATCTAATCTGCTACTTCTCCCACTGTATACCCATTCTACTATTCAGATTCTCAAGATTCTGGAGAAGTATTCTGATGAGATTTGCGCACCACTTATTAATAAAGAGCTATTTTATGTAACACAAACACTGTAAAGTAAAAAACAGTATTTCATATATGCTTACCGTTCTGCGTGTTTTGACTCAGGATCTGAGAGCGGAGGTCCTCCAGGCTAATTCCCAGGCATTTACAAATTTCCTCTGTGCTGTACGGCTCCGGATGTAATACCTCCTCGACAATGGTCAGCATTTCCTCTAGGCTAACTCCTAGGCTGGCCTGCACGTCTTGGAGTCTCAGCATTTTTTTCCAGTCCAAACTTTTTGACTTTGAGAGAAGCTGAAATTTAAAAAATGAAATGTGTTGTGCTTCCCGGGTTAAAAGTAACACAAATTTGTCCATTAGCAGCTTTAAGACCCACGTGCTCTTTTCACTTATTAATTGGGAATTATCCATAGCCACTTTCTATCCGTGCATGGCAGATAATTTATTTATAAAAGGTCTGTCAATGAGACATTGTATGATATCAAACCAGTGATTCCTCCTTTTCTCTGGATGTCATTACTTCAAACAATTATTAATATTTCAAAGCCACATTCAGACTATTGCTTATACAAATGCTACAGTACTGTAACACTGCAGGTCCCCAGGAGTCTGTTTCTATCCTGTTATTAATTTGCTCTGGCACTGAAAACTAAGATGCTCCTAGAGCTAAACTCGAGGAAGACACTACGAACTGTTCTCACAGTAGCCCTAAAAATATAATATATATATTTGTACTAAGGAATTAACAGTAGTCTTTCCCATACTGCAGCATTCAAAGTAAATTTAAATATGTACATTTTTAAAACATAAAAGTTAAAGTTTTGAGCCCTACAAGAAGGTTATGATGTGTTAGTTGGAATCTGTTCCATTCCTGTCTGATTGCCATTGTGCTAACTAGTCATAGGTACACTTGTTTTTCCCACTCCAGATAGTGAGGTCATGTGTAATGTATCTTTCTGACCTCCTGGCAGTTGAAGGCAGTTACTTTAATGCACTACAATCCTAACAGGAAATATGTCAAATAGGTTTTTCTCTAGAAAGTTGTGGCATGCAATGATGTTCCCCTGTGTCTAATGAAAAAAGTTGAGTAAAACAACTTGCCTCATATTTTCATGAGGTGGAACATTCTTAACGTTATTAATGATAGAATCATGTTAAGCGGTCGCTGTGGGAGCCTGTAGATACAACACCCTAATTTCAACAGATCAGTAACGAGATAGATTAGCAGGAAAGTGCCAATATCATTTGACTGCATTCACTGCCTCTAATTCTTCACCATTTTAATTGACATTTAGGCTTCTGTGTGTACCAGATCAGGCTGAATGTTTGCAGAGAGTTTAAAGCATTGCAGCAACATCCGAGGATGGAATCCTTTTTCCAGTCAAACCCATGTTAAAACTTCTCATCAACAGAGCCCAAACTTCACCCAGTGTGTCTTGTTATTCATTTCAATAAACAGTGGGTTTGAGTAAGATTGGTTTGAAATCATTTAGGTCTCAGTCCAGCAAAGCAATTTAGCACATGTGTAACTTCCTGTATTAAAAATATCAGGGGATTCACATACATGCCTGAAAAGTATCTACATTGCTTTGTCTGAAGTTGGAGCATGAGGTAGTTGTTTAAGCAGATCTACTGCCCAGCTATCTGCTATAGATCCTCACCCTCCTGCTCTCCTCTAGCAGTACTGTTGCAGGAGCTTTTCCAGTTTTGCTTTATTATGGTACGTAAAAGTTAACTACTTTTGGTGCCATCTAGTGACTTGCTAAGATTTATGTGAAGCTTAATAGGGCAGGACAAAATCCAATCAAAATCCTAATCATATGACTCCGACGCCATTTAAAACAGTTTTGTGTTCAGTGGTAGTGAAAGAAGCAGCAGTGTATAGTGACTAATGCAGAAATCAAGGTGAGACAATGTTCTTGTGAAAGACTGATTGTTTCCGGCCTACTTTTAAAGGCACTGAGCATCTAGAACTCTGTAGCCTCAACGTAACCGTATGTTAGCTTACTTATGGATCAGTTACAGTAACAGTTATTGCTTCAGTTATTTTATTTAAATATTCGGTAAGTCCTGTGTTGGTGTATGTTTATGCTATGAATTTGAAAGTATTTCAAGATACTAAATGAATGGAATTTTTTCCCTAATAATTGTAATCCTGCCATTCAGCATCCCCTGGACTTTATTATCAGAAGTTAAACAGAAGTAAGAATTTAGAAAAAATAATATAATGTTCTACAAAGCAACCAAAATCTTTCAACCTGTAAAATAAATAATCCAGTTAGAGTGTTTGTCACACGTTCTGTTGCATCTACTGTCATTTCTATTCTTCAGTGGAGATGCTGCAGTTTTGAACAGCTAACTACACTGAGTTTTACAGGTAGAATGTTCCAAATGGAAACTGACCCCTTCAGCTCCATGAGCAGGGCTTGCCAGGAAAAGTTTCTTGTTGCTTATAACAAAGTTTCAACTATAACTGCGTTGGAAAAAACGTTATGGGAAAAGAAATGTTTTTGTTTTGTTTTTAACAAATATCTAGCTGCAGCAGCTCCAACTGTAATGGACGCAGAACAGAGATGGGAACAGTCCCATCTATTATACGTACAAAAGTAAACCCAATACTGATCCCACAATTGGATATTTTCTTGCTGATCTCTGACTAGATAGATTAAAGATGTGGACAGCATCCAGCTGGCTCTTAACTGTCAGGATATAGCATCTATAGTCATTATTGTCTTTTACTGTTCAACACAGGCACACTGGAGCACTGTACTAAGAGAATGATGGGACAAATATAAATAAAAGAAAGCCTGACTAGAATCAGTATAAGAATGCTTACCCTTATATAGCAACATCCCTTTCTTATACTTTACATTTCTGTAATACCATCTGAGTGTTTTTCCACATTTAACAAACATTAGCTGATTAAGTACATGGCATCCTAGTCGCAGAAATTCTTGGCTCCACTCTAGCTGAAACTGAAGTGAACCACACAATGCGAAGTATGGGGATTGCAGAGCACGCATTAAAGCTCAGTCACCCTGCAGTATGTACTGCACAAGTGCTCTGATATATGAAGTACAAGTTAATTTCCTGTAGAATTGAGAGTGTTCTGAGGAACGTAATTGACTTTAAACATACTGTTTAGTGGTGCACAGGAAAACATTGAGAGACTACAGCAAAAATAGAAAAAGACGACACTCCCCAGAACAAATGAAGTAAGCAAATGAACGACTGTCTGGAAGGGAATGGTGCAGAACCTGAGAAGGACAGGTTAGGAGGCTCGGGAGCTTACTGTAAGACAGATGGATATCAAAATATTCTGCACTAGTGCCAGCAGGAATACATGGTGCTGGCATCTCTATTTACAGAGAGCTTTCTGCAAACAATTAAGAAATATTAGAATGGCCTAAAGTGGAAGAAGAAAAAAAAAAAGCCCATCCTAAAAAAACCCAATGAGAATTTCTTGTAAGGCACAATTGTGAAGCCCAGAATGTTATTTCATATTTCCGTTAGCTTAGTGGTGCATAAAAGACTTCCCTGCTTCCACTTACATACCTGCCCTCCTTCACCCCACTGTGACCTCTTCCTAAAGACAGTCTTTTCCTGACTCAAAATATTTTTGTAGTGTGTGCAACTTTCCATCTGGGTAGCATATGTTTTAAAATAGACAGGTGTGTGTTGTTAGTCTACTTAAAATCGTGGATCTGCTAAAGGTACCTATTTAAAGACTGCATCATAGCTAGCAGTAGTGTAACAAAAATAAAATCCTTCTTTACCATCATTTTATTAAACAGACTCAGTAATTTGAAGCAGTTTAGAAAACTGTGATTTGATTCGCAAAAAATGGCATATAGAACAATACTTTAAAAGGTCTTCCAACCTAATGCATTTACTGTTACAGTTTGCCTTTCAAAACATTATCTCCAAAGACTCTTTGTGTGTTATGCATAATAATTTCCAACATAAACTCTTCCTAAACGATCTAGTTAGCCTACATTCGATGTTTATCAGTTACATGAGATCTAGCACATGGAGAGGTCTTTATCTTCATTTTTCTAAAGGCAGAGGAATCTTTTTATTAACTGAAATGACAACAACTTTAACTGAGCTCATTGGCGCTATTATTTTTACCGTATCTAACATACACCTAGAATGTAGCTGTTTTTCATACTTCAGTTGAAATCCCATTTTAAAAGCCTCCTGTTTTATTTCCCTCCTGTAAAAATATCCCAACTATCACATTTTACCTTACATTTTATCAGTAGCTTTTAATCTACTCAACATTTTTTTATTATTATTTAACATTAACTATGGTATTTTTTTTCACAGAATGATTCTGCCAACAGGTGCTTAAAGTATCTGTTTGTTTAGATTCAGTTCTGGAGCCCAACCTGTATTTTGGCCAAACGTTTTGTGACAAGGAGTTCCATGCTGTACTTTATAAACTTTCATCTACACCGTCTGACCCAAATTTGTTTCTTTAACACAGAACTCCACGTGGGTTATAATTGCAGTGAATCTTTATGCTTACTCCTCATTTAACTTAATAAAAAATCCACTGTATTTTTATAACAGACTCAAACCCTCCATCCTCATAACCCCAAATGTATGGTCTACAAAATCCACAATTAAAGTAGAACTTAGATTTGTCATGTTCAGATTTCATATATTTTAGAGATAACTGCAAACTGTAAACAGGCAGTTTAACCTAAATGCTGGGTTTTCATTCAAGCCTGTTTTTAAATTTTACACTAACATGCATGCTGCTATTCAGTATTTCCAATATTACTTCCAGGCCTCCAACCAGTAGCTTTGATGTCTTCTAAATCCTCGAAAATACACATCTATTGCCATATATACATGTAAACATGTGACCACACTGGTTGCTTTCCATTATTTGTCATTATTCAGCTTTAATTAGAAACAGTCTATCTCATTAACTCAGAGTATTTTTTTGCTGAAAAATAGACATATTTCCTCCATTCAAATATAACACAAAATAAATTAAATAGAATTAAAATCACATAATCTTCTACATAAGGGCACAGCCCTTGCACTTCCATTAAACTCGTCAGGAGTTGTTTCTGCAGAGATGGAAGTGTCTGGTGCTGGAAAGAAAAATG
The DNA here is from genome assembly GCF_016699485.2 of Gallus gallus. Taxonomy (NCBI): domain Eukaryota; kingdom Metazoa; phylum Chordata; class Aves; order Galliformes; family Phasianidae; genus Gallus; species Gallus gallus. Next base: position 10,505,387 of record NC_052541.1, on the reverse strand, counting down.
CTGCTTAACATAGCACCTAACCAGGTGTTAAAGTAAAGATATGATTGGTCAGAAGTGGAGAAAAGCACATATTTAGATGAAGGTTTCATTAGAGTTTGACATAAGCCATACGTTACCTTTGTAGCCAGACGACACTCCATTACCCTAATATTGTAATGAGAAGTTGCTGCTTTATTCATTTCAACACAACTGTTAGCAATAACAAATGCTGCTCCGCTTGGAAGTCTAACATCAGTTGCCCTCAGAGGACGGAACTCTATCAACTTGGCCTATTGAAAGAAAAATGACTGGTTAGTTTTAATTTACTACTAGCTAACAGTGCACTTAGTTCTATAAATCAAATGCAAATTTGCATGTTTTTTCTCTTGGAAATCCAGGGACAGTTAATGAAGGAAACTGACATGAAACAGCAAGAAAAGAGATTTAACCTCGTTGGCTGAATTGCACATACATTTCAACCCCTTCCCTTGTAGTTGGATTTTAAAATGTTTCCATTAAGTCTTTGGGTTTTCTCAGCATTTCACAGAACCCCACCCAACCTATTTTTCTTGCCTGTTTAAGACAACAGTTTTCCTTTGATCTACAGAAAAGTACCAGACCTGGCTGAAGCTAATGTGTGTGCTACTAGAAACAAGCAGCTTCACATTCCCTTCCCTCCACCAATATCCGTCTCCCCCTTATTTTTCTATTTTTCCACTAAATAAAGATTTGGTTCACTGAGGTACAGTGTATTACCGAAATCACAGGGTTGACTGGAGATGGTGATCGTGTTACATACCAACAATCAGAGAAATGAAATAAAACTATATAAAAAGTAGTTACTATCTTCTTTCTTCTGCGATAAGTGACTGTCTTGCCTCACAGATGCTTTACATAGGCCGTGCAAGATGTTCCCAGCATTCTGTGACCTTTTCATGGAATAAGCTAGGCATCCATTAATTAAATAATTCAGGATGTAATGTAATCAAGAGATTACGTTCACATCTGGTTTCTCATTAGGATAAGTTGTAAATCACGTGCCCTGCTTTCGCTACTTAGACTGTAACTCTGCAGGCAAAGATGTCTTTACTGGTTTTGGCATTTTTCACCCCCAGAGAGTTCCTTGAGCAGCTAGAGTGCTGGATTAACAATGACAACTGTGCTTGTACATTATGTACAGCATCTGTGTTACTCCCTGCCATTGAGATTCTGGACCACGTCACAAAATTACTATCAAGACAGACAAGCTTGCTTACATTTCAGTATACCCTGTAAGAGCTGCTACGTTCAGAATGTACCACTGAGCTGGTCCAGTCTCCTGTGTTTGACAGCAGCCTTAAAAGCATACTTACAAGGAATAAGAAAATATAGCATATATAAAGCAATCTCTTTTTTTTTTTCCTAATGTATTTTTCCGGCTTCCCATAAGGGAAAGGTTATGGCAGTTCTACTGGAAGATTCATCACGTTTTGTTTCATAGTCACACATAGGCCAATGCTCTACTAGCACATCCAAGAAGGTCCTTTTTGAACCCTTTTTAAACTTTTGTCTTCCAGAATGTATGGTATTTCTCAGTTTAACAATGAATGCTTTGAGAAAACAACTTCCTTGTTTGTTTTTGAACAAGCTGCTTGTTAATGTCATTGTGTTTCTATTAGTTCTTTGGTTACAAGAAACAATGCATTCTCAATTTACCTACTCTTGTCCATTCAGTATTTTACAGAGCTTCAAAATATCACCCTCCAAGACACTGTTTTTCCAAGGTGACGTTTGAAATTTTTCAGCCAATGTTCCAACTTTTCTAGTTCTAGTATAACTTCTTTGAGATGGGTGGCCAGAACTGCATTCATCTGCAACTGTACTGAAGCAAAGATGTTTTCTGTTTGGTTCACAATTTCTTTTTTAATCTTTCCTTTGTTTTGTTGACCACCACCAATATACATCAGGAAAATCACCCCTTGCATGATCCTCTGTGTGTATGCCAGGAAAATATGCAACTTCCTTCAGTTTACTAGGAGCAGTATGAAGTTTGAAGGAAAGGTGTAGAGTAGGCACAGGTAATGTGAAATTGAAAAGAAATATGTCATGATTAATTACACCAAAAATAGCTTATTTTCTGTGTAAACTCATTCAAGATACAGCATTAAGGTACAAAATCTGTAAAGATAATAAAATTACTTTAAGTGAATTATGAGCAAAGTAAAGGTCTCCCACGAAAGGCTACATTAATTTCAGTAAACGTATTTTGACACATTTTAGGTTTGAACGCTTGTAATCCTGTGTGCCTTCTGCAACAGTGGATGAACACCAACTGCAAGCACTCGTACATAACTTGGCAGGTCCTGCATGTTGTGGCTAGTCCACCTTCTGTCACCACGTTTAAGACAGCTAAATACCTTCTACAACAGAATTCAGCCAATTCTGGAATTAGCAGAACTGGGGAAAAAATCTCCATTGTCTTTCTAACTCGACCTGGCAAAACTTCCTAGAAATTTTTGGTTATAAAAAGTTTCAAGAAAGCATTTTTGTAATAACTATCCCATTTGCACTGAATACAAGGCATACCCACCATTCAGACTTCATTATATGGGAAGTGTTCTAAGTTCAGTGATCAATTAGCTGAATACTGTGGAACCTGGACCTCATGCGTCTTTCCCCACATCTTTCCTCCTCCTCTCCATTTCTAATTTTTACCATCTTAGTCCTTCAAACTGTCATATGCAATTGTACACAAGATTATGCATATCATTCCTATTTCATTTGCAGTGGTGCTTATCCTGCTTGCCAAACTATTCCAGTTTCTTGTCTTTCTGCTCGGTACATATGAAGACATTGTTGTTTACAATAATTAATGTTAAACTGTTGCTTTAGATTACAAAGATTCACATACAGTTCCTTCTTCTGCCAGAAAAGAGATTGACTGGTCCATTCCTCCGCCTTCTGTGCCAATGTAACGTTCACTCTTGGTGCAAATTTCTGCAAGTTCCACCTGAAAAAGAAAACATTAAATGTGAACCTTCAGCCAACATTAATGATGATACTTTTGCACTGCTTGCATATGAACTAGAGAGAAAGTGAAGGAGATAATGACAGCTCTGAGACCATTCTCACACACTGAGTAGTAGAAGCTGGTATCAACCAGGATGTCACATGGCCTCTTTTTCCTTTTATTTTAAAGAAAAAGAGAATCAACTGTGCAGCCTCCACTGGACCCACCACAGCCAGCTTTTCAAAGTAACTTTATTTAGACTCTTAACACTAGTAGCTGTCCTCACCCACCTTCCTCATTCATCTCACACTCCTCCACCCCAATAACTAATATTTTGTTGATTTATTAGTTGAATCCATATGTGCTCTTATCTTGTTACCTTACAGAATTATGGCAAATTACACTGTTTTAATGCACTGACTCAATAATCAGAAGTTATGGATTGAACCTAACTCAGAAACCCTTTCTCACTGTAAATACTCTAATCAGTGATGCTTGTCATTTCCCTTTGAGATACTGTACTCTGCTTACATTGTTTATCTGACATAATTTGTAAGTATATGTGATTCACATTCTTCTGTGACATTGTAGGCAAATCCTTGTGCATTCTGATACCTGCAGGTCAGAGGATACTACGGGAGTGTGGAATATCACTATCATAACTGTCAGAAGTAATAATTTACAGGAAAGCTTTCAGCCATCAGGCCAAGTCAAAACAGAACACCAGAGAAGCCGTGGAGAATAGCTGAAGAACACAGACTTTTCAGAATGGAGAAAATCAAAAGGAAAGCACACATACCCCCATACCATGACCCCTACCAGTTTGTTTTTCTAAGTGCAAGGTAACCACAGGAAAGATGAGAAAAGAACTTTAAAATAAAGTTGCAGTCTGTTTCTCAGTCTGGTGGCAAAGTCAGATTCAGATTCCTCACTACAGATGAAGTATCACACGTCTTAAAGAAGCTAACCAGCAAGGCAGGGACATTAGCCAGTACAGAACTGTAAAAGGCAGCAGACAGAGGCAGTAAATCAGTATGCTAAGAGTGAGATACGTGCAGTGTGCCTTCCTGCAGGCTCACTTAATTTCTGTAATGGCACCACAGACAAAGTTGTAAATGTGGTGCTTAGATCAGTACAATCAGGCTGAGCTGCCTGCAAATGCAGTAACAACCATTTTACTCAGATCGCAATGCAGTTATGGTCAATAAACTTCAATCTGATAAGCAAAAGTAATCAAAAGAATAGTTACAAATTACGCTAAAACTATGCAGACTACCTCTCTCTGAATCAAACTTCAAGGGAGTTTGAGTCGTCATCAGAGACTCATGGTGGTGTTTCTGTTTAAGCAGATCCTCTTATACAGGTGAAAAGACCAAAGGGTTTGTTCACCTCATGTGGATGTTGTACACGTAAAGGACCACTCATAAGAATTAGAGCGCTAATGAGAGAGAATGGAAAGTACAACCAGCAAAAATGCTCTTTTCTGTGCTGCCTTTCCTCTGTGTATTTTTTAAATGAACCGAAATAGAGATAATACCTTTTTTTCTAACATACAAAAGCACATTTTAATTACAAATTACACATTTTTATTTTTTACTACTTAGCAAAAATAATTTCCCTGTGCCTTTTATTGAAGATCAGGTTCATCAGCATTTGTTTTTCCTCTCTTGTCCCACATCCATAGCAAGAAGTCCCATTTCCAGTTTGAACCTTAGGTCTCTTCATTCTCTCACCATTTGTCCCTCCTTCATTACAAGTTGGAAATAATTCTGCAATGGTAATGCATGCAATGCTGCTTTTTTTCTCCACTTAATGCTAAAATTCTCAGCAAGATTCCACAGAAAGAAAAAACAAACCTTTATACAAAGCAGTCTCTGGATGAATTCCTTCCTACATGTGAAGGAGTGCCTGTTTACAAGCATCTGTTGCTGGGACATGGAAATGCAGGCATGTTTCAGACAGTTCTGCAGAACCTGTCTCTGAGAACAGAGCATTACTACATCCTTGACTTTTGCAGCCACTGGCAGGAGACATCAAACTTGAGTTGATGAATATTTTTCACTGGCAGCAACAGAAACTTCTCCACGGTGGCTGAAAAAGACCATACCAGCATACTGGTGATGTACAATTAAATAGGAGGTGTGGCTTTGCAAACCTGGCCTGAACTACATCTCCTAAAGCACTGTCACCGTATATTCCACTCTTGGGCACAGCTGCTTTTGCAGAAGTCAGAAATGGAGCGTTTCAGCCTTCACTTAGCCTGGCTGCATGTCATCTCCATATGCAAACCCAAACTGGCTACCACTTGATTGCTCAAATCATTTAAACTTTATGAGCCTGGGTTTATTAAATAAATATCAGGAGAAGTCTCACAGAGGAGGAATGAAAACAATTAGGACAGTGCCACTCCCCTGTCCCTTTACATGGCCTGGTGGGCTGTGCCTGGTTAAGCACTGGGCCTTGCTCTGTCCCAGCTCACCAGCCATCCAGCTGCGTACGCTGGGCTAACAGTGCTGTTTGAGCTTGAGCAACTTTTGTTTTGAAACTCAGCAAGGATTGGCAGGACCACCAAGTAGTAACTGGCAAGGGTTGAGAAGAACCCTCTCCACAAGACAGCCCAAGGCATCCCTGAAACATGATTTGGTTTCTAATTTAAACAGGCCCTTGCTGACACAGGCAGGCCTTCTAATACTAGGATGAGAAGCATGTGAATGGAGGGGAAAGCGTCATCTGTATATAAAACAGCTTCTACTCACTATTGAAACAAATGGCCAAATGTTTGCCTTTTTGCTAAAATGAATGAAAGGGCAAAGTTCAGAGGAACTGAATTGTAGCACTGGAAGCTAATAGGAAGATTAAATTGGAGAGTCTTGTGTACATACTGGATACTTGGAAAAAGGATGGCCTAAAACAGTGAACTGAACCTCAGGAAGTCTGGGCTCAATTTCTAGCTCCACATCAAGTTTCCTGCAATTCAGGGAAAGTCCCTTTAATTCATCATGGCTCCATTTCCTCAATAAAATGAGGAGTATCTTCCCTTTCTTGGTAATTAGCAATTACTACTTGGGATTCTAATAAATACATTTGATCATTCCTAGAAACTGAAAAAAAAAAAAAAAAGAAAAAAAAGGAAAGAAAAAAAAGAGTATATCTTGGTACTTGAGTTCTCTGACTTAAGGCATCCACATAAAACTGCTCTAAGGAAGAAAAGTGCCAGAACCTTGCAGTGAGGGGAACTAGCTTGTGCCTGTCTCAGAGCAATGCCTCGTTTCTATTCAACTCGCAAAACCCAAACCTTAGCAGGGCTGTTTCAATCCTCTGTTATTCATCTCTCACTACAGGTAGGTCTCACCTGTAAAAATACAGAGTTTCTCAGATCCCAGATTTCACTGCACAGTTTGACAAGATCCCAAGTGTATGTCTGAACAGTAGCTAGGCGTGCATGACCTTCTTTCCCCTGGTTGTACCACAGCTCCTGCAGAGTTAACTCGGCATTCTCACAGTCAGGTCTGGGGGAACTCACCCCAGGCTACACCACAGCACCATCTGCCAGGCAGTAGTTCAGAGGCAGCAGCCACTCCCCATTAGGGCTAACAGAACAACCACAACGCATATAAAATAAACAATTCAGTTCCTATTGAATTCTGCTGTAGCAGGAATAGGTCCTGATCAGTTGTTCTTGTAGAGCTAGGGAAAAGCAGACATTTCTTCTTCATGAGGTACTACAAGGAATACTATTGAAAGATTAAACCCCATCTGCACGCATACTATACTTCCATCTCATGTATCTTCTATATGTGAGGTCAATTTCTGCTAACCACAAAATATAAATAGTTCTGTGCACCTACGACTCACGAGCATGATCTTCCCATCCCTCAAGCACTATTTCAAAAACACTAATAAATCCTAATTTAAGCCTTCATAGAATTTTACATACTTTACCTTAAAAGCATTCCTATAATTCCTGTTATCTTCAATTTAGACACAGTACAGATATTTACATGATATATTCAAAGTCCTGTGAATCAGTCACAAAGCTGAAATAAGAATTCAAAAGCCTCCCTACTTCCAGTATTGCAGCTTATTTCTCTAAAGAATACGATATCAGGGAAACGTCTGCTGGTTGGGCTTCAAATCTTTTAAAGGTGACAGTAATGAAAAGTGAAATAAAAAGATACTGAAATCAAAGTACAGTTGGGTCTGAATAGCAGCATTGCAACTAAAAACAAATGACTTAATTCATCAGATGAATCAAAAATTCCTTGTCCCAACTGTTCTGGGATCCATATGCTACTGCCCTCTGGATTTATTATTCTCCCAGGAAAGTTGTTGTAACAAGACAGGCTAGACCAGAACTTCATTTGTGAATAATATATATCATGTAGACAATAAATCCCAAGCTGTCACCTACACTATTTAACAAGCAAAGCAATATATTTAACGTACCTTTCCTATTTCCCTCCCAAACCCTAACACTGGCCAAGAAGTATAACATAATGCTCCTGAGTTAGTAGCAGGTTTCCAGTTAGCTAAAATTAATTTAAAACCTTGTTTGAGGATAAAAATATAGACAAATATAGCATATGTTAACATAAAAAAACCCACAGTGGATCAGAGCAAATCCACATCTAGTTCAGTATTTTGTATCTGAAAGTGGGCTCTTGGTATTGAGCAAAGGCCAAGTGTAGAAGACATTTCCCCAGTGCCTGATTTTTTGATAAACAGCTTCCTGAGCTGAACGTGAGATCTGTACTCTCAGTAACAGTGATGGATTTCTTATTTATGAACTTGTCCAGACTCTGCTCTAACCCATCCAAAGTTTTCCCATGTGGAACATCCAGACTTCCTCAACTCAGGTAAAGAAGCATCTCCTTTTGTCGATGCTGAACATGCTCCTGGCTAGCTTCATTTGAACTCTGGCTCTTACAGTGTGAGAGACAATGAACAATTGGTTCCTATCCACTACATCAGTTGCGTTAATCATTTTATGGACTCCTCTCACCTCTTTTTAAAGCACAATCTTTCAAAGATTTCTAGCTTGCTTTTATTGAGGTCATTCTGTACCTGTAATCATCCACGTGGCTTTTCCCTCAACTTTTTTTCAGGTTTATTATCTTGGTTTCTAAGAAAGAACAGAGGCAGACTTCCAGTTTTCCTAAAACTATCTGAGACAAAATTTCACTGCACCTTTGCAATTTTTATGTGGCAAACGAGCGATTATGCAGCCTCAGCCAGTGCAGTACTATTACTGCACCTCTTTCACTGAGCTTGTGACCATGTCAGTCACTACTGTGCAAAGTCCCTTTGCCTATACCTGCTGTGCGCACTTAAATATCGAGCTGTTTTGTACAGTTGGTCTGAACACGTGAGAAGGGATGAGCAGAACATGGCAGCAGTAGTAGCTGGTAGTGATTTTGCAATCTCCCTGCTGATCTGTAAGGAAACACGAAATATTGCAACTTTTGAAGCCAGACCCAATATGATACACACAAACACAAGCAGTACTTTTCTATCTGTTGGCAAGTACATATGCCAGATTGGCTGTGTGAGTGGGGAATGTTTAGTATCAGTGAGTTACATGAGGTACTAAGCTTAACATTTCTGCTGCTTATCCAACATAAAAGATGCAGCACATTAAATGAGAATATGCTTAACTAAAACAATAAAAAGCAACAACAGTCAGAGTAGAGTCACAGTGCATACTTTACACTCACTTGCCCGATAAGCCACTAAGCATTAAGATATATTTAAAGCAATAATCTATTTAAGGAAGCTGCTGTCTCTCAAGAGTTTCAAAACTGAACTGTTAGGTTTTAGACAACTTCAGTCGGAGCCTTTGGAAAAAGTGAAAACTAACAATATATAAAACGTATCTTTCTCAGGCCGTTCCCTTCTTCATTCTTTTCAGAAGCTTAATTCTAAATTATGCTCAGAATGTATCCTATTGCAGGAGGCAGCAGTTACAAGTTTGTCTATCAGGCAACTGGCTCCCATGTGCAGGCCTAGGCTAGCCTTTGATCTAAGAGCTCTACTACCTACCTCTGCTTTTTGTTTGAAACAATTTAAGGTTCTCCCTGATAAGGAGCAAGTCAATCTTGGGTTACAAGGAAAGAAATTACTACCACTTAAACCTGTTTTATCTTTGAGCCACAAGATTTCCTATCCAGCACGCAGAAAGTCTATCTAGGAAATCATATTAGTGGGGATATAACTTAGTCTGACAAAGAAGGGTTATGATTTTTTACTATTAGTTGCCTTATGTGTAGTTACTCTAGACAGAGAGATTACTTGTAATAAGAACTCACCAATAGCTCTGCATTATGTTAGTTTCTTTGTTTTTCTAATGGGAAAAGTGGATTGTCAGTAAAATGATACTTTTCACTAGTGTGTATTTTTCTCCGCATGTTTACTTTTCAGTATGAAACACCTAACATTCAGGTTTTAATTTTCAACTGAGTATTTCAAAAATGCTGAAGAACTGATAAAGAGTATTTTTCTGACTATTTCCAGGCACGATCCAACATTGTATTATGTTTGACCATCCAGCTGTGTGATAACTTACAAACCACCCAATACAGCTTGCTTGATTCTCTGCTACCCCGTAATTTAGTTTAGTTTGTTTCAGTTTGATGCTATTAATAATGACTACGAATGCCTAAACGCTGTTCAGGTATAAAATGTGTAATAAAAATTAATAAAATTCACTTACAACCATTTTCCTAAAAATAGAATCCTCCTAAAGAATTATCTGAGAACAGATAAGGGAGTTTCAACTTTAATAGTCCCCTTGCTCCCAAAGAGGCCAAGGGCCAACTGATCTGATTTTCACTCAGTGCAATGGGTCTGGACAGTATGTAAACTGTGACAGAATTTGTCCCTATATAACTGTCACTGTCAATATGTTCCATACGAGTGATCAATCCCTTTCAATCTCACACAGACCTTTAAAGAAGTAAACTTGTGTAAGATTAAACCCCTTAAAAGAGTAAGACAATTAGTGAGTAGGAGACAGGCAAATATTTGTTAGTAAAACAGAATTAGTGTTGCTTAGTACTTTTTTGGAACAGCTTATCCTACATTACACAGAAACTTGATATATACAAACCCAGAATGACAGCAACCAAAATAAAGCAGCCTTCTCTATAAAATGATAGTATTAAATTACATCTACCTCAGTGATTTTGGTAAGTTCACTCCAGCCACAGTTAAACATGCTACATTTTCTATATGTAACAAGACAGGAATCGTGATTGCTAATCTTTAAAATGAAAGACCAATTTTCTTCCTGTTACAAAGTTTACAATTCATGAAGGGAAGCTCTATGAAGAAAACACATTTGAGAGTTGTTTTTAGACTGACATTTTCAGTCACCAAAAAAATCAATTCAGCGAGCAAATTTAACTAATTTGATATTTCAGTATCTATTGAGCCAAAACTCCTGTATGTACATTTGGTTTCTCTGTGGCAATACAGTAATGGCTCTCCAATGCACATTGATTAATATTTTGTCTGGCTTCATCTGAAAAGTCATTCTGCTAATGGTGTAATGAACACCATTTCAATGTAAGGAAACATTCTTTGTCACTTAAGGCATATTTAAAGTCAAGTGAGATATGATATTTTTTTCAGTCTTTGCATGTTTTATTTGTATATATATGCATGAAAATACCTTCTGAAATATACGGCACTGTTTCATTTATTATAGAATGATGTTCCAATTCTGAGGTTATTTCTACTACCAGGAATGTCCTTACTTTTAATATCTGGTCTTGACTAGGAATAGCCTGCTAGAAGTTACCATCTGCTTCCAGTTCGCATACAAAATCCCAATTAGCTAAAGTTCATATATGTTTTCCAAGGTAATTGTGCATACTTTTTTTCAGAAATAGGAAAGTATTTGTCAGATAGCATCTGAACGTCCTCATAACCACAGCAATCTTCGTTTGACTTTGTCTGCCCTCTAACATGCTCAAATAAAAGATTATCAATTTGGTTGATGAGAGATTACGGCCTTTGATTACCACTGTTATGAAGTACTCTGTTTCCCCTTGATTACAAACACACAGAGTCAAATTTAACAAAGAACCCTGATTTTTAAGTCCATAGGGAGAATAGATCTTTAGCATTTATCAGCATTACCAGTGCTTTGAAATACAGCAGCTAGGTACCATTTTCTGTGTAAGCAAATTGAGTTTCTTATAGAAATAACCTCAGTAGGGATTTATCAAACATTTTTGGTGCAGCAACATTATAAAATGATCCTAATCAGAATTACCAGCACACATTATTGACTTCAAAGTCACACTCTTGATATGAATATTCAGAGATTTTCTTGTTAAATACATAGATATTAAAGCCTTATTGGGCATCAGAAAAATTATTGTATCCTTCCTTTATTGTACACAGGTTTCAGAAACAAGACAGAGCTGATGGCCATTCTTCTCCCACTGAAATCAATGACATTACCAGGTAATCTAACTAGCTGTTTAAATACACGTCCATGTTGAGTATTTTGAAAATCCCACACTCCAACTAGTTAACTTCCTATACTCAACGTTTTACATTAAATTTAATAAACCTTATTTAGTTTTGATGTATTTTTTGCAATCAGTATGTGCATAGCTGCCCAGGCTTGAGCAACAGAAAAGAAATATTAGGGTGCCTGCAGAGAACTTAGGACCACAAGATTTAACATTTGGACAGCAACGCTATCATCACATCTTTCAAGTAAATCTAATTATTCAAAAGTACTAAATGATTTTCTGTACTCATTAGTTCCTACCATGAAACACAAAGCCGGGACAACTTAGAGCATTATTCTATTTCCTTTACAAAAAGTATCTTTTCCTGATGAAAAGTTATACAAAAGATTGATTTTGTAACAGTAAAATAAAAATCACTTTAAAATCAAATGCTAATACTGAGCATTGCCATTCTTTAAGTGGTGCCAGCAGTCTCAGACTGGTGTCCTGTTTGAAGAAGGAAAATGGATTCTTTTTCAAGATCGCATTCTAAATTTTCCATCTTGCTGTTTGAATGCTGTTGCACTGCTGCAACTGGTTAGCGCTGCACATCTGGCTGAATTGTCTTAGACGAGTGTGTTCCCTAAACTATTGTGTATGTGTGCGATGGGTTTCTTAAAAAATACTGTATGCAGACTGAAACAATGCCCTATTGCAGACTGCTACACACAATAATTAGAGAGCGTGTTTTTTCCTGATTTTGTTTCCCATGTCAAAAAGCGCTATTTCTAAATTAAGCCACCATGAAATTCGAAGTATGTTTTTACAATATTTTTCGTGTTGGGGTTTGGTTTTTTTCAGGCCTCTTAATCTCCTAGGCCCAGACTTCACACTGAAAGTGTTATCTCATAAAATCTCTAAATTTCAACAACTTTTACTCTGCAGCTGCTATTTAAATCTTACATTTATCAGGGAAGAGAGCACATAACTCAAATATTCTAATAAAAATAGTTTCATAGAAGCAAAACAGATAAATTTTCCATTCAGTAAAAGGTCAATTTTTCATACTTTTGGCTACAGAAGCACTACCATTCAGCCAAATTTGATTCCAAAGCCAAAAGTTCTATGTCGTGCTGCTGTGGACCATAGTATTAAGATTTTGCAAAGTTCATCAGACTAATGAGGGGCAAAAAGCCAATCTTCTCTCATAAAACTACTAAGACAATACACCCCAATGCCCAAATGTTGTTACTTACAAATACTATTATTTACAACTTTTGAAAATATAAGTATCTGAAAATAAAGGTGAGGGGCAGAGGTAAAGTGATTATTTCTTCCATAAAAATAAGCAAACAAATATCCAGAGCCTTAAAATTGCAAGGGCCTGATTTGGTTTCTGGAATGCCCTCAATTCTGATCAGCTAAGAAGTCCGCTGCCACGGGGAGCTCCCAGCCAATACACAGACAGCATTCCTGGATCCTGCACAGGTTGCCTTTGACACCAGCACAGGATGCAGTAGGAACCGTAGAAGTCACCAGAGCACATTTTATGCTTCTGAGGGCTGACAGGCCTAGGCTGCTCTCATTTATACTCCCACAAGCACTGCCTTATACAGTGCAGTTCTGAACATAGGAAGTTCCATACAGACATGCGGAAGAACTTCTTTACAGTAAGGGTGATGGAGCACTGGAACACGCTGCCCAGAGAGGTGGTGGAATCTCCTTCTATGTCTACCTAAGCACACAAAACCTTGGATATGTTCTTGACTGCTCCTACGCTGACTACTGGGAATCCTCAATTGTAGATGAATTGCTCTCTTTTTCATCACAGGTGCAAAATATTTGGCTGCAGACAGCAGGAGTTCCTGGCAAAAATGTGGGATTGTGCCTCTTGTATAGCACCTTTTTCAACCAGCAAGCAAAAGAGATTTTGGGACACATGAGGAAAAGGAAAGACACTAAGTGTAGTCTCAGTCTCCCTTTTGTTCCTCTGCAAGTTTCTATAAAAATGCTGAAGAGAGTTTTGCACCTTTTTTTTTAGAACAAGTCTGACATAATTCTGCTGAGTACTCACAGGCCTTGGGTAAATTCAGCTCAAGATACACACTGTATCATTTATTCTCTGAAGAAAGCTCTGCAATATTTCTTGGAATAATGAAACCTGGCTTCTGGTTTTCCAGTTACAGATCTCTACTACATAGTAAAAGTTGGGCTTTCTAACCTCAGCTTTATGGACTTTGCAGATACCCAGTTTCTCTCAGAACACATGCTCTCCAGTGACTTTGATCAGGAGTTCCCAAGCTTAGATCATCTGGTTACCACCAGCAGAGATGCTGCTGACCTGTGATGTGACCACTTATGCAAAAGCAGAAGCTTCTTGGCAGGCCAGGTACACATGTATAAAAGAAGCACATCTGTCACCTCCAACCCTCTTCCTGCAAACCTCTCACCCATCAAACTGGGATCCCCAGTTGCATATCTTCACCTACCGTTGCACTGTGTCTCACCTCACAAACTACAGCCTTTGCTAAACGTCTAATCCCTTACTTACCTTTTGACCATACATAGCACCAACACCAAGCGAGGTGACAGTGACTGTGGCCACATTCTGCTTCTTGGAAAGCCACCCCACCTTATGATCCCTGCTTCATGCTGCCTTAGCCCTACTCGATACTTTCCTGAAGCACCCACGTTGAGCTGTGCAGTGTGAGTTGGAGAACTTAACACTGAGCAGGTTATTGGAGCTACAACCACACAGAGAAGCCAGCCACAACTGATAAGAAAAAACTTTCTGTGTGAAACTGTTTACCTTATGGCTTAGATAAGTGCTTGTACACAAGCACGGTTAACAGCTGCCATCATCATGTACCACTTTAAGTTGGCTTCGTACCATAATTTGGGAATTTCTGACTTACTTAGACAATAGGCAAAAATATGCATAACAGTCATATTTAGATCTGTTCTTTTCTCTTCCTGACAATGTTCTAATTTAAGATCCTAGTTTCACTTAACCAGACATTTTTACTGGAGAGAACTTCATTCCCATACAGCACTTTCAAGGACCATGACTCCTCCGAAATTTTTATGACATGAGCCAAATTCTGCTAGCACTTGTATTGGTAACAGGTCACATACTTGGGGTTTGTTTTTAGACTAATGTTTGTTTAAAAAAGTGAGGAATACATTTTGGATTATAAGCATGTTCATTCCAAAAAAACTGTGAAAAGAATAAGGAGAATCAGATGGAAGAATTTTACCTCTACTTTGTGCTGATTATATAATTTATCAAAAAAAAAAAAAGAAAAAAAAAAGAAGAAAAAAAAAAAGGCTGTTCCACAGGCCTCCAACAGATGCTGTGCTGTTAGAGCCATGAAAAGTCATTCAGGGAGAGGGTAAAGGCCTCGGGGGTGTGGTCCACATCCTCTAGCACATATATCCTCAGTCCTGGCCTGCAGATAGCACATCTGGTCCAGGCATGGACCTGATGGTTGGCCAAAACACAGGCTTACAATAATGCTCCTTTTTCAGCTTTAATGTAAGCCTGTTTTCTTGCCAAATTCAAATCCTGCCAAAATTTGGCCAAAGATGTTTGCTCAATTGTGCAATATCTTAAGTTTATATCCAACAACTCTTTGCAAAAACAATTGCATCGTGTTTTTAATGTTTACAGGCATTAACAATATTTAATTTTAAGTAGAATTTTACTGCTGACACTCTTGTGTTTTACAGTAAATTACCTTAGAGAGGGTTTTTCCATTAGCTTTTAGGGTCACGAGTCCTGCACAGCACACCAAAGCACTGGAGCTAGAAAGACCAGAACTTGGAGGGATGGTTCCATCTAGCAGACAATTCATTCCAGTTGGGTTATTAAGACCAAAATGTTCCTAACAATGAAAAAATAAACAATCTCAGTTTCAAGTACAGACAGGCTCAGGCTTGCAATTATCCGATACTTAGAAAGAGAATCTTACTGCTAAGTTGCTGGAACCAAGGACCTGCTTCTGGTATCTTCAAAATAAAGCAAAATTTTCATTCTATTCTTCAAGAACAAAGCCAATGGTAGGGCTTCAGCCAAAGGTATGTCTGCAATTCCTGTGCTCAAACATGTATGGGCTGACAGAACTGTACCCCAAGTAGAATTCAGGGTGGGCTAAATGTCCTAGAATTTACCAAGCTTCGTGGGTGGCTTTTACAGCACAGTACCAGAGATTACCTCTACTTTTGTCCTTTTCTCCTCAGCTCCTCACTTTATGCATCTCAAAGTGCGTAAAGTCCACTTCCTGCCTTACTTCTAATGCAGGCATGTGGTATTAGAGAGCCACATCATGCTCATCAGGAACCAGTAGCCATTTACCTGAGTTCAAAGCCAAATACTCCTATCTCCTGAGTTACCCATGGTACTGGCACTGAGAAAACCACAGTGGTACTTGAAAGATGGTATGCTTTGCAAGGAACCAGCAGTGATAGTATCTGTCGTGCTATTTCTAGAATAAATAGTGAAATATTTTTACATACATGATAAATTATCACAGATGATACAGTTAGCAGAGAAGTCATAAATCCTTGTGCACATATTTTTTAATTACTCATCAGTTACTTTTTTTTTTTTTTAATTTACCATAACTCTAAAATTTCACTCTTGTTACTTAGAAGAAAACATGCAAAATACATACAAAAAATATTTGAATATATATAGGGGAAATGTGAATAGATACATTCTGATACAGATTTATATGTTGATAAACTATGTTATAATAACCAGAAAAATACTGTCAGTGATCAGAGAAACAGCTGTGTTTCCATACAGAAATGCCCACCTTCAAAAGATCTCTCCTGAAATAACTTCAACCATAAATACCAAAGGTAGAGATCAGAAAACACAAAGCACGGCCTTTAATGTTTTCTGCTATCGCTTCAGATTAAAATATCCCTTTCTACACACAGAAGGGAATTCATACCTGAAATACTACTTCTGCCCTTCATGAAGAACACTAGACAGGCTTGTTCAAAAACAGAAAAAATGCTTGAGTAACCAGAAACTGATCCACAGTTTCTGGACTGTCTTGAATGTGAATCAGGCTTGCAAACTTATCACGCAATGTTTAAATAGAAAACGTACTTCAGTCTCAAAAATGAAAATGGACTTTGCCAAGTTCTGCAATAGTTCTGTCCCAAAAGGATAGCATGTTCAACTTAATATAAACAGATTATCCCGCCGGACCCTCTAAATACTTGTATTTCAGCGTTTCTTAAGTCTGTAACATTTGTGCTCGTTTTCTGCCAGCACTAGAGTCTGAAAACCTGCTTTGCAAATTAACCTTCAAGTATAAAAGTTTGTCCTTAGGAAACAAATCTCAGTAGCAGACTGCAAAACAAGTCAATTGGTCATGCTAGCCTTAATACAAGAAAAGATAAACTGCAAAGAAACTTAATCTGTATCTCTACCTCTAGAGTCAATGCAATTTAAATGCATATTACAAAATGGAGAATACTCATGTTACTGCAAACATAAGTAATTTATGGGGGGCAGGGACGTGCTAAACATGGTGGGGGGATCTATTTAGGAGCTGTGGATAACAATAAAGTGATTTGGTCCAAATACCTTCTTCTGAAGGTATAAGTGCCAGGTCTGATGCAGGCTTTTTTGGCTGTTTGCAGTGCTTATCTATTGGACCATCCTGTGGGGTAACTCAGATGGCCCACCTAGAGGCAAGTTTCAAAAGCACATTTTTCCATAATTTGAGCTGGCTGTGGAGACCTGACCTTGTCATCACTGTTTATCCCATCTGCCCCTCCAGAAAAGTCACTGGACTGACACTAGGTTGAGAAGTTACTGTTTTTTTTAACTCAAAGGGCCATGAATCACCTGCAAAAGACAGGTGAGATTTCTAAGAAGTCCCAGTTCTGAGTTCAGGCTGCCTCCCAGGACAATACTGACGATTAGCAGTTGGTTTCACAAGCAGTTCAGTCTTCAAGCCAGTCTGGAGACAGGCTAGCTCACAGAGGAGAAGATAAAGCTCAAGTGAGCAGACAGGAAAATGTCTGTCTGTTCACCGTTCCAGCCTTTACCGTACGCATGCCGTTTCCTGCATAGCTGTACACTTAACTCACTTAGGAAATTTTGAAATTCCCGTTCAGATTCCTCACCGTAAGTCTTGAATAAGTAATGATTCTTACTGGATTATTCCTTCAGTATGCAGTTTATTTACTTTTATGATTTCTTTTGCCTACTGCATGAGTCAGCTTCACTCAGTTGCTGAGCATGAGTTGTAGGTTTCCAACATTAATGGAAATTAATTGCATTTTTTAAAATGTTTCCATGGGAGAAAAAGGACTAAAATATGACCTTTGAAGCCTCTGAACCTTTCAAAAGCAAACTTTAATTACGTGATTCCACTGGGAAACATTCTTCTTTACTCTAAAATATAGAAATGCCATCTTGATTCATGACTTTACTAAATAAGTAACTATTTGTTACCATAACGTATGTAATAAATATGAATACAGCATTCTGCAGTATTTTAAAACAAAACCACTCATATCTCCTCTTCAAATAATCGTATATTAAAATAAAGAGAGAATGCAAGGAAGTATGTTGAAGGTGAATAGATATGCTTTTCATATTTTACTTCTGTGTTAATTTCATAAGTTAAATGAATTTGGCTTACCTGAATACCCTTCAGTCCACACAAGAAGTAGTTATGCCACTGAGGTTTGCTTTTGTTAATCTGAATGTTATTGACACTAGTACTGAAATCCCTGCAAAAACAGAAAAACCTTGTGGCTTTAACTTGTCAGTACCTTTCGAGTGAAAAAAACATGGCTTATTACTGCCACCTGCTGATGCACAAAAGCATTTCTATGTTAATCATTTGTTTCAGTAGAATATTGGGTTTTTCATACTGATCTTCACTAGTCAGTTCTAAAGTGTATTTTAGATAAAAGTATAAAATTTTCCTTAATATATACACATTTTTGACATAAATTCAGAAAATTGCCCTTAGCACCCTTAGTCAAGGCAGCATGCCGTCCATCACATTTGTATAAGTGCTCTTGAATCTCTTTGAGAAATATAAATCTAAGTAATCACTTCTGTCAATCCTAGAATAGAGATAAATATTCTTCAGGCTTTCTTGTGATCCCTGCTCAGGAATTCATCTTCATTTGCTTTGAATGACAGGTCACTAAAACAGGCATAGTGCTGCAAAATTCTATTATGTATGTTACAGGATTTAATTAAAATAATAGTTTATCCATTTCCAGGATTTTTTATCTATCTCCAGGATAATGCTGATAATGGTTTTCCTACTGAATTTTGAAATAATGAAAGTGTTAAGATGGTAAACTTGAATGTCTCTAAAGGAACCAATGCTACAGATAGGTTCTCTGGAAATGTACATGGAGTGATGTGCAGAAGCCTTGGAGATACGTGCATTAATCATCACAAAAGGCAGACTGTTTACAAGTCTATATTGTCAAACACCCAATAACTGTATCTACCTGAAGCCAGTGCAGCAGATGTCCAACAGAGAAAAAGTAAAGGCACTGAGAATGTCAGAAAAAGCTAAAAAAAATTATGCACACCTGGCAGGCTGCAATTTTTGTGTTCATGTAAACGTACAGTCTAATGCTAGCTATGTATTGCCAGCATACAACCTACAGATCTTACACTTCAAGTATCAACTTAGAGTGACCACTTTGCTGCTTATATATTCAATTTCAATATTCAGTATGGTACAAAGCTATCAGAGATTGCTGTACAGTTTAATAAGTTGCTCTTTTTCAATCGGAATGGTTCAGAATAGTGCCACTTACAGGACTTCATCAACAGTGCAGCACTGAAGAGTTGTACAAAGATAAGTGCAAATTATTGGTGATTGCAATGTAATAGGAAAGATCTGAAAATGAGTGTTAAGATTACAATACAAGTAAAGTTCAAGAACAGCTGTAAATTCTTCCAGTTTTGATTCATGTGTTTGGAACAGTCTTCCAGATAATTAAAAAAGAAATACTGTTTTTCTTATAGCTTTTAAACAAAATGAAAGAAACAAAGTACAGTAAAATATGATTGTCAAAATTCATGAAGAATAAAATAATCCTATGCTTGCTTATGCTTGTTTTACACAGTAATGGTTATTTTTAAAAAGCAAAGATGATGGAAAACAATGTGTAGGAGTGATTAAAAGAAAATGAATTTTAAGTCCTCTTTTCCTTGAAAAAGAGTTGTAAAATATTTTATCGACATAATTATTTTTATACAATCAGACAAAGTTAAGCCTAAATGAAAAAAAAAAAAAAGACATATACAATGGGATATAGCTGCTGGTTCTCTAGATAAATTAAAATAATGACATCTTAAAATGCATTTTGCATATTTCTGAAATCTTCTCACACAGAAAAAGAAAGGAAAGTTGGCTTTGAATTTGGCACGTTTCACATGCACATAATTCATACAAACACAGGATGTGGAACTGGCCAAGTCCCCAGAATGCTTAAGTCTATTTTTTTGTTATCACATTCAATTTGTTATAAAAACTCATTCCTAAATGTCCAAGCTTTATCTTAAATCAGTAAATCTTCAATCCCACCTTTTATCCTCATACTGGCAGGTAGGCAGCTTGACATAAGCACTTGGTAAAAAAAAGAAAAAAAGTAAGCAAAATTTACCATTAAGGTAAAAATATTCTGATATGGTTTATTCCACACCTTGTTTTCCATGGGGATCCCCTCCTCCAGTGCTAGATAGAAACATTTAATTGGTCTGCATAATTAGAAGAGATCGTTTTTTTAAGTAATGTGAAAAAAACATGTGAGTGATGTGTTCTTCCTTCCTTGATAAGTAATTAATCCTTACTACTGAAGACCAATTTGGCATTTTCTCACAGACCCTCAATGTTTTGTAGATTTTTTCGTTTATCTGACCTGTTAAAGAAGATTCTCAGGTCACGCTATGAGACGGATACTCACGGATAATTATCACGCTTTGATACTTCTGAAAGCATTTTGTACGTGTATTTCTCAATTAAAAAGATGCTGTGTGAAAGGAAGGTACCCAGAATTTCAAAAGTCTTTAACTTTTGAATAGCATTTTAATCTAAATAATATTTAACAATAATTTGATCAGTTGGGATGCTTCATGACAA
Organism: Gallus gallus; assembly: GCF_016699485.2. Classification (NCBI taxonomy): domain Eukaryota; kingdom Metazoa; phylum Chordata; class Aves; order Galliformes; family Phasianidae; genus Gallus; species Gallus gallus. The sequence continues at coordinate 10,484,814 of NC_052541.1, read as the reverse complement.
AAAACAAACACAACAGTGCTTTGTTTTTCCTAAAGTTAACACGAGCTATGGGAGTGAATGAGGGCTACAGAAGTGTTACACATTTTACTAGTACAAAAACAAGAATGAAATAGATAACAGTGATTTTACAGAGGCTTATGGTTGGTCCTCGTCAGTGGAAGGTATTCACCACAGGTTTATGCCAGTGCAACAGTCTGGGGAAAAGATACCCTGTCAACAATTTTGTTATATGATGTAACATTACAAGTGTTGAAAAATATTTGTTATGAAATTATGGGCATGTTTTCACTTTGTTTTTAAGCAACAGTGTCTCAACAAAAGAGAGAATGCATAATGCCATATTCTGAAACCTCTTCTTGGCTTATGGTTTAAAATGTATGATTTCAAACTGAAACAAAAGCAGATATATAAAAATAGTGACCGTGCAGACAATTTGAATACAAAGGCTGTAATTCTAGATGTGTTAGCCCTGGGTTAACTTTTTGTGTGAGTGCATTACAATTCAACTCACTAAAATGACAGAAAATTAGCCAGGCAAAAAAAATGGGTGAGTAGTGCACTTTATCCTAAGGTCAGACAAGTACTACACCTGGTAAAAGGCAGAGGGTGTATCAATGTTGGAAGTGTAGACAAAGAAATTAGGGATAAAATAAACAAAGCCAGGGCATTCCCACTTGGGAGTGGCAAACTCTTAATTCAGCCCAATCATATTGTGAAAATATACTCCACAAAGTGAGGGTAAAGTATTTGAATATTTATACATTGTATGGAAGTGAAAATTCCTTTTAACTGCTTGACTTGCAAGAGGCAGCTCAGAACATATTTTTATAAGATTTGAGCTTTAAGCAGGAATATATACTTAACTATTTGCCACTCTTGGCACTGTGCTCCTGTCCCTGTGCTGCCATACGCTTTCAAGGAGTCATTTGCTATTGGCTTAAACCAATGAAGCCGGTGCTGATTTGATTTTTGCAAAATGCCCATGAAATTTCATGTGGATGAATGACCCGATCTGAACTATCAAGCAACCACACAAATATCAGTTCATTTAAAAAGAAGGAGGTTGAAAAATGCAGCTAGAACTGAAAGGAATGGCAGGAATATTTCCATATGTTCAGTACTTGTGAGCACATATCTGGAATACTCTCTCCAGTTCGGGGGCTTCCCAATAAGAGGAAGACACTGGTAAATTGTAGAGCATAAGGCCATCATGGTGGTTACAAATGTACTGTAGCACATCAGTTATAAAAAGAGGTGAGGACAGCTGGTTTTATTCAGTCCGCAAAAACAAATTATACTGGATAACCTAATTTGTGTCTTTGACCACCCATCACATGGCTCCACAGAAGATAAAACCAAACTCTTCTCAGACATATATGGAGAAATGATGTAACAGACAAACTGCAGCAAGAAAAAAATACAATTAGACATGAAAATACTCTTCATAACAAGGGCATCCAAACTGAAGAACAGGATGCTCAAAGAGTTTATGGAGTTTCTACCTTTGGAGATATTCAAAACTTAAATTAGCAGTGCTCTGAACTACCTGCTGTAACTTTTCAGTCAGCCACAGATTGGACCAGCTGATCTCCAAAGGGCCCATAAAACCTAAATTATTCGATGATTCTGTGTACAAGCAGATGTGGAAGAAATGGAAGAGGGAATACAGTGTCTTTGCTCCAGGATCATTGCTAAAGCCCTCGTGTTGTGAAAATACAGCCCCAGGTTCTCCAGAGCAAGGGAGTGTTAGCTTATATATGCAGTAATTGATTACAAAACATTTCACTCCCTTCCCCAGGAGAAACTGAACTGCTGCCAGTAGAGAAGGTTACATCAAGAAAGATGAGCTAACAGAGGAGAGGGTTGCACTTCCAGTGTGATTGAAAATGAGTGGGAGACAGGAGCAGTGAACGTATTGCTCTAAACTAATATGTACAGCGTTGATAGAATTGGATTCCATTTGATTGTATCATTCCATGTACACAATTAAACTCCATATTGCAATCTAAGTTTGTCAGAACTGTGAAAAGTTCACCTATGATACACTTGCATAAAGAGGTTCATAAAGAATAGTGAATAAACAAAGCAATTACTTACAAGTACGAAGAATTTATATTGGCCAATTGCACAACTTCAGTCTTTACAGGTTCTACTGCAATCAAGATATCCTGTTCTATAGCCATAGGGAGCACGGCGTAACCACAGTAGTCTATGTGTTCTCCTACCAAAGAGACAGAGAATTTAAGATATTTTTGCATAAGTCTTTATAGAGTAACAGAAACAGGGCTTGTATAGACCTCAGTCTTGTTTACTGTATTAGACAACTTCTGTGTGTAGTCTCCATTCTTACTATTTAAAGTACATCTGATAGTTTGGGGTATATTTCCTCCATTTTGTATTTCCACACAAAGACTTTGCTCTTTAGTGACTTTATCTATTTATCTACTTTATCTATTGCATCTATTTACAAATCTTCATTTTCTAACATTGGGTTATGAAAATTAAAGAACTCTACAAATAATATTGTTCAGAATGAGAACAACTACATTTTTTGTACACTTCTGTGTCAGTATGAAAAAATAATTCTAATTGGTGACATTTAACTGATGACTGGAAGAGATAAAGGCGGTACACGACTTCCCATATGTGGTTTCCTGTGCACGTGTGGCAGATTCATTAGCAGCAGGATAAAGCTAGTGGAGGCCTTTCTTTCCATAAAATTTCTGAACTTTTTTCCAAGAAAATTACAGTTATATTTAAATAATAACTAACACAGATACGTACAACACACAAGGTAGCATTCAGACAAGAAATGCACGTAGTGAACATCTGCCTTTATGAACAAGACAGCTAACATATACTGTTTAGGTTTACATGGAACACCAAGATAAAAATTATCATTAGTTACACAAAGGACTAATTAATTTTAAAGCTCTGTTTTCTGAAGTTCTTTAACTTACGAAGTCTTCAAATGTATATGGTTACTTTATAAATATACAAGAAATTGAGCTCTAGGGAAAGCAAAAACCTAACATGAATAGAGAAACTTAAAGAAAATGAGGCTGCCATAGAAACACAGGTAAGTTTTAGATAAATAATAATAGTGTCTCTCCAGGCAGCCAGTGAATCACAACCAGCTGTTTTGTGGATACATCTCTATGGCTGAGTGGAAAAGAGATCACGGCAGAATCATTTCATGCCTTATCAGATGCATTGTTGTTTGGCTGGTTGTATGTGGTAACTGAAGTTACTTAAGCAACTTATCTAGGAAAAAAAACAACAACATTATTTTAGATGATATGTTTTAAGTTACAATACTTCTGTGATGGCAGATAAAATAACAAAAGATTAATATTGCTCCTTTACCTATTAAGTTGACTCGCCCTGGTGCACGAACATAAAACTTGGGAGCTGATCCAAATTTTGCTATAAAACTCTCCTTCAGCTTCAGCAATCTGAAAGGCAAGTTGGAAACTTTCAGAGGGACGATATTTGGATAAAAGGCAGGAAGTCTACGGTCTAAATTGTGTTCTGAAGTAAATTTGATTCAACTTTTTGAAGTACATGGAATTTTTTCTGTTATATCAGGAGCAACATTGTTGTTTATTCCTGCTCTTCACCTAACATTGTGACAGAGATGACTGTATTTAGAAAACAATATCCTAGTTAGTAAGAAATTTGTTTTAAAATACAAGTAATCATAAACTAATTCAGGAGTTAGATATCCAAAGGTGACTATTGCTTGTTTGTCCTCTTGAAGAGGATGGAAGGGGCTTGGCTTTACTTAGTCCTGTCTAGGTTGTCTCTAGCCAGAGTCAGAGTAGGTTGTTGCTTGTAGCAATAAAACATCATCACCTTCACCTACTTTTCCTATGCCACAGCTCTCTATAACTATTTTATACAGCAGTCTGGCAGCGTGGATTGATGGCTCATAGGTGGCATCAGGGCTTGTCACGTGAACAAACAGATGCACTCTTTTCAGAGGTGGATCTGATCACAACAGGTCTCAGCAAGATTTTCTTCTACGTTTTGACTTTTTCAAACTTCATAACAACTCTGTACCATTCCAGTACCAATACACATACACAGAACTCAAATTCCACACCCCTGATTATCCCTGTGACTTATTCAAACAGTGTTGACTCTACAATTTTACAGCAACAGAAGGTTCTTCAGATTGTCCGTTTAGAAGTTCTGGATGCATCAAAATTCCAGAACAGAGATTTGAAATATTGTTGTCTCTTCATGAGACTGTAAAGATATTTAACTTCCACTCAGTGTTTACAAGCTTGGGATGCTTCCGCGTGTCATGCAGGAATAGTGGGTAGAAAGAGACAGAGATGGAATTAAGCTGTTACCTTACTGAGGCATAAGTGATTTGATGTTATGGTGCACTTCAGAACTACCTTAATGCAATTTAGCTTACGCTCTAACTCATTAACTTTCATTAATGTAAGCTAGACACTAAAATGATAAAGCAGTAAGACGACAAGAAAACTACTCATTAGAACAGGTCTTACCCTAGTGACTTTAAAGCACATAGCATTTGTTTAGTTACTTTTTTTGTGTACTAACAAAAATCCATTAACAGGAACTTCTACATTCAGATTAAAACTAGAATTGGATGCCTGGTCAGTGCAAAGATAAGAAAGAAGACAGCAATGAGAAACAGATGCTACAAATTTCACAGTCAATTATTTAGTCTGTACTTGTTTGTCAAAGCTGTGTTATTGTCCCAGTATATATATTCAAATGTTTTCTAAGATTTCTCTGGGTGGAAAGCTACAAAATATTTGCTGTGAACTTTCAAACATCTTTCTGCACTGTTCTGCCTTGGAACCCAGCAACAAAACTGTGTTCCCTCTTTGGTTTGCTTACGATCTTCCCTAATATTGACTAGTTTATCACTTCCAATTAACAGATGCAATTCCTGCTATTTCACTGTACAATCCCTTTTTCTAAATCACATGAATGATAATGTTGTAGTTCATGGTAAAATGCTGGCAGAATTCTAGATGTTATTCTCTCAGTATGCTTGTTTCACAGGTATGTTTACAGTGGTATTAGCACCAAGCAGAGCAGCCATGGGGGTACATTTATCTGAGTGCTGACTGATCTTGGTTTTTTAATGTGGGTTTTACAACCACTCGTGAAAGGCCATTCCCGGGCTTCGGCCTTGCTGTTGCAACACGCAAGCTGCAGTGTAAGCACCTATCAGAAGTGTTAAGCAAACGCATCCCTCACAGCTTCACACGTTCAACTCTGGAAATGCTGAACTGCCTTCCACGTGATTCACACTGAGATAGCGCAATCTGATGCCGGGATAAGCGCTGTCCCCAAATCCCTATTAGTGTCAGGAGGGTGATTTCCCTCCTCCCGCAGCAGCACGGCCGGGCGCAGCAGGCAACCAGCCCGCTGAAAAGGCTTACGTGGCCGCAGCCCCGGGACTCCGCGCGGCCCGCTGCCGCCCGCCGACGGCCACACAGCCCGGCTGCCCCCGGGCTCCGCCGCGCTGAGGCGGACGACACAACCGGCCGCGCCCCGCTCTCCCCTCACGCAAACCGCGGACCGCCCGCCGACCGACCGCCCGCCCCCGTTACGGACGCGGCCTCGCGCTGCGGGCGGGAAGCGGGATCGGGGCGGCCGATCGGCCAGCACCCACCTGGGCTGCTCCACCAGCTGCACCGGGACGGTGCTGGGGGCGTCTGCTGCCATGGCGACCCCTCCCCGAAGCCCCGGGCGGAGGCGGGCGGTCGCTGCGGCGGTCACGAGACAGACAGACACCGTCCTTCCGGGTGGCGGAGCTGGCGGCCCGGCCTCCTCCGCTCTCGGCGCGCGGCACCCGGGCCGGGCCCCGCGAAGCCACAGTGCGCGGCCGCTCGCCCGGCGGCACGGTGCTGAGGCGGCTGCGCGCGTGAACGGAGCGCGTGGCGCTCGTTCTGTCAGAGCTCGGCTGGCAACGGAGAAACATTACGAACTGGACCCAGCGCGGCGCGAGCCAAGCAAACGGGTCTGCGCGCTGGGATTCCGGCGCGTGTCGCGGAGCACGGCCCGAGCGGGCAGCGCTTCTCCCCGGCGTTGTTTTTCTGCCTCGGTTGTGAGGCGCGGTTCTGCCGCTTCTCTCGGCCAGGCCGCCTCAGTCCGTTTCCCCTCAGCATCACGGGCAGCCGTTACCCCGAGGAGCCGCGCTGTCGGATGTGCTTGTAAGCACAGCCCCGCTGCTGTCGTGGTGGCTGCCGCTGTTTGTCTTAAAGCCCCTCACAGTCACCTCAGGAAGGTTTAAATCGCGATCCCCGTCACATCCAGATGGAGTCGCAGGTTAGCACGCCTTGCTGGGGAGGTTTTTTACCTCAGGTTAGCAAGGGTTACAGAATCGGAAGGGAGGTTTTAAAGGACAAGCGGCCCCGGGAGCAAAAGCAAACGCAAACATACAAAAAGCCGTAACAACACAGAACGCCCCACAGATCTCTAGCGACACGATCCGCAGTGCAAACACTGCCGGGCCTCTTTGACACCACAGACCCAGTGGAAATAGCAGAACACAAGGATCGCACGTTCGTTCCCCTCACGCTTGCAGTTAATGATGGTAAAATCCCTACAAGCCCAGCGGCTCCGCGCCCTCTGAGGCTCTTTTTCCTTTTTCCCCTCAGTTTAGGCCTTTTAAATCTGGTGCTGCGGTGTCTGCTCGGCAGACTTGGCGGCGCTCCGCCGCCCTCTCACACGCAGCGCCGCTGTGGCACAGCCCGGCGCCTGGAGACGGCCCCGCCCGCCGGCCGCGGTTGCCATGGGCCGGTCGCTAACAGGGAGAGGAAGCCGGGCGGCGCGGCGCCCGTCTCGTCCCGCCCGCCCCTGCGCGGCAGCGGGTTCCGGGCGGAGCGGAGCCGCATTGGGCGGCGCCGCGCGGGGTTGTGGGAGAAGGGGCCGGCTCCTTCCCTCCCCCCGCCTGTCCTCCGGCCAAGATGTCTGACATGGAGGATGATTTCATGTGCGATGATGAGGAGGACTACGACCTGGTAAGGGCGCGAGGCGGGGGGTGGAGGACGCGGCACCGGGACCGCACGGGCTCGGCGGCTTCGGGCGCGCGGCGGCTCCGGGCCGCTCCCCGCACCGCGGTCCCGCCGGGCGCTGCCCCGCGCTGGCAGGAGGGGCTGCGCTCCTCGGGGAGGCCGCGGGCGGCGGGGGGCTGCCGGGCCCCGCGCTCCGCTCCGGCTCGGCGAGTGCGGGCCGCTGCTCGGCGGGCGGTGGGGCTGACCCCGCCGGGCCGGGCCCCGGTGCTCGCTTCGGTGTCCGCCTGCGAAATAGCGCGGGGAGGAGCGGGGCGCTGAGCGGCCCCAGCGCGCCGAGGTGCGCCCGTCGTAAACTTGTTGTGTTACCTTTGAGCGAGCCGCTCGTTCCGCTGATGGCAGAGCGCCCCATTGTTTGTGTTGCGTTTAGTGACGCTTTGACATCAGGTGTCATTCCAAGCTTACACAGTTAAAAAAGAAATAACAGTAGAAGGCCGCTCGCAGTTAGCAACAGATGGACCGATTTATCCAGTAAAAAAAAAAAAAAAAAAAGGCATGTAATGGAATTGCTTTATTCTAAGGGTTCTCCCTTATTAAAAGCACTTTTTTTATATATATATGAGGAAACAAAAAAATAGCATTTTGAGATAGGTTAATAAACTAAATAGTTGTCACTCAAAACAAAATATGTTCTGGGCTCTCTGGTCAGCTATAGTTGTTACCTTCATCGCGTATTGGGGCTTGAGGTTGTGCTCTTCTGGTTTTCATTTGGGTTGTTTTGTTTGTTTGTTTTGCTTTTCTGAACTTCGCATAGCTTCTTAGAGCAGAGACACTCTCCAAAAGCTCTCTGTAGCTGAGGACTGCAAGTTCATATGTCATTTCCTTCAGTTAAACCTGTACTTACAGCACGCAGTTTCATTGAAAACCCCAGGCCTCTGCTTATGGGAGTCTGAACGGTTAAATTTGCCACCTGATTTAAAATAGTGTGTTTGTTTTCCCATGTGATACTATGAAATGAACAATAAGCAGCAGAGTTTGTGTCAAATACACATAACGTGAGAACTGGATGTGTAGAGAAACCACTGGACTTCTCAATTTCTACATGCAGCCATCTGCTGTATTTGAGTAAGTCGGTGCAGCTCCGTGCTCACAACACGGTATGTCAGTTTTTACCAAGGACAGCTGCTGGTGCGGTGCTTTTTCTCCTGTGCAGTGTTTTCTCCATTACTGGAAAAACATCTTGCTTGTGGCAAATGTCAGCCCCTTTTACTGTAGCTAATTTTCGCAGAACATTTCTATTGTCATTATCTGGTCTGGAATTTAAAAGTACTGCAGATCGTAGATATGCTCCGAACTACTTCTTCTTTTCAGTGCGTCACTCTCAGGTAGAATGTCAAAGAATACTTAAGCTGCATCTTTAAATAAAACTTTCTTTTTTTTTTTTTTTCATTTGATTTGGATTTGTAACAGATGAAGGAAAGAAAACCCAGAACTTAAGAATAAAGATACGTCAGCTGAACCAGTTTCTGTTCTCACACTAACAAACTGTGACTGGATGTTGTTTTCAGATGTGCTGGAGACTGTAATTGCAGTGTCCAACAAAACTGTTTTGGAAAATTGGTGAACAGACCTTTTATGAAGACAGGGATTTGTTCCTTCTTTTCGTGTTGATATGGATAATTAATAGAGGGCTATGAGAGGGAACGTGGCTCTCATTTCAGAGTTGTGCTGCAGCAGAAGGTTTCGAAACAGAAGAGCACAGTACAGTGTAATGCACAGAATAGTACAGAATTGAAAACAAAAGAGCACAGCTGAGTGTTAGCAAGTAGTTTGTTACCAGTAGGAAGAGAGACAGGAATTGCAGGAAGTTATTGCTGAGGGGAACATACAGCTATGTTGTCAAAATACAGTGCGTCAAATGTCTGAGGAGAGGAAAAAAAGCCCTAAAAAGTTTTGATTTTTGTCAGAGGTGGTTTTGACTGTTCCTCTTTAAATGTGCTTTGATCTGACTGTGTAGAAGCAGTCAGTTATGTTTCCTGAAGTATGCAAATGTTTCACACTCGAACTGCTTTCAGTGATTTCAACTGAGCTGATAATCTGAAGGCTGAGCTCTGTCCCATCTTCATCGTAAGTTTTGTATCATCACAGGAATTGCTGCGCTGTCAAACCACTGAAGGCTGTCCAATTACATTACAGTAACAGTACGTTACTGTTATTTCTGCTTAGTTTTCCGCCAGGTTAAAGGTGAACGTTTTTCCTGTAGGTGACCTCACACAGCCGTGGCAGTTACTTTATCTGTTGGTGATCTGTAGATCAGAAAAAAAAAAAAAAAAAAAGATTATTTATGGGTGGATGAAGCTAAATTCAGAGTTTGCTAATAATGTGCGCTGACAGCTTTGATTATAACACGGATTATTGCACTTTATGCTTCAATAAACAGGATAATGTTTACTGGTTGTTAGGAAAGCCACTGAATTTTAATTGCTTGTTTGGGGCTTTGCATGATTTCAGCCCAGGTTCATTTTACTTGTTTCAGCTGAAGGGTGGAGAGGGAAGGATGGACCACTGTAACGACCATTTCTGTTCTCAGTCCCTGACAGCAAGCTGTGTTTAGTATTGACTTTGACACTGAACTCAGCCTTTCTCTAGAAACTGATAGTTCCAGGCACAATGACAACACATTGACAGTTACTGTAATCCCTCTGCTTGAATTTTGTTTTGCTTTAAACGCATAAGGATTTGTCTGTGGTGCTGTTAATGAGACATCTTATTGTGTGCTGAAATTCAATTTAAAAATTAATCAGGAGGAAGGTAGCCAAATCTGTTTGCTGAGCAACTTCGTGTGCTTCTGTTTGTTGTTGTATTGTTTCAGTGACTTCAGCAGAAGAGCTCTGTACAATTTGCATGAAGAGCTGTCTGTTCTCATTCCAGGGAGGTTGCTACAGTTTCATGAGGATCAGGGTGGCTCAGTTACAGGGAACATGCAGATTCCTGAGGGTTTCCCTTTTCAGACTGTGGCAATATTAAGAAGTTTGCAGTTGTACATTTTAGTTCAGGCTGTCAGACAGGTAGTAAACTTGAATTGGCTCACTCTTTCTTTCTAGCTCTAGGAAATATAAACCATTTCAGAAGAAATTTCTGTATGCTATCAAACTTTATAAACGATCTCGTCAGCAGATGGAATATATTCTGCCTTACTTTGATGCATTTTTAATAGATGGGAGTTGAAATTTTGCACGGGTAGTCACCTCTTCCCACTCTATGTTTCAGTATTTCCATCATTTAAAAGTCTGTATGTATGTGTAAATACATAAAGCAAACAAGAGGCAGCAAAACCAAACATGCATAACTTGGGAAATACCAAATTGGGCAGATCCAATTTATACTCCTCTGTTTCTTTGTTATATTTAATTACATTAATATGTGACTTTAAAAAAGCATTCAGTGCATTTCACAAAGGACGTGGCATTCACTGTTCTTTGAATTCATTACCGTTTCATATTTTACATGGATTCAGTGTGTGTCCTGATGCTCCATTTTATGCATTCTCTTCAGATTCATTCATAAGCACGGAATCAATATATCTAGGGCTTATTTTCCTCATCGCTATGGTGTCTCATACAGAAGTATTGAGGCAAAGAGGATGAGAATAACTTGTGAGTAAATTCTTTCTTTCTGAACCTTGAAAAGCTTGATACAAGTTCTCATTATTATTACGGTTACCATTTTAGAGAAAGTATTTAGCAGTTTGTTGAGAAGCGAGCTCCCCAGGACCTGAGAGGCAGTTCATTATTAAACATAAGTAAGTTAGCTGCCAGACTCTTAGAAAAGGATGCCCAGAATTAGAGGAGGGCTGTGTGATAGCAGTAGGAAGAAAAGCGCTTATTTTGGATACTGTTTACGTGTCACAATGCCATTTTTTCTTTCTGTAGTCTCCTGTCTCATTTCTGTGCATCTCTCAAGTTCTGCTGGAAAAAATAACACAGAGGCAGAAGCAGGCATTCAGTAGAGCTGTACTGACCCCATTGCAAATGACTGGCTGCACAGCCTAATTATTCCTGGTGTCAGTAACGGGCTGTTACCCATCATGGTGTGAGCCAGCAGGCACTGGATGGCTCACAGAGGTGGCGAGGAGGAGCAGAGGATTTCAGAGACCTGGAATGTAGAAAAGAAAGGCAGGGCTGCCAATGCGTGGTTGAGTAGTTGCAGACTTGGGACACAAATCACTGTTGTTTTTACCTTCATGATTTGTTCTGTTTATTCCTCTCTTTTTTTTTTCTTTTTTTCCCCCCATTCTGATTTCTTTCTTTATATTCAAGTGCCCACTCTGGCAAATGCACATAGAAACTGTTCTTTGCCTGCCACCCTGGTGCCAAAGGAGCACTGTATTTGGTTGGTCACTCTTGGGGTGGGTGCGTTGAGCTCTGTGTTCATTTTAGAGAATGTTCAAGAAATCTTGCTGGCAAGCTAAGAGAATAATGTATTGAGCAGTTATTTTCAAGGTTTTTTTTTCAGTTGGCCTCATTTGGGCATTTTTGTGTTGAAGAAAAAAACCAAACCAAACCAAAACCGAAGGGCAACAGCAGCAACAGACTGAACCCACATCACTCACACTGTTGTGAAATATCAGATCCTCACTCCAAATGAGTTTGTAGACCTCCTAAATGCCATGGTTATGAAACAGAGTTAGTTGAAGTAAAATCAACTTTTTACCAGCCTTGTTCTCAGAAACAATTGATGTTCACAAAAAAGAATGCTTTGAATCAGCCCAATGGTTGAAATTTGGTGAAGTTACCAGCAATTGAAAATGACAGTAACAAGGACATTGTTGTTAACAATGCTTAAAAAGATGCATTTCTACAGCAATAGAACTCTTTGTATTATGGGTGTGTGTGCATGGAAAGTAATTCTCCGCACAGTGACTTTCCTTTTTTCAGAAACAGATTTGCAAAGTAGGAGTGTGGTCCCCATGCGGCTACCTGAGCGTGGACGGGAAGGAAAGGTTCAGGCTGTTGCTCCACATGTAAATGTAGAGTTTAGGGAAGTGCCTTGGGCAAGAGAGGAAAATTAGTAACTAATTAAAGGCAGTTTTCACAAAATGCCGATTTCTTTGGTTTTGTACACGCTTAGCTATCAGGTTAGTGTGTCACTGAGTGCTGCAAAGAGCTGTTACAGTCACCCATGCAGAGTGAAGGTCCCCAGGCTCATGGGCATGCTGTCGGTGAGGAGCAGGACTGTGCTTGGAGAGCTTGCTGTAATCTTCAGCCTGCATTCACTGAGACTCCCGCTGCAACCATGGCTTGTTTTCTCACCCTCCCTGGCTGCTGAACATCAGTGGGCCTGTTCTCTGAGCCCAGGCTGAGTGAGGCATCATCCAGGACTTGCACAACATAAAATGTTGAAGGGGAAAGGGAGCGCTGGGACCAGAAATGGAGAGAGGGTAGTGAAGCACTAACCTAATTCCAACCTGCCTTTGCTGCTGGAGAAATTGAGAATGAGTCTGTGCTGTAAACACGATATTTAAAGCTGTCGGGTGAATTGTTCATCAACGTATTCATCTTAGCAGCCAAGGCTTAGTATTTTAAAAATGTGATGAGATGAATTTGGTAAAAACTCAGTGCAATGAAGACCTCTAAGTTAAATTAGTTCCTTGGTACCAGTATAAGTTCTGTTAAAACTAAAGAACTGCATCTCTGGCCAAGTGAGGTACCAGAGAGATCTTATCTACATTACAGATGAACTAACATAGTAATTTTTCTTCCCTAGAAAGTGGGCCGATAGGATCGGATTGTCTATAACTGACACTTGTAGTGGAACAATACTTAAATAATACCATAGCTGTTTTTTAGCTGCAGATCTCTTTAAGCTGTATCAGGGCTTTGTAATCTCACAAGTAATAATTAATAAAGCACTTGTTTGTTTTGTTCCTCACAGGAGGGGATTTCTAAGATCAGTTCTGCATAGTCAGGTTTCATTTGCTTTTATGTGTAGTGATGATATTGATGCCCATTTAAAAATATTACCAGGATCTTCATTAAAAAGCTCTGAGGCTTATTCTTAAACACTGACTGCAGCTAAAATGTAGCACACAAGTGCTTCGTCTTGAAGTTACAAAGAAGGATGTCCTTTACTCTGCAAGGTGTTGAACTGGGGAAATTCAGATAGAATGCAGGGCAGTCAGAGGGTGAGGAAAGGTTGGGTTTTCAGTATCTGAATTTATTGTTTAAAGAACTACAAGTTTCTGGTTTTGGCACTGGGAAGAAAATGTATCTTTTTCTTAGTCTGAACTTTGAAGAGACAGCTTCACACTTTTGCTTTTGGCAAAAGCTGAATGTTCTTGCATTCATTCCATGCTGCATTAAGCCATCTCTGCATCAGAAGACAGTGTTGCTCCTTCTGAATTGATCAGCATAACTAACGTTGATGTTTAAACTAAGATGTAGCATCTTGATTTCTGATCTTCTTAGTTTTGATTTTTCTATAGATTCGCTCTATCATTTCATACTTAGTTCAGCATGGTTTAAATGTTTTCTTCACAGACATTAATTCTAAATAGACCTTTTAAAGTAAGTGCCTTAGTTGATTTTTTGTTTTGTTTTGTTTTTACTCTAAGCCTGTTAATGATAATACAAGTAATAGTGAAACTTGATAATCTTGTTAAGTTCGGTGTCCAATAAATATGTTTTATTCCTTGGCTTTGTATTACTTACAGGATGCAAAGTGCCCTTACTCATTACATGGGAATGGCATTTTTCTGTTTTTCTTAAAGCATAGTACTTGATGCCTACTGCTGACAGCTGTAAGAGCTGTTACGTCTGAGCTCTGTGAAAGTGTCCAGTAAGGTTAATTCACATGAAATAGCAGGCAACCCTCTAGGTGTACCTGTATAAGCTAAATGGTCTGAAATACCTGTCAAGGTATACGTAACTCATTATGTCACGTCCTCCCTAGGGCAGCTTTCACAGATAGATGTGTTCTGCTAACAAACCATCTCAAAACAAGCTAAACCACTTTCAGGAGCAAGCACCGCTTCCAGCATGAACTCCAGTGTGAATTCTCACTTTTAGATTGCAAAGGATTCCAATGCAGGGCCTCCACCAGCTGTTTTTAGGAGCGTGTGCCATTTAGAAGAGCACTTTTCAGGAAATCAGAAAGGTCTGTCTCCCTTAGAGCTCTGGGGCAATATCAAGATCTTAAATTTAATATGAGGCAAAGAGTCATCAAGTAAAGGAAAAATGTAGTGATGAGAGCACAGAACATTTCCTTTGATGCATTTCAAAGTGATTCCATTAGGAGAAGTTAATCTGTAAAATTACCACTTATTAGAATATTAATACATAATAAAGAATGAAAATAGTTTTATGGAATATTTAAGTAGCATTAAGAAAAGTGATCTGAAAGGGGCTCCGTGCTCGAGCCTGCACCCAGAATCACTGCCAGAGCCCAGATGAAAACATAGATGTTTCTGGCTGTAGGCTTATAGTGCACGTAGCTTCCTAAAAGGAATTAATTCACTTTGCCTTCCTTTTATCTTTATAAATAGATACTTCTGCCAAAAATATTCCTATTTGTTCAGGTTTAGTATAAACAAGGCATCAACTGATTATATGCATCTTAAATGCCAGCTTGTTTAAGCTTTGGCAGTAGGTGCCTTCAGAAGGTGCCACAGCTGGTGGCCTCGTGTGTGTGTTCCTGCAGCTGCTCCTTCAGCATTGGATCAATAGGGTGAAGAATTGGCAAAAATAAGCAAACCATTAGGAAAGTCTCACCAATGAAATAAACTACTTGTTTACTGCTTTCTTTGGAGTAGTCAGTATTAAGAAGGGGAATTCAGAAAACAGGCTGGCAGAATTTGCTAGCCTTTTCAGTCTGTTGATTATTACTGAGTGCTGTGCTTGGGGTAAGTATAAACAAGTGCGTACGTGAGCAGTTTGTCAGCATATAACAAATGGAAACGTTAGCTGTGTGTTCTGAAGGCTGGAGGATAAGCTCCTCAAGGACTGTGTTTGTTAAAATTTGGGTCAGTGGGGAGTTTCCATAATTTTTCCATTGGAGTTTAAGAAAACTAGAGAGAAACTTAAAGCTTCCATAGTTTTAAAGGAACAATTAGCAATATATGAATGAATGAAAGAGTATGTTTAGTGCAGATGAACAAGTACAATGAAAGAAGTGCCAGCTTAAAGCAGGGCACCCAAATACATATGATTTGTATTGTTAAAAGGGAAAGTTACTCTGATGGCAGTAACTTTTGTGGTTTAGACAGATTCTGTTAAACAGTTCATCTGCTCATAACTGAGCACTCTTCAGAAGGAAGTCAGCTTGAAAATGCCAAGTTGTCAAATACCTTTGACTCATGTAAACCTCAAAATTATTATTTGAGATTTGACTTAATTAGTGTAAGAAAAAAGTAACGTTAGAAGTAAGTTTTTCAATTTACTTGCTGCTAGTGTGAGTGGTGGGTAATTATTTGATTAAATTGTTGTGCCTATGCTTCATGCCCTCCTGCACTGGCAGTCCTTTAGCATTTTTCCCAGTCAGTTCCTGCATCTCAGCAAAGAAACAGCTGGTGTTACCGTTACCATTTCCTGAAGTGAGGATGAATCTTCAGGATGTGAAAAGGCAGATTGGAGATTCACAGAAGCTTTTTATACCCTCTGTTGCTGAATCATTACTTGAGCAGCAGCTCAGCCAGCGTCTTCCCTGCAGATAGCAAAGGTCATGTAACAGAGCACCTCTTGGCAGCCTAGTGGCCAGCATGTTTGCTTCCCCCGTACAGAAATGACACATGCTATTAGACATCTGTCTTTAACCACCAAAATTAGTTGAATTTTAATAATACAGTCTGTTCTTGTTGTAAAGGCAGAGTTGGTGGAGCTGTGAGTTCATTAGTCCGGAAACAAATCTGTTGAGAGGCAAGTGTTGGTGGATGGGAGGCTGGCTTGGTAGTGGGATTAGAGAACATCATCATAGGAGTTCATTCCTAGGCTTTGGAACTAAAGATTTTAGCATGCAGTCATTCCATGTCTGTTTGAACAATCCATCTAACTATTATTTATTCTTTTTCAGTGAATGTTCCAAACCTTAATTTTTTTTATTTTTTTATTTTAACTTAATGTAGGAGTATTCAGAGGACAGTAATTCTGAACCCAATGTGGATCTGGAGAATCAATACTACAATTCCAAAGCTTTGAAGGAAGATGATCCAAAAGCAGCACTAAGCAGTTTTCAGAAGGTTGTTTTTATATATTTGATCTCTTTTACATTGATTATTTACTGCAATTACTTTGCCTGCAAGTACAGCATTTTAAAATACTTGCCTACAATTTGAGTTATTTTCTGGAATTATAAGAGTCATGTTTATATTTTAACTTTCTAATGTGCTAAGCTTATCATTGGCCTACTTGGATTCTTGGCTGACTCCCTTTCAGGATCATGCTTAGAGAGCATCCATAGGACAAGAGAGTCCTATTTAATCACAGCACTGATCTTCAGAATTTAGTCAGTTAATTAATCCTAAGTGTTGTTTCATGTGCCAAGTTTAAAAAACAAATCTTGTTTGTTTTTTTTTCTTTTTAAAAGGCTTGGCATTTTCCCCAGGGTCTTACATAATGTATTGTTTTTGGTTTGCTGTCTGAATCCAAAGCTTTACATGTATAAATTCTGAATGTCCTAGAGTTTCTTTCCTTGGTGTCAGTTTTAAGTTTACAGTTTGTCACCAGACAGCAATACATTAGATGACTTTATAAATAAATACAATTTTTCTAAAATGTTTATTTGCAAATCTTTCACTTAACTAATGCTACATTAAAGATTCCTGCATAGATGTCTTCGTGATATGTGAAGAATGTATGGCAATTCCAAGTGAATGCTTTTAGAGTAATTTTGTTACAAGATACTGTGAGTCAGTTTCAGAGTGTGTTACAGCTTTGTCTATATGTTTTCATGGAATAGCAGTAAAGTTTAGTATTTGACATTAGACAACAGCAACACAATCTGTAAATAACAATTTGCCATCCATGCATCAGCTAAGGTGTGAAAATTAATGACACATGTATCCCTCTCTTAATTTCCTCAATAATATTTAAAAAGTAGAAGGACAGGATTGAAGAACAGGACAGAGTAAAACACTACTTTGTGCAGAATAACATTGTGGGGGGAAATGCTTTTATGGGATATGTACATTTTAAAAGGGATGCGAGTCGTTTCAAGTTTCAGTGAAGTTTTAGTAAATACTGTTTAAACATTTTTTCTATTTCAGGTTTTGGAGCTCGAAGGTGAAAAAGGAGAATGGGGATTCAAAGCTCTGAAACAGATGATTAAAATAAACTTTAAATTGGTAGGAATTACAGCTATTGCTTGAATAAATAGCATAAATATGAATTTGATCTGGAGGCCTTATAGTCTTATTCAAAAATATGGCTATGACATAACTTTTCTTCTGCAGTCTTCAGTTTATGTGGTGGTTGCACATCAATAGCAAAGTGAATGCAAAATAAGTACTGTTGGCTGAGACTCTCTTGGGAGTCTGAGGCTCAGCCTTTGCTATCCTGAGGTATCACACCATTTCAGACTGCTAACATTGTATCTCAATACTTGTATCTCTATATGTGTACTTCACCAGAGCAAATAAGTGAAAAATGTTTTTATGCTGCATATGCAACAATTCATACAGTTGTACAGCCAACTCTGTTTTCCCAATTGAGACAGGTATTTTAGATGTCTATTCTATGGAGCCTTACTCAAGTTATTCCTAATTTTGCCCCTTAAGAATAAAGCAGTGATGTAAAAGTTCCTCACAGCAACCACTACTGCATAATCTGTCTGCTAGGCTTTGTTTCCTGTACATGTTTGCAAGATTTAACTCAGTTTTTAATCATTAAGGCTAAAATGACATAATTGTGTTTTTCTTCATAGACTAACTTTCCTGAAATGATGAACAGATATAAACAGCTATTGACTTACATACGAAGTGCAGTCACAAGGAATTACTCTGAAAAATCCATCAATTCTATTCTTGATTATATCTCAACTTCAAAACAGGTTAGATCATCAGTTCCTTTGTTTTGGTAGTTTTCCTTCTTGTGTTCTTAACTGTGGACTTCTTTGTATATGGTGCTCTGTTGTTCAGAGAACATTTCCCACATCTAAGGGGTTCTATCAATACAACTTTTAATAAATTTGTCGTCTTAATTAAAGTAGATTTTGTGTGTGTGTGTGTGTGTGTGTGTGTGTTATTTACCTGGAATTTCTATGTTAATAAGTAAGTACATTTTTTTTTTTTAGCTTTGTGAATACACACTTTGCCTTTTCAATTAAAATTTGTAGTATTTTACTATTGGGGGAAGCACTTTGAGGAATTTTGCTGTGAAGTGCTGGTGTTAAATATAATTTATCTTTGAGAATTCTCTGCAAGCTAGGTGCATGCTTACAGATACACAGCTGTTTTCCTTTTGTTTTATGATGTAGCACAGATAAAGAAAGAGCTCTACCTTGAAGTAGTACCTGCGTATGGAGGATCATTGGTCATTAGGGACGATTCTTCTGTCGTCACAATCCTTCCTGTCTTGTCACTCATAGGAAAGGGAAGTTTAATAGATGAATGTTTCAGTTTACTTTTGAAGTCTAAAGAATTGGTTTGACTGTACCTTGTTGGTAGAGGTCAGCAAGTTTGGTCCAAGTGCACATGGAGCCAAATCTGGAAGGACAATCTGGAACTGTTAACTTCAATTCAAATTCACTAATAGCTCCAACTTTGTTATCCCAAAAAGAATAATGCCTGAAAACAATACTAATGCATTCTCTGTAGAACCATCTTTAAAGGTCAAACTCGGTACTGGAATTTCCACTTTGGGTGGTGGTGTTGTTTTTTTGTTGTTGTTGTTTGTTTTTTAAGCAAATAAATAGTTTGCTTTCGGGCTTTTGGTCATGCAGTGTTGGTAGTATAGAAAGAAGGCATCTTTGAACGTTTCTCTCTTTAGAAATCTATTTCCTTTTTTGATATGTATTTTTTTTTTTCTTTTAAGTAGCAGCAATGGCTGTTATTATTTGTCTTCTGCTGCACAATGTAAGAATTTATATTGCTTGGTTTGATATCATGAAAGCAAGTTTACTTTTGTTATTTAAGAAGCTCTTTACAATTCAGTAAGATGCAGATCTTTCTTATTTTGAAGTTCAAGCATGCAGTTTTAGTTTGCTCAGATTAACTTTATTAACAGGTACAAATTTGCTGTTTACAATTATAGAATTCTGATTTTTTATGTCAGATGGATTTGCTTCAGGAATTCTATGAAACAACACTTGAAGCTCTGAAAGATGCTAAGAACGATAGATTGTGGTTTAAGACAAATACAAAGGTAAAATAAGTAACTCATTTTTTTGCTTCTCTTTGTGATACTCTCAGCTAAACTTAATAATTATGAAATCTTAATAGATCTTAGTACTTCAACTTTTTTTTATTACAGCTTGGCAAATTATATTTAGAACGAGAAGAATATGGGAAGTTACAAAAGATTTTACGCCAGCTGCATCAGTCGTGCCAGGTACCTTTATACTCTAGTCACTGTAGCTTGGTAAACAGCATTGATTTTGTTTTTATATATATCTTTTGTTGGCATTTGAGATGTGTTGCTGAGATTTCTTAGTATAGAGAAAAGAAATACTGTGCTTGCTCTCACTTGCTATCTGTTTAATAACATTAACTAAAAGTGAGAAAAATGTTTTGTTCTTTGCTTAAGGATGATTTTTAAAAAGTAATTCACAACTATTATTGATGAAATTTCATTTTAGTCAGGTGCAAGAAGAAGCACATAGGAATAATCTAAAACCATAGACGTTTTGTTTCAAATATAGTGAAGATTCCAAACGATCTTCACTGCAATCTGAAACTACAGTAGTTACTTTCTGATTTGGAAGGGGGGAAAAATAAAGACAGCCATGCTGCCTGCTCTGTCTGTTTGTCCCCTTTTCTTCTCGTAGCCTGGAAAATAGGTTATAAATATTGTTAAATGGTTTTGTTATAGGCAATACAATAATTTATTTATTTGTTTCTATCATTGCATTTGTATACTGAGTCAGTGTTGTGTTTTGGTTTTTTTTGTTGTTGTTGCTGCTGTTTTGTTGTTTGTTTGTTTTTAAGGAAAGAGGAAAAGAATGAAGAACAAAGCTCAGGAACTAATTTGCTATAAGAAAAACAGTTAAAAATACTGCCTTTTAATATAGAAAAAGTATTGGAATTCAGCCAGCTGTAACTTCCTTCATTATTAGGTTTTTTTATGTATGTATTCATATCAGTATTTCACATTTCTAGGCAGATCTTTGCAACAGAAGATTACTGACAATATTTGCTAATGAGTTTTCTATTAGTATAAATTTGAAATTGCTGTTCTCTGAAAACTTCACATTATTTATTACTTAATCTATCCTAGACTGATGATGGGGAAGATGATCTAAAAAAAGGTACTCAACTATTGGAAATTTATGCTTTGGAAATTCAAATGTATACAGCACAGAAAAATAACAAAAAACTTAAAGCACTATACGAACAGTCATTGCACATCAAGTCAGCTATTCCTCATCCACTGATCATGGGAGTTATCAGAGGCAAGTGAATCTTTCATTTAACTTGTTGCAGTTTAGTGTAATGAAAATCTGATAATTAGTATTTTTTCAGTTTGAACTAGAAAGACAAGGGATCCTGTAGGTTGGTAGGCAGGCAAACCTGATGGGAATAAAGGACTACAAGTGCTGTGACTGCAGTCTTCTTTAATGTTTCCCTTCTGTAGGACTTCCAGCTTTGCTGCTCTAGTGCCCAAGCACCAGATGCACTGCTCAGCCAGGCAGGACAGTTGGCTACATAGAGGGTAGGCGTGAAGCCATAGAACAACATGGGAAAGACCTGATCTGCTTGAAATGATGGCAGACAACAAGGGACAAATGCACAGGGCTCAGCAGATTGCTATTTCTGTAGTCCCGTTTTGTAAATTTGTGCAGTGTCTTGCCCCACTAGGATTTGTTAGGAGCTGAAGAGCTTTAAGATGTTTTCGAAAGGTATTATCAGTAAAGGTGAATTACAGTGAAATTGTTCTGCCTGTCTTCGAAGAAAAGAAAAACAACTTTCTCCACAGTATTGGTGTGCCTTTTCCCTTGCTGTCATGCAGGCAATCTGGCAGTAGTGGGTACTTCAGAAATGAAGGGAGATGAATTGTTTCTCAATTTTTCTGTACAGTTTTGCTCAATGTGTTGAGAAAATTCCAGAAATACAAGAAGTACAGGAAGTTGAAATAAATTCAGTTTTTACAGTATTTTAACATAAGGTTAAAATAATTACTGGCTGTGAGGATTAGTGTTCTTTTAGATTGGTGGTGTGGGTTGGTTTTGTATTTTTCTACTTTAGAAGAGGTTTGTTCAAATGGCAAAGCTTTATGTGAAGGCTGTAGTGTTTGGGTTTTTTCCTAGTGATTTTTTGGAGAATGAAAAGACTCCTGAAAATATTTCAGTAATCTATTTAGAAATAGTGTGGAACTCTTGAGTACAATTATTGCAGTCAGCAACAAGCACAGTGTGTTCCTTTTTCTTTTCATCTCTGTTTTCTTTTCAGAATGTGGAGGCAAAATGCACTTAAGAGAAGGAGAGTTTGAAAAGGCACATACTGATTTTTTTGAAGCATTCAAGAATTATGATGAATCAGGGAGCCCCAGAAGAACCACTTGCTTAAAATACTTGGTCTTGGCAAACATGCTGATGAAGTCTGGAATAAATCCGTTTGATTCTCAGGAGGTACTTCAAGAGATATGATTAAATCATTTAGGTTTATTGCCTCTTTTTTTCTTTTTGTCTTTTTTTTTTCTTTTCTGACTTTATAGGAATATTACCCAAAAGACGACAGTGGAAAAAAAATATTTAAAATCTGAACATCCATGTTTTGCTTTCTGTTCTGTGTAGGCTAAACCATACAAAAATGATCCAGAGATTCTAGCAATGACGAATTTAGTAAGGTAAGATTTTAATTTTTCCAGAGAAAAGAAAAAAACACCTGTAGCATTCAGACAGCAATGGAGTAATTTTTTAAGTGGTGGCTTTTCTTTGTACAGCTAACCCTTTATAATTGTTACTGGGCAAGTACTTGTAGATTGGTTGTTGGTGGTTGTGATGATGATTTTTTTTTTTTTTTAAAGCAACTTTTGTTTACCATGACATTCCTAAATATCTGTACTGTACCAGGTAGGGATATGGAAACATGATGTTATCTTCTGCTAAGTTGAGTTTCTTCTGCAATGACAAATTCCCTTAAAGTTTTGTTGCCTAGTGCTGTGACTTGAATTTCATGCTTGGCTGACTTTGTGATAAACTGAGGTGATTGACATCTCATGCTAAACTAGTAGAATGGCTGGGTGCCTGGATGTTTCATGATTACTAAAGTAGACTCAATTTAGGAATATGAAATGAATTTTTCAGGTGATCTCCAGTATCCTTTAAATACACATGAAGATCAAAAGCATGCCTCTTTACCTTCTAGAGACAGCTGCCAACTGAGAACTTTTAGGGTATTGACATCATCACGGAAAATAAATTGAACTGAGGCGGCCCTTGTATACTGTGCTGTATGAAGCTAACTTGTTCCATCCGCTCTTTGCTTTATCAAATAACAACAAAAGAAAGTACCAGATAGGAAAGCTTCCCACCTTTACTTGTAAAAAGTAATGCTTGCTCACATTTTGCAATACACAGTCTCATATCACCTTGCTGTGATACTGCTGTGGTGCTGCACCATTGTATGCATACAAATCATTTCTGAAAGTGAGGATATTCATCCATTATTGACATAATGATAAGTAAATGGTTTGGCAGTTCATTAAGGGAATGTTT